>NC_049172.1:30631590-32064090 GCF_009769625.2 Cygnus olor
TACTGTCATCACAGGCAGTTTCACTTTGATATAGTGTTTGAAATTCAATGTTTGAGAGTTACCTCATATCCTTATACAAACCATAGACATCAGTAAAGATACATCAGGGTAGGTGGGATACTATAACAACATGTAGCATATTGTTATACTATTCCACCCACCTTAATGAGGATCCTTTAGGTGTGGCGATGCCGTAGCCTTTGGAATCCAAATTCCCACCAACTTTCATGGTATCACAGGGTTTCCTTTGTTCGATGTACTCATTCATGGTTGACTCCAGCAAGTAGGCATATTTTCCTTTGGACTTCCGTACTCGAGCTACCCCTTCTGCTGTAGTCCTCACAAACACAGATGGTTCTGCACTTTTCATATAGGTCCACATTTTATCAAACACTGCAATTTTAGATCTCTGTGGAGACAATATGAAGCCTAATTAACTAATCTTTACGTAGACAGTGGAAGCATACGTGGGAAAATAGGATTATGTCATTTTTAGGCAAGTTTATTACCAAATGCTGAAATATTGCAGCAGCTACATTCTCTTTTTCTATTAGTATTATGCTGTCATTGTATATATGTATATATGTTTCTTATATACAAAGTTTTGAAGCAAATAGTATTACTTCCATTTTATTAGAGGTGTGCCAGATTAAAAGATAAGAAATATATCCAAACTTCAGTAAAATATAAATCAGAAGCTCCCACTCAAACAAGATGATCAGTTTTTATTTTTTTTTTCAGCTCTCTGGAGCTATTTGTTATGCAATGAAAGGTGAGCTGAAATGTGTCAGTGGCACTACAAAACTTCAGATTGCTCCACAGAGGAAACTAACATTGCTGTGAAACCTGAAGGGAACGTTAATAGTGAGGCACCTGTTTCAAGGTTGTTCTTACTTGTAAAACTCCACATGCCTCACAAACTCAACTTGGCAAGCCACATTTTTCTTTCAGAAAGACCATGATCTAAAGTACATTTCCTTCGCTTTAACCAATTGGTAGTTATAACTATAATTGGCAGTTATAACTACCAAGTGATAGTTATTGCTTAACCTGAAAAAAAAAAAAAAAAAAAACAGGAGAAAAACAACATTTGGTATCTAGATGTCACCAGAAATGAAGTACTGTTATTAATGAAAAAGCAGACAGAAAGGGCACTTCAAGTTCTTTTAAATATATGACAGGTTATGGTCAGTAACAGTTATTAATCACGGAAACAGTATATGATGCTGGATTCCTCATATCGTCACATACTATACAATTGTAACGAAGAAGAAAGCATATGTATATATCATCTCCCCCCATTTAAGCTGAGCAGAAAACCTAAGTGTGCAAGCATTTCACATTCGTCTGATCAAGATATCTGTATAACTAACAGGGGAGTTGACAATCAACGCTAAATTACTTTCTTAAAGAGACAACCTAAATCCATATATCAAGTAGACAATAATAATAAGCTACTGTAAAATGTAATACTATATGGCCTGTAACTCAGCTATTATTATCTTTCTACTTTGCTATAGAAAACCAAAGACCATGTTTTGTAGTCATCCTGTAAGACTTTACTATTGTATGTGTAAATACACCAAATTTCTACTATAATAAAATGTATGAGAAGCAATTCTCCAACAAAGATACGATGTACACTTTAGAACAGCAATTCCACTATGAATCTATCTTTAATCACACCATTTAAAAAATAAATAAATCAAGTATAAAAGCACCAGTTTAAAAGTTATTTTATACTTCATATAAAAGTATGAAATGCCTTCACCATATCCCAAGGCTTCACTGTTCTTATGAAGAACAAGAAGTATCATTTTCCCAGACTTACCCTTACTTTTCTGTCCAGAAATTTTGCCTAGGAAGATTTTGAGGCTCAGATTTCTCCCTAGTCTCCATACGTCTGTTATTATTTAAAGTTCTGGTAGTGCTAGTCAGTAGCCGTCAGTAGCCACTGCCAGTTTTCTAACATCAAAATATTCCAACTATTACCAACCAGAATCTACATGTCTATCAGCACAGCTGAAAGTTCTCTTGATCTGTTGATCCGATCTGTTGATCTACACATACTCAGTACACCCATTAATATCAAAAGGGTTCGATATACTCAGCATGACCAGAACGACTGAGAAACATAACTCTGTGCTGAAGGTACAGTGGATTTCTTGGATTCTTAGAACATCTGCCATATTGTGCATGCATTTTTCTTGTTCCATCCAAGACAATACTAAAATTTATGATTCTAAAAACTAAGGAAATCCCTAAAACAAACAAACAAATAACAAGAAAACCCAACAAAACACACCAACTTTGACAAGCCAGTTCACAATGTAAACTATATCTATCACTATGTACTATAAGTGAGCATCAAAATTTAATAATATACCTTTCTCTCCCTTACCTGACTTACCTGATACATAGCTGGGTAGATGAATAGCGCCTCTCAGACAGTAAGTAGCATTCCATGCCTGAGAATTCTATCTGAAGATCCACGTCAGTTAGGCTATTTAATGTTTGGGCAACTCCATCAACATTGCCAGAATTTATAAAGAAAGTGTAAACCCTAAATGCACGTATACCAAAGTTGGTGTCTTTCTATCATCTGTTCTCTGTATTCACTTCACTGAAAGCAAAGCTACAAGTGTTTACCTCTGCATGGTACTCAATCTTCTCCTTCCTTAACACACTCAGGCTTGGAATGACAAGTCCATAACCTCATATGAAGGAGCTCAATCTTCCCAGAGTTTTCACTCCCCACACCTACCTTCTAATTGAACACAGATACTCCATCCCTTTCCAATCACTGTCAACATTCATTTGGCAACACATATCCAACTTCCTACACAGGATTTATAACTACAAACTAAGCAAGGGACATCTAGCTTCCAACAGTGATATAAAAATGATTACAGCGATATTTAATGTTCATAACTTGCTCTATAAAGGGGAAAACTAAAAGCTAGACTAATTCAGAACTGTCTTAAAGGGTTCAGTTCAAACCAAAGCAGACAAAATGCTTCCAAGTACCTGTCACCACAACTTTCATTACAAGGCATTTGAATCCCACGTTGTAGAAGAGAAAAGGTTACGGTGACATTTAAAACATTGTTTTCTTATAATAACATTCAAATACTAAATAAACAAATATACTTAATTTAAGTTAGGCTACTGTCATGAACGGCTTCTAAAATTGACTTAACTGCCTTTGCTTCCTTAACTACGTTGCCTCCTGGTTTATTAAAATGATCTTTCACAGGTGTATATCTGTATGTTATAGATGTCTAGCAAAGTTTGTTCAGCTTTCATCATTCAGCCTCAATAAAATGCAGCACCCCATTTCCCACTGTCACTTGACTGAGATCTGATTGTAACATGTAGGTGGAAAGGATGAGGGGAGTTGCATTACAGACCAAGGGGCTGGTGCTGGACATCTGAATAGGAAAACGCACAAGGAACAGATTTTTCAAATGGTCAAGTGCTAAGAAGAAACCTCCCACTAGATGGCTCACAGGTTCCTTGCCATATCATTGAAGGTAAAAATACCTGATCCAGCAACCACGGAAATAAAAATCGGTAATGAAAAACATCACCAGAAGATAAAACTCAGGATTTGCCATGACTGCAGTCTTCTGCAGCCATGGACACTGAAAAGAAACATTACGATGGAGTTCACACAGCTGATAGTCTTAATCCCCACCTAGTCCTTGAACTTGTGTTGACTTATATATATATATAAAAAAAAAAAAGAGCAATGACATACAACCCAAGGAATACTTGACGCCTAAGGTTTTTGGTCTGATTGCTGCACAGAATTCTTACTAGCAAGACTTTGTTTTCAGCACATTATTTCCTTCACAATTTTTTCCTCCCCAGAAGCTGTATTTTATACAAAAAGGCAGAATTAAAGGATGTAGAAAAGGACAGCGTTCAAGACCTTCACCTAGCATTCTGTGCATACATATGCATTTATTCAAAAGGTCAACATTATCTGCTTGATAAACAAAAGTATGCATGCTTATCCTATGCACATATCCTGATTCAAAAACATTTTGAAATAGTATCAGTAATGCACGCTTATTTAAATTTGGCCCATGTTATAAATGCCTGTATATTTTATTTCTATAAAATTTATCTTCATCTCTTTAAACTGCACTTGGAAAAGCACACCATCATCAGTAACAGTGGACTACACAATGTGGAAACAGAATTCTTGTGAATGTAGGGTGCCCTATGTGCAAGTCGGGCTTTTGTATTTTTCTTATATACTTTTTTTTTTCTGGCACCAAAAAAAAAGGAAGAACAGCAGTACTCCATTAAAAAACAAAGGCACGTAAACTCCCCACCCCCCCACTTTTTTACCATGCTATCCAAACAATGCAACCAGTGTAGATGGCTTTATTTGACTACAAGAATATTAAAATAATATGCATTGTTCTTAATGTGGTTCGTTGCTATTGCTACATGACTCTCCAGTGTATATATGAAATGTTAAAAGCTGATAGCAACTTTGTTATTACAATCATTACCAATGTATAAGCACACGACCCTAATATTCACAATGAATACTTTTTGCATTATTTACCATTTCTATGAAAATACAAATTACCTAAGAAGTCACAAGTTTTTTTTTTTCTTATCATGTCACCACTGCATATCATGACTATGAAAATTATTATTACGAAGTACACATCCCATTTACATGTAAAATACATAAAATACCGCCTCCATTAAGAAACTCATTAGGAAATTAAATTATGGAAAGCTTTATCAAATTAATTGTGTATTTTGTGGGTCACCAGATATCTTTTCCATTTTGTCATTCAAAGACCTACTATTCTTAAAATGAGGTGTTGTAATTAGTATGTCATTGACAGAAATAGCTCCTCAGACTACCAACGCTCTGCTAGGTGATGATCTTGTACTGCAGGAGCAGAACTGTAATTCTCAAATATGGTCTGTGTAAATATCTTGTTGACCTTCCATATTGAAGGACATGAATCAATATTGTCACCGACTACAACATGTAACAACAAATGAATCTTGCCAATTTAAAGAGAAAATCAATTCATACTCCCACTCCCCCCCCCCAAAAAAAAAAAAAAGAAAAAAAAGAAAAGAAAAAAGGTCAAAACTGTTTTTCAGCCTTTTTAATTAACTTAAGATTAAATATTATTATGTATTTTAGAATACATAACTGTATTTATACTGTGTGGCTACTGAGAGTAAATAAAAATTCAAATAGATTGAAGGTCTACATTTTGTAATATACTGATAATTTTATTCTTTATTGGTAAAATTAATGTCATCTTCTTTAGGTGCAGTTTTACATGCTTTCCAGTTTCCCTAAACTAATTGAGCTACTTAAAGTATCTTTAATTCGTATACTCTTATTAAAAGAATTGTAAAACATTCTGAGAACGTATTCCTCAAAAGCTTACTTATAATAATTTGTATCAAGAATCCACATATGAGAAGACAGTACATGAACATGGAAGACAAAGGCCTTATGTCATCGTCATATTCATGTGATTTAAAGAATTAATTGTTCAAGGAGGCTTGTCTTACAAGGTATGTTAGTATTAAAGTTTCAAGAGCGTTTAATCTGTTAAAATACTTGCTGAAAGGACTTCTCCTCTGAGATTTTTTACTAAAGTAAATTCATTTTCAGTGGAATCTAAATTCCTCCCCATCATTCAACACATTCATAAAGTCAAAGAAGACTATTTAAATTTAAATTTGAAAGTCTGAAAAACTCAGATAAATGTCATGCAAACTAATTTCTATGATGACACCTAAATCAATGTGTTGTTCTTTGAAGTGTTGGTCACAGGGAAAATCTCCTGTCCACTCCAAGACCTAACTTCACCGCACTAAGCCTACAGGGACAGCCATAATACTGCAGCATAATACATTGCAGTATCTACTACTACAGCTTTCTTACACCACTGTATTAAAATTGCAAATTTTAAGTAGGATCTTGATTTGAGTGGGGGAAATTAGACAACATAAAGGAAACAGTACATAGTTTAAACTGCAAAAACATCAAAAAGCATTGGATTTTCCAGCCTCACGAATGAAAGCAGTTGGAGAAAGGAAAGTGTCTGCTGTGTGGTGGGAAGACAAAGAAGACAAAGAAAGACAAAGAAAAATCTAGGTATAGAAACACAATCTAAATGCATAATTAAGCTTTCTTTTTTTTAATGTAATGGAAGAATAATAAGTCATGCAAATGAAGGTACAGAAATCATCAAAATGAGTTAGATGCAAAACAGAAAACTTATTGCACCTATATGGGAGTGTTGGTGGTAGAAATAAGCTAAATCTCTAAACACAGAAGCACTTTCTTAAGAAATAGCAGATTTTGTAGTAAACTGCAGATGCCATTACGGAAGTCTAGAATCAAATATACTGTACTTCACAAGAACGAAAAACCATTTAAAGCAACTACAGCTCTTTCAGTTTGAAGTACAGCATGCCATGTACACTTTCAGATCACATTTCATAATGAAAACATTTGAAGATAGAAATAACCTGTATCTGTAAGAAAAGAAATTGGGTTGATCAAAATGTATCAAGCCAGATAATGAGAAATTATTTATTTGTTAAATATGAGAAGTGAAAAATTCTGAGCGCTTGGATGACAGAAATGAAATTAAACTGTCCAGTTCAAAAGCATGGTCCAACACTTTGGGACCAATAAGAAAATCTGCAATAAAATGAAAGCCTTTCAGTTGTGTAAAAACAACACAAAAAGGAAGGTAAATCACCACGTATCAGCAAAATGATTACCAGCAAACAGTTTGATACAACTGGGAGAAAGTCATTTCCAGAAGAGACAGGGAAATATTAGTGCCTTTGTGCAAAGCATTGCTGAGATCTCAGCTGGCATACAATGTACAGATCTGTTCACCCACTCTCAGGAGCAATTAGTTTGAACTAGAAGATACACACGCAGAAGAGCTATGAGATGAACAGGGACCCAAATATCTGGCTTGCAAATCAAGAGTTGTTTTAGTTGACGGAACTGAAAGCTGAGAGGAAAAAAAGAAAAAAAAAAAAAAAAGAAAAAAAATCACACAAAAAAGAACAACAAAAAAACACATACTTGCTCTGTATTTATGCATCAGGAAACTAAACACTAGGAAGAAAAAATATTAAAAAAAATATATAAATATATTTAATTATTAATGTACTATAACATGACAGGATATAAAAACACTCACATTGGAAAATAAAAGAATGTTTCTAACCATCACAGGAGTAATATTATGGAATTATCTGCCCTTAGGAGTAGCACAAGTGAAACAAACTTTAATACTTATTTTAATGAGTATATCAAATTATAAAATAAATTACACACCACTGGAGAATCTTCAACTGTACTGCTGTAAATTCATTGTACCCAGCACAAAATTATCTAGTGCAGAGCACAGCCTGGTTAGAACATCTAAAAAAACTTGATGAAAACTTGAAAGAGAAGATCAAGGAGTAATACATTTCTTTCATCAGACACAATTTGTTCTTACCAACAGGAAAGGAAAATTCTACTAGACAAGAATGCATTTTCTTTGTAATAAATATTATGAAATAATTTGAAAATAAGCTGAGTAACATACAAAACAAAGTTTCTGAAGCACTACAGTATTTTGGTCAACGGGCTTGCTGAGCTGTCTTCAGAACAGCAGGATTTTGGGTAATGTGGACAAAGAAACAATTTTTCCTAGATAATAATAAAGTAAGATGCCTGGAGGAAAAAAAAATAAAATAAATGAAGTGTTAATTACTTCATTCTTTATTTTCAAGTGAATTTCTAGAATGGCCTACATCAATTCTTTTGTTTGTTGCACAGATTTAAGGACTCTGAAAACCAAGAAAATGTAACTGAAAATGAACCTCTTGAACCCTCTAGACCTCAAAAAAAGTATAACCATTTTTTCACTAATATGCTTTTGGATGTAAATGAAAGTCTGTCCATCATCTCAGTACTTCAGTGAAGGGCCTTTTTCTTCTGTCAAACCAATAAAAAACAAACCAATATTCTCTAATTGTATCTCCTTCAAGGATTCATGACACGTCAGTTCTATAATCTCTGCCTTTTCATGTAGAGATTACAGTTGATGACAGAAGTTACATATGATTTCATAACTGAGTCTTTAGTCTCCATCACCTCTTGAACGCTTCTATGGAGCTAGTCAAAATTTAACAGTGAAATATGTTCTGTGTAATTCTTCTGTATCTCAAACAATAAAAAAGGAAGCTGAAGTATGATTCATAATTGTTAACCTCTACTTTCATTAAAAAAAAACTTTCTTCTTTTCTCCCTGATTTTAGTGTTTTCTTGTGTATTTTTAGAAGCTTGAATAATATCTTGAGTCTAAAGACAGATCGAGGTTCACAGATAGACTGCCATATGCTTTTAGTCTTTTTTCATAACTTTTTGTAACACAATTATCAATTTCAAAAGTTAAAGAACTATTTCAAAGTACTCATAAATCTAGACTGTGTTGAAGATCTTCAGAAAACACAAGAATCTTCAGGCCAATTTTCTTTACCTCCCAAAAGACAACACTTTTTCACAAGAAATGACTCAGGGGAAGAATGTCAGCTCTTCTGATGTTTGTTGCTGGCTTTTCACTATGAAAAGGACTTCTTTATAAGACTGTATGGATTATTATACTTCCATCATTTTTTCCATGACTAACTTTTCATTCCAGAGCTCTTGCCTCCTGCTTACTCTGCTCAGTGAAAGCTAAGTAACAATTTTTTCTAATGGAGCAATTCTGCTTGCTTTTCATTTGACAGAGGAACAATTCTTAAGGGCTACCAGAACAGAACAAAACAGATTGGTCTGTCCATCTCACACTGTTGGTTTGAACATACATACATATAAAAAGTTTTTAAATAAAAACTAGTGTAGGCAGAGAGAAAGTAAACTAGTCTTCTTATTGCTCTGCACATCACTTTTTCTTTTTGAGATGCCTTCTGACCTCACAGACTAGTTGCAATTCATCCTTTAAAGTGATAAGAAGGTAGATTGACTGATTTCATTTTTCTACCAGTTTTATACATATTTTTGATGAACGATGGGCAAGCAGCAAAAAGATGACTGAAGTTTAAAAGGAATTAGCTTTGTGCCATTTTTGTTTCATTTTGGTATTCATTTTCAATAAGCTTCCAAGCACACAGAAATCATGGAAATGTTCTGCTGAATATTAAGCTTGCGTACTTACACAGCTGTACTTTGTTTCTTTCTTCCACTGCTGTAGTCCGTAAAAATTCAGCATGGAACACTTAGGAAGTTAACACATATATACATTGCTTTAAAATTAATTTCTGCAGTGTTAGGTGTGCAGCAGTCTGTCTTCTTGGGTTAGTGACTTTTTTCCCCTCTCAAAGTTCAATCATGTATCTTGGCTAATACAGACACAAACTGCATTTACAGCAGCTGCTCAGAAATCATTGAAGGTAAAAATACTTTGTGATTGTAGATAATGTCAATAGTACATACAGGAGAGATGAAATTTCACTGACCCACCATTTTGCGCTCCATCAAGTAGTATCTTCTGTCTGACAACTGGAGAGATGATGGACGTGTACCTGACCAACTGAAATGATCCTTGGATCTTTCAAGCTGTGCTTTGCGGTCCTGTTCATGTTGTCACCATTACAATCCACCTCTGATTTGAGAAAAACATGTACTTCTGGAAAAGCACAGCCACACACAATTTCTTCAATGTTTTGCCTGTTACTTCAGGCTGTAAACCCAGGAGAAAATGCAACCACAATGAACTACAGATCTTTACTTAGGTTTTTAGTTGCACTAAGAACTCTAAAAGCACTATTTGTAAGACAGAGCCACTAGTAAACAGCAGAAGTGACAAATACCCCAGCTCAGTAAAAGAACTCTGAAGGCTTGGATTCTACTTGCAGTCCTGCTAGTAGCAACTTTGAGAACTCCTGAGGAAAACTACATGTTCTAGCATTTACAAATATAGAGAGAGTTAAGAGACCTAACTGATCTCTAACTGATCTGCCATTGAAGAAAATTTGTACCTATAACATTATTATTATGAAGTAATATTTTCCTGCTGATTTTTACTGTCATTACCACTCACCCCCACACATCTTTTTTTTTTCTTTCTTTCTTCCTTTTAATACTCTTAAAACCATTATTTCTGCGTGGTGTTTTCTATGCAGGATGTACCAAGCTTCTGCTTCTTGTCTTGAAGCAGCAGCAGGAATACTGGACTACATTTCCTGTTCATCCCTTTTTCTCAGTTATGATTCTTGATTCAGTGCCAACCGACGCTCTGCTGTTGGCAGGAGTATGTCCAACTAGTGTATGGTCATTACCTGTAAAGCTAGGCAGCATGTACCTCAAAAAGCATAAAGTGCCAAGGCAATATGTGTTTGGTCGTGAGTGCCAAGGCTATTATCTCTGAGTCAAGTGATATGGACTAGCTTATATGCATACTACCATACTGTCTGTAGGTTGTGGTGACCCACTATTTCCTCCATCGGGGTTTTTCTAACCTACATCTGGATTACTCTGTTCACCCCACATTGTAGCCACTGGTGCCAGACATGTCCACTGCAGACATGAACCAACATGTATTTAATGTAGGTGACTAGAATCCTGACACAAACAAGCTAATGTGACAACCCTGACTTGCCCAGGCTAATGTAATATCTCAACAAGTTCATGTTATTTAAGCATTCACAGAAGCTGAACAAAGATTCAAACTCAACTCTTTCACTTACATCATATACATATATTCAGCTATTCAAAACAGAAGTTTTCAGCTAAGTTTAAACATTTAGCTTATTGCCAAGAACTCCTGTTTGGAAAATAAGAAACAAATATATCCTTATGGTGATTCATTCCATCTTAAAAACAGCAGGTAACACAAATGAAGCCCTTTACTCTTTAGAAATACCTTCTTCATAGAGAAGAACAGAAAAATACCATAGTCTAGAACAATAACTTCCACAAAATCAGAATTGGATGAGATAAATTCATTTTCTCTTTCTCTCTGTAGGAAGAAGTCAAGACGGAGGAATATGGAAGAACAATCACTGAATGCCCTCAATACATTTTAAAGGAGACAGAATATTGTTTGGATTCATCTAACATCAAATACTTTAACAAATCACTGATGATTCATTCAGAAGATAAAAATGCTTGCCAATGAAACTCTGAAAGTCAGAACAACAAATGTATTCATAGATATTGTAATCATTCTGTGGATATTCCAGGAAAAAAAAAAAAAAAAAAAAAAAACCAAAAAACACAAAAGTTGAAGACAATGAATTTCTTGAAGTAAATTGTTGACTGAATAATTCACTCAGCTCTAGCAATGGCACATTCACTTCTTGGTTGTTGCAATACTCTGAAAAAATTCCTGTTGACCTGAAGTGTTCCACAGGTAAAACCATGAACTGTTTTATAGTTATATGATATTTCCCTTATATGATAGGTAAGTAGATATAATTTGACTGTGTTTGTCTGGATATTTTAAATGAAATTGTGGGAAAATGTACACTCAGTAATATGCAAAGGAAGCAAGGTTTTGCAAGAAGTGAATTTAGAAACTAGTTTATGAATGTTATTACCTTTTCAGTCTCAATTTATATGGTATGAGTCTGATCAAATTAGCACTTTATAATTAGGCAAACCTTCGAGTCTTATCACAGTTAAAAAAAAAAAAAAAAAGCCGTCTCATATAAAATCTTAGAAGTTGCCAATTATTTCTTCTTTTCTTTTAGCAGCTGCTGAATTTCATCTTATACACCTGACAACAGGTAGCAGATAGCAGGCTATTGCTATCCAGTAACAGCTCTTCCTCTCTCATTTCTGGCATACTTCACTACTCATCTAACCCACCTGCTGCAAGGCATATATGCCCACTGCCTTAGCTGCTCACAAAATTGAGCTGAGGTGCTGCCCTGTGTGATATTCAAGTTTTTATCTTTCCTTAAAATTTGTCTATGAACATGGAAAGCAACCCAACAACTGCGTGTTTTTTCTGTACTGCTTCACATCCATGGGTACTGGATTCTGTCCAATCTTCTTCATCAAAAACTGAAAATCTCTGAAGAAAGTCAGAGTGAATAAAAAAGAACAACTCCTGTGTCATAAGCGTCTCTGCGTAGCTCATGTAACCTCCTTTATATTTGAGTTCACTTGAATTTAAAGTCAATGTGTTTATATAGTTACACGTTGTTCAATCTGCAAGTATTTGTAACAATTTTGGGTGCACAAAAACCAAAGTCAAACGCATAACCTTCAGAAAACCAAGCGAGCAATTTTAAAGAATGTTTTCTTCTCCTTTCAGTATTTAAGTTGTTCTTGTTAAGCAAATCATTAAAACAGGTAATTAATTCACATTAAGAAAACTATAACATTCAAAGGTGTCAATGGTTAAATGCTTTTCTAAAGTAATAGCTTCATCACTGGCCATTATAACTATTTTTCTCATCAGCTCACATATTTCAGTGGGATTCCAGTATGTCAGAGATGCCCTGATGAAAACAAAACAAAACAAACAAAACAAAACAAAAAAAACACTATCGCCTCATGTTCACATAAAGTAACTCTAGTGCCTGTATTTACTGACTGAAAATTCTTCAAGCTAGAAATCAGGCATGGACATTTGTTTGTTCTCCAAAATGACACTGTAGTTCACAATAAAGATTAAACTTACTAAACAGCAAACCCTGATGAGGAAAGCATTATAAGGCAGTGCTAGGCACACTAACACTCTCTTCTCTTTTTCTTCCTACTTTCCCATCGACAGTATGTCACCTCTTCAGCTCTATTCTTAAGAGATGACAATAATAACCAATCTTCTTTCTCCCTGCCCTTCTATATATATCACCACGTGCAACATCTTCTTGCCAACCTATTGGTCCCACTGGCTGAAAAAGAACAGGAAAGTGATTTGATGCTAGCAAGAATCAAATAAAAGGTGATACCTTTTTAATGTTTTCTTACGGTATCACAAAAGAATCAGAAGTGTTTTCTCCTGCTCTCAGACTGAAAAGCAGATCACATTGTTGAAGAGCCAGAAACCTAAGTTTTTCCTCGAAAACAAAGTACCAGACAATTAATCTTCCTCATCTTGATTCTGTCTTTCTTCTTCCCAAATCTACCTTTACCAAAACAGCTCAGTTGTCTGGCATTTAACGTGCTTCTTCAAAACCTCTGAAGTTTTGAATGTGCTGTTTACTTTAGCATTAAACTACATAATTCATGAACTCCTCTACTTACCCAGTTGCCCAATGGAAGGATCTCACATTCACTTGTGTGAATTACTATCACAAAACATGTTTTAGTACCAAGGCAAATTCTATTTACTGTTCTTAGAGTATACAATAATCCCTACTTTTATGCTGAGAAATGAGGGCTCTATTAGTGATGATTTAGATACAATACACATTCCACCAATCCAAAACAAACTTGAAAACAGTATCAACTCTTGAAGAGAAAGCAGACTAACTGGAGAAACAAAGCTAACAAACATTTAATTCATGACAGACAGTCCATTTAGCTTGGTGCTAGAAAAATACTTATTTCCAGCTGTTCAAAGAATTTGAGTCCTAATTTCAGGTCACATCCACTCCAGTCCATTTACTACAGAGAAATACTGTAAGTGAAATTTTAGTCTTGTTTGTGCTAGAGACTGCTTTCACATTGCCTTTAGCAGACAGAGTTTCATTCTTGAAACCTGAGTTTCAGGTCTCCTAGAAAGAATTTATGACAACTGTTATTTCTTGAAAAATAACTGTGCAGGCTTAAGTAATTTAGAGCAAACAGTAGATAGAACCATTGGGCTAAGCAGTGGCATTACACATAGTGCATCAACTTGTTTGTGATAGAAATTGCGGAGAAGGAATTTCCAGAGGTCATTGTAACCTTGTTTGTGCAGAGCAAAAGCTAACTGAACAAAAGGTGAAGAACATGCCCTCACAAAGCCTTCACTTATTTTTACAAAAGTAAGTTTTTTATGCTCAGGTAACCACTGGAAGCACTATTTGTGTTAAAGTGTAATTATGAAGATGCACATGAGTTTAAACCTTCTAATTCTTCTAAGTAACCACCACAGATAGCATCTCAACCAACATTAACAAATTAGTAGCACAAAAACTACGTACTTCTCTATACACATTTTTCTTTAAAACAAAAACAACAACAAAAAAGCTTGAAAAATCTCTAAAGAGAAACTAATCAAAAGAACTGATCTACCCTTAGTTCACATTCTGTCCCCAGTATAGCCACAATCTAAAAACTTTATGCTCTCAAAAACAGAAAAACATTTGTGTGCTTCTCAACACTCAGCACCAAAACCCAAACTTCATTTTTACTAGCTTACACACCTGACATTAGTTTCAGTTTAGAACAGCAGAAATGCAATCAGCACCAGGTCTTCTCACAGGACTCACTAAAATCAGAAAAAAATGCTTTTCCACAGTTGAAACAAGTATGGTTCCTATTTAGTATGTTACCAGTTAAGTAGGTGTCACAAAGCCTAATGAAAACCACAATCCAACAGTTACTACTCTATACAGTACACAAGAAAAAAATTGTGAGAAACTATTTCACTTTGCTTCCATGGCAAACTCTATTTGAAATGTAAATATAGTATTTCCAACTGTTTTAAAATACATTTTGTTTAAGCCTAACACTCTTACCATCCACTGAAAAACAAATAAAAAACAACAAAAAGTTTTTCATACTTGTAGCACTTCAGACCCACTTCCATCTTAGAGTGCACAGACACTGCAAAACTGTCACAGCGCTTTTCTCAGCAGCCTTAAGTGCCTCACTCTTTTGCTCTGATGGATTTCACCATGGTAGCTGGTATCTTAAGGGCAGCTTGAAACTCACACATTGGCAGTCTTACACATTTTAAAAACTGAAACACACTGAAGTAGAAGGCAAGGACCAACAGACTTCCAAAGACATCACTGTAATGCAAATACAATAACTGTTTTCAAAAGCAGGCATGGATTTACCACAGCTGCCAGCAGGATTGTAACCCATTCCCCATCAGTAAGTTTGAAAAATCATGTGAAATACTAAAGCATGACTGTGTACCTTCCCATGTTCCTACATACTGCACGACTATCTAAAATATAGCACAACTATCAGTCTTGTTTAAAATTGTTAACTACTGTTTTACAGCCTAGATGAATGATGTCAACTCCCTTCTATGATCAGATCTTGTTTTTTTCTTTACAGTGGAATATTTTTTAGGTAATTCCTTGCAGTCACTTTTACTTTGCATTGTTTATGACACGGCCCTTGTATTCATATATAGATAATAAAATGTTATTGTAATGAGTAAACTAAAACACTTATATCTGCAAGTTAGGCTGCACATATCACATTTTTATAGCAACCTTTTAATAAAGCCCAGGGAGAAAACATTTAAAAGAGTGAAGACCTAGGTACAACAAAACAGAAATCTAAAAAGTAGAAATTCTTACCCTAAAAAACTCTTTAGTGGAGCCAGAATCTAACGTTCCATAAGCAATTTCTGTTTGCTTGGAAAGATCCTCTGCACTTTCAATGGGTGACACCATCCTCTCAACCGTCAGGAAGGCAGCTAAGTTAGCCGTGTAGGATGAGATTATGATGAGGGTAAAGAACCACCACACACCTCCAACAATGCGCCCAGACAGGGATCTAATAACAAGTATGAAATGGATTTGTAAAGTGAAATGAAAGTCCTAAAAAGGAACACATGTTATCAGTTTTATGCAAATGATGCATTTTACTATAGGGAGACATTTCAAGCTATCTTGTAGTGCAGCTCTGCATACTAATCAGATGGGAAATCAATGCATACTCCATCCACTACATCTGGATTTTTGCCGAAATCAGGACTCCAGCATTTACTTTAGGGAGAATTTAGTGATCCTGTTCTTCAATGTCCTGAAAACTCTGAAATTAAACTGCTCATCTCAATGTGCTATATTAACACATAAGCTTGTTATTCTCTCTGATGTGAATTTATGTGACACGAAGAGAATAATACAAAAACAGTGAAACAGCTTTCAGATAAATCAGTATGTACTTAAAAATTTAGTCTCTTTAGCTTGCTTGTTTTCATAAGACATTCAGACAAAGACTGATTTTCACAAAACAATGTGTTATGCTGCTGTGGACAATCTACACTGAGAAATAAATAGCATTATTTGCAATAAAAACTGGCCCAGGGAATATCCATAAGCTAAAAAGTGCACACGACTTTTGAAATATACAAGCATTTAACAAACTGAGGACTGGACATGAAACAAGCAAACTGATAATAACGAGAAATGGTAAAGAAAGTATATTTTTATATAATATGATGTTTCTAACTGCAGCAGGTGGGCTCTTATGGATCTTTGTTTTGCATCTCCTGCTCAAGAAGAAAGAAGAGAAGAGAACTCAAGAAAATATATAAAACAGTATATAACTAGAGAAATTCACTGATTGTCAATACTGGAAAGCTGATAGAATTATTGATACTGCCATCTTTGTCAAACTTACCATTTTTGAATGATCTTTTAAAGTTTGAAATTACTCACTACTTTGTTTCCAAACAAGACATTATAGGAAGGAGTACATAATCTTTGGAGATGTACTTAATTATTTGGCAGAAATGTACATGTAGTTAAAAGTCTAGCATTGCAGTAGCTTAGGTATGTACTGACGTATCTCCTCTACCTATTAAGTAAACAAATCACAAATCATTCACCCAGCTTACAGTATTGTGAATGAGATGTCAAACTTCTGACACTATACATATAGCAAGATATAGAGTATAGGTGTAATTATCTATATGCATTTCAAAAGTATGCTTTAATTTTAAACACAGTAGTCATGTAAAGCTGATTTATTAAACTGGGAACAAAAGTAAATGGAACCGATTCTGGACAAGTCATTTTCACTAACTGTCATTGTAAAATACTTCTGTGGTAATTCAGACATGAAAAGATTTATTCCATGTCACTATAGACTCACTAAGTCACTCCACTACATGAAAGTCAAGTTAGATATGGGTCCAGAATATGTTATTAAAAAGGGCTACAGAAAAGACATTATTTCAAGTGCTTTCTAGATTGTAATGTGTTCTGTAAACATGCTTTCTGTCACCTTTGAAAAAAAATATCTTATTTTGACATGGAGGTAATCTGAAAATATAATTCTACAATTCAAAGACTGAATTATACGATAAATATACATTTGCAAGGTAAAATCTATGACTGTGCATTTAATACCTGCTAATTTTATGGTACTTTTTATTGTATTGATATCTACTATAAATGATAATTCATAGTCTTAAAAACCCATGATGTGTAATCAAACAAAACTGCTACTGACCTTGTAAAGCAAGAATAAGCTCAATACCAATATAGACATTATGCTCCCACATAACATTTTGTAAGTAAAAGTTTTGTGGTGCCCTTTGTATTCAGAATTTTCTGATAAGGTCTGTCCCAGTTAAATAAACCATTTCTTTTTTTGTGTGTATTTTGAAAAAAAATACAAAGTTGTATAATTACACGCTAGCATGAACCCACACTTGTATAAGTACCTCATACATCAGATCATTAAATACTAAACCAATTTTTTGTGCGTAATTACCTTGATTTGTTCACCATGTTTTGCACTTAGAAAGGTATTATATATTAGTACTGAGAGCACAATCCCATATAAAAAGTATCAGGAAAACTTTGCTGTATATTACCATTGTCTCCTCTGTGCCATCCACAATGGCAACGTTGGGAATTTTTTTTGCAGACCAATTTCCAGATGGTCCTGTCTTACTCAGCACCACTTCTATTTCAGAGTCAGGAAGCCCTAGCTACTTGGTAATTCTACAATTCTTACAAGGGTAGTCACCCGTATTAGAGAAATAATACAACTACAAATATTTTTCTAATGTTTGAAGAGATTCCTAACCACATTTACTGAAATTCATTTGCAGGGAGTTCATATTCCCTAGGGAGAGTTTTGGTGCAAGAACAAAAATAACTAAGGTGTTTGCAGCCCTTTTATATTTTCATAATAAACTGAGATAATATACAAACTAAATGCTTTCCTCAAAATGTGTTTGTAATGAAATAAAGTGCTGTTAAACACTTCACTGACAATAAATCTGCCACTTGAATCTCCAAAATAATTTCAGTTTCACGCACCTTTTATGATGGCCATTTACTATCATTATTCTTGCAACACCTTTTAAATGTTATCAAACAATGCACAACTGTCATGCTTTAATAGTCAGTAAAATGAAAAAAAATATTGTAATTCAACTATGGCCTTGATTCAATAAAAATAATTTTGCAGCTAATAGAGAACTTTGTAGACAACTAAACTTGTAAAGTATATAATCAATACAAAAACCCAAAGTACTGAAATTAATACAGCTTCCCATGACCTGAAACAATTTGATCTCTCTTCACCATCTCATTTCTTGCATACAGTTCTTAATGTGTTACATGCCAAATCTATCATGTCTTTCACCATAACCGCAGCCATCTTTCACTGTGTAAGATATATATGAAGTTCTCTCACAGACTAAGTGCTCTGCTATGTCTGCAGCAGCAGAGCTTGAAAATCTGTCATTGCCTTTCAAGATGAAAGACTTGGATATAAGACGCTCCTTCCATCTGATTTATCTGCACAACAGCCACAAGACTCACTGGAAATTGAACTATGTCCTGTTTTACTTTAGGACATTGAGAAGAAAGTTAACTTGCTTGGTATAGTTAGGAAGGTCTTTTTTTCCTTAAATCCAGTTGCCCTATTTCACTTCTTACTACAGTTCCTTCAAGCAGCAAGTAGTTATTTATCTACCTACTTATCACTTTGCTGAATCAAGGCTAGGTCCACTTGCGCACAAGGGAAATAGAATATTTAATGAGCTGCAAAGGAATTAACTTAAGTGCTTCAGAGTTGTCCCTAATAAGGTAGGTGAAAATCCATGAGGAATTAAGCATTTATAAACTGGAGCTTCAAATTCATTTTAGCAACTTCCTTTGTGACTTATATAAAACTAGGCCATAGAAAAACAGCAACATTTTGCAACTATTCACAATAAATTAGAGCCATCACATGACTTCTATTTCAACTCAAGGCTCTCCTACAGAAAAAACACTGGATTAATAACTGTGTTATGATATGTAGTGAGTTTTAGTGGTAAAGTGATGCCTGTGTAGTTCACGACTAGTACATTACCCTTTTTTCCCATTACAGTTGCTGTGAACCAAATGCAATGTCAACTGTAAAATGGGAATATGCAGCAAAAACACGGTACCCCTCCAAGACGGCATGGAATGATTTGAACCTTATGCATTTTACAGTCTCTACATGGTGTATACAACTTCACTTGGCAAATACATGATTGACATTAAGACATTACCTTTTGTCAGAGAGAACTGTCTTTATTTCAAGGACTTTTGTGATTTTGGTATGGAAGAAATAAACTATAGCAATGATTTCTTTCCGAGTGAAAATATATGCACCATGAACCTCCTCTGGCTGAGACCAAAAACGCACAAAGTTGAAATGGGCGAGTAACCAACCTTGGCGAAATATCGCATCCTTGCTGCATAAAGGCACCCAGGGAAAACCAGAGACTATTAAATATCCCAAATTCATTAGTTGATTCATTAGTTTGCGTTTCTCTTCCATCTTCAAATTCCTCAGTGTGCCACTCGTATGGGCTAAATCTGCTGACCAGGAATAAAACTACACTGACCCCAATGTAGGCAAAAACAATGCACATCCAGATTTCATATGCTAATGGATCAAGAAATGAAAACACTCCTGGCTTGGACTTCTGAGGCTTCTTGATCATTATGGATATCCCCAGACTCATAAACGGCTTTGAGAAGTCAATCACCTCTTCTCTCACCAATGTTATAGTTAATGGAGCGATTGCAATATCGGCTTTCTGTAAAGGAAAAAAAAAAAAAAAAAAGCAAATAATAGATAATATAACGATCAGAGCAAAGAACAGTTTAGTTTGTATTGCATTTCATAAATGCAAAACAGGACAGCAGACACAGTAGCAACATCCTTTTCATCAAAAATGTCCCACGGAGAATTTCAGAAATTTTTAGTTGAAACTCTTCTTACTGAAATACATATAACCACATGGTTGACATATTCCAAGCGTCCTTATTTACACATACCATTTTATAAATATGTGGCATTTAAAAATGTTAGTAAAATCCATTGGCTGGTCAGGAGGATGAAATATGCACTCATTTCCCTTCCAACTTCATTTGCATATAAAATCTAAATCCATGCCTTACATTTAACGTTTTTTGATACCAAGACAAGCTTTTGATTCTCTATCATAGGAATTATACATTTTTCAACTACTCTAGAGAGCAAACTAACCCAAATCCCATATCCCTCCATCAGTAATTTTTAATGGCTTTATTATAAAAGATGTTCTTACCCCATAAACAAGTTCTCCAACCATCCCATTCCAGATTTTCGTGTCTGCATCCCTGGCCCCATACTTGCCATCCCCCACAATTGTGAGCTTATACTTGAATCCACAATGCTTAGCAATTTCTGTAGCTAGGTCCACACAGTAGCCCTCATATCGATCATTTCCTTCAAGCATTTCATGATTTTTCTTCATCATAACATATGGGGACTCCTGCACAGAAATATCTTGCTTTAGTTACTTTGTAAAGAGACAGATGCATTAGTTGTATATTTCACAGATTAGTAAATTTCCATTTATATATAATAAAAAAGACAAGATAACATCTGAATCATACATGCTACATATGATTAACATATGATTATGTCAATTGTTAATTATTAATGTGACGTGTCCTGTAAAAAAACATTTAAAAGCTACATTCTCCACAGTCATATACAAATAACAATACTTACAGGCATAGTGATTCCCAGCGGTATGTTAATAATGGTCATGAATGTTAACAGGAGTTATGCATTCAGAGAAGAAAGAATAATTTCCAAAATCTGTTTCTTTCTCTCTTACAGTTTGGATGGAAGAAGGCAAAGACATTTAGTTGCTTTTTTTGTTGACTTAATACAAAATTTCTTCCTCTTTCATAACTACATCCCTTCCTGGGAAAACACTTCAGGCTCTCCAGGCTATATCTTTATTGAATTATTACACACGAAAACAGTTAACTACAAATATGCAGTGGAGTTCTATCATCAGCAAAACTAGTTATGGCTCATACGTTATGTTAAAGGAATCTATCTCCCTCCTTGCTCAACAGTTACCCAACTGGTTCTTGCATCCAGTGACGTTTCTATGCTACTCTGTGACTTAACCAAACCAATAAAGAAGCTTTGCAATTAACAGAAAAATGCTGCTATATAGCAGTACATAACGTTATTTTTTAAACAACTACCACATAACTTTTAATGTTTTATCTTACACTTTTAACAGTCCACAGTTCTGGATGCTACATTTCTGAAGTTTGAAAAACAGTCTCTTTTCTGCTTGGCAAAATCCATTCTCCAATAAGCACAGCAACCAGTTAAAAATCAACACTATGGCTCTGCCATTTAGACAAAGTGCTCTTCTTTGAAAGCAGGTATTTCATTCCCATTTTCTGGCCTAAAAATGTTAGCTTTCTGGGATATTCATTTCCTTGTCAATGTCTGGTGCAGAAGAAAACCGCATACTGAACGACATATCCTTAATTTCCAATTTTTATTTATGCAACATAATGAGTAACATGTCAAAACCTCAAAAAAATAGACATTATATTTAAACTAATATAATCAGGAAAAACAAATCACTGTAGGACAGGCTGTCTTTTGACAAAATATGAGGTTAATTACCAAAATAGTGGTGACAATAATAGTCTTATTCTCTAGTCCTGAAGATTCATTTCCAAGAGGGCCATCAAGCGGATTCACAACCATTTTGTCCACTTCACTCCAATATCCAATCTAAAGATTACATGGATAGGATGCACAGACACCAGTGAATATGAACTTTCACAGAAAATGTAAAACATATTACTACTATGTCCATGATTTATGCTCATAGAGAACTATTTTAGTTATAGATCTATCAGTGTAAATATTTCTATTTATAGTTACTATAACAAATATTAACAAGAATGAAGTAATGATTTTTGTTCACATTAATTTGTCTAATATAAGTATACCATTTTCATTCAAATATTAACAAGTTTTAGTAGCAATATCACCAACTGTAGGGTTGAATGTGTTATGAAATACTCCAGATTAGGAAGACATGATAAACTGGCTTTTCCTGAAAGGCTTGGAATTAGACCAGGAAGATAATCACATTTAAAGAAACATCACTGAAAAGCTGTATTCTGCATTTGTCATTCAGAAGCATATCTCTTCTGTTAGCAATTACTGGCTAACATTCAGCATTTCAGATGAGAAAGCAAAACATTTAATACACAAAACTGAAAGGAAAATATTCCCATGTAGTACTTACCAGAAATAAAAACTCCTATTTATTAGAAAGAAGTAATACATATCTTTACTTTGTTCTGCAAGACCAACATAGAATACACCTTTAAATAAACATTGCGACAAGTCATGCTTTAACTCATCCACAGTGTTTCATTACCTACCTCAGCCGTTGCTTAGCATGGTAAAACCATTAAAGACACTGTAAGACAATTCAAATTACCTTCCGAGGACCAGTACTTTTGAGTTCCATGACGTTTATCGTAAAATTGATTCTTTTTCCATTCTGATCAAATTTTATATTCCCTGTTAGACCTTCCACCTGAACCTATACAGATGAAGATGAAAGTGGTAACAGAATTAATTTTGTTTCTTTTTAGAAAATGTATTTTGTTTCCATAAATAATTACTTATTTTTCAGAAACATTCAGTTTAGACACTTTTCCATACCCAACGTATCTTAGTAAAGGGACTCGTTCCTGAGGAGTTAACTTCCACATTATTCCCAGCAAGATCAAGGCAGGTTAGGAGACTGGAAGGTTCTTTTCAAGCATTTATAGAAGATTTCACACATACACTCATCCCAGCATTCATTCTAGAGAAGCTACCTGTTTCAATGCCCTTTCTATTTCTACACCATGACCCCAGGGTACAGCTGGATTTGCAAGACAATCTCCAGCATTTCCTCTTCTGGAGATCTCAATCCTCTGTTTACGCAAATTACGGAAAGCTTCTGTCATCACTTGAACAGCATCATAGGTCAGAGCAGATGTATACTGAAAAGGAGTGAAAATAGTTCATTAATAAACAGCTTCAGTTTCAGCAGACCTTCCAACCCTCTCAATCCATTAAAAACAGAAATATATTAAAATTAAAGACAAAAGTAAAACTTCCTTGAAATCAGACCAGTTGGGTCTGATTCATGTTGGGGACAGTAGTAGTAAGTCTAAACTGAAGACTTATAGCTGTTTCCATGGTGTGAATTCCACTCCTTTCTCATTACAACTGTGTAACACTTCTGTGTGCAGACATAGATAATGTCCACAGAGGTGAACAAGGAAAAAAAAAAATAATTTCCACTATTTAACTTGAGTTAGCCTACAGAAATAAGATATTGTTCCTTTGATTATACCCTTCATGGAGGTGCATTTATATACAGATCTGCAGACCACATCTCCTCCCACATATATACCCACAAAACCAAACAACATATATTTGCATATATATGTTCTTATCTGTTAAATATAGAAGCCCAGGAGTAGCTGTTTTCTAGTATGCAATACCTTGGGCAACACCCTGAAAAAATACAGTTTTGGGGATGAGATGCCTGGAGGAAGAAGTGATGCCTCTCAAAGAACTATAGGAGAGGAAAACCCCCACATTCCTTACCTGATATAAGGAGCTTTGTATTTTACAACTTCTGAGCTATCAGAGAAGAATCCTGTGATCATATGCATCACAAGCTGGGACTCAACAGTCAAAAGCAGTTATATTCATTTACTGGAAAATTTTACATCTTAACTAACTAACTGAACAAAAACCACATGTGAATACACACTGAGGACTTTGTTGGATGGGCTTTACGAGTCCAGAACATTACAATTATGCCAAATTTAAGACCCATTTTTGGAAATATGGGCCAGAATATAACTACTTACAGCCTTATGAATGAATGCAATGATCCCTATGAAGGCTATTAGATGCCGAAAATATATAAACTGTAAAGCAGTGAGAAATGATATATTGGTTCTTTGCTTCAGTGGTTCAGACTTTAATAAGAATTTTAATTAGCTAGCTCAAGTCATGCAGAAGGCTCTTGTAATTGTAACCAAGGCAGTCTTTTGAATTGAGGTCATTTCTGTATGCAACTGTTAGACCTTGGAAAGTAAAAAAAGAAAGGTGGAACTCTTTTTTAGATGTACAAGCTTACTGGATGATTAATGTGAATTTTCTCAAGAAAGTCCTCACAGCGACTTGTATGGAAATAATTGAAGGGATCAGAACAACCGAAAAATGAAGGGAAAGTCTGACTGGAGCTGACATGACTTTCTGCTACTGAAGTAGCTGTGATTAAGTAGGGTCATAGATGAGGAGAAGAGGACAGAATAACAGAGAGAAGAGAAAGGACCCTGAGTCATTTCTGGGAATCGGTTAACCATAGTACTTCAAATGTAGCTATCTGTAGTACAAAAACGTGTTGTACTGCATTGTAGCATTTTGAGAAACTTTGTATACAGCACTACAATAAACCATCAAAATATACTTTGAGCAGCAGAGGAAATAAGACCTTGAAATTGAGAAGTTGTAGTGCTATCTAATTCAGTTATCTTATGTTTCATTTGATCCCTGGGATATTTTAGTATTTTACCTCAGAAATACAATCTCTGTGTTATAAAATTAGTGCCCTGAATATCCACAACTCAGTCATATATTCAGTTTGTGTAGGGCTTTGCCTATTAATATGCATCTGTATGTATATACATCACCATGTGTAAAATCCACACGCTTTAATTGAGGTTAAATCAGCTTTAATCTAGGGCTCTTGATATATTCTCCACGTATTATACCTTCATGCTGTGGAGGATGCCACGAAAGCAAACACTTCTTGCATCATTTCTTACTGCTTTAGTTGCATATATTTTCAGCTCTTCATGGGGACTATTATATCTACTCATTAAACTGCAGAGAGCTTTAACATTAACAAAATTGAAACTAAGTGACCTCATGACCATAAACAGGAAATGACAATCAGATAACCTGCTCATGCAGAGGGATGTGTGTATGTGTCTGCATACAGAAAAACAGTTGTCACAAGTTAAAGGATGCATTAGCCTTGTCTTGGTTCACTATATTTTATACAAGAGATTCATTCAAGTTCTGATTTGTGTTATGGAAATCAATGGGAGCACTGCTTGGAATATTATTCTTTGAAAGTGTAATGGGCTCTTACAGACTACTACTTTTACAGCACTGTAAATCTGCTAACTTCATTTCAATTACTTTCAATTTTAGATGATAAAACATGCAAATCTAAGACTAAACGCTATCAATACCATTCTATAGTTCCTATAGAATTGTCTGTATTTATTAAAATGTTGCAAAGAATATGCAAAAATATGACTTAATTCATAATTCTAGAACTATAATAAACTGATAACATAAACTATAGTATAATACTCTGAAGTGCCTAAGGTTTTTATGTTATTTGCTAGAAACATGGACTGCATGCATGTCCTATGAAAAGAATCCTCTCTCTCACTAAACATGAAGTGAAATGCCCCAGTTGCCAAGATGAAAAAACACAAGGACTATACGCTATTTTATTCAACCTAAATTCAAAATGTACTATGGAACATAATGAAACTTATCAGTTGCAGTTGCCAAAGATTAATCTCAAAAGTAAAGACAGAATAATGTCATCCAAGACTGAATAGGAAATATTAATCATGTGGTGTCCAAGAAAAACTGGCAAGATGCTGACCCTTCTTACTTTTAACTGCTGCCCAGTCATTCACAACATACCAATAACCCTTAAAGTGTCAGCATCCTTTTTAAAAGATATTGTCAGTAACTAAATCTTCTAAAAATGAAACACCAGAAAATATCCCCAGAAGCACAAGATTTCTTTTTATATGTGTATTTTGAAGCTCTAAGATATTATAAAAAGATTCAATCACATGTTAGTCTATTAGTCCTGAGTTTAACCCAATGCCTGTCCACTTGTTGAAGATGTAAAGCTGGAAGATAATCCCAGAGATTTAAATTGTAATGAAAAAAAAAAAAAAGGATATACTTGAGCAGTAAAAAAAAAAGAAATGAAAACGTGAAGGCATAAATGTAAAAGAAACAAACAAAAAACAGTAAGGAAGAATTTTGCATTACAAAAAGTGGAATTCATTTTCTCTGTAACTGGATGCCAGCAATGTCAGCAATGTCTAAATCTATCCTTGAGATACCAGCCTTTTTGTTTGCCTTTTTTTTTTTTTTTTAAACATAGTCAGGGAAGAAATTAGAATTTTCAGGGAGTGATTCACTTGACATGTTAGACACCTTCTTCACATAAAATGACTCTTGCTTAGATTCCATTAATTTAGTCTCCAGTGACTTATGTGACTATTAGAGGAGTCCAGGGCAACCAGCTTAGATACAGATGTCTATACTGCAGACACACTAAAACAAATGAAAACCACCCAAGGGGACTTTGAACTACCCATTCAGTCGAAATGTAACACAACAGTGAGAAAGACAAACAAGTAATAGGGTATTTGGGGCACAGACTACTAGCTGAGTCAAAGACAGCAGTGCTACTGTACCAGACACTAGGGAGACCTCAGCTAGAAGAGTGTATGCAGCTGAAAGTGTTCAAGAAGGCTGAATTAAGACTGAAACAGGTACAGCAGAGGGTTCGTCACCATGTACGGGGGGGATGCTATTGGAAAAGCAGGAGAAGAGACACCCTACATCACAGAGGTTAAGAGAAACAAGGTCGAAAAGCAGATTGAGGATTTTTCTTGGATGGAGTGAATATTCAAAGAGAGGTAATAAAGGAAGTGTTCTTTGCTGCAAGAGTAAATGGATAGAATCAATGCATATAAGATGTTCAGCATTTTTCCTTATATTTAAGCAATTTAAATATACTTAAATATAAACAAATGTAGAACAAAAGCAACGTATATACAAAGACTCAAACTGTGCGTCCCTGTAGCTTGTGGGTATATAAACAGTTAGGTTATGGCTCTGTATTACCATTTAATTTTTTTTTGTCCTAACGGTTCACTAAGCATTTTATCACCTTGTTTGCAACACTTCACTAAGCTACAGAGGTTAAATTGAACACAGTAAATTGTGACAGCAAATGGTGCCTTGTTTTAATAAATGCTACACCTTTATTTTGTTTTTATGATTATGCTTTCATCTGGAACTGCATATTTTTCCACAACAAAGTATTACTCTACAGGAGTGTTGGTATATCACAGAATCGTCTAGGTTGGAAGAGACCTCCAAGATCATCTAGTCCAACCTCTGTCCTAACACTAACAAGACCTCCACTAAACCATATCACTAAGGGCTACATCTAAACATCTTTTAAAGACCTCCAGGGATGGCGACTCAACCACTTCCCTGGGCAGCCCATTCCAACGCCTAACAACCCTTTCAGTAAAGAAGTTCTTCCTAATATCCAACCTAAACCTTCCCTTGGTGCAACTTTAGCCCATTCCCCCTCGTCCTGTCACCAGGCACGTGGGAGAACAGACCAACCCCCACCTCTCTACAGCCTCCCTTAAGGTATCTATAGAGAGCGATAAGGTCTCCCCTGAGCCTCCTCTTCTCCAGGCTAAACAACCCCAGCTCCCTCAGCTGCTCCTCGTAAGACTTGTTCTCCAGACCCCACACCAGCCTCGTTGCCCTTCTCTGGACTCTCTCGAGCACCTCCATGTCCTTCTTGTAGCAAGGGGCCCAAAACTGAACACAGTACTCGAGGTGCAGCCTCACCAGAGCCGAGTACAGGGGGACAATCACCTCCCTAGACCTTCTGGCCACACTGTTTCTTATACAAGCCAGGATGCTGTTGGCCTTCTTGGCCACCTGAGCACACTGCTGGCTCATATTCAGCTGCCTATCAACCAGTATTCCCAGGTCCTTCTCTGCCAGGCAGCTTTCCAACCACTCATCTCCCAGCCTGTAGCGCTGCTTGGGGTTGTTGCGCCCCAGATGCAGGACCCGGCACTTGGCCTTGTTGAACTTCATACAACAAGGCCACTCAACATAAAAATATGCCACTCAACAAAACAGAATTGCCTTTTCGTAGTGCTTTGTAGTAAAAAGGTCATGTAGTGCTTCGCAGTGCTTTGTACCAAAAAGGTCATTTTTGGTTTAAAATTTCATAAAGATATACCAAAAAAACTCTACGTCTTTTATTTCAGAACTGCTGAAAACTCGTATACAGATCTAGAAGCAATCTTACATTTTCATATATTATATGTAAAAACTACATATATAACATAAAGAGTAACTTGTCAAGGACTAGTCAAGGAACTCGGGAACTACTTCATGTTGACTTTGTGTAGTCAAATTAATGCAGCTTGGGCAACTATTTCTTAAGGTTCTTTAACTAGGGGGCTATCTGGGGGATATATTGAAAATTGACAGTATTACACACATCTTGGAAAACATTTGAAAGTGTTCTGACAGATGACAGTGCAAAAATCACTAACCGATGGGAAACTGCTACCTCCTTAGGGATGTCTTGTTATACCTTGCATACAGTCATGACAAAGCATGGGAACGCAAAAGTTTACAGTTTATACTCACTTCTTTTTAGTAAGTTCCTTATTAAGTCTATTAATTCTTGCTCTATTCTCATCCATTTTTCTACATGTTTTTTTTTTTTAAACCCTCCTAATTCTCAAACCTAATGATCAGTCCTGGTGAACTTTATATCACCAGACAAACAAACAAACAAACAAAAAAACACAATTACTTAGATTTGAATCCATGGTGCCTGACAGAAATAGTATAAACAATTATTTGGATTTGAACCTGCAGCGTTTTATTTACTAAAAATATGTCTTCCAATCCATGGCACTTTACTGTGGAAACTAGCCATATGACACAGTAATCGTAAAATCTTATTTATTTGTGTAATCTTACCTCTAACCTTAAAAAGAATACATTTTCAAAAGAGGAATGGTCTTTTGATGATAATGCTTTTTTGATGATTATGATCACCTTTAATTTACTGTAAACCACAAAGAATATATGCCTTTTTAATCATAACCATACTAATTCATAAAACCTTTTTTTCTTCAAGACTAAGCTAGAGAAAAGTATGTTATTCTTCACAGTGTTAAAAATCAGCAGGATCCAACAGCAAACACTGATGTATATGGGTTATAATATTGGAAATACACAATACAGGAGCATTTAAAGCAGAGGATGAGAATGTACAAATAGGAAGGCCACAGTCTCCTCTGAAAAAACTGTGCTATAAGAAACTGATTTGAAAGTGCTATTATGAAAGTTTAAGTGTAAATATAACAAATGGGAAAATTAAAACTGGTTGTTGCACAAGATAGCAAACTAGAACAATATGCACATGTAAGTAATCTTAAATAAGATCAACAATGAAACTATGCTGTCTTTCTAAAAATGAATAGGTATATTCAGAACTGCCTTTAAAATGCTTCTTCTGTCTGTTGGCATTTAAAGATCTTTTGTATCATTAAGTCTAGAAGTAATAGGACACAGAATCACCCTTTTAATCCACAAAAGAAGCTTCTTAAGAGTTAAGAAACAGAAACTAGCCTAGTACATTTTGTCTGCTTTCCACTCTGCCTTTTACAATGATGACCTCTTTTTAGACACTCTCAAAGTGAGAGTGGCTTATCAACCCTACTGTGTGGTTTTGTTTGTTTGTCTTTGTTTTTTTAACTGCTTTACTCCCAAAACAGACTGGAAACTCTTTCAGTTCCTGTGTTCTATCACAAGAGTCACTCCCACTTCAAAAATTAACATTAAAGTTAGTGATAAATCATTAAGTATATGTGACTTAAGGAAGGTATACATTTTAAAATGTAAAATGCTATTTTACTAAAATATTTACTGAAATATAGACTTCAACCACTACTCTTTTTTATGATAAAAATGGTCATTCGAGCATTATCTGCGGCAAATGTCCTTGTTGAATTGAGCTTTTAACCAAGAGAAAATTATTGACATGATTATGAGAGTGTATTCTGTATCATTTTCTAGAAAAAAACTCATGGTTGTTGCAATTAACTCAATTGGTAGACAAAACTGTATTATTGTTAGAGATTAGATCAAACATTTGGCATCAGTCATTTCATAATACCATGTGAATGGTAGGAATCCAAAGCCCTCCTACTTTCATGATCAATTCTCATCTACCCTATCCAGCAAACAGCCTATGTATTTGCCTATTGTGTCTACGGAAAACACTTTTCTCCTGTTTGCTCCCAAGTAATTCCAAGACAAAGACTAACAGAATTAAATAAGCCAGCTTCAGTAGGTCACTGATTTAACCAAGAAGTAGTACAGTAATTGCCACAGAATAATAAACACTTTTCTACTCTGCTGCCCCTAGATTCTGGCTAACAATATAGACTGCTACCCGTGTTGGCTGGTCCTTAACACCAGCTGGGCCTCAGCAGTCAGCCTGCACATCTCCTCTCCTTGTTCAGATAGGTGACCCTCAGTGCCTCTCCTCCTCCCTTATCCCCTAGGCCTGAGCAGCATTCTGCCATCTCACAGCTGCCACCACATTTCTTCACCTTCCACCTACAGCCCTCTTCTGAATAATCACTTTCCTCCTACTGCTATCTTCAGCTCTGTGAATCCCCCCTCCTCTTGTCCCCACTTCTCCACCAAGCTCTCCCACCAGAAACACCGATCTTGGTGAGGCCAGAGTACACCTGTACTTTCTGAGCTCTGCAGCATGAAGGAATAGCAGCCTCCATGTGTTTAGATCAATCATACGCAGGTGAGATGCTGGATGAAAAAAATGAGAAAGAGATCCTAGGAAAACAGAGGCAGGAGGAATCCACTGAGCTCTGTTGGCTGAATATCCTTAATCAGTGATAATTATTAAGGATAGGTGGATTCAAACTCAAAGAAAGAGCTGCACAGATACATCAGGAACTGGCTCAGTAGTTCTCTGAAGTCCTGCAAAAATTTTGCTTTGGCACAGTTCAGACACTTTTACTTGTAGGGTGTCAAAGGATCTGGGTCAATAGGCCCTTTGTATGTCTGAGACAAAGCTGGAGATATTGCCTCAAACCACCCTCTGCTTTCACTGACTTCCATTCTTTGAGTTTTCTTTAAAAAGCTATCCTGGAATGAGTGATTACTTACATAAAGGAGCCTTAAGCTGTCAAAAAGAGGCATGTAGTTTAACACTCAAGTTTCTTACACCCACATTTTTCATATATATTTTTGCAAGTAGAGAAGACTGAATACTGGGATTCAAAATTCCAGTAAAATTAGACAGCTAAACCACCAACTGATGTGTATTTTTGTGCCCAGCAATCAGGTAGACAGAACACAAGGACAGAAAAATGTAGGCAGAAAAACCTCACACATGCAAGAGTACAGTTTTATACAGACACTTGAAAAAAATCAACTCTTAATTAGGACCTAATAACAATACTGAAACTAACTCTTTTTTATTATTATAAATTATTAATAATTCACATGGAATTACTTGAATTCAGGCATAATCAACCATATTTTTCTATTAAAACTATAGTTGATGCAACAGAGTATCAATTATAACTCTTATTAAAATGTCTGTCTTTAACTCTTAAAAAAACATTTTCTAGCATGTTGCAATCATAAAAATAATACCCCCTAAATAATGATATTATTTAAGTAATAAAGTGGTGGTCTATATCTAGACTGCTTCCTGAATTTCACTGTCTTCTTTGTTACTATCAGTCATCTAAATTTTATTTATTTCTGCAAACTAAATAAGTACTTTTATATTTGTATGAGAATAAATATTCATTTGTATATTATACAAATATATTTGTATAAAAGTTTGTCTGCATATTCTGTGTATTCCTTTCTTGAGGTATACCAGCACCAACAGAGTTAAAACAGAAGCTCTGAAGTATTCCCTACTCATTCTTCATGACTGACCAGTTTAAGATCAGCAGTTTTCACCTTTTTCAATTTTATCATAAACAGCATGCCACTTGGTACTATATCTATGTACTTTGAATTCTATTATCACAGTATCTTCAGGAACAAATAGATTTCATAAGAATTTTTTTACAAGACTAGAGGACTGTTAAAAAGGCTTGAAAATGTGAAACTACTAAAGGCAAAATCAAAATGTAAAAACAACCTATTTTCCTATCGTAGCTACACATTGATGGGGGGGGGAGGGGTTACAAAACTTAAAATGCAATCTTGTAGGCGTTCAGAATTTAATGTTTTCATAAACAGCATGAAGGAATTTAAGGCACTGAAAAGGGCTGCAATGAGTATTGGGCTTTTGCCATCTTCCAGGACAGTGGTATTCTCTATGAGTCTGAGATGCTCTCGGCTTTCAATGAGGCAGCCCCAAATTCCTTCCTGCATGCAGTTTCTGTATATTTACACAAGTTGTCTCAGGTACTTCCTGCACACACCAAACCTAAATTTGCTTTTAGGAAAGCTCATCACAAGGTAAGATGGCTTTCTACTCACCATATCTCACTAGCCTTCAAAAGGTAATGAACTGAACCTCTTCCTGAAATTACACCAAGGGCTGCCCCCATTGAAAGGGTTAATAAGAACAGGAAGTTGGAGCATTTGGATGTGAATGGAGCACTGCCTTTCAGTGTTATTTTGCAAAGGCAAGAGGTTTGCCTTAGACATAATAGCCTGATACAGGAAGGCTGTGAAGGCCCGGTGTATTTGTAAATACACAATAATGCAAAAGAGGAATACAACTTTTGCTTTGCTAGCAGCAAAGAAATGAGCCAGGCTGCTCAATGATGTGTTTCAAGACCTCCACATTAGCGGCAGTTTAAGAACTGTATGCAGAGACTGAGAACACCTACCGTTAAAACAGACACATTCAAAATTAAATTTAAGGTAAACTGAGTGTATCAGCTTTGTTTTTGAAAGATAAGTCAGTTTGAAAAAAAAAAAAGGCAACAAAGCAGTAGTTTTAAGTTTCCTTCTTTTTAACAATACAGGCAGTTTTTATAAACAGTGTTTTTTTAATCAACAAAGGCACAGTGCAGTAACAAGTAACATCTTATCTATGTCCTGAAAGTGAAATATATTTCAATTAATATTTTATGAAGACATATTTTTAAAGCAATTCGATCCAGGTCCTCTTCTGGGCATCTGTGGCATTAGTCTTCAATAAAGTTTATCTTTCTTGAAAAGCATATCCCTTTGCAATGCACTTTAAAAAAGAAAAAAAGAAGAGGTGTCTTTCTCCATTTTCAAGACTGTACTTGTGACTGGGATGCCAGTCATACTGCACTGACCTATATTTTATAATGTAAATCCAATGATAATATAACAGTCGCAATGCTTTTGCCTGCAATGTGATGTATGCAATGCCAGGAATAACACTGCCCCCACTGCTGGGGAGTTGGATGTGATGTTCTCCAACCCACACCATTCCTTGTTTACCTGCTAGGGGCAAGTAACCTCCTTTCGATTATATATTTGTAATACAAAAATTCTACCAGCTTTCCTATTTGTTTCATAGAGAAGTTGTAGTCACAGCTTTAGAATTACAGAATGCACGGGAACTGGTGACATAAGCTCATTTATGAACAGTGGCAGTTTGGATAACTGCCTTCAAATCAAAGGGGATTAAGGATATTCAGTAAGATAATGGAAGAGACAAATGAGAGACCAGTGAGTTAATGTACCTCAGTAACTTAGACTTTTATACACTACTCCAAAAAGCGTAGGATAATTCAAATGACTAGTATGTTAATATGCAAAAGAATGGCTTCTTCAAGGAGGACAGGCAGGGAATGCAATTCAATGCAAAGAGGCATAACATCCTTTATTTTACAGGAATGATCAAGTGCACAGATATGGTCTGAGACTGTCTAAATCAGCAGCAGTACAGAAAAGCAATGCAAAAAAGGATCTGGATATTAGTGTGAATCTCATGATAAATGTAGTTCAACAGTGTCATGATGGTAAAAAAAAAAGAAAAAAAAGGAGTACCACAGAAAGAAGTACTGAAAGGAGTACTGTATCTGAGCTACACAAAGCCAGTATTTCCATTTGTACAGCACAGCACTCAGATGAGGTGCTGAACCCAGTCTGGCATTTCAGAGAAGACGGGTACCAACTAGAAAGATTCCAGAGCAAAATGACCAATAGGATCTGAGGGTAGAAAATTCAAAGTTTAGTTTAGCCAGAAGGAAAGCAAGAACAAATGTGGCAGCCATCTTCAAATATAGAAGGACAGCTAAAGAGAACTTCCTCATATCCACTGAAGCAGACAAAGCAGTAAAGGAATTAGGAGACAAAGGCTGATTTAGGGTAGAGCGAAAGGGCTGTTTAAGCAGTAAAACTGACTGCCTGGGAAAGCTGTGAAATCACTACCCATCAGGAATGGCACAGGTATTCTGTCCTCAGGCAAGGGGGACGGACTGGATGACTACTCAAGGGCCTTTTTTGCCCTATTTCTATGGTATCCATGATCCTCCTCTGCCTCTAGCTCCCTCAAGGATGGGAATGAAACGTGACATATCTCTGCTGCACATGACACAAAAACTGAGAAGTAACATGAATAATAGCAAAAGATAGTACGCTATGCTAAGGAATACAGTAACCAATACAATCGAATTCTCCAAATATAGTGATATACATCCACTTCCCCCCCAGTCAGTACCTCTAGCAGTTGTAAATTATCAGATAATTCAGTATAAAACTTCTCTGAATATTAGTGTGATCCTGTATATTCCTTGTGCAGACACTATATAAAGGAAGACAAAATCAGATCGGGCTTTTAAATTGAATTTTCAATTGGTTTTAAATCACCTAACTAATCAAAATGTTATTCACTCAGTTTTCCTACCCATAACAAAATAAACCCCAAAACGTAAGATATTCCAAATACTCTCCTTCACCACTTTCAATTTCTAATATATTTTGAAAGGACCTAATATGGAAGAAAGAAATTGTGATAAAGTTACATATTTTAATGTTATAAACAAACCATTACAACTATTTTATCTAACACACATACAGTTTCCCCCCTACCAAATTACGTGTCCCACTAATTTCTTTTCCATCAACTAGGAAAACTTCATTCTGTTTTCAGTTATACTTTTTGTCTTTACTTATGCCATTTACAGTGATTATTTCCAGACATAAGATTCCGCAATATTAGCAAACTTGAGAATCAGAATGTAAATAGTCCTTATGTAGCTTGTATGACACAGGCTTTGGCTTTTATCAAACTTCAAATAAGAAATTCACTTGTTCTGTCAAACATTTTTAAATAAAAAATAACTACAGAAAAATCATAGCTTTAACTAAGTCCTTGAAAATTTGGCCTCATAAAAAAGAAAACCTGGACTTTTTTTTTTTTTTTTAAATCTACATTAAGGTTGGTACTTTAAAGGATTTATGTTCCAGGAATTTGCAGAATGGTCCTTCCATTTCTTGCTGAAGCTTCTTATCTATCTCATTACAAACCAATAATATACTTCATATTCAAACTAGAGCATAGAAAAGTTATTCATGTATCACTTGCCATTTACCTTTTTTGTAATACTATTCAGAGTTATTTAAACTCTTTGCTCATTTTAGTAGAATTTCTGATTGTGGTACTTAAAAGAAAAATTATTTAGTATTGAAATTGCATTATTCTTTTTAACATATTGCAAGCAATAATTGATCTGCATAACTGCTACATAAAATAAGATACCATTATCCCGGTTTTATCCGGAAGGAAAGCTGAGATAGGGAAGTTTACATTCTTGCCCAATGCCACATCTTGTATCACCTGAGTGAAATTAGACAATATTTCTGTACCACAGACGTACTTTCTAATTTTAAGTTTTTAATTTTAAAAGTCTTTGTAGGATTTAGGCATCTGTCTCAAAGGAACTGTCTTACCATTTTGTTGGGAGATAATGTTTACCAGAAAGTACTAGATCTGTGCTCCCTGAAAGCACACATATGACTGTATGTATGTGCTTCTAAAACATTTCAAAACAAGAGAAAAAACAAAGTCAGTAGCTACTTAATATATCATCACATCAAAACAATTTTCTAACAAGCTGTCAGGCAGATATTTACAGTGATAAAAGAAAAATTCAAGTTGTCTTCAATATTTTTTGACAGTTCAGTATCTTTGTTGAACCAGCACTATGATAGAAAATGTTAGAAGTACCCACGAGAAATATAAAATCGTGTTGGCACAGCTGATTTTGTAGGGTTTTCTCCATCTCTCTTCTTTCTGTTCCAATCCCCTTACTTCCAGAACATCTATCATCGTTAAAACAAATGCAAGACATACCTTAATTGTACTAGTGTGTGCACCGGGATATTCTTTTTCCTCTAGTGTTGACCAACGTTGTATAAATTTTGACACCAAAGGATCATCATAGTCAACTATCTGAAATCCTGAGACATTAGCTCCTCCAAACTGAATTTTGGATAAATCTCCATCAGTAAATCCCTGAGCACAGAAAACATGTCTGTTACTCCAACAGTTCTGGCAGGTCTCTCAATAGCATACACATATGAAGAGTTACCATATGACTTCTACCGCAAAAGCGTAAGTCAAATATTTTCTTCAAACAGGATCCAGGTTTATAATCCTGGGCTGCCAGGATTAAATCAGCCAACAATGCTTCTTGCTGCTCACTAGATATACACCTTCACAGAACAAGTGCTGAATGGATCTATCTTTGCCACAATTACTTTCCTAAAAAAACCACTTAATTTCAATCTGACTGCATAGATTAGAAAGGCAGTAACAGATAGAGTAAGCTTTAGCCATGGTTTAGTCTTGTACCAGTTAAGGGCACAGTAGTTTTATTTTTTCAGCAGGAACACTGAAGCATTTGGCAAGACTTACCGTCTCCCCTGTCTCCCCCTCCCTAGTTCTTGATCGCACAATCTTTTCATAAATTTTGGAAGAAGGAAACAGTTCTTTAATCTCAGCTATTTTTCTTGAACTTTTTTTTTTTTTTAATAAAATGAAAGCAGGTTAGACTAAAACAGTTCATTTTTTTGCAAATTAAATGAGGGATACCTAATTCCGTCTACCAATGTTGACAAATATCAGATAAACTCATCACTTCAGTTGTGTGGTGTTACTGAACACTTTCTCAGCCTTTCCATTCAGATCAGCACCATTCTGAATCTTCAATTGTCTTGATTCATTCCAAGTTATTTCCATATATCTACAAATATATCTATATCTAAATTACATATTTGTGGGCTGGAAAGACTCTGCCAAGAATAAAAGCATGAAACACAAATGCACATCAAATTAAAGAGCTTTGCCAAAGTGAGAAGACAAATGTTGTTCATTCCTAATGAAACCAATAAGATTAGGAGTAGATTAGGAGTGGATTTTTAGGTCAGCACTGAATGATTTGAACCTGCATTCTGAATAGATTATTTCTGATGCGTGCTCGCCTTTGTTGCCGTTCACCAGCAGTACATACATTTTGATTTTTCATGTTTCATGTTTTAATGTGTCCCAAATAACCATACAAATGAATTTACATGAAGTACTGATTTTAGACACTTCAGTTTAAATGAACCTTCTGAGTGAACACAAAAGTAGTAACCTCAGACCACATTATCAGACATTGCTACAACTGCTATACTAGGTATACTTCATCTTAGCAATGCTCATCAATGATATGTTGATGCATGGTAATATAGACATTTCTAAAGGGTCATTAAACTTATTATTGTGAGCTTAAAGTTTGCACACGAGCATTCATTTGACCCTTCTCCATTTATCAGAATGATTTATTCTTAATATAGATCAATTTCTTGACTGACTGATCAGAATGGAGGAGAACAACCTCACAGGAAGGAAGAAAAAAAGATTCAGCAAGAAAGACAGAATATGATCAAGTACTAGGTACTTCTGACAGAAAATAAACATTTTAAAAATCATTACCATATATATATATTTACATGATATTATACAAAAGATCTGCAATATTTGCATTTAAACTGCACAAACCTGTAGTAAGCAAATATAACATTAGGCTTTAAAATACATGATTCAGCAAGTTTAAGATCTTATGGACTTAAAGTTACAAACAAAGCAATGACTACAATAACAACCAGTCAACATAATGAAATACACTAGGCAATTTTTCTAAAATATTTATTTCCTTTAAGGCCTAAAATAGTTGTACAACATATGCAACAAAATATCTAATGGAATTTTTCAAATTCTGTAAGACTTTTATGCTCGTTTAGTGAACATACACTACCTTAGCTTTTCTGACCTAAGAATTAGTTAATAAATATACAAATGAATCCCCGTTGTTCTGCTTTTAAAGAGGCCTTCAGAGTATAAAGCTTCCTTGCTGCTGTCTAGCAACATCTATGATTCCAGCCTTATCTGAAATGGAGAAGTGTTTTGTTCAAAGGTTGGTAGGAGACGGGGATTATATGTGAAGCATGATAGGCACACTGTGGTCATTCTTTTTTCCTCAGCCCCTTCTCAAAGGACTATGGAAGACAGACTGTAAATAAGTGCACTCCAAGGGCCCTGCTGAAATTTTTATCAGTCAAACCCTATCATAGTCCAAGAATAAAGAGATGAAAAAAATGATTTAAAGGCACTCCCACCATACAACCCTCAAAGCTCTTTTTTAGAGCAGAATAACTGACATTCAAGCCTACCAAATTTGCTTTATCTGTTGGCAAAAAAAAATGGATTAGATTCCCTGGCTGCAGTAAATAAGTATTGTTGACTTTAATGTGAGTAAAATGGCTGTTCATCTTTGGACAATTTCAAAAAATAACCTTGACAATTTAGTGAGTTTCCTGAACCTTCCCCCTTAGGAACAGTATTAGCTATACCGTCCAATTACCCGTGTTCAGAGAAATATTAAATCAAACTGATTGCCAAGCCAATGTGAGAAATGAGGATATGTGAAGCTGAGACTTACTAGTCCAGCAGTATCAAAACTGAGTGCTGTAATTTTTAAATACTTCAGAGGTGAAAGAAGAAACATCAGTTATCTGAATGAATGGATCAGCCTACAATCTGGAAAGTTGTTTTTTCCAATTTTCCTACCTACCCTGACTTTTCTAAAGTAAGCAGGAAAATGGATGAACCTCTACTGGAGGTACTGAGCAGTCTTCACTCCCATTGATGGGAATATAATAGGAAGCATTTAAGCACTGAAAAGACTGAGTCAATAAAACACCATCTGAACACATGCATTAATTCAGCAAGGATAACGACATTTAGCTTTTCTTTATTTTCTAAAACCCATTTAAAACAAAATACTAGATGATGTTCTTCCAGAAGCAGTAAAATGAGTATTACGGTTATTGTAAAACATTAAAAAAATTTGCTTACCAGATTTGCAATGATATAATGGTATCCTTTAACATGCTTACCGATTGTGATAACCTGTAAAAAAGAAGAAATATCCCCATAATGGAGAATGTTCAGCTGATACATGGACTGAGACTTAAAAGCTAATAAATGTCGTATGATGTAGAAGTTAGTTATGAGCTTTATCAGATGCAATACAAAGTTTGTTCAGTGCTTTACATTTTTATTTTACCTAAAGCACTACTGAATACACTCTTTGCTGGCAGAAATTAGTCACGTTGAAGTCCAAGTCCCAAAACCTGTAAGAAGAGGAGCTGAATGCTAATTACTATGCTGTATATTAAAGGCACAATCTGGACAGGAGGGAGCAGGTATCACACAGTAGAGGTACTAGAAGCACTGTATCTCAGACATTGCTGCTTAGCTGCTTAGATTCTGCTCTCTTTGTAGCAGAATTATAACACTCCTGGAGCTAAAAAAAAAAAAAAAACAAATCACATTTAAAAGTCCACTGACATTAATGAAAGTATCTGCATTATGAAGAAGGCTTTTGAAGTTCAAATTGGTTTTTGTTGCCCTAAGGCTTCCCTATAATCTCTCTCAAAGCCAGCTGGTAGTTCCCCAGCAGTCTCCACTAGCAGGCAAGTAGCATGGATTCTTCCCCCATATAATCCAAATTAAGACTATGTCTTCATGGGGAAGTTTGCATTTTGAAGCAAAAACACTTCTCCAGAGAAAGGATACGGGAGTTAAAAGGACTCTAGAGGTTTCTTCCATCTTTTGAAGAACAAGAACAACTCAGAGAACAGGAATATAAACTATTCTGAGGGAGTTGGTGAACTGAAAGTATTTTTCAATATAAACTTCCATTAAGTGGCTGAAATCTGGAGGAGAAATTATAACACTGGAGAAAAACAAAAACGATGAAGCAACTTTGAAAAAAACATTTTGTGTCAATACAATGATCCAAGAACTACAGAGCATTATGGGGAGAGCTTGAAGTTGCCACTACAGCTTAGAAAGTTAGTGGGGTAAACCAAAACACTATAACATGCTTGTTCAAGAATGGAAAGCATGGAAGAAAGCAAAGAATTTACTGTTCGATATATCAAGAATTCATATCATACTCCAATAGTCAAGGAAAGTCCAGTCAACTGAAAGCCTGCTACACGTCTCAGTAACAATACAGAGAAAAAGAAGAGGGATACTGATACTAAAGCTCCAGTTCAGAATAAATCTTGTAGCAAAGTAGGACCTGAAAAACCTCTTTTGCAGTTAGAGAAGAAAATCAGAAGGACACACAAAGATACTCAGAGGACAAAAACTCAGATACTGACAAAAATCTTTATTTGGAATAATGCTTCACTTTAGGTGATGGAGAGATGGAGAAAGTTAATGGAGAAAGAGTTATTTTAGATTTTATTTTAGACTACTTGAGGAAAATTAAAACAGATTCACCGTATTACGTAAGGAAGGGAAGTCACAAGATCAGCAGTGTAAGAATAAAGTACTCTATAAGACCAGACCAAAACTCCAGAAGCTGATAGGTTATCTTGCAAAGAGAATCTCAATGCTAAATGCATGAGAGAGTTGACACTTATTAGTTCAAGAGACTGTATTCTAGAACAAAGCAGAAAATTATTTTCATGAGAACAAATAACTGGAATTATGTTAAATGACCAGTGTGGCTGATCCACAAGTATCTAACACTCTTACGTGACTTAGAAAGCAGACAAGCAGAAACAAGAGTTTATCCATCCACATGCTTTAGAAGCGGCACAGGCCTGTTTGGGATAAACTCAGAAAATCTAAGTATCAGAAAAAAAAAAAAAAAAGAAAAAAAAAGATTCACATCTATCAATGTGAGCATCTATAAGAGCGAGAAAAATATCCTAGAGATGAAATCAAAAGGAGCAGCAGCCAAAGAAAATCACAGGTCTATTGCTAAACAAACAAGGAGAGTAAAAATGAATGGTAACTAAACCAGAGCATTCTTTTCCTCAAAGAGAGGCAAAAGAAGAAACTGAAAAAAAATTAGTCAGCCAAGCCTTCATATCAGGAAAGAGATTATAATGAATATTATATATTTAATTTTGAAAGAATCTAGAGGATAATAAGATGATAAACAGCCAGTACAGTCTTGTCAAAATCAAAATATGTCAAGCCAATTTTTTTTCCTTTCTGTGATATGATAGCCATCCTAATGGATAATGAGGAAGCAGCAGGTACAACACATCTTGAGTTTAATAAGGCTTTCATCCTGTGTGACATCATTACAAGCTCTTAAGGGAATTTGTACATAAGTCACCATAAGGTAAGCGAACAACTGTTTGAAAAGCTATAAGCAGTATTTCTGTCAAACACTGCTCTGTTCAGTATACTTACTAATTACATGGAATTAATCAGTATTTTTTAAATCAGGATATTTATTAATGAGAAGTCTGAAAATATGATTGTTTAAAAAAAACTGCAGATGGTAACAGAGGGAAGTTGCAAATGCTGTGAAGAACAGGATCAAATTTAAACTGATCCTGAAAATTAGAGAATCGTTTTGAATTCACATCCACAAACTGTAACAGAGAAAAATACAGTGAACTCCATTTGCATGCTGATATACAATGCTCATTGCCTGAGCCTCAATTACAATGACCTTCATAGCAAAGACCAAAACAACAAACCCTCCAAAAAAGCTTCAAACTAATATTCACCTAAATACATCTACATTTAGCTAATATATCCCTACAGATGGTGTAAAAAGGTCAAGCTTAAACAAACATGGAACTATACTTATAATATTCCAATGTGCTCTGTATGAATACAAAGAGGAAGTAAGATAAAGAGACAACATGGAAAAAGACCCACCTAGCCGCTACGACTGTAGAGGCAGATTTGGAGGTAACGCAAAATTTTGAATCCAAATGCTGTGATGCTCTTGTAAAAAGAAAAATATACAAACAAACCGATAAAAAAAAAAAAAAAAAACCAACACAATTCTGACAAACAACATATGTGGGGATACAGAGAAGACATTTTTCTGTTCTGTTTAATGTTCTTAGGTCTTAGCTATGGAAGACAGCATCCAATTTTGGTTAAGACATTTTAAGATAGAGACAAACTGAAGACAGACCCAAGGACGGTACAATGACAAGCAGCTTAGGAACATGAACTATGAAGAAAATTACATGAAAAAAGAGAAGCTGTTGAAACAGCCTTCTAAGATGTATAAGGTTTTTGGAAAAAAGCATTAGAAGTAGAAATCATTGTCTAGTGTAAGGCATACTAAGCCTTAGCCATAATATAGCTATATTTGTAATGCATCATATATAATAGCATATAAACTACATATACGTATACTACCTAGACAGATTGTAAAATAGCCTTAAAGAGATTTTATTATTCTTATTTTTCAAATAATCAGGATAGTAAACCATATGGGATGATCCAGATAGAATTATCCTGCCTTTGAGTAGAGTGAGAGATTATAGGATTTGTATGTTCTCTTTCTGTCCAATGTGTATGTAGTCCTCAATACAAATCTGTCACTTCCCAAATGATGCATAACTACCAAAAAATAGGATCAACTGATATGATGCTTACATTGGTCTTACTTATAGAATATATCTAATTATCATTGCTGAAAAAAATGAGAATAGCAAACCTGATCAACAATGTCGTTGACTTTATCACGCTCACAGTCCAAAATCACTCGCCTTTCCTTTTTTACCTCTAGATCTTGAAATAGTGAACGGTAAGTTTCATCTTTTCTGTCATTGTTAATATTTCCTACGTTGATAGCAGTCACTTGCCATTTCTTTTCAGCTGCAGAATCCAGCACAGCTTGCAATGTTGATAAGCCTAGCGATGCATAGGAGAAAAACAAACAGTATGACTGATAAAGGTTCAGGAATAACAAGCTTCTAAGAACGTGATTTATGAGATTACGTATTTAAGATTTCACTGTTATTCATTTCACCTATCATACATTGTTAGGACTCCTCAGAAATTAAGCTATGTGTGTGCCCAAATTGTTCTTACTGAGTGAAACTTTACTTAAACCATTGGAAGGGATAAGGATAGAGCCTTGTAAGAACAATCTTTTGTTTTTGCTTCAACATTTTTCAAAAGGGGATTTTGCCAGTTCACTAATCCATTGCTGGAATTCTATAGACTGGGAAAGAGGTCTTCTAAGAGAAAAAATGATCCAATTATAGCAAGTGGATTAGTTGTTTATTACAGAATGCTATTTAACTGTTCTGTACTTGTGCAGTAACCTATTTTAAACCCTGTTCTCACTGAGGCCTATGGCCTCATGTCATGAAGTTATTATTTCTGTTGCCACAGTCCCTGACTGTGAAAGAAAGTATTTCGATATATGTATTTTTCCATACAGATAAGCAGGCCCAGTGCTAATGCCTACAAGCAGTCTATAGAAGTTTGCTGTCATTTTATCTTTGTGACATATTCCTGCCAGGAAGCTATAATCTCTGCACAGCTGCAACTGTCTGCAAAATATTGTAAAATCAGTGACAATTTTACATGACTGGTTTTCCTGTTCAAAGATTAAATCACCGAGTATAAAAACATGATAATTACTGCTAAAAATTAATTCCTCCTCTTTAACAAATACCTGTGTCCAACAGTACAGCAACTTCAACTCGTTATGTTTAAATCCCTCCCAAAGAATTCTACAGATCTCTAGAGACAATAATTTTAAGGATAGCAGATAGTATTACAAAAAAGTCACCAAAACTGTCAGACTATTTCTCATGATCCAACTGACATTTTTGATCATTCATCTCCCTTGAAACCACAGAACACCAGGAGTCATTTCTTTGAGACAAATTTCTGACTTGGTATGTAAAGGAAGCTTTATGGATAACTCTCATGAGAAATACTGGTGGTTATGACCATAAACGTAGAAAGAAAGTGCTAAGAATCAATTTGTCTCATAGTAGATTGGTCGGTGTTTAGCAATTCAGCTTCGTAAGTGAAAATGGTAATATATAGCAATATACAAGGTTGGTCATCAGCAAAGGAAGAAAATGGCAGGCTTCCAAAAACATAACTTCAAGGATTATGTCTAATAGTTCCGGCTTTTTATATTGTCTTTAAAGAGGAATGATATGAAGTTTTACATGTCACGCAACAAAATATTTTAAAATAATAGATCACTACATCCAAAGGCACATACAAACTATTTATATCATGCCAAAGAGAAATGTAGACATCTGGTAAAAGGAAAAGATAAAAGATGTAGAGTGTACATTAGAACATTATAAAATACTACAGTAATTCCATACCTCAAAAAAACATTCTTAATAATAATTTTCTACTTTCACCTTTGTTAACTCTTTCAGAAGTTCATGCAAGACAAGGAAGCAATTTCTACTATGCCAGATTGTTTATTTTTTTCCCTGACAATATAAAACCCACTGTCAATTCTGGTCTTAGATTTATGGTTTTACTTCCTGAATTCTTGCATAAGATTTTTACTCCAACTTCAGAAGGAAATGTCAAGGCATTTTCCAGAGTAAGTGACAACATCTTTACTATTGTGCAACTCTATGATCCTAGAAAGTCACCTGCAACTTGTTAAGCAGCTGAATAACATTGCTTCCTAACATCAAGAATAAGTATTATAAAAGGGAAATGTTATTTTGGGAGGGAAGAGCATAGTTCTTCTCAGAAAAAAATATTTTTGATGCATTAGCAATGAAAATGTCAACGCATAACTAGTAGGAATAAAAAAGACAAAGGGAAACTATAAACTAACTTTCAGAAACAAATGCTGTTGCAGGTTCCTCTATCATATATGGATGTATAGCTATGTAGTGTGCTAAGTTGTGAGGGCTTTGTTTAATAAGGGATGTTTTGTAGTCTCTTTTCACTTCTGATAAGCTAAATTTCATCATCCTTCATTGTAAAATGTAATGTTTGCTTATCTTCATTTGCATATTCAATGAAATATCACCTTTTCTACTATTAGCAGTGAGGACCCTATCAAGGATCTGATAAATTTTGCAGCGCATATTATTGCTTTAGTTTGCATTTTGTTCCTGTGTTTAACAAATTTGTTTATTCCACACACACAAAATAAAAAAGAAAAATTAAACATCAACAAACTGAAATGGATCAGGCAAAGACACTTGAATCACTTGATTCATATAACATGAATCACTGTTTCAGATCTTATTGAGTAGATTTCAGGTCCTCCAATCTGTCTTTGTATGTCTCCTCTAAGCCAAAAAAATCTCAAGCATGAATTTATAAGGGCTATTAATGTTAATACTATCTATGGCAAAGGGTTCCTCTGATCTTCCATTTTTCCTTGGGACTTTTCTTTTTTTTTTGAGCATCCTCTGCACCCTGGTTTTCTTGTTCTTCAGAGGTGAGAGAGTTGTCATCCTCATCCCTCATCCTCATACAATTTAGTTTATAGTTTACTGTGATGTCAATAACACAATGGAAAAAAATGAAAGAAATCTTTCACAACAATACTTTTGTGGATGTGGAATTATTTGGACAGAGGTAAAGGAAGTGGGACTCTGCAGAGAAGAAAACTAACAACAACTGTTGCTGTTTTTGACTGCATGAATATTTCTGTTTGGGAACTCTGTGTTCCTGAACCTCTTGTGGTTATGATGAGAGGAACTTAATTCAATGAGCTCTGAAAGGGAGGACTGAATAGAGGCCGAGTGAATTAGTGATTCTGTTACAAATAGAAACCTCCAATAATGTCATTACTTTTTCCAAACTGCACTGTTTAGTACTGGCAACACAAAGAAAGTAAGGAGGATAAAGGATGCAGTCACATTAAATGACATCAAGTGACATATTAAACCAGTAATAGCTTTGACATGCATATACTGAACGGTCTCACTTCTTATAGACGGGAAAAGATAGGAAATTGTCTTGCACTTCATCTAGTCAGCCTCTAACCATTAAGGAGCTGTAAAAGTAGCAATGAATTATTCTTTTGGAATAAGTCATTAAACTAATTCCTATTAGCTTTCGTGGTTTCCACGAAGTCTATCTTTTATCTCAGTCCTGGAGGAGGAAGTATCTCAAATTATACATAATTCCTTAAACATACAACACAAACACTTATGCAAAAGTGGTGGAAGCGTGGACCCTGTATATCCAGGATCTGCTGTCAGAGTTGCTGCCTACACACTGCTCGACTCTGCAGGTTAGCCTTGTGTAGGCAGTGGGAGCACTGAGGAGCAATGATTTACTCAGTATAAATGTAGGAGTTTCATGCTTTGGAGCTCATTATCACTGGGGTGCCTTGCCACAATTAAAGCATACAAATAAAAAAAAGGCATAACCAAAAGGTGACTACAAGCAACAATTTCATGCTGTTATTCCTGGCCAGATTCAGCCAGTGCAGCAACAAGGTGGTTTTCAGAATTTACTAAATATAAATCACATGCAGGTCATGTACTGCACACTGCTAGCTGATTGACAGAGGCTAAGCAACTAGCTTCACATCTGCCCTTTCTAAAAAGGCAGTGAATGTTTCTGATTCTAATGTGAATTTGGAAAGGATCTACCACAGAAACGAGCTTAGGATTCATCATCACACATGACATTATTGTTGGAGGCTATATGGCTGCTTTAGTTTTTCTTACTTTAGGGCTCAGAACAGTGATAGAGAACTGTTTTGAGGAGGTCCCTTCAGCTTTTCCGAACAACAATGGATAAAAAGTCATCAAAAGGCAGAGAATCTAATGTCACCCCATAACTTAATAAAATATGGTGTGACAATATGAAATTAATCATCCTTCAAATCCAGCGGAATCTTACTATTTAATGTGCGTTTAATTCTGACGAGTGAACATGCAGATGAGCCACTAAACAGCCTTTTTAAAGGGAAGAGTTGAAGAAAAAAAGTTAGCCATGGGCTACTAGGTAAGGAGAACTCAAAAAACAGAATTACAATAATGGAATTCCAGAAAGGGTAGTCATAACAAAATACTTCTTTATAATGTTTCTTCTCAGAAAACTAATATACCACAATTTACAAGTAATTTTTACCAGTTCATAAACTGTTATGCTATTATTACAACATCCATAAGGGCATAAGACTTGTGGAAGCTATATCCTGGAGTAAGTTGCCTACAAGCAAAGGATTTGTGTTTATCAACAACAACAAAAAAGAAATAAGAAAACAGAACAAAAACTACCAACAACTAAACTCAACAGTGGAGAGGAATTTGTGTATCTGTCAAAGGTAGTCTCCAAAGGAGCAGGGACTGCATCCAAGATTCCTGTTTGCTTTGTGTCCAACTATTGATTTTGCATGTTGTTTGGAGTGAATCTGTGCTAGTAGACTGCCCTTGGTGTTCCCCAACTCTGTTGAAATACAGCTGAAGTACAACACAACTCAGAGGTGGTAATTAGGCATCTAGTACCTGGACAGTTACCTTCTGGAGCCCCAAGTTTGCAACAGGGAGTTCAGGCAGTCAGCTGTAGTGGCAGTGTGAAGACTAGCTGTTTGGTAAAAAGAATGGTCTCACAGGCTTACTGATGTTCATGTTTGATTCTGTAGTTTTAAATACTTGGCATGCAACTCAAGAGTTAAGTGTAGATGACGAGCAACATGTTACATGCAAAAAAACATCTTAGCATTTTTATTAGCTTTTGATTTTTAAATCTTTAAAAAGATGATTCTTTAAAAAGAAAAAAATCATAGGAACTGTTTTACGTATGAGTAATCTCTCATTACTCATCAGCACATGCATGTCATTCTATTAATGAAAACTGTAATAATTTCATTCTCATTTAAACAATTTTGTATTCTTTACTAAAAACTCATTTCTAAACCTAAGTTTGCATTTTCTGCATGTAAGTATTCCCGTCCTCCTTCTCTAAGACTGATTCAGCATTTCAGTGAGATATATCTAGCAAACAGAATACAGAAAAAAAAAAGTATCATATCTCACCTCTGTCGCTGTCATACAAATATGCAAACTTGGTCCACTGATAGTATTCGATCAAGCTAAGAAGAGCTCCTTTGAGGTCAGGTCTCATCTGAATGACAAATGGATGTGTTCCATCTGTTGGAAAGCTCGGAGTTATGAAGGAGACATGAAGAGTCCCACAGAATGATGTTATGGTATTTACAGACTTCTTGTCATAGAATCCAAAAATAGCAAAGACTCCTCTTGAAAACTGGGAGCAGACTAGGATGGAAAAAGAAAAACAGTTAGGTGGGAAATTTTTTTTCCCAAGAATTTATTAAAAATTCTATCACATATTTGAGAAATAATGAAGTTGTCTAATCACGTAACAGAAGAAAACAATAATACTCTGTTAGGGAGATAATTTGTTAGTATTATTGATTAGTAATATAAAACTTCCACTGAAAATAAATTCAGAGATGTATTTCTTATTCCTAGAAAATTTAGAAATAAAAGTCACGAAGTTATTCTTAAATTCAATTTATACAATAAAGAATAGTGGTATAAACATCTATGGCAGCTGCAATTTATAAAATGAGTCATGACCACACATACTATCACAGAAACAGATAACTTTTTGTCATTAAAAATAAATTGACTCTGAGATCAAGCCTCCTTGAACTTTTTGCAAAATACCATAAACATTTTTCTATTCAGGGAAAGATAAAGCAAGAACTAGAAGCAAATATCTTCATAGCAGAAAAGAAGTTTCTGATTTGCTTTAAACCCCCTGACTTTCAGGCATTATTATGATTCCTGCATTTTTGGACTCAGCAAAAGCTGGTCTTTCTGGATGACGCTTGCAGTCATGCTGCAGAAAGAATAACCTCATAGATGTAAATAACATGCTGATTCCTCTTTTTTTTTTTTTTTTTTTTAATCACTTGAGACAATTCAAGCCAATTGATGAATGCTGCTGATCACTGCAGCCTGTAAAAGAGCTGTTTCTTCTAGGTCATCCTGTTCTTTGACAATTCAGGTTATACTAGTGCCTAGGTTTTAAAAGCAGGGCAGAGTAAGGAACAAAACCACTCTGATTAATTCTGCGATATCACCTATGCATTCTTTGGTTTGCATATTGTCACCTTGAACAAGAGACAGCCCCTTCTAGAGAAAACATCTAGTCAGCCTCATTGCAATCCCTGCTACACCTGGCCAGCTGATAGATATAAATCACTATGTCACTGAGTCTAATTTTGCCCAGCTATTTAGTGCACTAATCCCTGAATATGATTCATTGATAAGGGCAGAAATGAGTTGAATTTTTTTTTTAATTTCTCAGATTTGAATGCTAACCAGTATTTTCTCTTTTAAAGTTATCACATTATTATTTAAAAAACAACAAACAACAAACAAAAAACACCACACCTTTCTACCTGTTATTATTCATTTCTATTCTCTGTTCACGATTTTGCTTATCTACCTTTGCTCCACAGTCATCTCTTACCATAATTATTCCTATATTCCTATATTCCTATATACTCTGATTAAAAGCATCTGAACAGCATGAGGGAAATTCTGGGTCTGCCAGTTTCAACAGTTATTTCCTATTAACTTTAATTAGGTCAGAATTTCACCTCAGGTGAGAGAATACAAATGATGAAAAAAGATGAATAATACCCCTTTACAAAAGGACACGGCAGGTATTCCAGGGTGAGAGTACAAGATGGTTAGACCTCTTCCATTTTAAATGCAAATCCTTACATAAAGCTGCAATATTTATCTTGAGTGTTTATTAAGGGTATAGCTGCTCCTTGTTGAACAAAGGCTTCTGAAAAAAGGCTGTTAATTTTCTGGATAGCTTTTCTGTTTAAGTTACTCCAAGTCCTTGTTCTATCCCAAATCACAATGCTCTTGCTGAGACAAAAACAACGCATTACCTCCCCACACACTCATGAACAATTGTTTTCCACCCACAGCAATGCCTAAATACTTTCTGAACTTACTACAATCCAAGTGTTAATGTCTCATAACCCACCTTCAAACATGTATATTAGAATTAACCACCAGTTTACACTTGGATCCCTAGACAAGAAGACTTGGCCACCAGCACTCTACAGCAATCTTTTGTGTTAAACTACTTTAATGCCATGTGTAAGCAGGTGACAGAAACAATGACGCTGTCATCTCAGGATTGCTGAAAAATAAAGAAGTGTTATGCCAGTACTGCTGACTCCTAGGATGCTACTACATCTCCTGTCACAGGTTGCTTTTTGTCAGTCAAGAGCCAGTGGTCTTAAGCATAGATGAAATAATGCTGCCTACAAGAAACTTGGAAAACCATAGATAGGGTCTTTCCAGAAGTACCCACGCCACCCCTATTAGAAGCAAACCCAAGTATTTGGAGCCCAATACTCCAGTCTCCATCTCAGTTCCTCCCCTCATCCTTCCCTCCCCTTTCTGACACAGGAGAGATCTGGACCCATCAAGCCTTGCCCAAACATCTTTGGAGTAATGAAGGTCAGTCTGGCCCATGTTTGAGTTAAGGTTTCCAAGGTGGCTGATTTCCAAGGTGGCTGCTGCTTGGAGACTGGGCATCGCTCTGCTTGTGGGAGGGGGTGTGTGACTGCCTTCCCATCACTTGCTTTTCTCTTCCCTTCACTTATTAATCTGTCTGTATCTGCACCCACAACTTCTCTCACTTTAGCTCTTCCTATTCTCTTCTGTCTGCTGTGCGTGGGAGTGAGCCTGCAGCTCTGTAGGTGTCTGGCTACTAGCTAAGGCCAACTCAGGACAGGGCAGAAGGTGTTACCCACCTTCCACAGGCAGGACAGACTTTTAAATAAATACCACTGGCCTGTGCTCAAACAGGTGAAGGAGCTCTGTACCCTTTCAGTGACACAAACACGCAACCAGCATACTCTCCAGAAAAGATCTGCTTTTTCTTTCAAAGTGAACGTCCATGCTGACAGGACACAAACTTGCAGCACCTCTCTTCAGTAGTTACTTACTGCTCATCGACAAAACAGCTCTCTTGGATTAGCACAGCAAGCAGCTCTGGTTACAGTCTTTACACCTGGTACATCAGTCCATATGTGTTATGTGTCATCTGGGGAAAGTGAGTGATATCCTCTTGATCTCCCCTCCCACACCAAACAAAAGACAAGTACCTAACACTACCTCTGGCTGAGTAAGTGACGTGACTCAGTTCCACTTCCAGCGCTGGCAGCTTGGAAGCTGAATTCCACAACACATGTATTCAATCCCTACTAGTAGTATAAGATAAAAGCAAAAACATTTTCTATTTTTTTAAATGATTAAGAAACATACAACACAGACATGAACTTTCATTTAATTCAAACAGGGCTGGCTGCATATGAAAACAAAATTTCTAACACCAATCTTGAAAGTAAGGACACAATACACACTAGCAAATATTAAGCTGTATGGATTGCCAAAAAATCAGGATCAACTTTAAAAGTTCAGCAGCAGTGATCAGCATTATGGTTGAACACTGAACATCCTCAGCGCTGGGTTTCCCAGATGGGAAATTCCCATTAAAGATGAGTGAGAGGGCACCCATGCAATATAATAAAAACTTGTTAGAAAATAAGCATTTAGACAGTCACAAGGCAAATACTTGCAAATGTTTTGGATCATTTGGTCTGAGGGCAGGAAGGGAAGGTATTTCTAAATATGTAACAGTGATCCAATGAATAATGCTGAATACGTAGTTCTTTTGGGCAGGATTGCCACCTTACATTAAGTCTACAGTCACATTCTTATTGCTGGAAGATGTTAGTTTTTTAATAGTGAATCACAAGCAGTTCACAGTTATCAGATTAAAAAAATCGTGATGATTAGGACTCATAAACCATTGAAAAATTAAAGATAAATTCAATTAACAACATTAGAAACAGCAGCCGGGATTCATTTCTTTCAACCTCTTCTATATGAGCTGTTACTTTGGGGGTTTATGTTGTCCTTTCTAGAAATACACTTTGGCCCACTTAGCAAGAGGGCAAGAATAAAATATGCCAGTTTTGTAATCACTTTTCTAGAGACACTTGCTTAGACTGGCAAGTATTTGGGGATTATGAGAAACAGGGTAGATAATTAAAGTTACCTGAGAAGTGTTATATAAGAGTTCTCCTTGTTCCTATATTAACTAATAAGCAAAGACCTATTTTGCCCTGGTATTCCAGAACACCGAAAGTGTATCCTAGCCTCTTCCAAATGCTAAAGCCCTGATTTGTTCAACAACAACAACATAAGTTTATGCCTGGAATGAGAAATAGATGCCTTGTGAAAGGAGGATTCACAGAATTCACTTGTGCAATTATTCCATTGATAACTACATTAACTACAGTGATAACTTCCATTGATAACTACACCTGTTGCTGCTTAGGCCTTCCTTTTACCATGATGTATTCACAGCTTTCTTTCTTTTAACACCTTCTCCATTATGCTATTCTGATTTGTCTATTAATTCTATAAGAGGGATGACCTAATATTTAGCCTTGGCCATTACTATCTCTCCAGAAATAAAGAAATATAAGCAACAAACATTCTTTGCCTCCCATCAATGAGCATATTTCTGTGATACATACTGTCATTTTATACCTCATATCTAAGACTCAAGAAGTGTCAACTAAAGGGTACACCTGAAAATTCAAAATATAAAAAAATCTGCAAATATAATTAGCTTTACATTATGAAGTGATCCTAGTTTAGGAATGACAGACATTCATTTTTGTAGTGACTGAATAATTGAATCTTTAGAGGCATAAAAGTCACTTTGAAATACTTGTATTCGAATGCATAGACTTAGAACCTATTCCTGATCAACTTTTTTTAAGCCAAGACTTGCTCTCCAAAGGGGCAGTAACAAACCCAATCATTGTTACATGCAAAGACAATGAAATTGGAAAAAAGAAAGCTAGCAAAATGCTTATTTATTAAACTTATAAAAGCAAATGTGTCACAGTACTTGCATAAAGGTATGGTAAAGTCATAAAGATATGACTCTAAAGATTCTTCTAACATTTCCAATAACTTCTGTGTTTGTAAATTAGTTTTGATGCTCAGTCTCTGTCCAAACGTGAAAATTGTGAATGACTGAGAAAGTCTTCGCCATTCAATGCTTAGATTTTAAATGCTCTCAACATTAATGTGGCTTCACATGTTATTTTGTTACAGTAACTTATTTTACTGTAGTGCTAACAAAACTGTTCTAATACTAATATAGGGAAATAAGTCTTCAGCACGTATTATTTAATCACATCCAATCATTCTCTTACTTCTAAGGGAAAGAAACTACAGCACTAGTGTGAAGCAACCATCAGGCATAGCCTCTGCAAAAGAGGAGCAAAACAAAGGAGTGCTTGCTGGCCTAGGAAGCTGACGGATGAGCCGGAAGCAGCCAGGAACAAGACACAGAAATCGAATGCCCAGTTGTTTATGTCAGCCTCTGAAAGGCAACATTAAGAACAGACAGTAGAAAGTAACCACAAACAATAGATTGAACAACAGTAGCAAAAAAAAATAAGAAGTACAGCTGCCAGAAGACTTCACATATGATTGAAACTGCATCAAAAAATCATTATGAGAATAAAAATGTATTGCTTCCAAAGCCATTTAGAAAATTGCAGCATAGCAGAAAGTATATTGTATGCATTTTTATACACTACACAATTTTTTCGATAGGGGTGTTCCATATAGTCTCCATGGTCTCTTTTACACATTCAGATTAGTCTGCTGCATTCTAGATGCAAATGGTAAATTTCTACTCAGAAGATTGAATGAAGAATAGGGAATTAAGTCCATCTAAAGTGCTATCTGGAACCTTGGAGGAGTATGTATTTAACAGCACTACTTGAGATGAAGATAAGTTTTTCCAGGGGTATGGCAGGCTAACCAAAAATCAGGCAGACACAGTTCCCCAAGGCTCAAAGAAAAGCATAATAACCAAAAGATGAGATGATTGGCCAAAGCTTCATTCTAGAATTCAATAAAACATGGACAAAGAAAACAAAGGCTGGCATTTTAAAATCCTAAGGTATACTTTAGCAAATCTGAGAGGCAAATCAATGCCAATTAAAACATCAGTGGCAATCAGAACTGAAAATATGCTATATTTCTGGATAACAAAACAACAAATAATAAAGACATTTCTTTATGTCCTCCTTTATGATATTTTAAACCCAGCACCAAGTAAACATGGATTTTTATTTTATTTTTGAGCATGTAAGGAAATACACATGCCTGAAATTACAGTCATTCAATACTGATCCAAACTGTGTCCTCTTTGCAGGCTGTACATACATAAATTCTGGTAAAATAAAACAAAAACAGACTTCACTTGGACAGATGAGTATCAAATGAGACTGAGATCACACACAAAAAAAAGGAATGGAATGGACTCAGTGATGAGATCCTCATCTGCACATTCAGTGTAAAAGCACAAAGTGCAGCTTCAAGCAGCAGCTAGGCCGCTAAAGAAACAATCCGTAACAGAAAGAAGGCCTCTGTTTTGCACAGAGACAAAGAAGGAAGTTCTCACAGCCTTGGAGAGTGAAGAAAGCAAAATTTAAATCCTGAATGTAGAATGTCAGTAGAGGACAGTTATGGCAGAGCAGGTACCAATGATGCTTCTCCACCTTTTCTGGAAGCAAATAACTGAAGGCCACATTTCTATGACCTGAAATGTTCAGAGATTGTGTGACCGAATGGAACTTTCCACACCGTGTTATTAGCAAAAGAGGCTTTGATCATTGTGCAAAATTAGAGTCAAAACCTGGGCTGCTGCAGCACAAAACCAACTCAGAGACCAGGAGAGGCAAATTAATTTATTTCAGCCAGTCAATCATGCTTCACGCTGAGAAAAGAAACTTTGTGCCAATATGGGATATTTTAGGCAAGTACAAAAAAGCCTTCAAGAAGTTAGGGGCCATCTGTTAGGAAAGTACATGATGGTATGGCACAGCTTCTCTATATGCTAATGCTGCAATAATGAAGGTGGTAAATAAACATCATGTTCAGATTGAAACAACAGGTCAGAAAAAGCAGTCTGTTTCAATGACAGTTGCATTCAATTACATATTGCTTGGCTGTGCACTGTAAGCATTTTAAAATCTTTTTCATTGCTATGACAATTACCATGATGCAAAAAAAAAATCATTGCAAACACCACCGAAAGAACCATGATAAAACAATTATGCTTTTATGAATAAAATAAGATATCTGTAATAAAATCAAAATGCAACACAAGTCTTCCTGTGAAGAAATTGCCCACAATCCAAGGAACGCTTACATAGCTCTTTCTCAGAGCTGTTAGGATGCTAGTGTATTCATCTAAATCACCATTTCTAGCAGCCGAGGGGGGTTACAATGCTTCCTGATCCCTGAATCTGGTGACCTGGAAACTCTGTTGAATAACAAACGTAATTTTATCTTGTCTCCAAAACACAGGAGATTCTTCAGGATGATCCTCTACACTGCCTCGCTTCATTGTCTCCTCCCACCCCTCCCAAATAAAATCCATGCTATTTCCACTTCATGAAATTTAACCTTCATTTATTTGTTTGCTTCAGATGTAAAAATTCACCTTACAAATCTGTCTGCCTTTGTCGTTGTAATTGGGAAAGGTATAAACACAATCTTTCAGTAACATAAAACTTGTCATTTTGACTGTCCAGCAAAGTATTACCTTCTAGACGTAGGAGCCAGTAATCAAATCTAAGAGGAAGCTACTGGCTTTTTTGGCTTGCCACACTGCAAGCCATGGAGAAATCAGCTCTTTCAGAGCTAAGAAAGTTTAAGAGTTCTTAGTCTGGGCAATCAGAATAATTCTACTGAATGTAATGGATCCAGTACAATTTACCCTTACTAAAAATGTGGTTCTCCATTTTCAGCATGACAACTTTCACAAACTTTTCAAACCAGAAATGTTACATACAATAGAAGACTCATCTCCTCTTCCCCTTAATCATCTCTGTTGAAAGCATCCCTTTTCTACACTTCATTAAACTAATCATCTTCCAGTTCCCATGAAAATTGTGTATTTGAAAACCTGTAAAAGGATTTGGAAAAGGATAAATCCAGCTTGGTAGGTCCAACTACATTTTATTAGAATGCCTGCAGATAGTTATTCAATTTATGAAACTTGTTTTTCTTTTCTTAAGTTAGAAGGGCCAATAGTCACTACTTAGATTGTCTAGTCTTGCTCAACAACACCCTATGCCATCTAAAAGGAATCACGGGTTCAACGCTGAGTCCCTCTGTTACAGGACAAGGATAGGTACGAGAAAAGACCCTGAGGCTGTCTTGTAAAAGGAAGGGAGGAATGAATCAGCATGAGTCTTAAGGAAACTGCTAGAAGGAATAAAGAGGATTTCTTGAGGCAAGGAAGGTATAGCTGAAAATATGTAAGTGATCTGTTACTCTCAGAAGACTTCATACTATCGTTTTGAAGGAATAAATTGTTATTTTCCAACTGGCAAATTGTGACCTGCAATACACATTATTCTGAGGAAAAGTCATAGGTTTAGTCCTAGACATTTATTGCTTACATATCTCCCTGAAATGTTGCAACTGGGAGCCTACCTCATTCACACAATACGCTGCAGTCTGCACCTTGCCACTTCTGCACAGCTAGCACTGCAGCATCCAGCTTTACTGCGACTTGCTGTTATCCCTTCCTATGGTCTCAGTCCCCCCAGATGGCTGAACCTGATTTTAAAATAAATCATTTAACTGGAAATTTTGGCATAAGATACCTCTGCAGAGAAGATCTTACACAAACTAATGGTTAACGTAATAATAAGTAAGCCTCACGAGACCTCAGTTCTCTGCCTAACAACTTTTACCCTCTCATAGCAAAACCTGTGGCCCTCTTCCACCTGGAAGAATTTCCATCCTGTAACGTTGCAACCTAAACCACTCACCCACAGCAAAGGGTCAGTTACACTTGCATACGATTTTTTTTCCCCGTCTTTTCAGGTTGTATTTCCCTATACAACATTCAAACCCTGTAACGTCTTACAGATTTATGACATTCAGTGGGATAATTAGCTGCTTAACTAACTGCCAGGCTTTATTTGGATTTACAAATGGTCTAAAACTCACATCACACACCTTCCTACCTGCATGCCTTATTTTTCCAATGTGTGTTGAAATAACAGAAGCATTGTTTATTTGTGAAGTACTCAAATACCAGTCAATAAACATTATTATTAAAACAAATCAGAAATACAGTGAAATCCTCCTAATTAGGACACCCTAGTGAACAGCTTATTGTCCTGATTATACAACTCAATTAAGAGAAGAGTTTATTCAAAAATAAAACAGCATGGAGAGCTTTAAAATGATAAAGTAAAATGAGTACTCATTGCAAACACAGGAAGAAAATTCATATTCCCTGCACCTCCTCTGTTAGTTCCTTTAGTATTCAACAACTTGATGCATTTCAACATGCATTGAAAGTTCCTAAATTTTAGCTCCTATTTAGGAAATTTCAATTTAGCACAGGTGGAATAAGTTCTTGTTTACCAAAACTTACAAATATGTCATAAAGGATATTACCAGCTGCTTTAATAAAGCAATGATTACGCCTCTCCTTCAAATGGAAAATACTACAATACTTGCTTCACAACAGCAGAGTTAATGAGCTCAGGTGAAGTTCTACACTGTTTAGCCTCTATGTTTTACGTCTGTTACCTGAGCATCTACACATCTACACACATGCACATACACCTTATCTTGAAATAAAATTAAAGCAATTTGTAGAGGAAACCTGTGCCATGTCTGAAATCCAGCGTGAAAACATCTTGCCACTTAGCACTCTGATGGCATCTGAGGGTCAGTTTCTTGATCTCCAAGTTCTCTGACAGGTTCTGTGTAAATGTCAAAAATCTCAGTCTTTTTGCAGTTGACTTGACTCTCATTTTCCATTACAAGTAAGCCATCAACATCAAAACGCACACCATTGCATTTTGAAAGTTGAATGGCAAACCACCTTCAAACTTATTAGCTGTAGGAATTCTGCACTCAGAGATGCTACACTTAAGTACTTAAAACCAACAAACCCAAACAACTCTAAAATAAAAACCAAACTAGTAACAGGTACTGCTGTCACTCTGCTAGAAGTGACAAGGAGCTCATAGCTGACTTAAAAATTGTAAACCTAAATAAATGAAAAGGAATCACATCGAAAATAAACAAGCTAGCTCTGTGATTTTTTGGGGTAATGCAGAGATAAAAAATCTTGCACAAAAACCTACGTAGAATCCTGCACACCTCCAAATTATGCCCACCTGACAGCAAACCTTCTGTTATATTATGTATACTCCCTCCCTGTGTAAAAGTTTTGCAGATGCTTTCAAGATTGCTAGATTGGGCTTTGTAAGAAGGTCCCATCCACACATTCCGACTGCTGTCTCCACGATGTGCACAAGAAGTCACAAAAAGCTGAAAGACATTGTATGACTTTATAGTCACCAACAATATGTCTTCCTCTAGCTGAAGAGAACAGACCTGAATGTCGCAAAATTGTCTGCTGAGCATATGAAAACAAACTCATCTTTGGAAACTGAGCTTTTTCACCGGAAGGATTTGTTTGCTTTAAAAATTTATCATAATTTGACTCAGATAAACAATCATTAAAACGTTTACCAATGCTACTGAGTAAATACTATAATACTTAGAAATTGCAAATAAAGCTTTGCCATTTCCCTTGCAAATAGTGACATGAAACTAACACTTAAGATTTTCTAGACACAGCGTTAGACAAAATCTTTTTTCCAGGCACATTTACATCTGAGACGTAATCTCACTTTTCCCTTTGTGTCAAGTATCAGAATAGAGTATTTAGTACAAAGTCTCATCCCAAAAAACTGCAGGCTTTTGAAGATGCAACAATTTAAACTAGCTGATGATCAATACTGTAGCATTACTGTCATTAGAAAAAACTATCATCTGCATCAGAAAACCAGATTAAGGATCTAGTCCACTTGAAGATTGATTCACTGTATATACTGTGCTCTGATAATTCATATTGTGCCTTTAACTATGTGTATGTGTATGTCAGCAAGCAGTACAGATGCGCAGAATGAAGAGTCAGTACTGAGTATCAAGTGTACGTGTTTCAGGGGTTTTCCTCTGGACTAAATTCAGGTCAGCTCTGTGGACTACAGAAAATGAAATGCCCACTAGCAGATTCTGGAAACGCGCCCTCCAGTTTTGTTCCATTCAAAAATAATTTGTTTCTTGTGCTTCAAAACCACTCCATAACATGATAACCAAGCAGTAAACTCAGGGATGATTAAGTGATTTCCTTCAAAACAGCATTCTTAATCCAAACTGAATCACGCGGGTAGAGTCACCCATGTATTTTCAGCACACATGAAAGAACATTCCATTTGGATTGAAGTAAAATTTTATCTAATGGCCTGTTACTAGAACTGGTTATAGTAGACTGCATAGGTTTAGTGACAGTTTAACATTTCAGGTTCATCCATTGACAACATTCTAAACAGGATTTTTCTTGAAGAATAAAAGTATTAAGCTTCAAGTCTTCTTTATCTCCCTGTTTTTAAGAGGTGTTTAATTTTTCACACAAACAGGTTACATCTGTTCCCACAAAAAAAAAGATGACATTCTGTTTATCCATGTTGACAGCTTGCATAGTCCTTACATTAGTGTCTGGTTTGGTGTTTTGAACTCCCAACTCACTGAAATAATCTTAAAATGTGGCGTTCCCCAAAGAAATATTACTTCTCTTTTCCCCTGTTATTTTTAAAGACTCATAGCATTCAGACATGGGTCATGATTTGGATGTCTGCTTCATGAGGTGAACAGAAGGCACTGGCAAAATACAGTAAATCATGCTGTAGATCTTGTAGACTGATTTATCCTTACAAGAGGCTGTTTAAAATCTCTATCACGAGCCAGCTGGAGTGGTTGCTGTGCACTGCAGACACAGTAGTCCAGTCTTGAGTAATTAGACTTCAGGGCTGTAAAACAGGACTGAGCTACTACAATCTAAAAAATTACTGTGCCTCAGCTCTACCAATATCCTGTGGTACTTTCGACAAATCATATAGACTTTGTGTCTCAAACTGTTTTTATTTGCAGGCTGGACACACTTCTTCCCTCCTCACAGAAATACCAGAATGATAAATTTTTGAATGACACAGGTAGTATTGTTTCATTGAGGAACACAAGTTGCATAGCTAAGAAACAACAGCTCGATCACCTGCTGAAGTTGAACGGCTAAGACTTTTGCTCTATCCTAATATTGAAGGGAAAAGCGTGCTTTCTAGTGTTTCCCCTACCTGAATTTTGCTAACTCTTTCAGATTTTGGAGAACACGGTCGGGAGACTGTGTTTGCTTGTTTCAGAACTTCTCCCATAGTTAGATCAGGAACCAACATTTAGATTGCTCCAAATGATGATTTAAAATATTATTTATTTCTGTAGGTCACACTTATTATATTCAATGGAAATGCTATCTATATTAGGATAACATTGTTCAGGGAAATATAGCATCTCATACTGTTTGCCCATAGTAAACAGTTTTGCACATACAGCATAGAGCATCAAGCTTTTAAAGTTGTTCCTACAAATACACCTGATCAGCATGTAATGCAACAAAATATGTTTTGTAGCATATGGCACACAAAGCAGTGAAGTGAAGGGCGTGCCTAGATCTCAGCTGTGGCATGCCACCTAGTTTGCTCTGTAGCATTTATTTAAACATATGGTTCATCCTAGGCGGTATCCACCACTGAAGCACAGGTGTGTATTCTTTCACTTGAATTCATGACCCGTGCAACAAAGCTACAATCAGCTCTTTCAGCTGCATACTTTATGTCAATTCTGTTGTATAAGTTTACTTAGAATTTACTACAAGAAATGAATGGAAATTCTACATTACACCTGCATGTGACAAAAATACTTAATTATATCAAGCATTGTTTAAACACTTTTCCCTTTGGAGAACAGGGCCTAATTAAAGCTCTTTGACAGTGCTATAAATCATGGAACAAGGATGCTGCGTTTTCAAAGGACAAATTTATAGTGCCTGACCAACAGCAAATGGGTTCCCCAACTTCCTCTGAAACAAAGTCATCAGTATGAAATCAAGATCTCATTTATTCTGGCTTGCTTCTAACGGTGGTAAACCTGAACATTTCAGCTCACGTGTTTTCCCCAGTTTTGGATCTTCTATTGTTCTTTCTTCAGGACTGTTTTGCATTGTGAAGAAGATCCACCCTATTAACAGTCACCCTCACTTGCTATCCACCTGGCTAGAAGCTGTTTAAAGAAGTTAAAGCTTACTAGCCTCTGTCCCCTAAAGGACCAGAAATTGACAGAGAGTATTCTGCATTTCAGACTGCTGATTTGTTACACAGGAACTCTGCTGCTTCATAACTCAGAAAAGGCTCAAATCCATACAGACTTTTTTGCTGCTCTCTATGTTAAGGCACTCAAAAGATGTTGCAGATATTCTCATTTAAACTATTACCTAAACCAGTATTGGGACTTTTTTTTTCATCCAGCTCTTGCACCTTTTCATAAAGCATCATTTTTATCAAGCATTCTCTTTTTTGGATATGCTGTGAAATGCTTTACCCTGAAAACTAGAAATGCCCCAGTTCATCCTCTATGAAATACAGAAAACAGACAAAGCTAATTTCAGAGCTGTCTTAAGCAGAGCTGGCATTTCAGTATCTGAAATTATCATTGGAAGTGTTTGCTAGAACCACAATTTTATTATGCAAACATATGAAATATAGTAACAGCTTAATCTTATTCTCATTGGAGTCATTGGAAGTTTTTGCTATTTACTGAAACAGGAAGCAGATCAAACACTAGAAGCTTAATAATGCAAGCTCACTTACCATTGTGCAAATAGCTCTTGATTAATTCAAAGTACTGCTGTAACACACAAAAGAGCTCTGTGAAGGAAGAAGTGAAGCCTTACTCCGCACAGGGGCGGAAAGCTTTCCTACCACAGCAACTCTGGGAGTGATCCCTCGTGCCTTGGTGTGCTGCTGCTGGTCAAAGAGCTGCAGAAGGGGCTCTGTGCCCAACACCCCCGGGCACAGGACCCCTCAATGATTCATGAATGAAAGAAGGTCTGAACAGAGCAGTTGGTAAGCCTGATTGCCTTGTGGGCACCCAAGGAAAGCCCACTGAAAACCGGTCACTGAAACCGGTCAGCCTATGCCACTGTGAGCTCACTCAATCAGGCCAAGTAATTCCATGCATATATGTTTGTTTTTAAGCTATCCAGAACGAAGTTACATTTTTATAGCCTTCAGCTTCACTAAGATAATTTTATGTAATAGTGAGAATAAACTTGTTTAGACAATGATAAATAACAAAAGAGATAACGTACATTGTGCTACCTTCTGTCAAACGCATGGTGGCCAAATACCTCAACCACCCTTCCTATGTAGGCAAGACTGACAGAATGGTACTGAAATTTTGAACTTCTGTAAGAGACTTCAGCCATATGTCTTGATCAATTTATATGCAGATCCCTTCCCTCAGCAGAACTTCTTTGCACCAACTGTTAGCCCATATTGTTGAACCGAATCCAGAACAACAGGAATGAAGGAGTACTGTTCCCTTTTAATTTGAAGAGTGATAAAAACGCAAATCAAATAGAAGTATTATTTTTATAGCAGCCTGCAGGTTTTATATGTAGCTGTCAAATCAGAAAAAGATGCATATTTACAGTTTCTAAAGAAAACAAATAAATAAACCAATTGTAAATTTAAATGTAAATTGTGTGATATCTTGACATCTTACATGAAAAAGAACACGGGACAAGGGAAAAAAAGATCAACAAAGGCTGCTGGAAGTCAAAAATAAGACACAAACTTTCCTCCTTTCTACTATTATCCTGAGCCTTGAAGTCACTACCTGCTAATATTTTAAAAGTCACATAAGCATAACCCTGCCAAGAACAATTCTGGACAATGTTATTCATCTAAATATAAAAATAAGGTTTGTTTTCCTGATTACAAAATCTGCACGCAATGCACAGAATATATGCATACTTAGAAAATAATTTTTAATTTTCTTTTGACTATACAAATTAAGTTAAAGGGATTAATTTTCACTTGTTTTGAATTATTTAGATAAATACCATGTGCATTAAAATATTGGAGATGTATAGTTTATTGTATAGTTGCACACCAAAGGAAGTTTGCATTTTCCTGTGTCTGAAAATATAAAATATTTCATATTGCTTTTGTTACTTGGTTAAAAAGGTAGAACGCACTGTAAAATATGCTAGTTATTAATGAAATTAACCTGAAATTTATGAATTATCTGTAATAAGAAAGCCAGGTTACTTGAACTTTCAGAGGAAACCAGTACCGCACTCCACACTTAGCAATACAAATAGTACTGCGTTCCACACAATGCTGAAAGAGTTGAATAATCCTCAGTGTAAAATAAAAGTTCAGAGCAATACAGAGCAGAAACAACATAAAAGGTTAGCAACACTTCTGATGGCAAAAGGTTTAACCTGTTTCATCTCCTATTTTTTTCCCACTACTAATACACAAATACAGGAGATAAATGACCTTGTTTATGTAAATGCAACTAGTCACAGCCTTCCTTGACAAATTCAATGACAACCATGAAGTCAAATTTTGAGCAATCATGTGCTAACTACCTTAGGTAAAGTATATCTCAAATGTTATTCATCCTTTATGTAAAAATATGACTTGACCTGTGTTTATCACACATACTCCATTAAAAACTTAGTCTGCCTCGGATTCCTTTTGCGGGATAGCAACTCAGGTGGTGAGACTTCATTAAATGATGATTTGAAGAACAACTTATTCAAAGCATGGTTTAATGGTTGATTTTTTGCCCTCTCTATTTTTTCAGTCCTTTCTATTATTACCATGGCAGTGCTGCAAAAACTGTTGAGTTCTAACCAAGCTGTCTATATGGCCAACTTTTTGATTGAGTCAAAAAATGGCCTACCACTTTTATACAAAGTCAGAGACAGCAGAGATGAGAAAGATCCCCAAATTCTAACCCAAATCACTGTCCTTTCAGGGCAGGACCATGTATTTGACCCACTGGCATCTTCTGTTACAACACTTTCACCAAACATGAAGGAGTCTCACGTCCACTATGAGAGCTAAACCCAAATAATGAAAGCTGTAACATTAAGTGACAAAGCACATGAACACTCTCCTATGACGCTAACGTACAGAAATGAATGGGGTTTAGTTTGCCAGAGCATGTCCTTGGTGGGAGGTTTTGAAATATACGTTAACATTATGACTTCAGCTAAGCTATCCTAATTCTGCTGTCTGTACATACACACACACACATATATATATAATTTTTGCAGCTAAATATGAAGCCTTATTTTTGCATTGGTAGACCATCTCAGAGTTTCCAGTCACTGTAAAAGGGAAGTCTTTTAACCTACACGTGCCCATTAACCTGCACTTACTGCACAGCACCTGCAGCACCTTTTACAGGGGAGGGTTTTACGTTTAAGTCCTCAGTAACATTTCACGCAGAAGTATTTGGAAAATAAACGTCATTTCTGGTACTTTAAAACAATGGGTATATATATTTTTTGAATCTAAGAACATGTATTTATAGAGAGATTACAAGCACAAATGATGCAAGAATTAATTTTTTTTTATTATTATTATTATTACAGTGTAACTCCCTTGTGCACATTCTTATTCTGGAATACTCCTTTCGAAATAAAACTTCAAGTAAAAATAAAATTAAAAATTAAAAAAAAAACAGCTGAAATATTACTTACCTTCAAACACTGCAATAAAGGCCAAACAGTCATAACGTTAATTAGTAGCCTAAAAAAAAATCAATATAGCATAGCCTAGATTGAAGACCTGTGCCATTACATGATCATAGCAGACTGCACAAATTTTTTTCCAGTACCATTAGATGTACCTTATACTTACCTCATTCCACAGTGCAAGGACGTTTATGACAAGTGACTGAGCTAATACATTTCTATAAGTAAAGAAGAATCGACAAAAGAAAAGCAAAATTGGACATTTTTTAATTGCAAAGAGGAAAGCAGATGAAACAGGACAAAAAAAAGAGAATTCCTGTGAAACCTAAAGGCAAAGCCAAGAAAGAACTGCGTAATCATCACTGGAAAAGCGTAATTTATCCACTTAAAGAACTTCCTTGCACATTCCTTATTGTTTTCTCAGGCCAGAGCTTAACCACTAAAGGTGTTCCTTTTCTCTTTCTGTACCTTAGCTAGAAAGAATGCTGCGTCACTGCTCTCAGAGGTGTTCAACTGAAAGTCCTGCATACATTGCTTTTCTGTCTTCCTTCACCATGGCATGACCTCAACCTCTTTCAGTTGCAGCACCAAAAGTTACCCAGCCCTATGTTACTGTTCTTCATCCCTTCAATGGTTAAGCTCTTCGGCAACTGGCATTTTTAAACTATCTGAAACTGTGTAGAATCCATACAATTTGATAACGATGCAAAGCACAAGGAAGTAGTGCCTTTGCTTTGCAATGCAGGAAAAAGACTAGTCTGCGTCATCCAGATGAGTCACACTAGCAGATTAAGTAAGGGCAGCCACATTAGAGAATGAGGCAATGACAGTACAAGAAAAGCAAAATGTTTTTCTAGATTTTTTAAGTAATGAACGCAGCAATAAAACCAACAATGGGACTAACGCCTTAGAAATCATTAAAATTACTATAAGTCCTTCTAGGGGTGACTTGTACAACAGAGGAGATTAAGGAAAGACTTCCCTTTGTGTTCAAAGGCCTGGAATATCTATCAGTTATTAGAAAAATCAATTCCACCTACAAGTGTAATGACAGCAGTGAACCACCATTACTATGATCGACCATATAATCTTTAGTGGAGAAAGATATTCCATGCACAGCATATTTAAGTATCATTGTAATAAAAATGGAGGCATAGTTGAGTGCTTTAGCTGAGTGTTTTCCTCAAAAAGTGAGAATCACAGGTCTGCTGTGAGTAGAATTAAGATCTAAAAGAGCAAGTGTTTCAGGAAAGCTTATCTACCTATGATCATATCCCCACATCAGGTTCATACAAGGTACTAAGTGCTCGATCCAAACACTAACAGTTCAGTCAGCGTAGAAAAGCTAAAGACAAAAAGAGGGCATTAGGTTAGGCTCATATTATGTGAAAGAGGCAAAGCAGCTAAGAACATCAACCCATTAAATAACATAAGAAATGCTAAACTCCTTGTCAAGATTTTTATTTACGTTAGCAGAAATTTGCAAAGAGCCTATGAAAACCAGTAACACTGGGAAATGGAAAAGGGGGGTGACAAATATTTTTGAGTAGTCTTCTCAACAAGGTTTTCCAGAACTTCACAACTGTATACACTTGAATTCAAAGTAAGGAAATTGTATCAAATGCCTCATAAGAAGGCCTTGGGACAGCATGCTTAAAACTCCAGTGGTAGAAACTGCAGGACTGTGAAAAATAAGACCCATGCAGCTAGTACACTATGCTCACATCAAAACCAGAAGTATCCACTGTTCGAAATTCCATTAGTATGTACACAGCAGCATTGCAACAGTTCCACAGATCATATCCTTGGCAATCCATACTAGCTTTTTCAGTGACAAGATGTTAGTACATGACCTTAGAGATACAAATGCATGACCTTAAAGCAAAATACATTTGAGAGAAATTCCTGTCAAAGACATTCAGTCAATCCATTTTCTAGAAAGACAAAATACAAAAGAGAAGAAAGCTATGGAGATGTATATTTGCTGTTACAAAATACCAGCTGGCACCTGAAAATAAGCTAGCAGAAAACCAGAATAAATGAGACTTGAGGCAAACAACCTCTGAAGAAAATAATGAAGTGATAAATAAGAACAACACGCTTCAAGGCAAACCAGATACTTCAAATGTAAGTAAAGGATTGAGAGTGGAGACCAAAGTAATGGGGAAAAGATGAAGAGAACCTCAAAGCAAATCTGTCCAAACATTCTGGAAGACATCTGCAACTGATCTGTTTAAACCTAGAATAAATCAGTGACTGCTGATTTAGATAGAAGATTAAAGTTACAGGTACACCTTCTGCTCCTCTGTCACCATCACAGGGTGTGTTCTGACCAGTGGGTCAAGAGTATTTGGAACATATTCTCAGCTTTACAAAGAAGTTGAGCATTAAAATCCCCCCCTTACTGATGTAATTTCTAGGAACACAGATTTGACATTTAATTCAAGCCCAATTGCAAACAGTAATACCAGGAGGATAGCACTGGTCTTTTTCATATCTCTTTTCTGTTTTATTGCCTGCTCCATCTGTAGTGGTCCTTGTGAAATCTTTGAATTAGCTTCTTTTTTAGAATCACAGAATCATCATTCAAGCTGGAAAAGAGAAAGGAGGAAGTAAAAATTAATTTCCCTAAGATAGAATTATTGGCTGAGGTTTAACATTGGGTTTGGAAAGTCTAAAAATAGAACTTGAATTAGCAGAAAAAGATAGCTCGAATTTGTATTCTCCCATCTTAGCCCGTCATTTCTTTGTAGACTGCAGAGTACTTTTCCTCTTTCTCTACAAGCAGGAACCTGATATCCTTTGTGTCACTAACACATTGAAATAAATTTAATTTTATTTTAATCTAATCATTTGATACTGTAGCACATCAGGACTATCCTGGAAACATGAGTCTCATGAACCCTCATTCATTACGCTCCTTCATATTTTGGAAGTAATACCTCAAATGTACTGCTCATTAAATGAGTCCCATTTTTGTATAATAAATGCCTGATGATCACTACGCTGTCAAACTTTCCAAGCCGACTGTCACACACAGAGGATGCAAAACTTTGGCTTAATAGCAGCTATGCTATCATTTTACCTATATGTGGTTTAGTGCATACCAAAAGCAAATACTTAATACAAAATACTGCCTAGGTTTTTTCAGCAATTAGAGAGACTAGAGAGACTACAGTAGAAATTCTAACAGCTAGTCTTAAAACTGATTAGACTACTAGAGATTAGGTCTGAATTAATGTTACAGAAAAACAAGAACAGATGCTGGAAGAATCAGTGCCTTTGAACATTTACATCTCTGAAATAACAGAAACAGCAAATTTCTGGTTCCTGAGAATTCTGGTCAGATACTGGAAGGAGGACAAGATGGTACCAACTGGGGAAGATGAAGAGATCCCACTAAACAATGTTTATCTTGTTTAATCAATGTTCTCCATCTTGAGTAGAAGTCTGGTTCCGTAACACTCAGCCTTTCCAATATGTGTATCACTATATAACACTGAATTCTTAACAGTTCCTCATTTATCAAGATGCATTTTAGCTCTGCTGCTTCTTACCACCTAACAGTTACTGTATTTTTAAGCTTCTAGTTATTACTTGGTTTGCTGACTGACAGGCTGTTCAACCTGCAAACGCTAAGTGAGAATTGAAACTATTCCCATTTTAAATGGGTGGTTGGATGATCGTTTAAGACGATCTCAGTTTGATAAAAGCTTACAAACTACTGACTGAAAAACACTATTTCCCCCAAGACCAGATGCATGCAATTTAATCACATTTTCTGTGATAAACAACAGCAATACAAAATAGCAACAAATAACAGGAAGAGTTGGTGTGCCATTTAGTGAAGTAACCTCCTCACCCTCTTTCACAGTCAGCTTAATCCAGCCATGGAAGAAACCAGTTTGAGAATTTGATTTTTCTTTTACTACTGAGAAACAAGTTGCTAATACTGGAACCAGATAAGCTTTGTAACCTTCTCCTTTAAACACATTGATCCTGATTAGTATCCTAACATTTACAGTGGCTTTCTACTGGGTCAACCAAAGAATACTGCTAACCTAATCAGAGGTCTACTGAAGAAGTCTGAGAACACCAAAAATTATTTGATGTCTTTCTAGACAATGAGAAATGGAACCCGCACTACCTGTCTGTTTACTTGCAACATCCCCCCCAACACTAATTCCTTTGTTTTCTTAACTGGTGTACAGCCACCAGTGCAACCATGAAAACATGAAAGGTAATTGATGCCAACAAGATTATGATGATAAAGTATTATTCCCATTCATCATCCAACAGACTAACGCATTTAAACAACTCACAGTCCAGTCGCAGATAAGCAACATGCAACTGAAATGGAAGTTGTTCAAAATGAATGCAACATTGGTTAGCAGAGGAAAATAGTTTTGAGTTCTCTAAACTAGAAGGTCTTCTGTCATTTATACGCAAACCAACAGATCTTACCATTCTGCAGTTTAGGAGGTTGTTAGATTATCAAACTGAGATTTTTTTTTTTCCAAGCAGTATCCTCCCATTCAGTCATTTATTGTATGCTAGAAGGTATTTTTCTACCATGGTGGAGATCATCTGTCATCTCTGTACAGAGTATCTTATATTTGTAGGTAGTAAAAAACAAACAAACAAAAAAAACCAACACTCTAGACCAGAGAGGTTAGCAGAATTTAATACCAGCATTTCTCATTCAATGTTGATTTCCTTAAAATACTACATGAAACTAAGGATGTTAATCTGGTATCTTCAATCAGAATAAGGAACAGCCACTGCGGCCCAGATCATCTAGGATAACACAAAACCTTGCAGGAAGCCTTCCACTCACCATGCACAATGGTACCAGAAGAGGACCATTTGTTAAAGAGAAGCAGCTTTGTCTTACACAAAAGAAGATTCTGCACAAACCCCTAAGAATCACATTTTTAGTGGTAGAAAATACATTCATTTCACTTGTTCTTTGCTGCTAGAAATATCTACTGACAACAATGGAATAAAACTGGTAAGATCTATGCAAGATTTCACAACTAGAAAATAAAGTCTTACATTTTCAGCTAGGAAGTAAAGGATTAACACAGATACATCATAGATCTTACACTATAGCTCACTCCTTGAAAAGACCTTTATTCCACAGCCAGGGAACATCTATATTTAAGACCATTTCTGCAATAGCCTTGATTTTCCTTTTGCCTTAATTACTTCTGTGACTTCATGGTTACCAGTATTCAATTCAAACCCCCTGTTTATGTCACCACCTGTAAACTTAGTATTAAATGGTATTGAGACAGATTCTTTAAAAAAAGCAAATTCATGGTTGCTCTAAAGCACATATACCAGAAAAAATATTTTGTGCATTTTTTGTGCATATTTTTTGGAGAATAGCCATACTGAGAGCATGTATAAGAGTTAATACATTATTCTGCATGAAAGATAAAACTTTAAATGTCAGTAGTAATGGCCCTTCTACATATTGTCTGGAATATGATTCTTGACTGAAAACAACGTAATGCTTTTGTAAGCATTTGTAAAACAATTAAGAGAAATAAGACTACTAAGATTCTAGAGTGGGATACAAGCATGATGGTGGTCAGAAACATTTTGATAAGACATTTTCTGTCCGTTGAAGCTTTTTGTTGAAATGGATCTTCTCCCCATTTACTTCTTCCCTCTCATCCCAAAAAAGAATTTGTAAGGTCCAGGATAGGGTTTTGGGCCAGACACAGAAAGGAGAGAAATTGCAAATGTTTCCTTAATTAGTACTATTTAAAACAATACACAGGTTCAAGCACCTGAATCATGCAGAGGAGAAAGTGGTTCTGGTTTTCCCTTTCTACAAAGGCTCTACCGTATTTCTATCTCCATCTGTAATCTTCTCACATTTCCTCCTCCCCTCCCCTAACCCCCCACCTTTTTTTTTTTTCCTTACCCAGAAGAAATTTCTGAAGGACTGCTTTCCCTCACTTATTAGAAAGGAAACCAACGTCAAAACGCTGAATTTTTCTGTCAAATACAATTCTTGTTTTCTCTCCAGCCCTTAGGAAATCTAGACTCATTTGCAGCTCTGCTGTAGCCATCCATTACGACTTTGAGAAAAAAAGAAAAAAAAAAAAAAAAACAATCCTCCTCCACCCCTTATTTACACTGCATATGAAAAGAGGGAAGAAAGTTCTCCATCTCCCTCAAATACTTCAGTTGTGAGCATTTTGGGCCAAGGATTGGCACTTACTATACAGCTGTGCAGCATCTAGTATAAGAAACCTGTAATACCTCCTGGGACATCCAGCCATGAATGCAATGCAAATAAATGCAGATGAAGCTCTGCAGCACAAACTAGATGTTATTTACAGTTGCTTTATGGTGCAAACCATGAAACTGTTTGCACAGTTGCTAAACATACAGCAATCACTCTTAATACCTGCTTACGAATACAGAAGTATTTTCAGGTTTTTGGAACACTACGCAAAGTAGTCTCAAATTAGCAATCCTGTATATTTTAGCAGTCTGATGCAAAAAGTAATTGATAAAAAGGCTATTTAGTTCAAATCCCTCAAAACTACTGACAGATGCAGACCAGTCTAAATGTAGTATCCCAAGTGCTCTGAACTGCCTCTCATCATCTTCGATACTCCCTTCGTCAGCAGTGTGTGACAAACTTCAGGACATAATCTGGAATGAATACCAGGATTTCAGAGAAAACAGTGATACACAATCAGATCGCGAGCATTGTATGTACACTGAGTTACAGCGTGCAAGTTGTTATGGTGTCATTGATATGAGGTGATTATACATATGATTTATATCTGATTGATAACAGTGTGCATTCACAATCAGGATCCTCAGCGTTGTAATTGACTGGTTCGTGCTATGCTGCAAGCTGACTGGCAGAAGCCCTTCCCTTTCATTGCATTACTAAGGATTAATATCATGTTATTCTAGAGCATATATGCTTCATTAAACTAGAGCATATGGTAAATAAACTAAGTCTTCCAGTAAATAATATAGGAAACAAAAACAAAGAAACAAAAAAAACAACACAAAAGAAAGAAAAACACCACACAACATCACTGAAGCCTGAAGACAACTCCACTTTAAAAAATCAGTTCATTTAAGGCCTGGTGAAAAACACCAGCCCACAGACTGAAAAGAGTCTGTCTTTAGAGAAATGTAAGCCCTTGAATTCTACCAAACATTATTGCAAATGAAGGACTGGCTGATACTAAAAAGCCTCTCTTCACTCCAATTTATGTTTCTTCTTGAGGGAAAATATCAAGTCCCAGACTAGAATTACACACCACTGTGACAGTTAAAACAGAACACCAGGAAAATGCAAACAGTGCTGTTCGCATTCAGGACTAAATTAGGCGTAGTAAAACAATCAATTTCTTATATCAAACATTTCACTTCTGTTAATGCTGCACAAGACAGAACACAGCAAAGGCAACAACAGAGGAGTGCTCTTAAAATAGCAATGCATTTTTTCTCCCAGAAAAAGTATCAATTCTATAACTTATACAAGGATTGAATTTGGCAGCATGAGCATCCAAAACAGACTCTAGGGTTTGTAATGCCACTGGAATGCACTGCCAGAAGGTAACACTAATAAGAATTGCAGAAGAGCATGGGAAAAACTGCACCCAGTTTCCCTGAAGGATACATCACAATACAATCAGAATCTTTGTTGGAAAAGTGTATGATGTTTTTTGATAGCACAGTGACTTTTTTTTTTCCTTTTTAGTGAATTTTAAAATTAGCAGAAATGAGAATTAATGAAACTTGAAACCACAGAAGATTGCAAGCAGAAAAAGGATTTTTGCATATTACCAGGAAATCAATGCTATATCTTCCTCCAGTGATTTCTTTCCATTAAGCTAAATATAAAGACACTTCTATGGAATTTAAGCATCTTCATTTACACATTACGGAAAACATGCATGCTTGTATGTATTGGTTGCTACTTCCAAGTACTCCAGAGCAAGGGTCAAATCATACAAAGAGAAAGCTAAGAAAGACACTTCGGCCACCTTGCTGTGCTCAGCTCCTGGTGTGGATGGCAGTAAATCTGGCATCTTGGTGTGAACTCAAGACTGTCCCTAATTAAGGGAGGCTGATGAGGCTTGCCCTCCCCCACCTTGGTTCTGCAATGCAAACAATTCAAAGTGCTGCATTCCTGCCTGTGATGCACTTCTGACAGTCCATCTATTCTGGACAGGGAATATGAAAATCAGTGTAGCAGGAGATAAACCAGAAATGAGCATCTGAAGTCACCTATGATACACCAGGGGAATCCCTAATATCCCAGGGTACTGAATACAACAGCAATGCAGCAAATAATTTGAGCCTCTACACATTCCCCAGCCCTGCTATCACTGGTTGGGCAGCTCACATCCAAACAGCCAAGCACCTGTCCCTCAAAAGCAAGGTGGACAACTCCAGAGTGCTTACTGTCAGCATGCCCACCTGCACTTCTCCTAAATCCTGCCTGGACACTGGCTGTGGCACAGACCTGGTGCTGACACAGGTAGAGTAATATATATTACACACACACATATATGAGGATATAGCTCACTATAGGATAGCACCTTCTAAACCATTACTAGCAGTCAGATTATTTGCCAATTGCAAATAAGTAGGAAAACAATTGCATTTAAAGGTGAAATCACTCATGCTAGTCAGATAATCCTAAGTGGTAACTCATGGAAGCTTTATACCACATCCAGTCACTATGAATCGTTTAATTATCATCATGTATTCTTCCTAAACATATATTTTTATATGCCATTGAAAAGTAACTTCAAAATATTTTAGAGTTTAATTGCTCATCTTAATCTTACACTTTCAAAAATAACTTTCTAGTTTACAGGACTCCAAACACAAAAGATTAAGAGAGGTAATAGCTCCTCTATCACCTCATGCTATACTTGCATGTAGCCATTTTTTAAGCTGATGTGCCCTTGCAGTAAGAACCAACCATCTGCAACCTTCCACAGCCAGGAGCCAGTCTATGGAAAGAAGAGCTCTCTTTTCCAGTGCTGCTATCTGGCTTTTAGTCTTTCAGTTACAAAACAGACAATCGGTTAAGCTACTATTAAATGAGTATAGTCTTCCATGTTTCAGACCACATAATTAGAAACTAAAAAAAATAGTAATAATGCACTGCATCATGAACATCAATTGTCATTTAAAAAATGTGTACAGTTTATAATGAATTACTAGATGTGACCAAAATTAACAATTTTTCAAAAAGAAAACTTCCATGGAATTCACTATCAGAATAGATTAATGGGAAGAAAAAAGCAATTCTGAAATCCTCCCATAGTGCCAGGACAGTTTAACATGCCTCTATCTACAACAGTTAATCGGTCTGGCCTCAAGGTAATTCATGCACTGAACAGAAAGGTCAGGAGAAATGACAAGAAAGGAAATTGGAAAGAAAGAGAAACTTGGAAATAGAATATAAGGAGAAAGAGAAGAAGATGCTATGGAAAGAGTGAATGGGTACGCAGATATAATGCGAGATAAATACAAAGAGCGTCTCTCAGTAGATAAAAAACAGTGAAAGAGATATAGACAGATGTATGGTTACAGATAGTCAGAGAAGAATAATTTTAAAGACAAAGAGCATACACAGGCCAGCCTTCCTTCAGTCTAACCAACTCCATTCAACAAAATTTCTCTTGGCTAAGTTACATTTTCAAACAACCCCTAGAATAATACTTCACCTTGAGTTGACGAACAAGCAGCAGTTCATACAGTTCCCATCTTGACAATTCCCAGAATTCTTAGAGGTTTTTTTTGTTGTTGTTGCTGTTTTACTAACTATAGTTTATTTAAGCCAACTAGTTGGTATATGCCAAACTAACCCTTAAGAGCTGGTAGTATTGCTACCTACCCAAATGGCATGATATTAGTAAGGAGTGTGTGTCTACAACTGGACAGCAGACCCAGGAGCCCTACTCAGCCCCTCATCTCCTGCCTGGAGAGAAGGCTGGGACAAATCCTGTGAATCACCGCCTTGCTGAGCTTTTGCAATTCCAAATAACTGTTGCTGGAATGCAAGGTACCCTGGATCTTTCAGGATTCAGCCTTATATTAGCTGTCAGGGAGACTTACATCAACCGAATAGAGAATTTGAAGGAAAATCTAGTAAACCTATTCCTGAGGGCTGCATAAGATTTTGCCATCGCTGTTTCATTGCCTGTAAAAAGGTACAGGCACACCAGAACAAGGCTGTTATATTTATCTTTGTCTTGATGCGCTCGTTTGTTATTCAACAGCATATCACTACAGTTATTCACGCCAATTTTCTGACTTCCAGGTCTAAACTGTTCACTTTTCATGCTATTGATGAATAATCTAGATCTTCACAAGGCTGTTTGGTTTGTTAGCTTTTCTTTGAAGTTTTGCTTCCTGTTTCTACACAGTTAATGAAAAATCAGCATACAATATAGCATACGCCAGGTGCCTCTAAAGGGCAATAGGAACTTATTTTCCTTATGCACATCACCCTAAATGGAAAAGGGAACTTCCATTACTTGTGCTCAGTAATTCCCCCCAAAAAAGGAGAGGAAACAACCTGAGTACTTTATTGGTATCACCTACTCTCTCGTTCATAGCAATGGATAGTGATATGAACACAACATTCCCTACACGAAGATTGCACAGTTATAAACAAGGTAATGTTATTTTATCTGGTGGCCAAAAGGAAAATGTCATTCCTACAAACAGTTCCACTTCTTATTTCCCAACCAGCTCCTCCAGCAAACACTTTGGATGAAACAGAGTACACAGAGTTGATGGTCCTTCATAGAAAACATCCTGTCAACAGCATCCTAATCTTTAAATCTAGTGACTATTAGCTTAAGTGTCCATGAATGCAGCTGCCACAGCAGTTAAATGAGAAGAAATCTCTATTGACATAGCCAAAGCTGAATATACATAGAACTCTACAGATTGAACGCCCTACCCCGAATTTAATGTAGAAACAATGCAGCCACTAGAGTCATTGGGAAAACAAGTACCATGTTGGTTGGTCATGGCCAATGAAGCTTAAAAGAAAATGTTAATTTTTACTACCTAAAATATTCAGCATTGAATACCAACAGTAATTCCAGAATAGTAATGAAGTATTTCAAAAAGCAAACAAACAAAAAAAAAACACACTGCAATCCCTCCTAAGAGTGGTGAAAAGACACTGTTTTCTGTTACAATATCAGGATGAAAAATGCAGGCCCACCAATACAAGATAAAATGAAAAACTTCCCTCTAAAGAGAAATCTAGAGGTTAGTACAGCCATGAGCGAAAGTGATGTGATTGCATAATTGATTGCTTGTCTTTACAAACATTCAAAGTATCCTTCCTGCCCTGGTTGCACATGTATTCCATTAAGAACAGGAAAAAAATCAGCTCTTCTTTCCCATCATCGTTCAAGATCCCAGACTCTTCCACTTCCTACTATACTACTGGCCTAATCCAACAGAAAGGTGAAAGATCTGCACAGCATGCAGAGTACTATACAATCTGAGAGCTTAAATCCACAAGAGTTGAGTAAGTAGCTTCTGGCCATTGATGCCACTTCTTTCATCTCAGAGCTGCAGTCAGTCACCCAAGACAAGGAAGGAACAGTTTTAGTATGAGAGCTTCAGTTTGAAGCTTCTCAACAGCAATTTTCTGTATTTTAGGCTGATTTAGTATCTTTTCCATTAGGTGATAGTTGTTGCAGTTTTCATTGCTGGGCACCTAATTCTCCCCACTCACTGCAGGTAACACTGGTGCCTCCAGCCTCATTCAGTTCCAAGACTCACGTGAAGCTCCTGGTTTGTACACGTGACAGTGTCACGCACCACTGCTACCAAGTCACATTGGGGACTGGCACACATCAGCCTACTTCATGGCGAGAAATGAAGAGAAATGAAGAAGTGTCACCAGAGCTAGGAAGGACCCACAGCAACCAAGGGTTACAGAACACAGAATTCCCAGAAATGCTGTAAGCAACCTGACCTGCAATGTGCACACCTAACCTCTGGCTTACAAGCCTGGAATGATGCACAGTACAGACGTGAACCGCGTGAACTTTTCTTTCTGAAAACTCTCCCGCAGTGCAGCAGCAGCGAGATACGCCTCTCCCCTTCTGTCAAGCTATAGTCTCTCCTTTGGTTTGTCAGGCTCATTTAGGGAGCTGCTTTGGAACAAGGTGAGGTCTTTCGAGCTCCAATACAGAAAGTGTTCATTAAAAAAAAGCAAAAAGACATTTTATACCCATCGCTATCGTCATTATATCCCCACCTGATCTGTATTTTACATAAAATCAGTCCTTGAGCAAAGAGTTCTTAAACTGGAACCTGGAAAGCAGAGGACAATTCTAATGAGATGGAGTAGGGAATATTGTACTTTTGGTATACTTAGCTGGCTGGCAAGGACAAAAGAAAGAAAAGCAAGCCTAAGGAAGGAACAGTGAAGGAGGAAGAAAAAAGAATTAGACCAAAAGTAAAGACATTTAAATTGCAGTGCACAGAACAAAGCACAAAGTTGGTAAGAAACCTACGTAGCTAGGTTAACCATGTTCCTACTAACACTGCTAACTTCCTCAGAAAGCTTCAAGTGACATTTAGGAAATAAGACATTTAATTTTAAAGGCACTTTTTTTTTCCCCCTATGAATCCAATGTGTCAAAATTAAATAGTCACCACAAATACTTTCACAGTCTTTTTAACAGCCCAGTAGTAGCAATACTTGTTTTGGTGAACTGCTTGAGGTACTGTGAGAACAAGAAAAAAAACTTTGAGAATTAGGTCTGCGCTGTTGAAATATTTCACCTATATGAAGAGAGAAACAAAACAAGTTCCGCCCCCCCCCCAATACATCCGGATTTTGAGGCAGTTGAGATGCACTTTGCATAGTGGCTTGTAACTGCTGCAACATACACATCCCTAGAAGTCACGTATCAATGAAATACGGTCTACAAAACAGTCTACGAAAATGTCAAAGCTCCTAAAAGTTGTTTGGGTCTCTACAGACATACTCTTTTCCTCACAAGACTGATGAGATGGTTCAGATTACTAAGTGTATGTACCAAGTGCTATTTTGGACACTGATGGATCTGAGGCATCCCCGTAGCTTGCCAGATGCAATACAGGACTTAGAGGGGACAATTCTAGAGCTTGAGGTCACCCAGGATAGAGCAAGCATCACAAACTGGGTCTTAACACATATTAATTGCAAGTGAATTTAAACTGCCTCCACCAGAAATTGAGGAATACATTCTTTTTATCATATTGAAACAGATGTAAAGAGAGAGGCTCAAACAAACATTAAGTGCTCCACTTGCTAAAAAAGCAGTATTTGAAGCTCACAGATGCTTGCTTACTTCTATAGTGGAAGTTCATTACTAAGTTCTATGAAGCCAAGCCAAAACTCATTCTCCTACAGCTAAAAAAGCAGATAAGAAAAAAATGCAAATTTATGCAAAGATATTACCAAAGAATAACATCTATGATCAAATCCAATCAAAAAAAAAAGAGCAAACTTATGTTTTTCATCTTTACCTACACAAGCAGAGACCAAACCTTAGCCTTTTAGCTAACAGTACCATTTGCAAATTTATAATAAATTGAGATGGACTAATAACTTTTCTGATTTCCATAATGAATCTTGACAAAGCTCTTAAGAAATGCTTGCACTACTTTAAAACAGACAACAAAACCCACATACAACAGGGCCATATAAGAGCATGTACCATAAAGTTTGAAAAATATTCTGCCTATCCAATTGATGCTCAAATATTTCAGCACATTTCTGGAAGCGCTTAATCCCTCCCCTCTTTCCATAAGTCATCTTCCATCCTCATACATTATATGAATTTGGATTTGTTTTTGCTCCTACCATCAGTAGAAGCTTGACCATTTATATGACTGAGAAAAATAGTCTGGCCTCATCACACTGAATTCCCAAACCATTGGTAAGGCTTGCTGAACTAATCTAATTATTCTGCAAAAGGACTGAATGACTTTTCAGACAGACTTTCCAGAATTTCACCATGATTCAATCTCACCAAATGAAAGCACCTGAAAACCTGGCAGATGTAAGGCTGTGAGTGCAATTATAAATTTATACTGCAATTTATTATGTACAGCGACTTACTTCTCATTTATTTCCTGAGCCCTCAAATTTATCTAGTCTTAAAATATAACAATTTTATACCCATGTTCAATATTTCCTGTGTTTATTCAAAATGGCTTCAAAAGTTTTAAGCTGTGTATAAATCTGACCAATCAATGTTTGTTGATTGAGCAATTATTTAAACTGATAGAGTTTTCCTAATGTTTTCTTTTCCTCTGTGCTTGATCGTAACAACAATAGAGAGAAGGAAATTGTCTTCTTGTTCTCAAAACCCAGAAGTTACTTCTCCCCCTTCCTGCATCAGGACAAAAGTAAGATGTCCGAGATTTTTTTTCCCCCACCAAAAAAACTAATAGTCAGGAAAAAGGACAAAGTGACAGAGAAGAAGATGGACGTCAAAACAAAAATGGCCCAGGACTCAGGGCGTTCAAACAAGATGTGAAAGGCAAAGGGTTAAATTCAGGTCCTCTGCCTGACACAGGCAGGTATGAAGGAAAAGGCTTAAAGCCTGGATGATTCTCCTAACCACTCTAGTGGTTCTAGTAGTTCTGGTGTGGATCAATCCAGCTTCTGCTACAAGTAACACTGCTGTAGCTTATGTAAGTATCAGCCTGGCATACACTAGCCATGCAAATTGTTTACCCTGCTTTTCAAGTATTACAGCTGGAATAAACTCCCTGGTGTCACCGTGCCCGCACAAGGCACAATCATGCGGGTTCCCACATCTGTGCCAAGAACCCCTCTGAGGCTGTACTATTACAGTGCTTTGGAATTTGTTACAGTCATATGAGGGAAAAATAAAAGCAAACAAAAAAAAAAATCAGCATTTTGGGGTGGAAGACATTTTGTCAGAAACAACTGACAACTAGTACCTGTGAGGAACATTCTCTGCAAGAAGACCCTCAGCATCCCAAATTTCTAAGATTTATGGTATTATCAAAAAAATTCTCCAACTTGCTCAGAGCTGTACAGTCTGTTTTATTAGCATATTTTTATAGACATTCTGAGATAGTTCACCCACACACAAGGGAATGCAAGACATTCAACTATTTTAGATTCACGCTACATGGGATGGTAAACCACGTTAGCCTCTTCGTGTTAGGGATGTAAACCGGAGTCCTATAACTACCAAGTTCTGCCATTCATAAAAGGCAGAAAGCAAAAGAAAAATAATGTTAAAAAAAAAAAAACACCTTTCAGGAGGCTGCAGAGCAATTGCAAAACCATTCCGTTGAGCTCTCTGGCACTGTTGCTGACATGACCTCTGTAAAGCAGTCTTCTCAGTAAGAATGACAAGAAAATCTCCACGTTACCTATCACACTGGGCGTTTATGTTATTTTGTTACTTGCAATTTTCAAAGCGTGTAAAAGAAAATCAGTTCACAGTATATGCAATAAGCCGAGGCATCTTTTCCACCCCAAATGGTGTTTTTGCACCTGTAAAGGAACACATTCACACTGAACAAATTACAGCAGTATGACAGCCTTAACCACAGCAGCCTGAAACAATGCAGCATCAAACCAAATGCAACATTAAGTACATGAAGTTGAGATTAAGATGAATAGGTGGGATAGCATAGCAAGTGTGTGCTCATGTACCTAGTTTGAACATTCTACACAACCAGCCACTGTCCCTTATTGAGCTTTGAAACTCTTATACCAGTTGTGGGAGGATGTGTTGATGAGTCAGGGCCAAGATGAACATTTTACACAATTTTGTCCTGCTCTCGTTCATCAAAAAAATCATTCGGCAAAAAAGGTGTCCATTCTAAATCACAAATGGCAAAGTACTCAGTTTCTTTTTCAGCAATGAAAAGCGCAAACCCATTTACCTTCTGCAGTTAAGTAATGAAAATACTATTTTGATGTGCAATAAAGCCCAGCAAGTCATTCAAGGACTAGCTCAAGTGATTGGTAATTCAGTTACACATCCAGCACCCCAAGCACACAAAGCAATCACACGCCGATTTAAGCTAATGAATACAGACCTGAATATCCTTCCCTGATATCAAATAAAAGAGTAGATTAGAGTTGAAATAAAGCACTTCTTGTGCCTGATTCTGTCGCCTTTAGTTGAACTGCATGTAACATTTAAGCCCTCAAAAAGGTTCTATTGATTTCTCTAAGGTCAGGTTTGGGAAAATATGCGGGGAGACAGCAGTAGCTGAAGCTGAACCCCACCTCACTGCAGAACAGTAAGCAACTTTCTTGTAAAATTTTGAAATGTCTCATGAAATAACTAGCAATAGCTAAACATATTAAGTATCTGTAAATGAAATCAGATTCAGAACAAAAATGTTAACTCTCTATATTCATCTCCCAACTGGAAACTTTAGCGGAAAAAAAAAAAAAAAAAAGGTAATCTTTCCATAAACTGCCTGATTTGAGAACGTTTCCCAAAACAATGAAAAAAATTGAAAAATCAAAAAAATAATAATCAACTGTACAGAATTAAAGACATCTATACCACCCAGTAATTCCATTAAAAACAAACAGTTCTTGAGTGCAGTTATTGATTTTAGGAGATACAACATGAATTTGCTCAACACGTGCTTATTTAAAGTCTGCTTTTACTTCTTGTTTAGCTGTTTTAAAATACGCATTCACTGTGTTGGTCTGATGATTTTTCTCACTCCTCCTTGTTTATCCATAAGGAGTTCAATATTGGAAGACCTTAGTTATCTAAATCAAAGCCCTTTTTCAGTTTTAGTAAGGTTACATCTAATATGTACCTGCAGTCAAGGCAGATTTTTCTGTGAACTTAAAGGAAAATGTTAATGTTACAATACAAAATAAGAAAGCTATACAAGCCTACATATTTCTTATAAAAAAACTGTAGACTTTTACCCTGTACCTCTTCAGAAATCTGTAGTACAGAAGGAATTAATCCCTCATCTGTCGTCTTCAAAAAGCAGATGCCACCGTGTTCATGTTCTCGTAAATGCAATGAACGGTTACAAGAATATGGAAAAATCCTGGTCATTTCAGAAATGAATGTTCCAGTTAATTGTTATACGAGAAGGCCATTTACATATAGACAAAAACAGTCTGATACATACAACTGAAAAGATTACATATTCAGGTATTTATAATAACAACTTTTAAAATAACTTTTCAGTGTTGTTTTCAGCCTGACCTGACATTCCTTGGCTTCAGCTGTAGGTTGGTTCCACAATATAGGCATTATACTTCAATATAAAATATTAGTAATTCATGCACTCAATTCACTTACAGGGGTGAGAACACTGACTTGAAATGATAAATTATCTTACTAGTAGGAGCTCCGAGATAATCCTCTTCAGAAAATGGATTGTAGGGTTTAACCAATGTTCTGCTTTTTCTTTGTGACATCCAAAATGAACTATTTTTCATTATATATATAAAGTTATATATGAATTTACATTTATGCATACACATATATACAGACATACATATATGCACACATTTATGTTTACTGTGGGTTATTTATTCCTTTTAGTCTCCTAAAAATTAGTACAACCAACACATTAGACAATTATTAATTTTAAATGACCTTTTCCTACAACTTTTATTTTTATTTTTTAACAATTTAAGCATGTTTTCACAGAAGGTACCTCATAATTAATTTTAGCAATTATCTTAATTTTTTTTAAGTAGCAGTCATAGAATAGCTTTGCCTGTTTAATGTATTTTCAAAATAACAAGTTACCTTTTTTTTTTATATACTTCCCCAGTAATGGTCAGCATATGGAATGGTATCTGTTTAATTTGCCTTAACTCTCAACAATATTTGAAGTATAAAAAGCCTGATAAAAGAAATAAAGAAATCAGCAGTATCAGCATTCCTTGATGCATTGGCCCTTGGTTTAGTATGTGTAACAAACACTGGATAGTACAGAAGTCCTACACACGGCCAAGGCTTAAATACATCCCCAGCTACGTGCACAATCAATAGCCCTGTTGAAGTCAGTGTAAATTAAAGCTTTTATTAGCATAAATGAAGAAAACTTCCTAAATTTTTATATAAGCTTTTATTTATCTTTAATATATGAATATATACATATATTGAAAAGGCTGACTGACATACTGGTTGATTTAAGAGTTTGACTGGAATATTTAAGGCTTGATTGATATGCTACTCACAAACTGCTATTAAAAAATTCACTTCAAGGTTTATAAAGATTAAAATATAAATTCATAGTATGTTCAAAACTGCATGGTAAATTTTTATTTCAGATATATGGACAATATTAATGCAATAATCACGTAATAAAAATCTGGAAAGTCAAGTAGCCAAGCCAAAGCTGTCACAATTGTATCTGCCCACGTTCTGGACCACATCTGTGTGAAAATTCTCTGCGAGCCAGGAGCAAAGAGGCACAGCAGGGACAGCACTGGCAGAAAATAAACACCCCAGGTTTCTTTAGGTATAACTCTCAGGAGAAAAGGAATGTTTAAGGCTTGCTACAGAGCTTGATTTCAAGGGGAGAGATGTTTTGAGAGCAGCAAAAGCACAAGAGTTCCTATTTTAGGCTACAACCTGTGTAAAACATATCATTTTATTAAGAAAACCCATTTCATCTTGTCCATTTTAATTACAGGGGAGTACAGAAACTATTTCACGAGTGCTCACTGAGCCTGAGAAATGTTTTATCATGAAAAAGAAATGGGACGGACCAGGAATATAATTGAACTGAAACAGAAGTATTTATTAAAATTCCTCCTTTCCTTCAAAATCATTTTCATCATAAAATATATCTGTGCAAGGTCCATAGTAATTTTAATTCAAATAAACACACCTATATTTGTACCATCACTACCACTACAAGATATGATTTTTGAGTTATTCTTTAATTATTTTGCTAGGAGTATACCACATGCTATTCCTTTAAGGATGCCATCTACAGCTTTATATTCCAAAATGGCTGGGAAACCTTTATCGTGACTCACAAGTTGCAACATGCTAGATATTCACAGGTTTTCAAAGCTGCTGGTTGTAGTTATAATGAAAGGATCTAAGGTTTATGCATGAATCAGCATCCCCTTGTCATAATGTCATGGTGCAGTGATCCCTGCAGAGCTGTAAGACTTGATTTAAGACAGAAAAGCTCAACACCGGCTCTTGAGCCAGCAGAATTAAACATCTAAGATCATTCATATATTACATCTGTACTGAAACTACTATGTGAAAAACTTGTTAGAGTTATGGAGGTTTTATAGTACTCCATAGGAAATCTCTCTTTAGGACTCCAGTATCCTTTCAGTGTAAGGATATATGACTACATAACACAACTATCTCGTCTGGTTGGTGGACTTAAGAGGAAAGGATTTCATCTTCACTAATTTTTCTTCTTTTGACAGAATTAAGAATTAAAAAAAAAATCCAATGCTACTTATGGCCAGCACTTTTCCAATTAGACTAGACTCAATTACACTTTGCTGAAGGACAATAAAGTCCAGTTTCTGGATACCTTCCAATTCCACCCTGTGAATTAACTGCAGCGCTTGCTGTACCTTTGCCCCAGCCTTTAAAGGCCAAGGAGGCACTGTTACAGTGATCTGCTTTGTTAACACATGCCTTTACATGTGCCTACATTGTAATCCTCTGAATCATCAAGAACTCAGAAAGAGGGCCAAGTTTAGCCCATTTCTTGAAGGATGCAATTAGAGCAGTGAACATTTCTCTTAATTGTGCCATCGGACTGCAGAAAGCACCGTCTCTCCATCAAAACCACGAAGCCTCCTAGTGGCACTGCCCTGCGAGGTGGCAAACTGCTATTAGATTCCAACAGCTACTCCTGATGACCTGTCAGCACAGCTTTACCCAGGACTTGCAACAGCACAACAGCCTAAAATGACTGTTTGTTACAGATATGTTGGGTGAGGGAAGGCAACCTACCCACTACAGCACTATGAAACAGTGAGTCCACCGCTCCTCTGCTGTACCCATCTGCTGGTACCTTTAAGTGACTGAGCAGCCTCACACCAATTCAAAACCTTCAGTGGTACATGAGCACAGCCACCCTCCCTCCTGCAAGTTTAGGAACCTAATTTAAAAATAGTACCAGCAGTACAACTTGTTCATTAAAAGACTCCTTGCTTCATGAATAAGCTCAGAGCACGTGCAGGCGATAAGGCTGAAGTTTCCTTGAGATAGTCCTACAGCTTCTTTCTTCTTCCTCACCTATTTTTTGAAGCAGAGGGCACCGCGTGCCCCAGCTTTCCTGTCAGGATGGAAGCTTGTCCTGCCAAGAGCTGTGGCGGCCTCCTGCGGGCCTGCTGCCCCGTGGGTACACCACAGCAGAAGTGTTCCACTTGGCGATTTTACAAAATATGGTTGTTGTTCCTAGGGCAGAAAGAGGTCTTTAGATCTTTACTGCTGTTAAGGTTTAAGCCTGTTACTGCTCAAGGGAAGTCTCTTGCTGGAGTGAAATACCTGGACAAGCACTGAAGCATTTTCAGCTCCATGTTACGCCACGTTTCTGTGACCTTATTTTACATTGCTTAACTGTTCGTTGTGCTGGTTTTGGACAAAGGTTTTCATACACTACTCTGAAATAACCACCTGCAGATTTTTCGATATTTCAAATAAAAATGAATCCAAAAGAAGAAAAAGAGGATGAAGAAAATGGATCCTCCTTAACCGTGTACGTAGGCCTCTACAAATTTACCAACTGCTGAATTTTGCTTCTTGTCTTCAGAATTCCTTTTCCTCCAGCCACACCTTTCTTGGAAGGTAATCAAGGAAATACTCGACATATTTTTGGCATATAGTTCACCAGTTAATTAAAACCAACTGACAAGATAACTTCACTAAACCACCAGTAGCAAGTGAGGTGACTAAAAAGCGAGTACCAGTTCATGTCTTAATTTGGTGCTCTCAGAATGGCTTGAAAATGGAAGCCTTGGACAACGTTCAAAGGGAAACCCAAAACGTGGGCAGAAGAATCCCTTCTGCTGGAAGTACATCACTGCAGACTACAGCCTACACAGGTCACCTGCATATTGCAAGAGTTCTGCATGCCCATACACACACGTGCAAAACTTGCCAGGGCTGGAGGAAAATGCAATTGGTTAACCTTTTCAAAGACATGGTCTTTGACACATGAATGACATGGACAAGTCAAGAAATACGCATCTCTAGTACCAGTGGAAAAAAATCTCTGTTTTAAACAAACCATTTTCAGGATTTTGCTCACCACAGAGAACTGAGAAACACAGAAGACCATCACATTTTTGCAGAATGTCATGCAGACCACTCAGAATACCCTACTTCACCGACGGACCCAGCAACACATACTGCGGATTCAACCATGTGTCGTTCTGGTTTCTGGAAACCCTCATTAGCTGGGGATGGAAGCGCTCCCTAGGAGCTCACAGAGATTACCAGAGCAGCCTCAATGAGGCTGGTTACATGCTCCGACCTTTTCTGACTTGAGCCTTTCCTGAGCTTTCAGCAGCACGTATGAGGACGAGAAGGTAATAAGAAGCATATTACCTCTCTTATCCCTTCAGCTGCATGCCACCCCTCATCCACGCTGCTGAAGGCTCCTTAGGTTGCCCTCTTGCACCACCTACCCCAGAGCCTGTGCCGAGACACCCCTCTTCAACACCACCTCGCCTACCATAACGTGGCTGAATTTGGGGTGAAAAAAGGTGAAAAAAACAAGGTTGCCGACGGGGGAAAACGGGTCTTGCTGGTAAGCAGCAGTCGGATTCAGCACCCTTTCTGAGAGACGGGGGGACGGGCAGGGGCTAGTATGGAAGAGGATTAGGGGGACCGCGCCGCTGGAGGGAGACGGTTCGCGATGGAAACGGGGGCACGGGGGGAGGACGGCGGGGACCCCCGGCCGCTCTGTGAGCCGCTGCCTGCCACTCACGGCTCTGCCCGCTGCCGGGAGCCCCCGGCCGGGCCGAGGCAGAGCCAGAGGCGGAGCCAGGGCTCAGCCCCGCCGCCCACCCACGCTGCCCGCCGCCGAGGGGGCTCTGAGGGGCTCGGCGGGGGGCTGCGGCCCCGGGGCCCCAGCGCGGCGCCATGGAGAGAGCGGCGCCGAGGAAAATGGCTGACGGCGCACCGCGGCTGCCCGGCGGGATGCGGGTCCGCCCGGCACGGCAGCCCCGGCTCGGCTCGGAGGGAGGGCGAGCAGCCGGGCGGGGGCGGCGGAAACCATTTTAAGGCTCCTGCCTCCCTCCCTCCCTCCTTCCTTCCATCCCCCGGGGCTCCCGCACCTGCCCGGCGGCTCCCCCTCGACCCCCAGGTACTCACAGGCGTTGGTGACGGCGAAGCTGTTGGCGACCTCCAGGTTGTCGATGTGCGGCGTGAGCCTGAACTCCGAGGTGGAAAACTGAACCATGCCTACCCGAAACGCACTGTACTCCTGGTCGGCGCCCCTCGGGAACAGCCCCCCTGCAGGGAAACACACGCACACACGCCTCGGTCAGCCCGGCTGGGCAACGGCAGCGCCGGCACCGCGACCCCCGCGGGGCTCCCCCCGAGCCGGGGGTCGGGGGGCGGCGAGGGGCCGGAGCGGGGCACGGCCGGCAGGAGGAGAGCCGTGTCCGCCGGCGTGCGGGCACCTACCGATCTGGATGCTGTTAGAATCCACCCCCCAGATCAGTCCCCAAACCACAGGCGCCAGGAAGACAGAAATATGCATAATCTTTTGCATTTCCAGGAAAAGTAGAGCATCCACGAAGCCACGGAAAAAAGCCCTTTCTTCTTCCTTCTCTCCCTCTTCCTTCCTTCCTCCTCCTCCTCCTCGGAGCAGCGCTCCTCCTGGGCGGGCAGCCGAGCTCCGAGGCGGGGAGCCAGCCCCGGGGACAGGAGCGGGATGAAGCCGGTGCCCGAGCAGCCGCCGCCGCTCCGCCGCTGGTCCCGGCTCCGGAAATAAGGCGGGGGGGGGGGGGGGGGGGGGGGGGGGGGGGGGGGAGGGGGGGGAGCGCGCCCGGACCGGCCCTGCCCTCGCTCGGGCGCGCGCCGGCGCGAGCAGGGAGCCCCGCGGGAGCGCGCGCGCGCGGGCACGCTCCTCCTCGCCTCCGCGCTCCCGCGCCGGCAGAATCCAGCACCGCGGACCGCGCGGGGTGGGGCGGGGGGAGGAGGGGAAGGAGGAGGAGGAGGAAGAGGAGGGGGAGGAGCGGGGGCGCCGCGACCCGTCCCGAGCCGAGCGCCGGGAGAGAAAATTGTACGTGTTTAACCCCAAATCCTGCTTTTTGTTTGTGGGGGTGCTTTGTTCCTTCGTGCGCGTGTCGCTGGGTTTCACCCAGGTGCATCACGTCGCTTCGGCTGCTGGGCCCAGATAGAAAAGTTCGGGAGGTGTGAGGCTGCCCAGGTGATCCGTGACTCGTGTATCGGGGGGTTTGTTTCTCAAGGTGGGTCCCAGCTATGTTGGCTGGGCGCAGTACTTACTGCAAGCTAAATTTAGCCTTGTGCAGCCTGGCACAGTCTGTGCTAGCACGCACCGCGCACACACGGACACACACGGACACACGGACACACACACATCCTGGAGAAGGACAAGCAGGCTAACAATACTGTGGCTGTGGAGTTAGATTTGCTATTAACTGACTATTTGCTGGTATATTTTTCAAAAAATGAATTTAGTAACAGAGGAGGAATATTCATGTAGGAAAGCATGCTGATCTTCCATTGCATTTCCATTATTATTATTATTGTTACTATTACTATTATTACTAAATCATCCCTTCCAGACAAAAAGCAAGGTCTCAAAGCTCCAGACACTCAGATACCAATATAAGTACATAACCTCAACACATGGGAAGTATGCAGTTTGAGGCCTTTTACCCATCACCAATTCATGACAAGCGTAGTTTCACTCAAGCCATTTCACCCATAAATTCTGCACTAGTTTATGTCTGTCCTCGTGTCATCACCTCTCTCTCACCACTGGATGAGATGAGCCTGAAAAAGAAAAGGAGGGAGAGCAGAAACGTGAACGAGCATGCAGACCCTGTCACCTTGTTGGGGTGGCTGCAGCCCCAGCCCAAACCTCCCTGTAACCTGCTTCTGTGCTCTGTGATGCAACCTGCCACTGAGTTCTGTGAAAAGAGCAAACAGTATCTGTGATGGCTGAAAGATTAAAATATTGGAGGAAAGCTCGCATTTAGGTCATCCTCGCTGTGCATCGGACAATAAAATGTATAGGTATTTACTTCTAATAGGTGCTTTAGTGTGATATTGCCAATCTCCTTGAACAGGAGCACAGATACATCAGAAACTTGGGCCTTTTTCACCCAAGTCTAAGTAAGGAAGAGTCCCCTTATGGATATCAAATGATGTTAAAATGCAGCAAAGATCTCAGCTGGAAAAATGTATTTTAATATTTTATAATAAAAGAGAAAAAACTGCCAATATACATTACAGATGTATAATGAACTTAAATATAGATTTAAAAGAAATTTACAATGATGCACATAAATGATTGAAATCTAGAAACCCACACTCCTTGACCTAATTGTCTTTACAGGTATGGAAACGATTTAATTCTCTAAGCTGGGTTTTGTTTTGTTGTGTCGTAGAGGACAGTGCTATTCCGCATGCACATCAAGACCTCCTTCAGAAACAGTAAGAATAATTCATGGCTATGCATGTTTTATCTGGTTAGATGGTGAAATGGGATTTTATTATTTGCAGTAGACTGTGAATAAATGCTCGACTGAGTTTGGATCCCACTGCAGTAGGCACTACACAGCAGCACACTCACCTGAGCCAGTATATAGGTGAAGGCCTCGAACCCACTTTCAGTCATGTCAGCGTCCTTGATGCACCCTTCAAACCTAAGATCTGCATAACATAGCATAGCAGGTAGGTAAAATAAAGGTGATCTGGATAAGAAGTTACTTGTCAATTACAAGTGGTTTTTTTTGCACAGCTTATCTGTGGTGAGTTAATACCATCCATGGCAGTCACAGCTGATACCACTCCAGCCATTGATTTTCTAATGCATATTTTTCCATTAAAGAATTGTGTGTATATGTATACATCATGCATAATGTGTGTGTCCATATGTGCATACAGTATTCCAGATTTGTATCATCGTGTCAGAACATGCAGAAAAAAACATCAAGTTGGTAGTCACATGGCCATATTCTACTGTTGGTGTGCCAGCAAAAACAGAAGACTTCAACCAAGATGAGTAACTACAAGAGGACAGCATGGGCTAGTGAATCAGCAAGAAAACAGTTTAATCAGAATTTAATAACAAGGAAAAATGTCAATAATAAAATAAGGCTTTCTTCAGCGCTCCATATTTTATAACAGTCCTGTGCTAATCAAAAAGATGCAAGCAGGCAATGGAGAAAAAAAAAATTATAGGGGATAATAATTTATGACCATGTACTAAGAATAGACATACTCATTAACACTGTGCATAAAAAAATTAGACCACATTACTGAGAATCACATTCAATACTTTTTTCACAAGAAAAGGAAAAGAATCTAGCAAGAGGTAATTAAGGATTGGAATCTTAAAAACATTATATTTTCATATGTGTTCTTCTCAATTCACTATAAAAGCTCATATAAAAATGCATTAGTTCAGAATCTGAACAAAGCATCAACAGGGGAACTGTTAATAATAAGCATCAATCACTTGTTGAAAGGAACATAGCAGTGCAATAGCAATGAAAACAAAGACAGATGACAGAAGGCCAGATATCCAATAATAAGATGTCAACCCCCTAAAAAGGCTAAGTGCCTAATCATGATTTCATGGAAGTCAAGGAGAGATTTGTTAGCTGTTGCAAAGAGTGCAGGATCTGATCATGGCTATATTTGATCTAGTAGATTCCAGTGGATGATAGTCTGAACACAAGGTAGAAGCTGTCGAGGTAGCTAAAAGGGCTAATATATGTGCTAATCTGAAATAAATAGGAGTTTATCAGGAGCATTTCCTCAGCAATTCATCCTGGCACAATCCTGGCTGAGACAGTGGCTGCAGTTCAAGCAAATGTTCATATGTTTCAGCAGGTGCACAGGAGACACGGACTGGAAAAGGACTGAAGAATGAGGAATTTTTGCCTCACGCTCAGAAACAGTGTTGCTCCATATGCTTATCAGTCAGGAATGACTTGGTGCTGTGGGGTACATACTTTAGGAAAGAAATTTGGATAATATAGAGCAATTAAAGAGACTGATGCAGTAAAATAAAATCCAGTATTTGAATGCTGATATTAATCATATTCGTATTAGAAATAAAATTTACATTTTGTTTCGCTGTTTTATCGGTGCTCAATTAACCATCGCAACTGCATGCTGAGGGGTTTAGTGACTTCCTCAGCACTGCAATATACTCATTGAAAATCTGTTTCTTTTCCAAAAATCCTTGTTGAAAAAGTTAAATTCTGACAAAACCCTTGGCTAGAGCTCAGACTAAATGGTTATGGTGGACCTGTCTGGCCTTACGTGCTACTGATATTTGTTTTTTATGACTGGGATAATTTTCACAGTGAAAAAAATATTTATTACAAAATCTTAAATATGTTATTTTGTAGATGCAAAAACACTGCACCAATGTGTGAATCCTTTTATTCTATTGCTGGTCATGAAATTCTTCCCTACCAAAAAAAAAAAAAAAATAGTCTTTGGATTTTTGAAATCTGCAGAACTTTTGCAAATACCATTAAATGTAAATAAAGAGGAAATACCAATGAAACTTTCAAGGTCCAAATCCTTCTTAATTTATTTAGTCCCATATGTTCATTTTGGATCTCAAGAGTCTTTTTAAAAATAAAGAGTACATCCTGATCTCCCATGCTCATTCTGCTTCCTCTGCTGATTAACAAACGTACTGTTCCCATTAACAGTACATATACCCAGAGATGAGGTGCACTAAGAAATTGCTTATGCTAACTCCTATTATGTGATTCTGGTGGTGAAAATAGCTACATCACTAGCCAGTGGTGTAACTAATTTAAATTAATTAGTTATAATCATACAATTTTAAGTTCCTTTTGCTGAATAGCTGAGACAGTATAGCTTGTTACTAGTTTAGCTGAACAAATATAAGGAATTTATATTGATTTGGGATTTATTATTATTTGTTATATTTATCTGAGCTGCTTGCATTCTTACTATTTGCAAGAAATGCTATATTTATTTGGCAGATAAAATCACTTATGTATGTGCTAAGCTACCCATGTGTGGAAAATCTCCTGTAGATTACTTCATTTTTTTTTCTACCGAGATTGTAGCAAACTGCATTATTAAGACTCCAAGAAAAAAAAAAAAAAAGGAACCAGGGAACCTTTTCAGATTAGACTGGATTCTAAATTATCATATTATACTAAATCCATGATTCTTGTCTGGTGATATTTTCCCTTTAGAAGTGCCAAGACTTCTTTTAGAAGTGCCATTTCTTCCAACAGGATAAAAAAACTTCCATTGCTTCGTCTCAGTCCCAAGTAATACCTTTCTTATTCCTGTCCTAATTATTTTCTGCCTACCTGCTACCTCTCTTCTTTCTTGCTGTCTTCATCCTCGCTTGGTTTTCCATCTGTTTCCCAAAGCATTGCCATCAGAATCTTTTTTCTCTCCTGTTATTTTGATTTTACCATCCGCATTTCCCCTGTGGAGCACAGCTAATTCAAATGTGTTGGGATTTTTGCTTTAGACTGCAACAGTCAGCCTTGATCCTCTCTTTTCATCTGCCACCTTTCCCATCTGTTCCATCAGCAACGCCAGCCTTGACTCTAGCCTTGTTTTTTATTCTCATCGTGTTCTTATTCCTTTTTCCACGCTGACATCTATGTTTGAAATATGAGCCCTACACCCATTCTTCAGGTCAGTTCTTAATCATTGCAATTCCTCTTTAAGCCTTGCATCTATTCTGTCACCTGTGAGTAATTTATCACTCGTTATTCATAAAGAAAAGCCCCTTGGAGCTGACGAAGATGTAGGATTTCATATACTGGTGGACTGTACTCTGCTGAGGCACGGTACTTGTCAAATAACCTCTCCATTTCAGTTCCCTGCATTTATAAACCACACACTAAAATGTTAAAAGGCAAATACGAGCCATCAATAATGTTATAGTCCACTCTTTTTTGCTTTCTTTTGTTATTCATTTTTGTTATTCATATGTGCTGTTGTTGTTATTCATTTTTCTCACTTGTAACTTGGGCCCTTTTTCTGTGGAGAAGAAGCAATTTTGCCGAAAGATGGGTGTTTTTCCCTCAGCTGTCGTAGCACCATGCGGTGGTCTCACATCTTCAGAATCCCAAACAATGCCCGTCCACAAATTACAGACAGGTTGAAAAACAAGGCTAGTTATGTGCCATTGATGACAACACTTTGTATATGCTTGCTCAAACATTCCTTATGGCTGCACTCAGAATTACGAATAGCAGGAAGTCGTTTCTGTCATTACAGTAACAGAGTGCTGAGGCAGTATTTCGAGCAAGGATACTGGACAAATACTGGTCCGTGGGAAATGGAGCATGTAACGATCATCTATCTCAACATGGAGAGGGCACGTTCTCGGTTTAACGTTTCATTCATAAAAGCTATCCATAAAATCCATGCCTACTCTGTCTACCATAGAAACATGGAGGAATCAGCTGATCTTTTCAGAATTTTAACCTGTTACAGATCTGAAACCTCGACAATGTCTAACAGCCTGAGAGATGTAACTTCTTTTTGTAACCTGACAAGGCAAAATTAGTTCCTGAAGACTGAACTGTTCTGGAGAATGGAAGCCCTGACAGCAGTATTAATACACATCAATACCACGACTTGTTTTGTGACCTCATGTGGGACTCAAGAGAGCATTCACATAAGCTTTGCAAAGACGCTTTCAGCAACAATAGAGCCAATAATCCTAACTTTTATGCTAAACTCCTTAATCCAACTGAGGCAGCTTTTCTTGACATTGCACAGTGCAGGAGCAGCTCTCTCCTATGATTTCCTCTTCCTGCATAAAACCACCACACCTGTGTGATCTCCCTCACGTCCTTCTCATGAGGCTGGAAGGCCCGCAGCTCTGAGAATAACCAAGAAGGCTGCAGCAGCAACACCGGGATGTCGCCCCGCTTCTGGCTGGCGACCAATAGCCAACGAGGGGCATGGGGACAAGGCTGGGTGCCACCAACATCCCCTCGCTGGAGGGGGACACCCAGGCACTGGGTGCTGAACAGAGCACAGGCAAATTGGCCAGCTCTCAGCCTCGTGAGGGGCGCACCCGTAACAGGCGGCCCCTCCGCTCCCTCCACAGCAAAGCAGAACAAAATGCACTGCAGTCATCGCAGGAGTAAATTAAACCACACGTTTTTCTTCTGCTGCCTGGATCTGCCCCTCTTGAACCTTACAGAAGGTGTAGAGGCATCCATTTCCATTTATACCCAGGCCGCTAGTCATGGGCATAACCACTTCACGTTGAGCTGGCAATGTAAAATTGTTTTATGCGTCCTCAGGTAACTGAGAACTAGGCCATAGATTCATTTATCAATAAATTGAGTAAAGCTGGAAATTTGTGAGAGTTCTAAAAGGAAAAACAAAACAAAACAAAAACAAAACAAACAAAACAAAAACACCACAAATACATGACTTTTAAAAAGAGAGATGTTCATGATAAAGATTCAGTTTAAACATTGGCTGTGTTACTACAGCCTATTTTTTACGTCTATCATTTAATAGTTTTGTTAGGGCTTCTGTCACTAGGAAAGAGAAATTAAAGCCATAGTGAGTAACAGATTAAACACAGATCAATGAAACATAGTCTGTTTTTTTATTATTATTTTTATTTAATAAAATAAAAGAAAAATGATACCAATCATAAAAAAATATTTTCAGCAAATATTAAAATAATGTTTTTTATTACATAAGTAAAAGACAAATTGACAAATTGTGCTGCTGCATAAATTATACTATGGAGATCAAGCACCTAGCAACATTAAAAATAAATTAAGTTGGAGGAATAGATAGAATTGCATGAGACAAGATAATAATTTCTTTCTTCAGGAAATATCCAACAGACATAAAGATATTTTTGTTTAATTACCTACTGCAGGCATTTTTAGAAGTATTCTTTTAAGTATCCCATTAAAAATAGGATATAAGATTAGAAGTCTTTTGTTGGAAACATCAGCTTTCTTATCCTAATTGTTACAATCTTTAAGCAACAGAAATGTCTTTTGGGTTCCCTGTTTACTTGTTGGGCATCAAAAATTTTTATTACAGAAAATCTTTTTGTCAAGAAGCAGCTCACTGGAGTTATCACAGAAATGTGCAGAGTTGTGCTCAACTGAAGTTTATTTTTAGTTCTGAAAAGCCATTCCAGTGGCTCAGCCCCAGAACTAGTTCACAGTACAGATAAGAGATATTTTTACTCTCACCTCTGCATGGGCATATCTTCCCAGAGACTGTGATAAAATGTAGTGTTAATGTCAAGCTTTTATAGAAGGAAAAAAAATAAAAATAAAAATAAAAATAAAAGAATTGTAAGGAAAACCAAGCAATTCTCATGAGGTACTTAATTATGTACTTAGGACTAGAACTACATCTACATCACAGTAAATGCACAGAAAATTACTTTCTTCTAATTGCATAATTGCTTTAAATATAGGATTTAATTGCAGAGCTTATAATACAGAATTTTCTGCTTATAATATTTTTTTTTTTGCATGCAAAACAACCCAAATAATGCTGCTTGTCTTTACTGAAACTTCATTTATGCTATGAAGGAAAGTTATCTTATACAGATTAACTGCTAGCCATTATTAGTTTCTATTTAGTTGTGCTTTTACCTGAGGCTTACCTTATTCTTTGCTAATTGTATTGCCCAAACAAGATGTATGCAGAGAGATGGTGTGCACAGATAGCTGGGTTGTCAGCATTTTCAAACGTACAGTTGCTTTCATTACAGGTCAACATTCACAACACATTGCATCAAGGACTTAAAAAGACAGAGATTAAAAGCTAAGGCAGTCTTATGGGCAGCTCAAACACAGCAGTTAAGAGTACACAACAAAAACACAAGATTGAACTGAGCCAAACCACTTCCCTAACTCTAAACCAATCAGAAAGGGAAAAAACCTGCAGATGGAGAACGGGTTTATGCCACAGCTACAAATACGTGGCCAACTTCTGGCATACTCATACCACAGTCCATCCTCTGTCCCAAATTCTGGCTGTCCCCTACCTGTCAGTACCAGCTGAAGCTACCATGTGCTCGCTTTCACTGTCAATACAGTCTTTATGCCTTTCTGTTAACCCCAACAGACCTGCTAGTATGATCTAATGATTGCTGTTTCTACAACTAGAACTATCAGAAGTGTTCACTGACGGTATCTGAAGAAAATACTGGTCTGGAATGGCATTTTCTGAAGGAGAACCCTCAGCCTATTTGCATCTATTCCACTGGGCTGCCTATTATTCAGCAGCATAACAAAACAGGACACCAATTTTAGCAGTTGGTCAGCGGCTAAATGTCAGGTGCAATGAAATGAGCTTACCCAAAACACACAAGACCTCCTCTACAAAAACAAACAAACAGACAAAATGCAAACAAATCCAAGGGAAATTGAAAGAGAGCAGAAATTTCTAGCTTCAACTGTTCTATAAAGAAGAAATTGTATTGTCTAAAGTGGGCTTTCTATCTCAAGGACTGAGATAGCAAACCCCAGATAATATGTCCATGGTTTTTGTTACCCATTTTATTAAAGTAATTTTTTTTCTTGTAATTAACTTAGCAATATACTGAGTAACTACAATATAGCATTACTAATTTTAACAGCCTAATAAAATACTACTAACTAATCACCATTTTTCTTAAAAAAAAAAAAAAAAGTAGTTATTGATTACATTATACGTGACAACACTTGTTCTGAACTTTCAACTGAAGAATTTACTTCAGCGCGTGATTTCATATCCATTGGCCCACATAGCTAACTCTATGCCATGGCAGCAGTTGATTTATTTTATATGAGACTGAAAAAATACACAGTATGATATTGATGTACTTCAAAAATACTTGCCAAACAGTAGTAATGTAAACATGGAACAAGAAAATACTGGAAAATTATTAAATCCTGACAATCTGTTTAATGAACAGATTCAGTCATACAAATGCTCCTATACTACATATGGATATGAATTAATATATCCGTCAAATTATAAACGAATAAACGTACCTTTATAGAAGATACCACTTTTTCATTTGTTATTCTGCAGATTCTTCTGCAGAATTTGGATCCAAGGAAGGAAATGTTTGATTATGTTAAGAATTTATTTTGGAGATCAGAATGGAGTAATATTAAAGGAAAGAATGTATACATGCAGTGGGTTCAATTCTCCTTTGAGAGTAAAGCAAGTATACTTTAAAACCATTGTACATGATGGGGAACATCAAGGACTTGAAATCAGAGGCAGACTACCTCCTGAAATGTTGAGGCTGGGAGACAACAAATACAGATGCCACTGCCATACATGACTGAAACTATTATTAATGATTAACGTAATTTTTGTAATTATCTGTGTGCATCACAGTAGTGCCTTAAGGTAGCGTACTATATATAGCAAGAGATTATATTCACCCCAGTCTAAACAAAGGGCCCTTAGCACAAAAGGAAGCAGCATTGTTATCATCCTTGTTTGATGCAGAGGAATGTAAGAAAATTGAGGAAATAGTTTGCCAGATTTGCACAGGAGATCCAGGGAAGGGACCCCTGTCTCTCTTCAGTTAGTGGGTACTGTGTTTAGCTACAGACCCCCACTAACTAAGGATGTTCGGAGTGTGGCTGCACGGAGCTGTGCCACCAGTCGTGCACGACATGCCAGGTAGCTAACAGCAGTCACTGCACTGCCTGGCCAGAGAAGAGACAACTTCATCAGTTGCATTCTTGCATCATAAGCAGGTAGAAAAACCACACTGCAGGAGAGCTGCTCTGTTCTAGTAGATAAGACTACCCGGTCTTTTCCATAAAGCTATCTTTTTCAGTTGCCAAATGAAAACTATTATGAGGTTCAGCGTTGTCCTGTCTTTAAAGGATGGATTCTCCTTCCAGCCAATATAATTTATTCCAATTGTCAAACCTCATCAGCCTCTCAGCGTGAGTCTTGCATAAATGGATTTATTCCTGGCTGTTTCATTTGCACACTCCATGAAATTTTTTTCCCACCTATTTAATTTCATCAAGACTTTCTTCATGGACAGTAGTAAACTTGCTGCAAGAATACTGTAATGTAAAATACACTATCTCCATCTTATATTCCTTTGAACAAATAGGATAAGCCATAGTATGCTTTAATAACTCCTATACTTAGAAAGATTCCCATTTTAAAATGCTGTTCCTGAAATGGGAACAATATGGACGTATATGATAAATAGAGCAATAAGGCATACTGATGGGTAACAGATGAGATAATAAAGTGCTGCCAATTTGGATATACATTTTCTGTTTAAAGTCTCCCATGGTGAAATTCATAATATTCGGTATTCTACAGTAGTGGAATAAAACATTCCCATGAAACTGCAATATCTGGGAATATTATTATGGTGTTGTTGCTGTTATATTTCTTAAGAAAGTGCCTCTCTGTTTAAAAAAAAATTAAAAATTAAAAATTCATCAAGTAGTGACTGGTGACAGTCTTGAACATGCTATTGCTAAGGTGCAGGGTTTGGGAAATGCAGCCGTAACTAGTTTGTGGTGAGTGCAGCCACTCTGGGCAGGTACAAAGCACAAAATTCATCTCCGTGCATGCTCCTGTATGGCAGCCACAAGGACTTAAGCAGTAGTAGATCCTCCGGAGCCTTCCTGGCTTGATGACCACAGGAAGGGAAGAGCTCTAAGTCCAGAGAAAACAATCAGGAACTATTTTTTTTGGCCATGGTGGGCCAAATGCATTCTTCAGTTGCTATTATTTATGTGTGTTTATCCATTTAAGAAAGTTATTTTTTGAAATAAATTTTCACCTCAGTGAAACAGCCAACTAGAAAATAGGAAAAAATTGAGAAAATTTAGAAAATAGGAAAGAATAAAGATTTAAGTTTAATTCCATGAAGCTGATTAGAAGCTGATTAGAGCTCACGCTGGATGCTGTAAACTATTTGTATGTGCTTGAGAAAAAGAAGGTTTCCACAGTTGCCTGACCCTGAAGCACCTCCAGAAGGTTCAACACCCCACAGAGGGCTGCGACTGAGCGGGATGGGTTGGAAGAAGGGGAGGTAGCAAGACCAGCTTTGTCCGATGCAGAAACAGATGTTGGAGTGGTACTGGTCAAAGACGCCAGCTTTTACAGCCAGCTCCTGTCAGCATTACGCTTTTGAAATAGCCAGTCTGCAAATTAATGTTTCCCAATGAGCTGGCCTTTGGGAGTCAAAGAAACAAACAAATGAATCTGAAAGAATGAGCTTGCCTCAGACACTGATAAATCTGTTGTGACAACATAGGGCTTATTAAACACTGAGAAATATATTTCCCTAGCCTCTGGGTCAAAAGCAAGTTTTAAGGTTAATAGAGAAAATCAACATTTAAAAAAATGTCAGATGATCTACTTTTTTTTTCCTATTCTGCTTCTGACAAGAAATTCAATACTCTGAACTAGAAAATGCAACGCATGTAGAGAGTTTTTATCCAGATAACACGCTACTGTGAGTTATAGGGACGTAACTGAAATGGGGTGACGCAACTGGCATTAAAATTTGAAGAGCCAGGGAGCCCAGAGCCTCCTCATGCGTCCCGGATCATCCATTCTCGAGCACTGGGGCTGGAGTGCTGCCTTCACAGGGTCCTGCGTAGATCCTCGCCTGGACTGTTTGAGATGAGAGGTGGGACAGCTGAAGCATGCTGGTGCAGAAATAACACCGGCTTGATGAAAGGAGCGCTTGGCAGAACAGAAAAGCTAAACAGTGCTATTGATTATCACGATGTACGCTGCAGAGAAAGAGAGTGGAAACGCAGGGGCTGCCTACGCACAGCTTTTCCTCTCAGCAGCAGCAGCAGTGGTTTCAGCAGGAATTTTTCTTGCAATTTGTGGCATTAGAGAAGGATTCCTCTGAGCTGGAAGGTCTTGTAGGAGGCAGTGGTACAGCAGCTTGGCCTCCTATCCTCAGGCGGGTTTCTTGGGCCCCAAAACCTCTTGTCTTTGCTTCCCCAAGTGAAAAAAAGACTCCCACTGTGGATATTCATGGAAAGAAATAGACATGCACAGATAGATATAAAAAACAAGTTATCTACTGCCACAGCCCGAAGAATTTATCAGGTGGAAAACAGTTATCCAAAAACTTACTCTTTCTACTCCACAGTCTTCAGACTTCTTTCTTTCAAAGCACTTTATATGGCTTAGCAAATGCCTGGGGGGAGAGCAGCTCCTAGTAGCCCATGTTGTTTTACTGGTTGCTTTCTGCCCCAGAACCAGAGTCATGGGCAGCAAGGGGAAAAGCCATTTAGGTTCTTGTGCTAAAAGACATGTGGTTTATACACCTGTTTTACATTTTGGATTTTTTAATGGCTCTTTTAACGTGTCAAGGGGATAGTCTGTATGACTGAGGCTCAGTAGGCCACCTCCTTCACACTCGGGGGCTGAATCCCACTCATTCTTTTACACTTGTATTGGTTCAGTGTGATGAGTTCCATTTTTGGCACCACTGGTGAACGCTTCTGTCAGTACACAAAATCAAGTGTGGCAGAAGTGCTGTATGACGTCAAAACACATATCTTACGGTGGCATCTTTCACATCACCGGTGGGAAAAAATAATCCAGCTCCAGCCCGCCGTGCATCACACGGCGTGTATCTAGGTTTCACAGACACAAGCTGGCAAATGCCCACGCGAGCTGACTCCAAACCAAGTGCCTGAGCACAACAGGCAAGGCAGCATAAAGCTTTGTGGGGGTTAACACCAAAGTCTGCCTTTTAATTTTCTATGCGAGCAGGTAGGCCTCTCAGCCCGGGCTTGCCGTTGCCATGGCTACGTTGCTAGCGGTCCCCAAGTCAGCGAGTTTAAAGCTAATTTGGCTAAGCCTGCATTAGCTGCAGACATTTTAGTGACTGCAGCATAGACATATTCATAGCATTGAAGGGTTTTCAGAAAGATTTCCAAACAGACCTGTGATTTTTATTTTTAACGTCTACTGGCACTGCTACCGCTGACGGAGTGAGCACAGGTTCTGGTAGGTGGGTAGGTGGGCGAGTTCCCAAAGTCAGCCAAAATGCCAGGGCGTGCTGCAAGCAGCCCAGATATTTTCTACATCGGTATAGACGTAACTGTAACAACGAGAATTTACGTGTTTAAAGCTGAATTTGTTTTCTGTAAATACCATTGGCACTCCTTTATTCCAGTGTAGGGTCTCCTATGGAAAGAAACAGGTTTTGTATCTTTCTGGCACCACAGATGAGCTTTTTTTTTTTTTTTTTTTTAAAAAGTTAATCTTCATGTTTGTATAAGAAGGCAATTGTTATAGGATATTGTTACGACAGCCAGCAAATTAAATTGTAGACACAAAGAAAACTATTATTTAATCTCTCTGTACCTAAGTTCCTCTTTTTCTCAACATTATCTTCTCTAATCCCAGAATTAGTGTACCAAAGTGTCAAGTAATGGTGTCCTACCATTCCCTTATCTGCTATATACCACTCTTGTACTCATTTCAGCACTAAGTTATCTCTATAGCCTGACAAATCGCTTGACATTGCATACACTCAGGTTGCACTCTCTTGGAAATAAATAATTTATTGTTATCTATTCTATAAATATCCTCAGCACGAGTCATCCAATAACTGCAATGGTAAGCTGCTTGAAGAAGAGACTAATGCTCTCAACTGTATAAAGTCTCTTAATAAATTAACTAAATATATATGACAGAATCTCTTAAGTAAGTTATTGTCTCTCTCCAGAGCAAAATATTTTAAAATAAGGTAGGATAACTGATAAGTGCGTTTCCACAGGCAGATCAATCTTTGTGGGTCATGCTCATTGTAACTACCCCAAAGGGCAGCATTAGTACATTATCTTTAATGGATAGTAGGGCACTGAAGCAGCTTTCTCTTTACCCACAGATTTCCTGTTACCAAGTCGAAATTAATATGGAGACTTTAAAGGATGAAACCTTACTTTCTAAGTAAGTGGTCAGCCTTCTTTAAGTTGCACTCATAGAAATAAACTCCCTTCCTCGCTGAGAAGGCACGCTGCTCGCTTTTACCATCTCAGCCAGAATTAACAGGAGACTGAAAAAAAGAGGTGACCAAAGCTCTGCAGAGCTGCTCCTACAACTGGGTATCAGGTATGAGTCTAGCCAGCATCACAAAGTAAGGTGTAGATTTACATCACACTTTGAGAATGAAGTAAATTGCTTCAGACAATACATTTCATGCATCCTAACAGGGTATTAATGCATAGCAGCTGATACACTTTTCAGGTCACATCTTTACTTACTGCATAGCTTGAATTTGTGGGTGAAGTTAACCAATGAATTAATTCATCTCCAGCAGCACTTCCTGTTGACGGGTCTGAATGTGTTCTGAAAACCTGAAGCAGAAAGAAACCTACAAGTTCATAATGCTTTGAAGGAAAGGAGTGAGCCATTTGGATGCTACCCCTCTATGCTTAAGAGCCAAAGAAATACTGAGGTTTATGTTAAGGGTAGAAATTTGTAACTCGCCTACCAGTCAAGAGGAGAACTTCAAGCAAATGTCAGCTGAAACACAGATGGTCTCTCCCTTAGAAACAGATTTTGCTATCATGCAGTTTGTTAAGACATCACGACTAGATAATGCAGTTACTAATGTGTTCTTCATAAGCCTCACCTTTACTACTGCTTGAATGTCCTAATTTCTACAATTTTCAAATCATACTGCTGGCATGTTTCTATATCTTTCCATTGATTTTATGTCCATTTATTTTTAAATTATTAGCATTTTTACTTCATAATATCAAGTAGCATCCCTTACTGCCTATACAGTTTTATATTTGCACCTCTTCTGGAAATAAGTCAACAGGCAGAATTTTACAACTAGAGGGTGCTGGAGGACCATAATGTGATATGATACGCAAAACTTTCAGTGACCTTTAGTGGAAAGAAGCAAAATAAAATAAATCAATTATTACTGCTCAGTAGGACAAGTTAATATATTCTGAGGTAGTACAAATACTGCAATATTATCTAGTGTAAGTAAAAATATTAATACTTTATAGCTGATACTGTTTTATTTTAAATTGTTTCAAATTTCCTCTTAAACTTTGTTTCTGTCCTTAGTCTTTGTGCAGTAATGAAAGAAAAGCCTTTATCTTAATAGTACACATTCCTTTTGCTTCCTTTTGTGTGAGCTGGAAAGCAATTACAGTGCATTAGTGATCACATGTTTTATGATAAAACACAAAAGCCATCAAGTGAGCAGGTAAGCAAGAAGGAACAAAGATTAAATTAACAATAAAATCTATAATTGAGATTATACAGATAAAATGTGGACATTAATTACAGATAAATTATTTAATAAGAGTTCTAACAAGAAAATTATCTTCCAAAAGTCATATAATTTCTAACACAGGATCATTATTTTCTTGCCTTCCAATACTGTAAGAAAAAATACAAGTATGAGAATAAATAATGTCTATAAATATAGCACTCTGATTGTATCTATAAAAGTTACCCCTCCCTTCCTTCATCTCTTTGAGTTATCCTTATTTCTTCTTAGTCTCTAACAATTCTGTAAATACCTTCAATAGGCAAAAATTCTGAAACTTTGAACTAGACCTTAATGATACCGTATTTTCCCCCAGTTCAACATGGAGGAATTTAGGATCTCTCTTCTGAAACATTTGGGATCTCCCTTATATTTCCTCTAATGATAAAGGAATCCAAAGGACAAACTGAGGCTGCCTAGCAAAGATATTCTTTGAAATCTCCATGAGAAAATGGCAAGGAAGCTGGTGGAAAGTGTGTAACCTTATTCTGAACAGATCTCTTCCACCCAAATATGAATTGCTGCTTCTAGACTCAGGAATGAGAAACTTTTGTAGGAATTTGTCTCATGAGTTGTAGAAAGATGTTAGGCCAGTAATCACCAAGAATCTCAAAGATGGAAAGCCAACCTAAAACCAGTATTGGGCTATGGATCTCAATGTGGAGTTGGTTAGAAAACCACAGTTAACAGATCCGTCAGGTGCCTGGTGAACCCAGCGTGACCTGGTTCTCTCTTTATATATTCCCAAGCTGACCTTCTGACTGTGCAGGTTTGTGGTACATGGACAATGCTCCATGAGCAGGCAGCAACACAGAAGTGATAGGAGAGCCTTATGCCTTGCATGGGCTCAACACATAACAGAACTGCAGCACAACAAATGTGAATTTATCTGTTTTTACCTTATGGAATATTTGGGGTATGTAATTCAGTCCTTTCCTCTTTTATGAGGAGCCAATAATCTGTATTGCCTTCAATGAATTGCCAAGTTAGTAAGAACTGTCGTATTTCAATATTTTAACTAAATATTATGCCCCAGTTTTACAAGTGGAAACGTGGTTCTCTATGGTATGTTGACAAGGGCTGAAGCATAGTCCCTATGTGTTCCCAAGGAACATATACTACTCGGATGCCTTACGTACAAGAAGCTTTCATTGGCTGTGTTTCACCTCATGACTTGCCCTTGCAGAGAGGTGTACCCTGGCACCCATGCGAGACCACAGGTACGGATTCCTGCCCTACACACCCTGGGGAGTTCGTGTTTCTGCAGTCTCCACATCACGTGGTTTCCTCTGGAAAATGGAGAGCAGCCTCTGATCAGAACTGTTGCGTGCACAGGACCTTATTTTCCAAAACGTAGCAGCCAGATAAATGAGCAGGTGAGGGCAGCCATTAATTAGCACATAGACACAAGCATTCATGATGTATTTAACAGTCTCAGGGTCTTAGACCTTTGGACACTTCTTCATTTCTACTGGTGGCTAGGTGTTAGCTTTGGTCATAGGCGCTACAACAAGCAAGCTTAAAAAGTATAACTAGTGTTAAAATGGGATTTCAACATGAAAAATATAGTTTATTTAAACTGAAGGCTTTCAAGGGGATAAACAAAACAAAATGAGCAACACATATCAGATTCAACAAAAAAGAAATTTTGACTTTTATACTGCATGCTTGCAAGACACTAGAAAAGATGGGCCAGAGGACAGAGTAATGTAAAAATGTGTAATATAACCTGATACTGAACTGCACCTTGTAATGCTTCTCCAATAGTCTTGATACCTTTAGTCCAGAAAGCAGACGGTTTGTTTTTGACGTGTCATGTCTAGCTTGTGCCTAAGGAAACAGCAGTCAAAATTGGGCACAATGCTTTATTGTCAGCATATTCTCACACACTTTTGAAGTGTGCTTGCTTGATGGATACAATTTCTTTTTTCTTTTTCCTAAATGAGCTGATTTTACAAAATTAGCAATTCTCTGATCTTTATTTTTCCACATAGACAAGCTCAGCTTAATCAATGCTGCCCTCACTTACAAGGACTAAATAATATTTCACAACTTAGCTTTTCCTTCAACAGCACTGTCTAAAATTATACAAGAGCAAGATTTTTTTTTCTCTGAAAGTCAGCAGAAAAGCTGTTGAATACTACATATACTAGAATACTGGTTTTAATAATACTTAACGTGCACATCAGTGTCATTGTCAGAAACACTTTAAATCTCTGTGTGTTACTAATAACTGAAGAGAGTTATTCAGCTTTATAATGTCGTATGCATTATCTTTCATATATTCCTAAAGCAGGATGTATGCTGTACATTTATATACAACGTTGGTAAGAGCACAGACATTGCAGTGTCATGCTTTCATTCAGATTTCAGATGCCATATTTTCAGTACAATCACATGGCATCAAAATGCAACATATTGCTTTGCAAATGCAAATTTCACACAGTGGCCTTCATGACTGGGAAGGGGTAATGAAATGAGATATATTTTACACATGAAAAAATAAATAAAAGATTTATCATAAATATATGGACCAGTATATGACATTGAAGAACAAGAAGCAAAAAGGAAACAGTGCTCTTGCATAAAGATCAATTCTCTTTGCTGCTGATGGAATGACAGGCTTGGGAGGAGGAGGCTTCTTGTTGTTCTTGGCTTGAGATTTCCCAAGCCCATTGTTGACTTCAATGGGCTTCCCATAACAGTCATAATTTGATAATTCAAAATCTCTTGGCAAGCTTCCAACAATGCTGAAATCGTTGGATCTCAGATCAGATTTCGAAGTGCAAACTTTTTTGCATCTGGTCTCACCAACCTATGAAATAAAGAGTGAGGGGAATCATGATCTACTCACCATATTTCATTAACAAACTTAATGCAGCTGCTAGAGAACACTGCAAACAAACATATAGGAAATTACTTGTTGATAGGGATACATTACATCAGCCTAATTTGCTGAATGGTTGCTTTATAAGTACTTAAGGATGATCAGTCAATCATATAAACTAATCCAAACATTCATAATTGTGTAATTTTTCATGCACAAGGTGCCTCATGCTGTGCAACCTGCTATAGTTAGACTCCTTCATTTTAAGATGATAGAAAGGGAGGGAGTATTTCTGTAGAGAATATTTTTGGAAATAAGTCCTGTGCTGATGAACCTTCAGGAAAGATACTATTCAATACTTACATTTTTCTGAGACCTGGAAGCTCCATTCAGAATTAACCCTAAAATTCAGTGTTTGATCCAAGAATTAAAATCTGTTCTGGTTCTACATACTATCCAGGTCGAGATCCTAAATCTCATTCTAGGGTGAGAAGTACAAGGTGAGAAGGGACTTTCTTTGTAGTCCTTGGTGCCTCTCTAAAGACAATGAAGTAGTTGAGTCACCATCCAAGAAGGGATGTAGACATGAAGATGTGGTACTTAGGGCCATGGTTTAGCAGTAGACTTGGCAGTGCTAGGTTAGTGGTTGAAATTGATGATCTCGGAGGTCCTTTCTAATCTAAATGATTCTATGATTCTATGCAGCAAAGATGAGACACCATTCTCCATGCTTCCCACCGGTACCCTGGAGAATGGTGTAACTGGGAAATCCAAATTGAGCAGATGAATATCTGTCTTTCCCACAGTTCCATCAAGGACCTTGGTGATCAAGTACTACTGTGCTAAGCAGCAATCCCAGGTGAATCTCCCTCTCCTACAGACCAGACAATCCTATTGGCACATACAATGAATATTTAAAAGAAAAAGGCATTTGATGTCCTTCAAATGGAAGAGTTTTTTAGGAAAAAAAAAAAAAAAAGGTTCTGATATTCCCTTCCTTGCATTTTAGAAAGATACTATTTCAGGTACAACAAATCTCTAAGAGGATCACCCTGCACTGTTAGGTAGCTTGAAGGAATTTGAAGATTTCTTTCAAGGCACTGTGCTTTGTGACTTTGGTAAGTCTCTCACAAAGTTTCATTCCATTTGGAGTACACAGAAAAGCAGAGAAAAAAAAAAGGTATCGGTTATGAAACATAACTGCATAACTGCATCATTAATGCCATTTGTTCGCATATTTAAACTGAGAGTTATTGCAAAAAGTGCTGGTGCACAAACCAGGTGGCAGACATAAGGAACTGACGTTAAGATAACTTTAGCCTGGGGTTTTCTGGAGTCTCTGATCCACTAAAATTTGGTTCTTCCAAAAGCTCCCCATCCCTTGTTCCCAACAGTCTATCCCTCCACCACAAAGCCTTCAGGTATTCTCCTTTCAGCTCTCTCCACCTCTTATTTTCTGCAGTTTTAGGCTGATGATTCAGGATATTTGCGTTAGCACATTTTGTAAGTTATTAAAATAATTATAATGGACTATGGTACCAGACTTACGTATGAATGAAAAATATTCTGGAGAATATTACTAGCTTCTCTATGACAACTGACAGGTTATCCTGAATAACAAGAACTGTGGTAGTTGGTGATCTGATAAGTTCCCCCCAGTCTTAGATGTCTTCAATCAAGCTGTGAAGCAGACCCTTGAGCAATGAAAGTGTAACTTGCAGGACTGGACTGCATGTTAACTCAAGAGTCACAGGAATATTATTCCTTCACTACATATTTATCAAATTCCTAATTTTCTCACGATCAAAACTAGTAAGATTTAGTAGGGCTGTAATGAGAAATACAATCATGTATGAAATTACAGGCTTCCTTTTGGATTTGCAAAAGTATGAGTCCATTCTTCATACTACCAGAGATATATTGTAAAACTCTGATACTAATGCCCATCTATATGCTCTCCTTGCACAACACAGCATATTCCTGTTCCCACTCCAGTATTAAAGAGTATTCTGGTCAAGACTTTTACAAATCAGTTCTCATTCACTTGCAGGAAGGAGAACTGAGGAAATAGCTTCTAGGTCACCTCTTCCTTACAAGTAGAAGATTGTTCACACCACATTCACACAGAGCTGTGCTTAGTTTAGTATCAGCTGTACTAGTGATTTAACAGGGTGACACCATTTTCCTTGTAAGAGCAACCTGGCCCAAATATTTCTTTTCGAAGTACATGCTTCTTGTATAAAAAAATTCCTTTCATTTCCCTGGTTTTACATCTCATGTGCTTCTACTTTCTATATTCAGTTTCTGCCTGGACATATTTTTTAATTTCTTCTCATACATCTCTTCAACTCTCCAATATTTCTGTTGTTTTCATCTAAATCCTCTTCAGCTCACCTGCAACCTTCCCTAAAACAAGTGAGGTAATATATATTAAATGCAGTTTGACTGCTTTTCGTTAACCCTGTCTCTGTTTGTGCTAGAAGTGTAACAATACTCCTGATGCCTACCAAAGGCTATGAGGACCATTCCAATGGAAAATGATTCCACGGGACTTGATTTTAGAGTACCACATGAAAGATTTGTGTAGAAGGTAAAACACTGTTAAAGACGTATGGTTTCCCATACCTCTTACATACTTTCAACTTCATCCTGACACAGAAGTTGACCTAGGTAAACATTGTGTAGTTTACCTCACCCTGCCTCAGCATCGTGACCCGTGGGCCAGGTCCGGCCTGCAGGATGCCTCCCCCAGACCTACTGCACTGGGGACAGGGAGCGGCTGTCTCGGAAGGAGGGAGTGCCACTCAAATTGTGAATGCCGTGTCCCAGATAGAGGCAGGCAGCTGCTCTTCCTCCCACTGGCGCGGAGGTGGAGAAGGGCAGGGAAAGGCGCCATGGCTCTTGGGGCCTGGCCCAAAACACAGACTTAGTTCCAGTTTCTCACAGGAGTGGGCCACCTTGTCTGGGTTTACGTTGGACAGGACACCTGCCCTTTGATGAACAGTTCAGAAATACCTAAAAATGACTCCTAGAAGCCAGAAGGTCTGTTCTGATGACCCATTCTCACCTTTTCAAAAATTTAAGCTGAGGGAGGCTCACTGACAAACTCAGCACCTGCCTCTGCTCCAAAGTTGCAGTGTGTGGACCACTTACACTAGATTTTCCTTTAAAAAAAACACATCCAGAATGGGGAATTTTTTTTCCATAACCTTGTTCCTCACAAACATATGTACCTTATTTCTAACCTGAATTTATTTGGCTTCAATTTTCAGTCACGAGGCATGACTATACTTAGCCTGATTAACTGCTAGTACTTACAGACAGTAACAAATCTAGCCTTGATTTTGCATAATTCAGATGATGTAATCAGGCTGACATATGAAGCCAAATGTTCTTCAGAGTTTCTTACCTCCATACCCTTACCTCTGTCAAACTAACTGATAATCTTTTTTAAAAATATAATGTTTGATTAAATCAATAAACATGGAGATCACCTTTAATTTCACCGACTCATTTAAATTTATTAGCTAACATGGGGCTTAATTATGAATATTAATAATAATACTTATGAGTTATTATTACTTGGCCCCTGTTAGCTCTTTAGTATTTTCCACTGATTGATGCCAGGCTTATAGTTATTCACATAATGCCATTTAGCCTTTAAAAGTACTAGCAAAAAGTTAGCTTCCTGTAGTCTTCTGGAACCCTCCCTGTTTAAAAAGTTTTATTACAAAATCAACATTTATGTTCCACAGCAATAATGGACCATATCTTTAAAAAATCTTACAGGCAACTTTAGCTGACAACCCAATTTTAAAATGTCTGACTTTAATAGGTACTGTTTAACATCCTCATTAGCTACTGTCGATGGAAACTAGTTCATCATCTGACTGCATATATCTGGCTTTTCCCCAGACACAGACCAGAACAATTGATCAACACTTCTGCCTTTTCTGCTAATTCTGGACACTTGCAGCACTTCTATCTAATATTGGGATAATACTCTTGTGGCTGTTTTTTGTATTATTGCTATATACGTGCAATAACTTGCTATTGACCTCAGTTATGCTAACCATATATCCCCTTTGTCATTTTGTTGTTGTTATACTTTTTCGTTATCTATTTCCAATATTTTCTGGATTTCAAGTTCTATTAATTGCTATCCATTTCTCCTTTTGCCGGTAAGAAGAAATGAGAAATGTTTGAAGCTGAGTTAGTTTACAGTCACTCAGTCACTGGGGAGTCTGTTTTCAATTTTTCTCTTTTGTTTTGTTTTTAATTAGTACAGCTTTCCTTCTGGTCTGTAGCTGTCTTGAACGTTCTTAGCCCACCGTCATCACTCATATTTTTTGTTTATATTATCCCAGAAAGATGAGACAGAATGGTTTTCAAATTCATCAAATCTGTCCTTTCACAATACCAAGAATACTACAACTAGACTAAATTTGTTTTGTGTAAACAGAAAAAAAAAATCAGCTTTTCACTTGATCGTTCATCCCATGATCCCAATTTTGGATTTAGGAATTTTTGAGATGACATATGCATCGTGTATAATTTCTAGCAAAGCTTTGAACACGCTATAGCACTGGCAGCCTCTCAAGCTCAGCACGAACCCTGCAGGATGAATTGCCTCCCTGCTGCAACGCAGCACTCTCTGACCTACAAAGCACTTCTCCTCTGACATAAAATTTTCTCTTCCGTTCACCCAACCTCTTTTGGTACGCACATCTGTCACTAGTCCTGCCACTTGTGTAAAAGTCCTCCAGATGAAGGTATAGTTGTAACAAATTCCATCATTAATCTTTCTTGCGCTTGTCCTGTGCTCTTTTCCTGCTTTTACCATAATGATGGATTTAGATCATCAATAAAGTAGTTGTTAAGCATTAGTGGGTATTCAGATTGAGTATGTTTTATGGTGTAGGCAGCAGGAATTTGTTATCACATTCCAGACACTGTATTCCCTGTGAATTCTTATTACACTACTAACTACAAACTACAGCACAAATAATACTTATACACAAAATATCACAGGATCCCAGCCTAACTGAGGTTGGAAGGGACCTCTCGAGATCATCTAGTCCAGCCCCCCTGCTCAAATCAGGGTCAATGAGATTGCTCAGGGCTTTTACACTGATGTTCCGAATTATCTCTAAGGATGGATACATGAGTCACTAGAGCAGAAAGTACCTACCCTGTACCTGAAATGCTGTCAGCAACGATTAAAATAGACTGTAGCCTGTGGTTTTCCATACAAGCTAAAATGTAAACTGGGTTTCTACAATAAAAATCTGTGTCCGAGTCTCATTCAAAGTGAAAACACAATATGGGAAGATCAGGCAGCCATGGGTCACCACCACCAGTGATCAAGTATACTATAAATCAGTTTGAGATGAACATAACGCATATCAGGTTTCAGAGACTAGATGCAGCTCTGACAAGATAAGGCAAGCAATAGCACTACGTCTCTTCAAAAATAACTGGGTTTAAAGCTAATACCACCACTTGCATAGACCTATTCATCATCTGCCAGAGCCATTCTTTTAGCAAATGTTCACTTCAGTCATCAGCGCATTATCTGTGGGGGACAGCTTGATGGGCTTGATGAAAATGTGACTTTTCAAATGGAGGGGTATTGTTAGAGTTAACAGTGCAATCGCTCCCTGTAATCACGCCACCAGTGAAAGAAATAAGAAACTGATTCATCTTCAAAACATTTCCCTTTTTGCTTGTTTTTCTCACTGTATGGTGTTGCATTGCTAGGAAACAAACTCAAACTCCTACTGAGGATTCCCAATAAAAAAACACTGCCAGCGGTTACCACCAGGTTGTACAATTTTCTCCTCTGCTTAGAACAGCATCTACTTGCAGCCACTATGAGCTAAGGGAGCCAAATGGTTTTCTCATGGCTTATTGCCTGTATATGCACAGCCATTACAGCTCCTAGCAAAACTAGCACAAGTGCTTATGTTGAATTTTCTCTTTCTTTTTTTTTTTTTTTTTTTTTCTACAGATTCAGGGCGATCTTGCCAGAATGTACCTGTTGACTTTACTCACACAGACATACTGATAAACCTCTCTGGGCTTAAAATGGCACCGATCTTTGAAGGGCTTTTGCTGGGGGTCGTGAGTCATGAAGCACTGACTCTGGGGTTTGGTGTATACTGGCAACAGCTTTCACCTCAGCCAGTACCCAGGACTTGGTAGAGAGGAGAAGCTATGCATCCATAGAAGGCTCTCTCCATCTTTGTCTGATTCTCAAATTGTGAACTTTGTTTTCATTCTGCCATCTTCATTATCACTATTGGTGACCACTAGTCATGATCACTGACTGCTGACATGGTGCCAGAAGTGCTTTCAGCTAAGAATTTCCAGGGAGACACTGACAGGTTTTGTTACAGGGGACCTCTTCTCCTTACCTTCTATTACAAATGGCATCAAGCTTCTAATTTTTAGGATATAATGTAAAGTTTATTCCTTTACCCAATTTCTAGTCATAAATGTGGTTTTAGGTATGATCATGTCCTTTGTTTTGGCTCTTTTTTCAATAATATGAAATATGCCAAGTGTCCAGACCAGATGCCATTTTAATCTTTCATAAATGGAGCGAGCACATGCAAACAAGCTGTTCCATGAGGACTGGAAGCAAGGAAGCCCAATGTCCCCCACTCGCTTCCCTGTGCTCCCTCAAATCCCCCCCATGCCTGGGACCTTCCCACCCCAACACCCCTGCTGCACCTTAAATACCAACCCCTTCCCCAGTGAGAGGCAGCAAGAGTGTGACTTGCAGCTTGGGCAACTCCAGCAACCCCTGGCCTTGGGATCAGGTGAATTTTGAAGTGAAATAAAGCAATTTCTCTTTTTAAACTTGATTCCCCTCTAATTAAACTTATGACTATGTAACAGTATTTCTTAGTTAGTATCTCATAATAAATAAGTGCTTCATTTAGGCTGGAGAAGCATTTGTAAATGGAATTATTCATGCTTTCTGTTTTCCACAACTTGGAGTCTTGTGCTTTTAGGTTTTTCCTGTTGGCTTTACCTTTGAGCCCCATCTGGTCTATCCATTGCTTCAAGTCCAGCTACAGTGAAATTTCCAGCTATGCCCTTTTTCACTTTTTCCTTAGTATCACCTTCTGGGTTTCATGACATAGTGCATTTGGATTTCCATATTCCTCTTGTGAGGAAAGAATTAGAACATCCTTAAACATTTCTGAAGGATGCACATTCATTTCAGGGATGCAGTTCCAAGTTGTCCTTTAGGAGAATGTATTGGTTCACCTACATCTTTCCAGATATTTATCACAGTATGTGCTCTCTCCTCACACAAAGTCCTACACAACCCTGATGAGAAACAGCAATTGAAGATCTGTGACGGCACTCTGGCTTTCCTATTCTTTATGCCTTTCAACATACAGCTTTTTCCATTACCTGCTTCTTTAACATTTCCCTCCCTTGCATATTTGCCATATGACAAATGCATTCTTTACTTGATGGTCGCTAGCTCTCTATGGGAGCCAGCCAAATGTTGTGGGGCAGGCCTAGTTTTGGATTAGGAGTCAGAGCTAATGAAAGATTTACACCTGTTCTGATTTAGGAGTGTAGTACAGGCTTCTCCAGGGTTAAGAACTTTCAAGTACTCCTAAGGGGTAGCTAGGTCAGAGAAGGAGCTTTCAGCTAGGTATATTTATAGTGTTCAAATAAATAGAACATAGTGCATCTGTAGATGCATGTAAGCATCTAAAGTCATGTTTACCGATTTAAATGTATCATTCTCTTGAAAGTTGCTAAATACCTGCTCCTGGAGCTGTTCAACACCTCTAGAAGTCATACGGCTTATTTATAACATCCAAGTATAGATTCAGTGATCCAAACATGTAACTTTGAGAAGTTAATTTTATCTTTGTCTTACTGAAATAAAATGTACTGGTCCGGTGGAGTGTTTCAGTTACAGGGTAAATGCTCTATATGTGGTTCTGAGCCATTTAGCCTACTCGGACATATGCCAAATTGTTGGTATATGAGCAAATCCATGACAGTCAGAAGAAGTATATTAGTGTATTTTCAGTGTATACCTGAGAACAATTTCTACCTGAATTATCTCCATATCAGCTATACCTGCCTTTGATTCATGTTCTCTTCCATGTTGCTGTGATGTACAGAGTAATATAACCTGTTGATCTTCATTTCTTATCTTCTTCAGAAAAATTTTGTTCTTCTAACCAAAAGGAAGCACTTCAGGAACAATATACTGCAGCCACTCTGCCTGTCAGTCATTCTGCTCCCCAGTCCTCAGATTGTCATTCACTTCTCATGTATCTCACACTTTAAAAACATCACTTTTCTTTGGAACTGAACTCTGGCTTATTAAGTTATCACAAGATGAATACAACTTTCTTGGAATTTTTCTATAATATAAAGCAATCCCTGTTCACATAGTTATGGAAATTGAATACCCTTCTTCTTTGCCTCCATTGACTTCCAAACGACTTGAGCAGGCAGTCCCTGCCCTGCTGTTCCTTTGGAGCTTCCACCAACTCTCAGCTCAGCTAGACTGTCATTGTCCCAACCTCCCAACCTGTGTCCTCTCCAGAATGCACTAGCATCATGGTCGTATAACATCCTGGCCCCACACAATTCATCAGTCAGGGCCCATCTTTCCTCTCAGCCTGGTGATCTTCCCAGCAAGTCCCAGCTCATATCACCCTTCCACAAGTAGGCTGTATTTCAAAGCAGGTGACTGGACACAAGCAATCACTGGCTGTAAGAGAAGGAGACCACTGAACCACATGGCCAGGTTTTATATCATTGGGTACTTATTTCCGAAATGCCTCAACAAACAAATGTTTTATATCTGCGTAAAGATCATCAGAAGCTACACAAGCTCAGGACTCCTTACAAATCCAACACAGATTACTGTTGCGGACACTACAGATATTTGAATGCTAAAGGTCTCTGATAACAAATAGGGAGCACACTGAAAAGCGCAGGACAAATATGACATGTTGGACCTGACACTGCAAGATCTCAGAGGGCAGACTAAGGTTTGAATCCTAAAAGCCTTCTGCCTGCTGTTAGACACCACTCATGAGGAATGTTACCAAATTTTTGTGGGTAATGACTCCCCTTCCTCTGAGCCTTGAAATACACTGTACAACCAAGCTCATCTTCTTGGAAAAAATATTAAAAGATGAGAGGATAGCAAAGATGGCAAAAGTTATCATTTTATACTCTGTGTCTATGACAATGGTAAGCACCCTGTGCACCCACTAAGGTGCACACACTGAGGAGAGTCAGCAGTTTAGCAATATGCTTTTGTTCATATTATCAAAAGTCAAATTATCAAAAAAAAATCAATTATCAAAAAAGTTTTTTATTAATCTTGTCATTGATTAAGCTTTACACTTGCACTTGTTAAATACTCCAAATAGGAATAAATAGATTTTATGCTGCTCTGCTGGACTGTTGCAACTATTTTGTCACAAGAAAGAGGTGAATTTGGGACCCACAAATTGTTAACCACAATTGTAACACATTCAGTTTAGTGGAAGCAAAACTGTGGCTAAGCCATCTTTCTACTCAGTTCCCATGTCGCCTGGGGTTAGGGAATTACTTGTGATTCAAGTCAAAGCAGACAGTGGGTTGTTCTAAGCTGAGCCTGGTTGCCTGCCAAAACAGTTCCCAGGAGGCTCTATCAGATGAGAATTACGGTAGTCAAGTGCTCTGTGCTATCAGCAACTCCTCTGAATTGGGGGTAATTAGTCATGGGGCAATGCCAGCTTTATACTAGGGCTGGGTTTCTGCCATCCTGGCATAAATGACTCCTTCCTTAAAGAAGCTTTAAACTAATATGGTATGCTACCGATATTATCATTTGGATCTGGCCAAATAGCTTTATTTTACACATCTAAATTGTTGAGCCATTGAAAACTATAAGCCAAATTCATACTCCGCATATTTTAGCACAATGTATTTTCTTCCATAGAATAAATATCAACTAAATATTACTCAGGACTGGGGGCAGCTGGCCTGGAATGTCTAGTAACTCTTGGGGCATATGGAAAACTTTGGCCTGAGCTAAGATGTACATCTAATCTTCATCCACAGAATGAGCTCTGACCGATTTACTCTATCTGGCAACACAAGAAATGCAGGAACTGTTTGACAGACAAACAGATCGTCTTTTATTTACAAATGTCAAGACTTCTGAATCCCTGGCTATAGAGATTCTTCACATGCAATGTGGTGCAGCTGTGGCTGCTCCAAGGAAAGCAATGAGATGGGTGTTATTTGAGTACGCTCTCAACAAATACTGACTGAAAGTCCTGTCCTCTGAATAGTTACAGTTTGACAGCTGCTATTTATTATTAAAAGAAAAATAGCAACTGTAAAGCTGCTTGCTGCTTTATTTACCTTAAGCTCAGCAACAACCATGGTACTAAGATATTAAAAGATAAATTTTTCATTTAGACATTTGACCCCAAATCACTAGGGACCAATTGGCAGGGTGGATAGCCATTAGTTACCAGTATGTTCTTAGTGTCTTGGCCACTTCTAAGATGAAGCACCATCCAAAGCTATTACAGCAGTGTATTTTTGGAACTACGTTAATAGAGGATAATGCTGATTTTCCGTATGCAGCTTGACAGCTCTTACCTGTAAAGTGCTGATGTGGACAGGAGTCCCCGTGCCGTTCACAGTGTTCTTTTTGGCAGCGTTTCCACCTTTCCCTTCAGCTTGCTCTGCCTTGGCAATCTTGGCTTTTTCAGCTTCAATTCTTTTGGGATTGTTTAGCATTACCTGAACCACCGCATACTCAACCAGTGATGCAAACCCAAAGAGAAGGCAAACAATCAGCCAGACATCTAAGGCCTTCACATAAGACACTTTGGGAAGTTCAGCAGCAAGAGTAGTACATTCAGATGCCAAGCTGAGCACTGAGAAAATACCTACAAAAGAAAAAAGGAAGATAACAATTAAAGTGAACTTTCCCTAACGACACCTGCCTGTGCTCTTCCTCTGAACCAGACAACACTGAATGATGAATCGTAACAGCAAATGGGACTTGACAAAGCGGTAGGCATATTTTGCAACAGGTATACAAAATGCACATGCCTTCAGTTAATGAATAAGTTAAACTGAATACTTATGTAGGGTATTGTGGTTAATGATGAATTATTAATACTGAGTACCTTCATTTTATAAATGGAGAAACAAATGAAGCTAAACTGGCTGCTGTGGTTCTCCTGCCCCACACAACTGCATCACACAACTGGGAAATGGGCTTTCCAGAGACTTATCTTACCATGCTCATCTAATTTTGAGAAGGTGGAAGTGAAATATATGGTATTTAAATCAAAAGATTCCAAGTCCTTTAACTTAGACTTGAACAGCTGCTGTTGTCCCAGAAATCTGAACTGTGCTTCAGCAGGAGCCATCCTCTGAATGACCTGTTCACAAGTATAATATTTAACCTCAAGATGAAAGGGAATGTATCAGTGCATTAAAAAGTCTGTGTTCACAATTCACCACAAAGATGAAAACACTGAGGTGACTGAAGGTCTATGAACACTCCTTGTTTGAGCTTCCGGTATCCAGAGAAAGCTTTCTAGATAAAGAGCTTTTGAGGAAGCCCTTATCATAAAAAAGTACATCTGCAAAGGCTGTTGAAAGGTCACACTCATCGTCAGTCTAGGTTTCAATAAGCACTGCTCTTTACAAGGCTTCCAAACATCACCATTAACACAGGGCTCACATCACAAGAGACAAAATGCAAGTCTGATCTCATAGATTCCCCACAGGCACCTCTGAAATGGGAATAGTAGCATGAACAGGTAGCTACCTTTTGAAAAAGCTAACCTTAGAAATGGTTATCACATGGGGAAAACTTATTTCGACCTCCCATCTAAGAAGTTCCCATTTTGTTTTTGTGAATGTTCATGATAAAAATCACCTTCAATTATAAGTGGGTAGCTTCATGAAATGTAATCAACAACTACAGAAAATGTTGGCCATAAGGAGATATTCACTTAGCCATAACTATGTTTCCTACAAGGGTTACATGTGCTATCCTAAGCATTAAAAAAATTGTATTTCATAGAGATATCATTTTCTTCAGATCCATTTAAAGTAAACGAGGATGTGAGAATGTTAATAAAGATGAAAGTGTCTGAATTGGCCTATGAAAGTATTAAATTCTAGTTGATCATAAATAACAAGCATTCTTTTGCTACTGTCCCAATTTAGATTTTAATAAGATTGATAACATATTTTATTTGGTATTAATATCAGATGGGAAACTTATTAGCTGCTAAGCCACTGAAGAGGAAATATAAAGAAATGACCACAGTCATATGATTTTAAAATACAAAATCTTATGGTGTTTTATTTAGAAATGTGTTTTATCAACATATCACTGCAAAGTGGGTTGTTTTTTTTTTTTGGTCATTGTGATCATAGAGAATGGCCAGATGTTCTATGTTGGATCAGAATGACATGGCAAATAGTGTCCACTCTGGCTTATTTTCAAACTACTATATCTGATGCATTCAAGTACAAACATGCCCAGAAGTATAGAGAGTGAGCAAAGAATAGTCCCCATTTTTCTGTCTTCAGTGACCAACACCAACTGTTTTTCGCTGAGCACTAATTATGGATCGTTATGAACTGCAACAGTAAGTGAAAGTAAGGCTGTACTGTCTTTTAGCACAAAAAGGACATCTCTGCCTATGCCTGTATCTTTTTGCTGCTACCTTCCACTTGTTTGGGTTACTAGGATGAAAACTTCATTCTCAGGGTCAGAGAAACCACAGAAAGCCTTCTGGGTTTCAAGGGAACTGTAAAGTAAGATAGAAATATTCCATCAAGCAGCCATCTGCTGCCAGATCAGAGCGGCCAGGCCTCAGAGACCCTATAATGGAGCTGCAAGTTGCACCTCTGATAGCAGCTGTACGAGGTACCTACCAAACACAATTCAAAGCCTAAGGCTCCAGCATGGGTGAGGAGAATGAATAAACAAACTGCAAGATTAAATATTAAAAAAAAAAGGGGGGGGAGGGGGGGAGGGATAAACCCCCTTTTCTTCTTTGGAAGCACTAAGGGGAAGGGACGTTAGCTCTTTCATCCAGACTTCTAATGTAAAGAGAATTCCTTTCTTGGAAATATGTCTACAATTTTCTTCCTAATGGGGTATCTCTCTCAATGGTAAAGTGCATCTGTTTGGTAGGATTGCACAGAGGCAAAAACTGCATCCTCCCTCTTTCTTTCAGTAGGCCACCTACACCCAGCCTTCAATGATCTCCTCGCACACAGCCAAATCATTTAAGGTTACAGGCTTGTTTACAGGTAAGTTTACTAGATGAGACAAGCTGCCAACATGCAATTTGTGGTTCACTGATGTGAGAAAGACTGCATTAAACACCTAATAACCAAATTATCCACTCAAAGAATTTTCTTCTTCATCCCTATCGCAAAAGTTAGTTAGCTCACAGCTGAAAACATGATTGTGCAGAGTGACTATGTAAAAAAATTCTACCAATGGTTACATATGCATAGTATCACAAAGTGCCAATCCAGCAAAGCACTTCAGCACATGCTGCCAGATAAATAAATCTCCCTTTTTTGAATCCATCAAATTTAACTGGCCTCAGCACTATCTCCTGGCAGTGAATTCCACAGGTTAATTACATGCTGTATAAAATAGCATTTTCTGTTTTATATTACTGCTTTAAAATAGTTCTGGCTCCATCTCACTAATGTTATTGGAAAATATAACATTCTGCCCTTCTTTCCTTATAATTTGGTATCTGTAATACATTCTCTTCTCTCATTAAAGTTGGTAAACTAAAAGCCATAAGCTTGCCAACCCTTCTTCATACTACAGTTTCCAAATGTATGGTCAGGTCTTTCCTTTGAGGCCCTATATTTACAACAGTTTTATAAAATGAAATGAGTTGAACTGAAATAGCACTGAGGGGAAGCCTGTGGAGGGCATGTCTGGCTGTCCTCTGTACGTGGGGCATATATATCACTGATCACTAACTCCAAGCGTTTAGTTACTCTGTTGTATCCCCAAGTGCCTGGTCACAGGAGGTACTGTGTGGCGTGTGGTTGCTTACAGCCTGTGCTAATGCTCCATTCTTTCAGGCCACTGTGGCTGGATGGACATCTGAAGTCCCTCAGATGCCTATAGCTTCAGGGAAGACTTTATTCCCTTTGGGGATCACAAGGCAATGAAGGAAAGAGAGCAGTTTTTTAAACAGATACTGGCATGCTTTCCACTTTTAAAGAACTGGAGAGTCCTCTGTAGGGATCTTTAAAAGCTGAGACACCAGCATGTAATTAGAAAGACGAACTCAGTGATGTCAGCCTTGTCAACCAAATGATCTAATTGAATGCAATGCTATGGGTAGAAAAAGGGCTTGCAACTTACTTAGCTCCTAGATGGACACACCTTTTTCTTCAAATAAAACCACACCCTTTTCCCAGAACAGTAACCAAACTGCAAAATCATATTGAGGTTTCTTTTTTTGAGAAGTATCTTGCATTCCTAAATCATCTGGAAACTTCTGAGATGAGACCTTTTACTAACTACTAAAAGTGTAATGACTATTAGTAACACTTTCTTAGGAGTAGATAACATTCACTGGAAATGATTCACTTCACAGAAATGTTTATCTTGTTTGATTTCAAAGTCAACTTTCTTCCAAGAATGTAGCTAGAAGAGTTAGATTGTTGCCCTCTCTCAAACTGGAGAAACATAAATCTTACCCCAGTGAGGGTGCTACCAACTTGCACTGCTAAGCACTGATGTATGACTAAAGAATGGTCAGATTTAGCGTTGTTGCTTCTCTGGGGATGCAGGAAAAGTCACATAACCAAGCCAATGGTAAATATATTTGAAAATGCATTATTTCAGAAAAGGTAATATATAAAAGGAGCCAATAAACACTTATAATAAATAAAAAGAGAGAAACACAAATAAATAAGCATGCATGTGTAGTCATAAAAACTTCAATGCTATACAAATCAGCACCATGCCTCTTATAAATGTAATATATCATTGATAAACCTGACTGGTCAGCTATTTAAAGTTCAGGATTACAAAAGCAGAAATACACTTCAGATTTTGATCATATTAGAGATCACTACATGAAAAATATTTTCCGTTCTTGTTTCTATCTTTTTAATTTAAAGCATGGTATATTTGCCTCAGACTGCTTTTTTCTTAAAATGCCTTATGTTTCACCTTGTGGAATGCATCCTTGCTACTTTTCAAAGTAAAAGATTGTATTTGTTTCTTGCTATCAACTAATATAGATTGTGAGTCCTCCCCGATTATTAATTATTATTAATATTTTCAGATCAAGAAAAATATTTTTTGTATTTTGAAATAGTCCTCTGAAAAAGAGATACCTATAAAAAATTGTAATGAAAAGATGTTTTTGTAAAAAGAAAGAGAAAGGCAGCCAACCATGGCAGAGAAGCCAAAAGCAGTACTCCAGTCATGGTTCTCCAGATTTTGTGCGGCTCTTGGTTTATTTTGGTTGTCATATCACTGGAGAAGGAAGAGGCATGGCAGATGACCTGAGCAGTGGCGCTCAGACCTGGGCATTATGTTTTCAACTTAACAAAACTAGGCAGGAACCCTTCCCACTCCCCAGTGGTTTCAGCTCCCCACTACTGCAAGACTCTGCTGATCACAGACTGGGACGGTGATGGGGTAGGTCCCAACCCTAAAGGCATATCGTCACACATTTTTGCACGTGAGGCTGCACAGGACTCAGGTCCTGTGGGGATGTGCAGGTTAACGTGTGGGTGAGAGGCTTCTGAGGAAGGCCAGGGACTGGAGGGATGCTTCAACTGCACGCCTAGCACCTGGGAAATAGTTACAGTGAATCTCCTGGGAACATGAAGAAGATTTGGAAAATAAGGAGTATGGACTTGTGGAGGTGGGAATGTCAGGGAAAGAGGGGGACAAGGAGGTCAGGGCATGGGGAAGGAGCTGTCATGACATGGGAAAAGGATTACAAATAGAAATGTCAGGATGCAAAAGCCTGGCTCTACATGTAACCAAGTTCCTGGGGACTGCAGGCTGGGCCACCCCCAAGATGAAGTCCCATGTAAAATCTAATTAGTTAAGATAATATTGTTTTGATTAACTCTATGTCCTACAATCTCGTAATATATGAAGGGCCTGCCTACTGTGCTGTGCTGCACAGCATGAAAGCAAGAGGCTGAAGTGCCTCATGAACTGAATCTCTAATGAAATAAAACCCATCAGGTAACAACTGTGCTAATTCTCTTCCAAACATCATTACATCATTCCGTTTCTATTAATCTTCAGAAAACCTGCTGCAAGAGGTAGTTATTTAGAGCCTTAATCATCATCCTGCTTTCCTACTTCCAGCATTTTTTAAATGCTCAAATTCCTATAAACTGCAAAGTGACACAGTGTCTACAGCATCACCCACACATGGATAAGATCAGATTTGTCCAGGTATCGAGAAGCATAGAGTGTCCTCATCACGTAAGTGCTGGAACCATTATCAAGCAAAGTTTCAATGTGGAGGTGGATTTTACAGGACTAGGAATGAGAAGGCTTCAGTGAAAATGATGAGCGAATAATGGAAGTGAAGTTGCTTTCTGTGTTCAGTGTCATGTTTTCAAAGCAACTGAGAATGGCTCAATGGTGCTAAGTGGACTGTGACAGTATGTGTGAATGCAGGTTACCCAGTGGGACTCTTGCAGCACTTGCATCAGGATTGATCCAAAATGATAGCCAGGACAGAACAACAATTAGCAGTGTAGGAGCATAAACACCCATCATGTAAAATCCAACTTGTCTTCTTAAAGTGAAGATTACTTCTACACAAGTGTAATAACCTTTAAAGAAATAAATGCATATTAAAGTTTAATATGCTTTGCAGCTCAACCTCTTCCGATTAGTATCTTCTAGGCCTTTTCTACTTATCCTAGGAGTAAAGGTTCACTGATTCGATTTTTTTTTTTTTATAAAGTCAAGAAGTTCAATTTGAAAAGCATTCAAAGTACAGATCAATGTAACCTACAAATGTGATTTGGCATGTCATACTCTCTGTAATCTATAAGGCACTCTCTGTCTTTTCACAGCACAGAAGTAAACAGCAGCTACAGCTTCATCTTGATGCTGGCTTAAGCTCACCTGAAAATCCTACTTAGCATTAATTTGTGAAGAACAAGGAATTAAAAAAAAAAAAAAGTTAGTTTAGAAAGGTTAGAATGGAAAGAGGTGATCTGAATATGATTCTAAGCAGAGATTCCCCCAGTACTGAAAGCTGGTATAGGTAACTTCTAAAATTGGTACAGACTTTTTACAAAAGGCTCTAAAAACACTGAATTTTGAAAGCGAGGAATATTGCCTCAAAGCTTCTAAAATGAGGAACTAAAGCACATAAGCATTTCAGAAAATGTCTAATAACATGAATTCAATAACAAGTAAAGCCACAGATAGTAGGGATTTGCTGGAGACAACAAAAGGATTGGGAAGTTTGATAACCAGAAAAGCAGTTCTGTTTCTATTTTCACTCATTTAGCAGAACTGGCATTTTTATGTTAATATTAGCACAATAACATTGCAGAAACATCATAAACTATTGTATCACAAAGAAAAGGCACTTCTATGTTACATTACAACAATATGAAAACCCAAGTCAGTATATATCTGTAAATAAAAAGTTTGTGCACACCTAATTTAAAATGTAGAATCTGTCAAGAATATATTTATTTACCTTCTATCTTTTATCAACTAAGTATCCTCAAATGATAAGTCACCTTAAAATATTGTTAGAAACTGCAATCATTAAAAAACAAAATGATAAAACATTACGGAAATATACTCTTGCTGTCTTGAAGACACTATATGGTATTTTACAGTTCATTCTATCTTAGTCAATGATCTGTAGTCTGGCAAATTCTACCTGTATAATTTCTGAATAGTTTCTAGGTATTGGTTTGATTTACATTCAAATGGGATGACCTTTAAAATAGTTATTTCTTTGCTTTGTGCCAGAAATGCATTCTGCATGGCATTGCATCACCCTTCATTAGGCAGAGAATATCCATTGCCTTCACCATTCAGTTTCTGTGGACCTTTTTGGATCTGTCATACATTTTGGTAAACAAAGAATAGGCAATTTGCAAACTTAAATACTCAATTTATTGCCATAAAAAGTCACACCGAATTTGCTGACCCTCTTTCTACTTAGGCAGGTATTATAAAGTATCAGTTGACATAAATGGGTGGAAAAGATTAAGTTCTTTGCAGCTGGCAAGAATCTTCTGCATAAGCTGTAATTTTGAAAACTTGCTTGTACATGCAACACTGCCTCTTGATTACCTGATAAAATCCTTAACTGAGTTAATTTTAATTGTGTGTGCAAAAACTGCTCTTTGAAATGCCTTCAATATAAGAATTTAAAGTAAATCAAAGTTACTGAATCCTGAAAATAGCCGTTGAAATACTTCAGCTAACCAAAATGTTCAAATTGCATTAATGACATGTTAATTCCAGTCTTGATTATAAGATTAACATGGATAATCTCCAGTTTTAAACAAAAAGGATTAGCAACAAAAGAATTATGAAAACTTTCTTAAATGTAACGCTGTCATTCCACCAACTCTGATGGTTCTCTAATGTTCTTTCTTTAATGTTCAAATCACATGCACACACAACAATGTGACTATTGTGCTGAGCACTTTGTACAATGTCATTTTACCTTGTGACCACAAGGTGTTGAAACTTGAAAGGGCAATGCTAGTTTTCTTTCCAGTTTAACTGTAAAGTGTGCAGTGATTAATTCTTACATTTTTCTTTAAGGTACTAAAAATCCTAAAAATGCCTAAACTATCCAAAGATTTTTTAGATATTTAACTTCAGATTTAGGACAAAACATAAAATGATTATGCTAAATTCGACAACACAGTTACAAGATAGCAATGTGGAGTTAATATTTCCTTTTTCCCTCAAATAAAATGCAAGTCTCTTTGCATTGCATCCAATTTTCCCATGTTTATGAATATTATTTGGGAACCGGAAGATTGATCCATTTAATTTTCCATTATTTTGTAGCCCATTTTTTCAGTAAAATCATTATTTATTTAAGAATAAATTATTTTTCTCACTCCTAAGTAAACTTCTACCATTTCTAGACTTAGATTTGAATGCCAACAACTTCTAGTAATTGGTTATGCTTTCCCCAATGCAGCATTTTCCTGAGAAGGGATAATTTCATACTATTTATAAATGTAAATACCTGAGACACTGAATTGTGTAGTTAGTAGGCTAAAAACTCACTCATTTTGCAGTTAAAAAAATGAAATAAACTTTATCTTTTTCAAACTAAATTCCTTAACTCCAAGCCCTATGAATGTTACCTGAGATCTCTCAAGAACAACTGCAAGTAATAGACCCTCAACTGCAGCTGAATAGTCAGCAAGAAACTTGCAAAGATGCTTCAGCACCACAGCCATCTTTGTAGAGTTTTAATGGGAGACTTGTGCATATGATGCAACAGCACTGACTAAAATACATCCTGCTGACTTCAGGTATTATGGGAAGTCTTGTGTTTGCCACAGTATGTGAGCAGTTTAGATATAATTATAAGCAGGAATCAATCAAGGTAGAAAAGATTAATCATTAAAGCCAGAACACAGAAACCATTGTAGAAATTTGTACCTACTCTCAGAAAACAACCACAGGACTAAATAAATATAGATCAAATAGCTCTGTATTTAGACTGCAAACAGCTTTCTATAGTGACGCACTTTCAAGAACACTTAGAGAAAGGAAGAACCTGCAGGGGGAAGCTTTTGAAGTTATACTCTAATGCTATCCACTTTTTGAACAAAAGTTTGACCAGAAAACCAAAATTATCCTAATTTGCTGCATATCACATAATTCCACATGGAATGTCTATCAGAAAAGTTCGATATTACAAGCATAAAAAGGTATCAGGACTATAGAAACAAAATGGTGATGGAAAGATCAGAAAAGGTAAGCAAAACCAATACAAACATTTAATTTCATCTTTAACCTAGACATTTCTGTATTTGAATTTGTTTGCAGTAATTATTATATGTGATTGTTACTATGATATGAACTACTGGTAAGTTACAAGTAATCTATTTCCTCCCATAAAATGTAAGTCATGAACCCATGTTTATGGGTAATATCCATGTTTATGGGTATTAATCATTACCCATAAACAGTAATTGAAGGAAGCTTAAAGTTTTTACCAAGGAAATCACTTTGATTACCTACCTGTGCCTTTATAATACTTGGTACAGTTACCATATTCAATATCCTCCTTTTTAATATCAAACTGAGGCAGAGCAATTTTTTCTAACTGTACAGGATCTCCAGACTGCCAGATGAAACGTAAGTCATCAGTCGTGTAACCAACTACAAGAACAAAATGAAATAAAAAAGACCATCTTAATCAGTTTTCAGCATTAAAATCTAGCATGTATGTACCATTATTTCTTTCACTTTTTCTTTCTGCTTCCTGTTCAAAAAAATTAGACAAAACATGAAATAATATACAATGGAATTTTTATGTAGATCTAAATTAGTAGTTGACAGGTGGAGTATTATGTTATCAGCAATATTACACTGATTAAGAGGTGTTCATGACAGCGCTCACTGTCCAAACAAATAAAGCAATCCACAGCTTTGAAGTCTGCATATTCATTCACGCTCTACTTCAGCAAAGCATGAAAAATATACTGAATTTCAACAACACTCACAAGTCCTAGGAACTTGAACAAAATGTAACAATGCACCTAATTACTGTGATGAATCTTGGCTTTTGTGTAAAACAACTTTTCTGCTTAGTTGTTAACATTAAAGGCCCTGATTGATGAAAGCACTGACATTTAGGAAATGCATAACCAAGAATTTAAGTAGATGCATAACCCTACTGAAATGAAGGCCTCTTCATGATCTCCTGAATATGGACAGACCTCCACATACATTTGAGTGCCTAAACCATGCTTTATACAACACCACTAAGTGAGAGGCAGTGGAAGTTAGGCTTATAATATTCAAACAAAGTAGTATTAACTAAATATGCAGCCATAATCATGATTTTATATGTTGTTTTTCTGCTATCTTCTGTTTATTAAGGATTAACTGAATACAGAGATAGTGTGAGTTAAATGGGAACAGAGATGGGGAAATGTAAAAAAGACTAAGTTGGGATGTAGTGGTTCACAATTCAAAGACTCTGAGAAATGTTTAAGGAACCATTCTTGTTCTGGAGGCATTGGACAGATGTTTTTTATCTTTGAAAAATAGCTGTCATTTAAAAAGTTAAACTGTCCATAATCCAACTTCTCTAAGATCAACAATAATTTAATAAAATCAGATCTCGAAGCTCCGTGCTGAAAGTAATATAAAAAAAATTACTTGTTCTAATGTTTGATTCATACAATCAGTTTCACCTCTTTACAACATGCAGCAAATCAAAAACACACTAAGGTCTTTTATAATACAATTACTGGGTAGTGAAAATCTTGTCTATAGGGAATGTGTAGAATTGGTGATCATAACTGCAGATACAGTGAACTGTTTGGTAAAAACTGGCAGCCTCTTTTGTTTTGGAAATCTAACAACCAGGAAAAAATGTGATTTTAAAATATTTTAGTGGAATAAAACTGCCAATGGCTAACAGAGGAAGCAGGCCCACCGTTGGAACTCGAAGGGAGACTGTGGGTCATGGGTACAATTCTTACTTTAGACAATGAAGTAAAAAGATAGAAGAAAGTTTAGTGCATAAAGTCTTTCCAAATGAGCAGAAAATCCATTCCTCCTCCCAAATTTAAAAACTAACACAGCATGGAGAGAGAGAGTAAAGTTGTTTAAATAAAGTTGATTACAAAGATGACTAAGTTTGAACTAACTTCCATTGATATTACTAATTCTAGGTCAACCACAAGTTGATTTGAGTTTACTATAAGAGTTTACTTCAGCTAATGTATATAAATATCAGAGATGGGCAAAACACTAATACTATGGACACATTGCAATTCTAAGGGTAAATGCTAGCAATTAAAAACTAAATGGTAGAACTCTGATATCATTATTATTACCCTGGTCCCCACCAGGATGCCCTGCTCAGCTTTGATTAACCTTGGTGTTTCCCAGGAGATTCAAGTAATACTGTTCATCATCCATGCAAGGGGATAAATTGGACCCTTTCAATGTACACAGAAGCACGGGTTGTGTAAGTTAAAACTGTGTATTCTTTATTCCAAATGATTTGTGTTTCCATTTTATTAAATTTAGTGTATACATTTTTGTAATACTAATCAGTTGTCATAGTGTTTGATAGCAAAAGCTAAACAACAAGTGCATGGTGCCATAACCGCAAGAAACATTTTTATAGGAAAATATATGTTGGTAGGAATCAGTGAATGTTAATTTCAAGATTCATTATAAAACATTGACACAAACAATACCGAATTGATCATTTTGGTTTGATTCTCAGGCATGCCTAGAAGACAGCTGTTTTTATGCAGAAACTGATTTACATACAGCTTTCCAATTGCATCTTGCAGCGCTGTGTATCCATAGGAAACAAGGTCAAGTCCAAAGGGCATGACAGAGTAATAGACAATCTGAAAATACAGAAATGGAATTTAAAAACAGGGTGAGCTGCCGTGCAAGTAGCCGACTGCAAGAAGAAAAAACAAAACAAAACAAAACAAAACAAAACAAAAGAACACACCTTAGATGTTTGACTTTCAGCTTCTAAAATAGTAGAAAAAATGAACAAAAATTGTAAGTAGTAGTCTGCAATTTAAATGTCTCTACTAGAAATTTAAGTATCTCTAGTAGTCTGATAATACAATTTTATATAGAGTGTTAAACATATGGTATTTCACAAATTATAGGACTAATAATAGATGGCAGAAGACATAATTTTTAAGAATAAGCAAACCAAAGGTCCATACAGAACAGAAACCCATCTCCAGCAGTGGCTAGTGGCAAACTCCTGAGAAAGAATATGAGACTAGAGCAATCAGGAAATGACATTTCCCCAACAGCCTTCTTCAAGTTGTGCCTCAAGGACTTCCTAAACCAGAAGTGATGCTTCAGTATTTAAGAGAGCTCGACAGACTTTCGTCCTTCCAGAAGCTGCTTGCTTCCAATTGCTTTCTGGATTCCACGTACACTTTAATCATACATAGCATCCTGCAGCTAGGAACACACTATCCTGCACACTCTAAAGGTCTCCTTTCATCTGTCTTGACCCTGTCTCACAATTCTTTTACTCAAAAAAAAAAAAGGTGAATAATCAACATCCATCTACTCTTTCTGTGCTATTCGAGACCACTATACGACCACCTTTATTACTGTTTTTCCTGGTGTGAAAAGATCTGCTTTGATTAGCTGTTCTTTATAAAGGATGCTGTTCCATATCTTTCAACATCCTAGAAATCCCAGCACTTTCTCAGCTAGTACTGAGCAGTTAGCTGACATTGTCAGAGAACTAACCATTATTACCCAAAAATTTTTTTCCTGAGTGATAATCCTCAAAACCCACCAGTTTATATATAAAGTTAGAATATTTTTTCCCTACATGCATAATTTCTTAGTTATTTACATTGAATTTCATCTCTTACTTTGTTGCTTAGACATTAGATTTCTCTGTAATTCTCCCTGTTGTCTCTTTCCTTACTATTCTGCATAACTTGGCACCATCACAAGTGCTCACCAATTCACTGTTCACCTTTTTCCAAGTGATTTATGTGGAACAGCAAAACAGATTTTTCTGCGGGAGTCCACTACTTACTTTCCTCCATGTGAACACTGACTGTTTATTCCCACATTCAGTTTCCTAACTCCTCGTTATTTATGCAGGCAAGAACATTCTCTCACATGTATCTTGTCATTCATGTATTTTGATAACTGGAGATTCTTTCATTTATATATGATAATATTTCTGTAAACTAAAAAGTCAAGGCATAGCAATATAAATTTTTAAAAATGGTAATTTTAGTAGCATGCTACCAAACATAAGTATGCCAAAAAATTAATCTTACCTTCATCAGTATCATTTATGAACACACTGTATTACTAAAATCAACAGAACATTTGTAGAGCTAGACATTATTTTCAAACTATACTGAATTTGATTTTGGTATATGGAAGTTTAAGGAGAAATATTTTTCCATCAGAAACACTTCTATTAGTATTCACTGAGTATTTACAATCCACTAACCAAACACATTCACTGAAATAAACTCATTTATAAATAGCTCCAATTTGGAAAAACGTTTGAAATAAATTTCACCATTTCACTTAACTTTTGCTGTTTCAAATGGGAAATTATTTTTGTAGCTGAAAGTGATTTTCCATTTTTGAAATAGGGATTTCAACAGGCTTCCAAAACTGCAACATAAACAATTGAAATCAGAACCAGGACCTTTGGAGTGAGCCAAATGAAATGCTTCCGTTGCCCAATTTATTTCCTTTTCTGATTGCTGTCTGCAAAAGTCTTGAGATTGAGTTTTCTCAACCTTGGATTTGGAATGGGCAAAAAATCACACCAGACTCTTCCCACTTTCTTTCTTTTTTGTAGCCACTTCTGCTCTGGAAATAAAGAACTCATGCTACCATAATTTCAGATGTTCCCTCTAAGTGGTAAAAGTGAATTTGGGAAATCAATTCAATTTGTTGTTTTCAATGAATGACTGTTTTTATGGCATAGTGTACACTGACAAATAAAACCACAAAAAAGTATGCATTAATTGCAATTAAATTAAATATTTTTGGGCCCTCTGAAAAATCTATATCCACTAAGGCACAGACCTTAATAAGGATTATGTCCTAGTACTTTTACAAAACATTTATAATTCAAATGTTGTAATATCTGCCTTTCCTTATATCATCAGTAAGTAACCATCATTTTCATTAGTTGATGTAGAAATTCAAGTGGTGAGAAAATTACGTTGCTTTGCTGAAGGCTTTACTTCAGAGATCTCATCCATTTCATTATGCTTCCAGGAATCTTGGCAATTATCAACAGAGTTTAAATTTTGTTACTAATACTAGTTTACTGAGTGTGTGTTATTTTAACATGATAGATGAATGTACACACATTTCAAACTTTTAGCACTTGCTGTGCTATCAATTGACATGCTTTGAAATTCCATCTGGTTAATTTTCTTACATTTCATTTAGTGGATCATTATTTGAAAATTGCCATATATATTTAAATATTAGCTAAAAACTGTATTGTGTTACTAATCTAACAGTGTATGTATCCCATAGAAAGCCATCAATTCACTTAAAAAAAAACAGTAAAAATATTTCAATAAAATACCTCATGCTGACTAGTACATCTCCATCCCGAAATATAAAGAGAAGGATATTTTCTTGAGTGACATCATGGAAGTTAGCATTTTTTTCATTTGCAAAGAACAAGTCTGGCTTCCAAAGACACTTAAACATCGTTGGGTCCACTGTCAGTGTGTCTGAACCCCTCCAATCATTGGGCAGTTTGAGTCTAGGGTCATTCCACTTCTGTCTTAAAAAAATGTTGACTCTATAATCCTGATGAGAAGAATACATAAGTATTAGAGCAGCCAAAAGTCTACCCCCCAAAAAAAAAACACATGAAGAAAGAAGACCATTATATCAGATTCACTAAAGAAAAACAATTTATGCCCTGATTTGTCTATCACATAGATAGTAATCACTATTCAAGCAGCATTAATAAGTGTCAATTTTAATGGAATTTACTACAAAAAGGTAGATTATGTCTTATGCTTTGAATACAATATTTTTTATTATTATTATTTTTTAAAAAAGGACCAAGTTGTCCACCCAGGATGCTTTTTGCATCCCCTCTGATAGTAGCCCAGTTACACAGGCATATAAATAAAAGCAGGCAGCAATGCAGAGGGAGCCATAGCTTGACTACACTGAATTACTGCAGCTGCAGGCACAGCATCACTTCTATTAACACATCTTGTAAGTGTAAATTCCAGTTTATTCTACAGTCAGTTAAGTGACACACTGATGGCAATGTGCCAATCTATAAAAGCAGAAAACCAACCAGGTAGATAGCAGATTTTAAACTACACACAGAGAATACATCCTCGGGACCTGTAATATTGATTTGGGGCTATTTTTGTAGGAAAACTGATGACAGCATGCAGCTAAGTCCTTAGGTAGCATGTAAGGAAAGCAGGTGCAGAAAAGGTCTCAAAAATCAAGACAAAATCAAGATTTTATATAGAGGAAATTTTCCTCTGAATTCAACAGGAGTTTTACTCAAGTATGGACAGTAGTAGAGCCATGTTCAATGAAAACCAAATTTTGCCTTTGGGAACTGGAGTAGCATGTGTCTCAGGGCAAAACGATACCCACATGCGTTCTGTCCTCAGTGAAAGCTGTGTGCATCCAAAGGAAAAATCTGACCCAGTATGTCAGTTATGATTTTTCAGTCTTACATGTAAGTCTTTTTGTTTTTCGCATTTACATTTAAGCCAATGCTTCTTGTTTATGTAAATGTAAACTAGGCAGATCACATACAAAAAAATAAATAAAAATAAAGGTATTGTTAAACAAAGTAAGACAAAAATAAAATTCTATATTTAAGGTAACTCTATCTCTGGTCTTCCTATTCATATTCTATGGTGTGTTTTGTTTATTTTTTTATAATTATCTATTAGGCACTAAGCAACCTGAGACATGGACTGCTACTGTTTTACAATTATAACAAAACGCCAGGTATCTGTGAAGGTTCTTGACATATTTTTGATTTATCAATGTATTCAACATGGCAAACTAATTTTATAAAGGCATGCTGTACAAGTTAGTGTCTTAACACATTTTAGTGTTGATACAGTGTAAGTTCTCTTCTATAGTACTTATTATAATGCATATATTTACAGTCCAAAGCAAGTGCCACATTTACAGACTCATGCTCGCTCCAACAGGAAGGAGTTCATTTGGTTAAGACCTCATGTAGAATAGTTTACCCTACTGATTTATCCTGTTAATTGGAACACAGGGCCCACCTTCCCATGTCCAGTTCACCAGTCAGATCAGCCCAGGTATTTCTTTACTACACTACTATACTAAGCTGTGTAATGTGTTTTCCCACTGCATTGTAATGAGAATCAAAGGACCAAGACTTAAGCATACAGATCTAAGGCAACATTTATTAACATGCATAGTTCTGAGAGAAATGTTACTCTTTAGCAGTCTGTTTTTGAAACGAAAATATATGTAGTCTGATTTTTCTTTATACAAAGGCCGATATCATCCTGTCAAACTAAAGAAGCAGTATAAAATAACGGATGATATAAAGTGACTTAGTACTGGAAGGCTTTCATAGAGAAACTTCAGAATATGAGGGAATTCAGCTCATTATCTCAGAGTGCATCTTTTCAATTATATACAGATAATCAAAAAATTAGTTTGTTTCTGAAGTTCCCATTCCAGATGGACTTCTTGTCTCTGTGAAAACAATTATTTTCAAACATATGAGATAATACTACATACCGGTCACATTCATAAGCATAATATGAAAATCGATTTTCCCATAAACAAGTGCATTACCATCATTTAAAAGAAAATAAAAAACATTCTCACAGCCACAGGCAAATGATAAGCACTATCCAACACTTGCCTTCAGCTTACACATTGTGGTGGTTTTACCCTGCTGGGCATCTGAGCTCCACTGCAATCGCTCTCTCACTCCCCCTCCTCAAAGGGAAAGGGGGACAAAATATGATGGAAAGGGGTCAAAGGCTGAGATAAGGACAGGGAGATCACTCAACAACCATCGTGACAGGGAAAACAGACACAGTGTAGGGAGATTAATTAAATTTATTACCTATCCCTAGTGGACTACAACAGTGAAAAACTGAAAGCAAACTAAAAACACCTTCCCCCTTCCCTCCTCTTCCTGAGCAGCTCAGGGGATTGGGGAAAGGAGGCTGTGGTCGGTCCCTAATTCAGAAGAAGGTGTTTAAATCACTGAAAATCAGAATGCACTGTCAAAATAAGAATTGGTAATAAGATCAAGTAGGTGGTACTTTACTTCTTTCCTTGTTCTATTACAAATGATCTTAAGTATACCAAACAATGGGCTGTAGCGACAGTTTAAGAACTTGATTCTATTCCCATTGGAGTCAATGGGAAGGTTCAGATTTACCTAAATGACTAGAAAACTGTGACACTGTACTCGGAAAGGAAGTTGACCCCATACTTGAGGCAATACAGAAAATGTCCAGAGAAGGAAAGAGATGTCAAGAGACAAAACTGGTGCTACAGACAATAATGTGCAGAAGGGCTTCTTTTTGGCAGAATACAAACCATTACAGCATATGGCAGCAGTTCAGGCTGTGATCTGGTATAATCCATTTTGGAACAAGCCTGCAACTAAACCTCTAAACCTTGGGAAACAGATTTTCAGATTCAGAATATGCACTGCAATTAGGCTCAATGTATGCTGAAGAAATGGTCTGCATAAGACACGTGGTCTTCCTCCTGCTATACATTTTACAGATGTTCTTTGAATATTGCAGAATGATCAACATTTTACAATAAACGGAGTCACATAACAATTACAAAGCCTGAAACTAGAGTGAAAAAAGAGTCACCATTGGAGTGAGGAGGATCTGGGAAGTAAAGAGAATCACTAAAGTGTTCTACGGGGCTTTGTTTTGCCGTGAAACTCCCAACAGAAGGAAAGTTGTTTTCAGGGAGGTTGAAAGGGGAGGCCTTCTAGGAAATATTTCAAATGTAACCTACACAGTGGGCATATGGCCAGAAGTACTCTTCAGGCCAGAAGCTAGGCATAGCCAGCACTTCTCTCTCTGTGAACTGGAGCAACACTAGATCAAGAAAAGCTTTTTCTATATCAACTACAATGATACAAAGAAAGGAAGCATAAAAGCAGTCTCTTTTAACTGAGCAGGAGTAGAGTACTCTCTCTTAACAAAGCAGTAAAGTAGAAAACAGCATTTTTTAAACTAAAAGAAGAAAACTGGAATTTATTTTAAGCACATGAATACTAAAATAAATAAATAAATAAAAAGGTTTTGAAGTAAAGGAGAAGGAAGTGGTGTTTTGCCATTTGAGTCTGAGAAGAAAGGTTACAGTGCAAATACAAACCTTGAGGACAGCCTCTGTAGACAAAGGGACAGATCATTAGTACAGCTAAAATATTATAGCCTCATGGGTATTTATAAACAAAGGATCTATCCCTAGGAATCTCTGACTGGTCTGTAACAGTTTCTAAGGGTGGCATAATCACTGTATTTTTCCAAAAATCTGCAAAATCAGAAGCAGAGTTAGCATGGGGATCCCAGACAAGTACTCCAAATAGCTAGAAGGAAACAAGTTACATGAGTTCTGATGAAGGGAGCTTACTGGAAGCTTTCCTCCATTTTAGCTGTACAAATTCTTATTCACTCTGTAGTTAACTTTTCTTTTCTTTTCTTTTCTTTTCTTTTCTTTTCTTTTCTTTTCTTTTCTTTTCTTTTCTTTTCTTTTCTTTTCTTTTCTTTTCTTTTCTTTTCTTTTCTTTTCTTTTCTTTTCTTTTCTTTTCACTTTTACTAGTTAACCCGTTTGATGCATGTATGAAAAGGTTGCAATTATCTCTAGTACTCAACAATACAACACGAACCCTACTTTTGCTAGACATGGAGCAAGTATTTCCCCTTCAGTTTCTTCACAGGAGTTTGAATAAAGCAATATAGACTTCTGGGCATAGGATCAATGCTATGCCTCCACTAATCTTGATTCAAACCTGTTGATGCTTTTCTACAGAGAAATTCCCTTCTCTCTTAAAACTAAGTGGACTCTACCTCAGCAGGAGGTCATCTCTACTCTTTTTTGTTGATGATGAGCCAACTGCAAGCTAAGAACACAAATAGTTCTAGGACTAGAAGGACAGAAGGAAAAAAATAATTGATCCTCATCAAAAGAGCAGAACAGGGAATGTGACATTAAGTCATAAAATTATTTCCCCTGTCATTAGCCAGTCAAAGGATGTTCATAATGACAATCAGTTTGATCTACTGCTGGACAACTCATGCCCATAGAGGACAGGCTGTAGAGGTCTGGTCCCAATAAGACTTTTTCTGGCCTTCCTTGCCCTCAGTCTAGCCACACTTTTACTTCCCGTTTTAACCCTGAGTGAGTAAAGTTCTTGTCTCAGCACCCACCTCTGCCTCCTGCTCTGTCTCTGCTTTAATATACTGGCTTTCATCCAATGATTGCCTTGTTTTCAGCTGGAACAGATTGTGCAACCTGTCTAAACATGTAATCTTTAGCAGAATGAGCCTTTCTCTCCATGTCTGCCGTACTCATCAAACCCAGATGATGGAGACACATTATTGTTACATGAGATAAAAAAAGGAAATATGAAGCTAAGAAAAAAATGCTGGTCCTTGTGTCAGTTGCACCTGATTCTTATTGTTCAACGTATTTTCTCTTAATATCTGCAAAGAGCCCCCAGTCTTCAGCATTTATATAAGTTTAATGACACTCTTGAAGGTTTTCTAATACATGCTATTTATGAATACATGTCATTTGGGATTTTTGGCCTGGCTACAGTTGGTGAAAAGACTGAATCACTGGTTACTGTATTTTTCAGAGAAGCCATGTCTGTTAAGCTTTGTGGGATTCCTGAAACATGAGAGGAACCATCAGAACCAGCCACCATGATATGACGACAAGGAACACTGCAGGGGCCTCTTTACTGGTTAGAGGTTCCAGACATTAATTCCATGGATAGAGTTGGCTATTTCATAGAGTGGTCTGAGAGTGGGTCATCTTAGACCTTACTGAAGGTATCTCCTTCTGCACTTCTTTAACAGCCTCCTGAACTGAAAGGAAATCTGCATACCTAATGGCCTTTTGTAACAGGCACTGCACCCATTTGTTTGTTGGGTTCTCCACCACCACCACCACCTCATTTCCAACCACCTGGCACTCATGGTTATTTTTCCTCACCCTTCAATCACCCAACAAAAGGAATACTGATATGGTGCAGAACGTGCCTTTAGCTTGGTCAAACAGGATGTTTTACCCCCATGCAGATTTTTGCAAAAAAACTATTAATTTAGCTAGTGCAGACAGAAGTGGCTACAGAGCCAAAAATCACAATACATCATTCACTGAATACTTACAAATGTATTATTTCACAGCTTTTTGTATCAGTAATGATATTACTTCAACCAGTTTAGTAGCTGCTGTTAATTTTAGAGAGCCAGTCAAGAAATCAGTATTCTTCATGACTCACACTAATGCCCGACACAGTAGAGAGGCAGGCAGCTACTTTCTTCTCCAGCACTGAGGAATCTTTTTCAGCAGTCCTATTACTGTGTGCAAATATCTCTCCTTCCTGAATTCAGGAGGCTCCACTGGTCCTTCACAGAACTGATTTCTCAGCTCCAGGAAACACTTTTTCTGTGATTATGGAGGTACTAGTTGTCTCCAAGACCGAGGGACTTGTTGCTGTCTGGTGCATTATCCAGACCATATGAAGACAAGTACCAGCCTATGCCCAAGAAAGCAGCAATTCCTGTATGTCCATAGGACCCTATACTGCCGGAGGAAAGGCTTCCCAAGTGATATATGTAAGAACAAATCAACTAATTCTTTTGTCAATGCCTCTGACAATGTCCTCTGACACATGAGGGGAACCGGGAAGTAAATCAGGCTTCGCATTAACATTCTTAGATATCACAATGATGGGCTGGACATAGAAATCTAAATAAAAGCATAAATTAAATCAAGGTTGGTGTCTGAAGCTCTGAAATATGAAGGATAGCATGACTTATCTTACTGAACATCCTAGTAAATCTGTGAGCAACTAGACAGGAATTCACAGGCAGGCATACATGCATTGCAGTGGAGAAGATGCTTAGTTTTGGGGGTGGAGGCACACCCCTTACATTCATGTTTTGTTACTATTTGGCTGTGGGTGAATTGTAAAAAAGCCTCTGTAAAAGTCACTTTTTAAAGCATGCAATAAATTTAAAAAACTTGAAACGGCCATCTGGCCTAATATGCCTGCCATCTTAGACATGTATCTCACTCCTACTTCCCTGCTCTTCCTCCCTGCTCCTTTAAACTTCAGTCCCCTTTTTGTTTTCAGGAAATAAATCTCAAAGTATCTTCAGCAAACTTACATTCTTTGTTTTAATATCACTTCCTGCTAATGCCATTAGCTGACTTGCTATCATTTGCAATCAAATCTAAATCCTTTATTCCCTCCTAGCAAAGAAACAGAAATTTCTGTCCAAGCTGCTCAAAAGCTACTTCAGCCATTGCATGTGTTTAAATTTAAGCAACTCTGCAGTCTCAGTGAAACATCGTTAGGGTATCATGCACACTGGTTCTGAATTTTAAGCTGGTATTTACTTCCATGTGCAACAAGAGGTAGTTTATTATTTATTAGCCATATTATGGCTTATTGCTTTCCTGCCATTGCAACTAGGAATGCTGCCTTAACCACAACATTAAAAAAGGAGCCTGATTTGGGGAACTTTCTCAATGCTCTGGACAGAGCAGATCACTGCAGCTGTTTCTACACTGGATGGTCTGGAAGTGCCTCAGGACTCCCAGGTCTCAGTACACACCCTGGCTGTGGCTTCCCACATACTGGCGAGACATGGTGCATTCCCATCTTTTTTACCGAAAAGAAAAATCCTGATCGGGTCATAACATCTTCAATAACTGAATGTATATTTTGCAATATTTTTGACAGCATTTATTGGAAAAATCATTGCAAAAAGATCTTCAAGTCCCAGAATACTGGAAAGCGCTTTGCTGGAATTACGTTTTATTTTGAAATTGATTCTACTTTATATAACAACAACAAGTGAAAAGTGCAATGTGGATTATTTGGTGCTGTTATTGGCATGTTGAAATACTTTGAACTGCGAAAACTATTTTAGAAGCTTCAGTCCTCAGTTTATCTTTTCTCACACAGCAAATAAACAGGAGGAAGAGTACAGTCATTGATGCTCTGCTCCTTTATTCCTTCTCCTTGTAGTCCTCTATGATTTACTCCAATTCTCGGACCAACATAGAACCTACCTATATGCTCGAGACTTATGCATGAATGTTCTTTCCCTTTTCATCTACAGTCCAAGTACTTCCTTTATTAATCCACAGAGCAATCTATTAACTGTCAGACATACTTTCCAAATGTGTTCTTCCTTTGAACAAAGTATGGAAAAAAGTTCATTTCTTGCATCTTAGAAACCACAGATTTCCTTTTATGTTCATCAGATTCTAAAAGCTATGGCAATCTGTGAGTGAAATAGATTAACAGGTTTACATTTACAGCATAAAGCACAGTCAGTCTATCACTAGCCCAATTAACTCACTTCTCAGTCCACGCAGTCAAAACAACTTTATAGTTCATAATCCTCACCCTGAAATTTAATTTAATAAGAAAATCTGCATGTGTGCTCCATTCATTTCATTTCCATCTTACCATGGTTGTCTCTTGAATTGACCCAAAGCTGTTAATGAAGATGTTTACTGCAACATCGACTGGAATTCCTTTAAAAAAAAAAGGAGAGATTCCTAGTCAGCTGCACAATCCAGTAAAGGCACACTATCCTTCATTTGAGGCTTCTTTGTACTTCTATCACAATAAGAATATTTTTCACAGCTTTATATTTTCAAATTAATATATACACGCTGTTTTCAAAAGCTATGGTTAATCTGTTGCCACTGAAAGTTAATGGAAATCATGAGAACTATTTTCATCCTAGTGATAAGGAAACATAAAAAAAAATCTTAGTCTAGAGTGCTAAGCTTAAAGCATTTCATAGCCCATAAATTTGAATCATTTTCAAATTCCATGATTTTCAGCTATCACAGAATGCACCATCCAGTATTACTTTTACACACAGTACAATGAATAGAAGCAATTCACATTTCTAGCGGCAAACACATTTAACTGCCAAAGTCATGATGATGATCTATCATCCTAAATTACCTGTACATGATTTATGGTGACACATTTACTTACATTGTAAGACGATACTTCTTTGCACAAGTCAAGTGCATAAATGCACAAGTGTGCATACGGGGAGATAAAAATTGTTTCATGCAGCTTTCCCAGCTACCAAGCAAGAGAGAGTCAGAAAGCTGTTCCATTTTACAGTGATTACCAGTTTGCCAAGAAAAATTTTGAGAAGCCAGCAGCTGTGAAGATATCAAGATGGACTGGATTTTTTCCTCTTTTCCACAGCCAGGATTCCTGTAGCTCAAGAGGGATGGTGTGACAGCTGCTACATGTGCCCTCTGTCACCCCACGGGAACTGATAGGCAGTCATTTATCTGGTGTTAACAGCGGGTTATCATGAAGCAGAGGGAAATGGCCTGATGGTTTTGAGAACTAATTATGGTCCACTAGTTTTATTTAGCACCTGTATGTTGAGAGTGTCAGTACACACACTAGATGCACGCATCTAATCTCATTTACACTGTTACAAGTACTTAACCCAGTGGAATTCTTCCTATTTTCAGCGGTAAATGAGATATAAGAATGTAAGAAGATGATTCTGATAGAGAAAACACCAAGTAATATATGTCTTATTTAATAGTTTGCTTGTGTACACACAGTATTTCAGAGTACATTAAACAAAAATTCAAACTCTGTAAATTCTTTTTGTTTACCAGAAAATTGCTACAATAAAATTTCACTTGAAAAAACTGAATTTCACTGAAAAAGTGAACCTGTTTGTTTCGTTAAATCAGATCAGTGAAGTGTAGTTCTTTCGGTTACGCAATAAACATAATACATCATTTAGTTCCTGATGTTTGTGACGGTACACCCACTGTGCCACTGGTAGCCAGGAGTGTTCCGTCTCTGTCAGATCTAAATAGGAAGTGCAGTCCAAGAAAATCAGTCATGCGTGAGGAACATTTTAACATGGGCAAATCACTTGTCAGAAAATGTTGGGTTTTTTTCCAGCTCCCTGTGAGCTAGCATTACATCTCCTCCCTCTTTCATCAGTCTTGATTCTTAACAGACTGACAGCAGGGATATCAAAAATATAAATCAATCTGCAATATGCTTTGCTATAACAAGCTTATCATGCTGAAGAACAGGTAGAACAGAGGCTGGACATTTATTTTTTGTGATAATGTTCAGTGCTGAAATCAAACAAATATGATTCTACGGAGAATAAGAAAGAAGCAAGAAACTTGCTGAGAACTGAGTTTAATGAATTTATAAGACTCAGTTAAATAGAGCATCTGAAACTGGTTTCTTCAAAAGCACAACAAAGATTATAGATTTCGCAAAATCTCAATATATTGATATATGTGTTACAATATCTCTTAACATATATATAATTAAATATAAGTTTTAAAAAGAAAGAACTGATTTATGTAAACTGCAGTGTCTGTAATGTAACAAATTTTCTATGTCTTTTTCAAGCAGGGAAATAATGTAACTCCTGGTAAGTGTAATTCACAGTTCTATGATTACTAGAGGTTTTCCAGAGCATATGTATTCCAGTCTTTTTTGTACATGAAAGGATATCACATTTGCCTACATGGAAGATTCCTACAACAGTTGCCTACAAGAAAGGTGTTTCAAAATCACAGAATGTGTTTAAAGTCATTACCTATTTGAAATCCCATATATGTAAGCTGCATTATTAACATAGCTTTGAAGATATGTTCCGTATGACTTCCAGCAGTGATACTGCTGATCCCAAATTTTACAAAGTCATCTTAAAGGATCTTTATAGAGAAGTTTAGTGTTTTAAAATACTGTAAAGCAGAGATACTACTAAAGCCAAATTAAAATGTAGGGATAAAAATATATTTTAAAAACTTGCTCTACAAAACCTAATTCAACTTTTAAAAAATCTTTTATAAAAATGCAAGCGTAATAATAACAAAAGCATCAGACACTATTATGACCATGACGTCCCGATATATTTCAGCTCAAAAGGGTAAATGTCTCCTATAGTTTCACATTGTAGGGAAATTTCCATCATTCTTAAAAAGAAACATAGGCTGTGAATATCATCTTTATATAAACTTTCTATGTGTGAAAAGAGCAGAAGTTAAATTCCAAAGATTAAATAAAAAGGCAGAAATATCTGACAAACCTTTGAAATTTGGTCTTATCCTGGGGTCATAACTGAGCAATAGCCTATTCAAGATATTGCTTGTAGAATTAGCAGGTACCCTTGCAAGGTCTTCAGCTGATTGCTGGCTGTAAAAAGAAGTGTATTCGTTACTATTTAGAGAGAAACAACTACATGCTTAAAGTTAAGTTATTTCACAAACAAACATTTTCAAGTTCCATACTGGATAGTCTTTCTTTGTGATGTTTTAGTATTTCTCAAGAAGCTGTAACAAACCTGACAGTTCTCCTACGTGCTCTAACTGTAAACTCGATAAGGTCAATAGATAATAAAATAAATCTTGTAAAATAAGTAAGAAGTTCACTAATTGCTCCCTTCCCTCTTAATACATATCCAGAGGGACATGATTTCTTCATTAGGAGAAAACAGCCAGCTTAACTATTTTTAGGGACTATCAGATTAGGAACACAAGAAAATTGACAGCCACTTCTTAGGTGACAAAACACGCAGTGCCTTTTGGCAGCCTCTTGCTTTCAGATGCCAGTGGCAGCTAGTCCAGCAAGCTGCAGCCCTTGCATAGTCTCATTGGTAAGTACTAATTGGAGGTTTGTTATGGAAGAAGAGGCCTTGCACTCTGTTTTTTCAGGGCACTTTAAAATATCTCCATTTACCTTGCTGTCATTGTCTTGGGTGTTAAATTAAAGCCATCACGAAAATCAAAAAGAACCTGTGACAGGTGAATGTGGCTACAAGAGTAACATGCAAGTGAGAGGAATAAAAAGCAAGAGAAAGGGTGCACGGTCCCCACCCTACGCACTTTAAGCACCTGGCAGGCTGGTGACGTCCTGTAAATGAATTTCTATGCTGTCTGTAGAACCTGTTCAGTGATGATTTCCAGTTTTGAACCTTGTCTCATATTCACCTTTCCCTCCATTTTCTGACTACTCTGCTAACCCTTTGTCTTTATAATTTAATAATCAGGATGCCATGTACAAATAAGACAAACACCCTACAGAGGCATGTCATATACATCAACACTATTGCCTCTGGCAAGCAAATGTACAAATTTATTTTAAAAAAATGATCCAGTTAATTTTCTAAATATTTCCCTTAACTAGTAGCAGCTGTTGTTGTCTCTACTACCCTGCTCACCCTGCTTAATTCTTTTTTGCATTATTGTTTCTCATATCTCATATCAATGTCAGCTTGACAGATCTATGGGTGATTCTTTATAGCGTTTTGGCTCACTGCTAGTTTTCATCTCATCCTTCACTTTCCTTCATGTCCTTTGGGACTTCTGCATTATTCAAACATTTATTGAAGATAATATTAACTCTCCAAAAGGCTTTTGGCCATTTTTATTTTATATTTTTTTTTATAAAAAGCCTCCTGACTTTAAGATATCTATTTCCAGTAGCTTCTGTTCAGCATCATTCTTATTGACTACTGGAAAAAAAATAATTACTAAAACACTAAAACAAGGAACTTTTTCCTTTTTGCAACATATCTTAACTTCCACTAGCATGTCCTTACTGTGTACAATAAAACTCTGCTAATTTAGTATTAGAGAAATTAAATACCAAGAGGGTTTCAAATTTCTTCAAATAATTGATAAATTATTTGATAAATAATTGATAAATAATTGATAAATAATTGATAAATTCACCTTCCAATAATTTTCCTAGGCTTTTTATATTTGACTCAGATTTGAAGCATTAAGTACATAAAAGAGCTGATTTACTTCTGACACTTTGAGGTTTGTTTTCAGTTTGCAGTGTCAAAACAAAACCAAACAACAACTAATGAACAAACTTAAAACCCAATTTGTTTTATATTTCTCTTATGGATTGTTCAAAGAAGTTCATTAAATAGTAATAATGGTAATAGTCATTAAATAGTGATGATCTGAACCACGTGGGACAACATGGACACAAAAATTAAACACAGATGCTTGCAGAATGTATTTGCAAACAAATCCAAAAAAAAAAATTTAAAAAAATGAGCATTAAACAGCAATAGAAAGCCAAACATAGCTGACATTCTGACAGGTTTATTTGTCTCTTTAAGTAAAAGGAATAAAGCTGTAATTTTGTGAGGTCTGTGTTGCACTGCAGAAGGATGTTAATACAAATGTGTGCTCAGGTTGTTCGCTCAGAGGTCACACAATGGACATTTACTGCAGTGGGGGAAGCCAGTGATGTGAGGAAGAAACGTGGCAGCACTGCTTTCTGGTTATGATCATCATGATCACATTTACTGCAAGTGCTTGGGTAGTGTTTTGAAGTTGTGACATGTGCACACATTTTTCCTCACTTTAGGAACCAAGTGAAGCACAACAGCATTGGCTACTTTGAGCTAGGAGAAGCCCGGAGTCAGTAATCACTAGTTTTTTAACAGTGACTTTGAACTAAGTGGTGGAATGGAAAAAGGCTTTGCTGAGTACAGGGTATATTTTCACTGCAGTCCTTCACAGTATGCTGTCATTGAACTACCATCACTGAGTAGCACTCGGGCTACTAAACATCTTCACAAGGACTGGATTTCCTTCAGAGAGCCCTGCTGATCAAAATTTCACTTGGAAATCAATAAATCATATGCATAGCTTCTGCTAAGCTCAGACATTATGCCACTTTCAGAGTGATAGATTAGCAGCATAACTAAACACTGAACAGGGTGGGCTGGGCGCACGGAGTAACTGGCTGAGATGATTCAAGCCATGGAGATACTCATCTAAAGCCACTACCACCCCTGCCTAACTGGCCATTCTGGAACAGTGAGCTTTGAATTGATGTGTAGGCTACACTAGAGAAAAAGAATTTGAGCTCAGACCTTCCTTCCCAAGAGATGCAGTACTTCAGTTTTCTAAAGGCTGATTCCCACACACCACCACTCACGCCAACTGAAAAGTTACTTACCACCTTTCCTTATCTGACCTAGAATTTTCATATGAGAAGCTGATAACGAGCCAAAGGTTCCCCTTAAATTTCCACTAGTTACAGCACATGTAGTAATTTTAATACATTTACTTCAACCTGCAAGGAATGCATGTGTAGCTGCTGGAAAGCATTAGGAAATGGAAATGTCACAATGTAGCAACATTTTTCAAAGTAATTTATCAGTTCTAGTCAAGACACAGTACATAACAAGTGAAGGGTAATGCAACTGAAGTCTCACAGTTGTTATAAAAGGAATTTAAAAGAAAGTAATAGTAAAGCTAGAAATTGTCTTATCAAAATTTTGCCTAAACCACACTTTTTTTTTTTTTTTTTATTTGGGGGGGTGGGTAATTAAATAAAGCAAAGCACAATGTCTTCTCCTTTTCTGCAAGAAAGGAGAAAGCAATCAGTGTTCTCACTTTATGAACACTGCTCTCTAAAGCCAGAAAGAAAACAAAATACACTTAGTCTGTCAGCACGACATCTCAGTGGGATATGACTGGCCTCTCTCCAGTCTACTTCTGGTATCACGGACAAATAAAAGAATGACTTTAAGTACTGCATTGCATGAGATACACAGGGAGGTGTCCATCTCGTCTTTCTTCCACTGCAGCCGCACACATTTTATTGCAGCTCTTGGAGAACATGATTAACATTTTAAATTGATGTCAATAGATAATTATCTTCATAATTCCTTAATCAAAATCGAGAAGTTTTGGTAAGTAGATATGCATGCAAACAAGAGGCATACTCTTGGTTGAAACTGATATAATAACTTCTTTACACTTGTGTCAAGCAAATGTGTCAGAAGACACTATGTCTCTCTCTGTTGGGTTATGACATCTAGTCTCCCAGAGCTCACTGAAGTTACAAGGAGTCCTTATCGCAGACAGTGCCACAGGAAGATGGCTGGAAAAAGGAATATCAACAACATTTATTCTACACAAATGGGGATGGGAACCTTCACTGCTGTTGTTTTAATTCACCTATTGCCCTGATCCCTGTTCTTAAGATCCCATTATGCTGAAGAATCTCTCATTTTAGAAAAGAACATTAATATATTTTTTACTTATGGCATGGCAATCAGGGAAAAAATAGGCACATATCAGAGGCAAGCTAATTCACATCCCATCTTATAATACACTGCAATCCAAACAATCATGCTGCATGCTTTTTCTATTGTCAGCATTTACTTAGAGCTCACAGCTTGGATAACCTAGCGTCAAGCTTTGCCTTTGAATAGATTACTGTCTGACAGATAAAAATATATATTCCAACTCACACTGTTATCTCCAGCAAAATGTCCTACGTAATGCCGGAACAACAGATTTTAGTACAGTTTATCTAATTTATGTGATGGAAACTGACATTTTAGTCACATAACATGACAGTAGATATCAGGGAATGATAAGAATAAGTTTTGGGAAACACAGTACCTGTCATCTTGCCATACACTGCATGTACTACTTCCTTGATACAACCTATCAGTGTTCTGATTTGCAGGCATTTGATTTTCTGAGTGCAGTAACTCAAAGCACAAAAACAGGTTAATACAAATCAAAGAGATACTATATAATTCCTCTGAGCGATCTCTATGATCTCAAGCATGCTTAACAGCCACATTTTCAAACTGTAGCACCTGAAATTGATATTGTAGCACCTGATATTACTAGGGAGAATAATTATGATACCTCCAATGCAAAGCCATGTCATTCAAATTACATTAAAACTACAGAAATCTCAATAACTTTTTATGCATGCTCACAAAATGCAGTTGACAGCTAAACACTTAAATTTAGGTATGTAGCTTCAGTCCCTGAATTTAGAAGTAATCCTGTACGGTGAACAAAGAGAAAGGTTCCTTCACAGTGCAATACAAAACATAAACCCTGCTGGGGCAGACTGAATAAAATAACTCCTCTTTCATCTGCTATGGTAGAAAGCCCAAAGAGAATAGGTCCCAATGGGCATGTCAGCAAGATTCCTGAAGCTGGGTGGTGTGAATAGTTCAGCTAGGGCCACTACTTCAGTCCTTGACTATCAGAACCCTCTAAGTTCAGCTTTGGTTTCACATTCAACATTTCTAGGATTGGACACGTTGAGGAGTGTTTAAATGGCATTCTGAAGTGCCTTGTTGTTTTTCTGTAAGGTTGAGAAAGCAAGATGATTCAACTGCACACCAGAGGCTACAGCCCCAAAACCCACAGAACCAGGTTAGTACAGTACTTCATCCAGCCCGACTCGAACTGCTCACGACAAGCTAATGATGCTTGTTTGCTTCCTGCTTAGGGACCTCTGTGTCCTACTGAAGTCACCACCCAAGTGACCTTTGCGCAGAAATGCCGTTCTGCTGTGCTCTGGCATCACAAGCATGCATGAAATATGATCAGCATCCAGATGTTTAAGCAGAACTACAGACATTTGTCCACCTCGGTCCCCATGTCCCTATCTCTTTTCTAAATAAACACTGAGACGAACAAGACATAGATCTCGATAAGAGCACCATCTTGGTTAGAAAGCATAAATGGAGAGACATTTTAGGAATTTTTCTTTCAAAGACCCATTTGGTGGCGCTGGGAACAAAATGTAGTCTTATGCTTTTCCTCGCACTTAGGTTCCGGGGATGGAATTTAACCTGCTGATCCACATTTCTTCTCAGTCTGAAGGCTATACATGAATTAGAGTGCTCAAGTCTGTAACTCTTCTGCACAGTTGTATTGTCTCATCACTACAGTGTTCAGAATGGAGTAAACACTGCTCACTTGAGAGGAAGAATTACTGAAAGAGAACCAACTTACCATAGTTAATTACTGTTTTACACGATAACTTAAGTTTTGCTTATACAGCTTTATCTTTTACTCCCCAGCATGCTTATCCACTCTGAATACAAATTCCCAGACCTCCTGGAATGTGGCCCTGTCTGTCTGAGATCATGGCTTTCCATGAGAGTTACATACTATGGAATAAATAAACCACTGACCAATTGCTGTCGCTATGGGGCAAAAGAATTTTTACAGGAACCAGACCTGAGCTCTGCAATGTCTTTATCTTCAGAATGACTTTGAAATACAACTGCCTCCACAACTAAATTCAGGCTGTTGTTTCAACTTTATTCCATCTTCCCCCACAAAGTGTATCAACCCTACCGTCACATCTACAAGTGAAGATCTTCGCAAACCATCAACAATGTCTTCTACAAGACGGGAATGACACCAGAGTCAATTCCACTTTCCCACCGTTTACATTTGGGGGATGATCACATACTACAGACAGAGAGGCCATGTATAACCAGACATGTGGGGAGAAAAACAGTCCTTGTCCACAGGAAGGTGGAGAGGATCCAAGATATAAGACTTTAGTCTTTATGGGAAAAGCTTGGCAGAAGCCAGCAGTTAAGCAAGAGAAATGTATAGGAGAGATTTCATACAATTCTATGCTTTGAACACATCAAAGGCTTTTTCTCCAGTTCCACTGTCTTTTGTTGTTATTTTTAAAAATAAGCTGTTTATTGAACCTTGGCATTTGTGACCTTTCTAAACTTCTGCCCTGGCAGATGGCACAAGCCATGTTTTCTGGAGGGCTTCGAGGGCCATTTCACAGTTTCTGAAGTAGCTGATATGCTTTATTGAACACAAGCCAAAACACGATTTGTGCTCCTTCTCTGTGGGTAAAAAAAGTCTCCGTAGATATCATACAGTATTTATTTAATCATCTACGTGTATACAAATCTCCATGTGGGAAAATGCACACCGGTGGGGAGGGATGCTATTTAAAAGCAGTCTTGAGATCAAGAGAAAGGAACAGGATTCAGTGATCAGTGCCATACTCTCAGCATTAGACTCCCTGTGGGATCATTAGCAACTAACAGTGTGCAGGTGAACAGCCGAGTCATACTAAAACTGTAATTAACAGGGATAGTTGGGATTGTGAGCACAGTTGTAACTGATTTTGTTAGCTGCTATTTGACACACACATCTCTTTGCTTTCTCTAACAGTCATAGCAAACTTGCCTTTCCTTATAATTTAATTTGTCTAGAGATCTTGCAAGTGGCTTTCAGGAGAGATTTTCTTGGTTGCCAAGGACCGTGGGATAACAGCAGCAGCTGGAACACTGTAAAATAACTGAAGTATTTATTATGACATAACAAAAGGAAAAACATTCTTTCAGCAGTGCTCTTAGAAAAAGTCACAGCTGCGTGTCCAACATGTTTACCAGAAACAGGTATTATGAGGAATTATGAGGAAGTTACGCTAGGGAAAAGTAATAGCATTAGACAAAATCTGTTTTGACCACATCTTCCATCCCAAACATGTCTGTCTGTGTATTTTATCCTCAACGTCAGCACTCACCATGACTAAAATGGAGTAGCTTCTTAAACTTCCTCTGCCATCTGGCAACTTTTGCAAAATAACACCAGTACTGGAAGGCAAATAATATGTACCTATTCAAAAAGCTGGCTGGGCCTGGGGCAACTGTTTAAACACAATGCTCATTTTTATCTGTTCAAACTGCCTGAAACTTTCAAATAGGCTTAATTCACGTTAACAAGAAACATGTGAAGCAGTCACTCTTGTGCTTAACCTATGTGACACACTCTGATAAAGAGCTGTAGTACTTAGAAACAATTACCCATTCCATATTTTCCAGGTCTTAAACTTCAAACACTACCACCAGAACCTGCAATGTCACTTCACTGCTCACATTTTCTGTTCCCCTGGGACTGGTAGATCACTGCAGAAGCATAACAACATGGAGTGACCTCCAAACAGTAAATAACAGTGGTAATATGGCTGATGGATAGTCTAAAACCAACAAACAGATCGTGACTAAATCCATCAAGGTCATCTGTATTCAGTATAGTGAATTTCAAAATAAGCTTTGTAAAGAGAATACTGTAACCCACAAAAATCTTAAAGGATTTTCTTGAAGAGATAGACCTGTCTCTTTCTTGTTCACTTTCTTTTTTTTTTTTTATGTTTTCCATGGAGATAAAAGGCAAGAGTTTTGTTACATTAAAGCTTCATATTTTATTGCACTATGCATCTGTGGCAACCAGCTTCCCAGACTTATGCTGTAAAACTCCCTATTGTGGGCTTATAGGTCCAATGTATCAATTTGTTTGTTAATCAACAAACATTCAGGAATAAGACACAACTACTCTCTGTTTCACTAGGAAAGCCTGAGGTAAGAAAGAAAATGATCTAAATTTAAGATGCGAAATTTTACATCTGTCTGAGGAAGCCTTAAATCAAGATAAGAACAAGTGATTAAGCATCAGCTTCTTGGAACCCCTCAATAAAAAAAGCTGGGAGAAACAGTTTCAGAAATAAATGAAAATCAGATGGCCTATCAAGCCACTGTCACACAATACACAGAGAAGCATTATGAATAATCACAAGTAAGAGTTTTTGCTGCCAGATACAAGACAGAATTTTCCTAATTGAAGGAAGCAAATATCTGTTTATGAGACAATAATGAACTTTTTATGGGGTTTTTAATCAGTTTGGTTTCAGCTTTTTCTGTTATAGTTAATTTCATGCCAGAGGGGTATACTTAACTAAAAGCTTCTGTGCTTGATATGCATAAAAATTCAGGTGTGCTCATTCTTCATACAAATTCATGCTAAAGTCCAAAAGCCAAACCAGTCCTAACACCATCCATTTCTGAATGTCAAACTAAAGAACCTAAGCAGTATTATTAGGCTCAGCATAAATCTTTCCTAGGAAATTATTTGCATACATTTGAATGCCATTATAAAATTTGTAAAGTTTGTTCTTTACATAATTACTAGTGGTTTTTATTTTCTTGCGGAGGTAGAATTTAACTTTTCAGATGTTGTAAAGAAACAAGTGGCAATATATTTTACAATAAAGCTTTAAGCTGTATGGCACTAGTAACCAATGAGAATCAAAGGTAGATTAAGGTTTTAATTTATGTATGTTTTCATTAGGAATTTGTACCACTCAATAAATGATGCAAAATCCTATAAACCTTCTTGAAAAAGATAAAATGCTTTCTTTCAAAAGAATTCCTTTGTGCTTTACAAGTGAATTTTTCATTCAACCACTTTCTCTGAGATTAATTTTGATCAACCTTCACATTGTCACTTAACTCCCACTCCACTGCATTACATTTTGGTTTGTTTCTAAAGAAAGATTTTTTTTTTTGAAGAAAGATTTTTTTTTCCATTTTTTTTGCACAGGAAAGAAAACATTAAGAGTAGCTTCCTCTTTTACAATGTACCGTGTCATTAACTACAGAAGTTTTGTGCAAGGCTATAAAAAACATGTCAATGGTTGAAAGTTTGTCCCCAACAGCCCAAGTTATGCGAGCACGACAGAGCTCACTCTGATTGCTTGTTCACCTCAGAGGCTGTCTAGCTGCCAGCCACAAGCCCAGTGATCCTGCAGCTCGACTACCACAAGTGACTGTCTCAAGCTGTGAACTTCAGCCAAGTGAGACACCGACAACTTGTTCGCTATTCAGAAAATGATAGAGCTCAGTGCTATGGCAATTAATTCTAACTAGCAGCACGGCACACGCAGTTTGTCAGACAAACATGGGATCATGCTAGGATTTTCACAGAAAGCTTCCACTGGCTGGAATGTAAAAACCTCACCTAGAAAATTACAGCACTTATTCACCAAGTATGGTGGTGACAAATGATGTCATATTTATAGCTTGTAAAATTAACTGGTATCGAGAAGAACAGAGTACCAGGAAATACTGTGTTGAAGAAAAAAAAACAACACAAAACAACACTTCTCAAGATAAAATGCCATCTATGTTCTGAACTCTAATTAAGATGAAGTCCCAAACAGGTAAAATGCATGGCAGATCTGGACTCTCAGCTCCCAGCTGTGGAACTTCCTTTCTAAGGACTTCAGTGCTCACGCCTGTCTTGGAACCACGGCATTTCTCTCCTTGCCATTAGTCCTTATGGTAGCTCACAGTGAAAGCTCCATACAGAGCTCAATGTAACTACACAAAGGAGACAGAATGGATATGGGTCATTTCAAATGAGTCATGATCACATTAGAGACTTGTATCTTAATGTTTTCAAATCCAAAGACATATCTCATTTTTTAGGGCCAATATAATAAAGAATGAGAACACTCACTGCATATAGAAACTTTCTAAAAATTCAGTGTTACAAATAAACATCACTGTTGATACTTAAAAAGAGTGGGACCTTTAAAAGTATCATTCAAACAGTGCTTCATTCTGGTTATTCCATTTACTTTTTTCTTTTACTTGCAAAAAGTCTTTTAAATGTTAGGTAGCCAGTCTCAACTTCCAGTCTTCCTCTTTTATGGTCTCAGAAGAAATGTGTTGTAAACCTGTCTGAGCCACTTCATCATTTAAGGCACAGTGTTTTTCTACATCTATTGGTAACTCATTATATTCCATCCATCTTTGCTTCAGATATTTACACCATAACACTAAAATGATGACCAAGGATGGCCACGAAAATGACAAAAAAGGCCCTCCAAATAAAACTTTTGCATTGTCCTATGGATCAACAGAAAATGTGGTAAGTGTCAGAAAGAGAAACTCTTTTTAGTGTGAAGTAATTACAGGTGTCCTGAACGTGGTCTCTAATCAGCTGGGCAACCACCAGTTAGTGATTAGTTTTAGTTTCTGTATTTTTATAGAGAGATTGCTCCATAAGGGCATTTTTATAGCAATAATCTATCCACCTCCAGAAAAAATACAGTACTGTAAATCACTGACGGAAGATGCTAAGACATTGGTTCTATTCAGCATGTAATAAGGATGTGAGTAGGGCAATCTCTCTTTTACAGAGCTAAGCTAAACAGAAACTGAATTTCAGTAAGATAGTATACTTGCAACACGATATTAGACAGCATAACATTACAGAAATACATTACTCTGTGCTCATAGATAGCAAGATACTGCATTGGAATCCCCCCAAACATTTTTGTTCATTGTTAAGAATCTGTTTACTATTGCTTAGATTTCTCTTTACATTAAAACAAAGGACCTGTTGCAGAAGAAACAGACTGTTTGACAGAACTTAGCTATGTCACTGGTCAAGCCCTCTTCTTCCCACTTCCACTCCTCAAAATCCCTCTCTTAATGGAAAGCACCACCTTCCACTTCAATTCCCATGCAATTTCCGGTGTTAAAAATATGGCAGGATCATACAATCATGCAAGAATATAAAAGAAACACAGAACATACGATGGGCAAAGGTATTGCTTCTTTTTCCCCTTTCCTTTCTTTGAAGACTTCTCTTTGGAATAGACTTCTTCCATCCATAAGGAGAACGAGACCAAAAAGAAAACTGCTAGTAAGAACTTCATCTTGAAGGTTAAGCTTCAAAGAAACCTTCAGTCTACGGCAAAGAAAAAGAAAGAGGTTTATGTTAGTAGCGTTAACCTAGTAGGTTAAACAGCAAATGGGAACATATATGTACAAAAAGAAAACAAATGTTTCCTTTTAGAAATCCAGTTTGACATAGGAGAGTGGGTTGAGGTGTAAATCTGATACGAAACCACTTTAGGTAATTTTGTGAGCGTCAAGGTGCTTCACAAAGTTAGGAGATTCACAGCGAGGAACTGATTTAAGTGTGAGTCCAGTGTATTGAAGACATAAATGTGATGTGATGACCTTCAAAGGCTGCCTGACTCAAAATCCTCCAAAATGTGGAAGAGAATTCCTCACCAGAAGTACCATCTATCAACTCCATTAAACACGGTTAAAGGTGGCCAACCAGCCTTTAACAAGGTAGAGAACTGAGAGGCCTCTTGACCTCTGCACACATCAAACAGCAACAATTTCAACGCCAGTTACGAGAAAGGGTTGCAAATTTAATTTCATGGATGAAATTACCCATAGAGGACTACTTTCCATGGACTCTAGATGCGGCATCAGCACTAAATGGGATCTGCAAGGACGGCTTCTGGGCACAGCCCGGAGCCCTGGGCATTGCCCCACTGCACCCAGTCCCACCTGGTGATGCCCCAAGGGCCGGTGCCCCACCAGCCCCCGACCACCACCCCCGGGCTCCTTCCACGCCTTTTCCACGGGCATTCCCCAGGCCCCTTCCTTAGGCCGGGGGCACCTGGGGGACCCCTCAGCTCCAGCCGCGTTCCCCTGCCCAGCCGCTCCCCGGAGGAAGCCAGCCCCTCTCCCCGCACCGGCCGCAGGCACCGGCACGTCCCCGGCCCCAGCCGGCGGGGTCCCGCCGCCCCCTCCCCGCTCCCTCGCCCTCCGGAGCCTCCCCAGCCGCCGCCTCCCGGCCCGGCCCGGCCCCGCCGCAGCGGCCCGGCGCTGGCCGAGGTGCTGACGGGGCCCAGCGCTCACCGCCGAGCCGAGCCGAGCCGAGCCGGGCAGAGCCGGGCCGAGCCGAGCGGGGCCTCCCGATGCGGGCCGGCGGCGCGGCGCGGCGCGGGGCGGAGCGCAGGAGCGGCGGCTCGCAGCAAGCCCTGCCTCCGGCCCTGCCTCGGCGCCCAGTGAGCATGTGCGGGGCCGCGCCGCCCAGCGCGGCACGGTTCGGGCACGGCTCGGGCGCAGCACGGCGCGGCCCCGCCGCACACGGGCACTGGGAGGCCGCCGGAGGAGGCGGCGGGGCCGGGGGCAGTGGGGCCGAAGGGCGCTGCCCGCTGCGGCGGGGGAAGGCCGGGCCCCGGGCCAGGAATGGGAACGGGTTCTCTTAGGTCAGCAAATGCCCACCCTCCTGCTGTAGTTCAAAGGCATCGTCTCCCATTTGTCTCATGTTCTCTTCAGCAGCCAAGTCGCTGGAAATTGACCCTTCCCAAGTCTTCCTTATCTTCCAGTCTTGCACCGAGGCCCTGGAACTTGTGCAGAGACGGGCTACGAAGCTGGTGAAGGGCCTGGAGCACAAGTCCTGTGAGGAGCGGCTGAGGGAACTGGGGTTGTTTAGTCTGGAGAAGAGGAGGCTCAGGGGAGACCTTATTGCTCTCTACAGCTGCCTGAAAGGAAGTTACGGGGGGCTGGGGGTCCGCCTCTTCTCACAGGCAACTAGTCATAGGACTAGAGGGAATGGCTTCAAGTTGCATCAGAGGAGGTTCGGGTTGGAAATTAGGAGACATTTCTTCTCAGAAAGAGCAGTCAGCCATTGGAACGGGTTGCCCAGGGAAGTGGTGGGGTCACCGTCCCTGGGGGTATTCAAGGAAAGGTTGGATGTGGTGCATGGGGACATGGTTTAGTGGGTGATAGTGGTGGTAGGGGGATGGTTGGACCAGGTAATCCTGGAGGTCTTTTCCAACCTTAATGATTCTATGATTCCCCATACACAGCCAGAGCTTCAGTCTGCACTAAAATAAAGGAACAGCAGGACCTGAAGATGTATAAAAACCACTTTGTATTCTTCAGAACAGGAACAGCAATTAAGTGTGATGCATCAGTGGATGCTTTCTGCAACATCCTGTAATCCTTATCGTACTTCTATGAAGCACCGCTTAAGCTGGAATATAAGAACAAAAAGTGGAGAAAATCACGAGTTTAGCAAATGGAAAGGGGGAACATGACCTGCTGAGTTAGGCCATGGCAGGCAGCAAGAAGTGCATAGATTCAGTAATACCCAATGCCACGGACCCTCAGCTCCACCTTTTGAGCAATGTTCCTGTCCTAACTGACTTATAGACACGCTCTGATAATACTCCCATGACCTTCCAAATCAGCTGCCAAACGGTGTACATAAACAGCCATACACGTGTACGTGTGTGTGTATACACATACATGCATGCAAAGTCTGCCATCCTAGTCACGTCTGTTGAAGGCCACATGTCTCTGAAGGTACAGTTTTCCAGCTCAAACACAGGAACTTGCAAAATTAAATAAAGTTGTTTCCTGAAACATAAAGCAAAGCTCAAAGGCTTCTCACAACACAACTCTCTTTCTGCAGGAAAAAAAAAAAAAAAAAAAAAATCTTATTTTTTAAAGCCCTTCTGAATTTTATGTCTGGAATAGAAACCAAGATGTTCTCTGTCTTTTAAGACTGGCTTAATCGCATTTGAGAGCAGGTGCCCACTGATTACTGTTTCCATTTTTGTGCATTTTTGTTGTGTTGCTGAAGATAAGGCCATGAAAATTAAGAGACAGTCTTAATCTGAGAACAGATTGGCCCCAGTTTGTGTTTGAAAGCATTAGCATGGAAGAGCAGAACAAGCATCCACAGAAAGCCGTATTGGCATCATCATCATCAGCAAATCACTATGAGCACTACTGCAGCCACGACAAGCACTTCTTTCTGCACTCTGCATCTTGCAGCCACAGAGCCTGGGTACTTTTTACCTCCTTTTGTACTCAAAGTACATAACTGCCTCCTTTGGGCTTTCTGCAAATCCACTGGTATTTGCAAGTGCATCCAGCTGCAGCCATCAGTATAGATACCTAAGGATGGATGAGTATTTGTGGTACCTCAACAGGACAAAGCATGAAGTAGACATGAATATTATCCACCCCCTGGGGTCACAGAAAATAAGATCATGTGGCTAATATCTTTCTATAGCTAATAAAAATGAGATACATGTGACACAGACCAGATAAAGGTGCTGCTTTGGTAAGATATCTGTGTAATATCTGTATGTGTCAGACACCTCACAAATAATAGCAAATATTGTAAGAAATATTTCAGTAACTCTTGAATTTTTTTAATGCACCTGAATAAATTAGGTGTCAGCTATCGGAGGAGGGCTGACAGGGAAGGGTCTGTGGGAAGAAGCCTCTTCTCCCATCTCCCCCCTGTACAAATCTGGCCAAGGTCACAGCCTATTTACCTAGCAGCACCTTCTTGGCAAGCCAGCAGGGCCAGGATAATCACGCTGCTCGCTCCACCGCCTCGCACAGCACCTGCTAGGAGAAGCCAGCGCTCTCATGCTTGCAGGATTTTGAAGGACAGTCTGTGTTTGTTCGGGTGCTGTATCACAGTGCTGGCTGGCTTCACAATACCCATAGAGGAAGTAGTGGGGAAAAAAAAAACTCCTGCACAAGCCTAGGGCCAGGGAGCCAATTGATCATGAGTAATGAGCCAGGTTCTGCAGATTGTTTTTGGTGGTGTTTTGTATTTCAGAGATCCTATTAAAGAGAAATGAAAAAAGTAAACAAAAGTTTTACTAGAAAATGGATGTGTAAGGGCAAAGCCAACTCTCTGCGTTCATTGTATTACCAGAGCACAGGGGTGTACTTGGCTATCTTCTGCGCACAGCTGCTGCTGTATCAACAGTTCGGAATAGTTGTGCACATTTCTCTGATTCAGGAGTAATCCCCAGGAATTCCTGATCTTAGGCATTATCCTGATCAGTTGAAAACAGTTGTAAAAAACAGGCAGAATATAGCAAGACCTTACCTAGTGATCAGCCCAGGGACACTTGTCTTGACTTTAGTTTGTAGTAGTGGAACATGGAGACCTGAAAATCCATCAGTCTGCTGTTCAGTCACTCAAAAAATATCTCACAGCTGTGTAAGAGAGAATTTATTTGGCTTTACTGTTCTTTTTAGTCTACTTTCTTAAGGTAAAGAGTTTTGTGAAGTCATACTCTGTATGCATGCATATTTCAAATGGTTTGTTGCAAACTTGTTTTTTTTCAACAGATTGATATCACACTAAAAAAATAATCTGAAAACTCAGAGATACTAAGTCCTGAATGTTTTGTAAAGACAGCTTGCTGAGAAGAGAGATTCAGTTAGTTTCTCTGCAGAAGGAATAAAAGGAGGAAGAAAGCAGACTGGCAGGAGTGATTGGTAGACATCAGAAAATCTGCCTGAGAGAGAGCTTGTATAAATTCTTTAAACACAAATATACTTCATTCATAAGGTATCTGTTTTACTAAAGGAGAAGTTATGACTGAAAACTTCTAATGTCAAATAACAGACAAAATTTTATTAAAGTCTTTATCAGGATATATTTTTAAGTTTAAAGTATATATTTTTAAATTTCTAACAACAGAAGAACCCATGCTGCAGCTTTCAGATTAATTCAGTTTAAAAGGCAGTCAGTGACAAGAACCACATGGATTGGAAATCAGGTTTCATTAGTTTCAAGGGTCACAAAAGATGCATTGATTTAATTCACACAATTAGAAAATACTATTTTAAAGAGGACTTCATGTTCTGCAGCCTTTCCAATTACAGGTGTTTTTATTTCAACCTGTCAAATGTTGGTGACTTTGGTGATCATCCAGAAGGTGCTCCTCAGAAGGTGCTCCTTTACAGGGCTCCTAAGAAAGGCAGAATTCAAAACGATGCTAGAAGCTCTCTTTGCTTGTTTCTTTTTCTATCGTTGTAAAGAGGTATATATCCTCACGTCGTAAGGGCTAAGAAATAGAGACAAAACGGGAAATTGCTATAAAAGGTTTTCCTTCTGGTAGCACTGATCAGATCTATGAAATCTGTAATTTTCCTCATTCTGAAAAGATTGGTGATTGTAATTCCGTTTTGAATTACAAAAACTTCAAGTAGCAAACCCAGAACTGAACAAATTAACAAACAGATGAACAGGCAGATGAAGAATGTCATAATCTGTCCTCCTTCATGTTCCAGTCCCTCATCTCTCTCTCTGTTACAGATACTGAGTATGACCAATGATTCATACAGGGGGGATCTGAATGCAGGCAAGTTCAAACTGCTGTGCTTTGGTGGAGGCTCTAAAATGAAGACTTTCGAGAGAGATGTATGTGCTCTGAAGTGTTTCATTTATTAAAGTTGAATGAGACTGCAGTTAGAAACATGCACCTTCAAACATGCTATTGCTGGTAAATGTAAGAAGCCTGGTCTATATTAGGCTTTCTGTGTTTAATAGATAAATGGCATATATTGATTATAGTAGACACAATCATACTTAATGCTTGTAGTTTACGGGAAGCAGCCACATGTCTTATTGCTGTTGTATGTATAAAATCGGGTCATATAAGATGCCCAAAACATATGTTCCTTGCAGGCATGATCACTGTATTACTTAAATTTCCTATGTAACTGCCTTTACTGACTGATCTCCACAAGCAAAGCACTGTTAAACTGTGTATATGACTTCAAGATTTTTCCTCCATTCTGTTATTGATAAAAATGTATGTACCTTTGCAGTGACCCCAAAGCTGAGGTAAAAAATAAATAAAGAAGAGAGTACATTTCCTGTAATCACCAAAAAGATTGTTCAATAAGAAAAGCAGAGGTGAAGTAGCATACAAACATCCATGTTTCACGTGGAGTTTCCAGACAGGGAGGTGTAGGTGAGTAGTTGTTGATTCCATAGTTCTGTGGTGTTATCACTAAACAGATTGAAGTTTAATCCTAGGTGTCACTGAAGCTAATAAGATTTTCATTACTCTTATCAGTGGGTAAAAAAATCGTAGAGAGGTTTCAACATAATAAACCATCTCCAAAGTGATTAAGTTTATAGTCCCTGTTGTTATGCAAATAAACCTGGGACCTAGTACTAATTATATTGCTATGTGAAGTTCTGTGTGTTCCTAAAACAGCTTAATCAGTCTGAGAAGTGTAAGAACTGTCAAAAAAGTGTGTTTTTCACCTCTCCTTTTGTTGGAATATTTTACAAGTGACATTGAAGTGACTTTAAACTCTCATTATACCTTATAGCAACCACAGTACCTTTAAAAAAATTGTACACAATAATGAAAGTGTTAAAAGACCAGCTAAACCTCTCTTTAAAATGATTCAGTCTCATTTTCTACATGCAAGATAATTTTTTGGAAAATTTAGAAAGATTGTCACACCAATCTTGGGTGAAAACATTAATAACTCCAAAAATGCCTGTTTGTATGCATCCACACTCACATTTTTCAATAGATCTGTATAACTGTGTAATTAATTGGCTGAATGCATTTAGTGCCAATTTCATTTCTCTCGTGGATTATACCATCATTTAAGAATTGAGATACAAGTCAGTGGGGAAAAGGATTAGCCTGTCAGCTTTAAAGTTCTTAGAGTCAGTGTTTGTTCATGCATAAATGGTAGACATAAATGACTTGTGAAGAGTTAATGCATGAGTAGTAATTGTTATCAACATGCTACAGGCATGAACTGCATGCCTCATGAATAACTGTACTGCACCTATGTCTGTATAAATGAATAGAAGAATATAGCTATACATTGAAAAAAATTTTGAACAGGAAGACAGTTATTATTGAAATGTCATTCAACAATGTTATATACTTTCTGCAACATAAACACTTTCTAAAGGCAATTATAGCATGCAATGTGCTACACAGGATTAAATGCCTGTCTTTATTTTCTCGACTTACAGTATCGAAAGAAAAGAGACAGATGCCTGGTTGTGCAAGTCCAGGCAATTCCAGCTAATAAGAGTTTTAAGTATGACTTAGGATCCCTCCTGGCTGACGATATGTAGATGTTCCTGAGGACAGAACTGAGCATCCTACAAAGTCATGTTCAAATTTCCTTTTCAGCCACCACAGTGCATGCATTCTGCCTAAATCACACTGCTGATGTGCTTTACTGTACTGCTCCTTACTTAAATTCTTCTTGATTTGCACTGTCTGAACAGCTGTCAGCTACCTGCTAGACATATGGTGACAAAGGACTGCAGGGCAAATTTCTTACAATCCACAAGATGCTCACATGCAGTCTCTGGAACACTTCTAGCACACTGTCACTGTCTTATAAGGAATGGTGCCTGTCCCAGGCTCCAACTCCGAACTGGACTTGAGCCCCGAAATTCATCATGTATCTGCCACCTAAAGAAAATAGAAACTTTCTTTTTTTTTCCCCTTTCAGATAGCTGCTTCAGCAGAACCTCCTTATAAAGGCATAGTTTGGTTCTTAGTCTGAAAAAATGGTATTCTCTACATCTATGCTATAATCAGTCATAAATTCAGGATCTCTTTCCTCATCCAGATTTAGGAATTCAGAAAAGGGACATCATTATAATAAATGCAGTTTCTAGGCGAATGTCTGTATTCACACTTAACACCAGGGTGAAGAATCCGTGCAGATTAAAGGATCTGCCTTAGTAGATCCTGAAAGGCACTGTTAAATTTACTCTGAAATTAAAGATCTGTGTTTGTTTTTGTTTGTTTTATTGGTTGGTTGGTTGGTTGGTTTGGTTTGGTTTGGTTTTCTTTCAGAAAACCCAAAAGACCTGATGATTCCAGACTCCTTACCAGATTCTCTGGGTAAGGAGTGAAATGAAGACTGTATAAGAACCATTATCACAAGTCCTGGAGAATGAATACACTCAGCAAGAAGAACAATTGCCTGAGGCACAAATGTAGGTATGTGAGACACTATTTAAAGAGAGATTTTTCAAGAATAGGGAATGTTGGAGAAAATTAGTGGTTGGAGCAATCACTGTTATATGAACCCTCTTGACTGAACATACTTCTGAGAGGTTTGAATACAATTAAGCACACAAGAAAGGTCGTGTCCTCCTAGTTTGAAAAATACATGTCAGAGTAATCATAATTATACAGCTGGTGCCTAGTTATTACACTACATGGTTTCTCAGCAATTATAATAGCAATTAATAATTTCCAAAATAGAAACTTCCAAAAATATGTTACCCAGAAATTCCTGTAGAAATTCCATTCATGTTACAATGTCAGCTTGTTATGGAAACAAGTATTTTAGACATTATGCCCACCGAAAATGTACACTGTAAACGATGTACCTTACATCAACATTAAAAATAAATCTAACACTGGAAGTTCAAGGAGCTGTGGTGAAAGCTCTGGTGCTGCTAATTCTATTCGCATGTCTAACTGTAAACAGAGATGACAGAGGTTTTAGCATTTGTGGTCACTTTATTAAAGAATGTACTGACCTTTTGCTGCATCCTTAGCATAATTTTCTGTCCTCTACAACATTGCCCTTCCTGTCTTGAACTAGGAGAGACTCATACCTAGTTACCAGATCTGACGGTAGTGTTGCTAGGGATAACTTTTTTTAGTCTGGAAGCAACCTGGTTGTTGAAAACGTTTCCTCCTTTTCAAGTTATATCTGATTATTCTTTTATTTTTGCTTTTATGTATGTAAAATATGATATTGGTTTAGTCCAGTCAGCAGAGCCATTGTCTTTAGTAGAGCTATTCATATCCTTTAGTGTGATTTGAAATACTTCATTGGATTTGGGATCTGTATTTTATGTTAGTCCTTCTCTGGAACCCAGCAATTAACATCATAGATCCTGCAGTCACTCTGAGTGCGGAACTCAGTAGAAATTCTATTTTGAATATTGGGGTTTGCCTGCCCAAAAATATAGTGCCAAAGTACAATTCTATTATTCTGTATGCTATATAATTGCAGAGCTGTTCATATGAAGACTTTACAGTCATTAAATACTTGATGAAGATTGTCAAATGACTGCATAAAAGCAGACAGGCCCACATTGTTCGTCCCCCGGCACTAGGCCCTGGTCCCTCTGACACCAGGTTGTTTGGACCTTGTCTACTGCACAAACTGTGCGTGCTTTAGTCTCTATTTTCATCCCTATGGTCAGACTAAGATTCCTTTCATTCAGATAGATAACAAAGGCCTGCCTGATTAAAGTCAATTTATTTTGCTTCTACTTTATTCGCTTGTAGAGTAGGTTGGTGCCTCTGTCAAAGAACAGTTGACTTGGCGGATTTTGACAAGCCCATATTGTGTGGTTCTTAGCTCCTCATCTTTGGGGTGTATACAGTTTACGCCCTGTCCCTGGATACTGAAAATACGGTGAGCTTCCTAGGATTTCACATTCCTCCTTTCTTCTCTTTTCATAATAGTTTAATAAAGTAGAACAGGCATAGGCTTCACAGTTCCAGCACTGCATTTAGGTCTGTTCTCTACTTTTCTGTCTAAATTTGTAGGTAACTTCCACAAATATTAATAATTGGGGGATTCTTTGAATTTTCAGATCAGTAGCTAGGTTAGTCATGCCAAAAATGGAATGACTTAGTTTTTCTTACAGTCTTAAGTCCACTTCATGTACTAGACATTTTGCATAAAATGGATGCAAGAACACTGTGACAATGCTTGACTCAGCTGTTTATTTTAGTAAAGGCATTTAAATGAACGGAACACTTTCTGTTAATAAATACCTTGGTGTGGAGTTTTATAGAGCTGCAGATCATAGCAAAATGTAGAAATGTTGAAATGATTATTGCCATTTCCTACAAATGGGAAACCCACATATAACTGGTACATTTCTATGCAACATGCTGCCATTATCTGTGAAATGCTCCACTGAGCTTTCCTAACGAACCAAACAAACAAAAAAAAGACCTGCTGACTAGTTCAAAAGCATGGACTGTCCTTGCTCAGTCTCACTTAATGGAAAGAAATCCCTTTTAGTTTATGTGGATCAGAATTTTGAGCTCTAATTATGGAATATCATGGTAGTGTATTTTAAATTATTTTTTATTGCTGTTTTCCTTGTCTTTCAAAACAGCGTGGTTGCCAGTCAGCTATTTACAGCACAAGTTCAGAGTAGCAGTTTTGTTATTAAAACAGAAGTAAACTAATGCAAACAAAGAAGCGTGATGAAGTGTAGCCGTAACCTTTTATTAGATAAACTAGAAGTTAGGCGACATATAAAAGATCTTTATTTTAAAAACATGTTTTTCCCTAAAGCTTGCCACTGATGTTTACTGGTGATTCAGTTCAAATATGAGATGCCTTTGAACATTGATTGACAAAACACCCAAACCTGGCCTATACCTTGGCCTGCTCTGACCACACAACAATTACATGGAAGGCGATCCAGACATCCAGACAAGAGCAGCTCCCCTCTTCTCACCAGTAATCTCCCACCCAGATCTGCTTGGAGACAGGGCTGCTGGTTGCTGATTTCTGGTAAGATTCCTAGCCCTGAAAATACTGCTTCCTTCCTCAGTTCCAATGGAAGGCTACACATAACTAAGCTGTTTGACTTTGCTTTAGGACAGACTCATATATCCCAGCAGTGAATTCTGCTCAGAAGTGAGGTCAGGTTTCGTCATCTCCTGAATGAACTCGAACCCTGACTGGGACCTAATTTAGAAAGTAAAGAATAAATAAATAAATAAGCAAACCAAAGAGAAAAAGTAAACAAAAATAAAATAAAAAGAAAAAAAAAAAAGAAAAAAGAAGGAAAAAGGAAAAGAAAGAAAACGAGAAAGAAAGGAAAAGGAAAAAAAATGTATTCATCAAAAGGACCTTTGAATTTGAATGGACCCCCTATACTTGCCCTTTTTCCCCTTGACTATTCCCAGTAATGGGGAGAGAGACTTGGGTCCAGGCCAGTCTTACCTGTCCTGTAATATTTCTCCATATACTTTTAATCCCTTTGAGTAACACAGATATTTCCTTAAATCCGGCAAAGTGTAGATCTCCATTCATGTTTATGGACTAGACCGAGATTTGGGTTTTGTTGCTAGGCTGATGCAAACTGGAGACATTCTTTAGACATGTTGTTCCTCTCCAGTGGCTGAAGATCTGATTTTATTTTAAGGGGCACAGAGGCTGTAATTACATTGCTGACTGGTGCAGAGCACAAAGAAAGGAACATGACTTTGCTGTGCTGTAATTTTCTGTGGTTCTAGGACTGTACGTGCACACAGTGTCCTTACCAAAAATAAGGTGTGTGCTAATATCTGGTTGTAGGCACTCAGCACACATGCATGAAGGGGTAACTACATCCTGTGTTGCAAGTGTAATGAGTCAGTACCACTCCGATGAAGGACTTCTACCTTGGTTCCACCAGGAGGGAAATCATTTCCCAGCACAACAGTCATACTCTGTGGTACATCCTGCAAGACTCCAACTGCGAGTGCAAGGCAAATTCAACCCCTCTGGTACACTAAATCACAAATGTGCAGCCATTCTTCCCCTAGAGCGAAATAGTCATTTTGAGTTAACTTCACGTAAGCCACTTAGTGTCAGCAGAAGAAAATAACAGTTCTTTATCCATTTCTCCCTAGGCTGTGGGATAGAAATAATCTATTAGAAGTCTACCACAGCAAATGGTTTTCTCTTTCAAGTTAGTGCAGCCACAGTGACCAATACACTGGGAATATAATCCCAATCTTTGTGAATACTTCTCTTATTCTCTTGATGGTTAGCGAAGAGACACATTATGCTCTTCCAGTAGTGTTGCTCAATAAGAAAACATGAACATGCACAGGCACTAGCTTCATTTTGTTCAGCCTAAAGAAGAGAAGGCTCCAGGGTGACCTTATTCAGTTTTTCAGTACTTAAAGGGGGCTTATTAAAAAGATAGAGAGCAACTTTTTGCTTAGTCAGATAATGACAGGACAAAGGGGAATGGTTTTATACTAAAAGAGGGGAGATTTAGATTAGAGTTTAGGAAGAAATTCTTTACTATCAGGGTGGTGAGCACTGGAACAGGTTGCTCAGAGAAGCTGTGGGTGCCCCATCCTTGGAGATGTTCAAGACCAGGTTGGATGGGGCCTTGGCCAACCTGGTCTGGTGGGAGGTGTCCCTGCCCATGGCAGGGGGTTGGAACCAGGTGGTCTTTAAGGTCCCTTCCAACCTGAGCCATTCTATGATTCATTTTGAATTAATTTTTAACGGATTTGTTTTTTTTTATAATTCATATTAAAGTTGTGAAAGTTGTTCTTTTGGTCTACAAAAGATTACATCCTTCCAATTATACAGAGACTGTCTCTGCCCTGCCACCAAACTCATTTTTCTTAATGGGCTCAATCCACTGTCAGTGAAATCAATGAAGTGCATTTTCATCAGTCTTAATGGGAGCTGGACAAGGGCCTATGTTTCTAAATAAAGCTGAATACCGGGTAGATCCTGCATTCAGTTATACCCATGTAAATTGGAAATCAGCCAGTTGGCAACTTCTTTTTTCTTTTATTCTCTTTTGTGTTTTGCAGTAGAAAAAAAAATCCCACTTTATTAGGGTGGAAAGAGTACAACAGCAAGATTACAAGGATGAAACTTGCAGTTTTCTTTTCAAGTGATGTTACACTTGATCTGTATTCCTTAACTCAAAAGGAGCTTTATAAATTATCCTGAGTTCAGCATCTTGAATAATTTACAGAAGCCTTAGGGTTGATACGACTTAAATTCAGCTGCCCACATATTAAAAGAGACTTTTCTATTACTGACTATTGGCTAAGCATAACAACACTCAAACTATATGTCTTATGTGGCACCTATGCATGAAGCAGGGAATGTGAAGTAAAGCTATCACATCTGTTCTATTCACCCCTTACCCTCAGGGATTTCCCTTCATTTATTTGCTTTGGCAAAGTAAAAAGATTTTTGCAGTCTCTGGCATCTCCGTGTATCTAAGGATATTATAACCACAACCCCTGAATCTGACATACAGGTGGGTTATGACAATGGCTTATACAACGGAGAGCTTTAAAAGCAAAAATGACAACCTATTTAGTTTTCAAATAGTGGCAGTTTTCTTTGAATACCTTACACATAAAAATGACAGAAAAAAAAACTCTGGTTGAGAACACAGTGAGCATTGCCAATGACCTCACTCAGCTACCTCAAAAAAATTGAAAAGACAGTCCAGTGCCTGGTGAAATTTCCTTTCTCCTTTATTCTCTGCCAAAATTACTTCTCCTCTTTAGCAAATATTTAGTTCTCACATATTATATCTAGAAAGCCTGATAATAGGTTTCCCCGCTTTATGAACTTTACTCAATGAGATTAAATCATTAGCAGCAGACTGATAAACTATAGTTTAACGCTCCTCCATCCTCTGTGTTCCTCTTTGAAAAATGATGGATGTCATAACAAATCTAACATCTCACAGGAAAATCATGGCACTTAAGCAGTCTGTATTGTTAACTCTTTCCAATAGGTGCAGATACAAGGATCAGTTTTGATTGTTTCTTGCATGATGTGCAGCTTATAAAACGAGAAATGGCAAAGAATTTAAAGAAATGATCATTTAAAGGAAAGAGCAAATGATAGCAATCACAAAAAACTGGCATGGGAGATAAGCGACCAGAGAAAAGCAGCTCCCCGAGGCTGGCAGGCACCGATTAATCCTGTAATCCTTCCACTCAGCAGAGAGGTGTGGACAAATACTTTCTACCATCCTTAAGACTGTATCTCCACTGGCAGATTCCCTCTGTATTGTTCTGCATTTATCCATTAAAGTGTTCGCAAAACACAATATGCTAAGGGCCTTTTTTCAAACAGGGCTAAATAAAATAAGATAAAATAAGCCCCGAAAGTATTCTCTCACTGCTCTGTTCCCTGCTCCTGAGCTTGCAGGCAACTCCTCTTGGTTTCCATGGAAGTTGTAGTCATTGGTAGAGCAGTCAGAAATAGCATACACAGAGGAAATGACCTTTTCTTCACCACCTTCCACAGCCTCAGTCCTTTTGTGGGGCTACAGGGCACCAATCTGGTTACAGACACAAAGCCATGTCAGCTCTCAGCTCCATTCAGTTCCATTCACAGGCAGTGCCTGGCGCTGCCAAGTGCCCAGCGTGCAGCCCCCATGCTCTGCCCCAGCAGAGGGATGGGCTCACTTCAAATCTCCCAGGCTCCAGCGGATCAAGTTTTGACATTTAGGAGGCAAAACACAGCCCCACATTTTAATTATTTGAAGAGGGACCTGTGCAAGAGACTTTGCTGCAATCCTTACTGGTGACTTATAGGGGTCAGAGCATGTTCAACAAAGCTCCTGGAAAAGTTTTGTAATTGTGTTTCAAAGGATTGTAATAATTAAATAAGTGACAGAAACATCAGCATGAAGTATCAGAGTCTTTTTTCTTTCTTCCCGTAGGAATTAATCACTAGTTAGACTAAACCCTGAGGAATAAGAATACATACCTTTCCCAGTAAGAAAGTGAGAAGTTTTGACAAAAGTACAGAAACGCTTCCCAAATACCTACCTACAGGGCTGCAGGCTGAAAAAAAAATTCTTTTTCGGCAGTTGTCACGATGGTGATAAGATATGTCATTGACCTACAAAATGGGAGTTTACCAGTTCAAATTACCCAAATTTTCTAACTTCTGTCTTGAATGGAATTCAAGAGAAACTAGACTCCTTTTAGAGATAAGTCATACTCAGGCAATAAATATTATGTTTGCACTGTCATCCAAGCTGATGGATTTTGCAAGAGTTGTGTTCATCAGTTTATATAATTCTCCAGTGATACTTCACTTTTTAACCACTATATTTTCTTTTCATTCCACTGTTTCTCCTTGATTCCTAACCTATTTCTTCTGTTTAAAAGTGAAAACATTTTACTTACAGATAGTACTGAGTTGGCTGCACTATTTAATGGACAATACATATTATATCAATATATACCCCACCTCATTCTTATTTGAGGAATTAAACCGACCCTTTCCTCCTAGTCAAATCAACAAACTCTCATTATTTCTTTTGTTTTGCACAGAAAAGAAGTGATGAATGATGCAAGGCCCCACCAGTGACAGAACTTTTCCATATGGAAATTCTATCTCATGGCAGTACTTTCTAAGCTATGAGGTAACATTTTCACAGCCACACAGTTTAGCCACACGTTTTCCCTGTTTTGTAAGCTAAACGTTTTTGAAAAATCACACTGATGGGCATGTCCCTTATGAAATCTAATTTCATTTAGCATGACTTGTTTTTCTTTATTCAAAAGCTCATGTGTGGAGAATGGCTTTGGTGATACGGAACTTGAAGTACCTTTTTTCCTATGTTTTGCTGATTATCTTTAGTTGAGATCATATCCACAAATAATAAAATAATTATTCAGTGCTTAAATTCTATTGGAATTTTTTTTTTTTAGGAAAAAAAAAGCAACCAACCAAAGTCACTTAATCGTGCATGCACTTTAGAGATACTCATTGGAATAAATCTTGATTTTAAATTATTTGAAGCTAGTAGCTGAAAGTATAATCTCAGATTTTTATTACATTGGAGGCTGGCTGACTTTTTAACCATGATAAATAGGGGGTGTACAGAGCAGTCTGCTCTAGTATTAATTATGGTCTTGGACCTGGTGCCAAGCATAATCTTCAGTCTGAACTGAAATGTTGTGACTCAGGGAAATTTTGCCAGGAGTTCTTTATGAGCAAGTCCCAAAGTTAGCATCATGAAAAGAAAAGGATGTAAGAAAAATGAAAAATGCTGGCTAAATTCCCATCACCGCTTACTAAAATTGCATGTTACTCCTGATAATCATGCACACAAATACTCTGCACTTCCCTATTTTCACTAATACACTCCCGCAGTATTGTGCTTATAAAGTAATTATTATTTTACTTTTAGGTTATAAAAGAAAAAATGATTTTAAAAAGATAAAAAATTGCTCAAGCAGGTTTTGTCCCTGCAGGAGAACCACCAGCCACATGAAGCCTCATGAAAAGTTACCATAAAGCTATAAAACAAACAAGGATTACTCGAAAATATAATTGCTCAACATAACCAGAACAGCCAGCAGCAGTTTCCTCTTTAGGCAATTGACTTCATAACCTTACCCAACCCTCAGAAATTTCCTGGTCAACAAGACCTTTTCGGAAGCTTTGTGGAAAAAAAAAAAAAAAAGCCTGGGTTTAATCAGTTTCCTTAAGGACTGAATCACCTCACAATAAGTCAGACTAAACAATTGTAAAAAGTTACTAAAAGTAAACCAGTTTATCCCTGTAGAGCAATAAAAACAAACAGGCAGACAGGAAAGCTGTTGGAAATGACCTCTTTAGACTACCCAAACTGAGGGAAGATTCAGATATCTATGAATCTCTGTTTCACTGAGTTACATTTTTCAGAGACCCTCACTGGTATAAAACAGTTGAAGGATTTCAGGCTGAAAGGGTTAATTCTTCATGAAGTTTGGGTCATGATTATTCCTTTTTTAATGGAATACTATAATTTACTATACTTGGAATTGTGATTATATAAACTCATAAAAGGGTTCTAAGGGTAACAGTACAAAGCACGTTTTTTTAAAAGTGTATTCAAATTATTACACAGAAGAGAGAGGGAAGGCTATTCTGTGAGACCGCATGGCTCTTCACTTACTGCTGTTAGTATATTCCCATCCTCAGGGATGGCCTTGGTGGGATTATTTAGGTGAACATATTCAGACAGACATGTAAATATTAGCACTACTGGAGTACGTGTCTGTAACAAACAGGGCCCGATCGCATGCCTAATTGTAGTTAGTGATTCATATTTGAAGGAGTGGCACAATTTAACAAATAAAATTTACCAAATCCAGCAGATTGTTTAGGTTTAGATGAGGATGTTGGGCTCCCTTTTCGTAAGGATCCTGTAATCTTTTTATTTACATAGCGACTTGGACAACTGGCCTGGCTGCAATCTGTTTTGGAGATTTAAGGCACAGAATACAAATCATATCCATAATTTCAGCCCCTAGGTTGTATGAAATTAGTGTTATGAGGTACGGTGAAAGAGGTCTATATGGGACAAAACACAGGGAGTACCTTTTATTTAAAGGGTTTCAATTATTTGTAGTTCTCCCATCCTTTACCAATGGGAAATGGTCAAAAATTTACAGATTCTTCTTTCCAGGTTTCAACACTGAAATTTGACTTTTAAAAAGCCCACAGAAAATTTGCCATAGAAATGCTTGTAACTCATAATGTCTAAGAGAGCATTATTTTCTTTCAGCAGAGGCCTTTTTTCAGTCATGGAAGAAGCCTCCACTGTGCTGAATAAATACGTGATAGAAAAGGCACCATCCTACACTAGTTGAAGTCTATTGAAGACTAAGTTTCTTTCTTGCTCTTTTCCTCTGCTCATTGGCTTTTTGAGGGTCATGGAAGAGCCAATAACTCACTGTGTTTCATGAAGAGCTGAGGGAGCATTATGATGCAGATGTTCCTTCTCCTTTGGAGTGTTACCTGCATGGTGGCTGATATGAAACCACTTTCAGGCAAGGCCTTGGCTCTGTACTCAGATACAAGCCCATGCAAAAACATTCACTTTTTAGCGACATGCCTCCAACTGTTGTTTTTTTGTTTGTTTCATTATTGGAGTTTACTACCTATTATTTTATTTTAGAGAAGTGTAGGATGTTTTTAAGCAAAGAAAATAATAATTAAAATAAATGAGGAAACATCTACCAGCAACCTGTAAGCACAACTAAAGTTAAATTTGTGCATTTCCATGAAAGTGCATGTCTTATTCTGGCTCCCTTTGGGTCTAACAATTACAAACTGTTAACTATGCTTATAGGATTTTAACGTAAATCACAGAAGAGAGCCAAGCCTGGTGCTCACTTTATCTAGGATTTTCATTTTAACAAATGTTTGACGTTTTGGTTTGAGAAACACAAAGCAATTTCTTATGGGCATTTTGCATGACAGACAAAGCTAATCCCTGGCTGTGACTTCTCATTCTTCCCCCTGTGGAGAGCATGGCTGCAGAGCCATCAGCAGGTAGAGTGCTGATTGAGTTGCAGTAGGTGCTGCTCCTTAAAACATGCTTTGAAAAAGTTTTGTTTTTCTTTAAACCTCAAAGTCTTTTCTTGCTTCTCCTGCTTTAATAGCCTATTGCAAACTTCCTGTCTACCTGCCACAGGCATTTGATTATAGCTTTTACACCCCTCCAAAGTATACTGAAATTCCTGCCCTGAAAGCTGGCAGTTGTGAAATGAAGGAAGAAAACATGCTATTGTTCAGCCTGGAAATGTCTGCAGCCAAGAACAACAAAGGTTCCTCTCCCGCCATTTCTGTCACCAACATTCACACTCCTTCCTATTCCACTTTAGGATTTTATTTGGAACAGGGCTCCAAAATACATAAATAAAGAGATAAAGTCAGAGGGCCAGCACAGACGACCAGGGGTCAGGGAAGGCTCTACTGGCAGACCAGACGGAATAGGAACAAATGGGAGTAAACAGATGTTACATAACAACAATTTTTCTAAAATTATTTTAGCAACACAAGGGGAACCTTGGCAGTCTTAAGACATTTAATCAGTCAAACTTTCTATAAACAAACATGTAACTTAATTTTAAATGTCATTTCTTGCTAGGGTTCGATTTCAGGTTGTTAACACACAGGCCTCCTCAGGGAGAGGAGTTCAAGGACAATTTCTGAACACAAAAGTGAAAGAGGACAAAAAGTTAACTTGATCCTGAAAAGCACAGTCCCATTTTGAATAGCAATGTGTAAGCCAGGGGAGGACCAAGACTTTCTATTTAATGGTGATGGATTGAACAAGGCCTGTTCTACAACTAGATAAATCATGCCCTGCAAAACTCTTAATTAGCCGGAAAGTGCATTTTCTGCAATCTTAAGATTCTCTGTTACAGAACCCAAAACCTTTGAGGATTTGAATTTCAAAAACTGGCAGGGTGCAATAAAACACTGCAACTTGAATAAAATATCTTCACGTATGGTAGAGCAAATTCTGGAGTAGAAGCTGAGGAGTCACCATCCTTCTCTCACTGTGTAAAACAAACCTGTTCTTCTGAGGGAATTTCAGTTCATAGGCTCAGAATTAGAAATGCAAGACTTTGTACTGATGCACAGCCTTCTCCTTTTTCTTCCAGATCAAGGGCATCACAAAGACAGAAAAATGTCTTGGAGAGAAAATAGGTTCATTTTCTTCAGACAACTACACTATTATCTGCTTGCTTACAAGCATCCTCATTTTTTCTTGCCTTTTGGAATAGAATCTCCTTTTGAGCTACTAAAATCAGGGCACTAAAACTCACATCTGAACCCAAAACCTCTAGGATCAGCAGGCAGTTTGTCTCCTTGCTTGGCACCTGGCTGCATTCATCCCATATAGGTTAAATTATTCTCTAATGCAAAGTAACTTTTTTTATCAGTTATAAAATAATAAACAGATTACAAATCCATCTAGATTAAAACATTAGAAAGGCATTAGGGAGCTCACTTATAAATTTATGCTCAGATTAGCTGAACTACTTAAAGACTGCCTCATCCAAGCAAGGTTTCTTTTTCAATGCAACCAGTTTTCAGGCACAATTCATGCATGTCTCCCAAAGAAGAAAATGTATATTCTAGACATTTCACCATCTTGAGGCAAGGTGCTAAAAGAACTGTCTGTCACCTCTGTTAGTACTTCAAGTTTTGATACCATTAACGTGTTTCATATGACCTCATTCTTTTAACCAAGGGGGCACCTAGCAGTTATATTTTACAGCTTCCCTAGATATACAGTGTGACTTCCCAATCAGTTCTTTTGGTGAAATTAACACACGTCCAGACAGGATTTAGGAACGCTATAATTGGGTCCATAGCTGTGGGTGGAACGGAAGGAAGTTGGAAGATATTTTTAACGTATCATGCTAAATTGCTCTAAGTGCAATACTCCAACTGTAGTCATGTTTGACTTGGAACACAGCAGATTATAAATCAGATATCTGGATATTGATCACTGCAATTTATACCTTCAAACAGATGATCATGTAGTAGTAGTTTCCAGGATATTTTTTTCTAGGCAACGCTAAGGAGTTTCACATTTTACATTTTTGTTGAAGAACTGGGCATGTTTGAAGTTTACCCAAATTAGTCAGACGTTGTGCAAATTGATGTGGGCTAGAAACCTGTGGCAATAGCCCTTTTTTCCCTCTCCAACATATATGCAACATTATCAGCCACAATTACAGTATGTCTTCCTTAAGGTTTTCAGGATAACAAATTACATTGTTAAAGTGTAGAAGGGAAATGAGGTATAAAAAATATGCTAAAAAAATAGATTTGCAAACCAGATTATGCCCATCCATAATTTCAAAGGGTATATACAGTCATATAAAACTGGCACCATCTGGTATAAAGATGTATCCTCATGTGTAATCAGCATGAAAATGCACATTTACTTTTCTGTCTGTATGTTAAACTGGTTAGTACTACAGATCAATCTGAGAGTAAATTAGATTATCCTTTGACCTCTGTTTCTTCCAGAGAATTAGTTTAACTGCATGATCATGTTTACCAACACTTCAAACTTTGAGATATTACTGTTTTATACTCTACTGGTGATGTCTGAACCAAAAATACCACTTAACCCTGTAGGATTTCCCTGTAGGATAGTGTATCCTACAATATCCCTGTAGGATTCGATGACAGGATGAATGGGGAAATTCCCATATTAGCATTGAATATGAAACCACTGACACAGCGCTCCATTGTCAGATTGGACTCTATTCAGGTGTCCAGTTTTGTAGAATCCCCCAAATGTTAGAGTTATTCCTGTTGAGGATGTTGCCCTATAGTGGATATACCAGAAAATTCCCTGAGCTAGAAATATGAGCTCAGCCTTAATGCTTTGTTCTCAGTACAGGAAGGAACTTACAGACGTTCAACAGTGCATTATAATGAATCATATATCCTATATGCCCAATCTACAGTAAAATCTGACCAACTAATTTATTTTGTATACTTAGAAAAGAATGATTTTATATGTATTTAAAATTTTCCAGGTGTTTCCAATTTCAAGATGTCAAAGAAAGATGCATCTAAACATCTAAACCAAGATTTATTTATTTATTTTTTGTGTGTGTGATGGAGCTGGTGTCATCTTAGAGTACTTCAGTCCAAAATGAATTCGTAGTTCTTAGGAAATTCTTGAGAAACCTATGGTGGAAAAAGGAGGAGACAGATTTCTGCTACTTAGAGACAGTAACAGGTTTCCTAAAACACAAACTACCAGAATTTCAGTCTGTGTATGGTTTTGGAAGGGACTTTTCTAGTTTAGAAAGTGGTCATGTTAAAAAAACCAACCAAACAAAATTACACATTTTTTAAAAGCTGTTAATACTCATTTTACTCTTAGTTTTGCTCCTCGTTCTGTTTTGTATTTAATTCTGAATAGGCATGTACGTAATTGTTGCAGATCAAGATGCAATTAGTGCTAATACTTTTCTTCATACATCTCTAAAGTCTGAGTATCAGATTCCTTTTAAATGTGAGTGGCCCTTTTCCCAAGTGAAGCAAAAAGGAGAGCCAGTTCATATTAGTTATGATTCTATTCTGGCAAGAAGTTAAACCATTTCACTCTGGACATCCCTTTTTAGCTCAAGTAATAAAGACAGGTCTGGAAATCCAATTACTGTCTCTTGTCTGTTTTTTTTTTTTTTTTTTTTTTAAAGGACATAGAATAGGTCTCAATGAGGGAGAGAGAGACCCAGAAAACTTATTTAGAAGGTTTTGTTTTTAAAGTGTATTCTTATTTCCTTACTGTTTAGAGCTTGGATTTTAAGTGATGTGATTACAACATAAATACACTATATTTTAGGACTGTTAAGCCAATTACTTTTTTTTTTTTTTTTTCCCCATCTGCAGCACCACAGAAAAAAGTTACAGGTTTTCTGCATTCTCTTTGCATCTCTGGTACTGACCTGCATCTCAGTCCAAATGGCAATGGCAAAATTTTATGTTTATCTGGAAAAAAAAAAAAAGCTGTTAAGAATAAGGAGAGAGAAGCATTATTTCACAAAATTAGTTTTGACCATGCATACGTCCCTTTTGATTTTATTCCTTCTAAGATGAGAGTGAAGGTGTGTGACAAGAACAGGTGCAGTAGTCTAGGTTTTTAAAATGTCTGGAAGGCCAGTTTCAAAGCATGGCAGGAAAAAACATCAAGCTTACAGTTCTTGTTCAGTCAAAACAAAGAGGTACATATTAAACACTAAGTATTAGCAGTAGCCATTTCACACATGACTTGGACAAAAGGTCACTGGAGAAATAGATTCAAAGAAATATGTTATGCACAGAAAATGTAGGAAGAGCAAATGGAGGCAAATTCATTACATGGAAGGTTAATGTTATTACGTCAAATTTTTTTTAAAAAGAACAAAGGTATGCAAAAATGGTAGCAGAACTGATAATATTACGTGACTACAAAACTACAGAATAACAAAGCCAAGACTGCTGAGAAGTAGGTGGTCTACCAGTAATGTAGTATCTGGTCATGAGATAATGCCATTTCCAGGCTGAGCTTGGTCGAAAAGCATCTCATAGATGCTAACATGAGGCCTTAACTCTCATTAATCTTTCACCTCCACATCTGTGCATGGCTTTTTTATGTATCTCCGTTCTCAGTAAAAAAAACAAAAACAAAAACAAAAACAAACTTTTATTAACAAATCATGCAAATCATGAAAAAGTGGTTTCTTTCTAACTTCAAATTACTTTTGGGATCCACTTCTTTTGACTCACAATGTCAGTAAGACTGGGAAATTCCAAAGTTTTGTAACTTTAATTTTGTTCCAGTGATCTGCAAGCAGAAATTCCAGGAAAGTTCCCTATTGGAAACTGTAGTCGTGGTGTTTGGCAAGCCAGCTGGACTCCCTCAGCTGTTGGTTCCCTGTCCCTGGGCCCACGTGTGGGTTAGGGCTTTCAGAATGGCTGCTAACAGGGGGAGGTGGCGGAGTCACCACATTTCTCCTTCTCCTTCTCAGGGTTCGCCTGCTCCTGAGCGGCTGAACCTTATGCAGAGGTACTTCTGCAGGTTACAGCTGAAAATGAATCTCTAAGCCAGCCTGGCTGTGTTGGTGAGACAGAGCTTTCTGATCCCCTCTTTGAAGCCATGACATTAACAGCAGTGGCCAGGCCAGCTGCCCTGTGGTTTTATGGCTCTCCAGCAATGGGGCGTGAACACATCCTGGCAGATCTGCTCTGGACCTCCGGGCCCTGGAAACCCAATCTGCTCATCAGCACATGAAAACATCGGGGATGTTGATGTTGTTGCTGCCAACCTGCCTGGCAGATCCTGTAGGAACCCTAGTAACTCCTACTCGATTACAGTTGAGGGAAGCATATACAATTTCCTCAAGAAGAAGTTATGAAAATAGTTGAGTTTTGGTGAGAAAATACCAATCCATCTTAAGTGAAGGTTTAGTACCTAACTCATGTTTGTAGCTCTCTTCCAAATAGGGGATAAAGTAAGATTTGGTCTCTCAGAAGCATTCCCTCAGTTTTCCCTGAAACACCTTTTCAGTAGCACAAGCAGCGAGCTGATATTTAGGCAGATGAGTTCATTATTGGCTTGGATTTTTAAGAATGACTGTATCATGTAGTAGTTATGAAACTACTTTTCCAGACTTTTGTCTAATCCAATTTTGCTCCTTATTAAACTGCAAGCCCTTTAGGAGCAACAATCTTTTTCTCTTCTGTATTTGTTCTGCTGTACATGATTTTAACATAACATGAATCTGGTATACACTATTGATTTTTTTTTAAATCAAAAACAAACAAACAAACAAACAAACAAAAAAACACACATTGAAATATATCCTCCTGACAGAAATATGAAGCTCCTGGCATATATATTACGTATAGCTCATTTAAAGATTCCAAGATACAGTTGTAAACAACCTGGTTATATCCATCCCATAACTAGAACGTAATCTGGTAACTGGCAAAAGGTTAAAAAGATAATTACTTATCCTACGGTGTCTTAAACTAACTTTGGATATGTGCTTCATTAAGGTTTTGAATAGATATTTCCCTTAAATGATCTCTATTTCCTTAATGGCTTTGACTATGTGTTAGCAAAATTGCTGATGGAGTTGGGAGGAATTACTAAGAAGGGACAGCATAGCTTATTATACATGAAGAATGACCATGAGGCTTAGAAAAATAATTGTGAAAAGAAAAATAGTATGAAACTTAAACTCAGAGAAAAAGGCATTAATAAGAATTTCTGCTATGAGCCTATTAGGATTAGGCCTATTAGGATTTGCAACGCAGAAGAGATCTGAATACATTAGCAACATAAAGGGCTAGCATTTTATAAGTTTTCCAACTAGATTCAATATTTCAAGCAGTGATGAAGAAGTATTAATAAAGGAAGCAAAAATATCATCTGGAATACTGTGGGCAATGTTCCAGAAAATTAATTCTAAAATACAGCCGTCAGATAAGGGAGGTCGTGGTGATGCAGGAAGTCTCTTCCAGGTACACATTTCTATGCCTCTTGGCACACTTCACTGTATAATTTCATTATTTAATCTTCATTAAAAACCTGTCCAGAAAAGCAAGGAAAAATGGATTTGGACTTCTGACTAGCAAGAGAGCAGGCAACACTGATATTAAAGTAACTCTTTATTTTCCTTATGCATCTGTTTGCCCATCTGAGAAACAACAAAGTCATTTTCCCAGTTTTGTAAACATAATTAAGCTAATTAAATACTCATCAGTCTGAATGATGAATTAAGCACACTTTGCTCTGTCTCTGTCCGGTATCATGACTAACGGCTGTCTGACATTACAGCCGAAGTAAACAAAACCAACTAGCTTTAATCTAGGCCTTGGCAGCACCTAAACTTACTGTTGCCTCCTTTTTTATGAGATCTTCAAGCACTTCAGATGACCAGGGCGCTGCTTCTGTCCGGTATCATTCCTGATTTAGTAGATTGCAGATCTCCCAGGAGAACAAGCAGGAGACTAAGTGTTTCACCAGCAAAACCCATGGAAGGGGCCCAGCAGTACAAAGGATAGTTTCCATTACATTTTAGCAGGAAATATGCAATTCTAGCAAGAATATGGGCTTAGTATTCTTCTGTCCACACTGAGCAATGTTAACTAGACTGAGGGAGCCAATGCTTCTTTCCTCTCATCCAGTGAAACTGGTATTGTTACTACTGCTAGCATCATTTTAATAGGCACAGTAGAGAACGTTCTCATCCTCATAGCTTGTCTGATGAGGAGAGGCAAATAGGCCACTGTCAGCTAGCTTGAGAAGACAATTAAACCCAGTTTTTCTGTTTACTAAGTACTTAAACCACTAAGTTGGCAGCAGCAATAACTCCCTGAGGGGCTGGCAGGTCAGACATAATCCCTTATGCTCGTCCTTTGGGTGATTCACACCATAGGAGGACATGTAATGTACCATCTAATATACCAAGACAAAGAGCCTGAAAGCTGAATGATGCACACTGCCTGTTTCCTCGGGCCCTTAGCTAGAAAATATGATAGGATAATCTCCCAAATGAATGGTAGATTCATGAATCCTATGATTTTTTTTTGCAATATTCCAGACATCCTTTTGGACATTTTCCAGTCATTGGAATGTCTTTTTATCCTAAAATACCACAAAAGATTAAGGTGATTGAGAAATCCTCTCTGCAAAGTGGGAGTTTATTTTTAGAAAAACCTTCAGATGTCAGTTTTAAGTACATGATGCCTGATCTCCATGGTCACATTGTGATGAAACTTAAAAAGACCTGCTAATCAAACAAAGTATTTTTAGAAGAATCCTAATGGGAACTAAGTACTGCAGCACCTTATTAAAATGTTCTACCATGGGGTGGTCTTCGCAGTCCCGAGTTAAGTGCAAAGGCTCCCCTGCATGATATGTGAGAAGAACTGCTACCTAACATTTGGATTCTCAACAGTGCATATTCTAAAAAATAAATTGACGTAGACAGCTAGTAGGTAGATCCACAGAGACAGATAAGATTTCCTCTCTGCCTCTGTACAGAATGTCAGACAGGCATGTTTACAGCTGAAAGTATTTTCACAAAAACAAAGTCTTCCTAGGGCCTAAACTCTTTTTGTTTAACTGCATGCACATTTAAATGATAGATGGAAGAGCAGCTGCCCATACTTTCTACTCAGTACCTCAGTGGTTACCACCACCATACACCACGCAGAGGCCCAGGTTCACCATGTTTCTCAGCCTTACTGAATTTTGACCTATGCCTCCTAGTGCAGAGCTTTAGTTACCAGGCAAGACTTTTTTGGGGGGGCACCTTCATGATTACTTTTATATTCAAGAGCACCTTCATGATTAAAAATAATCATGAAGGTGCTCTTGAGAGGTACGTTCAAATCCTAGGCTAAAGGGTTTTGTAGGCATTGTGAGAAAAGGGGCACCAAGACACCATTTTTTTGAATTGTCCACTCATTCTTTGAGTCCAAACAAGCATGATTCACAGCACCACAGCTGGTCATACAGCCAAAGTCAGGATTTCACTGAGTTTGTAGGATACAGAGGTGGTTCATCATAAAAAACTATTTGCAGATGTGGCAGCTGTCCCTCTGGGCACTCTGTTGTTGAGTAGACCTTAGATAGGAAGCCTCATTCTCTTGATTTGCAGATAATCAATGCAGTTTAATATTATCCTAATTTGGAGGGCCAATATGATTCCAAGTTAATTAGAACTTCCTAGCTGGTTGGAAGTGAACTCTCCTCAATGACAGTTCATGTTATATTCTGTTTGTAAATATGCAGACTGGGACACGTCCTGTCCTCATTTCACTGCTGTAAGTAAAATGATTCTAGCTTTATAGCAGTGTCGTTGAGAGCAAGGTTCCTCACCTAGTCCTTCAAGGGTCAGATTTTAAATGGTGTCATTTGGTATTGCTCCTCCGAGTCCTGTACAAATGTGCTGAATCATGAAGCTGAGCACTTATTGCAAGATGCTCTTCTTGCCTTCAGCCCCAAGGCTCCAAACTGGTCTACCTTCCGTTTTTTGATGATTTTACATTTCAGTCTTTTAATCAAAATGCTTTGCAGTACCACATTGTACACTCAAACTTCTGTGAGGCATTTTACATCAGCACTATTACTTTTAGCAACTAAGTGTGTAATCTCATGAAAAAAGGTTGAATTAGCTTGTCAAGCTCTATCTGCCATAAACAGTGTTGAATGATTTCAATTAATGGATAGAAATATAATCACCTTTATTTCTCTATTATTTATCAAAGTCATGCTGACACATCTCTTCTTACTTGTATCACTCCAGTCACTCTTTTTAAGTAACTGGGGATTTACCAATAAGGAATTCAAATTCACTTTGCCGTAGGTCATGATATGGCAATGACTATGTTTATCCCATTCCCACTGAAACAGAGCTATAATCACTTGCTTTTTCCAGTTTTCCAAAGCTCCTCTATTAGTCCAAGCTTTACCAAAAATTAATACAAATATTTGTAAGCCCTTGAGACAAGGTTGGGTGCAGCTCACTGAGACCTGCCTCTTCAGGTGGTTATTTTTAGTAGCTGTTGCTTACCAACCTACTCAGTTGCTGTTGGAATAGAAAGTATTTCATTATCATAGGAGACACTGTATTAACATTGGCTTTTCCACAACAACAGAAGCATTCATTTTTTTCAGCTGATGAGAGTATCTGGAGAGATAAGTAAGCTAGAATATAAGGGTTTTGCAGCATGACTTAGACAACAGTAAACTAAACTCACATTGAATGGACAAATCCAACTGAGGATCCACAGGAAGCCAACACAGGGAGGGACAGGATTAGGCTGGATTTAAGCTGAGCTGGACCAGATGACAAAATCTCAGACTATTTGAGGGGACTGATATATCCATAAGGCAGAATACCGTACTGCAAATATCTACCAGTTCACATCCTAAAAGTAGCATGGCCATGCTAGCACAACTTTGCATGCAAATTGACTAGCCCTTGTTTAATCCCTTAGTGATTTTCTCTGGGCAGAAATTTTCCATTCTGCTCTCATATTTGCAGTTGTTTCAGCAGATCGTAGTGAATATATGTCAGATGTCATTTGGTGGTTCTTACACTTCACTCACTTCACTTTCTGTCCCTGATATACCAGGGATGAGTGATGAGTGACTACTGAAAAGGGAATGTGTTGCTGGGAGGTTTTTTTTTTTTTTCATTTTTTTTCTTTTTTTTTTTTCTTTTTATTTTTCCTTCTGGGTGTTGCGACCTGCTATATATTAAAATGAACAAGTTCATATCTGCAAAGCAAGGCGTGAATGTTTATTTTATTCACTGTTACTTGACAGATTCTCAAGATTATTAACTTCCAAAATATTATACACTTTATTATATTGCTTATTGTCTTTGTATGGTGTCATTGCAAGTTAGAACCTGAGTTAATAACCTTGAAAATCAAAATGATATTATTTAACAGCTGTAAACATCATTCTACAAGCATATTTACCTAAAATAACTCAAAATACTGCCCTAAGCTATTAATGCACTTTGTACTGAAAAAAAATATATATATATATGTGTGTGTGTGTGTTTGTGCGGTATTAGAAAAAAAAATTCAAATCAAAGCTAACAACCTTGGAAAAAGAAATAGAAGAAGTTTGCAAAAAGCATTTAGAATTTTCCACTGTTTCAACATGAAGCAGCTATTCCCAATGCCATAATATGCACATAAGAATTAGCTGATACAACAACTCTGACTTCAGCCTGATAACTATATTAGCAGTTTTGAATTAGTCTGTGCAATGAATAATATTGTTCTCATTTATTCAATTAGCATTAAACTCTCTGTGTTACCTAAAGCAATATATTTGTCTCAACTAAGATTGCGGATGTTAGAAGTACATTTGCAATAAATGGGTTCTTGTTGTACGTAGACGTTTGGCTGCCCATGGTTTGCAGGAAGAAAGAGCACGATGACTGAATTATCTTCTTTCATGCAGTGGCTAGAGTAGTCCTAATTTGATTGAACTGCTCTCACAAGCAGCTCTTCCATAATATGAGAATCTAGCCCTGCTGGAAGAATAAATATGGTCCATGATGATAAAATTGGTAGAAGAGATTAAGAATGACCTTAAAATAGTAATTAGTCTCTACTACAAAACGAGCACTGATTTCTCTTTACATCAGCAGAATTCTGTTGAACACTGGTATGTAAGGGATAGACAGGTTACTGGTTGTCATCTCCTGTCTTTACATAATAAAATGCCTAATGCTTTCATAAAATTTAGGACACTGATGGAAAATCTGGTATTGTAATCACTTGTTTCTGCAAACAGAACTTTTCTTCTCTAAACGTATGAAACATAGCAAACAAGCTTATGTGACAAAATATAGGTTTTGTAGGGAGCAATAAGTACACAGACATGCAGTTAAAAAGATATACACAACAAAACAAACCAACCAAACAAACAAAAGAATAGAAATGCACAAGTCCTGAACGCTGAGGAGGGAGATACAAACTAAGAACAAAGAAAGGCAATAACTTATCCTCCATAGTCTTACTCAGCTCTCAGAATGATCATCCTGCTTTGATATGACTTACTTGATCATGACCAGGTGTGGCACTGAAATGAGAGGTCTCATTATTTTCTTCATCAAAAAATATCAAAATCCATTCATTATGCTATAAACAAGACAGCTGAGCAGAATGCAGAGACCTCACCATCGAACTGTCTTTCTCATTAATTTCCAATTACATGAAGGACTGAGCACTCTTTTTTAGCATTGTTTTTGATTTTTTAATGAATATAATGGAACTAACATTATTCAGTTCAGTGGTTCACAGGATTGAGCAGAAATGTGCTGAGCTACAGAGGATCAAGTCTTATTTGCTTTATTTAGGCATGAACAGGCTTACTGATTCTATGTATGTGATAGGATTCCTCGTGCAGCACAGTTTTTAGGCTCTCATCCAATCGTGTGGTGGGCAGGATCACAGAATCACAGTATCACAGAATGGTTGAGGTTGGAAGGGATCTCTGGAGGTCAGTCACCTGCACAGTATAATAGTGCTTCCTTAGATACACACTTAGGCACACAATTCTTTCTGGGCATTGCTGTGCTTTCTGAACTGCAGCCTAATCCTGTGAAGTGCTGAGCTCCATCCAAAAAGATGCTAACAACTTCAGATCCTGGTTAAATTGTAAGCTATTGACAGTAACTAACATGCTCATGAAGCACTAGGGAATGACATCACTGCTTATGTTTACAAATCCACTCTGTATACCTAACCAGAGACAGGTCATTTTCTAAGGAGAAAATTGTATGTATGTAGTATGTATATATATATATATATATATATTTTTTTTTTTTTAATTTGGACTGTAATGGAGTGGTATTCTTTTCAAAATGGATTGTGACAGGGCACAACATACAACAGTAACAAAAACACAGTATGAAATAAGTACTTCAAACTTACTGTCAACCTGAACGCATTTTATGGGATGATCTGTGATCCAGATGGTAGTGAAGCTGAAGTTATTTTTTCCTGGTGCTGTGGGAATAAAATACTGTGATTCAATGCCAGTGTGTGATCAATAAAAAAAATGTTGGCAATACGTCGGAATATTGTGCATTCTTAACTGGATGACGTGAACTCCAATGATTAATAGTAGGATAGCTTTGAAGAATTACTGGAAAAAGCTTTAAAATTATTTTCCTTTGTAGTACATTTCCATTTAGTGAATTGGCAAGCGAAATAACAATGAGAATTTACTGGTATGAATACTGTGTTCATTTGCTACGTTCTTTATAGTCTTGTCCAACTGGCAGTTTCTTAAGTTTTAAGTTTTCTGCAGCATTACCTGGATTTCCAGATATAAATAGTAATGCTTGATTCAAAATATTATACTAAGTAATGCTTTTGTCTATGATTTTCTACAGGGTAGTTAATGAATATCCATGTAAAAATTAACTTCTCTTCAGTATCTCACATCATTCTATCAATTTTTAATCTGCAAAAATTCTACTTATATGTATGTAGGAAGGGGTAGAAGGAATCCAGTAGAATTAAGCTCCTAAGCCCTTGTCTATAGCATTTTCATATTAAAAAATACCTGTAGAACCTATACCTGCTTTGAAACATATTAATGCATGTGTTTAAGAATTATAAGAATATTATGAATTGTTGCCATCTACTAAGGTGACCTGATTTTTAAAGACTTTTCCTATTTCTGAGTTTGGAAAAATGCATGGGGATGAAAGTCTCCATGCTCCAACTTGAAACCTTGTTTCTGGCCAAAATAATTCAGATAGTTCTGTGAATGAGGCAACTGATGGAAATTCAGTGTTATGATTTTCTATGCCACTCCCATGTTAGAAGCTTTTTTTTTTTTTTCCCCCAACATTTTCCACTGATTCCAGGTTTAGAAAGTGAAATTAACTATTTTTTTTTCAAACACGTGCCTACTGCTATTTTAGTAAATGTAGGTAACGTGGAAAATTACAATTTGCATATGATCAGTAAAGACTTATATTTTACAGATCGGTTCCTTGGAAGCTCTTTGCTTCTTCTCTGGGAAAGCTCCAGATGGCCTGAATAAAATTTTGGATGTTGCTTCTGTAGATGATGCCAAGCAAGACTGGGCTGAATCGATAGTATCCATTCTCTCCAGTTGATCCATGCAATGTGGAAACAGGGAAGCTGCCTTATTGAGAGGCAGAAAGAGTATGTCAGTAAAGTGACATACAGACCCTAGATTAAAATAACAGAGGCCTGGGGAAATGTAATTGATGGGGCAAATGAGACAGTGGGTATGTTTACATTAGGGTTTTATTTCAGATAAGGATACGTTCTGAAGCATCTCTCTTACCATTGATTACTGTCTCACAGTGGCCTTGCAGCATCTAAACTTTCTTATGACAGCGTACTGAAAGATCTCCTCCAACATCCATATAGTGGATGCTCGATCTGTAGCACCACCTCTTTTGCTCTACTGATTTGCTCCTCCTGGCTATTGCAAACTAGTTGGTGCCACAAGAGCCTGACTAAAGGTGTGGGAAATTCTCATTCCATGAGACTGGCAGGAGATAAGACAGGGCAAAGTACAAAGAGGAGACAAATCTGGCAGTATTGGAGGACTCGTTATGAAGGCAAGAATGTGGATTAGGAAAGCTAGTACTTAAGTGTGGTGAGATAAGATTAGGAGGCCAAGATTTTAATTAAATAATTGAGACATGTAAAGAGAAGAAGAGGTGAAAAACAAAGAATAGGGAAGAGACATGACTAGGTCAAATGAGAGGAAATGTAATGTGGTAAATCAGGGTTGGGGGGGACACATACTCTGTATCTATTAGAAGCACATTCGCTCCAGTGCTTCATCTTTCCTGTGTAGTTGTGTTAGCTGTTCAGTTTCCTAAGTGCTCTTCTACTCCTGTTAGATTTCTAATACTCCTCTAATGCTTGAACTTGCTTGTGACATCTTCTTAGATTTTATTTCCCAAGTAAACTCCAATCTCCTGTTTAGCCAAAAAAAAAAAAAAAAAAAGAAAGAAAAAAAAAAGCTCTTCCAAGCCTGGTCTTGTTTTTTTCCTGCGAATTTGAAGTAAATACATTAATTGTGCTCATCAATACTCCTGCTCTTTGTAGAATTGAGTACCAGAAGATTAAAGATGGAGTGCCATATGCAGCTAATAAAAACATAGTTTCAATTAAGCATACTTATGGGTCAAAGTTATTAGTATCAATAATATCATTAGTATGTTTAAAATACTACGACACCCAAAGCAAATGTTATTTTTCTACTCCAAACTCAATAAATGTAATATTGCAGTCAAATAGCTAATGTTACTGATCTTAATATACATATTTGATAGATAGTCTATACATTTTGATAGATAGGTACATTACAAACATTGGTAGCAAATTATGCCACATGCCCCATAAATACCTTCAGCTGAGCTTCATTTCTCTGAACAGCAGTTTCAAAGCCATTAGAATATTCATATATAAATAGCTTAGAAACATGTTGGTAGGAAGTAAAAATATCTCATAATGCTCTAAGTGTTTTTTACTGGTGTATGAAATAACCTGTTAGTATCTACATATGTTTTGAACAGCACAGTGTACTATTAATTTTACTGAATTTGGATACAACTGTCTTTTGTGATATGTACTTTTTTTTTTTTTTTTTTTTAAATAGCAGTTGCTATGAATGTCTGGAACTACAACCCAATATTTGTATTCTGGTTGCAAACCTGCATCTTGCACTGCTTATCAAAGAGAGACAGGCAGAAAGACTAAATTCAATAGTTATTCAGAATTCAATAGTTATTAAGAGCCATCACATAGAAGTCTTATGCCATCTTCAGTTGTGATCATGACAGGATTTCACGTACGCTGATAGACCTTAGATGTATTGATCAATAATTGCTGGCATCTGATTAAAAAGCACCCAGAAAATGTATCTGCCTTTTTATCAGACACATTGTCATAAATAAGCAAACATTCACGTGTGCCTGAGCCAGACTGCCATTTGGGCACAGGCCTTCATGCACCTACTCAAGTATGCTCGTAAGAGCACATGGTGTTGGAATACCGAGCAGCATCAGAATCAGGTGTAGGTCCTTGGGATCATAGGATTACTCTACTCTGAGGGCATACAGGAGAAGAAAGTGAATATTTCAGAGTACCCATGTTCCCAGCATGCCCCATGAGATGATACAGACTTCAAGACTGGCTACTGCTACTCATTCAGAGCCTCTGTACAAGCCCGGCACTGAAGTTCAGCAAATGTACTACAAGGCCCAGGTGACTTACCTGCGTTGTACTTCCTATACTTGCTGACTTTGGAAGCCCATCCAAAACCCAAATGAGATACCAGGTGCCCGAGGTGTGTAGCATCTTTTACTTTGGGAGACCTCTAGTGGGCCTCCTTCTTCTTGTCTCTGGCTGTAGCTCCCACAGCCAACGTAAAACAAAGTTGAGTGTGCCCATAGCTTGGACTATATACACGTGTATGTAGTTATTAAAAGAATTGTAATATACATGGGACCACTGTAAACCAATGCTTTTAAAGTACAATAATGAATTTGGTTCTCAATGGTTTCAGTCGATTTGAAAAATGGTCACTTAAGGTATGCACATGGACATGCCTAGAAGTATGTGTTCAAATACTTATCTTTAGGTGTATTTATAAGTCACGAATCACATTTTAGTACTTGCAGTACAGAAATGGCATTTTATGTGGAATTGTGATCCAAGTGACTGAGTTATCTTCAAAGCTCTTTCTTGTCTGGCTTTGTCCTGAGCACTGGTATAACATCAACATCACTGAAGCTTCTTTGGAATTCATTCTTTTTTATATATATATATACACACAATATTTATGTTTGTAAATTTATATAGAAACAGGATCACCAGTCTCCAATTTGTTTATCAAATTCAGTAGGAATGGACAAGAAATCTGGAATACTAAAATTAAGTAGATAATGAAAGGAAGGAAGGATCGTGCAACAATTGCAAATGATTTAGCAATTATCGAGTGTGAGAGTTTCATAACATAATTTAATGATAGTTGTCAGTTGTTTAATGGTAAATAACACCACGTTCTTACTTGCAGTTTGCATTGTTCCTCAAGGAGCAGTGTTCTCCTTTATGGACATGAAGGGACAGCTAGCACTCTGCAAACCGTCTGGTATATGACAGAATCCAAAGCACAGGAACAAAGAGCCAGTGTATTTTGGCAGACAGGACAGATTAGACAGGCTGTTATCATGTATATAATAAATAATAAGTGCAATAAAAAAAATAAATTCATACAAATCCATTGCAAAATATTTTACTGCTACCTCCTTTACAGGAGTACTTTCTAACGCAGGAATTATTTTCTGTGTAATGCTTATGCAGCCTCTTCATCTGACATTTATAAGATCACGAGTTGTGTTATTTGTACAAACGTCTATTTTTTATTGGTCAGTGGTCATGAGAGCAGAAAGTTGTATTGTTGTTTTTCTGAAAGACGATTAGTGTTTCTACTGCAATTGCAGTTTTCATGTTTATCACTCATCCATAAAAGATTTCATACAAACATAACATTTAATGACTGTTTAAGACTTCTTTGCACAGTTACAAGTAACTCCATAATGTGAATATAAGCATTTAAACATCAACCCTGTTATGTCAGCAACCAGTTCATATGCAACTACACTGAAATCAAGAGAACCTTTGCCACGAAAGCAGGCATTTGACTGTGTTCCTGGATGAGCAGATGTACATTAGTTTTAAATTACATGAGAAGCTTTTCAAAATGCTGTTTTATTTGGTATGATCTCTCAAAGAATATATGGGTACTTTCACAATATACAGGAATATACAGGTACATATGCATGAATTCCTTTTTCCCCCCTTCATGACAGAAAATGAACAAGTGGGGGGGAAGACAAGAGGAATCAATCTTCTTTCCTAACTAGTGGATCCTATCCTGCCAACAGCTAGGTAATGCCTAACTCTAACTCTCCGTGAGACAGGAATTTGATATTGTGTTTTGTGGAGCTACACATGTCCTGAAGCATTTTCCCTTTGGTTGTACATCATGCATAAAAATGGGCTTATGTCTTAGCCTTTTCCTGTTTTTCCCCAAGATATGTACTCCTCACCCTATGCCTCCTCAGAAGAGACATGCTTACCTCATAGCATACCTCTGGGGGGAAAAAAAAGAAAGAAAAAAAAAAAGGTATTTCTGAAGACATCATAGGCAAAAAGGAAATACCTTCCCTACCGAACTCACTTGGGATATCTAAAGCCACCTGAAATCAGTTGGGGTTTCATGGTATCATTTCAACTCATAAAGGACAGTGCATGAACTTCTGTGCATCTCACCAACTCCCATCCATGCCAGTGGATAACCATGGGGAGCCCTTGTTGCAATATGCTGATGGGACGTGGGGTGGAATGTGCGTAAGTCACAGCACCTCTGTGGCACTAGTGTGGGGAATTATTTTTGTTGATGAGAGAGTAGTTTGTGAAAAGTGTGATGTGTGTACTTTAATGATAGTTCTTCAAGTTAATAGTCAGGGAGAAAGCTTTTCTCATACCAGTGATTTTTGTAGTTCAGGGATACAAAGACTGTACACCATCACAATGGGTCTCTGGAGTCCTAACAGGCTAAATTCCCATTGCCTCCTATGGTTGCTTGCCTTAACAGCATTATTTCTGGAATTGGTGCAAAATAAATTCCTGTGGGATAATCCAGATAATTAAAATTTTATTTGAGTACAAGAAAAATTGCTTAGAAAAGTACTAAATGGAGATGTTGAAAAAACAACATAATAAAAAATCTGAACATTTGACAAATCATTGTGGCTACTGTACAGAGCAAAACTGGTGCCTCAGACTATTTGAAGATGACAATTGGAGAATTGTCTGTTGCAATATTTAAATGAAAAATACATGGTATACAATTTTAGACTGTATTACAAAATCTTTGAAAATTAAAAAAAAAAAAAGGAAAAAAATCCTTGATACACCATCAAAAAGACTATATAACGTAAGCTAAGTAGTTGTCACATGAGGTATACCATTGTTTTGACAAAAGTTGTAGAAGCCCGAAGTGTAATTCTCAGCATGGAGAAAAGTCAACAATAGAAAGCTTTGTATAGCTTAAAGCATTTATTACAGATGAAGAAAAGAAAGTGAATGCTGTGGTAGTGAAATATGGATGACTCATAATGAAATCCAGAGAAATATGTCCTGGGCACTGGAATCGCTGTAACTCTTAGATGGCTTGGCGCTGTGGTCCATGTGAAATTCAGTATTGGTAATGCGATGTCATGTGCACTGGGAGGAATGATCCGAAGCACGCCTATGTTGGTTTGTTAAAATTTTCTAGCCATTCAGAGTATTTGTAATGACAATACTCTGCAGATCTTTGCAAGTGTAGATCCAATAAAAAGATAAAAGCATGCATAAAGAATGCTTTATACAATAAAATATTTCAATTATATATGTTAAGAGTAGGCCTTCACTTGGAATTTTGTGTTCTGGTGTCCTACCCCAAATACAACGTAACAAAAAAAGATGGGACTTTGAAAGGCATAGAGGTATAATCAGATGGAAAATGTAGTAAAAATGGCTAGTTGGGAAATGATATGTTAAGGCTGTAACACAGAAAATGAATGGAGAAGTGAAATAATTTTTATTTACCTGTTTTCATAATTCAAACATATAAATATAGCTGATGAAACTGGAGAGCAATAAGATTAAAAATAACCATAGACACCTGGTGATAAACGCTCAGCATGAATTTCAGAAAAGATTGGATATTTATGAAGATAGGGATTAACATACAACATTTTGGAAGGGATTAACAATATTTGCATTTTTGAAAAGATGCAGAGTCTTAATGAACAAAAATATACCCTGATTTTTAATTACAGGAGGTTTAGAACAAAGTTTCTCTTCAGTGTTATTCCATATTCATCCACTATGGGGGTTCTTGCATTTTCCTTTGAAATGTCAGAGCCAGGATGCCAAATGAAACACTGGTCTGATGCAGCCTAAAGCTCCCAAAGCTATGGAAAATGTTGGATGCTTTAGCTTTCATGTGCATAGTTTGAGACATTAGGTCCATGTTTTTTTGGAGGAAACTCATCATCAATCCCCTGAAATTAAAAGAAAAAAAAAAAAAAAGAAAAGAAAACAAGCAGCCATAAAATCATCAGGCAATGAAGGTTAAGTTACAGTGCAACACTTTATTTACTTGATTACAAGAAGCACTACTTGTAATCATCAGTTTAGAAGACCTGGAAAGCAGTACTTTTTGTTTTTCTTTCCATTTTAAAATGACAGCAATGACAGCCAAAAAATTACTAATGACAACAATAATAATAATAAAAAAAATTAACTGCCTAGCCTGTTTTGTGCAGTCACTTTATTTCTTCACGCTCTGTAAGGGAAGGGTTGCTATTTATGGTATGCTCCAAGCCTGCCTTTCAGAACACAGCCCAGCTTGGCTGGACAGCTTTCAGTTGCTACTAGAAATATGTCACTTATTAGGAACAGAGGGGATGTTTGTCACTGTCTCAAGGGTTACTTTGGCTGAGGCGAAGAAACAGCTCAGTTATATAATGGAAAGAGCCGGGTCAAAGGATAAGACATCTACGTAGTGTGTACTCAAGACTCCAGTAGTGCAGACTCAGTTTCTCTTCCGTGTCTTTTGCTGACAGTGAAACCATGGCTACACAGATCTTCCCGTCTGTCCCCAAAACTACCTCATAGCTATGGGGGCTGAAGTCACTATTAAAAAACACTGCCAGGACTTCTCGGCTGAGAGAAAAAGACTCATCCTTCCTATCGCTTCTCTTGCCGTGACGGTATCTAGTTAGCATGCAGCCCTGTTACCCTGACCCATCACGTAGTCACGGTTCAAACCCGAGTCCAAACCAACTGGAGAGGTTGCCAGCTCCAGCAAGGATGTTTGAACAACTGTCTTAATGGTTGGTTCATGTCATCAGTCCTTGAGTCCTCGCTAGTGGTTATGGGGGGATACCCCTTGCTGTGAGCTCAGTTCTGACTTCTGAAGCCAAGTGGAAACAAAGACCAAAACAGACCCTGTCTGGTTTACAAATACAGTAAAGCAGGACAGTGTGCTACACAGCACTTCAGCAAAGGAGAGCGAGCTGTAAAGTGCCAAAGAGAAGAAGGCAGCAGCTCTGTTGTTTACTTGGGCACTACAGGTCTCACTAGAAGGTAGCTCAATCCGCAGCTTCTGTCAGAAGAGAAATCATCTGCACCCAGAGTCTTTTTAAAACATTCCCTTCGTGTTTCACTTCCCAGGATCAAGGGAGCGCTCCGTATGAGATGTTTAACCCAGTACCAGATCTTAGGGCTGCAAGAACCTGCAGGACCGCCAGATCCTAGGGCTGCAGGACCCCCAGCCCCGCAGTACCACCTCCCGGCAGACAGCCCCGGGCAGCTCAGCGGAGCCTCTCGCCCCGGTTACCGAGGCCGGGGGCCGGGCGGCACGGCGCAGACCCCGGCTCCTGGCCTCGGGGCCTGGCGTTTAGGCAGGCCCGAGCCGCGAGCAGCCGGCTGTGCGCGGAGCCCCGGCACCCTGTCGTGCCGCCAGCCGGCCGCGGGCAGGGGGCAGCGGCGGGGGCCGGCTCGGCTCGGCCCGAGGGCTCGTCCTCCCCCCGGGCCGTGACGGGCTGCCCCGGCTGGCGGGCCGGGGGCGGGCGAAGGTGGGGAGCGAGGAGGACGCGGGAGAGGAGTTTAAAGCTGGGGGGGGGGCGGGTGGACGGGACCGAAGGGAGGAGGAGTTTAGGGAGAGGGCTCCTGGGAAAGGGAGTTCGGGAGAGAGGTGCGGAGGGGGCTCCGCGGCGGCAGGACGGGCGCCCGGCGGAGCCTCCCCGCTCGCCTGTGCCGGCTGCTTGCCCCGCCGCGACTTTCCGGGGGCGCCGGCGCCGCGCCGGGTGCCCCGCAGCGTGTCCCGGCGGCGGTCAGCGGGGGGGAGCCGGCGGCCGAGAGCCCGGCCCGGCCCCGCGGCGGGGCGGGAGCCGTCCCTGCCCGGCGGCCGGTGACAGGTGCGCGCTCCTCGGCGGCGGCAGCGGCCCCGCCGCTCGTCCCGGCTCCTCCGACCCCGAGTTGTTTAGTCCTCGGGAAGCTTGGGTTGGGTCCAGGTTTTGCTTTGATCTTTTTTTTTTTTTTTTTAAAAAAAAAAAAAAGCCCAAGAAAAACAAAACCTGGAGACGCAGAGAAGGGCTCTAGGAAAAAGTTTTGGATGGGATTATGTGGAGACTACCCTGCAGCTCTCTGCCGCCGGAGCAGGCTCGGTGCCGCCTTCTCCCCCGCGCCCGGCGCTGCTGAGAGACGCCCGGCCCCCGGTGCCGCTCCGCCAGCGCCCGCTGCGCGCAGCCCCGCGCCCCGCCGGCCCAATGCTCCTCCTCGGGCTGCTCCTGCTCACGTCTGCCCTGGCCGGTCGGAGGCAGGGGGCCGCCGCGGAGTCCGACCTCAGCAGCAAGTTCGCCTTGTCCGGCGCCAAGGAGCAGAACGGTAACGGAGCCCTTCGGGGAGGTGGGGGGGGGGGGGGTCGGTGCGGAGCCCCGCGGAGCGTGGGGCTCCGGCGGTGGAGGGGTGGTGGCAGCGGCTCTGCTGCCCCCGGGGAGCCCGGCCGGGGCCGGTGCTGTGTGTGGGTGAGCGGGGAGTTGTGCGGGCTGGAGAGGAGCTGCCTGGGGAGCGGGAGCCTCTCCCGGGAGTACCTGGGGTGTTTGGGGAACTCTCAGACAGCAGCTCCCCCCTCCCCTGCTGGAGAAAGGAGCCTTTCATGCAGCACGGGCAGCTTCGGGGGGTGTGATTTGCTTAGCCTCTGAACTCCGTGTGATTTACGGTGTTCAGGTTTTAAGCGCCTCTCCTCTTGATTGACTATTACGGAGTCATTTAAAGGGTATTTCACAAAATGAAACGTTATATACCGCGTGAAACCATGCTTCGTGTAAAATATCTAAAGTAAAGGCCGTTAGCGCACACTCACGGAAACCATGGAGCTTAACTTAAGGGGGAAAATACTATTTGTATTTTGCATGTCAGCTAGAATGAGCTGTATGCCTGGGCACAGTCAACACAAAAGGAGAAGCTGGGAGAGCTCAAACTTCTGTGAACAGTAATGAAACACAGCAAAAACACAGACTTAAGACCAGTTCTGTCAACTTTGAACTTGGGACTCCCCTGATAAAAGCATTGTACGTCATGTCTTTAATAGAAAGCAAAGACCTGGGGACCTCTGCAAGCATTTTATGAATTAATAGGACACACAACGTGCTAGCAAATCTAGCAGGAGGGCTTAATGCTGCTGTGGCCTGCTAATGTGATGATATATGGCACCTGTGGGCTGCCAGCACAGCTGATCAAAGAGCAGCACCGGGATCAATCTCTAATCAGAGCAACTGTGCAGGGCCAGAGGAAAGCGATCAAAAGACCCGGAGACCCGGCTGTTCTGGCAGGAAACCAATCAGACTCTGTGCGCAGTACAGGAAATTATCTGCTCTGTGTGAGCGGAGAAATGACTCCCTCACCCCCCACCCAACTTACCTGACGTTTGGGGCACTGGTTTGTGACAAAAAGGGCTTGGCACTAATGCGCTCAAATCTTGTAATGCTGCGGTCCATTCACACCAACACATGTGATGTGCGACTGAAGCATCTCAAGATGCACAGAACTACCCTTGTTTTGCTTTAACTTTGTCAGGACTGGGAGGAAACCTGCTATGCGGTCAGCCTTCCATAGGAGGCCTGGTGCTTGGTAATGCAGCTGGGCCTTCACAGGGCGCCGGGGCCCAGCTGTGGGAGTCCAGCGATGAAGTGCCGAAGGTAGATTGTGCCGCTTGGAAGCAGGACTTGTGTAAATGGGTGTAAGTGTACGTGGCAGCACAAGCTGGATTCTCTTCACGTGCATCAGAAATGCAGCTGCCTTGGGTCAGGCTTCAACTGGTTTGCAATGTGATTTGGCATGCTCTAAGATACCGTCACTGCGTCTTATAATAAATGCAAATCCAGGAGAAATTAAAAGTGTGCTGAAACTGTATTCTGTGGTAGTTCATACTTGCAGACAATCCAGGTTATTGTTGTAGTTTACTTGAAGTTTATTTTCTCATTGTTCAACCACAAAACTTTTTCTCAAATATTAGTACAAGTTTAGGTACAATTAAATACCAACTCCTGACTTTTCTTAACTGACTTTAATTATTTGGGGGATCAGTAACACTGGTCAAACCAGTTCTTACTTGGTTTAATTAGAGTGATTTTTACACTGTACTGCAATCTGAAGATTGTATAGCTTTTAGCTAGAGGCAGGTTAAAACTCCCTGGAGTTTGAGAATGAGATATTGCTGTTCGCATGCCAAATAATCTTTGGTCAGGAGAGAGGGAGCTTTTCCACTCACAGTCTACAAATAAAAATTCTGTCCTCTACTTGTAAAACTGCTAAACGGCCGAGAAGTTTTGCTGTAGAATGGATTTCAGTGTTGCTGGGCTGTACTCAGGGGTGCCGTAGCTGTTGGTTCAAGGTGATACCAAAGATGTCTATGGCCTGTTATTAAATCAGTGGGACTACTTGTGTTATAGAAGGTAAGCATGTGCCTAAGGACTTCTTTTTTCATAATTGGAGGCTTTTTTATTTATTGGCTAAATGAGCCTTAACTTCAGAATTAAGGTTTGACTCAATTGGATATATTGCTAAATGCAGACATAAGTTCTCTTGTTTCTCTTGCACAGTGCATGACGTTTTGGGTGGCAATTTCCTAGGACAAATATTTCTTTGTACTTCTAAATTAGATAAACTTAGAACACAGTCTTTTGCTGCTACCTTCTGAGAGTTCAATGTGATGGTTGTTGTGGGGCTGGTATAGCTCCATTGGAAACCACTTAAAACTACCTCCTTGTTTTTGTTGGACCTCTGTGATGGTCAGAGTTCCTTCAAGAAAAGGTTTATTTGTAAACTTGGCTCGACAGTAAGGGAGTTTATATGATTTTCTTGAAAAAAGTATTTATCTTTAATGTCTTTATTTGTAATTCAACTGAGTAAATATTCATCTGGAGGATCAAAGGAGTTTATGCAACCATCTTCTGGAAACTGGAGTAATAGTAGTAAGTGGTGCGTGTAGTGATGGCTCCCAGGTAACGGTATGGATTTGACTTCCACAGTTCTTGTGTTGAAAAACAGATTATGCTTGAATGGATTTTCAGACTTAGGTGGCTTTGTCAGTACTCTTATGGCTATCTGGCATATTTATTACCCTTTTTCCATATTGCAGTAAGGAGTTGTGAAAAATAGTTCTCAGTTTCTTTTGAGGAATAAATCTCATTCTCTTGTATATTGAATTTGATTACTTGGATAGTTTACTTATTTCATCTTTCTATTATAGTTCTTACTACTCATTCTATTTTTCAATAGTATGTTTGTGTACTATCTTCAGTCTGTTTCTGTAGTTTCAGCAATGTCTGAGGGAGCTACTGATGGAGTGCTTTATATGAATGACTTAACTCTAGGGGCCTGAGTGTACCTGCTTATGTGATGCTACTAGTTTACTCCAGACTTGATTACAACGTGAGATGGTAGGTGAATCTAAATTCTGTTCTCTTGGCTGTCTTAGGAAAGATGTGATAAATGTCCACAATAACTTTACTAAGCTACAGGCATCGGGTGTTAGAACTTCTGTGAGAAATATGAGGATGTCTTTTAGATAAGATAATGTAAAATCAGGTGCTATAAGAAGTGGACAGTATAGCTTATGTGTCATGTATGTTTAGAAAGTAGCAATGAATGCCTTCAAAAGACCAGAAAACTGAGGTCAGTTAGCAGTTCACCAGAACCAACTACTTACAAAAGTTAATTTTCCTGCAGTCAGTTTCAGGTGAGAATCACAGAATGGCTGAGTTGGAAAGGGACCTCTGGAGGCCACCTGGTCCAGCCCCTGTTCAAGCAGGGCCACCCAGAGCAGGGTGCCCAGGACCATGTCCAGGTGGCTTCTGAAGATCTCCAAGGAGGAGACTCCACCACCTCTCTGGGCAGCCTGTGCCAGTGCTCAGTCACCTGCGCAGTACAGAAGTGCTGCCTGGTGTTCACAGGGAACCTCTTCTGTTCCAGCTTGTGCTGAAAAGAACCTGTCTCCGTTGTCTTTGTTTTTTAATGCCCCGTGCAGGCATTTATAGACATTGATGGGATCCTTCCTAAGCCTCCTCTTCCCCAGGCTGAGCAAGCCCAGCTCTCTCAGCCTCTCCTCACATGAGAGGTGCTGCTGTCCATTCAAAAAGAAAAATGATGCTGGAGCTGGAGGTTGAGACATGCCTATCTTAGTTTGTACCTGGGAAGACTTGACGGATACAAGTAGAATTCAGCAAAGCGCTGGTGGGCCAGAGGGGCCTTCTGTTTTCTCCTCAGCTTGTGCGTGGCCTCACAACCACCTGGAGGATTCCCCTGTTTGTTTGAGCATCTTCAACGGAGCTTGCAGTTAATTCATGGACAGGCACAAAATCATGACTTGGAGTTTCTGGTGAAGATCATTTAACTCAGGCTTCAACACCTGAAAGAGCATGTTTATGTCTGAGGGATGCAGTTCATTCAGTTCTTGGAGGTGAGAATGTCAGTGCTTTTGCTTAATTTGACTGTAAAATTATCTCTGACAAAAGAGCGTACTTGAAAGCAGTGGGAATCAATGCCACTACTGCTGAGTCTAGCTGGATTGATGAATGCCAGTACTGCTGGGTAGGAGAAATTTCCTTTCTTTTGAGAAGAAAAGGAAGAAGAAAATATGAACACATCATCTAAAGGGAAACATGGTAGTGATGCAATTTGTCCTAAGTTTAATCTATTTCTGTTTAATCCAAGACTTGTTTTGAAATGTTTTAAAGCTCTTTTCCTGGAGAGTGAAGAATTGTACCACATCCTCTTTTGACTTTAAGCAAAAGATTGTGGCAAATTAGAGAAGTTCTTCAACACTGTGATAAATTGCAGTGCAAGATGGTTTTAAAAACAGGTTTGTGCCTTCTAGTTGCCTTTTGGCATATTGCCTGGTGCTTGGCAGAATCCTGCTCGGAACTGCTTTTTAGTCCTGCTGCTTTTCTCATTTTTGTCTTGTAGATAAAAGAGAAGGTATTAAAGGTACAGACCATTTGCTACTTGTCCCAGATATGTATGCGTTCTTGCCTTTCTTTATGTTTGTTAAATATTTTGAGTTTAATTTTAAGGGAGAAACATGGAAAATCCATTTTTTTGCAGTAACTATTTCTTATTAGGTTTGCAGAAGAGATTTTAAGGCCTTGTAGCATTGTTTTGGGGTCTTTAGTTTCTTTCAGTCATATATGGTGTTTTATAAGAGAGAAATAGCACAGGATATAACTTGAGAAAGTGACAGCTATACAACCAAAGGTGTTATGTTGGACTTTGTCTTCATATAAACATAACATCTTTTATAGAGGCCAGACATTATCCAAACCCTTTGAATCTAATTATTACATAGTCAACAAGTAATAGCAAAGTAGCGGTTTGCACCCTACAGCAGTGGTTTTGCATTATAGTTGGGTGGTTTTGGGGTTCTTGTTGCTGTTGGGTAGTTGCTTCTTCTAGTTTTTGCTGTGCCTGGCAGTTCCTGATTACTAGAAAGAGCATATGCTGTCCAAGCTTGCTTCCCTTCACTGGAAGTAAATTGCTTTACAGATAGCCCTTTGCTTTAATAGAGAGCTGTGCTTTTGCTTTTAGTTGCAAAATGTGTGTCATGGAAAGTATGCTTCCCAGTGTGCAAGTTTCTTAGAAATTGTCCTGTACAGGAATAGATTTTAGAGGAAACATGTAGGACTTCTTCAGAGTTGCATAACAAAACGTGATTAGCACTACCATGTAGAACTGCCGTTGATGTTGTAGCACTTATGTATCTGTGTGAGTGATTAGTTCTTTAGGAGTTTCTGAGAAATTAACTGAGAAATGAGAAACTTCATTCTTCTTGGAAAGCTTGTGTAGCTTGTGTTTGAATGTGAAATGCATTTTTCAAGTAGCTGAGTGAAAATTTGTAATGTGCTACTGTGAAGCTAAAATATAAACGTCATGCTTCCTAGAGGCTTAGTTAGATCGTAGGATATTATTGTAAGGTGGCAACATCAGGAAACATTATTCATGCCTCCATCCACAGACATCCTAGCCTTAGGGTTCATCTGTCTTCTGATCTTGTCTTCTGAACATCCTCGTGCTGAGATTTTATAAATCTCCACTGTTACTGTGTTATCTGCAGTTGATTTTGTCATCCTACAGCACGCTAAGCAGTCTTTCTTTATGTGAAGATACCCATCTTACTTAGCTTGTGTACAGTAGCACCTCTACATGTTTTCATAACCTAACCAGTTTCTACGCAAGTTGGTGGGATGGGTAAGAAGGGAGAAGGCCGGAAAGATTGCTAGACCCTTATGGAGAAAGTCTTGTACACGGAGAGTATAAGTAGTATTAAAAACGTTGATGTGAAGGAGACAGCCCAACTAATTCCTTGGTCTTGGATACTTGAGGCCTTCTGAATCAAGGTTAGCAAGGCCTGTCTGTCTTAAGAGTTCAGAAGACTTGTTGAGTTTGTGAAAACTGGTTATCGATTGTATTAAAACAGCATCCAGATGTAGCTCTGCCCAAGCACCATTGCACTTGATGCTCTGAGTATGGCACGGTACATGCCGAGGTTGGCCAGGTGGTGGTGGGGTATATAGGCTGTGTTCCCTGCTGGCCTCACCATGGGACATGTGGCTCAAGGTTTTTGGGTGAAAGGTGCTGCTAGCTGGGTAGCTGTTGTAAGGAGACCTCCTGTAGAGGACCTACAGCACTACAGGCCTTCTGGGAATGAGGGAGAGTGGCGTAGCCTGTGATAACTTCAGATGCTGGATTGAAACTCCCATATCACCCTTACTCAGCTGTTCTTGAAATGTGAAGCCTGTCTTGCAGAAAGCAAAAGATATCTTGGTAAAAGGAAACACTGCTGCTTGTGTTTCCTGTACTTCTAGTCTTGTTTTGTATTGCTTTTGCAATCATATTCTTATTATGAGTTGGTAATAAATTACATAAAACTGTTTGGGAGATGCCAGTGATGCAGGAGGTCAAATGCTGCAGTTAATGAGTGAGTTGGTCCTGTAATCTGATAAATTGTCTTCAGACTTGGTCCAGGCACTAGAAAGTGCAGGAGTGGTGCCCTTCTTGTAGTTTTTGGTACTCTACAGCTTTAAACCATTACTCGGTTTGGCACGTATCATCAGCAAAGCAGTAAATTTCTGTCAGGGGAAAGTCCAGGTGTAAAATACCAGGGAGTGTTATATTTGAAGAGTAAGCTGGAAAAATGTTCTTGGAGAAGCTTTGGCCATACCTCCCATGTTAATCCAGTCCTGTTAATCTCTCTGCTGCCTTTTAAGTGTCATTTGTTTAAAAGCCCATGAGGTGGGGAAATGACTTTGCTGGAAGAGGTTCTGTTTTGTGAAATAATGGATAATGCTATTGGTGATCCTAATCTTTGGCTTTGGTCTTTCCCAGAAAATTCCTGTCTGTTATTAAGCTGTTATTTGGGAAGCTTCGCTTGTTTCCCCCCCTCAGTTTATTTCACGATGTTGAAACTGTCCGACTGCTTTCATGCCTGGTGAAAGCAAAGGGAGACCCAAGTCCTAGTGGCTCTGTGTTCCTCCTCTGATGGACAGGAAACCAGCGTGCCTTTTTATACAATAGTTAAACGCTTAAAAAAGACATGGCACAGGAAATTCTTCTGCTGTGTGTGAAGGTATGGCATTTCCAAACTGAAAGTGTTGTTCTGACTCTTTTACCGGTAGTGGTGAATTATATGAGGCCACTTCCATCTGCAGAGAGTCTGTTTCACTTGCTTGTGGTTCTGGGGCTCATTCAAACGCTCTCAAACAAATAAAAGGAATGGATGTAATAACTTCTTTATGGAAAAGTCATAAAAAGCTACAGGGCCATGTAAACAAATTGGGTCATTTACAAGATGTTTAAGTGATGGATATTCAGTCCAAATTCAAAGGTGTGGATTAGATTTTACAGTCATCTTGACTGAATTTTGCCCTCAACAAGACTTTCTTTTTCTGCCAAAATGTCTCTGACACTATAGATGACAAATTCTCAAACAGTATTTTCAAACATTTCAGTGCATTCAGGCTGAAGCAGAGAAATAGAAGAACAATTCAGTAGTATAATTTGATCTTTTTTTTTAGGTAAATGAAGGCTCTTTCTTGATACGCCTGGTTACACTGTAAAGCTGTAGTGGAACTTTGTAGTGTTCCAGGGGAAAATAAATTAAAACAGTTTCCCTCCTGGATTCAAACATGCCTGAAGTAATTACAAAGCAACCGTTTTGGCTCTCTGCTCTGTTCATTTAAATAGGTTTGTACAGAACAGCAGCAACTGTGGTCCAAGTTAAACTCTACTAGTTGCAGAAACTTACATTGGACCAAATTTAAGTTCTGAATGTTGTATCTGTGGCACACAAACTCATAAGACCTTTGTGAGCCATTTAATCATTTTTTCAGAAAGTACTGAGAAAGTGGAATCGAATGCAAAAGAAGATAACTAATATTTTTGCATATTAAAAAAAACATTATGTAGACTTATTTACTTCAGTGTAAATGTAAGCTTATCTATGTACAATTTCTTCAAGTTTAGAGAAGGGGCATTGATATCGGTTACTGTAGAGTGCCTTCTTTCTCATGAGATGTGGCTGCCCACTCAGCTGTTATTACCAATGCAACTTCAGCTGTCTTTCATAACTCTTCATTCTCTAAAATCTGAAGGTCATTTCAGAATGAAAACTTAGCCCAAGTTTGACATTAGCTGTAATGAACTGTACGTGGGTGAGGCTAACTATGTGCATGTATCACACAGAATAATGTAGCTGTGGAAATGACTTACTTGGGAAATGTATATGTGTGATTACATAGTATTTGAAGAGGTCCTTCAAAAAAGTCATTCACAAGAATATTCTGTTGCCTATGTAGATGGTAAAAAGCTTGCATTTATATTAAGGGCAACTTGTATTTCAAAAATACAGTTTTGGGAGGTGGTCTACCATAATATCTCAAGGCTTAAGTGTCTTAAATGTCTGTTATGCAAGGAGACTCACACCTGCAAATACTTGTTGCTTGTAGAACTATAGTGGACCTGAAAGTGAAGTAAAGCCTTGTAATTGAGCTAACAAGCAGTGGCTTCAAAACAAACCCGATTCCTAGACAAGGAGATGAAACTGTTGTATCTGATCTTACCTAAATGTTACTTTTTTAAAATAACTAAGGATTCTTGCTGGGTCTACGTTCTTTTTTTTTTTTTTTTTTTTGTCACAGCAAAATTGCATGAAAAGATGGAAAAAAACTTTATTAGCACTTACGGCCACTTCTTTAATAATTTCTGAGAATAGACATTCTCTTATTTCTAATATTAATCTCAGACTCCAAAATAGCCTTTCAGTCTCCATGGTAAATGGACATCTTTCAGTCTCCTTCAGACTTTTCCCTTGGTGTGGGGGGGAAAAAGAAGGAGGAAGGTATTTTAGTGCCATTCTAGGCTTGTTTGTTTCCATCCTGTGTTTGATAGTTCTGGGGAAGTCCACCAGCTCCCTCACTGGCTATCTTACCAATTAATCTTTGCCAGACTTTCATCATTCCAACCTCTCTAGAGTTGTACATTTATTTTAAAATTCATCTAATAGAAGAAATATCTCCTTCTCTTCCCTCCAGCCTACCAGCTGTGGAGTTTCTCCCCCGGTAGGTGCTGTAATGCTGTGACAAACTTTGTTCAGGACTGTTGCTTAACATGCATTACAAACCTGTGTGCACTCTTACCTAAACGGGTAGGAAACAAACAACAGGAATGCTGTGTGTTCTGTAGGAGATGAGTGGTGTTTGTGTTGGATGATGGTTAAAATTGGTAATATCTGTTATCAGTTAAAATAGTCTGTTCTGTCCTTGGAAGGTATAACAGCTAATAGACATGGGCTCTTTTGTAAGAACACACGTGCTCTCGCAACGTGAAATGATTTTCAGCTCTCGTGATGCTGACTGCATTGTTCTCACTCTGCTTTCTTGGCAGATGTGATGAAGATGTTTGTGTGTATGTTTATGTACTCCCGCTTTGCCTGCAGTTTATTCATAACATTCAGAAATGCCTGACCCCTGGGAGCAGCGCACATCTATAGTCAGATTAGAGTCTACAACTCTAATTTCTCTTAAACTTATGAAAAACTTCTGCTAAGCAGTCCTTGTTTTTCTGGTGGTACTTGCTGGCATAGGAATTCACAAAGTATTTACCTGAAGTGCTGGTTCAGCCTTGTAGTTATTTCTTTTGAAGTGGAGATTGAATTTGTGATGTGCAGTATCATTACTGGTAAGGATCTGTGCCAGCAGAGTGTTTCAGAGGTCAGTACATCTCTACATACTCTCATAAGTCTATTGCACCCTTGATAACATAAAGACTCTCATGAGATGTTGGGAGCAGTCACCTCTTATGTTTTTTCAACTGGAGATTGCTACTTTATACCAGATTCTCAACAAGAAGCAGCATGAGGGCGGGGAGGTGGGTGTCCTGAGCTGAGTCCAGCCAGAGCTGCCAGAGAGGTTTTGAGTTCATTAATTTTCATCTCAAGGGAGAGCTCTGAGGTTGTTTGCAATCTCACCTAGCACCTCAAGTGGGCCACATGTTGATTCTCTGGAGTACACCAGAGAAGAAAGCTGTCTTACTTAAGTATCTGTCTGCTTTGCAAAATTACCTTACTGCTGTGGGGGGAAATAGGGTTTTGTGTTGCTGTGAAGTAGAAATATAAACATCTTCCTAAAGCAGGTGCTTGCTTTATCAGAGAGAATCTGATTCTCCAATTTGTCTCATTAGTCAAGGTACACTTGAAGGTGCTGTGTAACAATGATACCTAACACCTGAAACAGCTGGGAGATGTTTCTGCATTGTAACTGCTTTTAACATAATCACATTGCCAAAATTTGGACCTGGTAGAGTTCTTTGCATTAGGGGAAAGAAACCAATGTTGTGGTACATCTGACACTGTCTTATAGGATCTGTAGCTTCTCTATGAGATTAAGCTTTAGAGTCTACAGCACTACCACTGAGAGTACTGGGTCGGGATTGGAACAGTGCCCTTGCATAAAGTTGAATTCTCTTGCTCATTATTTTAAAAACAGAACAAAAAAAGCCTGATCTTGTTACCGGTTGTGATTTGTCTGAAAGTGTTTAAAACACTTCACAATGGAATGGATGCTGAGTTTCCTTGTGGACAACTGTAACAGCGCAGCATTTATTTCTTGCAGCAGTTGCTTAATGGATGGTCTTAAGTAATTAAAATTTATAGCTACGTGCACTTGTATGTGGTTTATTCTGACATTTTTATATATGTGTGTGCTTAATGTTTGTTTGCTCTAATTCTTTTTATTGAGGTGTATTCTTGGGTTAGATTGACTTGTTCAGCATTTTTCACTTTCAGGAAGTGCTTATTAATCTTTCTGTTCAGTATTTGCATTTCAGATGAGAATGTTCTCCGTAGCTTTTAAAAAGCAAGAACTCCTGGTTTTAGTTGATGCAGGCAAGCAGTGGTAATACTGGAGCTAAAACTATTTTGATCATATTAAAAGTGAATTAGCAGTATGTTAAACAGATTCCCAAACATACAATAAATGAAATAGTGTATGGGTTAAATTGGGTCTTGCTTGTAGACATGAAGATCAACTACTGCTAGGTAATATGACAAACAGTATTTACATTTCACTTTCATTTTCCAGGGTGAGGGAAGAAAGGATTCTTCCCTGCTCTTCTGTGTGTCAGCTGTTCTCGCGTTCATTTATTTCCAGGCAGCGGGGGCGGCTGAACATGTGGATTGTACCCAGCGCGCAGTTGGGATGTGGCCGCCCTGCTCCGCAGAGGGATAGTGTCTCATCTGTGTGCTGCAGCTGGTTCGCTCCGTCTGGCTTCGGAATTTGCATGTGCACCCAGATGTTGCTACTGAGCGCAGAATAGAGTAGCTATTGATTTCGGTGCCCCGTCACCCCTGCCCCTCTTCAGGATCTTAGAAACAAATGTGGAATAAGTTTTTAAACCTTTTCATTTGTTGTTGTTCTTTAAGTGAATGGTCTGATAAATAAGTCATGATACCCTTCATATTTCTCTTTTGATGTCTACTGCCTTCCCTTAGCAATGCAGTGCCAAAGACAGCAGTACAATGCAGTTAGATTTTAGTCACAGGTAGCTGATTTTTCAATTACGTTAGTTCCTTTCCATCTTCATTTTCAGGATATTCACTGCTTCAAAGTCTACCCTGGGAAAATTTTGTAAAGTAATTCATATTTGTGGTAATAGACTGCATTTAGTTAACTGCTGCCACTGCTTTAGTCAAATCCTTAACATAAAGGCAGCTCTAAACATGCTATATTCTGTAATGCACGCTATCCTATGCACTAGCTGTTTACTGTACTTACTGTTCCCTTAACAATGAATATTTCCTTACAAATAGTTTATTACTGGTTGACTAGCTCTAGTCTCTGAATTTGTCCACCAACAGTACTTTAGGTAGGTGTCAAAGATACAAAGAGTTCCTCACTAAGGCACCCAAGAAGTTGCTTCAATGTATGAAGAATTGCACTGAAGCTGGGAAAGGGTTGGACCTAGTTACTAGGAAGAAGTGACAAGGTGCAAATTTGCAAGATCAAGCCACTGCTGTTAATTGAAAGCTTGGAAAAAGGAAACATCTAGCAAGACAGCTTCTTTTTCAGACTTGATTATATTCATAGAATGTGAAATTAAATAAGCTCAGCAATTGTATTCATGTTTGCTATTGTGGTTGTGGTTGTCTAGCTATAAAATCAGTTATAGCATGTGAATTGCTTTCTTATCTGAAAAAAAATTAAATCTAATAATGATTGAAGTGTAATAAAGTTTATTTATGGAAAGTAGTGTTTGAAAGATAAAAGCTAATCATACTTTCATATTTTGAGCATTTTCTTTTATAGCTCTTTCATTCAGTGCCTTTCCTAATCTGTGTGTAGGACTTTTACCCCATTTACATTTTCACTGGTTAAAGTACTGATAGACAGATGTGAAACTCTGTGCAGCTGATAAGAAATTAAAACAAATTTGTGTAAGTGTTAAAAAAACAAACAAAAAAAACCATTGTCTTTGCTAAGGCAGAAATGATCTTTCCTGTGGTTTGCAGGACGGTGAGAACATCACTGGCTGTATTGTAACATAGAGAAATGGTGTATGTTGAAAGGTATGGACAGATGTGAAAAGGAAATTAATGTTGAAAGCTATCTACTGGAGAAAAAATGTTAGCAGTGAACCACACTGCATAAAAAACTGTCTTTCTCTGTAGCCTTTTTGTTACTGTGGTAAATGGCTGAATGATGATTACCAAATGTGGTTGAACACTTTTCATAACGTGCTTGAATATCTTTTATTTTACAAGCCTGCTAGACACATCACCTGACTTTTACATCATGCCAGGGTATTGAAAGGGGAAACGAGGAAACTTTTTGCTCTGAGAGGATGCCAAAGCTGAAAATAGCAGACTGCAATCTACTTTTCATACACAGTGCAGAACTGTGGTGTGGTTTGTTCTTCTCCAGCATGGGTAGCTATGGGATGTATGAGTAGCTATGGGAGCTGTGAGACACTGCTCCTCACAGAACAGAACTTGTGTGTGACAAACTTCTCATGCTTCATTAGCAACATCCTGGGGCAAGTCGTGGACTATACGGGGGAATTATTACCCCGTGATGATCAACTTGAGCGTAGGCTTAGCTCTTTCAGAGGAAGAAATGAACACTGTGCCATTTTCTCTTTACGTTAATCAAAGAGCTCATATCCAGGGAGTGGAAGAGCAACCCCTACTTTGGCTCTTTTTATACAGAAGCATTCTTCAATATCATGCAGGTATTATGATGTCTGATGAAGTAGAGAGAAGAGTGGCAGCTTCTTAGGCTTTTTATCAGTACTGGATTCTCAACATGAGCAATCTCCATGGTTTTTCCTCTTTTCTCCTTGTGCCCCGCAATCAAATGTCAGATGTGGCCTTTGAATTGCTTGTCTTTCATGTCTCTTAAGTGTAGTTTTAAGAGACAACTTTGCACCAGTAATTTTCATTACTTAGAGCAAATAAGAATAGTTTTAAAAATCTGGATCCAAGTACTGGGGTGGGGGGAACACAACTTAATGGCAACAGGAAAATCATGCTCCTCTCTCTCTGAAAATTGTCCCTGTGGCTTTTCATCTGGCACATCCTTACGTGGCCACTAGGAGCTCCGTCCTTAAAGCAAGAGGAGAGAGCATAACAAGCTGTCCAGTGGCACCTTGCTGCCTAGATGGATTTAGGGCAATCACGTTTTGTTTTTGTTATTCCTGGCACTTTTGAAGAGTGTCATTTCATAAGGCTTGAAATGTTTCTGAGGAGAAATGAGGTTGCCACCAAAACCTCTTTCCTCCTTTCCCTTAACTGTTAATTACTTGCTAAGGGGTGAGGAGCTCTGCTCAGAGCTCGTGTTACACGTGATTCTGGTAAGCAGTAATTCATGTCTGTAATTAAAAATAAATAAAAAATAACAGTGGGAACATAATGCCCTCTTTCAGAGTTGTGTTTACAGTTAAGAGTGCCTGTATTTATAAACTCTAGGGAGGCAGTCTTTGTGGATATAAATTGCAATTTGTAGGGCTGCAAAGAAGCTTGTGAGAATGTAAACTACACTAATTACTTAAAGTCTTCAGTAACAGTAGTTGTTGTTTCGTCACAGCGAGCATTGAGTGTCACTACACCAGTTTCTAGATACACAGACGCTTGGTCTAAAACTCTACATTATACATGAAAACTATATTTGATTTTCTGCAAGTAACAACAACATCCAACAGACTTTATTTTTTTAATTTTAATTTCTGATCTCTTAGATGAAAGACCTTTTTATGCCTGACTTTGTTTATTGAAAGCCTTCTCCCTGTTGTGATGCACCAAGTGACTATACAGGTCAGCGGGTGGTCTGGTTAAAGAGGGAGTAGTGGAAAACAAGTGTGTTCCTGTGGTAAGATGGTGAGAGGAGGAAAAGGAAGTAAAAGAAATGCAAGGGGAGCCATTTTAAGGCTCTTGGGAAAACAGCTTTAACAATTTTTTTTTTGGGGGGGAGGGGTATGTGAGACTTATTATTTTAAATAAACTGAGCCCTAAGGGAAAAGTGTGTCATCCAGACAGTGGTTAAAGTGTTAATTTTTGGGTAGGAAGGTCAGCAGCTTTCATCTGCCAAAAAGATTTCTGTCAGAAAGGGCTAGGTGTGCGTTTATGTACGGATGGGGTAACTGGAAGAGGAAGAGGAGCTTGGGTAATTCTGACTGTGAACTTTCCTGAACACCCTGGAGTCATCTTTTGCAGAAATAAATGTTTTAATGGTCAACATAAGGCTTTTAGTGCTCAGCTAGCATCTGCCCCTTGGTGCAGCTGCGTTAGAGGGAAGAGTCCTGCATATAGCCAGAGTGGTCTGTGTTTTGGCTCCTGAAAACTGAACAGAACAAATCACTTCTTGTCTTCAAGGTCTCTTGACTACAAAGAACACGCTGTCAATATAATGTAATCGGTTGCTCAGAGGACCAAGCTGTTTGTTACTACTACCTTTTGTAGGAAACAGTAGAGAATCTCTATAGGAAAGCTTGTTAAAAATAACTATAATGATCGGATCAGAACTTGAACGTCATCTTTAAATAGATAATCAAAAAACCCATGTATGTTGTCGACATGTCAATCCAATGTTTACCATATTCAGCAAGTAATTTTTCTGCAGACATTTTACATTTAAAAAAAAAACACCTGATGGTTTTCATCTGGGTTTTGTAAATAAGTGCTTTCTCTGCAGTGTGGGAAGAGATGTTATTAAGATGCTGTCTTCTGCAGTTCCATTAATACTGACTTGAAGTGGAAGTGACAGAAGCCAAGCGAAAGACCAAGCAAAAGAAACAGTATTATAAGAAACTTAAATCTCTGTAAGCCGATGAGATTCAACTCAAAGAATCAGCTTTCATTCTGACATCTAGGTTTCTTTTTCCTTAAGACGAGGGAACACATCTTAAAAATTCTTGCTCTTCTGGGATTTCTTTACCTTCTGGAATTGTTCTTGAAGTCTTCTGTATATAGTACAGATACAGCTAAATGGCAGCTTTTGTACGGCCCAGCTGCTTCTAGCTCTCTTCCTTCTCTTTTTCCCTTTATGTACACAATACACATTCAAAGAGGTTGCATCTAGAAGAATTCTCTAAATGGCTTCAGATGATGATAACTCAACATTGCTCTTAAAATGAAATATTTCTATGCCGATAACTTCTCAGGCTTGGTACGGCTCTTTTCTTTCCATAGCTTTCTCGCATACACAGGAATTACTTAAAGACTTCACTTGAAAATGGTAATGCCTTAATCTAACTGCAGGGTGTTACCGAGTGATCAGAACGCCACCCCAAGGACTGACTTATAACTCTGTCAGATGTAGCTATACATTAGGTGTCAGGCAGTGTTAACAACTTTCTTGAAGTACCTGAAAAAATCGTCCAGGATCATCAACTAGAAGACATTTTTATCACTTCCTTGATGCAAAAATATTCCCAGGGGCTTCAGGTAATGACCATCTATCAGCATAACACTTCAGTTGTATTTCGTATTACCTCAGTGATACCATGGTATTAATAAAGCATGAGTAGTGGATAGCACAAAGTCTAGCTATTTATCCTGTTCTGTTCTGTAATTTACTTGACATTGGGTTTCATCGCTACTTGAGCAGGCTGCTGAAGAAATATAAAGTGTTAGAGTGGGGATTGGAGATGCTGTGATAGTCTTCTGTCCTTACTGTACTGAAAGTGACATGGTGGTGCTCCTGTAGTTGCTGGTTTTGTCTTGTTTTGTGTGTGTTGTTCTTTTCTCCCCTCAGACAGGAGGATTGAGATGGTGGTTGGAATCACCTACCACTTGAAGCAGGACTAACACGCTGCTCTGACCAAATTCTAATGGAAGAATTGCTCCTGGGTCCCATGAATTCCTTCCTAAATACTTAATTTTCTTGCTGTACTTTTCATGAAAGTGGTTTAGAGCAGTCACTAATTAGCTACTTTTTGAGTTGATTATCCCCCTGTTGGATCTTTAAGAATATAATTGCTGTTCTGTTGCCCAGTCTTACACAACTTAAGATATATTTTAGAATTGTTTAGGATCTTTACATGGAAGATGTGATTAAAATGATGTGATTAAAGATAACCGTTTATGTTTCACTATTAACCTGTTGTGGAAAGCAGAGGAGAAGAAGCTGTAGCAGTTGTGGCATGGGGATTTGAAAGTATGGCTGAGATCTTTAAGAAGAATAAGGGAAATGGATCAGAGTTACGGGCAGAACAATTAAAAAGCTCGCTAACATTTGGCTCCTATTTAATAAGAAAACTTTAGTTAAGAATTGCAAAGTTACTTTCTGAGACTGGAAGTTTTTAAAGATGTAAAACTGAGGGTTAATTAGCTTATTAAAAATTAGGCTAAGGAGAACTCAAGAAAACTATTCTGATTGTACTGAAAAAGAAATGCTTTGTATTTGAGATGAAACAATCTTACTAAAGGTAGGTAAGGAAAGGTAATTAAAGATATGGAATAATATGTGCATTTTGAATATCATCAATGGTAATGAGGCCAAAAAGAAGAGATAAGGTTAAGTATAATTCTGTGATCTACAATGCTGTAGATTAAAAGAAAGCACTAGTAATGTGGTCTGTGTGCCAAGGCAACTCCCTGAGAAATATCTAGAAGGTATTAACGGGCATACCAGGCCAAATAAGAGGTCTGCTTAGCTCAACGTGGTACCCATCCAGGATATCATGATAATTCCCTGATCTGTTATCCTATTCCCTGATCTGTTATCCTACCTTCTACCAATTTCATAGTCCGAATTTTCTTAAGAAAATTCGTAAACAGATTTTTGGGGTTTGGTAGCCCAAAAGATTTTTTGAAATCTTGTAAAGTTTTTCTATCTCCATTTTCTGGTGGTGAGAAATCTTGTAGTCTAACCACATCCCAGATAAAGAAATAACTTCTTTTGGTTGTTTCACATATAGTCTTGGATAATTCTGTTTAGTATCATCTAGCTCTTTGTTTTTGCTTGCGATTTTAAGATTTGACCTGCTGCTGTGGAGCCTTCACCTGAGATCTGCTCCATGCTTCGGATTTTCCACATTTTTCTCCCGTATAGTGTGTGTATAGTAAACATTCATATATGTGTGTGGGTATAGTAGGTATGAATAAAAATGCATATAAAGTACGTTTTGTCTGGCTATCCAAGTATCAAAAAATATGGGAAAGCAATGCTCAAGATAGGAGTATGCTGTTAGACTTCTCTGCAATGGTAGTCTTTTCTCTGGTTCTCTGTGTATTTGTTGCAGGTTTGTTGTACTCAAGTTTCCCTTTTGGCAGTGTAATCCTGTCACTGAAGGACAGGCAGCTCTGCACATGGAAAAGATGCTGAGAAACTGCTTTGTGCTGTGCTCGGACCTGGGAGTGCTGTGAGTGACACTGATACGAAGCCACAAATTTCACGGGAACAAGGTGATTCTATGTTCTGCTTCAAGCATAGCATTGTTAGTGCTGGTAAGAGATGTTGGCATTCAGGTGGTGACTGTAAAAATGGCAAGCAAACTTTCTGAAGTGTTCTTACTTGAACGCTAGGTTGTGGTGTCAAGTGGTGGTTTGTTTGCTTTGGCCTTTCTTTTCTTCCCATAGCTTTTTTTTCATTTGGTTTGTAAACCTTCAGGACCAGAGTATACTCCTCCATTAATACTCTAAAAGCAGTGGAGACTTTCTCCTACCTTATCACCTTATCACAGGTCCAGTTCCTCTACTAGTTTGTCTGAAGTGTCCTTTTCAGTACTGGCATTGGTGAATGGCAGCTTTCTAAATGAAACGTGCAAGTGGCATGGAAATTGTGACCCAGTTGCTATTAATGTGAGAGAAAGACATATGGGTGGGTGTAAGAAAGTTTCTTTTGCAGAAGACCTGGAGATGCTTGTCTTAACCATAATGACAATAAATCATTTGTGCTTTTGATTATTTCAACTTACCAGTGTTAGAAGTAGGCAGGTTCTTCAGCGTAGCCAATGATACTTAGATCTTGCAAAGGAGGTGCTCTTTTCCCGTCCTTTTCCTTTGCCCTCTATCCTACCTGAATTGTGTGTCATAGAACCACAGAATGGTTTGGGTTGAATGGGACCATAAAGACCACCTGGTTCCAACCCCCTGCCATGGGCAGGGACACCTCCCACCAGACCAGGCTGCCCAAAGCTCCATCCAGCCTGGCCTTGAACACCTCCAGGGATGGGGCATCCACAGCTCCTCTGGGCAGCCTGTGCCAGTGCCTCACCACCCTTACAGTAAGGCAGTTTACTAGTGAGTTTAATGCTAATGTCATATGTTCTGTCTACCTTGTGTATAATGGTGAATGAGTTTTTTCCCCTTTTTAAACTAAGTATTTCCTAGGACTCTTCTTTATTTCTAAATAAAGAGAAACAGATCCTGTAGAGTACCGGATGCTTCACCTGAATGTACCTTAATAGTTTCTCTGAAATCATCACTTGGCTGCCATTCTGTACGTGCTTTGACTGCAACTGAAGTAAATACATGTTCTCAGAAAAGTATATTAAAATTGAATCTTGTGTATTTGGTGGCTTCTCTGATCTGAAGTTCTGGTGATCATACACAATAAATAACACCTACTTGGTGGATAATTCCCATTAACCACATGAGGTAGAGGTGAAAAGATAAGCACAAGGTAATAGCAGCTACTTGTCTGCTGGTAGTATTTTTAAATTCTGCAGTTCTAGACGTAATGTTGATGACATGGTTGAAACATGATATCTTTCAACTGTAGAACTGAAAGCTCAGCTTTAAGCTTACACTGGGAAGTTATTTGATAAGCATTTTTGCCTTTGGGATGTCTTACGAGAAATAATTTTCAAGATTGCTTTCTATATTTAAAGATAGCCTGCCAGCTGAATTTCTAAATTATTAGTTCTTTTTTTTTTCTTCCTTGTATGGATTCCTAGAGGAGGAACAAATGTGGGGTAGGGCCCCCCTCCACTGCAGCCGTCCAAGCCTGGTTCCTCACGGGGACCATGAGCGATGTCCCCAGGGATGAGCTGGTGGCGTGCTGCTCGCCGGTGGGTCTCATCCTCAGGAAAACTTCAGAGGGGAAGGCACTCACCATGAGATGCGTCTTGGTTGCTGCTGGATCCAATGCTGACCAGCTGGGATTTCTTCCTTGGCCTCCTGTATCCCTCCGAGGAGGGGCTAAGGGTTTTGGGGGGAGGAAGGAAGAGAAATGGATGTCTGTTGCACTAACTGAAATGTTTATAAAGCCCTCCTGTGTTTTTTCTTGATTTGGAGACTATGATGTGGTTTCATTCACTAAAATAATCAGACTTCTATGAAAATACAGGCCAAAGTGATCCCACGCGAGGGGAAATGTAGTGGAAATCTCGGATCGAGTTGCTGGTACTTCCTTTTCTGGCTGGCTTTCAACTGTGCCTGTGAGCGCAAAGGAATGGCATGTATTTATACATTTGTAAATAGGATCCCACACATTTTCCGCTTGAGAACATGCACTCGGACCTTTTATGGTCAGGAAGGGGTGTTTCCCCCTGCCTGCGAGCTGCCCGGAGAACTACACATTTCCAAGTATGCCGCTCTGAAACTTGGAGATAATACTTCCTAAACTTGAGTTTAAATAAAGAACTTTGGGGGATTGAAGGCAAAAAAAAATCTGTCTCTTTTTGCAGTAGAAATATACTTTGGAATAAGAGGTTTTTCACTCTTTGCTCCTGGTAAGTAGAGGTGCCTCGGTCAGCTTTACTTCTAAAAATAACACTTAGATCAAGCTCCCATGACCATGTTTCTTCTTTTCAAAATCTCTGCTTATCAGGAGAGACTCAATTGATAACTGCTTATTAGGGGATTGAACTCTTCCCGACTGTTTAGTGTCACTTGATCATAGTGAATCAACACACTCTAGCAGTAAGAGTAATTTTTTTTAAAAGTTTACATATGAAAATATTCAAAAAATAGTAGCTATTTCCAGGCCTATACTTTCACTTATCAAATAAATCTTTCATTCGGTTTCTGATATCCAACCCCTTAATTTGGATGCAGAACACCTCAATGTCAGTGCTACTTAAAAATGAAAATACTGCTACATTCAGTGATTATATAGAAGGCACAAATGAAACAGTGTACTGATGAAGCAAGTTAGCTGCAGAGGGCATAGCAAATGAAATGTTTTCTTTCTCTTATATGAAATGGTGAACTGCTTTAGGGAAACTGTAATGTGCAATACAAAAAATGTGGCCAGGTGGAATTTCATTTTCCACTGACGGTATGACTTTTGATAATCACAGCTTTGAAGACTGCAAATAATCTGGAGTGGATCATTTGAAACACTTGAAATACCCTTCAAGACCTATAGCTTTTTTAGCTATTAAAAAATGTTTTCAGTGCTCATGCTGTGATACACACAGTGTTCCACTGTGGCTGGTATACTAAAAGGTTTCAGATAGCTTTTCCTTCAACCAGTTGCTTTCTGTCTTCAGATAAAGCTGTGAAACATTAATATTTGCTGGAAAAGAGGAAAAAAAAATGCCTACAGGAGGAGGAGTAATCTCTTGCCAGTTACTGAAAGGGATAGATTGCCAAATTCTCACTTAGTTTCCTGAAGGTGCCTTACACTGAAAGATGTGAGACTTGCCATTACTTTTCCAAATTCTGGCCTGTTTAATTAGGTCAAAACAACAATGTTCAGCTTGCTGTGACTTTAAAAACAGTATGTGTCATTATAAATAATAAGAATATATTTTGAGTTCTAGTGCTCTCAAACATTTTACATATTCAGCCGTGACGTGAGATCAAGTGTTTGCGTAGTGTGCTTTGTTGTACATAAAAAATAAAATAAAAATGTATCTTCTGGCTCTGTTTCACTTAAGCTGTCTCTGGTTGTACCATTCTGCAAATGCCCAATTGGCTCATGCTTCAGTTTAGACCACAGAAGTCTAAATTTGCTGTGTGTGTGTGCGTAAGTTCTCTGAGTCAGTCAGTATGAGTGGGGATTCAGGCAAGAATTAAATTCCTGAGGTTACCTTGCAGATGCTTTCATGATTTAGGGAGCTTTCTCTCCAAGGTCGTGTTCTTGCATCTCCCAGTGTTTATGTAATCTTTTTGAAAGTATGTAGTTAAACACTTCTCAAGGAGAGAGAAGGTAGTGCTTGCATTTGCTAGTTCTTGCACAGGCCGCTAACTCTTAAGTTTTGTGGGGCGTTAGTCTGCTCTTTTAATAAAGGGTTGTCTGTGAAATGAACTTCTTCGGGTTGCATGCCACCAGGGGATTACTGAGCAGAGAAAAGAGCTGGGGGGAGGAATGATGGCACAACACCCAAGATGATTGGATTTGCCAACTCTGTCCTGTTGCTGACTTACTTCCAGGTGAACTCTCACCTGCAGCTTGCCATATCTTGCTCGCGAAGCAGCTGGTAACCCATGTTCTTGTCTAATTTACATGTGTGAAAGTTGGGAAAGCTTTATTGGGGAGAAAATAGTTACGTGATGATCTCTTGCCTTAAGATGAACCAAAAAGGCAATTTCTGTTCCACAGAAGCAAGAATCACTGACATAATAGGCTTTCTAGGGCACTTTCTCAACTTAGCTCTTCATTACTTTGTGTAGGCTAAAAATCCCAGAGCCACTAGTTAATTAGTGGCGTAATCCTGAACTTTGCTCAGCCAGAGGCAAGAAGCAAAGCTATTACTTAAGTGTGGAAATAAGTGAGTCAGATTAAAACAGAGAAAATTGGGCCTCAGGGGGATCTGGTGTATTCCTAGAACTCACTTATTGTTGTCGCTGAGGGTGTTTCATTATCGCTCGAGCCACAAGGTGTGCCGTGTGTCATTAGCTGGAGTTGCACGTAACTTAAAAAAAAAAAAGTGCAAATGAGTTAAATGCCTTTTTATTGATGTTAGACTTCTGTGATGTCTCACTCTACAAGCCAGGATACCATTTTGCTATTTTCCTTTTCTTTTTCCCCTCCTCCTTTCCTCTGCATATCACATTGATTCCCTGTTGTACTGTTTTTCCTACTTCTAGCCTGTTGTGATTGTTCTTGGTAGCTGATTATAGGAGCTGTGATTTTCTGTTCTGTGTGATTTTGTAGTTGATGGTTAATGATGTCGTTCCTGAAGGCAGGAGGATGGATTGGGGTCTACTTGAAGGTCATATTGATCTATTTCCTGCGATTGCCTAGTAAACTCGCTCCACAGTTAGCCATACACAGTGTCATGGAGCCCATTAATGTTTTACATGAGTATCACATTCATGTACTATACATTCATACTATATAGGTTTGTTACATCAGGGTGTTTTGAAATAGAAGCACGTGTTGCACTATACTGTTGAGCTTCTAGCATAGTCAGATCACAAACTGGGGCTACAAAATACTAATTTGCACCTGACTACCTGTACTTGCTGAACTGGAGAGCCCTTTTCTGGCTGGCTTATTGTCTATCTCTGTGTAATATCACTTGTTTCTCTGAACCACATAGGAGTGGGTTTGGTTACTTAAAGACTGCCTCTTGCTTGGAATGATGATGAGGCAGATGACATTCTCTATTACCATTGAAGCTGAAAAAGTGGTATGTAGAAAATTAAGGAACGGAACTCTGCAGTTACGGAATTATCAGTCAAAGGCCCAAAGACAAAACCTTTCTGTTATTCAAAGCCTTGTTAGAAATTCCACAGGCTTTTTCTAGCCAAAGTTGCTATATTGAACTATATTTGTAATTGTGGGAGCTCTGGCTGTAGTGACACCAAAGGGTTAAAATTCAGCCTATTTTCAGATCTCTTCACCTTTAATGCAGTAGGTCATTAGTTTTTATGTTCCATAGACGTTGTCATTTTTACCTGAAATTAGGAGATGATTAATTCTTTGCTGTCAGAGCCCTGAAATTGTTTGCACCACCAAAAAAAGCTTAATGCAATTTTTGTGATGACCACACGTGCTACTTTATTGTTCTTTCCAACAGCAGTGTGATCTGCTTTTTATTACAGCTTTAGGATAGTCTTAAGAGTCTTTTTATTGTCAGTGTGGTTAGTTATCTGAAGTCCTGCATTTGAGTGAAGAGAAAGTAATCCAAAACCTTCCTTAATAACAGGAAATATTTGCCATTTCACCTTCAATACGAAAGAATTCATGTTTGCTAAAGAGCTGGGTCCTTCTAAAGGTCAGAATTGTGAAGCTGTTGCATCTTTTGCTTTCACAACTTCTTCCAGTTCTGTCTGTTTAGAATCAACCTCTTGTATTCACAGCAGAAAATAACTATTTTTTAATATTTATTGTATTTTTCATAGAATATGGAAAACCAGTATTTAAATTGGATTTTTAAGCTTTTGGACAGGGAAACTGAAGTACTGTTAAACTGATGAGGCAGTATTACTAAGTATTAGTACATTAGACTCAACTAAAGTAGATTTTATTGGCGACTTTACATTTATAATAGCATGTCTTGGTTACTGCTCAAGTTCAGGTTTAAGGCTATTAATTTATTAAAATTGTGATGAAACAAGAATATTTTTGAACTTACGTAGTTCAAAGTTGATGTAATCGATAGAGGTATTTTCTCTGTCTTGGTTAAAGTTTGTATGGTGCACAGGATAAGCATGAGGAAAGGTGAGGTTTTGTTGTACTTAAGGCACTTGACCTTGGGTTGGAAGCCTGCTTCAGTCTCTAGATTTCCCAGGGTTTTTCTCCTGTGATTCTGGCTAAGTATTTATGGTCTTTTCCAAATATCACCTTCAGCATCTTAAAATGACTGTCTTACATCTTCCTGCTGAGACATGATCTAGCCCTGGAGGTAGCTGACACCTCTTGATGCCCTAAGTAGCAGTAGTTACTGACTGCCTAAAGCTCTGCTCTCGTGCATATCCAGAAATACCTCACCTCCAGCAAGCTGAGGTGATGCTTTGTCATCACATGAGCTGTCTCCCAAGGCAGGTGATGCTCCTTGGACGAACTTCTCACCTGGGCTCTAACTGGTAATCATGCTGTACGTCATGCTCATTTTACATGTACATGCTCTCCACAAAGCAGTGACAGTGCCTATTTCATTTATATAGCTCTGAGTGAAGCTGATCTGCTAAAAGAACAGCCCGTACTGGGGAAAGAAAAAGCACAGATCTGTGGAATATGGCTTTGAGAGCTATGTTTATAGTGTTTCGTTATCAAGGAGCCAGTGAAAATATATTCATACAGTACAGTATTTAAATTCTTAGACTTTGATAATTCACATATAAATATCAATAGATAGTATTGCTGCTATTGGGCTGCATTTTTAGCATCTCATTCCACTTGATAAATACAAACTTAGGAAAGTAGCTGTACTCTGGTCAGAGTTAGTCAGTTCAAACTCTTGACTTCATTTCACCCTTATTTTCCTTACCCCAGCATTTATCTCAATAATTCATCAAATTTGAAATATAATTTTATATAGCTTTGGTTTCTAGAAGCATGCAAACAAAATAAAACTGAGATATAGTGGGATACTTGTGAGACCCCTTTATATATCCCTACTATGTAGGATACATAATGAAGTCCCCTTCTCATTTAGGTACCTTGTGTATCAGTGGAGATAAAGCAGCAAATGTGGTCTCGTTTTCTGTTGTATGAGCATACTGTAGCATAATGTGTGAGTCTTGTAAACTCACAAATGTAAATGTGGATAAAGAACATTGTAGCTGAACAGCTTTCATGTCCATAGCACTGGAGGACAGGCCTGTAAAGGAGATGTGCTGGAAACTGTGGCTTGATGGCTTTTCTGCTGATTTATTTTCATTCCACACAAAAAAGTGGTTTTGGCCTTACCTAAATGGAAAGAAAGTAAACTAAAACAGTGTCCACTGGGACTTCCAAGATTTTGTTTTTTTGTAGTCCATATGAAGTTACAAACATACTCAGCTGAGTTGAATTTGGAGTTGGGATTGACTGTCATAGTGTTATCCCAATTTAGAGCTGAATTTAATTGCCGCAAGTTTGGAAAGCTCTGTTTTTATATAAAAAAGAGTTGCAATGTCTAGTAAGGGTGATGCATAACTCCAATTTCCAGTTGTTACTAACAAATTTTCCATTTTTTTCCATTTTACCTTGATGTAAATACCCCTGAGTTCTAAGATACTTTCATGTTTTTTTTCTCATCCCCCCTGCCCCTCCCCGTCTTTTCCAGTACAAATCTTTCCTGCTTACAAATCAGTGCAAAGAAGTGTACTGTTAGTACAACAGTACTATTAAGAACTGCAGTGTGGATAAACATGTAGATACTCAGCGACCACAAAACTCTAATTGCATGACAAGCATGAGAAAAGCTGGATTTTCATGTAAGCAACTTGTTGAAGGCTGTTGCAGCCAAATTCTCATGGAAGGGAAGCCATCTATTATATAAACCCATGGCGTGATACCATAAAAGGAGAGTTTTCTTGCTTTAAATTGAGGAGACATTAAACCAGAGCGATAAGAAGATTTAAAATTGAAAAGGCTTTTAGTTTATCATCAAAGGCACGCTGTCAGCATTAAAATACTGCGTGGACATGAGAGGCAGATGAGCGATGTCCTTTGGATGCGAAGCAGTGCAGCACTGTTCAACCAAGCTGTCTTTTCCTCCGTAAGAAGGCAGGAGCGAAATCCTGTTGGGTATGTGTATGGAGGCAGAACTAAGCCCTGATCTTTGGCATACAGCTTTGTACAAGAAGCAGGGTCAGTCACAGCCAGTGGAGTCAATCCCGATGAAATGCTGAAGAGCTTACAGGATCAGCATCCTAACATCTTACCGTTGAAGTGGTAAATTGTGGCCATACGTTATGTCCGTGCATCTAAAAGATCTCTCATGTTGCTGTGCTCTGTAAGATCATTTCTAACCTATAGGTTTAGACTGAAAGCCAAGAAATAGTTCAGAACACCTGGAGATCTTAAGAGCCCTGATGTTACGTGTGAGATGAGTTTCTTTTCCTGTGCACGAAGGTGAAATGAATGACACTGAATGCACTGAACTGCCATGGCTGGTGCTTCTTATTGACACTGTTACTCTTTTTATTTTTATTTTTTTTTTACTACTTCTCTTCTGAATCAGCAGGCATCACAACATGGCTGGAGTCTTGAAGCCCTGTCCTTTGCTGACACCAGCACTGAACAGTTAGAGCTATTTACAAATTGGACAGTGTGTTTACATCTAAAACGTGAATCATAGAAGTCTCATCTTCCCTCCCACCCCTGCCCCCTCCACACTTCATTATCTTTCTTTCTCTGTGTTTTTTTTAATGCTAGTTTTATTACTAAAAGTCAAGCTCACAGAGGTGGTCCTCTCAGAAGCTCTTAAAGTGGTTGGTTGAGCAGTATGAGGAGACTGCTTGAATTACGCTGGTTTTTACATTTAGGGCTGATCTTGGTTAGAAACCCTCAGATAGGATGTATGCAACGCAGCAATAAATTACACATAACTTGTAAAACATTCTGGGATATGCACGAGATATAAGATCAGTTTGCGGGCACGGATTTTCTCATGAGGGGTATGTTTCTAAGGTATCTGTTGAATTGCTTCATCAGTCTTTGCTGTTTACCCTTTAATAACAGTGATAGTTTACTTTACATATTATTTCTTTGGGTAAAACTTGTTGAGTAGTTCCCAGGATCATATAACTGGTCGTTGATGAAGTTCCATTTCTAGTAGTAACAGCTTTCCTGGCCTAGAAGTAAAATCTGAAAGTTGCTGAGATCTAAATTTCTGTCGCACACACTAACTTTGAACTGTTGCTCTAATTTATAACATACTTGTAATGTGTATGTTCTCTGGCCCATGAGCTTGTGTTAAAAATCTGTTTTTGCATTCCTACACTTTTACTGTCAGTGAAGTGTGTATATATATATATATATATATATATTAAATATATACTCATCAGAGAAGCAGCAGAAGCAGGTTCTGCAAAAATCATAAATGCTGAAAATAATAGGAAATTAAGAAAGTGTGCTGATGGAATGGTCCTGCAATGTAGAATATCTTGGACAACTAAACTGGGAACTGAAAAATCCCAAATACTGTTTTGCAGATATTGAAAGTCAGTGAAACTGGTAACACTTGTAGAGCTGACTACTTTGCTGGTTATGCACAGCATCTTGTCTTGATTTGTAGGTACATCAAGATGTGCTGTTGCAGTTGCCTGATAACCTGGTGGAGATGCAGATCAGTTTGGAAGCTGACACACAACAGAAAATAGAAGCAAGAGACATTTTGAAGCATAACTATCATGGGGGGGAGCTATTTTTAGTTTGTTTTTAGGAAGGGGTATTTGGTTTTGGCCAAAAAGATGATAAAATAAGGCCTGGATTTTTTTCTGCAGGTGGTATGCATTTTTTTATACATACATACAATACATATATACACACACATATATATGTAAGCATATGTACGTATATACGGTATTTCTGTGGAAAATGCTATAACAGCAAAACTTGGTATCCCCCCCACACCCAGCAGCTTTGAAGAAAAGCCTTTGAAGATCCCTGGAACCAAGCAAAGCTCTCAGAAGTAACAAATGTAGTGAAGTGACAGGTGACGTGTAATGTACTATAAATTTGGGGTCACAGAATCTTAAATTTGTTCATATGGTTGAATTTTAGCCCTATAAATATGCAAGCGTACACAAAACTAGCAGCGCTTTTGAAATTAAATGTTGCAAGCCATTCCATTCCAGATTGGTTACAAAATATTAATTTCTATCCCTGTAAAAGCAGGAATTCACCGAAAGAACATGGACAAATCCTTAGTGCTAGAAATCTGAGCAGCATCCGTATAATATCGTGCATGCTATTTAAATAATCCATGAATTAGTCACACATTTATCAATTTAAAGTTGCTCTATTCAAAGCTTCACGCTGGGCTGCAACCGTCGAATCCCATGCACACTTTTCCCAAAAGCTAATATGGGAAGCCTTACTGCTTATTTTAAAATAAGGGACTGCCCCTCTCTGGCCCCCTCAAATGCAGTGAAATAGTACAAGGCTTGTTAAGAATATTTTGAACTGGTTTTAAATTCTTACGTCTGCATTAATCTCAGCTTTCAGTAAAGCGCTGCTGTTGCATTATGTACTCCATTACTTGGGATTTAGACCTGATACTAACCTGATGTGGAACAGATAGAGAACTCTTTCCCAGGAAATAAAAGGATAGCTTTTTTTTCTCGCCTGCTGCTCTGCACGGGCACAGTTGCTTTGGTGACGCAGTAGCAGTTGCACTACCTACTTTGCCAAATCCGTAGCTGTATGTCTGGGTCTGGTCCGAAGCAAGGTCTCATGAGCCAACACAGGTTGAGATAGCTGCAGGTCAGTGCTAGGTGTTCCTAAAGCAGAAAACTGTCTCGCCACCTGCTGCAAGGAATGGTTCTGCTTTTGCTCTGTGCATTGGCTGTGGCTGTGTCCCAGCTGGGTTCTGCTTGGAGGCATGTTCACAGCGTCGAAACCATCCTCATGACCTCAGAATGCCTGCTCATGTCAGCAGGTGATCATCACAACGGACTGTGTTAAGTTTCAGGTGCCCTGAGAATTACGGATCTCATAATTAACGCCCGTGATATACAAGAATTTGCAAACCCCAGCAGATACAGCAATGGGCATTTATATTTTTAGAGCTGCTACTATTATTCCCTGGTCTACCTCCTAAGCAGCCCTTCGCAGAATAGTTTGAAGGACAAAGGCCAGAAAAAATGTCAGAGACACCTGGCTTAAAATGATTGCCTCAGCAACTCATAGTGAACAAACAGCAGCCTTCCCAACTTGGAGGATAAAATTTGGAAAAAGTGTCTTGGTTTGATGCTTTGATTTTTTTTTTTTTCACTTGAACTTCAACCTGGTGTTTCTACATAATTTCAGGCTTGTTACAAGAATAAAATTGCTGTTTTTTTCTTAATTTAATAAAAATCGCAGATTTTTTCTTACTTCCAGAAGTTAAACTATTAAGAGGCATGATAATTTCAGTGTCACACACTGTAACACTGCCTGTACTATATCTTCTGCTAATGCTAAAATGCTCTGAATCGTCTGTACTTGACTCTGATAGTAATGACAATCTTCTGCATATTGAAGCACAGTTCATACCTGTTTCGAATAGGGGGCTGTAGTTCACGTACAGCATGTGTGAAATTGGAGTTAATTCTCTGGAAGATGCATAAACACAAGATTCTGTTCTTAGATGGCCTTGAAAACCATTTCACATTTCTTAAAGCTATAAATGATCTCGGACAACTAGTTTAAAAAAAATATACATCTAAATAAATAAAAACAGGAGGCACAAGAGGGTGGCTGAGCTATCAGCTATGCACAGTGCCTATGGGCACACAGAAGCCTGCTGAAGTCAGCGGGGATCCCTTCCTTGACCCCGGGTGGTGCTTGTGCTGCTTGGACCTCTCTGAGAACATGGCTCTGACAGGAGGCCCTGCTTGTGAATCCCTCAGGCAGCAGTGACGCAGAAAACAGATCTTAAAAACACTTCTCCTTTAAAGATCGCAAGGGATTTTTTTCTTTAATTTTTATTAAACAAAGTTGCTGTTTGATCTCCAGGTGTGTTGGCTGGCCTTGGACAGGCTGTGGTGCTCAGCTCCTGTCAGCAGTGGGCCCTGCAGCAGAGGCCCAGCAGGCGCGCCTTAGCGGGCCTCCCTGGGGAAGTGTTCCCTGTTGGTTTAATCTCCACAAAAAAAAAAATAGGTTTTGGGGAGAAACATTTTGGCTATATATGTATTAAGCTCTGTTCTCTCCTCTTGCAAACAGAGCACTTTCTTCCCGTGCCTCGTGAGGGGTTCATGGTGTTTCTTGTTAGCGTGCTCAGTGCCCAAAGTTAAGCTAAATAATTTGAATTTTAATTTGCTTTATATGTCACCTGTCCTTGTTCCTGCTGCTCACTACTCCTTTCCAATAGCTGGTAGCATAGGACTTCTTTGTCTTTCTTGTCCTATATCGAGGTTAAAACATACATACTCTGTGTTTTTATTTTCTCAAATAGTGTAATGGGAAATTCTTGTGAGCAACAGGATAGTTGCTTGAGGAATTTTGTGAGAAACTTGAGTCTGAGTCTTTAAGTGGTGAAGAAGAAAGAAGCTGAATTCAGAGCAGGAAAATATTCTTAAGAAATGTAGAGCATTAGCAAGGGGTACTGTGGTGGTTGAGGGTGGTTTCTGTGCCTTCCTATATAGAGGGGTATTGAGAGATGGGGAATAAAAGGAAAAACTTAGTTCTCACATTTCCTTTCCATCTGATCAGAGAGGATGTGGAAATCAGAGGAAAGAGAAGGTTTATCAGTTCCTTTCCTCTTCTGTGGAGGAACAGAAAAATGAAAGAAATGGCAGATTCAGAAGAACAGATTCACATACTGATAAATACATCTGCTTGGGAACAGCAAAATGGTAAATACTCCGGGATGTCTAAGAGACTGCAACTAATTGACATAATTGGCCCTGCTCAGCCTAAGCCTGTGGTGGTTTTTTTGTTTGTTTGTTTTAGTTCTTATAAGCCAAAGTGTATAGTCTGTGTTTTTTTTTAAAAAAAAAAAAACAAAAACCTGCCAGTATGCAGCCATTCAGTGAAGAAACCAATTGTCAGGTTCTATTTTGAGAAGATAACGTAGACTTGCCTTTTTAGCAATGCAATTTCACACTTTGCTTGTTACTTCAATGTCTTCATATCACAAATACTATTAATCCTGATTCCCTTCTTTTGTGTTGTCCTTTTGCAAAGGCAAAAGACCAGCCAAGAACTACAAGCAGTTTCACATGTACTTCAGTTATTTTATTATTACTGTTATTCAGTATTTTTAACCAATATGTATTTTTTTCTGTAATGTTTATACATAGAAGTTTTCTGAATAACACAAACCTTAAAAATAGAATACAATTTATGATTTCCTCAGAATGACAAATATAAACCAGTTGTTCTTAGCATCAAGCAATCATTTTTTTGGCACTGGAACAAGTTTGTTAAACTTTGTTCAAGGCAGACCGACTTCCACTGCAATGTATCTGTATTTTTGATAGTTACACCTGGTATGTGGAGGAAATGTCCTTGTGTAGCACATTGCATGACATTGTAAACTTGAATTTCCTTTCTTTTAAAAATGTTTAAGTTGTTGTTTCCTGGCAACATTTGAAGGAATCCACTTTTTTTTTTTCTCCTCCAAGAACAAGGAATACCAGGAAACACACCTGAAATGTCAATGATATTTCTTGTGAGGTTAGCTGCTGTCTTACAGTGCTCATATTTTAATGACTTTTTTTTTCTTTTCATAATTCTATAAATAAAACTATATGGAGAGGATTTGTGTAATTTATTTTTTTCTACTTTGATATTTTTTGTTTTCTGTGGCTTAGGTGTACAGTCCAGAGACCACAAAAGCTTGCCCTACTGTAGGACAAGGATAAGGAACACTACAGTAAAGTACAGATACGTAGACTTGAGCACATTTCTGGGTTATTCAAGATCGTATGTTTAATTTGTAAGTCCTAATCTTGGATTATGGCAAAATGTTTCCTTAGAGTGGACTTGCATGTGTTTTTAGTCTTGAAAGGCTCCAAAGTCCAACTAACGTAAACCATTCATCTGTACTGGAGGAAAAACTTTTGGCTGAAGCATTTATATAAAATAAAAGGATTTGGAAGACATCCCATGCTGAAATAGGAAAAACAGCAACTTTTTTTTTCCTTTAAATTGCTGCATAGTATTTTATGCAAAGATATGTATTAAAATTCACATGAAGAATTGTCTTTAAAAAGTTAAGTTTCCAGGGGATGACATTTTTTCAAAGCAGTAGTTGATATTGAGGAAGTCATGTCGTTGCTATATATTTAAGTTGCTGTATTCTTTATATTTAATTTTCTGTATTTTTTTTTTCCTGTGGAGCCTGAAGTTTGTGTGAGAAGAAATTTGATAATGTGCAAGTGAAGGCAATTATGATGCCTTCTGCTAGCTTTCCCCATGGAACATTATCAGTGACAACAGAATTTTTAATATATAAAGGGAAAAACTCTGAGCACTGAAGTATTGCTTAGTCCTAATGCCTTACAGTCAAGTGTGAAGTGAACTGATTAATTTATATTTGCATAATTGACTTAAATGTTAGAATGAGATAATGATGTTTTATGATACTTTTTTATTTTTAACCTATTTTTACCGGTAGGTAAGAAAAATGAATGTATGTTGGTGTCTTTCAATTAATTCTTGAAAAATCAGTAGTTGCCTTAAAAGCAAGTTGAAAACATTGAATTCACTGAGTGCAGGATTAGATCTGGAGATGGTGGCAACAGAGGTTTATATAAAGGACCTGCCTTTGCTCCATTAGATGCATTTTAGAGCAGTAACAATGATAAGGTTTCATAGTCTGAAACTTTCATGAATTAGTTTCTTCTCTGAGCAAAACAGCAAAACGTTATGCATCTGCAAGGCTGCTCTTTTGCTGAACTATAGAACTTTATTAATGAGCAATTCACACTTTTTGTTGCAGCAGGATAATCTTTTAATATCTATCTTTAAAGATTCTTTTTTTTGTCTCAAATTCCTGTTTGAAGATTGGAGGGAGATGGAAACTAGAGAGGCTGTGAGAAAGGATATAAGGAAATAGAGTGAAAGGTTGCTACTCAGCTGAACTTACTTCATGCAATATGGAGATCAACTTTTTACTCGGACAGACAAGGACAATGACTGGACAAGGAGTAAGTAATGGTTTTAAACTTAAAACAAACAAAAAAAAAAAAGTAGGTTTAGATGAGATACTCGGAACAAATTCTTCACTCAGAAGGTGGTGAGGCACTGGTGCAGGTGCCCAGAGAAGCTGTGGATGCCCCATCCCTGGAGGTGTTCAAGGCCAGGCTGGATGGGGCTTTGGGCAACCTGGTCTGGTGGGAGGTGTCCCTGCCCATGGCAGGGGGTTGGAACTGGGTGGGCTTTAAGGTCCCTTCCAACCCAAACCATTCTGTGGTTCTATGAATGTTTAAATTAGGAGTCAATTCAAATTCAGTTCTTCAGTTCACCTGAATCTGGGAAGAGCAAAGCTGAAGCAGTGTTAACATTGCATAGTGGTGTTTTGATGTTGTTCTCTTTCTAGTAAAAGAGATGAAAAATGTTATTGCAATAACATAATAAAATTTACAGCAGAATCTGAAGTTAAGAATGCCTCTGAATATTTCCCAGATCATAAAAGTTCACAGATTAAAGAGTGGACACCAAATAGCCAAGAACCAAGAAACGTGGATAGAAGACAATGTTGCTCTTTGAATGGCCATATTCCAGTCATATCAAGCCAAGGAAGAAGCAGTGAAAATAGCTATGTCAGGGAGGACTCTGAGAAGTGAAGTGAAAACTTGTGAGGCTGTGTGGCAGTAAAGGAACACTCTTTCAACTTAATATATGCATAGCAGAGATGCTGGGCAATTGTAACTTTCCTCTAAAGCACAGCACTCCAAGCCAGCTTGGTTTTGGGGCTAGATATTGTTATGGCTTGGCTAAAGCTCAAAGGAAAGTTGCAGAGTTATTTATAGGGAATTAAGAGTTGAATGTGTGCATTTTAGCTAAGCAATACCTAAGGCAAGTGTAATAAAGCTTAAAAAAAAAAAAAAAGAGAGAACTGAATTTCTAAGGGAGGAAAAAAGAGTTATTTAGGTGAGTATGAGTAGAACTGGTAACTAAACAGCCTTGTGCTGCATCCACCCAGAAGGTACCGAGGATGAGAAGAGTGATGGGGTGAACTTCTGCCATGAGTTGCGTATGTTGGGCTGTGTGGTTTCCATGGCCTTGCCAGACCTTTAAAACTGATTTCCTCTCCCACTCCTGTTGTTTTCTAAATGTTATTTATTCATTAAAATGCAATCTACCTTACAGAAGTGCACTTCAGAGTTCCCTCTGGTTAGGGAGAAACAGAACTAGAGATTGCCAGTTGTCTTAACTTGTACACTAGCTCAGTGAAAACCTCAAGCTAGTACTTCTTTACTTGCATGCTTGTTCTGAAGACACAGCTTTATGTGCTACCAGTGCTGTTCAGAATTGATCCGGAGTCAGTTCACTAACCAACAGTTCTTAGTCTGGTTTTCTAAGCCAGGTTTATTCTAACCTTTTTGATTAACATTGCAAGGTTTGTCTCTTTACAGCTCCTGGGGAGCTGCAGTGAGAGAATGATGATAATTAAGAGTTGCAAACAAGCTGAAAAGCTTACACAAATATTTTTAAGCTGGGAAAATCATCATTTTTCTCCGCTGCCTCTTACTCATTGGAGGTTAAGAGAGTCCTGCACTTAATATATTTATATATATATGTATATATAGTTTTTAAATTTAAAGAATGTTAAAGGGATGCTGAAAGCTGTGAATGCTGATTTTTAAAAAAAATTATTTTGTGTGTGTGTTGTGCTGTCATGTCCCATCCTGTCCTCTTGCCAAGAGTTATCTAAGATGAAAACTGTCAAGGGACCTTACAGAGTGCTTATTCCCAGTGTGAAGCAGTGGAATATACATCAGCTTTCTCTTTTTATCAGGCATTGCTTTCAGGGAAGCTGCTGATAATCATTTGAAGACCTCTTACTAGGACAGGGATCCATGATCTGAGAGATGGCTGGTTTACATGCTTCCCTTGAGATTTCTGTCAGAATTGCTTAGCTTCCTACCTCTGCGTTTTAGAACTGCAGAATGAGACAGTATTTTATATACAGTTATGCTGCAAAAACACAATATCCTACAAAAAAAATGTATTATAGCATCTGATCTCAGGCAGGTGTTGTAACCTTTATCTTCCTAATGAAGCAGAGTGGGGAAAATCTAAAATATGTTGTGTTCATTAAAGACAGTTCAGAATGGTACTTACACCCCATTAAGATCCCTGGTACAGGGAAGGCAGTGCAGGCAGCTGAGCATGTTAACCCATCCCTTTGAGAGATTTGGTGAAAGATACTGTTGAGGCCTTGGTCCCTAGAGCACTAAGAACAACTTACAGCTTTACATTTATTTTAAGCTTATGTCACTCAATATACAGTTAATTAGAAAGTGCAGAATACAGTGCTCCTGATGTTCATCGTCATTTTGTGATAAAACACATCGATTTTTCTTTAAAAATAACATAAGATTGAGCCTTAGCGGTCACTACAATTTCAGGAGTAGTCTTTGGCTGATAGTGCTGGTTTTGGAGCATGCTCATGATCTGAGCAAGCAGGGCACTGTCTTTTCCAGTGGAAGAAAGCAGCAGGGAGAACTTGGTGACGTTCGACCTCCATGAGCAGTGAACCAGGTGTGAGATGCGCTTGAGCCGCTGTCCTTCAGTGTAGGTATTCTAAAGTTCACACCATGTGAAATCTTGCTTTAGAGGAACTAATGACAGTCACATTTTTTACTTTTTAAGAGCAGCTGAGTTCATGTTCATTTGGAATAAATTCTGGTGTGGCTGTTTTATTATTTCAGCCCCCAAATATGTCTGAGTGATACCTGCATTCTCCGTTTTTAAGGAATGCTGCTTTTTAATTTGCCTCTCCAAGAACATTAAAACAAGAGTTTCTTGGATGTTATGAAGCAACATCATTAGGTAAGTACTAAAATGCAGGTGTTGGATTTGTTTAGTTGTGTACTTTTCAGTCTTACAAGCTGTTCACTGGTGGTGAAAAGACATTTGATTTTTGCCTTTAAAGCTATGTGTATTTTAGGTTATTGCTTATGCTACATGTGAAAGCATGTAAGTGGATTCAAATCTTTCTACAAATTAATGTTTCTCTATTTTTTTAGATGTGAAGTTTTCTAAAGATGGTTAATAATTAACATTAAGGTAGGTTATGGCTAGAACTAAGAGGGTTTGGTGACTATTTTGGCATTGCAGTCAGCAAAAGTATTCACAGTTTTCAATCTGAAAGCTTTTAAAATATTTAACAGAGTCTGAACATCTTTAAAAAGTGTTATTGTAAGGGAATGTTTTGTGAAATAGGTATTTAAACTCATGACATAAGCTTCATGCATATATAGCGTATTGGGTTGCATTTTCAAAACTTGGGTTTGTGTGTTTTACATTAACTTGCTAAGTAGAATTATGCACTAGGTTTCTTTCCTGTTTTCAAGTTGGATCTGGTTACTCTCTTGTTCTGAACCTCTCTGAGAATTAAGAAGCTTCTTAGGCTTATTTGAAGGTAGTTGTTTCAACAGCCTTCTGGAAAATACATCCAAGTTCTCAAAAAGGAAGGGATTAGACATTAACGGTTCAGTGGACCATTCAAATTTAATTTGAACAATTTCAGGTTATCCTACCTTTTATCAGTAAAACGCTTAGGTACGGTAAGATTGACTTGTAAGACAAATATGACTACTTACAGCAAAGGAAGAGTTATTGAAGTCAAAATTGGAGTGACAGCTGCGTTCCTCAAACTTCAAAGAAAAACCTTTGTCCTCTCTGAAGATTTACTAACTATAAATCAACTTGTCTTTCCTGTATTTTCCCCTTAACTGCTTACTGTGTTTAATTATGATGCAGTTGAGTTTGAGAAATTTACCTTGCTTCTTACCCACCTTTTCCATTTAGAAACGTGTAATGGTTGTGTGTGGTATGGGAAAAACCTGGATTGTGAATGGCTCCTTCCTTTTTAGAATACATGGAATTAGACAAAACCTTTTGAAATTTAAACCTAACACTTAAATACACAATGACTGAACACTTAAAAAGAAATGACTGAATGGTTGTGAAATGCACCTGTCACTGGAGAAATTGCATCCTCTAAGGAGGAGTGTTTCTTTGGAAGCAGCCGAAATAAAATGAATAAACAATGTGACTGATAGAATGAATCTGGGATATATGTGGGTTGGTCAAGAGCTCCATGTGGAAACTAGCAGTTTAAAACGCATTGAATTAAGGACTTTGGTGTTCAGTTCAAACCAAGCCTTCTAATAGGTACTGTGTTTCTGTTCTTTGATTTGTCTGTAATACAGCCATGTTTCAGATACTGAACAGGACCAAAGCACCGATTCTGAAACTTTTTCCAGTGTGTTTGTTTTCCTTTTAGACGTGTTTTGTGGAAATCCTCTTTATTTCTCATTTTGTGAAGTTCTGTGATATAAATTCAGTCTTTTGCATAATGCTTTCTTTGTCTGATACGTGGTAAGTGATACAGAGGTAGTGAGGCTGCAGCTCTTAATTCAAAGTTGTATGTCACAAATCATGCGGGTTGGCTATAGTAGGGGAATGAGCACATGTTTTAACATGCACCCCCAAACAGTTCCTGAGAGATTTGAAAACCACAAATGACATGAAGTGAGATGCAGCAATCTCCACTAATTGTATTATTTCTAACAGAACTTCTTCCTTTTTTTCTTCTCAAGTTCCACACAATTCTGTGCTGTAAATGAAGAGAAAGGAGAGGTGAGGAAACAAAATACTCAACACTATCCTTTTAATTTCCACTTCCCTTAAAGTGAATTACTTATGCTGTAGAATATGGTGGCTGGAAGTGCACGCTTCTTGAGACTTCTTTCTGAAGGGATGCTGTTAAGAATTTATGGTTATTTGGTGATGTTGAGGAAAGTCACAAATTCTTTGTCTAATGACTTGGCTTTCCATTGCAAGGCTTTTGAAGAGCTCCTGAGTACAGTTTCACTGCTGAGCAGCTCCTTGCAGACAGGGAAGGCAGAAGTCCTGCTACTGGCTTTGGAGGATCAGAGAGCTGTGGGCTGTGCCTGGAGGACATGGACGTGCCTGGAGCACTCTTGAGGCCAGAATTAAGATTCCCAACTCAGCCTTCCCTGTTAAATTTAGACAGCAGCTTAGCCTTGTCCTCTAATTAGGAGGAGTTGAGATAGGCGAGTTTGCTGCTTGAGGAGCATGCGGTATTGTAGTCAGTGCTTACGGTGGGAAGAAGGGCTTCAGCAGCTCGGGCTAAGAATGGATGTTTGTGGTTTGGGTGCACATGCTCATTGCATTTGAAAGCGGCGTGCCCATTGTTATGGGTTGTAAGGAAGATGTTTATGTTCGGTGGCGTTGGATGCGTGCTAGCAAATCTGAACTTGTTGCTGCGTATAACTATTTGAATTAGAAAGTAATATAATGCGTTTATGTCCAAAATAAGTTTGCATTTTTCAGATTCTGCTCTCTGTGGCTTCTTGGAGATAGGTAGGTAGTGTGCTTTAAGAGGAAAGTCTCCATCTAAAGAGATGAGTTAAAAAAGAGCAATACTTCCCACGGATGTTGGAAAAGTAGGTCTCATCAGTGTAGCTGGACTGCAGAAGGGGTTTTTTGGCTGTTCTTTTCTGTGGGGGAGAAGAATGCAGATATGGCTAGCGTTCTGTATATGAAGCAACGTGAATCTGAGAGCTCTTTAGTAAAGTTACGAGAGCTTTATTTCCACACTGCACATTGTTAATCTGGTAGTCTCTGGAGCAAGATTTTCTGCATGGGCCACTTTGCCCTCCTGAGCAGTTAATGCAGGGCTCTGTATGCTGAACTGCTGGAGCAAACCTATTTTGTTCTGCATAAAAGGAGCCCGTGTATTCCCGAGAATACTTTGAACCCAAGCTCGAACATCAAGTTTGCACAGGAGACCACCACCCTTATTAGTCAAACACTTCTTGAAAGAGAAGAGTTAAGATTGTTTGCTGTCTCCCTCCCCCCCGTCCGGCGGAGGTTTGAAATATCCTTATCTTCAAAGCTGGGGGTAGATTTGAGGCAAGCCCTCTGAAGGGCCGTGTTCCCATCTGCGCTCTTCTTCAACACCTGCATTCCTCGCGCTGCTGCCAATCACTTGGTGCTGCTGCAGTAGTAAAACTGCAGAGGTTGCAAGCCTGGGGAATTTATTTTTAATGGATTTCGAATTAAATAATTTATTTTAAACAACAGTTGGTTAAAATACTATAAATATTGATCCAGGGCAGTCTGCCTGAAATTAATGGGCTATAAACAAAGTGTGGTTCTTTTTTATGTTTTTAGTTTTTTCTTTCCTTTTCTTTTTTTCCCAAGAAGAACAAATAACAACAACAGAAAATGATTGTTTCTTAGCCTAGAGTCTGTAGTTCATTTTTAGGACCTTTTCATGTACTGGCGGCTAAATGTCAGTGAAGGAAGCCAAAGTCATTTGTATCGTATTTTGTTTATAAATTGCATCTCAATTTCTTGTCAACACTGGCTGTATTTTTGTGGTTAAGTAATGCATTTTTTTCATCATAGGCAGCAGGAAATATGTAGTTAGTTATCTGCATCAAGCTGAAAAAGAACAGGCACTGTCTGCCCTGCATGGGTAAAAATAGGACCAATCAATTATTTCTTTACTGTTTCTGATCTTCCTTCTCAACAGGAGGAAAAACCTAGTGCCTTGACCTTCCTCGTTCCAAAACTTAGCAGTGGTCGTATGCCCGCTTTGGCATATGAGGTAGTTTTAGATGCAATTTATCTGCTTTTGTCCTAAGAGGGCGAAGGCTGGGGAAGCGGTTGTCCTGCACCTTTTTTTTTTCTGTTTCGTTTTGTTTCATGGTAGCCTACTATTCCAAGTATTCATCTTTGAATAAGGGTGGTAGTTCTCATCTGCTTTTGCATCCTAGAAGAGACCAGATGATGTAAAATGGGAGTAGCAGCACTCCTTGTCCCTCTTGCTGAGAACATGGTATGGGCACCAGAGAATGCAATGTTGGGGTGCTTGGAGGGAGAGCAGAGAAAGGAGCACCACTGTGGGCAAGCGGGGAAGGCGGTCCTGCCAAAGGGGAACAGAAAACACTACTTGAAGGGAGTGCTTATGTAGTTTGGAATATATTAGGCCTCTAACTTCTGTGTTTAAGCATCCTGTGTTTGTATTAGCGACTGTGATGCAGTTTACAAGGTAGTACTTAGTAACCTAATGGTCATCCTTTTTCTGCATTTTGCAACGTTATTGTACTGAATTATGTTGAATAAGGGCAAGCTACTCTTTAATTCTGATTTGATCTGGAACAATTACTAATGTAAAAATCAATATCCGTTCATATCCATTACGCTAGCCTCTCATTTAGGATAATGTAGATGCTAGAAGTTCAGTTTTTGGTGATGGAAATGTGGAATATTGGAAGTGATTAAAAGAAAAACCTGCAAATATATGGAACTCTTTCTGTAAAACATGGTCATATGTGTGTTCAGGAGTCTGGACAGGCCAGTGTTCCCTGTCTGAGCAGTGGCCAGAGGTAAATAGATTGGGAAATCTATAAGAGAGTAAGCATATACCATCACTGAATTTACCCCCAGGCTCTAGTTGTCTGTAGTTCAGAGACTCTGTGAGTCGGAGGCAGTTTCTCTGCACAGTGGACTTCGGTTACCAAGTCCAGCTTGCCCTTTAATCCATATATACTTTCAGTATTCGAAGTACTCTGTTGCAAAAATGTTTACGTGTTAGTCATGGATTTTCATGAAGAACAACTGTTTTTTGCATTTGCAATTGCAGTTCCTCAGTGGCTGTACCCCTTCTCACCCATCTTTCTGTAAGCCCCCTGCTCTGCCTGCTACCATTTGTCGTGACTTTTCCAGGCTGAAAAATCCTAAGTCATAGATTTTCTTCTTCCTTGAACAGAAGCTGTTCCATAGCATTCTTGTTGTCTAATTTTTTTTTTCTGATCTCGAAGCACACTAACAAGACAGGAGCTGTAAATGGACTGAGAAAAAGCCAGGGTGTACTCCCCAGGTGGGCTGAAGGCAGCACCTTGTACCGGTAAGGGCAGTGGCTGGAGAAATGGCAGTACTTGAAGGACACAAACCCTGCCTCCTCTTGGCTGCTGATGCGTCTGGTGCTGGTCTGCAGGATTTTGACTGCTTCCAGGTAACCTGAGAGGTGATTAACCCAGTGTGGCCCTTGAGAGGAAAGAACATTACTTTTTTTTCTGCAGATGTACTTGTCAATCTAATTGAACATAGAGATATAACTGAATCTCTTTAGTGATTTGTTGGGAGGGAACGTGAGGTGACTGAAACTATAGGCTAACTTACAAGGTTTGACTTGTGAAATAGCAAATGGAGGTGGTGTGCAGAGCGAATGTAGGAGTAAAGGAAGTGAAAGCTTGCTGCTGGGCGTGAGCTGCTGAAGCACTGTAGTGGTAATTTCGCAGTGAAATTCTTGTGTTTGAAATATACACGCGTTGAAAAAAGGGGTTTGTGAACTGTTTGTGTGGGCTGTTGTGTAGATGTGTTTGCTCGTCTATTTCTTCAATCCTTCATAGGAAAAAATTCATTTGGTGGAAATGCTTTTCCTGCAGTGCTGGTCCCAGGAGCAATGACCACAGCATGGCTTTGGGGGAAATGTGTTAAAAGTTACAATCCCTAACCTCATTTGGCCATCCTACTGTGGGACAGCTTGAACAGCATGCTGCTGTGCAGTGCTGAGGAGCTGGAGTTTCCGTCGCTTCCCTCAGTCCTTTCACTAACAGGGTATGAATGCATCGAATGTCTGCGGAACGACAGATGCCTTCCTGCTAGAATCCTTTAAAGTTACCTCACTTTTTCTTTTTTATGACCAATTCTATTTCAAGGAAGCAGAAATCTAACAAAAGCTTACTGAACAGAATTATACTCTTCACGTGTTTAATGAAGCGTAGTTTACTATAGCTGCCTCCCAAAGCCAGTTTGTTTTGTCTACCTTTAGGAGTACTACCCCATAAAGAAATCCAACACTTTGCAGTTTCCTGTTGTTCATTTTGTTTAACTTTGGCTATAAATTACCTTTGGCTCAATTACAAAGCTTTCAGAAGATAATCAGAAGAAAAGAGTCAGGAAGAAATAATACCGGTTTGTTTTTATTCTGTAAATCTGCTTTACTGCCAGCTAGCTGGGCATAGCGTAGGAGGCAAGAGGATCCCGAAGAGGGACACTGTTTCTGGTTGGCAGCACACTGTGGCTGATTTGGTACGCTTAGTCTAGAGGACTTTGCCCAACCACCTCTGCCAGAGACTCCTCTGCATTAGCAAAGAAGAATCTTTTTTATCTCACATTTTTATTGCTCGTTTGTCTTCAGCCCTGTTGCATATTTTCAGTACCTTTGGTATGTCACATTAGTATTGATTGATTGGTTTTACCTAACATTATCTAAGGAATCATAAAGTTTGTGGCTCCATACACTTACTTTACAATTTATCATTATAATCTAAGGGCCCATTCTTGCAGAAATTAGCCTGTGAGAATAATGGTATAACAACTGCTAGCAGGAAATGTCTGTGGTGTTAGGTATTAACTTAAATATGACATAAAGGATTGGAGGACTTAAGATAAATGGAAAAAGACAGAAGGTAACTTGAAGAAACTGATTGAACCATCGAGTTGAGTGGATATTTCACTTAAACTCTACTTGATTTGCACAGGCATGTAAGTCACTGCTAGAGACTATATAAAATAATGAGTTAATTCATGCCTGCAATGTCCCTTTCCAATTTCTCATCAGAAATTTGAATATAGAAAGATGACAGCTTATGCAAACTGAGACTTTTTTTTTCATTTCAGCTCAAGAAGCTGCACACCTTATGAGTCGAGAGAAATATACCTATTTTATCTTCTTTCAGATAATTTTGGATGCAATCAAGCAGTCTCTTTTTGCACTCAGGTTCAGTTAAACGTGAAAGCCATGTAGAGACTAAGTGGAAAAATATGGTAACTTGAAGAAAAGGCATAGGAAGATCACACTACGTTGCATTTTTTTAGTTATTTTTATTCAACAATTCACTTGCTTTTTTGAGGGGAGGAACTGGAATGGTGGCAGGAAAGGTCAAGCTGTGCATATTGGTTTCTTCTGCAGTTTTACTAAATATCTATCTATCTATACAACTGACCTTTGGGAATGTCTCAGTGTTGATATGTAGGTAGTAATCTTCTGGCTGGTGGAACCAATACATTCATCCTTTTGTTTCACAGGAATATTTCTATAGCACATACATCTATGAATTCTGTATAAGGAGGAACTTGTCATCTTTGATCCAGCTGCAAATATTTGATGAATGTGCCTACATCAGTTTTAAGCAGCATGCTCTGGGACATTGTTAAGTGCAAGGAACGCTTCATTTCTTGCAACTTGCATTAAGTCTATTGTTTCCACAGAAGGAGTTGCGTTCTTGGAGGATGTCTTTTTGGAAATTTTCAGAATAGCTTTTTAAGCCTGATGAGAGTGTCAGTTGATAGAATTTGTCATAATTCTGAATCAAAGTATTAATGTCTATTAAAAATTCTGTGAGGTGTAATCATAGGGCTTCTGTTCACTTTTCTGCTGAACATACATCATAAAACATGTTTGAAATTCCAAAAATATATTTCTGAGTTCATGAGGGAGAAATGCCATGGGTACACATTTTCGTACTCTTCTCTTCTACTTAGTTCAATTTAAGGAGATTTGTTTATTTCAAAGCTGCTGCATTTCAGTAGTAGTTTTTTAGCAGTTTCTGTTACTGTTTAGTAGAACTTTACAGACTATCTTGCATAACTTCCCTACATGTTGCTGCATGAGATAGTGTAACCTTAAATGGGAATGAATGTCTTGTTCTTGTGTTTTTCAAAGTTGTCTTCCTATAATACATCTTTTACTAACTTTCTCAATATTCAGTCCTATGGTAAATCCTGTTTGTGCAAAATTGCAGACTTCAACTACTAAGCATAATCCTGTTAATGCAGACAATACTGCTCAAATGTCATTCGCATTATAAGCAACACCTGCTTTTCTTATCAGAGGGACAGCTACATTTACTAATAATTTGCATATAGGATTTTATGGTTTCTCCTTTGAAATATAAAAGTCAAGTCTTCCCTCTCTTCAAGATTTGGGGGAGCGAGCTGGAAAAAAAAATTCAGCCCTGATTTTGATTGTTGCTAGTGTTTATCATTAATACATAAACATAGATTTTTCCATGTATGCACTTTTTTTTAACATATATAGTATTTCCATGCTATGTAATTATAGCTTGTTGCTGGTGTTAATTTTCAGTGTTAACTGCACTGTTCTACTCTATTGGTTTTGTCATAACACAGCTTGTGAATGTAGGAGATGTGACTTCTACTTTGGAAAGCTTAGAACAAGGCTTTCTGCAAGGTTTTGTGTTCCATGGGTGAAAACAGACCACTTGAAAGTTCAAGATTAAGACTTTTTCCCCTTATATTTGCTTTAATATTGTGGGTGTTAAAAGTAGAAAGAATTATACCCATGGATAGAGCCTTTTAGGTACTTTATCTTTTCAGATTCACTATTTAAATTCCTTGTATGTGGGTTTTAAATTCATTCACCTATTAGGAAATGAGTCTTGTTCGTGTTCTAGTGAAGTTTTCTTTCTTTCTTTCTTTCTTTTTTTTTTTTTTTTGTAGTATTATGAACAGAATTGATGTCAAAGGTAATCTAGCTCTGTATTCATCTTAAAACATACCTTTCTCAGTAGTTCGACACACAACAGCAGTAGCATTTCTGAATGGCTCTTTGTATTCCGGATTCCCATTTATATTTCTTTATGATAACAGCCTGGAGCATACAGGAAAAGCACACATGAAAAGATTTGGCCTTACATACAGTCACCTACTTAATCATCAGATGTTTCAGAGCTTTGTCCCTATGCCGACAACACTCCTAACACTGAGTGCCTTAGGAGCCAGTCTGCAGAGGTAATGGGAAGATGTGCCTCAGAAAGCAGGTCTCAGGTATAACTGTGGTTGAACTTCTGTGTTTGGAGTCTGAAGAAATCAACTTTGTTATATTAATGAGTATGACAAGTCCATTTGTAGCTTTTGGAGTTGTAATCTGACTCTTTTCTGGCTTCATTGAATCATACTGAGGATGTTACATGTTAGTTTTCAGAGAATCATGCACTCATTTAGTCTGGAAGACAAACCTGGAGGTTACCTAGTCTAGCCTCCTGCTCACAGCAAGGAGAAGTTTCCTGGGCCTGCTCAGGGTCCAAAGATGGAGATTTACAGCCGTCTGGGAGCCAGTCCCAGTGCTTGACTGCTTCACGTGTTCAGTCAACGTGTCTTGTTGCCATGTGTAGCCACTGGCTTTTTTCCTGCTATTTGCACCCCTGAGTCACAGTCTTCTCTGTCACCCCACTTTAGGTAGTGGAAGATTGTGTCTCGATGCTGCCATGGCCTTCTTCAGGCTGACCAAACCCATGTCGTTCCTTCAGCCTTTCCTCCTGCACCATATGCTGCAAACACTCCTGGCTGTTTTAGTGGCCCTCCACCAGACTCCATGCAGTTTTTTCAACATCCCTCACACTGGGCACAGGTCTCTTGATGCAGTGTCGTGCACGAATGCAGAGTCAAGGGGAGCGATCGCTTCCACAATCCCGTCAGCTTGTTTGGCCGGGTACGTGTTTAGCTCTCGGAACCTCCTCTCATCAGGAGGTTCTCAAGGGGCCATTCCCGTAGCTGGCTGAGGCCCCTATGGCTGGCAGCCTTGCCCTCCGGCCTGCCCGTGCTTCTCCCCCTTTTGTTGTCATTTTTGGACTTGGTGAGGATGTGGTGCTTCCTTTTGCCTAGGCTACTGGTGGAAATTATTAAAGAGCTGTCAGCCCTGATATGAATTCCTTCATTGATCACTACCTTTTGAGCCTGAAGGCCCCATCAGTTTTTTACCGACCTTGTTGTCCGCCCATCCAGTCGGTATCTCCTCACCTTGACCACAAGGAGAAGTGCAGTGTCTTCTGTGTTGGAGAGTGTTGAAAGCCTTGCCAAAGTCCAGGTAAACGAATTGGGCTGCTGCCGGCTCTTCCATAGAGCACACCAAGATGGGTTGCTTGAGAGCATGCAGCCTGCATAAGGACATAGTTGGTTCTGTGAGTCATCTTCTTGTGTCTGGAAATAATTTCTCATGGGCCTTGCTCTGGTCGTTTCCTGGGAATTGAACTGAGGCTGACTGCAGCTCTCTGGATCCTTCTACTTGCCTTTTCTTTATTATTATTTTTTGGCATAACATTCTTACTATGTTGCTTATGTTTCTGATCACAGCTCAAGTTTGACCTGCTATTTTCAAAGGGTCTCCTTAGTGATACTGTGCCTGAGCGTGCCTTGGTGCTTATTACATCCAGTTTTATCATTGGCAATTGTGAACTATCAACTCAGCTTCTCATAGTTTTGGTGTTTTTTATAAGAGTTGACTGTTCTAATTAACTTTTTTGTTGTTTCTTTTTTATCCTGCTTCATAAAATCACTAATACGCTGGCAGCAGTGCTCCCAACACTGTTTCTTGTATTATTTTTTTTCTTAATTAAAAAAATAAAAAAACCCATACCTGCCCTTCATTTTCTGTCTTTTACCAATTATTAATCTTTGCAGGAACCACTACTGACCTGAGGCACTCTTTTATGTCATCTAAAAATATTTTTTAAAAAATGAAGGTTTCTATAGGTACTCCATTAAAACAAAAACTATATTAAAAACAATTTGCTTATGTGCTTTTTTGTAGATATAAATGTACGTGTATGATTTCGTTGGCCTTTGTGGTACTGACTGCAGCTTTTAACATTAAGCGCATGAATAAGTGCTCTCAAAACTGAGGTTGTAAATAATGAGCCGTTTCACAGAGATAAAAGTATCTTATTGATGTGGTTTTTTGTTTGTTTGTTTTGAGGGATTTTGTAAATTTACAGTCCATATAAAGAACTATTAAAGTTGCCATTAACATACCATGGTGTTGCAACATTGTTTTCTTATTTCAGAGTGATCAAAATTGACAGCACAGAATAATATTCAAAGAACAAAAACCTGCACTGCCTTTTGCTCGTGGTCGCTTTAGAGAAATAAGACCTGCAAGTGAGGATCCCCTGCTATACCAGACTTCCCCCAGCTGCTGTATGCCTTGATATTAATTTACTTCAGTACCTTTCAAAGACATTGTTGGGTGTTTTATATAAATAAGAGAAACGTTTCCAGTAATGTTTGATATTTTTGGCTCAACTGTTCTTTGTCTGTGTCTGTCTCATTATTAAAATTATCTTACGCTGGAGACATTACATTACAGATTTGCTTCTAAAGATTGTGCTGTTTGACTGCTGTTGAAAGCAATCTGTCCCATGTACAACTGGCAGGTTTTGGAAATGTCAGCTCTTTTCATATGCAGTCTCCTGGAGACCATGTGTTCATCTTGTCCAGCTAGCTTGCTAATTCTGATCATGACTGTTAACCTGTATTGTTTTATAAATGCCCCCAGAAATCTAAGAAAAATAGAATTAGGAACGTTGGATTAAGCTCATCCCATTTTTAGCAACAGGAGCATGATAGCTTGAAATTAGAACTAAATTTTTTGCTTCAGTTGAAGGAGAAAGGGGAGAAGGAGGAGGGGAACTCTTTCACAGCCAGGATGGTATCATTCACCATTTCTGTTGCCCTTTCTTTGTGTAATGGACTTCTGAAAAATTAATCGGTAATTAACGGCTTTTGTAAATCAGGTGCACTTGAAGTCTAGTTCTGTACATTATGCACTGATTCTCAAAGGTATCCATCATATCAGTCCTTAGTGGTAGTAGCCTGCACCATTATTAGCTGTTTGGTTTCTTTTCCTAAGCAATTGACCAGATTACCCAGGAGAACAACTTAAAATCAAGCTCTGCAGCTTTTACACCTGACATTTATTCTACCAACACAGTTCCAGTTGCATCAAAGTGGATTAGATGTCATTCCTCTTTGTATTGGGAAGAGAGAAGGACAATTGTCAAAGTACCTCCTTTATGTAGGATATTAACATTCATTCTTTTCTTTTCTTTCTTTCTTTTTTTTTTTTTTTCAGCACCATATTCTTATGTTGCTTAAATTCAGGCATTAAACTCAGACATTCAATTCTTCTGCAGACTGTACTTCTAATAGCCTTTAGAGACTTCTTTAAGAGATTTTGGTGCTTATTCTTAAAATTATGTTTGCAAGTGCGGCAAAAAGGCAGGTAGACTTAAGTGTTTGTATACAAGACTAGAAGCTATGTTGGTAATAACTACAGTGAGCCAAGAACTTGAAATTTTCAGAACTGTCAAGACTAGATTGGGATGCATTAAATCTCCAACATCTGATTTTGAACTATTTGTTTGGAGTCTTAAACTAGATACTCTATTGATGTTTAACTATTCTGCCACCTAACTACGTATTAATTTCATTTGAGGACTGGAGACCTACTAGACAAAAAGCAGTCTGCCTTGCGTCACCTCTAAGCATGTACACTTCTTCTAGTGGAAATATTCTTTTGGTCAGAAGTAGGACTTCATATGGAAAATAAAATTTTTAATGTCACTGAGCCATCCGGTACAACCAGGACTATTAGACTTCTGAATAATGCCATCTGGTGCTCTGGAAGGCTGCTTCAGAAGTACTTGGCAGTTTACTGATCTGAGAATGACATAATGACCTGATGAAGTAGAGTGGAAGAAAACTGGGCTTCCTCCAAGATTCTGTCTTTCTATTTGGAAACGGTATTTCTATCTGTCAATTTTTTTTTTTATTGTATTTTATTTTTCCCAGAACTAGTAAAAGAGGATAAAACTTTGTCAGATGTGCTTGCCATTCTGGTAGAAGCTTGGCAAATATCAAAGATGGATGTTTTTTTCTGTCCCCCTTGGACTTGGTTGTATGCACAGTAAATTATGGTCTTTACAAATGAAACACTGTCAGAGCACACGGATTAAAAGAAAATAAATACTAGTATAAATATTTTACTGGCTTTGGTAATTTTTACTCAGAAACAAGAGATGGTGGTAGTCCCCCTTGCATGGGATTGAGGAAACTGGTTGGTTCCTAGCCCAAGGAGACTTTCCCAGGATTTTTCCCCATCTCCATTTTCCTGGGAAGAAAGCAGTGCTTAACTGATAGAAGTGCCTAATGCTTAGCTCTAGTTTAAGCATTTGCCCCCAGAGCAGGAGCCAAGGTTTGGCCGTGTAACCACGTGCGCCGTGCTTCTCCTGCTAGCTGCAGGCAGCACTCTCCCCTGCGGCGAGGACCACAGGCAAAGAGATCTGATTCTCACCATTGCCTGATGCTGCTCAGCGTGAGTGTTCAGCTGGCACTGGGTGCCTGTGGGTGTTGCAATGCTCAGGACCAGGTGAGCAAAGTAGATCCAGGTTGGCATCGCTGGCTTCCCCCTCTCCTCACCCAGGCTGTGGCGGGTCCGGTGTCTTTGCAGGAGCTGATGTGCCCGGATCACTGCAGGGCTGGGGCATCTAGTCAGCTGAGACTATACCCAGAGTAGAACAATACCAGACGGTTTAGAGCTACAGCTTGTTCATCATCTGTCATCCAAGACAGACATCTTTTTTTTTTTTTTCTTCTTTTTTTTCCTCTGCTCAAATTTAGGGTACTTTTGAACTTATGCCTTTTTTTGTGTGTGACTTGCAAGTTTACGTGAATTACTCTACTATGCTTACTCTTGGAAGCCTCAGCTGCTGTGGAGTGAATGCCAGCCAGCCTGCCTGCTGATGGGCACATCTGTTATATTTTATCTGTTTTGTAATCCAAATCTTTCTGAGACCACTTCAGTCCATATACAGTCAATCCAGTTGTGCCATTAGCATTCGAGTACAGATGGCAAGTGTGCTTATAACTTTCCAAACTGTAACTTGGATTCTGTGAAACAAAAGTTGACTCTTTCCATTTGTGAGCCATGCAAATGCAGGTTTTACTTCTTTTTTTTTTTGGTTATATTTTTTTCTGGAATTCAGGCAGATGTAGTCTGAAAGAAAAGTTATACTCTGAAGAATTTTTTTTTTTTAATTTGAAAATGTTGCTAATTCAGCCGCTCTGATACTCCTGAGGAGCACATCCTGGTAGGCTTAATGATTATGAATAATGTGTTATTCTGAGAGTAGACTCCAGGGAGGTGGCAGAAGCTCTCTTTGTGCGTCATTTAGATTTTGAGAGCTGTAAGTTGCAAGAGTGATTACAGAAATCAGAGACCTCACAAATAGTAGTGAGAATAAATACTGGGATAGTATTTAGACTGGATAAGCTCTCAGATATTTTATACAGATTTATTTAAAGTGTATTTACATAATACAGCTATCAAAAATTATGAATATTTACATACAGCTTGACAGAAAAAAAGAGGTAACAGCAGGATGTTAGAGTCCTACTAGGTTACCCCTGCAAGGGAGTAGAGACAGCAGCAATGCATAACAAGGCATAAGGATCCAATAATTAATCTTGAAAGTTTGGGAGTTTTTTTTTTTTTCTACTAGGAAATGTTTTTTTAAAAAAATCTCCTTATCAGATAGTACTGCAAACAAAAGAGAAATGACCTTTGTTGTTGGAAGCATCTACTGCAAGTAATTTGTCACTACGGATGCACATTAGTTAACACTGTAAGCGCCATTCTGATGGACTAAGTATCACTTGTTAAATTACCATGGCAGTAATTATGTATATCACAAGCTTCAGCATGAAAGTGACTGATTACATCTTTTATGGAGGGGAAGAAAAGTGAAAACAAAATAGTTAATTGTCGTGGACTTCTCATAGCTTGTCCAGCTGTAGTAAGAGCATGAAGACAGCTGCAACAGTAAGCTGTACAAACAGGTTGTTTAGCTGCTCTGTTCCCTAACTGCATGCATGTGGTACCCTGTCCTGCAGGCTGACCCTGGGTGCCAAAATGGTTCATCTTTCTCTCCAGAAAGCATTTACAGCACTTTCATGTTTGCTGCACAAGTGCCCAGGTAGTAATAAATGAAATTAAATGGCAAAATACTCAAACATTGTAAGCACCTGTGCAAGTGAGTTATAGTCTACCCTGATACAATTATGCCAATATTACTGCAGCTCTCGGGAACTTTTTTGTTCCTCTGTGTTTTTAGACTTGTCTTGTAGTTATGCAGAAGGAGGAGAGAAGGTGAGCTTCTAGAAGAAATGTCTAAAAAAAATCTTTCTGAAGCAAATACATAGTGAATAAACTTTGGAGTGTTACTGTTTTGTGAGCCATAATTTGGAGTTGTTTATGATGGGTAAAGGTGTTTTGATCTATATTCTGCTGTTGTCTAGATTTTTATCTTTCTGTAGAGATGAAAGTAGCTTAAATTAATCTGCTAAAAGAATGGAAAGCAACTTAGTGTTGGCTTTTTATTTATTTATTATTTTAGAAAATGGGGTTATTCTGCAGAAGGTAGGACAGTACAACTCTCCCTTTCGTTGCATAAGTTGGTTAAAGAGAAGTGGCCTTTGACCTCTATACTGAAATGAGAATATCTGGGATTTTCTGTGCTTTCTGTGGAAAGTTTTAAATTTGTCCCTGTAAGTGGAAAACAACAAATGTACTGAAATTTATGCCTTGCAGTGAATGTTCATGCTAGTACCTTTATTATTCACTACGTCAGACTGCACTCAGCTGCTTATTTACACAGAAATGCTGTGAGAGCACCCCGCAGTGGAAAACGGGAAAGGGAGATACAGAGCTGGGCAGTAGCACTGCGGAGAGCCCACGCGATGGGGTCTGCCTCCGAATTCCTCCTGGGTGTGGGTGGGCTGGGGCAGGCCGTCCTCCACAGGTTAGGCAGAGCAGGGTGCCCTCCTGGGGCATGGTGTGTCCTCTCAGATGCCCTCAGAAATAGGGTTACTTAGAGTCACGTGTAGGATACTTCATGTATATGCATGTGTGTGTATATATGTAGATAGAGAATGTATCTTAATTTGGCCAAAAGCATTGACTGGGTTCTGCATCATAAATGGCAGATCTTCTTTACTGGTGGCTTCCCCTCCCTTCTTTGCAAAGACACCAGTCTTGGGAACAAGTATGATGACTAGTAATTAAAATTTGGCAAACTCTATAGTGCCATTCAAGATGAAATTGCTTAATCACGAGTGGATATATTTTTATTTTTTTCCCTATAGTCTTTCATAGCAATAGAACTATGGCAGTTAAGTATTGCTTTACATTTGGTGCATGTGTGTGTGTTTGGGCATAAAGAATTGGAATAAGTTTTTACCATCCAGATGTAAACCGTCAAATATAGCAGGTTTAACAGGATCATATCTTAATCTGTCATTGGTTCACTTTCTAATTCAGTGTTGGTCAAATGCTATTTTTCATATTTAACATGTATGCAAACACTGATACTTGATACTTTTTATTCTATTTCACAAATCTGATATTAGCATGGTACTAAAAAACAGAACAAAACAAAACCAACAACACGAACTTTCTGTATAAGTTGTGCTTAATATGGTTGTATTTTGTGCACATATTAATGCTCAAGTTTCATTTATTTATTTATTTATTTATTTTTTCTACTTTGACCAGTCAGGATTTCCACTTAATCTATCTAAAAAGTGTATTGTGACTGGAAACAACATGATTTCGTGTTGAGGCAATGGAATGAGAGAAAAAATAGGCTTTCATTTTCATTAACGGACTAGGCAGATTTAGATAGGACTTTGAAGAGGCTCGGAAGAGAAAGGTTGATCAAATCTTACATAGTGCTGTTGTGCATGGATCAAAATGAAAAAGTCAAATACAGTGAAAAATGGAAATTCACAGGAAAAAAAACCCTGAAGTGATGCACAAAATAATACAATTTTTCATTAAATGAATAACTGGATAACCAACTGGTACCCAAGTTTAGGTCAAGATCTTAGTTTGGCTGAGGGTTCCTTTTGGCTGCTGTTAATAAGGCATAGCAGCTGACTATTTTCTTTTTTGGTGCACTGCTTTCATAGACAATGACAGTATAAGCATTTTCTGTGTATGAGTAAAAGCATTGGAGGCTTAGATAGAAGTACATTTGCAGCTGTTTTAAATAACATCTGGATTTCTTCCACATTACCAGCTGTAATGTAAATGGAATAAAAGAGGGCAGGAGCAGATGAGAAGGATTCCAGTAGGTTGTGTCATCAAATGACTGTGGCTCTCTTAAACTTTCAGGTATTAATAGTGAAAAAAGTCTCAGGTTACTTTTTTTTTTTTTTAAATAATAAATAAGAAGTTAAAAACATGTTGAATTTCTGGTGTTCTGATGGTAAGATAATAGTAAAATCTTGACTTTAATGCCAACCTGTTTAATACACATAGAAGAGCAGTTTAATGTGTGTTCTGTAGATCCGGAGGTCATTAAAAGTTTTACGTTAACATTGTGATTTGACTTAAGACAACAAAATCTTACACCATTATTACAACTGAATTTATGTTAACAATGTAAGGTCGGTCTTCTAGCCCAGACTGGTTGGTAATATGAGCCTGGTGAAAAGATAATTACGTGCTGTGTTGAAAAAGGGGATGGCTCTCATCAGCTTTCAGGATTTATCTCTGTGAGTAGATAGACATAGCAAGTATTTGTCATTAGTTGCTTTTTTTTTTTTCATTTATATTTACACAGGAGTTAGAATAAAAGGTTTAGAGACATTCTGCCTTTTAACATGGAGAGGCAATTGTTTTGGCTCAAAACCAGAATTTGAATAAATATTATTAAATGAAATTTACAACAGAAGTAAGGAAGCAGGTTTTTCTCTCCGCTTCTTACAGCAACTGTAAATACTGAAGCTGTAAAAGATGCATTTAACAAGTCCCTGGGCTATGTAATTGGGAAGTGCTGATAAGTATTGATATGGCTCGACGCTTCTGTACATCATTTTCCAGGAGAAGTACCAGGGAGGGAGTTACAAGAGTAGGAAATCCGAATGGTTGGAACTGAATGCCTTTGATTCTGGAAACAAGGAAGGACTCGGGGCTGAGCTGTGAGGGGGTGTCCAGTTTTGCATCCCCAGTGATGCTCTGGTCCCATAGCAGGGCATAGGGGGCTGGGGGAATGGTGCGTGTCTGAGAGTGAGCAAGTGTTTTTGTTATCAGTTTGAATTTTAGCAGCGATTGCAAGGAAAGCAAGTGATTTTGTAAATGGATAAAGCAGGTTTACTGTCGTCTGCAGGATGTACTAGCAAACGGAATGAAAACCGATTTTCCGACTGTTGGGGGTTGGAGGGAGCTGTAAGTGAAAAGCTGCCAAAGTAAAGAAAGGAGCTGTGCTTCCAGCCCCTTTATTAATCTATACTATTTTTACTTTACAAAGGTTACTTTGTTTCAATTGGGCTTTTGCCTAATATTTTCCTAGATTAGTCCCTAGAAGTAGTAAGGATAATAAGCAACGCTGGACAAAGTGCAAATGCAGACCCTTGTGGAAACTTTCAGTCCTTGTGGAAAGTCTCCCAGAGGAAATCCTATCAATACGCTAAATGTCTGAAATGTCCTAACATACCTTTGTTCCTCTATCTGTTATCTCCAGGTTAAGTAGCATCCTCTTAATGCAGTAGGTAGTCAGGATGTGGCTGAGGAAAATGGTGCACCAGAAGAGCTGATTTGCTCTTTGCTTGAGAGCCAACACCACTGTAAACTACACGTCCTGCTTACTGTTTTGACCAGCAAGTTTAAAGAAATTTCTTTTTACCGTGGTATGAAAAGAAAGATACTGACCAAAACGTTAGCCAGAGTGCTAGCCCAGACCCTGGTCGGATCAGGCTGCTTCATCAGATCTGGCCAGTTTCAGAATGAGATGATAATGTGGCGCTGGTGTTCTTCTTAATTACTTTCTCATTTGTGCTGTGAACTCCCTGGATCTTACAAGTAGACTTGATATTACTCCCAGAAGAGCACTTAGCAATAATTAGTCGAGCCATAAACATGGAAAAGATTAGGATGAGATCCTACTCCTAGAAATGTTTTCGTGGTTGGTCATAGAATAAAACCTGAGAAGACTTTACAGATCACAGAGCTACTTCTGCTGAATGCAACAGATATTAATTGATTGAAGAGCCTAAGTATTTTTCATCATTTTTCAATCAATTCCCATATATAAATGCACGTGGTTTCTCTGTGCAGCAGTCAACTTGGTATGCCTCATGTTCTTCATTCAAGAATGTTTAAATAATTTAGGTGAAAGTTCTGTATATAGGGATTTTTTTCCACTTTAAATTGTTATTAAAATCTATAAATAAATAAGTTCTTCCAATCTACATGTGTATGTTACTGCAGGATGCAGTCCATAGTTAGTCTAATTATCTTTAACAGGTAGATAGTTCAGGTTCTCCCTGAAGTAAAGTTTTGGTGGAAATGAGAGTTGAAACCAGAGTCTTAAAGTTAGTACCATATGAAGGAAAGTGTTTCTGTTAGCAAGTCTGTATTTAGTAGGGTTAAAAGAAGTCCTGTTTTAAAGCAAGATTTATTTTCATCTGTTGTGTTTCAGATTTTCTTCTTTTAACAATGATGTCTCAACTCAAAGGCTCATTTGAAACTTCTCAGTGCAAAGGGTCTACGACACTCACAGTGAAAAGAACCATTTCAGTAATATGGGACTTGTACAGTGTAATACTTGTATAATATTTGAATATATATTGGAGCTTATACTTTTTTCAGTACCTGACTTGGGCGTCTGAACACTTGTTTAGACATGCAGGGCCTTACTGAGAAACCAGAACGTTGAGTATTATACTCTCAGAAATGACATTGACAAGTTGGTGTTTTCCTTGGTTTGTCTTGTTTCTTTTGTTTGAGCTTAGTCGTTAAGCATGTAACAGGTAGTAGTACATAGCTGGTAATGTGCTGGATAACAGGGTTGATCATGTTGAGATGGACTTTGCAGTATATCAGTTGCACTACCCTGGCCACAGACAAGGACCACAGTGGCAGGATAAATAGCAGCACCTGAGCCAGAAAGAGTGTAAAGTGCGTAGACACATTTAGTCTTATGTAAATAGGTAATACCAGAACATACCAATCCTCCTCCTCTTTCTGCTCTTCGCCTTCTTATGCCCTTAGGCTTGCTGAAGACCTACACCTAAGTGAGGTGAACGAAAGACAGTTCTGGATTTAATAATTGCCTCTGAACCTTGCTTGAATTTTTGTTTTGTTTGGTTGGGTTTTGTTTGTTTGTTTAGTGATCATCTTGAGGAAAATTACATGTAGTGCCAATGTTTTAAAATACTCTTTTCACAGAGAGTTGTCAGAAGCTAACTGCATCATTCTGTCAGTGTGCAAGCAAGTTGTGCTAACTTAAATTGCAACCAGCAAGAGGCAAATCAAATCACTTCCCTGAAGCCAAGTCAACGAGGCAGGAGCCTTCAAACAGTAAAATCTCCAGTTATCAAGACAGGTTTATGAAGGACATTGTTTAACTTGTCTACTTTTGCAGCAGACCAAGACTCTTCACCGTACTTAGTTGTTTGAAATACTTCTAAAGTGTTAGTAATCTATATATTATTTTTTAAAAGCCAGGTTCTCAGTTGATTTTTTTTTTCCATTCAGGAATCTTTGCTCTCATTCAGCTTCAGAGTGGAGACAGTCAACATTTGGCATCCAGCACTTCATATTTCTTTACAGCAGTGAGGCTTTGATGTGCAGATAATACTTTACCTGTGGCATATTAAAATCTTAGCTTAAAGCCTTCAGTTTCAAACAGCTGCTATAGCACTTTGGACTCTTTATTGTGCGAGATTTTCATAAAATAGACTTCAGTTAATGTGTTTTAGGAATAAGGAGAAAAGATTGACTTGGCTGGAAATTTCAATAAACGTTGAATTAACAAATTTCAGATTCATCTTAAACATTGTGTGTATATATAATTCTTTATGCAGTTCCATGGTAGGCTAAGTAAGCAAAATTATAGGACATCAAAGCTTGTAGATGTCGGTATTGCTGAAATCCTACAGAGGTGAACTTTTTAGATATGAAAAATATTTTTTCTTCAGCCATCGTGTGCTTCAGATCCGCACGCTTAGCTATTGTAGACTGTTTATCACCAAGCGATTCAAACAGCCCATTAATTTTGGTGCTGGGTTAGACTCTGTATATATTGTTTTGTTTGTTCTAATTTACGTGAGAGCATAAGCTTGAGGGCTTGATGTTCCTATCTTGTTTTGCTATTGAATCACCAGCTTCATCTACTGGCATCATTGATAAATACCTTGTGTTGGGAACACATTTGAATTCTTAGGCATAACGTTATAAATGAAATGTGCATCAAGATGTTATTTATAAATGCTGTTCTCTTCTGCATGGCAACCTGCTGCTATGCACTGGAAAAATGCCGTGCCTTTCTATAAGGCACAATTTCAATCCATTGAAATTATAACAGCTTTCTTCTATCTTAAAGTACATAGTTCTCTTATAATTACAGCATGGGGTTTGAAACTTAACTCACTTTATAGTGATTCCAAGTGTGAGTAGGCAAAATCACTTTTACTTGTTTTAACAAATAGAGTCCTGGGATTTAATTTCCTCCTTAGCTTGAGATGCATGCAATATGATGTGAACTTTGAATTCAGCTTGTTAAAACTACAGTTAACAAATGCAGCTCTATGCCTGTGAAATTAATAGTTCCACCTTCAACCTCAAGGAGTTCAAGCAAGGATATTGACTCAACCATAGGAGGCATCCAAAACCAAATCTGAAAAGCATGTGAAGGGACTGTGAAATGGTTTTCATCAAATATCTTGACTTAATACACAGCTGACATACTATAAGTCGTCAGAGAAGCATCTCTTATTTATCGGTGGACATGTTCCCTTAGGCCACTCAAGTGAGTCATGAAGCCACACCACTAAGACAAGAGGTCTGTTTTCATTTTATACCCTTTGCTTGTTCTCTAGAATTGCAGGGGAATTAGGTAAAATGCATTTTAACCCTTGATTTCCCCAGCCCTCATCCCCACCATAACCATGTGCATTTTCCAAAGAAGTTAAAGAAAGCCGAAAACTGTTATAGATGCTTTAGCATCGTGATAAGAAAAAAGGTAAAGTGACACATCTGGCTGAATATCCATAGGTTGCTTAGACATGATTCTGAGCAGCACTGAAGCTGAAAGACTCTTGTGGAAAGTGGCATCCCTGGAGATTGCACTGGGTTTCAAACTTAACAGTAGCTTTTGATATGATGCTGTGAATGATCAAATTACGTTAAAAGAAGCGATCTCTGTACAGCATTGCCAAGACCCTTATTGGGAACAAAATAGTTCCCTTGTGTAGTTTTAAAGAGGCGGAAAAATTGGAAAGTTATCCTGAACTAGGGATATTGGAGTGATTTGAGAGTTCCAAGTCTCACTTTTCATTTTTACAATTGTGCAGCTTTTTCAGATTATCCCATGTAAGCATTCTGGAAGATTTCGGATATTAAAGGTAGGCAGAGAGTAATGTTAGATGATCCAGTGATAACAGTTTGAGTTTCTTGTGTGAAATGGGAAATAACAAATTGTATGTCAATAAATTAAGAAGTTAAATGTGAAATATGTTGAACTATGGTCACTCCGGGGACTAAAGCCTGACTCAGTATACCGATGATTTCCATACAGCAGTGCGTATAATCTTCTTAGGGAAATAAGTTGCAACTGTGATGGTCCTCGGTGCCCTGCTGTTAGTCCTCCTCGAGAACACCTGATATACTAGATTAGCAAAAGGGTCATTTGGAAGTGGTTTTGCTTAAAATAGTCTACTGCTTTACCCGTGCCATGAGATACTGGTCTTTGTGGCTGCTCTTGGACACCTTTATGGTCGTGCTCACTGAAACTGAGTTCTTTCTGCTTAAATTTCTTCCGGTTCAATAACAGTTGCATTATAGACATTCCTGTAGATGGTATTTATATTGCATAACTACTTTCTTCCAAATCGTCTTGTAGGAATCAAATTGTAATGAGATGAAGGCATTATGGTCTTCCAAAAGTTTTGTTTTAGCAGGTTAGTAACAGCTAAAATCTTTTTTACTTTAATATATATTAAAGATGTAATGGTTTGTATCTCTGTAGTTGAGACTACGGTCTAGTCCAGTTCCGAAAATAACCTGAATAGATCCCAAAGAAATTTGTTATAGTACTTTCTTTGTTTCTCTTGTCTTTCTGACATAGGGATATGCCCGAGGTATGTTTTCTGTACATACAGTGCAAGCCTCGGGCAGCTTTAATCTGGCTTGTAGAGTTTCCAGTAGCAATGTTATTTCTGTACAAAAAGTTTGGCACAAACTTGGTAAGTTTGCTTAGGACCCTATGCGTTTTTAACAGCAAACTGAATGTCACATTGGATTCACTTATAGTTGGTTAGTCTTGCTATGTAGTTAGAACTAGCTCTAGATGTGCTGTAGTCACATTTCAATTGCAGTGTACAAAAAACCCTTAGATCTTTGGTTTTCTTTTGTCTCCTCTTACAGAATTTCATCACTGTAATTTTCTGACTAAAAATGTTTACCATCCATGAGAGTTACATTTTCCTATAGTTGAGCAGTAGTATTTCTCAGAACTGTTTTTTGAAGAACAGTTTATTTTCAGAAATTGAAATATGATTGGTGATCTTTATAAATACTTGAATCACTGTCATTATAGTGCTGTACTGTGGGAGAATTAAAAGCAAAATCCACGCAAATACCAAAATAATGGAAAAAGCAAAGCAACACATTTCAGGACTGGTATTTCTGAATATTAGGGTACTATTTTTATTTTATTTTTTAACCTCCTGAAACCTGTTAAAGACAGGTTTATATATTTTTTCACTCTGAATAAAACCTAAAATGAGATATAGCTAGTTAACACATACCATATCCATGGAGTCTATTTATTCAGGCTGAATTCCACATGGACCTTGGATAATCTTTTTCCCAAATGTTTACTAGTATCTGCTCTTAACAAGTGCTGCACAATATAAACTGAAGGAACCATAAAGAAAAGGGGCATAATAAAATTAAGCCTTGCTTTTCAACAAAGTCTGACTTGAGATCAAGATTCAACTGGGTCAGATTGAGGAATTTTTTGTAAATGACATGAATCACATGAATTTAAAAGCATACTGGCAGCCATATCTAGTACTAGAAAATGAGATACAAGGGTTTAAGAGCTGGCATTGAAACTAATGCTTCTAACTGAGATTAAAAGAGATCCAGATTCATTTTGTGGTTTTGTTGAAGTTATCTTTTTGGACTTGTAACCTCTCCTGTGTCATGCACAATTTAGCAATCTGGAGTCATGCTGCTTGTTCCCTTGTTTCTACCTTGCTCAGACTGTACAGTTTTTCAAGACAGACTGATACCGTGTGTGCATGTGTGTGGTCTCCAGTACTAACAAAGCTAATTTTGGGTGTAGTTTTTAAGTTCTGTCTTAATAAAATTGAAACAAATTCAAAATGTCGGGTTTGAGCATTTATATGCGATGTTGTTCACATTCACTTGAGTCTCTGTCATTGCCATAGATACTATTTTAGTAGTCATTTTTGTTGTTTTCTTTGTGTTTAATTAAGAATTTAGTTTGCTTTTTTTATTTTTTTTTTCCTACAGGAAACTGATTTAGTCAAGCTTTGAAAAAGGTAACTGTTTTGAGTAGCAGAACAACTGGAAAGATTACATATTCGAAAACATTCACTAGTCTTTCTACACAAATTTCCCAAACATTTAAGATTTTTTTTTTTCCTTTAGAGTAAATAAATAACTTTGTTATCTCTTAGTAGGTGTAGGTATGTCCAGGTGGACAACTCTTTTCTGGTTTACCGTTTGTTCTTGCTTTCTGCTCTCTTTCAGCATTAACCCTTACAGCATTTCTCTATTATTGACAACTTTTTCCATGTATAGTAAGTTGTACTTTTTCAAGGAGACTCACAGTTCCCCCTGTCCCAGACTGTTAGTGTTTGTTAACACTTGGGTATGTAGCTTTCACAAGTTCCTCCCTTTCTGAGCTTCATTATCATCAGAGACTACTAATTTTACCTGCTTATTATTAAATAATACTGAACGTCTTGCTGTTTCGATTTTCCCAAGATACCTGGAAAATGTATACTGTTAGGCTTTGTTTCAACTTTGTCAGACAGCTTTCAGCATCTGTTCATGTCATTTTATATAAAGGGATTGAAGTGCAGAATATGTAAAACTTCCCTATTTCTCAGTGAAAGAGAAAATTTTGAAACTGATTTTGAAAACATCTAAAATATTATGTAGCGCGTTGATTCTCTGGAATATAGAAGAAAAGAAGAATGTTAAGAAAGGTTTTATTATAAGAAATTCAGGAAGTGGACGAGGTTTTGTTGTGGGAAGATGAGGAAGTGGTGATGACCTCACACTGTTGATGGATGAAGGTCAGGTATTTAGGTTGATTGTATCTGCTGTCTGCCCTTGACACTATTGATCATGAAGCTGTTTACTATCTGCTAGTCCTTGAGAGGATAAGGGGAGTGACTCACTCAGAATGGTGTTTTTTCCTCTTTTCCCTTTTTTTTTCTCTTTTCCCTCCTTCATCACCCCCCTCCTCCTCTAGGAATAAAAAAAAAAAAAAAAAGAGTAGTTACAGATTATTATGGCTTTTTTTTTTTGTCATCACAACAATACAAATGAATTGCAAAGCATTAAAAGAAAAGAAAAATAAGGATATAAACAACTGTTCTTTTGCTGTGCATACAACCAGTACTTTTCTTTCTATCTCATTCACCTTGACTGATGAACTTTGAATAATTCTATTGAATCTAATACAGTAATGACATATAGATGAGTTACATGCCTAGCTGTTATCTAAACCATATAGACTAATGAAATAATCTTCAGAAGAAACAGCATAAAGATATCGCTGAAGTTTGTGCTTCTATTGATAGTCTAATATGCTTTCTTTTTGCTTAAAAAGTACAGATGTGGAATCAGTCACTTCTTAGTGTTTTATTCCATCTGCATTTGTCAAGTGGACTCTTTTATACCTGGTCTGTAGTCTTTTAAATATGTACGTTCTTACAATTATCAATACCTTTTTAGATCTTAGGTTGGACAGTTGTAGCGTGCATTTTGGAATAGCAGTGCACCCAAGAATAATTCTGTTCTTTCTGGAATCAGCTGTAGTGTAGTCCTCATAAAACTTCGTGTTGGAAATACTTTCCTCTTCATTTCCATCTCCAGCACAAGTCATGATTCTGGTTTAATTCACTAACTATCTAAAGGGTTTTGGGTTGAGGAAAGAGTGCAGAATTTTCTGTCCTTAATTGCAGCTTTATCTGTCTGAGAAGATTTGGGTCACTCAAGGTAGCAGCTCTGTAGTTTAATGGACGAGGATGGCACTAGGGCGCAGTCCTTGACTGGAATCCTGTTTGTTAGAGGATTGTTGGTATTTTGCATATTCATATTTATTTCAGGATAACTGTTGGCCCATGACTGAAAAAAGCAGATGATATTATTATCAGTCTATTATAAAGTAACTATTCCAACAGCATTAGGTATTTAATAGAGATGGAATGCCTTTCATATTCAAGCCAGCTTGAATATTGATTCCAGTGAAGCCAAGACTTTACCTGTGGACGTTGGAATAAAGTGCTTATTGAAACACTCCAGAGTAATTAGATCTTAGAGCATGTGATAACACCAGAAAGTTACCTCATCTAACATTTACCAAAAGGAATTCTTTATCTTGGCTAAAATACAGTATTTATCTAGTTTTAAAAGGTATTGAGAATTTCAGAACCAAGATTGCCTTCCAAAAGAGATTGGTCTGAAAAAAGATCTTAATAGAGGTTTCTTTTATTTTTGAACAGATTTGCCATGCACAGGATGAAGAAAACAAACAAAAAGCAACCAACCAAACAAAAAAACACACACAAAAAACTGTTTAATTGCCATCCTCATCTTTGAGCAGAAGCCAGAGCACTAGGCAAAGGGCTGGCAGAATACTTGAAGGTTATAAACTTGTAAAATAAAGTATAAACTCATTTTTGTTTCTTGATGCAATTTGGAATCAAAGAAGATTTGTTAGTGTATGACTAGTCATGGTTATCTTCTGCAAGACATTAAGTCATGCAGCTGTTTGGAAACCTCATTACATCTGTTACTACATTTCCATGCTCAGCTCTCCAGTGATGTCTGCCCCCCGCGCTTTCTTACCCTTCCTTTTGTCCTTCCTTCACTGGCCAGCTTCCAAAACCCTGGCTTCCTGAAGATCAGTTCTGCTGCTCTTCTCTGCTCATCTTGTCTGTGCGTACCCCTTCACATAATGTCCTTTGCTTAGCTGAAGGAGAAAGACTAGCCAGCAGATAAATCATACATGTTATTCAGTGCCTCAGGTAACAGTAAAAGTCTGAACTCAAAATGATAACTGAAGGAAAAAAGAAATAGGATAAATTGTAGGATTTAAAAATGATAGTAAAAACAAATACAATTCTGTATATGTTCATCTAGAGTTGTGTGAGCTGAATTTTTTTACATGCCTTTTCACATGTGTAAGTATGTGTCAGAGGGAGGAGTAATCTGAACAAGGTGTAATATTTTTCCTATGTTTCCAGTTTGTTACTTTACATCTATATAATACTTTATAAGTTTGTTAAATTTGCTTAATTTCAGTGGCAAGTACTTGTTTAAATTAGCAGATTTCTAGTCAGAAGGTGAATTTATCAAGTGACAGTTGACAGCTCATACGTGTATATTGTGTTAACGATTTGTACACTTCTCTCTGTGGTTACTTTTTAGTAATAGCTGAAGAATCACATCAGCATTTCAAATAGGTGCTATATCAAAGCATCGAAACAACTCCGAATGGAAACTCCACCAAAGGCTTGATGTGTCTTGGAGATTTAACCCAGAGAAGCCACAAACCATACTACTTAAGAAAGCTATCTTAGGAGATACAGCAAGCCTGTGTGAAGTTTTCTTTGCTCGCTACTTGAAAAGGTGATAATGAAAACAAACCCTATGTGCTTCAAAAGCATTTCTTGTGGTACTTGAGGCATGCTGGTTTGGGAGAGCTGACTGCTTGCTGGGTAGCCTGAAAACTGGCTGGGCTGCCAGGCTCTAAGGCTCAGGACTAATGGTGGCTGGCAGTGAGTGGAGGAGGGTGAAGAAGCTGGTCTTGTTTAGGTGGGGAAGAAAAGGCTTAGTGGCAGTCTGATAGCAGGCCTACAGTTGCCTGAAGAGCGGTTACAAGCCATGACCAAGTTAAACTCTTCTTGTGGGCCACAGTGAGCATAAAAACAAAACAACTTGCTCCTCCAAGAGAAAAACAACTCAAAATTGCAAGTTGAGAGGTTCAGATTGGACATTAGGAAAACATCTTACCCTGGAAGATAGTATGGCACTGGAGCAGGTTATCCAAAGGAACTGTGGAGTTTCCATCCATGGAAGTTTTTGGGTGTTGGCTAGAAAAATGCTAACCCTCAGTTGAGTGACCTGCTGTGGTGCAAGCAGGAGTTGTAACCCAGCCAGGAGCTTGGACTGGAGGTCTCCACAGCTCCTTTCATAGAAGCATCCTTATGATTTTGGGTGGTTTTACCCTGATACCTATCTTATACGTTGAACAATATTGAGCTGAGGTATTTGTCTTCAGTTTTCTGCCAGTAACAGATCATTTTCCAGTTTTTCCTTTGTACCTGGCAAAAGAGTTAAATTTCATTTCGATTGCTGCATATAGCTATGAAATGCCTGGAGGCAACTGAACCAGAGACATAGGATAGAAAGAGGTATTCCTGTATTCCTTTACTTATTACTTTTGAAAGTAGGCTTGCTGCTTTTTCAAAGTTTGGTAAAAAGGAAAAAAGAGCATGTTATGTTACATTTCAAAGGATTTCTTCTACAAAGTCTGTTTCTGTACATAATGTGTTGTTTAAAAAAAAAGTTATGGGATTGTTGCAGGAAATCCTTTCAAATAATAAAAAATGCATCCTTTTCGTAGTTCTGTGGTAATGAACAAATAGTTACTGTCATCTTTTGTTACTGAGTTTTAAGGCAGAGGACTCTTACATACCACAACATCACTGTATAGCAGAAAAAGCTCTAATCTTAATCCATAAATATTTAGAGCTGAGAATTTTCTTTGTTTGAATTTGACATTGTTTTTCAAGCATTGATAGCCATATATGGTCTAAGGTGATTTCTGAAGGCCTAAAAGCTGCTATTCTTAATTAAGGGCTACTGAATAAAATCAGTGAAATACCTATTGATAATCCATGATTAGCAGGACTCTGATCTTGTCCTATTTACAGAAAAGTTGCTTTCTGAAGTTAGTGGAGGTTTGGCAGAAAGCTTTGGAAATTGTTGTTACCATTACCAAGCACCTCAGCAGCAAACCTGCCCTCAGTGTGGCGGCACCCAGGGCTGAGGCTGTTTCTCTGCTCCTTCCTTGGTGCTCCTCTTCAGTCTCCTCCAGAGCTGCACTCAGTTTGTCCAAGTTTTACCTGTGACCCTCGCTAAGATGTAGTGATTATAACGTACTGAGAAGAGGTATTTGCTATATTTAAGAAGTGTCAGCGCTGATCTTTGTGAAATGTATTGTGCCCATGGGGAAAGAGGCCCACTTTGAAGTAGGCAGGAATGAGCTTGTCTTGTCGGTGGGTTTAATTTCAGTTTACAGTGGCATCTGCTGATCTGCTTGGTGATACCGTGGTTTTTCATCTGTTACCATTGCAGTGAAAGGGTAATGCACTGCCGCGCATTCAGAATGCCTGGAATCTTGTAATTTTCAGGGACAGGCTCTCTACATTGATAGATATATAAATCTGGTGATAGCATCTTGCACCACATCAAAGACAACTGCAGCAACTCATTCTTCAGCTTCAGGCTCTGTGAAGTGTGTGCTGTCCTTCCCTAATAAGTGTAACCGTGTCATATCCCAGGGCTGGCTTAGGGGTTCGTTCCCCATCCGGTGTGCCCCATTTCCAGAACCTTTTGTTGCAGGTGATCTCTGTTGCCCATCGCTCAAAGAAACTTCTCACTGAAGCCCCTGTCTGTCTGGTTTCCCTTATGTGCTGCACCCAAGCTGGGATGGTGCCTTTCCTGCCTTAGTCTCACCCAGTCAGATGCTTTTGAGTTGATCAGTGCTGTCTGTGCAATTATATATATATATATTTTTTTTTCTTTTTGGAGGTGGGGGTTGCTGAATAGAAAGGCAGACAGGTCATGGCAGCAGGGACTGATGTGTATATCTTTGGAGTTACACAGCCAATTGCTGTAAATCTGGCTGAATTTGTTATTCCTTTTTAAGTGTAAGGTGGATTGATTTATCCCTAAAAATAAAGGCAGTAATTGTAAAGCCATTCCACACACGCACACACACAAAAATAGGCACTATAGTGTCAACTTAGCCAAGTTCAGGTGGCTGGGCTCTTTACACAATTTACTCAAAAGAAATTTTCAGAACATGCATGAACTCAGAAGGAGAAGTCTAGCTTTTTATGGTATGGTGGTACAATTTGTTTACGTAGAATGGATAAAAAGGAATATTGCAGCTTATCTGAAGACAAATAGCAAGCTTAAATCTCCAGTGACAGCAATTACTTGCCTTTGTAGTCATACAAAATAATTCTTTTGTAAGAGAAGAAATTCCACTGTGCAAGAGCAAATATTTGAAATGGAGCAAGTGATGTGTATGAGAATGTGATGTTTTTGTGGAACAACGTTGTATGTAAAACACATTTTTCCTTCACAAATGAAGGAGTTGAAGGCAAGTCCTGTTCACTAAATTGCAATATGCCTTTTTGTTCTTTTGCCCTTTTTAGTGACTTCTCATTTGATATGCCTGGACTACTTGCAGTGCTGTGGTTATCATTGTATTGATGGTAGAAAAGGAAACACTTACTATGTTGTGAGATATAATGTGATTTGTAATCCCGCCTGTGCTTTTAAAGACAAAAAGAACCGCTGAATATAGTGTCATCAGTGAAATGGTGTTCCTCTGCATACTTTTGGAAGTAACACTCTGGTGTACCAGGCTCTGGGAAAGTCACTTCTTATTGTTGGCTGCTGTGTTTAATGTGGAGCTCTCAGCTGACATGCTATACGTTGGAGAAAAAATGCTTGTGACTCAGCTAACAAAAACCCAGGGAAGTGTCTGAATTAGGAACCTTGTCTCTCATGCCTCCTTTCTTTGTGCTTTTCTCTTATTACTGTGTGCTGTCCTCCCTTATGTGTACACAAGACTGTACTGTCAGTTCTGTGTAACTGCGTGTGGATACTGGCAAAACCACACTCCATCAAGTTTATGTAAGCAGCAATTCCACTTAAAAGAAAAATTTCCATTTTCATACCACAAGTAGAAAGCATGAGTCCATCAGAATAGAAGGCAAAAGTCTGTCAGACTTTAAATTACATTTAAGTATAGATTAATTCTTTTAAAATTGCAATGCTGTTTCTGTGGCCTTCTTTTCTTGCAGTACATTCATTTAGTTGTCAGCCTTCACATGTAGCTATAATAAGGAACAATTGCAGTGTATGTTTTCATTGTAGACTGAAGCATAGGCATCTTACAGAGCTCTAAATGTATCTTCATCATAATGCTGCTTATAAAACAAACAGCAATGAAGTAACTAACTGCAGAATGAAACGAATTGTCAAAAAGAAAATAATGTGAATTACTTTCCAGTATAAAACTACAAGCATATTTAGTTACTAAAATTATTAATTAGGTAACTGATGATTCCTATGATTTACTGCCTGCAATGTCAAACCTGCCTGTATCCACATTTTAAGAAAAAGTTAAATACAGTAGAAGCTTTGTGTTATAGCTTTTTTTTTATACTTTGATGTGCTTATGGCATTAAATTTTGTCAATTAGGGATCTTGTCATTGCATGTCATGATGTTGAAAGGTATGCAGATTAGGTCAATGCCTGCTGTTTGCAGCTAAACCCCCCCCATAAGCTGATTCCAGCTGCTGAGTATGAGTTCCTGGGAATGTAGGGCACTTGGGAATGAGGTTGTTTGAGGTATTGTGAAGAGAGCTGTTGTGTGTCCCTGACAGTCCCTGCTACTGCACACCAAAGGAGTCCTTTCCTTTTGGTAACTACTCGCAGTTGCGAATTCATCACCTGAAGAGATTTTTTTTTAAAGCAGTTTCATTGTTCCTGTGTGCTTTAAAATCAAAAGTAGTTGGCTTATTTCTTTTGAATTTATTTGCTGCCACATAAGACATTTAATTTTACATGTGTTTTGTAGTCTAACAATGCTGAAGAATTTTGAGGAATGCCCTCTATTGGGGCTTGTCAGTAAATGTGTAATTTCATATACTTGGTGACTTTCTCATAGCATGTCCCAGCTTTGTTCCTGTATCAAGATAACTCTTCTGATACAGCCCTCAGCAGGGAGGCAGCCATCAAAATCCTTATCACCAGACCCAACAAATATAAGAGTCTCCACTAACTAGAGACAAAGCGAAACCAGTCCTTCTGTGGTAGGTGTGAGGTGTGAGCAGATCTCTCCCTGTACCTTGTGTGATCTCTGCAATTTCCAGTAACAAATGCCTGAAGCCATTGGCAGCCTGCGTGCTGTAGTCCCTTGGGTTGCTGGGCCTCTGTAGGACTCCAGTCTTGGGTTCAAGTGTTGGAGTCTAAGGAACTATACAGCCACATTTCTCTTACCTCCACTTGAACTAGTGTTCTGCTTTCTGAACATCAGCTGAGGCTTGGGCTTGAATAACTTTTTGCCAGCAAAATATTATTTATCTCTTTGTCTGTTGTTACTATATGTATTTTTCCATGCAGGAATTCCTTTGAAGAAGCAAACAAAACAAAAGGCCTTTTTCTGTGCATGCTATAGAGACACTTTAGGAAAAGGAGAAGAAATGCAATATTGATGCATGTTTTCTCTCTTTACTGTAGGAGTGCAGGATCCTCAGCATGAGAAGATAATTACTGTGACTACTAATGGAAGTATTCACAGCCCCAAGTTTCCACATACATACCCGCGCAACACTGTACTAGTGTGGAGATTAGTAGCAGTAGATGAAAACGTATGGATACAGCTTACTTTTGATGAAAGATTTGGGCTTGAGGACCCAGAAGATGACATTTGCAAGTAAGTTTACTTTTGCTTAAACTTATGCAGTAGCTGAAGGAAGGTGTGGGGGACGGAACAAGGGTATTGCTCAGCTTTTTGCAAAAACATGACACCTGCATGTCAATATATTTATGAAAATGCATCTCTTAAGGTATTAGCTTCTGATTTTATTTGCAGTGCTAGTAAAGCATTTCATGCTTGAAAGCTTTGGAGTCCCCCCATCCTCTATCTGCATTCAATATCTGGGCCCCAGACATACAATGGTACAGAAATGTGGAATGTTTAATATCGCTCTCTTTAAGTTGAAGGTTTTGACGTTTGGGAAAATACTACTGGCAGTTAGAGGAATGAGTATCTAATTTTACAGAGAAAAATTGGGTAAACAACATTACATGATTTGTAATTCAGGTCAAGACGCAAGGTACAGCATCCCTGTTCAAACAAAACTACCATACAATACTTTAATGGCCTTTAATGGTCAAGTTCTCAATTTTCTATGAAAAGCAGCACTTAAAGTAGTTCATTGTTTGATATTCTTCAATGGTATTGTTTTTTTCATGACTTCAGTAAGTATTCTGTCTGCTAAATGACTGGCACAGGTTTCTGTTGAATCTGTGTTTCCTTCCTGTGATTAGCATTTGAAGGCTGCTTAGCTTGAGAGAGAAACAACCAGGACACTACAGGCACATGGATGGATGTAGTTCTCAGCCAAGCTGGCTGATTGATCACGTTGTAGGTATTTTGTGACAGTAGGGGCAGATGTTGTATCAGCTTCCTGTGGGTAGGTGAAAGGGGAGAGATCCTAATCTCTTTTATCCCATATCTATCTGCCATCGTAGTAACAGATCGTAAAAAAACAAATGTATGAATAATGGTGCATTGTCTGAACTCCTTTCAGTAAATTAACAGATAAAACATGTCATTTGGCATATCCTGCTTTGATGTGTTCCTCGGGAGGTATTTCACACAAGACCTTCCTTTCCAAATAGTTCTTTCTATTTTTTTTCTATTTTGGATTTTGAGTACCTTGTATGCTTATTTGATGCTTGCTTTCTGTTTTTCTAATTAATTGGTCTTCACTTGTTTTTATCAATGTCTGATTACAAACATTGATTACATATCAATGTCTGATTACAAATTTGAATTTCTTAGAGGTTACTTTTGCACTTACTCTTAATTTGGAAGCTGAGGTTCACAACAGATGGACAGATATAATCTTCATAATAATGAAGGGAATAATTGTCAAGGCCATGTCAAACAAAAAAATACTAAGAACTATAAGCATACGTTTGCTCACATGAGTGCACTCCCTTGCACAACTTTTTTTTTTTTTAATGAAAATTTAGCTTTATCTTTTCTTTGTGTATGGCAGAGTAAAGTGGCAAATGAAAGAAAATCCAGGTAGGGTGACTCATTCGTCCACTTGCAAAGAAAAAAGTGAGATAAGTTAAAATATTTTAAATATTAAACTTGAATATAATTTTAATGGGAGTACATTTATTTTAAGTTAACAAGGTGACAAATACAAAAGTACTAGTCAAATCAAAAAACAGTAATAAGTCACTCATAATCTTCCCTTGTAATTTTATCACGCTCATACATGTGTGTGGAGACCAGGAAGTTGTATGTATGCAAATCCTGGTATGTGCACTTTTGAGGACATATTGTGCTTTTTGCCTTGGAAGATATGACCCTCTGGGGGGGAAAAAAAGTTTTGTTTTTTAACCAAAAGAGAAAGCACAGGTAGGGTTCCTGCAGTTTAAATTCAGTAACAATCTCACTAAAGGAAGGGCAAGTGTACCTTTTTTTGATGCAGAGTGAGTAGAAGTAATTGACAAGTGGAGGAAATAACTGAAGTGCAAAGAGTTGAATTGCTTAAAACAATTTACACAAGCCAATTAAGTTACTGCATTATCAGTAGTTGTTATGAAGTTATCACAATAATATCTCTTTATAAGTAATGTCTTGTGTTTCTTAGCTCTTGTAGTTCTTAGCAAAATTATTTTAACTTCTTTCCATTACTTTCTGTAGAAAAGCTAAGGGTTTTTAACTGCATCCCATGCTATTTTTGACTCCACCGTGTTTCTGCCCTCTTGAAAGGCACAAATCAGTATTGTTTCTGCAGAGTACTCAACAGTTTCTCCAAAGCCAAGTTTGTGTCAAAGAAAAAAAAAAAACACAAACAAAAAAAAAGGCATGACATTTAATGTGTTATTGCTAGTGTAACTCTATAGCTTATAGTGGCCTGATCCTATAGTTCTAGCCCATGACTGAAACCAGGTAAAATCTGCAGCAGAGAAATGCTAGGCTTTCTTTCCAACATCCTGCAGTTTGTAACAGGCTATCTTTCTCCCCCTTCTGAAGTGTATGACAGGACTTGATGTGTCACCTACAGTGGTCCTTGTCCCATATTCTCAGTTCTTCCACCTGCTTCTCAGGACACATGTTCTGTGCGATGCAAAAGCGTCCTCTGTAGGTTGTAGGGCTCTGTAGTGTCAGTTTATCTGACCACTGAGAGAATACACTGGAGTATTTTTGTTTAAGATAATTAAAAGCTTCTTAAATGTCAGTCATTCCAATATTGCTCATACATAGGGGGAAAAGTAAAACAGAAGCCCATCTAGCCATATAAAACACTTCTTTGCTTAATATAGTTCTATAGCAAGAAAACAGTGATAAGAAATGTCCTAGATACATCCTGAAGCTTTGGCAAATTTTTTGGCTGTTTCTGTGGCTAGAAGCTGACATCTGACTGGCATGGCCTCTGCATGTGGATTTCTCAAAAGTCAGTTCCAACACTAGCTATTCTGTGAGGTCTTTTCATCTAGAACGAGCGTAACGCTTTGCAGATACCTTGAAGGTGCCAGTGTAGCCTCCACTTTAAGTAGCTTCCTGAATCTGGATCAGAGTGATCCTGCATGGCTATTTTCCACTGCATGTTTAATTTTTTATGTAGGAACTAGATCTGTGCATTTATTTCTGAATAGATTTAGGTTATTTTGTTGATGGTACGGGTACATACCTCTCTGCAAAATGCAGTCACTTCAGTCTTGTGCACTTTGATTTCAGCTTGTACGCTTTGATTTAGAAAAAAGTTATGAGCAAACAATTCCCCACCAAGCCAAGCAAACACAAAGGAAGGACGCAGTCTCCTAGCTGTTTCATGGAGCGTTGTTCAGATGACAGAACTGCTGTTAAATTTTCCTTACATAACGGAATTTCTAGCTAGCAGAGGCATACTGGATTTACATTCTGTATGTCCGGCTTTTCTGGTGAAGAAAAGCAACTTTTCTTTTGCTGATGTGACAGTTCATTATTTTCATGATGCTAGCCCCTCAACATTGTTTTAATCATTAGGCCATTAGACTTCTGTGCCTGACAGCTCCTATCATCGGGGAGGTGCCATAACTCTCCTTGACCAGGAGGGATTGATTTTTTGCTCAATTGTTGCTTGTTTCTGTAATTGTTGCTTTCTGTCTCTGAGAACATACATGGTCTTCACGGAGGAAAGCTATATCTGTGCCTTCCTGACACAGAGGAGTTTATCACAAAGCTTTTATCACTGTATGCTACGCTTGCCTTTACCAGGTAGTCTGATGATGTGACTGGGTTGTACATCGCAGAGTTACATCACAAAACTGCAATAAGAAAAGAAAAAAATATCCTGTCTACATTAGTAACGTGTGCCAAACTCACCCTTGCTGTGCACAGAATGGCAATGGTTGTTCATCTCAGTGGTGGTGGCAGCTGTTCTTTCTAATTATCAGATGATTTCAGTCTGTTTGACTTTTATTATATCTAATAAAAGGGAAATGTGTCTCAAATCCAAAGTGCAATTACTGTAGATAAGATTATAAGGATTACAATATACAAGTGGAATGTGGAACTGACAGACTGTTGAATACTTGATGTCACCTGAACATCATCTTCATTTTAGGATAGGTATATTCATTTCCATGTCTCTTCAGTCCTTTAATAACTCCAAGTATGAACTATAGTCTGTTCTGTAGGCTTTTCTTTGTTTTTGTTTGAGGCTTTTGGCAGCTGCAAATGTGAATCTGTTGATGCAGGTAAATGCTTCACTTAGAGAACTATAAAAGTTTTGAAAGAACCCCCAAACTTCTCTGGTTAGTGTGCAATATGTAGAACTTCTGCCTGAAGAAAATTAGGAAACCTGAAGGCAGCTGTCAGTGGTAACATGGGATAAAATCTTTGAGTAGTGCTGTGGCTCTTGCACTCCTCTCACATGAAATTAAATGCTTAACTCTTAATTCCAGGAATGTTCTTCCTGTGAGGTTAATTAAGATGATGCTTTTAAGATGCAGAGCCATGTGCAATAAATTCACTACCTCCCTTTTCCATAACATTTCTGTAAGCTGCTTGCCTTCACTTCAGGTCTTTTGACCGAACCGCACCCAAGCTGTTGCCTTCCATTCTGGGAACATCAAAGATCTTTGGTAGAAACCATCATCCAAACTGCTTAAACAGTCCTGTATGTTCCTATTGAATGTAGTGTTAGGAAAGTGTTGATAAGGGTTAAAAATTTTGAAGATTTGGCTCAGTCTAACAAGGCTGAAACAAGTGTATTTAGAAGAAACATAAAGACATTGTCCGTAGTCAGTGGCTATGAAGAAGGAAAACATTTGCTTAGCTGTCTTTTTGACATAAATTATGTCAAATGCGTACTATGCAGTGGTGAGTTATGGTAAACACAATAAAAAGACTAAACATTTTGTTACATAATCTTCTAAAGGGAGCTTTCCATGTAATATAAGACCCAATGAGTAACTTAGAGCACATGGAGCTTCCTTTCTTGTGATTACAACATTCTCTCTCCATCTAACCTGTAGAGTAAAATACAAATGCATAGCTGCAGCTCCAATGTGATTCAGTGAAAAAAATGATCGATGTTCCACTTCTGTTTGGCCCATGTCTTGGAAACACCTAACTGCATCAACAGAGCACGTGCATGAAAGAATAAATCCAGCATCTTTTTCTTCTGGAACCTGCAGGGGGAAAAACAAAACAAAACAAACAAACAAAAAACAACCTCATATTATCTGGTTTTGCTTTGAGAGCATTGTAGAGACAATATTAACGTATGTGGTAAGAACAAACTATCAAGCATAGATTCCAAATGAAATGCATCCTCTCACCATTTGATGTGTCCTTGCTGTCTGATGGTCTTAAATGCTTCTGGTGGACATTTTTATTTCAAGAAACAGTGATTACAGAGGGTGAAGTTATCCCTTTGGTAGGTAAAAAGTTTAAGTTGGCATTGAATAACTGGACAAAGACCTTTAAATAACTGTATTTAAAGAGGAATGGGTGCAGACAATGTTTATGGTGACCCACGTCACTAAGTAGCTGGGCTTTTTTTTTTCCTGTCTCATTTCAAGGTTGGAGGGATTGCTGCTGCCACCTCTATTTGAAAATTCAGAAAGCAGTGAGGAATACCCCCAGAATCTCTAAGGCTTCAAATGTGTTACAGTGAAGATCAGTCCTTAAAGCTCCTTTCTTACCGCTGTTGCCTTGGAATTTCAATGTGTTCAGCTGTAGCCACCAAGTCCTTGTGATATTCTATGCACATAGATGGGCTGGGTTCTGCTTAGATGAGTGTACTTATCTGTGATACTTAAATGTCTCTTTCATCATTATCTATATAACAAGTTCAGCAAAAGTAAAATCATATTAAAGTTAAAATTCATTGTAGCTGTGTTCTACATTCAGATCCACTTGGATAGAAACTATTCAATTAATAGCTGAAATTGTAAAAAAAAAGCATATGAGCGCTCATTCTTCAATACACAATTTCTTTTTACCCTTTTTTCTCCCCAACATATAAATTCCTTGTCAATCATTTTTATTCAAAATCTGAAACAGGGTCATATAATTTAAATGGCCAGGAGGAGTTCTAGTATTCAAGTGCCTTAGATTAATTGAAATACTGATAGGAAAGAACTGTTATGAAACAAGTGATTTAAGCTGAAGTCCTTGGTAGCAACATAAAGGTTTTACAGCTGGCAGGAAGGTGGCATTTTAAGAACAGTGTGTAGAAAATACCATGAAACTTGAGTCAAGGTGGAGTAATTTCTCTGGTGATTGATTTTTTTGTTGTTGATTTTTAGTTGCTTGTTCCATTTCATGCAAGACAACTGAATAGTGGTACCATTTCAAGAGAGGCTTAAACGCTGAATTGATTCAAAGGGAGGATGAGAATGGGCTGTAGGAATCAAAGTTTTTTAGAACTTAAATTAATTTGGGGCCAGAGTTCTTTGTTTATCCAAAACTTGTTCTTTTACATAAAAAGAAAAAAGATCAGTACTGCAGAGGTTATTTCTTTCATATGAGTTCAATTGTAGCAATATAATTTCAATTTAATGAATGCAGAGGAATCCAATACACTTGTGCATCCTGCTTTCTTATGTTTTGAAGAAAAAATGAGTGTTTTTCTGCATCAAAAGAAGTAAATGGATCTGTTTCTGTATGTCTGGATTAGGCACATTTCTGAAATTAAATACAAGGAAAATTGTTTCTTATTCTGCATTCATTGGACACAATTGTGGTTCCTGTTATTTATTTACTTTAGAAAGGCCTTTCTTTTGCCTTTCCCATGGTTCCAGTAAAATTGTCTCTTTGATTACTAAGTGATCATTTGTACAGTAACTCATCTTTCAGCTGGTCCCGTTTTGCTGTTTAACTACTGCCAGTAGTTGATGCTGGCAGAGGTGTGTAGCATACCCAGCAGAGGCTGCAGTTGGTGGAAGCTCCAGACTGGTCAAGGTAGAGTGAAGCCTTTCCTAAGCTCCTGCCCTGCTGAAACTCCGCAGTGCAATTGCCATGGTACACTTGAAGTAGATGGATTCATAGAAAGGAAAGAGAATCATGATTAAACTCATGGCACAAGACAAAAATAATACCAGATTTTGTAATCCAAACTTGGCTTCTAATTATAAGTATTGTTTTAGGTTCTCTACTGCATATTAAAATCTGCTGGATACCATTTGTGTGATAACAATTTTGTAAATGTAACAAAGCAGACATCAAAGACAGTAAAAGAAGATTAAAAACTTGAAGACCAAAGTATAGTACAGTTATAACTGAGACCGCTCTATAAAACACAGTTCTTAAGCTTCTGAAAGATTAAACTTGGTTCCACAGCAGTGATTTATAGCTGCAGAACTGTACTCTCTAAGCAAATCAAAGCTCATGAAGACAAAGGGAATTAGAACAAGGTGCTTCTCTGGTCTGAATGAGAGGACAGTGGAGGTGGCATGCCACGATCAGGAGCACACGCTGCACAAACCTAGGGGCTGTCACGGCATTCTTGCCCACCCACATTTTTCCTCCATTAATGTAAATCCAGTGTTCATTTTTAGAATCTGCTATTGCTACCGGACCCTATAATGGCTATTATTTCACAAGTAATTTAAAATTTATTTTCACAGCCCAGATGAGTGTTAGGAGAGTGATTGCTGACGAGTGGGCAGTTGACATAATCCCTTACTCCTTTTTCACACCAGAGACTACACTCATTGACTTAGAAAACATTTTAGGCTCCTTAAAATTCCTTCCTGGTCCTCTCAATCTCAAGCGAGCTGTTTGGATAAAGTAAACTGTGTCCACAGTATCAAAATATTTTTGTAAACGATCCTAATCCTAATTTATTGCTTCTAAAATTGTTTCACGTTACCGTAGTTGGCTCTGTTTCTGACGGCGTGGGCTGAAGTTATTTTCTTTGAAAACGAGCGTGGCACTGCCGGGTCTTGCTTCCGTCTGGGGTGCTCTGGGAACAATTACTGTTGATGGAGTTCCCCTGCTCCCTCCCCGCTGCTCATGAACAGATAGAAGTAAATGAGTGCTGGGAGCACTGCATGGCTGCCCGAGCTCCGGGATGTGGGCACACCGTGCAGCCACCTGCACTTCCCAGCGTGCTTGTCCTCGGTCCGTGATGTCAAGAGAAATGCACGCTACAAAGGCAGGCCCAGCAGCACAAGCTGAAGTTACTGTGGGGTAGCGTCTCAGCATTTCAGTTTGTGCATAGCACGCGCTCCTTCCCTGAGTTTTTTTCTGGTTACTGGAAGTCTAAGTATGGTTAAGCCCGTAGGCTCGCTGTCAGGTTTATGGGCAGCTTTCTCCTGCCTCATCAGCAGGAATAGCAGGCATTCCTGCTCTTCTATTCCAAGGCAGACAGTTGTTTCCTCACCTGTTACTCAGCTTTTCTTTTTTTTCTCTTCCCACCTCTTCCTCCCTGTGTTTTCTTCCTTCTCTTGCTCCCTTCGGCTACACACTGTGGTCGCCTTCTTTGCCTAGCATCAACATTATAACAAAGTCGCTCAAATGAAGCTGTAGTTAGAGAGCAGCACCAGCAAATATATAATACAATTTACATCAATCTGTTGCTGTCAGATTATCAGGATATTGGAGAAGATGCCTGTGAGAGTGCAAAAAGCAGAATTACTTATCGTGAAAAAGGACAGATGGTCATGTGTGAGTGTCCTGGAGTGTTTACAAGGTCAACTAAATAGATCTCTTCCCCTTTCTGACACTAACAAGAACAGGGAGACCAGTAAACTAGCAACAATTATTAGGAAATACTGTTCCATACTAGCCTCCAATTCATATGCTGTGGATGGATTAAAAGTAGGTCTGCATAATTTTATGACCATAAACTTATAGCTAGGTATAAACCAAAGTGAGAGGAAACTCCGTTCATGCTTTAGGTGTAAACTGATCTCCTGCTAGGGTTGGGGACAGGTTTTTTCTGCTTTGTGCAGTATTTTGCAACTCCTCAGTTACATTACAGGGATTTTTCACTTTCTATTCAAGTAGCAATTATGAGCCTGTCCTGAAGCAGGATATTGGACTTTGTGATAAATGGTCTGTGCTGGATTGGTAAATCCTGCATGCTACTGTGGCAGGCAGGAGACCATATGTAACTGCATCACTGAACAAAAGAAATAAGTGTTTTAATTTAAATACACATAGATATTCCATTGAGGCAGGCAGGAAGGAGGAAAAAGGAAGAGGGGGGTAATGCTGCTGTGTCATTGGGGGTGCTGGAGGGAAGGGGTGCTACCTGCACTGCCCTGGGAGAATCTTCGCAAGCTTAAAATGCCCCTTAGGAACGTCTTTGTTGGTGTTTTCTAAAATTTACTCTTGAATATTCTTGAGAAATTGCTTAGCCGGTATTTTTCACATCATTGACTGGAGCCAAAGGTGCATTTCAGGATATAAGAGTTGTGCATAAAGGACAAATTACCAGTCGGGATACCAGACTAAATATTGAAAATGCTGCTTGAAAAAAACAAAGATAAAAACATAATTATAGGTTCAGAGAAGCTGAAAGAGGTACACTGACCATGGTGAACAGTGTGAGTACAGGTAGAAGCTTACAGTAGACTGGAAAGAATTCTTTACAACATTGACTGTTGATATGAACTCTGAGCTCCACCGGTGTTTTTGGTTTTCTACAAAATACTAATCTTTGTAGAAAGAACACATGATTTTTATGATCACTAAGCTAAAATGATTCCCAAGCTAAAATGCTCTATAGGGTTTGCAGAGGAATAGTAGGTGAATATTACTAAGGCATTAAGTTCTCCAAAATCTGCAGAGCTCAGTACTGTATAATGTAGGATGCTTACTGAGCTGGTACGCTACGTGGGGGCAATGGGGTGCCTCTTTATGAAGGGAAGTATGCTCTGGAGAATATGGTGCCCAGTGCAGTAGGACCCTGAACTGACGGCCATTTCCATGTGGTGTTATTCCATAAGTAACTGGAAATAGTAAGTTGTCCCACTGTTCCATTTCTGGGGGGAAGGCCAGAAATACCAGTGTGCAGCAGAATAAGAGTACTGTCTTAGCACGTTTTTTGTTACGTGAATTATCTCTATTCACAACTAGTGCAGGATATTAAAGAAAATTGTGGTCCACACATGAGGTAGTAGCTGAAAACAGACAGATTGGAAGTGAAACAGTACAAGACATTATCCATTTTCTAGTCCTTGAGGGGGGCGAGGAATCCAAGTGACTTCTTGGCTTTTGTGGATTTTTTTTCTTATTTTTTTTATTTTTTTTATTTTTTTTAATTCTGTGTATTTTAGATGGCTACAGGATAATCTGTAGGCAGATTGCAAAGAGGTTAGCATAATAACCCTAAGTAGTTTGAACTTTACGGAGACTTTATTACCTATGGAAACTTCATTTCCCAATGAAGGCCAAGATAAGGAGACTAGGGCATCGTTTGCAAGCTGACTCATATGTTTCTATTTGTATGTATTCTATAATTTTCGCAAATGCACCTTTGATGTATAGTAATATTAATGCTGAAATGAAATTTCATGCACTTTGTTTGTTTTGTATCTCTGTTCAACTCATAGCATGCTCTTTTTAGACCAAACGATCTTTATTTAAAGAGCTGAATGTGTTGTATCCTGAGTGGCATAGGAAATACCCATCAGTCTTTAATGCAAAGAAGTTAAATAGTGATAGCTTCTAAGAAAGCCAGCAATCAGTCTTTTAAAAGGAACAGTTGGGAAACCATCTTCTTCCTTTCTTATGTCCACTTTTTATATGCATGATTATAGTGTCCTCTTCGGTATCCTAGGGTAGTTATTCAAGTGATGGAGAAAAAATTATCAATAGAAGTTATACCAGTACAAATTAGGTTGTGGCACAGGCTATCTAGGACTGAATTCTGTGGTTGCTGTATTCCTGAAAGTACGTATTTGATCTGTATGACAAGTTTAATATGCTTAAATAATTACAGGGTTGCTGTCTGAATACAGAATTGTTTTGGTTTAGAGTTAATGCCCCTTTCTCCCCAGAAGGCAAAAGTTACCTTTGGTCTGTGGTATTCATGGGCTTCAGCTGGAGATGCTCAAGCGCTTACCAGTGCATGTAGGTGCCAGTCGGGATTTATTCTCTGAATGTGTTTTTGTGCCAAAGTGCTATTCATCAGGGCAAGGACATGTTTTCAGCAGTTGTTTTTTTCTCCGTCCAGTGTGTTGTCACCAAGTGGCAACAGCTACCCTACAAACAGTAGGTGTCTCAGCTTCACATGATGCCCCAAGTTTTCAGCAGATCCACAGAAAATGGAAACGTTTCCTGGTAGACAGGAGCATAGCTATGCAACAGTTAATTGAAATCGAACAACCAGTGGATCCTTTTCACAAAAAGCATTCAGCTGTTCGATGAGTTGAATTCTGGGGTTTAAACCCTGTCTCATTTTTCCCTTTTGCTTGCAGCATTGTAAATGTAAACCACTTAGATTATGAGTGTATACAGTGAATGAAGGGAAAGAAAACTGTAATCTAAGGATTAAACTTTTTTTTTTTTAATGTATCCTAAATAACAAGGTAGAGATACAGAAGGAGTTGTGTGGTTATGGTAGGAGCCTCAGGCTGTAACTAATCAGTACGAGGAAAGATTAGAGAGAACCATGGCAACCCTATAACATTTGTGAATGAATCTGTGTTTCCATAAGGCACTTCCTAGCGTACAGGGCTGCATATTCTAAAATAGATGTATTCAGAGTAGGTTGGCGCAGAAACTACAATCCATATTTGGTGAATGGCAGTTAGAAATGTTCTCTGTTTATACCTTGAGTATCTTCATTTCATGGAAAATGTAGGCATGGCAGGATACTTCGTTTTTTATATAATATACTCATTTGCTGTATTGGCTGGAAGTGATGCTTGTGTATAATTAAACATCATTTTCTGAGAATGAAAAGCTGACCTCATCACTTATTTATTTGGATTATTTCTGGGTATGCTGTTTCTTAACAGTCACCATTAAAACACAGTATGTGTAGGATCAGCAAATACAGTTAAAACTGTGAAAGTTTATTGCATGTTAAATCATTGCTGTGTCGACATCTTTTCTGTTTTTACGTTAAAACATCAAGCATGACAGAAATTGTCAGCTGCTAAGTGGAACGTGACTCATTTCTCAACTGTTGGATAATCTGCAACCTTTGCAAAGCGAAGGCACTGCCAAGTCCTCCTTGATGAAGGATGAAGGCTGGGGGAAATTGCCAATGCTCTGGAGTCCTATGGCTCTGGGAGCCTTTTTTTCAGAGCTTCCTTTTTGAAAAGACAAAATGGAGAGAGAATATTTTAAATATTAAAAAATTTATATCTGGTAGTCTTTGACAGAGAGTTTTCTTCCAATATCCTGTTGTTACTGTCACTCGAAGTAGCCCCCAGTCAAAATTTTCTGTTAATGTAGAGTGGGATCAGCTTTACTGAAGTTTTACTCTGTGCTGAGTACTTGCTGATGCTGCCACAGGGTCAACACTTCAGACAATGAACCCTCTCCCTTCCCTTCCTCCTGGAAGTTTTGCTTTCTGTGCCAGAAGAGTTTTTTTCCTCTGTCACCTGGGTGGCGAGTTGAGTTATTAATAGTGAACTTGCACAAATGTGCACCCTTAGAGGTTTGTGATTTCAGGAACTTCGCATTTACTTCTTGGTGGACTGATGGGCCTTGGTGGACTTGCTGGACTGATGGGCCAGTCTTTTCTAGTCCACAGTTCTTCAGGTGGATATGGTGTACTGGCGATAAATACAAAACAGTATGAAGTAAATTAATGCACTTGGAATGATAACAAATTAAATAACCATTCCAAAGCTTGCAAATTTGGGTGGCAGGTGGTTGTACTGTGTGGCCACATTGGAGGAAAAAATTACCACAAGTAAGATTTCCTCTCACACAAATTGAAAAATAGTGCATAAGTGCCTGCACTGTAACTAACTGTTTAATTTCTTATCTCATTTTGATTTTTATTTCACATGATGTATCTTGTCTCTCTGTGCCTCAGTCTTTAAGGAAAACTACCTCAGAGGGAGCGGTAGTATGCGTAACAGCAAAGAACTTCTCCTTCTAGGGGCCCTCGCATTTTCTCTGCTCTTTATCATGAGCTTTGCATTCTCCATGTCTCATCATCCATTTTTGCTGGAGATTTTACGATGCATCGATCTATGGGCAACAACAAGGCTGGTTAAACAGATTGGGTCTGCCATTAAGATACCGTGGACCTGAGTGCCTCTATCATGCCCCACTATTCCCCTTTCCACCCAAATAAACATGAATTTTCCCAATAAAGTGTTACTGGAGATCTCAGTTGATTGAGGAAGGCTTCCAGAATTTATTACAAGTGAGGCAGGCAAACTTTAAAAAATAAATATAATAATAAAAAAACCCTTCAAGCTAAATGCTTGGCCTTTCTTTCTTTCTTTCTCTTATTTCACAAAGAGCAGTATGATTACTTGCAGCTGTGATTTAAGTGATCTAAGAGGTGAAGACCATGTGAGGTTTTGCCAGTACCTTGACACTTCTGTCTATACAGCCATACAGTCTAGCTTGAATGATAGAAACTAAAAGTTCTATTCCACAGGAAATTTAAATATTTCAGCAATAAAAATGAAAATTATTTCAAATACTAATGGCAGAGGAAGAGGAAACTTTCCTTACAAAATTTGGTTTGGAAAAAGATAAAAACGATATTTTCATGATGACAGTTTTTAGTAATTTCCATTGTTTCCAAAACTGAAGCTGCCCAAATATAAACCATCTTAGTTCTGTTCAATAACAGTTTGTCTGGTGAACTGCCAGAATACCTTGAATGCTTTTGGCCCAAGTCTGAGGTAGGTATTTTGTTTTGCTGTCACCAGGAAAACCTTTAAATTCCATATGCTTTAGAACAAACTGGAATAGAAATAATGCAGCATCCCACAGGGGAAAAAAATGACAGGGATTGTTATCAACTTCCTTTTTCTTAATTAAAAAAAAAAAGTCAGTGCTTATCAAATGGGGAAGGAAAAATAAATTTCACTTTTCTCAAGCTGTTCTGATGGGTGTTCTAGATTTTTGTCTAGCACTTCTATTAAAGATGGAAAGATCCATGTCACTGATACAACAAAATGCTTTACCATGTGGGTTTCTGCACCTTACATTCATTGATATATTTGTGGGATTCTGAAGGCAGAGGGAGGCTGTGCAAAGGTCACAAAACTGTAAGCCAAGGTAAACAGCCTGTCAGAAAACGTTTAGCAAATGACAGTGCAAACCACAGAAAAATAGAGAAAGGAGAGGAAAACACATTCCCTTGGAAAATATATTTCCTGGTTGGAAAGGCATTGAAGTTCAGAGCTCCTTATATTGCTTCTTTGTCCTTTTCAAATAAATTGTTTTGTTCAGGTTTTTAATGCAATTCAAGGTCCTGGGCATCTCAGCCTTAGGGAAGAGGAATACACATTCTGCATCAGATATCTGGGAGGGCATTATCGACATTGTGACTAAGGGCAAAAGCATCTTTCATCATGGGAAAGGAGATGAGACTACTCAAATTTAATATTTGAGTAATGTATTGAACATAGATGCAGCACAAGAGCATTTTTTTAGTCATTGTGCCAAAGAAGGTTGTGTTTTCTGGTTTGTACACTGCACAAAAAAGAAGGATTTTTGGTTTCAACATGCATTTAAACTTTTTTTTTTTTTTAACTCCATTACAGGTAGAAAATGTATTTTCAATTCTAGATTATTTATCCTGCTTTTCTTGCTTTTTGAGGAGAAGCTTCTCTTTATGGGGAGATAATTTTGGATGGCTGTGATGTCCCTGCCGCTCTTTAGCCCTGTGACACAAAGCCACAGCACTGTGCACAGCAGTCTTGTAAACACTAAAGCATCCAAACCTCTTTATTTTGTTGTGTTTTGCAGCAAGTTCAAACTTCTGTCAACATGTGCAGTGCTAGGAGTTCTCAGTTGCACAGAAGATCCTTTTGGCAGTCTCTTGCAGCATGTTCAACCTAGATAACTGATGGGAATAAAGCTAGGGGCTAAAAGTGTCATGATGCCCAGGAAATGTGTGAGGGTCTCTCTTTTTGTTGATGTAGACTGAGTTCCTAAAGATTTGCCTATGTCTGTGTCCAGAAGTAAGAAACCAGTACTCATATCTCATATTTGCTTTTGAAAACAGAAACTTTATCTACAAGCACCAAACCTGTTTGTTGAACAAACAAATGAAAAAGGCAAAACAACAAAACCCATAAATCGTCTACACGTCCTGAGGGAGACTTTAGAGAAAGGGAACAATCATTGTAAACCACTTAGTGCTGTATGCACTGTATCAAGTTGCCATGAGAAAGTTATGTTTGATTGGCTTATAAAGTAGGTTTTAGTAAATCCCTCAAACAGGGGTTTTGGCAATTGTGCACACTTGGGTGCAGAACTCGCGAGTGCTGTAAAGTGCTGAGAGTACATCTGGATCGATCCCTTGGAAACAAGTGGGTTTCTGAGGGTCAGAATGGTATTAGGGTGGGAGATGGTGACTGAGAAACAACACAGCCAAGGTGGGACTGATAACACTGAAAAACTTGGAAATGATTATGATTACAAAAGACAGATTGCTTACAAATACCACATACAGAGATCAAGGAGAGAATGACCAAAGTTAAAAAACACAGAGAAACAGAGTTATCTGGACCTGGTGGGTTTTTCAGAAAGCTGAATTTTGTTTGGGTTTTTCAGAATCTCCTCTAACTTATGTCTCAACTAATAGAATTAGGGTTTAAACTGTGGGATTTGAATTTGTCTTTTACTTCAGGGGGTCCTATTAGACCAATGGGTGCAGCAGAAAGTGCTGTGTACGTTGTGGTAGCAGCACTGATACCTGTACTATGCCTAAACCCCCAAACATCTTAAGCTTAAGTTGATAAACATAATGATTAACTGATTCACTCCTTACAAATCAGAAAAGTAGATAGAGAGGAGTTATTTGATACTTTTAACTAGAAAAATAAAAAGGTGGTTATTGTTGGAAATTTTGTAACCTGATCTTAAAAAATAAAATAAAATTCAGTGCTCAAAATGAATTTGGTAAATACGGTGAACTCTGAAGTCTTGGTGCAATTAAATGTACAAGTTGCCTTTGTGATACATTGTATACCTGATCATAAAGTAAAAACAGTGGCGGATCAGTTAAAGGAATTAGTGGTTTGGGGGAAAAAAAAAAGATGGTGATGAAGTAATTAGTATCATAAGTTCAACAAAGATTTAAAACTGTAGTACATGGCAGTAATACATTTTGAACACACTTAATGAGCATATTCATTGCATTCATTTCTAATTAAGTGGAAAAAGTACTGGTCCTTTAAATGGAGATAATAAATGTGCAAGTCAGTCTTGCACAAACATGCAACACAAGAATTTATTGCCTGCTGTCTAACTAGGGAACTGGGAATCATTATAAAGATTAGCTTTACTGAAAAAAAAATCCAGAAAAAGCTTCAATACAAAATGTTTAACGTAATAATTTTCATGTTGCTCAGTGTGTTTGGCAGTGTGTGTGTGTGTGTTTTCCTTTTCAGAATGTGGATATTTGCTGTCATCAGAAGTAGGTCTGTCTGTACCCTCGGAAAGGACCGAGGGATATTTACCAGTTTAGATTTCCGTGAGAGGTGTCCTCACTGCATGGCAGGACCTGAAAGAGAGCGCAGCAGCCCCACAGAGGTGGAGGCTTCCCCCGAGCAGGCCGCAGTGGGGCAGTGGCAGCAGTCGCCCTCTCACCAACACTCTCCTGCCTTCCTCAGCCTCTCCGGGTGCTGCGGCTTAGAGCTTTTCAAGCTCCAGCAGGGGAAAAGTGACTGAAATTCCTACTGTTTATTCTGTCAGTAGGCAGCTGGGGAACTGACATGAAACAGGTTAAAATATTAAAACCAGACATGCCTTCTAGAGCAGTGGCTTTCAGTGTTTTTATGACTTGAGAAGCCCCTAAACATTCTGCAGGGGAAGCGAGGACCTTTGCGGGGCATATTTAAGCTTATGGATGACAACTGACTGGCGTTTCTTACTTACCTTTCATGGAGCTATTTGAAGTTCACGGATCCCCAGGGATACCCAGACCACACGTTAAAAACCAATGAAACTAAATCAAACCATGTACGTTTCATTCTTTTAAAGCTCCCAACCCATATATCTCTTGTCAGTAGTACCAAAATAGCAGGTTCTTTCTGACACGTGGTACATTTGGGTCTTTGCTTCACAAATGTCTCACTGGGATATGTGTAAGCTTGAAATGTGCTTCCAAGTTTCCCTAAACCACCTTAACCTCCTGGAGTCTGCTCACCACTGCTATTACAAGAGGGCAGGTTTCAGTACCAAAAAGCCACTGAATTTTCCCTGGTAACATGCAGTATATTTCTAGTGATATTGCAGTATGAATTACTGTGCCAGGCTTAAGCAATTTCATTTTTTTCTCTGACTTCATTCTGCCCTATCCTGTATATTGTAATTGTTTCCCATAAAAGGAACAAGCAGTCGTACTCATGTTCAGTCGTACTCATGTTCAAAATGCTAACTTAGGTCTTATTTTTTTAACCTCACTGCATGATTTTATTATGTATTTAAGCCAGTGGCAACTTGGAAGCTATGTTTAAAATAGCTGCCTTTGATAGCATACTTGTAGCATTAAAAAAATAATAATAAAAAATGCAAGCTGCAGAGTCAGTCTGTTTATTAAAAGAGGAAGTTTATAGAAATTTACCAGTAAATAAACATGTAATTTTCTTTTCTGTTCAGGTATGACTTTGTAGAAGTTGAAGAGCCTAGTGATGGCACTGTTTTAGGGCGCTGGTGTGGTTCCAGTAGTGTGCCAAGCAGACAAATCTCCAAAGGAAACCAGATCAGAATAAGATTTGTGTCTGATGAATATTTTCCTTCTCAACCTGGATTCTGCATCCATTATACACTTCTTGTGCCAGTAAGTAACATGTTTCAGGATTGGAGCATTTCAGGAAAACAATCTTTGAAGTGGTAGCTCAAAAGAATCTTTGCAAAGTTTAGGATTAATTACTGTTTATTTCTCAATAATAACAATAATGAATAATCTGTCTTCCAGAATTGTACATGTTGTTTCTGCCTTTTAACTAACCAAGTGTTCTTGTGGTTCGTCTTGGATGGCTTTGGACTGGGAAGTTGTGGGCTTGGTTGTTTATGTGGAAACTTGAATAAAATGTTTGCATTCCTAATACAGTATTGTGAAAAAGCCACTTTTTTTTTTTTTTTTTTTTTTTTTTTTTTGCTTTGAGAAGAAGAAAAATCAGCATAAGAAAAATCAGCTGCATGACACTTAAAGGGCATTGGGAAGTTACAAAGAAGATTGAAGAAATTAATGTTCTTGTTAGTCAGCTGCTTCATACACAGCCAAATGGTTATACCTAGTTCAAAAATAAAAAAAGTTGTTATTCTCCTGAATTGTTTTACTATAGTGACAAAGTAGAAAATGCATAATACTCAATTTCCACTGCATTTTTCCTGAAAAATGTACTTTAGACTTCTCTCAAATGTTGGTTAACACTTGTAACTCACAGGTACTAAACACTAGTCACTGCCTAAAATATGGGTATTTTAACCGTCAGCAAATTTGTCACTTGGTGGGAAAAAAAAAAAAAAAGTAAAAGATCTCTGATAGCAAAGCAATGTTTATAGATTATTGAGGATGAGATAACATTCTGAAGCATCAGGATGCAGTGGAACAGGAGCTGACATGTTTTTACATAATAGATATTCTGTATTTAAAGAGAGTGATGAATATTTTAAAATTCCTCATAATTCACTTTGTGAATCTCCTAAGTCATCTTGTGGTTTGTGGTATTTGGTTGGTCGGAAATATCTGCAAACTCAATAAAAAATTGATCAAAAGAATCCATGTTCTAACCTTACTGACATGTGCTTCGCTCGATGCATTTGGCTTGCTTACTGCTATTGCCATTTTGCATTTTCCCCTCTTTCCTCCTTTGCAAAACTTCAGTTATGGAGAAGAAGCATAGAATAATTCTGTGTATCTATTCTATTCAACAATACATAATCTTATAGATAATACATTTAGTATACTGATAATGATGTAAGTGAAGTGTAGTAGTATATATACATGCTATTTCATGTTGTATTCCTGTAAGTATTTGTAAATATTTAGGCCTAACTAAGTATTATACCTGAAATGATTAAGGGCTTGATCTGCATAATTGTCTCTCTTGTGAGCTGGACACTTTTGTTAGTAGAATACTATGACTGATTGATGATGAATTTTGAAATTAAATAAAATGTCAGTCGGCATGCAAACCAGCTTGGAGTATGGCTGGTTTAAGCTCTTTTTATAACAGAGAGCAGAAGTTAATAAATATGTTACTTTTAGAAAATGGTAAAAGAAAAACACTAAATAGATGCTTTGTGTGGGTTGAGGCCAGATTTCATTGTAGGTGCCCTCCAGTATTACATCCTATCTGCTACATGTCTATCTGACTTATGTATGATCCAATTTTTGTGGAATGGATTGGACAAATGCACCTAAAAATACCAAAATGTAAGTATAATTATCTTCAATGCAGGACTCAGTTTGCCATCAAGTTGCGCCAGGGAAGGTTTAGATTGGATATTAGGAAAAATTTCTTCACTGAAAGGGTTGTGAAGTATCGGAACAGGTCGCCCAGGGAAGTGATTGAGTCACTGTCCCTGGAGGTTTTCAAAAGACGTGTAGGTGTAGTGCTGAGGGACATGATTTAGTGGTAGACTTGGCAGTGCTAGGTTAACAGTTGGATATGGTGATCTTAGAGGTCTTTCCCAACCTAAATGATTCTATGATTTAAATTATCAACAATTCAAAATAATTTTAATCTTCAAAATATTTAGATCATTAACGCTGAACATTTATTCAGTAGACGAAAAGAACTGGGGTTGTAGGATGCATTTTTTTAGTCCCTCTTTCCCTCCAATAATAAAGTTTACATGCATAAGAAGTACACATACAAACTGCTGCAGAAACCAAGCTATTTTCTTTCTCACATATGTAACAGGCAAGAGCAGCCCCTTTCCTGTCACAGGAGTTCAAAGCTAGCTTCAAAATGCATGGTATAACAACAGGTTTGTGAGAATTAATTTCCCAATCTCTTTAATGGAGAGATTTTTCTTGAAAAATTCTGTTTTAATAAGCCATACAAAATACAATTTCACATTTCAGGTTGCATAATTAACTGACTGGATTGTAAATGCAGTCTGTATTAAGTTTCAGGATTAGATCTTCTGCTTCTTGTACCTAAAGCAATTGAAAAGTGAAAGTTGTGTTTTCCTTACAATTGTAAGGCTATATCATCCTACCTTTCAAGATAAATTAAAATTTATAGTTGTCAGCTATAGGAATTAAGTGTAAATTTTAAATAATTATTGCAAAAACATCTGATTTGCTTAGTGATTCACTTATATGAATTGGTCCTAAACAGTTAAATATATTTTTTTCATTTTTTAAAAGAAAGGGGGAGGGGTAGATGCCTGGTAGACTAGCAATGAGAGATTGTTTGGGGAGAAATGAAGCAAAACTGAAATAAAACAGTGCAAGCTTGTTTCTGTATTTGGAGGCCACACACAGAGAGGGGCACCGGACACATTTTCAGGTCTTTTAAAGAGCAAGAGGAATGGCTTTGTTTAAATCTCCTGTAATTTATCGTATATATATATTTTTACTTTGTATATTATATTTCAAACGGACTTTTCAGATGATGAATAAGTAGGGGGAGAATGGCTATTGATCTGGTTACCTTACTTCTAGGATTTAGCCTCTCAAAAGGACTCCCAGCAGTTCTGATGTCGTTAGATGCAACATCATTTTATAGGATGGTTTAACACGGCATTATAAGGCACTGCTTAAAAGCAGTGCATATACTGTATACAAGCAGAATGCTTCCTGAGAAAATCATGAAGATTTCTTGAGGGTCTAGATAACTGCACTTTAATTACTTGAATTTCTTCCAACTTAAATTGTGTAGTCTGAGTGCATCTAGAAGAATGTTCTGCAATTTTGGTTAGCTCTCTTTGTTCTATAGCTGCAAGTTCATTTAGTCTGGAATACTGTAAAGTGGAAGGAAGTGTTGAAAAACCTTTTTCTGCTATGAAAATTTAGCTTGTGTTAATTTAAAATTCTCCTGCTACTTTCGGCACGACTGTTATTCTTAGGCACTCTTTTCATGCTATGCCCTGTCACTTAGTCAGCGCTTACTGGTGAGCTGCATTATTCACTAGGGGCTTCTTAGTGGTTGTTCTGCATTTTGACTGTTCAGCTATGCATTTATTAAAAGTTATGTATTTGGCACCAAAACCTCCTAGAAATTTACTGCAAAAAGCAATCCATATTTCATTTCTTTTCCTCTCCTCACTTGTCCCCAGTTACAACTCTAACCCATATAGTAGCCACATGCAATTGAGGGAAACCTTATAAATTCCTACAGTGTGTTGGAGCTTCAGTCTTCCTAGTGACTTGCTTAGTTTAAATTATGTCAGTTACAAGTTTGGCATAGAAAACTTGATGTAATAAAGTCCATTGTTACTTGGGGGAGCGGGTGAATGGGATACTTGATGCCTGAGGTGCCATTAAGGAATGCATGACTGATTGCCAAAGTAGTTATTAATTATTCAGGGCACTCAGAACAAAGCAGCTCCAGTTAAAGTTGAAGCTGGGGGTGACTATATTCCCCCTTCTTTTTTGGCATATGGTAGAATGTCATTTGTCATGAAAGATCTTGCCAAAGATCTTTGCTAAGAACAGACTTAACCCTCTTCTATGCAAGTGAAGATGAAGAGCAAAATCCGAGAAGGGTCTTAAATGGCTGACCTGGTTTAAAAGTGATTTGGCAGGTGTTCTGTGATTTTGGTGCAGTACCTGTATGGCTACCTAGATTTCAATCCAAGAGAGGTGTGGTTTTTTTCTTTGATGGAGAGATGATGTTAGTAGTGCTCTTGCTATTAACGGTAACGCTTAAGATTAATATTATGCAGCTAATCTGTTTAAGGCCATCTAATAATTGTTCCTCTATTTCATCCAAATTAGCTAAGCTTTGAATTTTTTTCAGTGTTGAGCATGTTAGTTTTGTTTGTGGAATCTTTTTAAGTTGAGCTTTTTTAATGAAAAAATGCAAATAAAATTCAAATACTAATAGAAAAAGTGCATACTAAGAAGAGAAGAAAGAAAGCTCTTACCTAGCATTCCCTTCCTTTGAAAAGCCCACAGATTCCAGAGATATCAGATGTGTATCTCACATGTCAGGACCAAAGCCCAAGAGAGGCCTAACTTTGGCTGCAATAACTGAAAATCCATCCAGAAGCATCACAAAGGACATTGTTGATCTCCTAAACAAAGGTGAAGGAAGGGCTTTACCTGCACTTTCTCAAGAAGTAATCAAAAGTATCTGGAAGAGAAATAACATGATTTCAGGGTTGTTTAAGCTAAGGTTGCATGAAGCAGCAGGAGAGTATACAAGCACATTGGAATGCCACATGAAGCGAAACAGGACTGTGAAAATCCTTCATATGTTGTGAAGGACTCTTAAACAAAAATTCTGTGTGCAGAGTTTCCACTGATTACGTACAGTGAAACCTAAGCCCATATAAATCGATAAACTAAAGATGCTCAAGGTTGCAAATTTGATCATTTAATTTTTGTGTGTGGCAAAGAATGATGCATTGCCAGTCAGAGAGGTTTTTGTACTAATTCTTTCCTTGAGGATTTCATTTTGCATTAGGTTTGTGCTGAGGACTAAAGAATTCCTTTTTTTTTTTTTTTTTTTTTTTTTTTTTATTTTGGGATATTAAAGATTACCCACAAATACATAGATAGAGACATACTTCAGGTTCAGTTCATGTAAATCAAAAAACTACAAAGAGTACACAAATGAAGATGGCTATTATCCATGTGGCTACAATGAAAGGAAAAGAAAACTTTGAAGTAGAAAGAACCTTTGAAGGGTATCTTCTAATAAAATCATAATGTCATGTTTCCTTGTGACTATATCTCATTTTGTCACATGGACACCATAAAAAAAATTAAAGCAGTTACTAGGACAGCTCAGTGCAAACACTCTTTAACCTCCTTAAATGCCCTAAGATGTGAAAAAATGTTGGAAATAGATTGGAAAAGTATTTCAAATTCATGATGCTATCTTTTGTCTTTTGTGTCTATAAGCTGCTACGGGCTTTTATTAGGCTTGCATTTAGTAATAAATATTTATTATTGTCAGTGATTATTTTCATTAATTGAAAACTTTTGGAAACTTTATTTGGGTTTCTCTTAGTATTTCAGTCAAGTTCGTGCATCCATACTTAATTAATTTGAAAACACATATTTTGCATGGTTTATCGTTTAGTTTATTGTAGGATTCTACAAGTAATCTTGCATATATGTTCTGCTTTTGTGTGCTCTTTTTTTTTTTCTTGTTTTATATCAAAAAGTGTGAAAGACAAGTTAAAGGTAGAAGGAGGAGTGTTTGTGTCTTTTCTCTTCAAAAGAGACAATTCAAAGTTCTCCTGGAATGTGATGACTCTGGGAGCGGTCTGACTAGCGTTTGTGGGATCTTAAGTAATATTATTTCTGTTTGGGAATGATCTGAAAGAACTATATTTTGCCAACTGATGAAAAAGCAGAAATAATAATAATAATTTGTATATTAAACTAGGAAAGATACTAATACGGAAAATCTAGTCTGCATTAATGATGCAAGGAATAGAATACATGAATATGGAGAAGATGGGCTCGGGGGAGATACCAGCCTTGTGGATTACCATAGCAGTTACCTTTGGTGTTACTTGTATCATTCAACTTGACTTCGTTGTCTGTTAAGTTTATACCTGCTAATAAGCAAGGAACACATCAATAATGAAAATAATTTTCAACCATTGTAGTCCTGAGTATATTCTGGGTATGAGGTTGTGTACTTAGAGTAAAACACAGTTAAACATCAAAACTGAAAATTTAAAAATAAATAATTTTTTGTCATTCATCTCATTTTGCCATTTCAGATTGAGTTCTTAATGAGAAAAATGGCTCCATTATACTAACGGATATAAACAAACAAACAACAACAACAAAAAAAAAACCTCTCACGTTTTTCATTAGTATTTGGGTGTTTCTTTTTTCTTTTTTTCTCCTCCTGGGGTACTTTTATCTGTATTTTTATATATATATATATATATATATATATATTTATGTTTCAAGCATTATATAATTGTATAGTTGACTATCCCTTTTCAAATTTCCAGGATCAACATGTTATTCGCAGCTTTTGGAGAAAGCATGCTGATGGCTTTCTACAAATCCCAAACCAAAGTGATTCTGTCCTATTCTCAAAGTAATGCCCTGTGTAACTAGCACAGTCCTAGATTTTTTTATGGTTTCAAATACTGAGATGTTGTGTCTGACATGCTTGATAGTGGAAAAAAAGTAAGCAAATGTACACTTGGTACTAGGTTTCAAGCAGCACCATAATTTTCAGTTTTGCTATTTTAGTTACGTTCAATGATATGTCCCTATCCTTTTTACTGTCTTTAGTTTAGTCATGCCACAGTCCTATCCCAATAAAACAGGGGCTCGGTAACTCTTTATTTGTGTGTACTGTGCTGCTTTTTCTTGCCATAATTTTGGTAGGGAAAGATGAAAACAGAAATGAAAGGAGAAATTTTGGGACAGAACAAAGAAAAGACTTACTTAGTGTAGTTTATCTGTCCATCTTTTTACCTATGGTACAGATCTGAAAGGACCCTTAGTAATTACAGAATTACAAGCTAAAAAATGGAGTAATGGAGGTGCTTTTGTAGATGACTGCACAGTCTAACACCACGGACTGGCAGAAGCACCTCTTTAAATTCAGGAGAAAAAATCTTGACAGGGTAATAACACTGTGTAGTAGCTTCAGGGTGGGAGTTTGCTTGAGGAAAGATTAATGTGGGGTATTGGTGGTGGCATTAAGAGAAATCGTTTCCTTTCTAAAAAGGAATAGATAATAAGCACTATGGGAATACCAAAATTTGCACCTGTCTTGTCTTTGCAGTACCTGGCCTCTAGTGTTACAGATGGGGATTATGAGCTGTCATTTGTTAGCTTATCGTAAGTGCTCAAAACTTTTTTTAACGATGATGATGAAAGGCTTGGCTGAAGAAGCCAGGATATTTGTTGAAAAGTTTTCGGTTTTGTTTTCATGGGAAAGTCTAGATAATCACAAAGCTGTTGAATCTGTTCTTTCAATTATCTCTGACTAGGGTGCTGGAGAAAGAATTCAGGAGGGTTGTTTCCATGTTGACTGCTGATAGCTGGTACACATTGACGAAGAACTTCAATTGCTTAAAAAATGGAAACAAGCAAAAACCTTGCACATGAGAACAGAGGGCAATTTCTGTTTGGCAAAAGACATTTCCAGGGGCTCAGGCTGCTTGAGTATTCATTTCACTCTAGTTTTGAACTAGGCAATAAATTGTAGGAAGAAAAATGCTAAGAATCATTTACGAGGAGAACTAAACTGCTAGGCTTCAATTGAAGGGAGCAATTTAGTGCATGAAAGACCTGGCTTAATGGCACTTGAAAAATGGATGTATGAAAGCAGACGGCGCACCCTTTGGAATAAATTTTGCATATAACCCTATAGACAATACAAAGTTGGTATTTCCTAATAGCCCTTCCCTCTCATCTGCGAAAGGATACCTAGGGGAAACTCCATAACTGTCCTGACACCATGTGCAACAGTTCTCAGGTCTCACTAGAGTTGTTTGTTAAGTGATCAGGGAAATTTCAGTGTAGTGATGTGCACATTTAAATCAATCCAATGCTTTATTGTCTAGTACGTAGCCCTGGTGTCTTTTGGTAGCACTTAGCTTGAAAGTTTCTCAGGGGAGATCTGTTGTTCAAAGTGCTCTTCTAGTAGCACGGCAAATAGCTCTTGAACAACCTGACAGTCTTTAGCAAGACACATGCTATGCTACGGTAATTTTGTTAGAAGTCCATATTTTCATAGTTTGGTGAATAGTTGGTGTAGTGAGTACAACTGAAGAACTGAATTCTCAAATGTTTTGTTTTCAGTAGGTCTATTTAAACTATTTTTGCGTCAAAAGAAAGTCTAAATCTGTCATGGGACATTTCTAATACATTGCAGTTTGGATCTTTACTGAGAAGATCATTTACGTATCATATATGTGTGTGAATGTAAAAAAATATAAAAAAATAAAAAATAAATCAAAACTTTGAAACCTCTAAAATCGTTTTGGATACAAATTCTGCTAATTCTGTGCAACTGACCCCAAACTTCTCTGCTGGGTGGCAAGACTGAACTGACTAGGTAGCCAAGGAGAATAAGATGACTTAGTTGACCTGAGTTATCAAGGTCATTCAGTCATCTGTATTTCTTTGGGAAGAAAGGACCAAATGCCACAATGTTAAAATGTGCTAGCTGTCGGGGCAGTTAGCCACATACATGTAGGATTTTGATATGTAAGCTGTTAATAGGGTTACCCTTGCTTATCTTTTAAAAATCACTCTGATCTACTGAACTCTTCTGAACATGGTTGTCTTCAGGTTTTTCAATGTGATGTGTTCTGGGTAATCAAAGGTTAATAATAAAATACTTACAGTTCTTGAGTCATCTGCGTAATGCCTTTTTGGTTTGGAATTCATGTATTTTAGTCAAAGTAAATTCTATAATCCTTCTCCTCTTGTTCGCAGTCTGTCCATATATGTAACTTTAAATACTGTACTTACATTTTTTAATTGCCTTTCTGCTTAAGAAAGTCATAGGCACCTTTCATGTGGAAAAAAAGAAAACTAGCAATTAGGTGCTCTGAAATAGAAGTATGTCTCTTGATGCAACATAAATGTAGAGTTAAGGTTCATAACTTTGAAACCAGCACTTTGCTGCTATAAAAGACTTCGGAATACAGCCCAGCTTTACACCAGGAACTAAAAGACATGGTGAAATCAGCAGTACAATGAAAAAAGGAAAAATTGTCAGATGTTTTTTCAATTATATTCCCAATCGTCATTAAGAATAAAAAGTAGAGTTACTTTTAGAACTAAATATTTAGATGGATGAAAAATGATAAACAATTTGGAAGTAATTTACTACTTTTCTAACAAAACGCATCTAAAAGTACTAGAGCTTAAGGGCCACACCTGCACATCTGTGATGTGGTAGAGGGGATCAGAAGGTGAAGCTGAGCCTTGTGCAAAGTCCCCTGTACAGAGGCAAAGCACTCTTCAGGCAGCCTTCTGCTCTGCTGTAGTAAACCAGCCTGTTCTGGTTATCTTCTGCAGAGCAGCGTTACACTCCTGCTTAATTTACAGCCTTACCTTTGAGGCAATGTTGTTGGGGAAGAGCAAAGTAAATTCAGTTGTTACTTTTGCAAGTTACTTGCCTATGCCTATATGTAGTTAAGGATTTATTTATACGTTTGCATAGAATTAAGATTAAACAAAAGCGAGTAAAGTAAACTCTAATGTTTGTTTGTAACAGTGCTAGTAAATAATAGATAGATAGATAGATTTTCATTTAGATAACGGGTACAATTGCGGGTCTTTTGTGATTAGTTTGAGATTGTGGTTGTCAACCATTGTTTTAAGCATAATCTTTTTCTTTTTTTTTTTTTTTTTGTCTTTTACTGCCTCAATTTCCATCTCTTACTAGTACACCTAGTATTTTTAAAAACTGTATTAGGGAAGTGTTTCTTTAATTTGGAAAAGAGAGTTGTCATGCTGTTTAATAATAATAAAAACATTTCCACAATAAGGTTTGATATTTCATTACCTGCAAGTGCTTAAAAATTGTAGGGGAATTCAGGAGATCAATAAATTAAAAGCTGTCTCAGTGTGAACAGAAACACCACCTTTGCTCTTCAGGCCGTTTACAAAAAAAAAAAAAAAAAAAAGAAGTAATAATAATTTTAAAAACAATCATGCCAGTCTGCGGAGCATTATGAATTAAGCTATACAAAGCAACACTGTACAAAGCTATTATACAGAAATGCCAGTGGATAATTTGTAGGTAAGGTCTGGTCTAAATTTCATGGTTAATGCTTGGAGGAGTGGCAAAATAATAAGGGGATGTCATCATAAAAATCTGAAAACAGGCAAATCATTTTAACAATACAGTTTTAAGAAAAAAAAAATGCCACATTCCATTCTTAATTTCTCTTTAAATCCAATTTCCTAATAGTGTGAGAGTATATTTTCTTACGAAATACTTCTTACCAAGACACGTTTTTTTCTTTAATCAAACACTTACAAGTATCACTGCCCTAATCTAGCAACCAGAGAGCTCGCAAAGAGAAGCAGGGAAGGACCACAACTTGTATAGGTGCAACGTGTGAACTTTTCGTTATGGATATATCTGGATATATCTGGACGCCTACCTGGGCAGCCTGCTCTAAGGAACCTGCTTTGGGAGGGGGGGGTGGACCCAATGACCTTTCGAGGTCCCTTTCAACCCCTACAATTCTGTGATTCTGTGATGTTTTATATTCTGAATCTGTTGCAGGCTGTTACTGGACACAGAACACCATGTGTAATAGGCCACTGCTTCATTGCACCTTCCACTGATATTTTCTGCTTCAGAAAAGGGTGGCAGCTTTTTTGGGCAGCTAGATATTGAGGTTTCAAGGAGAAAGTGAAAATTATGGTCAAGTTACCTAAGGAGGGAAAACTGGCCAGATTGTCATTGTTGGATCATTCAGTACAAATGATATTCCCCTAGTTTTTGTCAGGGCTAATGCTAAATTACTTTAGCATTATTCTAACAGTGTGTCATCTTTGGTTTTATTATTGCATGTAAATTTGATGTTCGTTATTTCTATTCATCTAGTGATAAGCACACACTTCAAATTGCAATAATAGATAATGTTACCCTTTTCAATTTATAGGCTTTTCAAATCTGTGGATGTTTTGATTAGCTCTTTTCTGTTGTACAGATAGCGTGTCTGCTGACAGGCAGATTTTCAAACAAACAGATCCCATTGCCCTCAACAGGAAATATTAGGTATTGGACTCTGAAAAATAGTGACCACATCATCAAAGCAATGGCCATAATATCCAAGTATAAATAGATTATTTTTAAAATATATATTGATTAATTCATTGGCAAATAATTGTGTCTCTGTATGTGTTTATTAAATTGAGAATAAAGTACTGGCCACGGAGATCTAATTTCACTGTTGCTACCTATTCCTCTAAATTTCTGAGTGAGTGAATTATACATCATGGAGCAGTTTCATCAGTGAAGTAAAGATTACCAGGACAAATTTAACTTTGATGGAAATTGTGTTAAGGATAGCATTGATATTATAATACTGAGATCACAATCACTGTTTATCTCAAATTTCATACTGGTTTAATTTTCTGTGAGAATACTGATATAGTACTTTCTATAGGAAAAAAAAAGAAAGATATGTCAATATGTAATTTTGTTGCTTACTAAAGCATCTTTGTTTTTCTCTGAATTCTTTTATAACGCAGTTCTTGTTAAGGTAATCCACATCCTTATTGTTTGAGCAGACAATATAACTTCAAATAGCAAAATGTTCTCTTCCGACTTTTAAACTCGAGTATAATTTTAGAGATGGAATTTTTTATCCATATGAATTTAGTCAAATTATATTAAGTTTATAGTGATGTACTTGAAATGACAATTCTTCTCTCATTCCCCAAGTGGATTATACTGACATATCCTATTAATAATTTTCATTCATGCAAGTCATGTTTGTCCAGTGTGACTGCACAGATAAAGATACAAAACTGCTTTAAATTAAGTTGCATATTTAGGTAATATTTAGATTAGATATTGGGAAGAAATTCTTCACTCAGAGGGTGGTGAGGCGCTGGCACAAGTTGCCCTGAGAAGCTGTGGGTGCCCCATACCTGGCAGTGTTCAAGTCCAGGCTGGATGGGGCTTTGGGCAGCCTGGTCTGGTGGGAGGTGTCCCTGCCCATGGCAGGGGGTTGGGTCTAGGTGGTCTTTAAGGTCCCTTCCAACTCAAACCATTCTATGGTTCTATGAGTATATAATGGAGAAAGCTAAGAACATGATGATAACAGCACCTCAGCAAACAGGTGTCTTACCCATATGACTGTTTACAGAGAAAAGATTTCCACCAAGTAGTAGATTGACTCTTTCTTCAGCAAAGCACAGCAGTCATTCTAGTCAATTTAGCTGACTTGTTTGACATTGCTTCTTAAGTATAATTTTTGCAGTACCTCACAATTACACGTCATTTTTAGTATTGAGAACCTTCAGAATTGGTTCCTGTTATCTAAACATATCTTGCAGGTCATGTGGAAGGAATCCCACCTGCAGTACTTCTAAAACATGCCTTTTTACCATCACTTAAATTTATCTTCTTATTTGTCTTATATCTGAAACTGTTTTGTCAAGCATTCAAGTGATATCTGTAGAGAAAAGGTTTGGTCTCGACCTTTGTGATCATATGGCTTTGAGGCACACTTTCTGTCTGGATCAACAGATATCTCATGGTTAGAAAGATCTCACCAGATCTTTCAGTCTGGTACACTAATGCAATAAATGACTTTATGTAATGTTGGATTCAACAGAATGTAAACAATGTCTGCAGTTCACAGAAAAACATGTTTTTTATGGGCTGGAAAATTCAGGTGGAATCAATGCTTCACACTTTGACTATTTAAACTGATAATAAACCCCACATTGAACCACTTCCTAGGTTGTGATGAATAGCCGCCCATGAAACCGCAGTTAATTAAAGCTTAGAAAGCCACAGTTTTTGATGTCTGTGTTCTGTAATTAGTTCCATATATTCTCCATGAAATCATCAGAAACACCCAGTATTCCTGATTCAGTGAACAGGAAAATAGGAGACTGAGGAAGAAAATATTTTAAGCATAAACAAACTCTAGCAAAAATGAAAGCAGAAAAGTATGTTTAAGTGTATAAATAATAATTTTCAAATGGGTGTTAACAATTTTAAAAAGGGTACCTGAGAAATTAAATGAACAATGACCCTGCAGAAGGCTTTGCAACTTTGACTAAAATTACTCCTTTGGAAAAAAAACAACTCGCTGTGTTTAGATGGTAGGACGGTACTCTGTTAAAGGATTAGGATTAGTGCAGTGTTATGTTAGCATGTGGCACTTCCTTTCTTGTGCAGATAACTGGTTTGGGGTTTGTAGCTTTAGAGCAGGGTGAATGTGCAAGAACGGAGAACTAACCTGAAAGGAGATGCAACCATCTGACAGACAAGATCCAATGAAGTCAGCATGACAGTACTAGCAATTCTGCTTGTAGGATTGGGGCCATAATCGATAACCTGAATAGTCTCTCTTAAAACTTGATGAGGAAAAGTAATGGCCTGGTTGACAAGATAACATGATTTTTCAAACATTTTTGTTACAGAGTGCCAGTTTTACTCATATTATGTTAGCAAGCCCTAATTAAAAACAATCAAGACTTGGTCTTGTTGACCAGGAAACTTGGAGGTAATTTGAAAACATCTGTGGACAGTGACAGTGTTATAACCAAACCTCTGTCAGGCTTAAATGAAAATTGATTGATCTATTAGCAGTCTTCAGGAGAATCAGACTTTGCTCTACAACACACTGGATTTGTTAATACCATGGGTTTATTACTTGGCAGATTTCCCTTCCTTCTTTGTTTACACGTCTAACAAAAAGGGCTGAGAAGGAATTGCATGTGCAAAAGAAAACATTGTATATTTATACATTATAATAAAAGTAATTAGGCTATTTATTTTAATAATTTATTTTTGTAAATAATACCAAGAAGCAGGCTGAGGCAGTTACTTGTAGCGGTGCCTTAAAATTCAACCTATTCTAATTTAGTGGATTTGTTCATGCTGCAAGCAGCACAAAACTTCATGGGAGAGTACTTGAAATAGAATGAAGCACTCTGCTTTCAAACCATCTTTGAAGGCTCCATTTTAAGTAGCAGCCATACAGATTGAAAAAACAGAGCATGGAAGAAATGTGTCTACTTTTATTTTATGGCTGATGCTAAAACCATCTTCTTAAGTGGGTTATATTACACACTATTTTGAGGTTTCAAAGAAATTGTAAATGATACTGCCAAAGGAACTTCTTCTGCTCACAACCAACCAACTTTTATTAAAAACCTGTTCCTCTGAAGTCCTGGTTATAACCTGTGACTCCCTCGTTTTCTTCAAGAGAAAGTAGCCAAATTAAAGTTTAAAATAGGAAGTAGTTTTATTAATTTCCATATTCTCATGTGAATAAAGGCTTGTGGGCTGACATGCAAACAAAAAAATATTTTTTTTTTTCCCAGCAGATATTCTATATTTAAGTATATAGGCATGCAGTTACTGCTTTTTGTTACAGCATTAATATAACAATTTTTAAGGGTTAAAATAGGTTAAAATATACAAAAGGAGAAATAATCACTGAAAGGAAAAAAGTGCAGTAGGGTTTGATAGTGTATACAGAAGAATTGGGGTTATGTCTAGTCAATGGAGTAAATATAAAAATGATTTAGCATTAGTTTGTTTCTAGAATTCAGGATTTTCCTCAGCATAATCTTACACGTTTTGTTGAAACTACAAGGTTACGAGATAAATTCTGTATAATACAATCACAGAAAGGCAAGGCTAGAAGGGAATTTGGTAGGATCTTTTCTGAGCCATTCTCCCGCTCTAAGAATGGATTAGATAGACAGTTTATTCTTGCTAGATATTTGTACTGTTCCTGAGGTTCAGGGGCAAAGATTTCACAGATCTGCTCAATCATCTGTTGCACTGCTTTACATATTATGATTTTTTTTCCCAACATAAATCTTACTTCCTGTCATTGATGGACTAGGGAACAGCTGATCATCTGATGCTCTATTACATGTTTGTTATCGCATCTCCTGTCAGTCTAGATTAAAGAAACTTGTATCACTCAATCTTATCGTATTTCATGTTTTCTTTTTCTTCTTGCTTTTTTCCTCTGAGTGTTTTCTGTCTGCCTGTATCTTAAAAGTGCTGGAGATAAAACTGAACATTGTATTTCAGCTGAGACACCTCTGGCAGCTCAATAGTCCAGCACTATGATGCTGTTCTGAATGCATCTGAATGAGATTTGCCTTTTTCATAACAGGATCACGTTGTCTCCTATTTCTTGTTACAATTTCTGGTCTCCTGTACCTCTGTTTATTCTACTACAGGACTTCTGCTGGAGTACTTAGGATTTTGAACTTCTGTTTATAATTTTTTTTTACTTCTAAATGCAAGTTGTTTTGGAATATGTTTTTCTTAGGAAGCGAAATTTCTCTATTTAAGCATACGTTTCCAAATTATTTTGCCTTTTAGTTATTGTGTAATCACACATTGTGTAATTATGTTTGTGTGCATAATTTATAAAATATATATATGAAAGTATATTGAAGTCACATGAGATGGGAATTAAGAGATATAGTAGAAAATACATAGTTAAGAGTGATAGAGCTGGACATTATGAGTATGTTAGATCACCATTATGGCTAGCTGTATAGGACTGCAAAAGCTAGCTCAAAGATCTAAAGTCTGGCTTGTTCAAACAGTGTGAGAATCTGTACATGGGCAATGCAGTCATAGCCTCTACCTTTGGGTAGAGGGTCATTGGGTTGTGATGTATCTATTACATATAAAGCAAATTTACAGAAATTACTTTTCTTCACAAATCTTAATATGGTAAATCTCTAGCATGTTTGATGACACTAAAGAATGATACGAGGACAGAGCTGAGGTTCCTTCCTTGCAAAGTAATTTTTTTGTTCAAGGACTTTTTACCTTCAAGGCAGGACAAGCTCTGATTTGCAGTATCTGCTGTACAGGAATGTTGGGTGTGTTCCTTTTATTGTGATATGAAATGAACAGAAACCTGTTGTGGAATGCAATTTAGTATGTATACTGAAGGATCACCTTAAAATTGCATATACTGTGGAAGTCATTTTCATTGCCCTTGCCAAATACACTTTCCAGTTGTAATAAACAGTCATTCCTAGTGTTTAACGTTTGATGAACCTCCTATGAACTTACTGGGAAAAGTAAACATTTTCATAAAAACAACTACCCATTTCTAATACCTAGGGGGGACTTAGAGAAAGAAGTTCATTCCCTGACTCCAAACACTTGCTGTTGTTCCATTTGGTTAAGCTTTTTATAAGTATTCACATATTTTGACTTAAATGAGTAATTAAAAAAATGCATCTTCAAACATGATGTCCTTTAATTATGGCTGACCACATCCTCTCTTCAGAATAACTGCACTTGTGTTGACTGTTTAGTTCTTGTAAACGACTGTCTGTCAAGCAAGAACTAGAGCTTTGTGTACAGAACAACAAAATCCTTCTGTAAATCATAAATGTAACAGATGCAAGTGCGTTTCCTGTATGAATTTTGGGTGTGTATATAAATGAGGTGATTAATAATCATAGTAACCCAATTTGGAGTAAGATTTGAGTTAACATTCCTTCTGCTGTATCTAAATGCTCACTGTAGTCTTGTGGTTTTGGGATTTTTTTTGCATTGACATGTTCGTGCACTGAGACTTTTAAATTACTACTTGTCCAGCAATGATATTCCTCCATTTAGATGATAATTTCACATCTAAAGCATAATTTTGATTGTTCTGTTGCAAATCTTGCCTTAACTGAAGTGTAAACTTTTCCCCATTTCAGCCTACAGCAGGTATGTATACAGGACTTGCATACTTTCAAAGCTTCAGTGAAATAAGTTAATTTGAATTGGGATTCTTTTAGTTCTGCCTTTCCACTAAAATTCAGCTAAATACTGGGGCCAAGGATCTCTGTGCATTAAATTTGAGTTTTGGTCTGAATCGTGAAAAAAGAATTTATTTATAATGAGATCCTAATACTCGGAAAAGCATTTTTTTTTTTCTCTCTCAGTATTTGATATATAACATAATTTATAAGACTTCCCTTGTAGGAAGGAATTGCAGGTTTAAGACAGAATTCATCAAAATAGGACATTCCAGAGAATAACATGTAATGAATAAAAATATACCAAGGGTTATTATAAGGGTTTATTACAAGGCTATCAAGGGTTTACAAAGGGTTTATTTATTCAAGTGTTAAAAAACACTTCTTATTCAGCTTTCTAGTCTTTCATTCAAGTATCTTTGTATGCCCATGAAATAATATTTTAGTGCAAAGTGTTGTTATGAACAGTCACAAAGTACACTACTGTCTTAATCACTATTTGAGCACAAAAGAAACGTAGAGGTTCTTTTTCTTATGGCTCTTCTCACACTGGGTGAAGAGAGCTCACTGTAAATTTCCTTTAAAGTCTTATTTAGAAGAGAGGGATTTATAAACAAGAAGCTAGTGCTTACAAAGCATTAAGGTTCTGGGAATAGTTATGGTTTAGATATTACTCTTTCGCAAATATACTTTATAGGAACCAAAACCCAAGGATTATATACCTTAAATTAGTTTGCATATCTGTAGTAATCTGAAAACAACAACAAAAAGACAAATTACTTGATGGAAGGACTGAGGATGAAAACTGCCATAGCGATTTGACTTTGAAACTTTCTATGTCATGGAGATAGTTTGTGCCATAACTTGTTCTGTCCTTCTAGGCCTGATTCATTGCAGCACTGTGTTTGCTTTTAGATGCTCTTTGTTCAACTCAGTACGTCAGGACACATTCAACATAAGTCTTGAGTATTTGGCTACTGAGTCAAAATACATCTGAGTCATAAGAGGTCTTGCATTTCTTTGGGTCTTCTGTCTAGAATCTTTTATCATTCAGTACTACAGCTGCAAGTTCCTAATGTAATCAAATATGGTAAAAACCAACAATGAAGGTAGAAAGGTATCAAAATTGACTCCTCTTGCAACTACTAGCAGGCTGAGTCTGCAAGCTTTATGGATTCTAGGGCTAGAAGGCATTGTACTTGTCATGGTTTGAGACCTCTGCAGTTGCCAGAGACACTGGTGACACAGCTTTCAAGTAGAATGGTCTGTCTCTTCTCCTCTCCTTAACTGAAAGAAAGAATAAATCAGTAAATTAAAGTTCTTGCCCAAAAGAATACAGGAGTCACTGAGTTATTTTGTAGTAATACTGTCAGAGGACAAGACAGAGAGAAATTTGGTAATTTTGTACTGGTTATGAATTCCTGATGAAGTACTGTGTGCTGCTTCACTGAGACTTATCCAGATACACTGAAAAATTCAGTAACTCCACGCAGCCACATCCAAGAAGGATACTTCTCTGTGTATACATTTCACAGAAGATGCTACAGTTACCACAATGAAGTGCACTGTATGGAAGGCCTTATTGTGAATACAATATTGTGAGCTTTAGTTTTCTTCTTTTTGCCACCTTCTGATTTTCTAAATGAATTAGTGTGGATTATTGCTGATACATGTGGTCACAGGAAAAAGCAAAATGTATTTTTGTACATATATGAACACACACGTATGTATATACATATGTGATTACAGATAATTAACTTAGGAAGAGAATAAACTAAATCAGTAAAGTTTTCTTGAAAATGGCTTCCAGAAATTATTGCTGTCGATGTCATCCTCTGAGAGTTCACGAACTTGCTCTAGATAGGTGTCAGTTTTGGCTTCAGATGAGTGATTCTCTCTCCTATGCTGTGTAGTTCAAAGGGTGTGAAGGTGCACAGGCTTCAGGCAAAAAGCTGTGATTTGCAGGAAGAAAGCTGATGCTTAGTGACATCCTGTGCAATTTTCATGCAGCCAATTTCCTTGAGAGCACGTCACAGTTATTTCCAGCACCATTACAATTCTGTGAACGGCACAGAAACTCTATTTGGGGGAGTGTGTGGGACTTTTCCAAATATATTTTACCTCAACACTGTCTGCTAACCTGAGGAAATGTTAGGCTGCTCCCAACACTACTTTTATATGTCTTTATTCCTTTATTCACACTTGTGACAGGAAAAGACAGACAGGAAGCAATCCATTCACTTTCCCTTGTGACCTTTCTCCTGTTGGGGATTATGGAAACAAGAGTAGAAACGGTGTACAACTTGAAGCCCATTAAAAAAAAGCTAGTGATGTAGAGTTTGTAAAGCCATCTCTGGCTTTAAGACATAAATTGCTGCAAGGACATGGATACTCAGAAAGTAAGGTTTTCACTGAGATAAAAGGAAAGCCCTGTATGAATATGAAGTGAGGCTTAGACAGGAAAAATTAGGAAGCCGGCAGGAGCGGGAGGCTCTGTAAGGAAGGAGTGGGCTGTCGTCCTGTGTCCAGGGTCCCACAGGCAGTAGCTGATTAAGTTGAGGAGGGTTGGTTCCCCTACCTGCTGGTCATTTGACTGGCAGAAGTTGTATCCCTGAAGTGAGGATAGCTGAACTAGATGGGTGTTTACTTCAGTGTCACTGGAGCCTGTCTTGTCATCCTCACCGCTGCAATAGCAACTTTGGCCAAAGCGGCAAGTGCTGCATTGGATAGGAACTGTCCTGGCCTTCCTGGTTTACATCTCTCACATCCAAGTTAACACATTTGGCTTATTCCATGGCTTTGGTAGCTGAAATGGGTTACCTGCCTTTCCTCCTTCTTTTTCTTTGCTGGAGGCATGAGGGGCAGATGCTGGAACCTGCTTTCTCTGCTTTGGTGGTTGCCCACCGGCCAAGCCATGGAACATCCTTGCTTGACAGACTAACAAATGGATTAGCTTTTTGTACGATTTACATGAGCACAAGTTCTTTTCAGATAGGCAATGATTTGTAGAGGCTTTTCAGAGTCATTACTGCATCTATTTATGGGAGAAGAGAAAAGAAAGAGTTACTGTTATGTCAAGAAGCTTATGTGTCCTCAGGGCAAACTCTTTCTGAGCTGGATATCTGCTCTCCCTCTAGCTTATAATGATGGTAATAGGAGGGCTACCTGTGATTATAAAGGAAGAAAATAGCCTTTCTTTGTTGTGTTACAAGAACGTGCATGTACTTCTAGTTTTAATAGCATACTTCTAAATCTGTTCTTGTATGATAATAATAAAAGCTGTAAGAATATTTCATTAGAAGAAATATGTTATTTCCTTCAAAGTACTGGTCACCGTTGATTTTGGGAGGAAGGGAGATTCCTCTGAATTCTTTTTTGTTGTTACGGAGTGCCTTCTAGCCTGATGAAACCATACTGATATTTAATAGTTTCTCCAAACTGTGCCAACTGATGAATGGGTTTTCACTCAGGAACTTCTTGACAATGTTTTCTTCAAGAAAAGAAGTGAAAAAAGGGATTTCTTCTGCAGAGAGGGAATTTTCTGTAGACACATTATTCACTACTTGTAAATGTCCTGTCCTGCCAAGTATTTGACTCACTTGTTTTTGTTGTTCCAGTCTTAACTCAGCAGTTGAATTGTTAAACATGAAATTCATCACTCGTGGCAGCAGCAACCTAACAAAATTATTTCTTTCTTCTCCTCTAGCTGGAGAGGGGTAGTACCAGGACCTTGGCAGTCAGTACCTATCAGGCAGGACCAAAAAGAAGGCTTTGCCTAGATTGCAGGTGGTGCTTAAGAGCTTATCTGGTGTAGTGGTAGGTGAGTGCTGTTTTGTTCTGAATGGTTGATCCTTGGAGCAGGTTCTGTGCAAGGGAATAGCACACGGATAGCAGCAGAAGGTGAAAGGCTATAACATACTGTTTAATATCCAAAGCTTTGCTCTTCATCTGTCTAAATACTTCTGGATTCTTCAGATAAACTGCTGAGTGTCTAATAAGTGTTTATTGTATCCATTCTCTCATGGAGCTTGTGATATCAAGGAATTGCCATTACACTTATTTTACAGACTTGACAAGGCTGTAAGGCAGCTTCCATGGTATGAAATTCCTAGGGCCAGACTGAATCTAATAATGTTTGTGTTAGTGGCCACTGTGCTTTTGGTTGTGATGGTTTAGCTGTTGGAGGTCTGCGCTGTGAATAAGCTTGCGGTTAAAGAAAAATGGAAAGGAGAAATGTTCTTCTTTAGAAAGATTAGTTCTTGTTTATGATGCAGCCACATACACAGTCATGCTGACATAACAAGGAGCTGCTGCTGCCAGATGCTTTCCACCATGAAGCTGTGGCCTAAATTATACGCTCAGAAAATACATGTCAGAACAAGAAATGGATCGCAGGTATTTAAGTTAGGCTGCACGCTACTTCATCCTGTAGGTCTTAGATTCAACTGGGTAATTTCAAATTCACATGTTGCAGGGTTTTATTCAGATTTGCTGCTTCACTGATGGGCACCGCCTTACGTGTTCCATGTATGTGTCATACACTTTTCCCTTTGGGAAAGGGGGTAGATGGAGTAGCTTTGATTCCTTCAACAGGGCATAACTTGTGTTCTGAGTGCAATAATGTGAATTTTACTCCCTAGTTTTCTTCCAGAGGCCTATTGTTATATATAACCATCAGGGCTGGATACTTCTGTGAAGATTTCATATTATTTTCTACTTTTTTCCAAGCCAGTATCTTAAACTGTTGCCTAAATTTGGTCTATTTGCCTTTCTTTTACACTTGTAAACACCTTAGGGAATTTCTATAAGGTGTTTGTTTTGATAGAGTCAAGTACACACATAGAAATATAATATAAACAGACCTACTGAAAATTCTGTTTGATCCAACACTAATTGTCGTCCTTGGCTGTTCTACAGGGTAGCAGAAATCCTAAGTTTTCTGCTCTGGTTTTCATTCTGAATCATTTTTAGTAACAGTAAAGACACAACTCTTTGGCTCTATCTTGTTTTTAAGCATCTTTTTTCTTATTAAATTGAAATTGTTTCCTGGGCACAGAAACAAAAGCCGGAGTGTTTTGTTTACAAGAGGAATCATGTTGAAATAAGAACCTTGTTGAGGTATTTTTCAAAATCTGTCTTCAGGGAAATTATGCATCCTCAGGCATAAAAATAAAAAGGTGGTCTCAAGCCTAAAATATTGATATTAATCAAGGATGGATGGGACAGAAAAAAACTTTGAGAAAATCGAGTGAAATTGTAAATTGTATAAAATTCCAACAGATTATGTTAGTCAAAGGAAGGAGTACCATTTTTGCTGTCCTTTTCTGTCCAAAAGATTTAATTAACAAATGTAATACTTATTACCAAGTAAAAGCAATATACAGTATGATTTTAATTAACGTTTATATTTAAGTTTATAAATTGAAGCTTCATAGAGGTTATTATGTCATAAATTTCAGCATGTAGTTTTATGATATTGATTATCTATGATACGTTTTAACGATTTGATTTAAATTGACTACGATTATTGAGAAATACATCATTATCTTTATTCAAAAACGATGTGCAATTTTGCTGTTTCAGTTAATTTTTCTTCATGTTTGGTTTGCTCTGAGAATGATGAGAAAGTGATGACAACTTTAATTGTGCTACTGTTAAGCACGATGATTCACCATTTCCTCATAATATTTTAACTCTGGCAAATGCCTACTGAATCCAGAATAACATAAATCGTTTCTGTGTATTTATTGCTAAGTATGCATGTTTGAGGTTGTGAAATGTGAAAATAAATTCTAGATCAACAGATTTTCATCCGGAATTCATCGATTTGATTTGAAAAAAGTTGTTAGTATAGGTGAGACACTGAAGTAAATTCTTCATCTGAAAACAAAATACAAGAATTTTTTCTTCAGGTACTAGTTCTACCATTTGTGCCTTATTTTATTTTTCCCCTTAGCAAAACCCCGCACCTTCAAACCAGGAAATGTGACTGCTAACAAATACATCATTGTGGAGAAAAACAGGAAGAAAAAAAATGTAATTTTTTTTGACCAGCTGAATTACAGTGTCACAGCACTATTTTGAAACTTGCTGAGTAGCATGTTTTGCCAAGAGCAAATATTTAAATTATAGACCAGAATCTGTTGCTTTATTATCATAACCTAATAGAGGTATCAACATGCTGTTTTTTTTTTATGGGCATTGGATAGAAGAGTGAAAGAAATACTTTAGTGTTTTGAACTCCACATTCATCCAGAATGGGAAGCAACCACTTCACTCACACTATTGAAAATATGATTAGAAAAGCAAGATGAAAATACACTAAAGATAGTAATACCAGTACATTAGGTTTATGTTTTGTGTTATCTTTACAAGACTCCCAGTTAAAAAACAGAACAGATCATTCTAGTCTCTGTAGTTCTTGAAGACAGAGACAAGCCCTTGAACCAAAAAATAGGAAGGGCGTGGTGGTTTACTTCCATTTGCTGCCCTTTCAACCTCAGATTTAGCCAAAAGCAAAAATGTATGTATGATAAAACTGAGAGCACAGAAGGGAAAAAATATTTATTGGTATGAAATATAGCTATGGTAGTCATACATATTTTAGAAAACTGCTATGTAATATGTAGTGCTGCAAGGGTTATTTTATTAAACATTTTTTCTTGCCTAGCTGGAAATTCATTATCAGTCTATTTCTGTGATCATTTTGAAAAGCTAAAGAAACACAACTTCTCTTACAAAGTATGTTTATACTTCACATTGGAGTACCAAGAGTGCCATTTTGACACTAAGTCTGCTGAGGAATTATATATACATATTTATATTTTATATTTATATTAAATGCATAAAAATAAATTATTTAAATAATTTAATTTAAGATTTTAAAATATTTAAAATATTAAATATGATAATTATGTATACGTATATATATGTTGACCACAAGGCATGTTAGTTCACATATTGGAGGAACATCCAGTTCATCTTTCTTAACGTAACGTTCTGGGAAAATTCAGGAAGAGACCTCAGGAGGTCCCTAGTTTAACCTCCTGCTCATAGTAGGGTCAGCTCTGAGGTCAGACGATGGCTCAGGGCTTCATCCCTCAGTCAGGCAGCGAAAACCTCTGGCGCAGCCTCTCTGGGCAGCCTCCTCCAAAGCTTGACTGTGTTTATAGTGAAAAAGATTCCCTAAATCTTGCATGCACCACAATTGAGGGCGGCAATGCACGTAACATTATGCATTTAACTTGAAGATTCCTTGTCCTTCCTGTCCCCTAAATCAGCGGTAGTTTCAAATCTTTCTTCCTCCTTATGCAGTCCTTAGATAAATTGCCTTAGTGTAGTACTCTGGATGGAACGTTTGTAGAGCTTTCTGCCTAGGTTTCCCTTTCTGCCTTTTTCTATTCTTTTGAAAATGCAAATCATAGTTTTTATATAAATACATAAATAGTTTTTAAATGGATAGTAGAGCGACCAAAATCAGAAATCTCACTTTGCTCAAATTGCCTGCTGCTGAGTGCCCCTGAACCAGCAAGTGCAAGTCTGTCAGTAAGTTTTGTGCTGTGGGAAGGTATGGAGATTTTTATAGTACTGAGTTACAGCATCTAAGTGCCTTTGATATCTTTGGGAATTTTTTTTTTTTCCTTAGGAGAGAAATACTTATAGTAATGTCAGACGTTATTACTGTTAATTATTGTTTAACCAGAAACATAATTCGTAGCACTGTATGAAACATAACTGGTGCTTAATGGGGCCATATTTTCACAGTCACTCTTTGTTCTATTTCTAAAATCTTGTCCGTCAAATTAGTGAACTTCTTCAAAGAACAGGTATAGCAGCGTGCTGTCTTTAAGGTTAGGAATGTAAGAAGTTGGAAAGCTGTCTCATGGAAGGTTGTTTACACTTATCGCTGAAGAATAATTAGGCACTTTTTGACTCTTGTCATTTGTCTTATTAGGTAAACTGTGCGTTGGAAACAAACTAGCCACTTATAAACTTTCCCAGCTATGTAACTTCATAAAGTACAATACTTTATCAAAGCAGATCCATTAAACCTCTGACTGGTACTCTTCTCTTGGCTTTGATTGCAGCACCACACAGAAGCACCTAGCCCATCATTGCTACCCCCGTCAGCTTTACCATTAGATGTATTAAACAATGCCGTTGCTGGATTTAGTACTGTGGAAGAACTTATCCGGTACCTTGAGCCAGATCGGTGGCAGCTGGATTTGGAAGACTTGTACAGGCCAACGTGGCAACTTCTTGGAAAGGCATATATTCATGGAAGAAAATCAAGAGGTAAATTACTTTTCTGTTTGGCCTTGCAGTTTTCTACAGATGTGTTTTCTTGATGAAGAAACAGTAATTAAGAGCATTCTTCACCTCAAACATTTGATTCCGAGAAAGGAATACATTAGAGATCATTGTTGGTAGCTATTTTTGTGATCATGGTATCTGAGAAAGGACAATAACTAAACTTAGAGCCTAAAGGAACTTAGCAGTATAAAGTAACAGAGTGAAAAAAAAATATAAGCAGAAAGGTTACCTTTCTGTAGGGAGTTGAGAGCTCTTTCTTTTCCACTGAGTGGTAGAGCATCCTGGCTGAGTGATGTAATCTAGCTTTGTGGGTTTCTTTTTTTTTATGGAGGATAACATTTTTGCTTTGATACGTTTACTGTATTGTATGAACAATTGGTTTATTTTGTTAGAATTGTTCCAGTCCCTACACCACGTCAACTAAATATTTATCTTTGGTGATACCTCATGAAATCACTGTATCTATGTCCAGTTTGACCATGGAGATTTCAACTTCATTAATCAGATGTAAAATAGATTATGTATCTTGAGAGTTGTGGAGCTGTTTCTTGTTCAGCAACTCATTTTCTTCCATCTACGTTTGACATTTTTGCATTTTCCACAACATGTGATCCAGATGCTGCCCACTATTTCATCTTTATGGATTCCATGTGGATGGATAGCACACAGACAATACCTCCTTCCTTGCCCACCACACAGCAAGAAAATGATGACATACGGGAGTAACTGAATAGAGTCCTCTGTTAGCAAATGTAAACTAGATTATCATCTGATCAGCAAGAAAAGGGAGGAGATGAAACCTTTCGTAACTCAAATTTAATTTTCTGACAGCTGATTCTTGGATCAGAGCCTAAAATTCAATCTTCATCCCTACCTCTGTTGCTACAGCTATGCACACAACAACTAAATTAAGAGTCAAAGTGGAGGAAGTCTCTTTAAAAGCTTCCAGCAGTGGACTGTGTCTTTCAGATAGTCATTTAACGCTTTCCTAATTAAAGGGTTTCCGTTTTTGCCAAATGTATGCCATGAGCATACAGTAAGTGGGAGAAAAACAAAATGTAATTTGTGAAACCTTACATAAACTGAAATGCAGGTGTTGGATAACATCTATATAGACAAAAATGACTCCCTGCAAGACATATCTTTGAAAGAAACTATCAGAGTAAATCTTTTAAAGACTTCTAATTAGACGCTGAAATAGATTTTTCCACTGAATAAACATATCACGGTATTGCCACATTCATCTTGAAGAGACCACCCTCAGACTGCATTACTGTGTAATTTAATAGCTTGGGGCGGAAAATATGTCCAGTTGAGATGACATAGTATTAACTGCTAGGTCTATTCAATAGATAGGGAAAGCAAACTATTTATTTGTGTTGTTATGTTTTGTTTGTTATTCCTTTTAGTGGCATGTTTGCTGTATTTAAAAACTTTCTTAAGAAATGTTTGGGAGAAGTGCATGCCCTAAAATGTTTTTGTTTTTGTTTTTGTTTTTTTTCTCCTTATTCCAAATTATAGGAAATTATTTTCTTATAGTTAAATATATTTTTTTTTTTGCAATATTTCAGTGTAAAAAACAAATTACTGTCCTGGTTAACTGATAAATATCAGTTTACATCTAGATCAAATGTAAGTCTAATTGAAAGTGTGTGTTATTTTGTGCAGAGTATTGTCCTCTATTCCTACTTAATAATTTGTGTGAAAAACTATATTTAGATAACCTAAATTCCACAGAACTTCTACGTCTGATGTTTTCTCTGGCTAAAATTTTTTCAAAAACTTATAGCCAGGAAAGAAGCAGCAGCAAGTTCAGAGGCTTTGATGTCTAAATATAGTCCTGAATTCTTTTATAATATTAAACATACTTTAAAATAAAATATATATTACAGTGCAAAAAAATGATCGCATCACTTCCCACAGAAATCTTTGTGTAATCATCAGGCCACATTCTGCAGTTTTTTTTTTTAAAAAAGAACAGAGACATAATACAACCATAGCACTTAGTACTTTTCTAGGATAAATGTTAAGTGATTTTTTTTTCTGTTCTCCTTGTTTGCAGTCCAAAAATTGCATGGGAACCAATTTTGTAAAAGCCCTGTGCTATTGTAGGAGCCAGTAAGAAGGTACACTCCCAAGAACATCTCCAAGATACTTCGGAACTCAAACCATTCTGTTGCTATCTGTGCCCACACACAAGTGTCCTAACCATGATTTCCACCTGGAAAAAAATAAAAATAGAAACTTGGGAGAAGAAGGGTTCACTATGGTACTAGATACAAGTCCAAGAAGATGCTAGACAGTCGCACTTACATTTTTCTCTGCTCCCCCCTCCTTGCTCCCCTTATTTTTATGTTAGTGTTTTCCATTCATGTGCTACTTCAGAACCTTCCATTCCTCCTGAGCTAGTGCTAAACAAAAGAACTTTGACTGTTCTGTCAAACGTGATACATGAGTGGAAGCCAAGTTGAAAGAGTGTTTAAATGTTCACATTATAACAGGTACTGTAACTCAGTGCACTTGGGAAATCCACATAACCTTTTATTGTGGTTAAGTAAACACTTTTAAGGGAATATATACATTCTCTCATCTAGCTTCATGCCCACAGTGTGTTAAAATAAATTTTGGACAGACAGATACTCTTTGAAAAAATAACAGCTTCATTCACACACTTCAAAGAAGTGATTATATAAGCACTAGATAAATTTGCCACAGACCTTTTAATAAAATTGAATTACATAAGGTAGGGCAAGGGTTCATTGTAAGGTATAATAGCAATATACCTTTATACACTGTAAAGCATGGCAACAAAATGTGACATTTTTCATCTCTCCTGAAGCCCATCATTACAACAACAGATGCTAAAAGTCAGTGGCCAAGAGTTGAATGAGTTCTTGCACAGAATCTTTTTAAAATTTGGGCCTGCAGGTCTGAGGGGGTCCGTTCAAATTCATTCCAATTCTGGGGCAAAATGTGCAATACACTTCCTGCTTATTTTAGCACATTGCCCTTTTCTCTATTATATAACTGTATCTAGTTCCAGGAAACGGATGCATTCTTTTGCTGTTGTGAAAAGACAGGAGTTATTAGGAAAGCTGAATGCCACACAGGCATACCTCACCTGTGGATCAGCTGCCTTGCTGGAAAAAAGGCAGCAGTGCCCAACTTCTGCTTTAAGCTTCTGGTGAAGGGCCAACCAGACGTTGTGTTAGGACACATAAGCCTAGCCTCTTGAAGTTCACTGTACCAAGCAACTTCAGTCTCTGTACAAATCTACCAGTAGAAAGCATAACAGAATTAGCATTTCTCTCATGTTCAAGGCATTTTATCCTCATTCAGACAATTCACTTCTTACATGTTTGAAAATGTAACAGGAGAAAGTTCTCCATTCCACAGTCCTTGATTAATGGAGGTAGGCATGTCCACCCTCTAAATGACTCAGCCTGGAGCTATTAGCTGATCAGAAGAACTTAAATCATTTTTAATTTCTCACAGCAGATCTCTCCCCAGTAAGTTTTGTCTCTTTTTCTCTTCTCCCTTCTCAGCTTTCTCCAAGGAATGCTCTTGCAGTGTGGGAGGCAGAGTTGTGTCCTATCAGTAAATTTATTGGAGTTATTACAGACTCCTCACTTTTAAAAATCAGATTGTTTATTTAGGAGCCTATGTTAACCTGATAGTGATGGAATGAAATGCACCAGCTTGGCATTCACTGTAAATGTCAGCAGAGAAAAGGCTTCAGTGTGTTTAACTTACCCTTCACCACAGTAAACCCTGACTTATGGGTGCCAGTATATGGATATGGTCTGTGAAGAAAATATTTGAAGAAAGGTGGAATGAAATTGCTGCCCAAAGATCTGCTCCTGAGACAGTACCTGTGAGCATGTCTACTTGGGAAGTGCATCTTCTAAATTCTATTCCCTACATGTTTAAATAGAGTTGATAGACTCAAGTTCTCCTTGGTGATCTATAGGCTCTTTACATGGTTAGTACAGGGAAAAAAAAGGTATTTCTCCAAAGGGCCATTCAAATCAGGAACATATTTCAGCTTTATTTGATAGCTTTTTATTTATGAACTACTAGCAATAACTACAAAGGATTTCTGAAATAACGTTACTGGTTAATAATACAATTTTTAAACTGCACTGTGTTATTTGTATTCCTAGTCTGTTCTGGAGTTAGCTCAGAAGCAGTTGGCATCAAACTCTGCTCTTTTGAGACATATATTTCAACAATCTCAAAAGCCGTATTACTATAGGGTTTTAGTTTTTTTCTTTTTGTTCAGGAAGATAAAATCATACTAACCAGTTGGAATACACTTGTGAACTGGACACTACTTCTGTTCCTTAATGGTGGTAGGTTTGGAGAGATGCAGTTCAGATGAAATATCCCAGATCATGATAATATTAGTCTGGCTTTTCTGAAAGGAGTTAAGTTGCACTGATTTTCGCAAAGCTAAAAAATGTATTATTTTTTTTCACTAAACCAATCCCAGTTTTTTCAGTCTTAAATGCCTCTTTCAAGGTTTGTTATTTCTAGGCTATGCAGCTAAGCGGAACCTAAAGTAGTGTGCCCTCTTTCTGATCTTTTCATGAACTAGCAGTTTGGCATAGTGAAACTCTAGCATGATACAGTGGAACCAGAGTATAGGGAAACTGGTGCCATATATGAATAACTTCATCTTGTATTTCAAGGGAGGTGCCTAGAAAGAGGAGCAATATTTTATTTAAGACACATGAAATGAAAACAAAGCCTAAAAAGCAACAGAAATTCATATATACACTACTATGAAGGAGAAGGGGTCCTCTGAAAAATGGAGTATACTAAGATTAATAACACATACTTGTACAGTTATTTGTTGTCTATACAGTATTCAGTGGTGATGATATAACTTCTTGAATTTCTTTGTCCATAGAAGTGAGAAAGTATTTATATCCAAGAGGAACTTAATTATACTTATACCACCCTTGAAAAAAAGCTGTAATTGACTTTTTTTTAGCTGGGGAGAGGTTGGAATGGTTTATGCAAACTAACTCAAAAATGTGTTTGAAAGTTTGTAGTGTTCTTAAATGTCACGTGTGTTTCTCAAATCCGTAATTAATATAGAATAGCAACACTCAAACTCAAACAACACTCAAAGCAGCCAAAGCTTATTTTACTTAATTTGAAACAACCCCTTCAGAGTTATAAAATAATTGGTGAATACTCCTAAACAAGGATCTTTCAATTTAGGTTTCATATTATTCATATAACTGCGGTATTACACCTGTGTGCTGAACTTGTATGGCCTGCACAAAATTGAGTTTTCCTCAAGGGTTTTGCAGTGTTCAAGTTGGATTACCACCAATGAAGTTGTATTGTGAATCAGAAAAGCACCAGTTTGTTTGTCTCTTTGCAGTGGTTGATCTCAACCTCCTAAAGGAGGAGGTACGACTGTACAGTTGTACCCCTCGCAACTTCTCAGTGTCACTGAGGGAGGAGCTGAAGCGAACTGACACCATTTTCTGGCCACTGTGTCTTCTGGTTAAACGTTGTGGTGGAAACTGTGCCTGTTGTCATCAGAGTTGCAATGAGTGCCAATGTGTACCAACAAAAGTCACCAAAAAATATCATGAGGTATGCATTTTTATTTTTTTTTTACATTTGCATGTTTGGAAATACTAAAAGCAAAATAAATAATTTCTTTTTACTACAGGAATGTGCCGATATATATCTTAACATTGTATGTGCTGCACTTACAGTAAATAAGTTAAATAAAGTAAATAAGTCTTTTTTTAAACCACTGTTAATGAGGTGTTACATAAAAAGAAAAGGTATCTTTTTTGTTAAAGTACTTTTCTGTGGAACTCTTAAGTCATTTCTGAGGTATTTGTTAACTGGTGCAGTTTGGATACATCACAACCACACCTCTTTGTTCAACTTTCTCTAGTGGTAGATATAAACTCCACGAAGGAAGAAGTATCTGTCCCATTTCCATTGTTATAAAGTTATAACTGAAATTATTTACAACTGAATTACCTAATAATTCAATTGGTTTAACTCTACTATTAGCCCTTAAAGTTAATGAAGTAGAAATATGAAACTGCAAGACTCTCTTCTTTGATACAAGCAAGTATCTGTTCAACATGTTTTAATCACTTTTGTGAAGGAATTGATGTAAAAGCAAAAATAAAAATTAGTGGGTGGAATAAATGTAGAAATTCAGCTGAGGAACGCCAATTTCTGTTAATAGGCTTCCTGTCATCCAGTGTGTTTCCAGCGCAGTCTAACTCATAGTCTAGGTGTGTGATAAAGCACTTGCTGTTCTCTTGATGCTTTCCTTCTTTTCCTTCAGGTTCTTCAGCTGAAGCCAAGGACTGGTGTTCGGGGATTGCATAAATCATTGACAGATGTACCCTTGGAACACCACGAGGAGTGTGACTGTGTGTGCAAAGGGAATACTGAAGGATAAACATGATTTAATTGTGCTGTTTTCTTTTGAAGCACATTCAATCAATGGCTGATTCTATTATGGGGCTTGTGCATTATCTCCTTCTGTAATCTCAGTTGTTTGCTTTGGGGATCTTCCATCTTCAAGATTTACAGTGAGCTCTAAAAAGAGGAGAAGCCAAACTGGGATTATATTTTGTGTGACAGCTCTGTTTGGAGGCCCAGTGAAAGGATGGGAGAAAGGCATCAATGAGGGATTTAAAATATATGTATTGTTTTTGTCCCCCACAGTTTTTTTGACAATACATGGATTTATAATTTAGGAGAAAAAATTAAGTTAGAAGGCTCACATCATGGAGACTTGATCCTGCTGGCTGGCTCATTTCTACAGCTCCAGTACATCTGGCCTCTGGCTGAAAACATCTGAAATCTTTCTTCGTGTTCAACAACTCCTATGTACTCAAAGCATTCTCTGTTTTATAAACTTGGTTTATAACAGACTGTCTTGTACCGAATTAAACTTAATTTGTCTAATGCTGGTAGGAAAGACTGGATTTTTCCATATGCTCTAGCAAAGCTCCTGCCTTTTAGAAAGAAGACTGGACAATAACATGAGCTAAGGAAGCAAACGTTGAAAAGAACAGCGCCTTTATTCTTACGACTATGGCCGATGATTTCTTGTTTGTTTGTTATTTTTTATCGTGTACATTTTTATACTCTCCTTTTGACAATATAACTATTTGCTTTTCTAAACTTGTTAAATATATCTATTTTTACCAAAGGTATTTAATATTCTTTTTTATTACAACCTAGATCAACTATTTTTTAGTTTTGTGAAACTTTAAAGCCAGATTTGTACAGTTGGAGGAACAGAGATGTGGTTACAATGGGATAGGAGCACTATATTTTTACAATTTGTTGCTACACAGTGAAAAAATACATTTTTTTTTTTTTAACCTGGAAGCACAGTAATAATAAACAGAGATGTGTGGATGAAGCTCAAAGCTTTGTTAGCTCCATGATACTGAATATACAAGAGACAGACATTATTGTAAGTGGTTTCAGAAGCTGATGTTAAAAATTCCCTCTCTCCATTCTGGCCTTTGTTCCAGTAGAAAAGACATGAGCATAGATAGATGCATTCTGGCTTGTTTAACTGTTTAATTTCTTTTAAGTAGGATGATCTACAACATAAGAAGCTCAGTGACTTACAGCCTTCGTGATGCATCATGGTCATGGGAAGGCAGCCTTGTTAATGTTGAAGTGTATGGTTTTCCATTGACATTTATAGCTGTTTAAATTCTGTTCACTCACAGGATCATAACACTTTGGTACAGTTTGACGAAATATGGTTTTATTTCTTCTGTACTTTGTATCCTTTAACCAATACACTTATCCCACCCTATGCAAATTGAAAAGAAAACAGTAAAGTATTTTGCTTGTAAAATGCTTTAACATTATGCCTAGTTTATTTTTTTGACTATTGGATTTGCAGATTGTAATGAATCACCAAATAAAGTAATAATGCTAATTTTGGGAGAATATACGTTTCTGTGTTTTTGCATATTTGTATCTGGTCAATACACAAAAATAGAAAAAAGTGAAGAGGTTGATTCTCCACCTATTTTGAAAGTCAGTTAAAAAAATGAAAGTCTTCTGTTACCAAGATTTTCACTTGTTTTATTGATTCTGCTTAGCTCTGAGACAAAAATAAATAAATAAATAAATAAAAAAGGGGGGTGGGGGAGGGAGAAATGTGGTGGTATTTGTATAAACATTTAAAATGTTAAAAATTGAGTGGATGTGAAGCCATCAACTAGAAATAACATCTTCTGTTATTGTTTCTATTATGAAAATGAGTTCTGATGGTGGTTTTGCATGTTGGTATGACTTTCTGATATCAGTTCTGGAAAATTCTCAGGTGAAATCTGATTCTATCTTACCTGGCCTATTTTACCTCACCCTCAGTCTCTTACTGAGTAAGACAAATATCTGGTGTAAATGCAGCATATAATTGTCCAGTCTGAACATTAACCCTATTTTAGAATGCAGAATTGTGGACACACAGGAAATGTGGTTTACTTGAATTTTGAGTCCCTGATCGGAATAAAGTGTTTTGAAGGGATTATTTATTTATTTATTTATATATTTATTTATATTGTGATTTCTTTGTGATGGCAAAAGCTTTTTTAAAAAGCAAATTGGGAAAAAAGCAGAAATTATAGCCTCTGGTACCATAATTCATTAGAAGAACTGAAAAATGTAATTCCCCTACAGAAATTTCTGCTGTAGGAAATGCAGGAGGTCTCATCCAGTAGGCAGGCTTGCTAGTGGAAGAAGGCATGGCATGCATTTTGGGGTAGGTATTTAGTGGCAGCAAAGGAATGGGCAGCTCCTGGAAGCATACAGGATCCGGAGGGCGATGTTTTCCAAAAGTGACAAGTATTTCTTTTATTGCCTCCTGCTTTTGGCTGACTTCCTTCCTTGCCCATACTTCTTGTGCCAGTTTCCTTCCCAGCTGCTTGCTGTAGGCCCAACAATGTTGCATCTGAACTTGTTATTCCCATGCTCTTTACATCCCCGTTCCCAGCACTCTCTCTAATGTGACCCACAATCACCATCATTCCTATTTGCCATCCTTGTGCCCATCCCTGCTGAGCGCTTTCCATCCTCAGCTCCGTGTTGAAGCTGTGTCTTCTCGCTGCCACTGCCTTGACCTTGTTTTTTTGGCCTCCCCTCGCTGTCTAGTGTGTGGAGGACTACGGCAAGTCAGGTGTGAGAGAGAAGTGCCAGCTATTGGTTTTGGGACCTGCTGCCGCCTCTGGAAAGGGATCACGGGCATGGAAGGAAGGCCTGACCCTGCCAGCGCAGCACATCTGCCTTGCGCTGGGGCACACTCATTTTCCAGGACGGCCGGGACATACAGTGGATGCGGTTGTTTTAAAGGACAGGATTTGGGAAAGCTACTAACAAGCTAAGCAATGAAGGGTGAAGCTTTCCTGCTACATCCTCTCTCCTGTTTAATAGAGCAGCTGCCCCCTGAGCGTGGATAATTCACCCTGGGGGCCTGATGGCGTGGGGCCTTGCTGCACCCTGCCCCTGTGCTTAGCCAGCTGGCCGGGCTTGCCAGGGGCCTGCACCCAGAAAAGTCTCAAGACGTTTTGAAGACGCCCTTCTGACAGCACAGGAACGCTGGTGTGGAAAAAATAAAATTGGTAATTTCCAATAGTAGGCGGAAAGAGGTGGGACTGAGGTAAAATCCAAGGGCTGATGAGGGTGTGGGCAGCAGGGCTGCACCGCCACTGCTGTGGTGGGCCGGGCCGGGCCGGGCCAGGCCAGCGGCACTGTGGTAAATGCAGCAGACAAGGGCAAGAGCAATGGTGCTGATGACTACAGTCTCCTGATGTGCTTAAAATTCCTGTTATAAGATTTTACTTTCTTCCTCTGAAGATTTTATTGCCTGAGGATGAAATTTTTCAGTCAGATGTTCCTGAGGAGCATAACTCCTCACAGCCTCAAGGTGAGCCAAGGTTTCTACACCCACAATTCCAGAGAACATTCAGGAAGTGATCCTCTCAGGGTGTTTTTTTAATTGTAATTATTTATGTCCTGTTGTTTCTAAGCAAAAAGACAGCAGTGTGGTAAAAACTAACTGAAGTTATAAATCATGAGTTATGAACAAGCAAATAGTGGTGCCTCTTCCACAGCTTTCATCACAGCTAAGCACAAAGGATGCCATATGTGTAAGAAAAGATTGGCAAATGTGAATCAAAAGTTGATGATTTTCAATGTGAAATAGAAGTTGTGGGCTTCAATTTTACCTCTTCCTGGGCATTTTTTAAACTATTACTGTCTATTTTAGGCTATGAGTTGCTGAACTGTATTAATGAAAGCATCAGTGTTTGGGAGTAAAGAGGGAAATGACCATTTCCAGTAGGCCTAAGCAGTGAAAACAATGGAGTGGAATAAAATAGCTCCTGTAAATAGACAAAATCCAAACAGTGTAGTCTGTGTTTGTAGGTTGTATCATATTCCCAATAAATGGCTTAGGCTAAAAGTAATTAATCCCCCCAGAGGAATAGGTGGGGAGTTGCTGACCGATGCTGAGCCTTGTTTTTATGGATTTTGTAGATATTTACATTCCTGGAACCTTTCTGTCAGCCTTTGTCAGCATGGGAGTGATGGGAAGCAGCATAAAAACTTTAGTCACCAAGGGCGTTAACTGCAGATCTGTTGGCTCTTAAATTCTTTTAAGTTTACTTGCTCTTTGTCTGCCTGGTTGCACGGGCTCGCAACTCCTTTTCAGCGTAAGAGGGGAAAAAATTATTTGTGGCTCATACAACAGAGTTCATGGAGGGGAAAGAAAGACAGAAGCACAAAGCTACCTTATTTAGCAGATATTGCATCAGCTACTGTAAGCTGTTACCTTATTTCCTTTCTAATGGAGGACTGTGTTGAAGCTCTTAAATTTGCAATTCAGATACTAGCTGCTCAAATAGTCTCATTTCAAATGCAGCAAACTCTGGAAATAAAAATTGGAAACATTTACTTTCTATTTGACTTCTAAAGATACTGTAGTAATGCTACTGTTCAAAGCTCTCTCATAAGACCATGCAGAAATTCTTAAAGAATGGTAATTGCAATATTCACATTCAAACCAGGCTGTGAAGCTAAGTAATCTAACCTACTTTTCTGGCACTGCTTGGGACAATTTGATATTTAAATTAGCTTGAGTAAGTTTGCTCTTCATTATAATTTCTTTTTTTTTTTTTGCATGGGATGTTTCATCAGACAATTTGTCTTTCAAACTCCATTTATGCACCTTTCAAACCCAGTGGCAGTGTTTTTGTTTCTTAGTTATCTGCCAAAATCACAAAGGAAAAACATGACTACTTTTTCAGCGTAAATTGGACAAAGCTGTTCAGAGAAGACATAGGTTGCCTATTGCTTCACTGAAACTCACCTAAACTGTTAAAAGAAAAATAAGTGTATAGCTAAGTCCTGCAAGAAAGGTGACAGGTTCTTGGAAAGTGTGATTCAGAGCACGTAAGCTAGATTCCTTCTCTGAATCATGCTCTGTGTCACTCTTTATTGAGCTTGTCTGTCTTCATCAAGTAGAGTCAAAGTGTGGCCCTCCCACTTGAGGCAGCTCTGTTAGATGTACAAAGTTAATCAAGGTGAACACCCCATTTACAGGCCTGTATTCTTAAGGGGGCGGGGGGGAGGGAGGGACACCAACAAACAAAAACAACAACAACATCTCTCTTTCTCAAAGAGTCTCAAGACATTTTGCAGCGTGGAATGGTTTTTCATATAGCTGATTTGGCAAGCTTTTATTTTGCCTAGTGAAAGAAAGTCAGAAGCAACAGTTCAATGCAACATGCCTATGCTGCCTTCCGGAGATTCTGCCGCTCTGAAAACGGGTTCCACACAGCTTGGTTCTGACTGGAGTCTGAAAAACCACTTCCCTCATAGAAAACTCTGCCTTTCTTTCACTGGGCAGGATCCCAGTAAGATAACGAGGTTAGCAACACATCTTGTTTATCTGTTTCACTTAGTCCTGCTTCAGTCATATCCATGCGGTATGCTTCAGAACCTCAGATAGCACCTACATCAGACTCATTTAAGAGAGGCCAGTGAAGGCCATGATGTTTAAAGAATATTGTTTTGAAGAATGGCAGTGATCAGTACAGTTAGCATTTTTGTAAATGATAACTGCATGCAGAAATAACAACACTGCTTTGTTTTAAAGGCTTCATTTAGAGACTGATCAGAAGAAAACAATGTTTAAGCTTTGATTTCATTCTTTTTAAGGTTTTCCACAATTTCAGAAAAGGAGGGACAGTTCTTTCTCCTAACTAACTATTTTTTATTTTGTATCCTTGTGTCATAAACTGAGCATTTTCACTTCAAAATAGTGAAATAAACACATCTCTCTCTGTCCTCAGGTGTTAAAAGGCTGGATTCCCCCAAATTCCTTCTGCCTTCAGGGAGATCTCGATTTTGTTGTGACTATACTTTTCAACAAAGAAAAGCAGGTGATCTGCCCACCATATATCTTTATGCTTGTGTAGTTTGTGTAGTTCCTTAAAGATGTTAAGCAGTTTTTGTTTGTTTGTTTGTTTGTTTTTGATATAGCTATGCTGAGGAGGTCTTAGGAAGAAACTGGCTTTTTTAGAGGCTTCACATAATTGTGAAGTCATAGCAGACTTTATACAGCTGAAGGGCATACAGAATCTAAATCTATAAATTTTCACGACTGTTCTTCAGAAGGGATATGCCCCATGTGTAAAGCCTCAAAATAAGTCTGTTTTCCTGTGACCCACTTCTTAACGTTGAAGGTATGTGTTGAAAGACAACGTATATCTGAGCTGTAAAAAAGCTTTTTCATCCAGAGGCTTAAGCAACCAGGGTTCTGATTCACTCAGTAAGCCATAACAACAGTCTCATGCAATGTTACGCTGCGTAGTTAAATCTCAGAGCTTAAGCACAAATTTTTGATATAAGCAGAAACAACAAGAATCAGAGGCAAAATAAACCTGCAAGTTCTCTTAGTTGTACAATAAAACCACATCTTGGTTGTGGGTGTAGGGTGCAAGGGGATCCATTCTTGGCTGTTTTATGGCATCTGACTCTTTGGGGAACAGTGTGTATGTGTTGCTGAGAGATACGAACCGTGTATGGTCCTTGGTCACAGGCTGGATTCTACTTAAAAAATGGTTCTGGATTATGGAGAATTAGGAGTCTGATTGTGAGTATGAAAACAAGCAAGAGGTCTGTGTTGCTTTAGACCACTCGTTCATCTACTTCAGCGTTGTTGTCTCCTAATGTGTTCGAAAAGGGCAGATTAGTTAATTCAGTACCAAAAAGGCAAGAGGATAGTGGAGAACGGATGATTTACACAGGAAAAACAAGAAAATTGCAGGTACCATGAAGCGTTCAATAAAAGCAGTAGTGTCATACAGGCTATTTATTTGGTGGAAGGATTAAAAAAAAAAAAAGCTACTAAACTAATCATTCTTTTACAAAGTGTTGTTAACATGCCATATATTCTTTCTTTCTATAAATGTTATTATCCCTAAGGCACTGGTCAGGTCAGACAAACTTTTCTCATACATTTGGCATTGTCTCTTTTTCTTTCATCATCTTCAGATACATTACCATTTCAGCAGTTTTCAAAGCTAAGTTTTTATCACTGGTAACCATGATTCAACCAGAAAGTCTTAAAGACAAACTTTAAAGTGTAACCATTATCTGAACAGGGATGAGTTGTTAACACCTCAAATAAAAGAGACAAAATTATGGCCTAAACCACAGTGGAAATCTGTGGCTGTGAGGAATTCTTTACAGACGCCTTAGCAATTTTACATTTCCAGCAGTTTAGCAATGTGGCACGTTAATGCCAGAGTAATATAGCTTCTTTTCTACTTGTAAAATTAATAATTTATTCCATGCAGTTTGTGAAACTTAGCTAGAGAGCTCCATTAGAGAAGCTGATGAAGTGCGGACTGGCTGAGCAGGCAGCGAAGTGGACTGAAAACAGGATGAAGCAGCAGCCCCTGTGGTGGTGATCAGTGGTAGGAATCCAGCTGGAGGCCGGTAATTGGCAGGGTGCCCTGGCCTCAGTGCTAGGTGGAGCCCCGCTTGACACCTGCATTAACGATGGGGCACAGCAAACCCTTAAAAAGTGTGCAGATGATGCAGAGCTGGGAGGAGTGGTTGATGCAGCAGAGTGGTGCTGCTATCCCAGATGGATGGGACTAGTGAGAAACCTCATGAAGCTCAGCCAGGGGAAGCACAAAGTCCTGCACCTGGACAGGAACCAGGCACCAGCACATGCTGGGGGATGCTCAGCTGCAGAGCAGCTGGGGGAAATGATCTGGGGGTCCTGGTGGACACTGAGTTGAACCAGAGCCACTGGTATACCCTTGTAACAAAGAAGGCTGATGGTACCGTGGGCTGCATTAGGCAAAGTATTGCCAGCAGGAGGTAGGAGGTGATCCTTTCCCTCTGGTTAGCACTGGTGAGGCCATACCTGGAGTGCTGGGTTAAGTTCTGGGCTCCGCAGTACAAAAGAGATGGGGGCATACTGGAGGGAGTCCACCCGAGGGCTCCTAAGATGATGAAGGGACTGGAGCACCTCTCCTGTGAGGAAAGGCTGAGAGAGCTGGGACTTTTTAGCCCAGAGAAGAGAATGCTCAGGGGGGATTTCATCAGTATGTACAAATAGCTGAAGGGAGGGCACAAAGAGGACAGAGCCAGGCCCTTTTCAGTGGTGCCCAGCACCAGAACGAGAGGCACTGGGCACAAACTGGAATGGAAGAGGTTCCCTCTGAACACCAGGCAGCACGTCTGTACTGTGTGGGCGATGGAGCACTGGCACAGGCTGCTCCACCTTGGAGATCTTCAAAAGCCTCTTGGATGTGGTCCTGGGCACCCTGGTCTGGGTGGCCCTGCTTGAGCTGGGGTTCGACCAGCTGGGCTCCGGAGGTCTCTCCCCACCTGTGGATTCTGTGATTAGCACACATGCAATTTCTCACCTAACACTGAGATATCAAAATCACCATAGGACTAAGAATTAATAAGCATAGAGTCGAGTGTTTCCTTACATCACGAAGGATATACCTAAGTGTCAAATTGCCCTGTAATGTTTATGATCTGATAAATGCCAAATTCCTTTACTTCATTTTTTCCTGAAATAGGCTTCTAAGAGTTCATATCTGCTTTGTTAATCATTACTTTCAAGTTAAAATCTCAAGATAAGGGTGTGAAATAATCTAATCCTACATTATGTGATAGGAAAAGGCCTATATCTAGGCCAATATCCTGTGTGAAATCACACCTGTATTTTTCAAGTAAGATCAAGTTTCTTGTATAAGTGATAGCCTTTGAACTCTAACCAAATAGCTTACCTAATAGTCCTTCTGCATTTCAGTTTTGCTTCACATTGTGCATAAGAATGTAGTCGTTTTCCTCTCGAGCTTGTTAACTGTAGTTTGCCCTGACAAAAGGTACCTCATAAGCACAAATGGGGATCCAGAGTTGCTAGTCCTTTAGGAAGTGACATCGCAGCAATTTTGTGGCATGTTGTCCAGAGGCAGCGATGCCAGGAACGGTGCCACACAGGACGATAATAACCACCAGCTCACAGATAGGCCAGTAAATAAATACCCACAGGATGCAGGGCTGAGGATGAGTGCCCTTGGGAGCCCACTGTTGAAAGAAGCCACTTCTTGGAAGACGGATTTGTCCTCGTTAGGCTGTTTGAGAGAATATGTAAAGGCAAGTGACATCATCTTAGTCTCTTCCTGGAAAAAAAAGGAATGAAGATCTAGTTAAAATATCCTGATACTTAAAAATTCTTCTTGCCCTGTGGGAATGTGAAAGAACAAGTATTTATTTATTTAAGCAATGCTGCATTTCCCCTAACCCATGCTCCAGGGTGGCATTTAAGTCGGTAAGAGCAGCATTCTTTCCAGTGTGAAAGCAGTGAGCAAGATCCTCTATATAAATAATTTACTCTATAAAGAACCTGCATTAACATATCACTGCTATACTAACAACACTCGATCTTGTTGAGCCACTTTTTGTGGGGAGTAAAATCATTGCCTTAGATATGGTAGCTTAGTTTTTAACTATTTTAAGCAGTTTTAAAGGATTTTAGAATTTTGGCTGCCCTTGTAGTCTCCTTGAAGGTCACTCTGAGCGATGGCTGCAGTAAAAAATTTCTTCTCTGTGACCTATGGGACAGTTTTAAGCACTGAGGTCATGAAATCACTCTTATATAAATGCAAGAGAAGAGGCCAGGCAAAGATTTATTTTTAAGTTTCAGGAAAATGGCTAAAGAAATGATTCCCAACTGGGATAAAGGGGACTTCCATTCCTTGGTTAGGATTATTTTGTCTCTTAAAACTTAAATTTCCTTCCTTCTCATTGGAAAAAAAATGTAAGAGGATTAAAATAAGGATCCTATAATCTGATGTTTACCTTTATTCACTTTCATATATTCTTTTCTTACATGTTCTTCTGCTGTGTAAGCAGTGAATCCAGACTGCCTGAGCCTATGCATTTTCTCCCTGTCCTCAAGCTCTGCTAAGAGGACCCAGAAAGTAGAAACACTCAGGCTTTTGGGAAGTTTCCAATCAGTGTCAGTGTAGTTAGGCAATAGAGTTGGTAAGCAGAGAAGAGCAGTTAGTCAATTCAAATTAAAGAAAAAAAAAAAAAAAAAAGGCTCAGGATCTCTACAGGTAACAAAGGCAAGAGGCAGAGGAACTCTTCACAGACACAAGTAACAGGCTGGCACCTCCTGGGAGCCAAGGGCAGTAGGGTCTGGCTTTATTATTTTCTTTGAAAATCTCCCCTTTGAGATAAAGGAAAATGAGGGCAGGGACATTTCTTTGAAAAGGAACCTGGGTGTGGGAAGGCTGAAGGAACTACAGGCAAGGCTAAGGGCAGTGTTTACAAAGGGAGATAGCTGTGTTTGGGAACTGATGGCCTTCATACCTGAGGAGCTCTAAAAGGCTATGGTATGTCTCTAAATTGCAGCCAGGTGAGTTGAGTTTTATGCTGCTGCGAGCCTGTCCTGCAGCGTAAGGTGCTGAAACAAGCATGCCAGAGACCTGCGTATGAGTGGGCACCTTGCCTCTGGGAGCTGAATGTGGAAGCCTTGCCAGCGGTGTGTGCTGGGCCAGTGTGCCAGCACGCCTGGGGCAGAGGGCACACTGTGCTCAGCAGATCTGCCATGCCTTCCCTCTGGTGGGTACCAAGCGTGCATGGGTGACCGTGTGCTATGGGGTAAGGTTCCCCTCGGGCTGCAGAAGGAAACCCAGCTCCCACAGTTCCCTCTGACTGCTGTTATTCTGTCAAGTCATAAAAGAAGTAGAAGGTTTTGTCAAAATGTTTTCTTTTTTTCTTGCCTTCCTTGTATGTTTTTCTGTCTGCCATCCTGCTGTTAGAAAAAGTACGTCCGTCAGTGATCTGAGCTGCAGTTCCTGATGGTGTGCCTCGGCCGGAACTGGGGGTCAGGCTGGTGGATTTTGGTTTGCATTGGTGCTAGCTCCAAGTGCATCCAGGGTCCCTGATAACCCAGTTGACGGATATTAATTTGAAAGAAAGAAAGAGAAGGAAGCTGTTTTTGGAGTCGGAGGGCAAAGTTTGCAGCTCAGGGACATCAGTCAATGAATTTGGACTGTGGAGAAGGAGTGTGGAGGGGAAGGCTGCAGCCTGGAAGTGCCACCCCATCGATGAAGCAGTAGATGGTTACTTCCATTTTGAAGAAATGCAGTAGTGGGAAACACTACCTCCTGGATGCTTGAAAACACTTAATTTTGTCATGTTGCACAAGCTTTTGACTCTGTGTAGGTATTAGGCTGTGGTGGGATTGCAGACAACATTTATTGTTTGATTCTGATGGCTGCACCTGGCTTTTGAGCAAGTACATTGAAACTTGAACTCTTCTATAGTTGTAGCAATGACGTTTTGATCCATGGATCATACCGCCGATACTGCAGGGGAGGAGGAGGAGGCAGAAAGGGCTCGTGCTGTCTGTCAGCACAAAGCTTTCACAGCCTCTGAGCAGAGACATTTTGTCCTGCGTGAGCAGATCTGCTTTGGAAAGGTTGAGCTGTAATTCCTGGAGGCCTGGCCAAAGTATTGTTTCTGTTTTCTGCAACGCCATTCCTGAGAACTCATTGTGGTTGTATGTCGCTGAGGAAGACTTCATGAGATTGAGCATTTGTTTAAAAAATACCAAACGCATAAAAAACTTAGGAACAAGCCTCTGATATAAATCTACCATGACTGGAGAAACTGAATAATAGGTAGCTTAAAAAAAAAAAAAAAAAAAAAGTTTGAGTATATTGGCCATTTCCTAGTTCCTGTAGCAAGTCTTCTCACATCTCCAGTCTCTTACCATCTAATTCAACAAATCCTAAATCTCTGCAGTTGGAGTGAACTGCTGCAATTGCCATTTATGTGACATGAGTACTTTGAGACTTAAGTTTAGCACATGGGAAATGAATTTCAAAAAATAGCTTGGGTACATCTCACAGCAATCTTCTCCCACTATGCAATCAGGAATATCTTTACTTTGAAAGTTTAGTCTCCTATTTGCTGTGTTGTTTCTTGGTGTTCCCTTAGGCTATTGTGCCTGATTTCATTTTTACTGTGGGTGTAGTATTTTCAGTAATCAGAGGCATTATGTTTAATTTTCTAGTGTTTTAAACTTTCCCTTTTCATCTGAGCTCCAGCGATGTTGTTTACCAGAGGTACATACTGTGAAGTGCATTTTTCTGAGGAAACATAGATGAAGCCCGCAGCTGAAATAAATTGCTTCATGTGGGAAGAACAGGAAAAAAATGTAATTCGTTCATTCTGCAAGAGATCTTAAAAATATTTATTTGGGAACAATCAGCTTTTACCTAAATTGAAAAGCTTTTTGACATTTGTGTTTTGTTTTGTTTTTGTTTGTTTTTGCCCAATACCTTTGTCTTTTTAGGAGACACTAAAAAAGAAGGTCAGTCCATTCTCAAGTATGTTAGCAGTGAATTTAGTTGTATCTGCCATAGGAAGAAGGACTCATACAGCCAGTGGGAAGAACAAAGAGGTGCTCGTCATTGTTGGGTAGGCACAAAGACGAACTGAGGACGCACAGAGGGAAGGGCCGTGTGTTGCGCAGTGCTGCCTGACCCAAGTATCTCTTCTCCTCTGGCTCATGACACTGCTCAGGCAAAGAGAAATTCTAGCACTGTTACCATGTTCTCCTTCAGGCTGGGGGAAATGGGCTCAGAGACCTCTTATCTCCATTTTTAATGCTTTGTTGCCCCTTTGTATTGACATTTTCCCTAACATACAGATCTCCAGAGCATCTTCTTTTCTTCTATTTGTAAGAGTTGGATGGTGTCCCATCAAATAGTATGTTGGCTGCTCAGTTTCCCACATGATCTTCTATGGATGTGCCTGCACAACATTTAGAGGAGGAGTGCACTGTCAAAGCAAGAATGAATGTGAATACCTAAACGTACAGATTGTGTACAGCAGATCACAGTATTTATATCATGCTGCACCTGCGTAGCTCCTTCACAAATGAATGTGCACTAAGGATGGAAGACTGCCGGTATGATTATTTGTTAAAAAGAGCTTGTAATCTTCTCTTAATGGTAATTCTTCTTAAGGAAGAATTGTGCAAGTTAGTACTGATCTTTTTTTAATGTACTCTGCCATGTTTGCAGTTAGATTATTATGTGCTCTGAGTACACTGTTGATTTTAAATTTGACTTTACTTAGATGATGGATGCATAATCTAAACTAAAATGTCTGGATATTTTGTAGTCTTGTGATATTCCAGAGGCATCTTTGGTGCACGGACAGATGAGTAGATTATGTAGACCCTTCCCTTCCCTTCCTTCCCTTCCCTTCCCTTCCCTTCCCTTCCCTTCCCTTCCCTTCCCTTCCCTTCCCTTCCCTTCCCTTCCCTTCCCTTCCCTTCCCTTCCCTCCCTTCCCTTCCCTTCCCTTCCCTTCCCTTCCTTCCCTTCCCTTCCCTTCCCTTCCCTTCCCTCCCTTCCCTTCCCTTCCCTTCCCTTCCCTTCCCTTCCCTTCCCTTCCCTTCCCTTCCCTTCCCTTCCCTTCCCTTCCCTTTTGTAGCACATCTTCATTAGTGCAGCTCCCTTGCCAAATCAACAGGGCTAGTGTAGCACCATTTAAAGGTTACAATGGAGTCCATATTTTGCGTTTTTGTCTGTCTCCACTAGTTCCAAGCCAATACAACCTAATACAGATCATATTTTTACAGCTTGAATTACCCGAAATGCCAGTGCTTCAGGATTGTTTTTTGTCAGTGTCTGTGTCTTCCTTGCAGTTGTGTGTTGCAACCTATGGTTGGAAGGTTAATAAGGAAATAATTTTACTGTCTATGGATTACTTGGACATGTGGGGGTTAATGGGATAGAAACACGTTTTTCTTTTCTCATCTGGTCATCACTTAGTACCTTGGAAGAAGATCAGATGTCTTTCCTCCACTACCATGTGTTTTCCTATATTAGAAATCCATGTTCAGTATTTCACTACCAGCCATTTTGAGCTGAAATTAAATGGTCTTCATTTCTGTTTTTAAGGACTGTTTCTGAAATAATAAGGAGAATTTCATTCTTTTTAGTTTTCCTTGTAGACGTGACAAGTGTTTCTTTCTAACCTAAAACGTCTTGCAGTATCCAATAACTGAATACCTTTCTGAATATCTTTTTTTTTCCTCTTTCTCACTCCTCATACTGTAAGCAATCCCAATTTATACTCCTTTTGGTAGCTACACGTATAAAAACTTAATAACAAGAGGATTAACTTTGAGGCTGTTTATCCAAACTGGTGTAATTCAAAAAGGGCCTAGAACTACATTGACTGTAAATATAAAATGAAATTAGTAATGTAACTCCAGACTGACACTGAGTTAGCTAGCTCTGGTATTAAAGCTTCAAAATGGGAATTGGTGCTTCTTTAGATGTATATGAGTGGGTTTTTTTGTTTTGTTTTTGTTTTCATTTAATGGAAGAACATCCCTGATTGTTTGTCTTTCATCTGTTGCTTTTTATGTGAAATTAGCCTTGTCTTCCTATCATATATTCATGAACGTTACATATATTGTGCATTCAATGTTTTCATTAATTCGCTATGCTGTCATTCCTATTGTGTTAGTAGTTTCATGAAAACAAAGACCACATAAATATTAACAAAGAAATGAGTAGTAAAAAGTCCAAATTACATGGAAAGTAATCTCTCAAACATAGAAGCCTTCAGTGCTGTATATTTTACATTTATGCTCAGCGACAACAGGAAAGCTGCTCCCCGCCCCCAGTCTAATTACCATAGGCTCTTCCAACACCTGGTTTCTTCTCTCCTTTCAAAGTTGAGTTTCTGAAATAAATCCATAAATCCAGCAAGTATTAACTCACAAGCTTTGAACATTGCTTTGTTCCTGTGCAACATCAGCTTTGCTGTTGTCACAGCGAATACAAGTCACGTAAGGTAGAACAGGGAAAGGATGGCACATCCGCTCTTGCACCCTTTATACCATTTAACCTGCTTCTGCAGATGTGTGAGGACTGTTTTCCCTCCTTCATCCCCCACACTAATTGTAAAGTCTCATTTTTCAAACGGGAACTAAACGATAAATTTTGTAACAGACATAGTTTGGGGGGAAAACAAACAACAAAAAAATCCCTAGTCTTCCTCCACAGAAAGAATCAGAGCAGTGGCATGTTAAATTATAAAAAGAAACAAAAACAGTGTTATGTGTTTTAAAATTCAAACACACTGCTGGAAAAGAATGAGAAGTTTAATGATAAAGCAATTAGGTTATTTTCTGTCTTTCATCTTTGTTAATCAAGACCTTTGTCCATTTAAAATCAGTAATGTCACTGTGGCAATGTACGCTGTGAGACAATAATATTTTGACTTATTCAGAAATAAAGTGAGACATGCAGTATTTATAGAGACAAGTTACAAATTCTTAAAAACAAGATTTTATAATGGAAGTGTTGACACAAGCTTAATTCTGCTGGCATAATAAATGCCATTATAGTATTCATTATGGGAATTTCCAGTCCTTTTATAGACTATGCAGTCTCTGGAAAGCAAATGAAATAAAGAGTAACTAGACTATCACACAAACTCCTCACAGTAATTGCTCCTTACGAGTGGCATATGTTTTGAGAGAGTTATTTTTGTTTCCAGGAACTTTCTCCTTTTCTTAAGATGCTTTCTTTTTGTTTCCCCTTCCCTGTTTTGCCTTGAATTCATTGTTATATGGATGTATAAATTTCTAGGTGATTTCACTAAGTCACAGGAAAAGTGGAAATTGGGAAGAACATTCAACTGAGTTTGCTGAGTTAATAAGGTGCCAGTCATATATTTTTATCCTTTGTTTGACTGATGAGGCTCCCATTTGTGCTAGGAAGCTGGTGAAAGGTAAACTCCAAAGAGTGAAGTGAACGAGACCACTTTCAGAAATTGAAAATTGAGAATTCTCACAAATATTAGCAGAAAGGTCAGAGTGGACATGTTTTATTGATCTTCTACAAGTATATGGTCCTATATGAAATTTCTGTTAAGAAACTGTACGTATAAAATGTTTACTTCATAAGAAAGCTCTAGCTCCAACTTTTCTTCTGTAAGCGTTAGGTGCTCTTGAAGAAACCCAAGCATCCACTTGAGATCGGGGTGGATCAGGTGGACAAGGCAAGAGAAACTGTTTGTACGCTCTTTAATGGACATAAATGTATGTTGTTCCTGTGGTGACAACCCCAGCAGAAGACACGAGGAGAGGACTGATGTTAAATGCAACACCAGGTGACAGTGCAACTAGTTGTTGTCCTAAGGAGGTCCATGGCAGGTTTCTCTTGTCAGTGGGAATTCTGATTTTTATGGCTGTTAAATAAGTGGGAGGGTTAAGTTCATACAAAGAAGGGAGATGGGTGAATTGCCTTTCCTGCTGCTTTTAATTCCCAGAGTTCCTTTTTAGCAGTTATTCCAAGAAATGACTCAGGGAGTACTGGGCTATAAATAGCTTTCTTTTAGATTTAGGATGTGAGAAGAGGGAAGAGGGACTAGACATTTAGATGATTGGCCTGATACTGGAGCTGTTCAAGCCTTCATTTCCAAGCTGTGAGCTGAATTTAATTAGGGACAGGCAGCTGACAATTTCTGAGCTGTACATGCAGACCATCTTCAGCTCACTGACTAGCACTCGTACTTGTTCAATTTGGCAAATACAATATTCCTTTCACCATTCCATAACACACATCACTTGCCCATTTACGTGTGCAGACACACATTGACTGGACAACAAAAGTACAACATAAGTAATATGCATGACATGACTGCACTGCAAAGAAATAATAGCTAGCAGAACATCCAGCAAGCCTTCTGTCTTCCTCTATATTTTTATCAGCTGCTAACACTAGAGTTCTGAAATTTCAGGAAACAGTGATTTAATATGTAGATTCTTGGTTTAACATGTGCTAAGGTCACCTAATATTTTTAACTAATGTATTAATTTTATTAACAAATACAGGGATAGTACACCCATATCTCTCAAGATACCAAGGATGAGGCATCTCTGGAGAATCAGTCCTCATTATGTCGTGTCACTGTTGTGTCTGAGTGGTTTGCAGTCACACTTCTTCAGACTGATTGCTCATTTGCCTATATTTTAGGAAATGTGTCGGTAATCAGACTAAAAAGCATGATAAAATCTAGAAATGTGAACTGTTTCAAGTGAGGAAAGGTCTTGGTGGAAATTTAGGGAAAGAAATAGTAGCTCTTAGCAAATGAATTTTGTTAGACTAAGTGCTATAACCTTCGTAGGCACTGTGGTAAACCACTTAAAGGAAAACATAACACAGTCAGCTGACTGAGTAACACCTATGTCAGATTGTCTTTCTGTTTACCTATTTGCCTTTTTTTTTTTTTTTTCAATGAGAAAATAATGAGTTTAGGAGGACAAAGGAGATTTATTGATCTTAAGGTAACAGAGAAAGGTTAAATCACACCAGAATGTACAGGACATATTTTGCATATTGCTGTGATATATTGAAAAGATCTGTATAATCAGTGAACACCTAGGAATTTTTAGGAGATATTCAGTAAGTTAATTGCTGAATAGATTATTTAGGTAAGCATGCGTCTGAATGTGGTTTGCAGAAATTTGTATCATTCATAAGTTTATGTCCAAAAAAAGGGGCATTCACTTTGAAAAGAATCTGAATAGGCCAGTACTGAAAATCCTGCACAGAATTCTTTATGTTTTAATTGTGATCATGAAATAGAGCTTTTATTATTTATGTTTGATTAATCTACATTTAGTTTAAATTCTAATATATATTCTATTTAATGTAGAAAAAGTTACTCAGACATAAGATATGGGACAAGTCCTTAAAAGAAATTGGAGAAATTCTAAACTTTTTTCCTAAAATGAGTCCAGGCTCATTCAATTATGTTGTGATGAATTGGACTTATTATAGACTTTGAGCTGAATCTCTATTTGCAAGCAAGAATTTAATAAGAATTGATGACAGATTTTTTCCTTTCCTCTCACACTTATTTTATCACTCCTTAGGAGAAATTATGTTTAGAGAAGAGAGAAACCTAATTATAGGAGCTTCTAGCTTCAGAGTGAAAAAAATGCTTTAAACTGTCTGAGTTATGATTAAATTCTGCTACGCCTACCTAATATCATCAGTGCGATGCCAATGCCTTTTTCCTATCAAAGTGATTATGCCAGACACAACTGATTTCTTCTGACTGCAGTATTTCAATATGCAATTCAGAGTCTGAAAATCCCACCTACACCAAGGGCTTAATAGAATATCTGACTCATTCGTAGCAGCAAACAGCAGGTGGTTGATGCGAATACTTCCTCCACAACTCTCTTTACAGATTTACATGGGTCTGAGGAAATCGGACGGAAGGCACAATGTCTGTACTGCAGTTTCTTGAATTTCTGTTCTAGAGAACACCAATATGTGATATAAGTTGTTAGTGCCACACAGGCAATTATCATGGTTGTGCTTGTGTGCCATTTCCTGCCCCACAATAGCATCAATGAAGATTAAATGTTTGATTGTTGAAGTAATAGTTATTCACTCCCCTTTAAGATGTGATGTGTCATCAGGTGATTCATAAGTTTTTTCCCTGATAAATATCCTTGTGTTTTACATCTATTTTCTAGGTTGGAGACAATTATTGGAATTATTGTCTCAGGGAGCATTGGGCATTATTATTCTGTAGGTCACAGAAATGAAGTTTATCTGTGACTCCTTGGTGAGTTTTTTACTGTAGCTCATCCCTGTAATGCCTGAGCAATTTACATATGAAATTGTAGAAGAATCTTATGTAGACCTTAAACAATTCAAATGCTCTTGACAGTTCCAGAAGTTACTTGTTATTTTTTGCTTTGTTTCCATAGGGCAGGGAGACAGGGTTGTCACATGCTGGTAATAGATGTAGTACTTGACTTGTGAGTGTCACTGATGTTGGCAAGGCTTGTTCAAAGAAGACATCTGTGCAATGTTTTCTAAAGATGATCAGGTCTAGATCTGCCTGCTGTCCTCTTACAGAGGCTTTGTCTGTCCTCTGCACACGAGAGTATTGATAACAGTGTTAACAACACTGAACCCACCTTGGTCTGGTTTACAGTTTCCCAAAGATCATAGTTCTAGTTCTTTACTAATGTATTTACTGGTTTTCTTCAAAGATGTAGCTGCTTATCCTGAGGTGGAATCAATTCAAGGTAGCCACTAACTTCAAGCTTCCCAGGTCAGTTTTGATTTCCTTGTAAGGGCTGTGTATGGGTTTTGGTGAATCTCTTTGTGTTGCAGAACTCTTGCAGCTCTGGCAGCTCTACGAAGCCATGATTAATGGAAAATACATTTTCAAGGTTGTCTACTACTCTGTGTCCTTTTCTTCTGATATTTCATTCTGCGAGTGATAGACACTAGAGCAGTAGCTGCCAAATACCTGTCTTTTGTATCAGAGTTGGCTTTTTCTGTGTCTGCTAGTTACCACCAAATTGTGAGGGAATGAAAGAAGCCTTCTCATAAGAGGCCATATAAAAAGGATCGTAACAACTTCCCCTGTTGTGTTGCTTCCTTGTTTTTGCTACCCGTGTCCCCTTTCCTGACCCCAGCTCCCCCAGTAGCACTCCAAAACCTGCTCCGTGTGCGAGGCCTGTTGCCCACCTTTTGGTAGCAGCCGTGGTGCTGTGATACTTGAGCACCAGTCCTTGCCCAGTGAGCCTCTCCTCATGCTCAGTTCTGTTCTCAGTTCCTTAAGAACCTCACTGTCAGCAGCTCGTTGTCACTGGCACACTTCATGTATGTGCCAAGAGCTTTCTTCTGCAAGGGTCTACAAATGGGCTTGGCTTAACATACATCAGTAGTCCTACTGCATTCAGTGAGACCTCTTATGTACATTGAAGTGCTCGTGTAAGCCTTTGTAGAAGATTACTTCAAAAATTATCTGAATATACTTGCTTTTGTGCACAGCATTATTCTTGTAAGGGCTGCTGCTGTGAGGGAGCTTGTCTGGCTCATGTTGCTTACTGGAAGACAGCCTGAGTCCTGTGCTGGCCGCCCGCTCAGTCACACAGATCTCTTGTCCACTGTGCGCATAACTGAGGCCTGCCCCCTTGCTGCTGAGATATTTCAGTGAACTCTGCCTGGTGGATGGGCATCGTTAAGAATTATTCTCAGGCCACACACACAACAATGGATTTCCATGCTCACAGGGTTGGGGGATTTCTAGGCAATTGCACCTACCCACCCACTGTAAAAAAACTAGCATTCTCTTCAATAGCACTGTCCAAATTCATGCCTGGTGTCTCCAGAAAGTTTGAAAATGAGGCACAAGAGGGTAAATGTGAGTTCACCAGTGTGTTTCTGTTCATATTTATATCTTTTCAAATTCTCTCCCCTACAAAGATTTTGCAAACCTTAATTTAAAGATAGTCTGGCCTTTCCTCCAGTCAGATCCTCAATTGCTCCTTTTGCTTTGGAAATAAGTGTTAATGTCACCTAGGCAAGGCCAAATAAAATTACTGTCTGCTCAGATTCTCAGCAGGATGGATTGGATAAACGTGTCCCATTTACCATTTCTGGAGCAGAGTACTCTTTCCAGTCCAGACATAACAGCAAACAAATCGCTTTGTGATGAAAATGTGGCCAAGGCTTGGTGACCCCTAGTTCTGCCTTTGGGTTAGTAAGGTTTTCAGGGGAGCCCCCATGGTTTGTTTGGTCCTATTATTGCAGATTGTGCTGTTAATGCATCTATAAAAACACCTATTAATAGGAATGATGAAGAGCAAGAGTATAACTGTCCTCCGGTGCTTTCAAATATTTATCAGACTCTTACACATCTGCTGAACCACATTCCCAGAAGCCTTTAATTTTAACACATTACTGGCAGAAATCCATTTGTTTTCTCCTTCTGGTGCCTCTAACTTTAGTCCTTTAGTGCTTTTTATGCATTTGTTCTTTACGTCTTGCTAATAAGTGCCCAGGAATATTTTCAGACCTAAACTAAGATGACTGCTAAATACACCTAAAAGGTACCGGTAACAAATTAGGAAAAATAAAGAGGAAAGAGGGAGGAGTGAACAGTAAGCCTGTGTTACAGACGGAGAAACTGAAGCTGCTGTGCCAGGCAGCATAACCACTTAGAGCTGTTGCCGTTTATGTTTGTCTCTGCTCGCAAACCAACAATCCTCTCTTCTTTGAACGAGCTCTGATGTTTATCCAGCCTTGCTTTGGGCTGCGTAAGTGTCTTACAGCAGTAGAAAAGTAAGCTGAAAAAGGAGGGAGGGGAGAACAAAACCCTCTCATACGTCTTTTCATACTGAAATAGCTCAGCCACCGTCAGAGCTGAGGAAGGGAGGGAGAGGGAGGATGGCAGGACTGAGGCAGCCAGCGGGCAGATCAGCTTTAGGAACTACAGCCTCAGGCAGAAAAAGATTAGATATAGCCTGTCCCTTATCACGTCTGCGGCAGAGCCAAGAATGAATCAAAATCTGAGTCCAAGCTCAGTGCCTAACACATAGAAATAACTCACCTCTTGATTTTTCCATTTAGTGATCTTTCTTTTTCACTAACCAGTTTGGTATTTGGATACATGACTGTCCAATAAAAGTTTTTATTTCTTTCTCTCTTTAATTTATAGGCAGCTTTGCATGCTTTTGCTTATATTTCTGTATGTACATCTTGCAAACCTAGAATTAAAAAAAAAAAACACACAAGAATATGTGTTCAGATGAAAAGTGCAATATGTCAGTTTTCAAACACAAAGAATAATCTGGCTTTAAAGATATTTTTAAAATGTTAGAAAAATAAAGTGAAAATATGTAGTTAAAATGGTATAAAACTGGATGTATTTCAGTTTAAAAGGACTGTTTTATAGATAGGAAGAGCTTATGTTCAAACATGCATACAGTTTTGTGCGGCCAAAAATGTAGAGGCACTGCACAAATGGTTATATATATATATAAAAAAAAAATACTATAAATATACTTGTGCAAAAGAAAATGCTATCGCTAGAAAGCTGATAGTAAATGGCTGTTTGGAGTGTTTTAAAAATGGCAAAGCCTAGACTTACAAATATGTTAATTGAACCAAGTCTTTTTTTTTTTTTTTTTTTTTTTTTAAATACAGACAGAGGTATAAGAAAGACTTGGCACTTTCTTGCAAAACAATGCTAAAATATTGTAAGTTAAGTGATTAAGAAGAAATGTCTCTGGATTATGTGGCTATCAGAGTCATAAAAAGAATACTAATTAGCATGCCAAATCTGTAATACCATACCAATCCAATTATCTCCTTTGGTAATTCTTTATTGTAGCCATAGTAACAAAAGGAAACTTAAGTCATCCAGGCATTTGCAGTTCCTTTTATTTTTCTTAAATAAGTCTTAATTTCTCTAAGACGCTCTGTTTTCTAGTCGTAGACTTGTAATTACACTTTTCTACATTTAAATATGATGGAATATCCCTAGGCATTAATTCATTCCTACATAACTCATCTAGATTTCATTATAAAGGTATGCTTTTGCTTACATTATTTTATGAAGAAGCCTTCAGTACTCAGAATTTAAATATATACATATATCATGATAGTATTTACCTAAACTAGAACAGTTATTTTCAGAGATGCAATTTTAAACATTAAACGGTTTTCATGCTAAAGCAAAAGAAGGTTAAAAAGGTAATGATTAGAAAGCTCCTCAGAAAAGAAACATACTGTTTTCTGTAGTCCAGGAGGAGTCTTAAGGCATCTAATGAGTCAGACTAATTCAGGTTAGAAATGGCCCCAGGAAGTCTCTAGTCCAATCTGCTGCTCAAAGCAGGGTCAACCCAGGCTGCTCAAGGCTTGATCCAGTTGGGTCTTGAAAACCTCCATAGGTACTGCTGTTGGGTCCTCCTGAAGCCATCCCTTCTCCCAGCTCAACAAGCCCAGGGCCCTCAGGTGCTCTTCACAGGACAACTGCTCCAGCCCCCAGCCATCTTGGTGACCCTTCACTCAACCTGATCCAGTTCATCAATGTCTTCCTTTCCTCTTCAGGGGTTCCTGTACCAGTGCAGGGGATTCATCCACTTAAGGCGCACAACTTTGCATTTGTCCTTGCTTCATTTTTGATGTCAGACCATCCTTTCGGCCTACCTATGTCCTTCTGGATGGTGGCTCCACCTTCAAGCAGGGTGACGACATCCCCCAGTTTGGTGTCGTCTGAAAGGACAGTGAAGGCGAACTCTGGGCTCCCCTCCAGGTCATTAAAATGGTGTAAGACAGGGGAGGTCCTAGGGTAAACCCCTGGAGAACATATAACTGGCCTCCAGGTAGAGCATGTGCCATTAACCACCCACCCATTGGGCCTGAGGGCCTAGGCAGGTTTTCACCCACCTGGTAGACCACCCATCCAGGCCATAATGTTCCAACTTGTGTACCTGGATGCTGTGAGTATGGAAAGAGTACTTCTGGATATTTATTAATTTATTTATTTTTGACCAAAGCCCACATTTCTAAACTAAAGGAAAAAACTCTTGAATAAATGATACTGCAATATTTTTAAGCCACACAGCTAGCTAAGAAATATTTACTCAGACAAAAGTCATTTCAGCTTTTTGCATGTTGTGCATAGTACAGTTTATTGATTTTATACAGCGAATTGCATATTGTTTCTTTATTTCTATCTAGGATAGCAACAAGTGGGAAATACTGAGCAGAACGGTCCTCAAAGAATGTCATTAACATACTTTAAAGCTGCCATAGCAAATGCATTGTCCTCTCATTGATCATAGTTGTTTTGAGAATTGATTCCTATTCGATATTTATTTTGTTCCTATCATAGTCTATGAAACTTTGTATGCACATAGAATTGAAGAGGTTGGGAATGGAAATTTTGGATTGGGAGATAAACTGAGTGGTTTTGAGGTGTGAGCCCTCAAGGTGTGGCTGCATCCTGAGTCCCTTGTGCAATGTGCTTGTTTTAGAGCAGGTGACTGGAAACTTGGAAAATGTCCTCTCTTCCCCACCCTTTATCTCCGAAAAAGAGCTGGTACTCACATAGTTCTGTGTTCTGTAGGTTCAGCAGCATCCACAAACAACTTGAAGGCCTCAGAAAGTGATGCTGCCACATCTTCATTGGCCTGAGCTCACCAGTTTCAAATTCTGATCACTACAAGTGCTTGGCTGCAGCAAGGCACTGTGAAATCCCCAGGAGAATCTGAGAGCACAGCCCAGAATTTCTACTTACTTTCTAAACAAAAAATTACTCACTGTCAACCTAAGAATTGTATCATACCAAAAAGAAAACTTGATTTACCACTGATGTACCACACAATATTTAGGTGGGTGTTTGTTGTTTTTTAATGTAGAGAATCTCTTTATTCTTCTTCTTGAACACCACTACCAGCAATCTTATCTTTTACTTTCTTAGAAAGCATTCCGTATTTTGGGACTGACCCTTTCCACAGTGAAGTCAGCAGATGTACTTTCCCTGAGCCTTCTGTAATGTTTCAGGCCTTCTCCTGTAAATCATTAGGTTGAGTCTGTGTAGACTTTAGACTGTCTCTTCATTGCAGAAGCACATATTTCTCCTTCTCTTCCATTCTTTGCTAACTTCGGATGGGTTGTTCTCTTCCATGCCACCATTTTTTGCAGCGTAATGGTGTAATTCTTCCCTCAGAGTCACCTGGAGTCATGTGAAATTTTTCTCCCTAAAATATTGGATTACTTTAATCAGGGTTTTCTAACATATCGATAATCTGAAGAAAGTCCAAAGAGGACAAATCTGAAAGAACAAAGGTCCCTAACACTCATTTTAAGGCTCTGTGTCCCATACTGCAGCCTTATAACTCCTTTAAGCAGCACCATAACTTTGGGGCTGCCTGAATCCTTTACTTGTCATGCATTTTTCTGAGCCCTCAGCACATTGCCGTGCTGGCACAGCTGTCCAGCTTCTCAGAAGCAGGCTTAGGTGGGGCTGGGTTGGGGCATGCAGACTGAACCTGCAGCTGTCTTAACCACCCGTCCTTGTTTAAAAACAAACAAACAAACAAAAAAAAAAAAAACAAAAAAAACCAGTATTTCCTGAAGGCTTTAAATTCTTTTTTCCTGGGCATCCCAGAACTAGCTTAGAGTGGAGTGGCCTGACCATCATTTAAAGCCTAATTTAAATTCATAAGCAAGGCATTCCTCAGACTGGTTCACCTGAGGGGCTTTATCCAGCTGGCATGCTCTTAGCATGACTAATGGTGCAGACCGCGGGTGAAGTACAGCAGGAGGAGGAGGTGGTTGTCCTCATTCATTGCTCCAGGAGTACCAGCAGGCAATGTGGGCAGCCTGGGTTCGCTTTCCAGCTGCCCACCTTTCACACCAATCTTCGGCTTGACAGCTATTCAATACGGCTTTCCTCTGTGAAACAGCTCTGCAGTTTAAAGGAATATCTACTTATAAGTAAATGGAAGGAGGTGGGAAGAAGCGTGCGCAGAAATTGTGCCAGGATAGTCATGTTATCATGGTGTCCTGGGGCAGTTAGAGCTCTTGCCTGGGAAAAGGAGAGGGATGAGTTCTAGTCCTTGCTAGAGGTTGTTTTAAAAGTTAGAGCTGATGATGATTAACAAAAAATTCACGAACGTTAGCCTCCTGGCTGTTGTAAGTCCCAACTGGATGCATAATGCTACTCAGCTCAGAGAGGAAAGGAAGGTACCTGCCTCAGTAGGAAGTGTGCTTGTCTGCATGCCTGTCTGTTCCTCTCCCCCAGCCCTTCCTGCCTCTAACAGGTCGTTATATCTTTTTCCGGTTTTAGAGCCTGAATTTAGTCTTCAGTCCTTGCATTCTCAAACTATTCTGATACCAAAGAGCATAAAATGAGTTTTGCCCTAAGGCACAGAACCCAGCACATGCATTTAAAAAGCTTTGTGTGCACAAAACTGGCTATTAGAGTGGTATTCGAAAATGAGCAAAAATGGGCGTCATTAAGCACATTTGACAGCAGAGCGTACAAAGCATGCAAAGAAGAACAGGTCTTGTGCTTTGTGTCTAATTCAGCATGCAAAGAGAGTGTATAAGAAAGGTTAAGTCAAGATAATTTGGACACTTCAGAATTCTTTCATACCGTTTGGTAGAACCACTTTTTTAAAGGCTTTTTAATGTAAGTGTTCTTGGAAGGCAAAAACCTGATATGTGTATATATGTATATTTTTGTTTAACAGAATGTGTATGCTTATTTAAATAATATTTAATAATATTCTTACTAAAGATGTATATTCAGTGCTTGGAAGATTAAAAAGAGGCTAATCTTTATGCCATTCCCAGTATAAAACTTTAACAAGTAAGCTACTATGCAGAGTAGCTACATCTGAATGAGGAGCTGGAGTAGGTCTCCGAATAAAGGTTAGGTCAAGTTATTCTTTTATTTGCTCAGCACATTATCTGTTCTCTGTATCGCTGACCTCAGGTGTGGTTGGGATGGGCGTTGGGCAGCTGACAGGCTCCATAACACAGCAGCAAGGTAAGGGCAGCAGATTTCTGTGCTGTGTGGGCATGGCAGTCACCATATGGCTTTGAATTGTAGAGATGTGATGGGACAACCAACAGGGACAGAAATAACATTTTTTTTAAAGACTCTTTCCAGATTAATGTGGGGCTGTACATGTGAATAACTGCAACATGCGGGGTATCTGTAGGTTACAACTGGGTGCCTTAGCCAACAGATTGTTTCTAATCAGGTTAAAGCAGAAAAGCTGTCAATTGTGAAGCAACTGAGGGGAGGATCAAGATGTTGAGAGATTAAGATTTATCACTGAAGTATATTTTCTCAGATTTGAAAGAAACAGAGAGGTCTTTTTTCCCTTGTAACACCACTGTAAAAGTATCTAAGACAGACCATTTACTAGATTATCTTGAAACTTCAGAAACTTGAAAGCGTGTTATATGGGAAGTGTAGAACTGCATAAACCCTCAGACCAGCCAGCAAAATAAAAGGGAAATTTAATACCCCAATAGTATTAACATTGTATTTACAGCTGCTGCTGCTGCCCACATGAAAAAATGTTTCCCAGGGGCTGAGATCAAAGGTACTGCCACAGTGTGACATACTGGGACTACACCATAATAATTTTACAGATTTAACAGATTGTTTCCAATGAAAATGTGTGTGATATAAACTGCAGGTGTTCATAAACAGAGAATCAAGGATCAAAACTTTTTTTTTTTTAAACACAAGTTACATTTTAAATTAGCTACTAGCTTCAGCTGTGCAACAGCCCCATGTTTCATCCTAGAAAAGTACCTCCTTTATCTCCAGTTTTGAAGGAACACTATATTTGAAGTATACTAGAATTTTGGTAGGACCATGAGTCCTGTGTAACTCCTAACCTATTTGTTCATATTAAGCCAAAGTATTGCTAATGGTTTGTTACTATGTTTTTTGTTGTTTGTTTGTTTTTGTTTTGAAATTAGTTTTTGCAATGCTGTTACCTATCTTATACTTAAGGAAGTTATATGGAAGTGGAAGGTTCTCTGTAAAAATTGAGGCAAAACCCCCAAAGCTATCGTGCTTTGCAGAATTTCTTAGCTGGAGGAAACTATGCTGCCCCTCTCGTTTTGTTTGCCCCCCCCCCCCCCCCCCCCCCCCCCCCCCCCCCCCCACCCCCCCCCCCCCCCCCCCCCCCCCCGCTTTACATCGCATCCAGAAGGACTGAGGAATGGCAGCAGGCTCCTTGCCAGGTGCTGCAGGTATGTCAGCAGAGCAGTGCGTGTGCCATTAGCCTCCTGACTCCGCTAACATCAGTGGGAGTCAGGCAGCTCAATCTCCACATACCATGCTCCAAGTCTGGCAAACAAGCCCTGAGGCTTCCTTGTAAAAGTCTTTGAAATTGCTGCTCTTCTCCTGTAAGATTTGTGATGAAAAACAAGCCAGAGAGCTGCCCGGTATATGCAGATTTCCATGCAAAAGCTATGCCTGAATATTGATAGGTCTGATGTTCTGGCATACTACAAAAATCAAGGCTGGTGATGTGAAAGGTGCGTGCTTCCCATGGTCTCTGAACAGTCTGGCATCTTCATACAGGCATTTTCTTTGCATGTGATATCAAGACCTGCTGAAAAACACCCAAACCAGACACCACAGTTCACACCCCCACCAGCCCTTACAAAGCACTGCTGACTTATTCTGTTGTTCTGCTCTGGTGCAAAACAGCCGTGCAGCCAGTTTCCCTCCGTTCCTGGAGTGTGAAGGATATTCACACACTACAGAAGGCTGACCACCACAATTCTCTATTCAGCTCCTCTCCCAGTCGGAGACCGACTGTGTCCCCAGTGCCCCAGCCACATGATGAGCAGCAAGTGGGGGAGCTGCCCCGGCGCGGCTGATCGGCTGCTTCCACGTGAGAGGAGCCGGCTCAGCCCCTTCTGGGAACAGGGCCCCAGGGAGCTCGCTCTGTGCCTACTGCCATGTGTGGTCTCATCTGCGATAAAGTCTGAGCGTAAGATTTATTCCCACGTAGATATTGCAACGGGATCACAGCCGGTGCAAAAATACTCTCTGGAATGCAAATAGGTAAGGGGCAGGGAGCCAGCCCCCATTGCTTCCTTGCTTGCACCACTGCAAGTTTGTAATAATATTACTCCCATCATCAGAGCTACTCACTGAGAGTCAAGTTCTTTCTTATTTCCAAAGATGTCTTGAGTTACTTGACTCTCCAAATGGATAAGTGAAGATGGATGGTTCCAGGTTATGCCAGTTTTCAGTTACTCCCATGCATGCCCAAAATCACCACGTTTTTGCACAGTGGCCTATTTTCTCACTTCCTGTCTTCCTGCAGCTGTGTGGTCCCCTGCAGACTGGGCAGCCTTCCACAGGCAGTGAAACAACTTGAGGAGTGCCCTAATTTAGGCTTTGTTTAAAATTTGCCTTGGCTGCAGCCATTGGCCAGAAGCACAGCAATATGGGGTAGCACAAAGCAGCCATATGGCCATCAAGAATCTGCCCCCAAATTGCCCAGTTTTAATCAGGTGCGGTGCAAGACATGACAGGTAAAGACTTACTGTTTGGAAGGCTAGTTCTTTTTTTTTTTTTTTTTTTGTGGCAGCACGGAAAGATATTTCACTGTTTACTTCTTCATCCTCATTAACGCAGAGTAGTCTGCAGAGAAAATAGGTGGCTGCATGAGGGAAACTGAACGTCACGCTTCAGGGTAGGATATGATGTGATCCCTGCAGATGAAGCTATCACTCTCCTCACACGCTGCCCGTGCCATTGCATGAGCAACCGTGGGCAGCTTTGTGCAGTGGGGCAGGAGCCAGCAAGAGTGCATCAGCTCCTCTGTTTGCATCCTTCCTGACCGCAGCAGGGGTGCGTGGCAGATGAGAGCGAGTGTGTAAGGCTCAGCATGGCACATGGTGTTCCTTACTGCCACAGCAGGCCACGTTCCTAGCTCTGCTGCCCAAATCTGCCGAGTCTGTTTGTCTGTCTGCTGATCAAAATAGGCATTATTTGCTTCACCAGCAATTTTGCTCTCTGAAGAAATACTGTCCGCTGCCACTCACTGGCTCCAGAAGGAAAATACCGCCACTTTTGCACAAGTAAATAGTCATTCTGGTTTCATTTTTTCTTGAATCAATTTGTATATCCTGGTTTATATTTTCGTTTCTTTGTGCCCTTTTTCTGGGTCCCAGAAGAAATAAGGTAAACTAATATTTCAATGAATATATTTTTAATTCTTCAGAAAACCAATTAAACATTTTCGGAAGCCTCTAAGCTTTATAAGTGGCTTTCAAGGATGATGCATAACAACCTATGCTTTTGGCTCAGAAAGAGGTATGATGACAGAGATTTTAAATCATGTTTTGCTTAAAATATAGCGCTTCCTAGCCGATGACATGTTGATCTCAGCATTTTTCCTTGGTAAAGCTTGACACTGACATCACCTTGCCTTACAGGCTACTCAGATTTGCTATTTGGTTCTGCAGGAGTTTGTACTGTTTTCAGAACTCTGTCTTTTTTGATTTGGTTATTGGCATATTGAAAAGGTGAAGGACTTTCCACTGGCTCAGTGAACCCAGACTCTTTTCCCATCATCTTTGAAAACAGGTACTCTACTGGCTGGGTACATTCCACCTGATTATAGGGGAAGGGTTTCAGAAATGAATTTCTGTGATCTACACATGATTTTCCATATGTCTAGTTTTGCTTATTGAGTAAGAGATTAGAAACAGTTATGATCTTGAGATCAAAATGATATTCTGCTACTTATTTCTGCTAAGCAGAAATTCATTGCTAGAATAAAAAAACAGTAAAGGGTATAAGACTTCCATGTTCTTAAAAATCAAAGCCATGATTGTTAGAAGAAACACCACCACCACTGTCTGCTTGTTCTTTCTGGCAACGCGCTGTAACGATATGTAATACAGTTACAGCATGCAACAGGAGGTCTGATTTTTAATTTTGTTTCTTGCACTTCCATTTTAGGTCATTGAAACTGATGCTTTTGCAAATTGATTTTTTTCCTTGAAAATCAGCTTGATTGTTTGGTTTTACTGTTTCATCCAGATGAACCAGAAATTTTCTGTATTAGATTTTTCACTTTGCAAAATTGCATGACTTTACAGCTTTCATAAAATAACAAATTAGGTTAATTTACCAAAGTTGGAAGATGCAGAATAATGTCATTTCAACTATATTTCAACAGCTATGTCTTTCAAATGGAAAATTGAACCATCAGTCAATGCCAGGAATTTTTACAAAAATATGCATCTTCTGCATTTCCTAGCACCTATGAAACTAATAGTTATAAATTCCACTGCTCCTAAGCCGGAAATGCACTGTTTGCATCTCAACTACTAGTTATATATGGTGTAAATAATAATGGATTTGAGTTGTATCTCTTTTACTACGTAAGTTACTACGTTACTACGTACTTTGAGTTGTATCTCTTTTTACTCTCTTTTTACGGTTACTAGTGGAGTCCCCCAGGGCTCAGTGCTGGGGCAGGTCCTCTTTAATATCTTTATCGATGACCTGGACGAGGGGATCGAGTGCACCCTCAGTAAGTTTGCAGATGACATCAAGTTAGGTGCGTGTGTCGATCTGCTCGAGGGTAGGAAGGCTCTGCAGGAGGATCTGGATAGGCTGGACCAATGGGCTGAGGTCAACTGTATGAAGTTCAGCAAGGCCAAGTGCCGGGTCCTGCACCTGGGGCGCAACAACCCCAAGCAGCGTTACAGGCTGGGAGATGAACGGTTGGAAGCTGCCTGGCAGAGAAAGGGACCTGGGAATACGGGTGATAGGCAGCTGAATATGAGCCAGGATTGTGCTCAGGTGGCCAAGAAGGCCAACAGCATCCTGGCTTGTATAAGAACAGTGTGGCCACAGGTCTAGGGAGGTGATTGTCCCCCGGTACTCGGCTCTGGTGAGGCCGCACCTCGAGTACTGTGTTCAGGTTTGGCCCCTCGCTACAAGAAGGACATGGAGGTGCTCGTAGAGAGTCCAGAGAAGGGCAACGAGGCTGGTGAGGGGTCTGGAGAACAGTCTTACGAGGAGCGGCTGAGGGAGCTGGGATTGGTTCACCTTGAGAAGCGGAGGCTCAGGGGCGACCTTATCGCTCTCTAGATGTACCTTAAAGGAGGCTGTAGAGAGGTGGGGTGGTCTATTCTCCCACGTGCCTGGTGACAGGATGAGGGGAAAATTGGGCTAAAGTTGTGCCAGGGGAGGTTTAGGTTGGATATTAGGAAGAACTTCGTTACCAAAAGGGTTTGTTAGGGCATTGGAATGGGCTTGCCCAGGGAAGTGGTTCAGGCACCATCCTGGAGGTCTTTAAAAGACGTTAGATGTAGAGCTTAGTGATATGGTTTAGTGGAGGTCTTGTTAGTGTTAGGACAGAGGTTGGACTAGATGATCTTGGAGATCTCTTCCAACCTAGACGATTCTGTGATTCTGTGATTCTTTTAAGTACTGGAACATTAAGCCATAGTACACTAATTCTTGAAAAGCTGTAGTTTGGCATTGGGATTTCCTATTATATAGATGGCATGTGGCTCAAGACTGGTGATAAACTCTCAAAACAGAAATATCTATCAGTCATACAGAAAGATGAGGAACACGTAAATCAACAGCAAATGGAGGAGGTTTATAGTTATACTGTTTTTCAAAATGTTTTACAAAATGCAACGTTACAGAACTTTACAAAACGTTTGCCTTTCTGTCAGTAACTTTTGAAACAAATACATTGAGTCATCCAAACTTTGACTGCAAGAGAAGGCCAAAAATTCTCACATTTCTAACTGGGTCCTGACTCCAGGGGAGGCCTTAGAAGGGTTTAAGACGTTTCAAGTTTTTATCAGAAAGCAAGAGATCCCCTTTGAGTGGCACCTCAGGCTAGATTTGCCACACCTGCCTGCTATCCCAGTATCCCTCCCGGGCCATTGTCCTTGCTGGGGACACAAAGAGGTGTGTCTTTGGCTTCTCTGGAGCCTGGGCACTCACTACAACAGCTACCGGCAGTCCCTGTTGGCCTGCTGCATGCACAGACAAGATCTTAACGGGACAAAAATCTCTTATGAAATGAACCACGTTGCTCCACATGTGTCATTTTTGTTGTTGTTTTAAACAAAGCTGGTGCCAGAACTGGTACCCACCTGATAAAATAGTACTGAACATGCTAACCCAGAAATCAAAAGCATTTAAACTCACTCCCTCTGCTATCACCTGCCCCCCTTCCCTTCTTCACAGTAGAGTTTTTTCTGGAGTCGTGATCTTTTAAATGCAGCCAGACTGAGGCAGGTGGAGTCCTGAAGTAAATTAGTCCGCAGTTGGGTGCAATTGTATTTTGCTGTTTCTCTCCAGCTGATGACTATTGCAAGCAGCTGTTGGCTTTCTGTTCGTGCAATTTCTGCAAGCTGAACCCTTGTATGCAGTTTAGTGTGCTTGCATGAGTACAGAGATTTTCCAGCATACACACAGTTGTGAACTTTGTCCTTCTCCTTGGTGCTCCTGTGGCAATTGCATTGCCTTTGTTTTGAGAAGCAGGTTGCTGAACTGTGATCCTTATCATCACAAAGGTAAGCGTTTATTTTAAAATCAGAAAATCTCAAGTGTGTAGAAGGCTAGGAAAAAAAAACATAGTACACTGCGAATGCTTAAAATAGTTATGTAGTCTGAGAAGGTTAAGACATGGGTTTCCTGTTTCTGTAGCTTTTACATCTATGAGGTTGGGAAGAGGAAGAATGTTAGTGCTAGACCTGTGGACAGTCCTTTTGTGATGTGTTGCTGGCAACTGCTTGTGTGCAGCTATGTTTTTTTTTGTTTGTTTGTTTTTGTTTTTGGTGTTTGTTTATGTTTCTTTGTGTCCCATATCTGAGTGATCTATGTCTATGTCTATTTGAAAAGAATGTTCTGTGGCCAAGTTCCAGAAAGTTTTGAAATGGCAATTTGAAAGTGTAGCAGCCTCCGGTTGCCCTTAAGGAAGAAGCACTGTAAGACACAAAAAGATACTGTTTGCGGCACTCCTTGTCCAACCCCCTTTGTTTGGTTTCAACAAATTTAATAAATCCATGTCAATGAATGTAATAATGGTGGAGAGTACTGTTAATCAGACACTTAATGGCATACTAAGCTGTGTTTAATTCAGTTCTGCTCCCAGGATGCAAACCACAGATGCTTGGTTTAGAAGTATGAACTGGCTGTTACTGCAGGAGGTGGCTGCACTGCAGCCATCCCATCGTGTTGTACCCCTCATAAGTTTCTCAGAAAGAAAACCCTGTTCGAACAATAACCTCTTAAGAGGAAAATAAAAATGTAATTATAGGTGAGAAAGTGGCTCAGGTTGTGGAAGCCAGAGCTCAAATCCCTTCTCTACTGAGGGTTTGAACCATATGTAACTATTTTAATGGGAATGCTTAAAGCTGGGGAGTTGAGAAACAGTCTGAGATGGAGTGCTCTGGTTTTGCTTGTGGAATTGCTCAATTTTTCATTAATGATGGCGTGCTCAATGTCAAATACAAAGCTCAGTTGGCCTATCCGGAATGAGTGCTCTAACTCTTAAGTTACGCAGTTATGTTTGCATTTTTGTGTACCCAATTTTCTAGCGTTTACTATAAGATGGAGTAAAACTAGTCTATGATCTTTATTTCTCTCACTCTCAGAGGCCTGTGGAGTAATTTTTCCACCTAAGTGAAGTCACTTCTGTGGAGAAAGATGCTAGAGAGCCCTGTAACCAAGCCTGGACATTTACTTTCCTGTCCTGTCTCCTTCAGCACAGATGTGACTTTAAAGCCCCATGTTGTCCCTGGGCCAGGTGTTCCAGTAGGGTGCTGCTGGGCTAGAGACAACCCCCCAGTTTATCTCCAAATAGATGGGCTGGGGGATGGACAGTGTCATGGTGGGTGGTAGGGGAGTTCTTTGTTATTTGGTGCTGCTGCTTGAAAAAAGGCATTAAGAATGATAAGGACACAAGAATGTTTCCTAGGCTGAGAAAGCCTGGCAAGGAATGGGATCTGCTTTGTAGATTTTGGCAGGGCTTGTGCCTGCACTCTTGCCTAGCTCTGCCAAGGTTATGGGCAAGTCCAGAAGTGAATCCATGCCGTTGTGCAGGATGAGGCCCAGCCACCCTGCTTAACCCCTTCAAAAAATATGGCACCTCTGAGGGGAGGTGGGAAACAAATGAGTTTTCTGGGAATGAAACTTTTAGACTGACAAATTCAAACTGCTTTAACTGTTAACTGTTTAACTGTTAACTTTAAATTGTCATCGCAAACTGTGGTTTTCTAAAATGAGGCAAATAATAAGAGTAGATGTGTAAAACGCTGTTTCTGCAAGCAGTTATTCCTTTACTATTGCCAGGAGCTTCTCCTGCCAGCAATGAATCCTACAGCTCAGTAGGGATTTTCTTGTTAGTTGCTGGTTATTCATAGGAGCAAGTGTTTAGTGAATTAGAGCCCATAAATACAGGGCTATTTCGAAGCTGCTCCTGTTGTACAAGTAAGGCACTTCTATCTCCATGGTTGTTGTGTGCCATATACAGCACTTGGTGTGCTCAGGTGATCTGCCTGACAGTGCTTCAGGTGAAAGTAATCCATCACCAGCTACAGCTGCCAATGGGTGCTTGTTCAAGGTTACTCATCTTGATCCCTTGTCTTCAAATTTATCCAGAGCCTTACGCTATATTAGGCATAATATACCCCCATCTTTTTAAATGTGCAACATGTCATTATATTTCATTCACCATAGTAATGTTAGGAGGATTCCAGGAAAAGCAATTTATAAGCCTTACTTTAATACTATTTAAATGAGACAAAGTAACTTGGTATAATCGTGTTTCAAAAGAAGAAAATGTTTCCATTCTCTAATATCAAAATCTGGAAAAATACTTCATTTAGATTTCAAGTGCTGTCTTTAGATATTCAATAACCACATAAATAAATTCATAAGGCATTTTAATGGAGGATAATTAAGATAATACCTGTTTCTGAGTAAATGGAAAGAAAAATGAATTTTGCTGAATTACTGCTTCTAGCAATCATTTCAACCCACCTGTACATTAGTATGATTGTAATTGCCTGAGATGTTATTACCTTTTAATATGTTCAAATTAGGTGCAAAACTATTTTTTCTTTTACCTCAGCTGCAAAGTAGGTGCACATTCTGTGTTTTACTAAGACCATAAGGACAGTTTTTGTTCAATCTCATTCATAAGCAAGCATCTTTCCTCTGATATGCAAATGTTTTTACATTTGTCTTCTATTCATGTTGCCAAAAAAAGGGGGCGTGGAGGTTTGAAAAAAAATCTTCTGATTCCTGAAACAGTCATCAAGGAGATGACATGGGGAGTGATTTGCCCTCCACCTCCTTGCCCATGTTGCTCAAGTATACAGTAGCGATAGGGTTATGTATCATTTGGAGCCAACATCAACACTATGATAATATGTATGAAAAGTTGTCTGTGATCATAGTGATGCTGTCACTATTTTTATTAAGATGAAAAAGTGAAAAAAAATATTTGGTCCTGACTTATTTCACTTTCTTGTTGGAGGCAGGTGAAAAATAGTAAACTGTATTTCCTTTATTAATTGGATACTTGCTTTTGAAAAATAAATTGGATTATTCTTTCCTCAGTAGTTGACTACTTAACATTACCATGTTTTCCCTGGAGTTTAAATAGGTAATCCCTGTTCTTTACTTGGGTGAATGAGGGGGGGGAAAAAATCCCCTGTATTTCAGCAAAAAGCTGCCAGTGTGGGAGAGCAGGAGAGGAGCACAGTGCTGCATGTGGGACTGCTGCTTCTGTGGTCCCCTATTCCAGGACGGTGTGCCATGTATAGCATCATGTCCAGTACGTTGCTTCAAGCAGCCAAAATGCCATGCCAATACACTGATCTAAACCAGGTGTGAGTGGAAATGGAGGACCACTCTGGCTTTTACACCAAGTATAATTTTGTGGTCTGTTGTGAACTTCTACTCTGGCTATATTTGATAACTGCGGTGTTTATAATGAAGGGCTAGGGTGGTGGTTTCCATGCTGAGGACCGTGAGGCTGTGGTACGTGGCCTTCACAACTACACCAAACAAGCAGCAGCTATGGATTCATAAGGACTCAGCTGAGTGACCGAGTGGTTCCCTTGTCTTGTTCACCTATAGGAGATGCTGAGCCATTGGGCTAGACAAGGAAAGTATGGTTAGTCCAGTGGTAGCAGCACAGACATGACACAAAAGAGTGATGATCCAGATGCATTTCCGTCCTGTTGAAGTGAAAGCAGAACTTGCTGTATCGTGTTGTTTCTATACAATGCCTGATGTCATTTATTGTCTTTTCTGGCCTTCTCTTTCTTCCTGCAAAAATGCACAGGCCCTATATAACCGGTCAGGATGAGGAATTTGTGTGATGATTTCCACAAAAACGCAATGAGATGTCTTCACTGTGGTACAAAATATGGTTCTCTCTTCCCTCCCTGCCTTCCCAGGCTGATGCAAAGCTAAACATATATAAAGACTTATCTTTACTTGTGTAAATATTCACTGTGGGAATTTCATTAACTTAAGCATGTGCTTTAATTTCTCTCATTCCAGAGAAGATTTTATATGTTGAAACAAATGGAATTGCTATTTTGCAACACACACAGTTCTCTAGACTGTCAGATAACCTTTATGGCAGAATAATCGGAGGTTATTACTGATGTGTTAACAGGGGAGGAAAGAAGAGGAGAGAGTCCTGTTTTCTGGGAAGCTGCAGTGTGCTCTGAACAAAAACAGAATACACTTCTCCTACTCTACTTGTCAAGCTATTCTTTTGTTTTGTTTTGTTTTCCTCTCCACTTCTGCAGTGAAAAATGGAACAAAAAATGTTTATGGTGGCACTAAAATTACTCGTATGCATGTTTAGAAAAAATAATAATAATCCTGAAATGATAATGGTGTGATTCTTGCACCTAAATGCCAAAATTGCATCAACCCTAGAGGTTTTGCCTGGAACTGGGCATGGGAGTTTCCCGATGTAGATGCCTGCCCCTTAGCTGCTCTTCAAGTTCCTTTAAAAAATCTTAGAAGGGAAGGAGGCAACTTCAGGATCAAATCTTTCCATCTGTTTCAAATGCCTTCTTCATGGTGGTATAAGCAGTAGAAATATTTCTTCCTATCCCAGGAGATTAGTGTTTTTAATTCAATAGGTATCATTAACAAAAAAAAAAAGTTGATTAAACCACAGTTGCTGACTGACTGTGCTAATGGATTACCGTGTAGTCAAAGCAAGGTATCAATAGGGTCTCTCAGCTGCAAATGGTGACCTTAGATGCAGAAATATTATGACAGAATCTTTTACTGATTTTTAGGTGTTTGTGTCTGTAACTCTATTTGATGACATCATCATTAATTCAAATATTAGGGACTTCTGAAAGAAATAGGGTTTCTCTTTTCAAGTCAATCCTAAACATGCTACTCATGGGTATTATTGGTAATATGAATCTAGTAAGTGTGTTGCTTACACAACCAATGAAGATTTAAAAAAAAAAAATTCTTGAAATGTTTGCTGCTGCCGCTGGAAGTAGGGTGCTTGCATAAATAGTTTAATTAAAAGTTTCAGTCTTCCAGCCAACTGGAGGTGGGTGGTGGTGGTGTTTCCTCACTCCACTTTCATAAAAATGTCAGAAATAGTTAGAATGATCTGGGTAATTACGTACTTCATTAAATAATTCTAGATGTGTAGTTTTTGTTGTGTTCTCGTTCTTTATTTTATACACAGGCTATTTTAGACTGGACTTATTTATTTTTAATGAGAATAACAGGAGGTTTAAACCAACACTTTGCTCACCTACAAAGCTCTGAGGAAATCGTTACTCAATAAAACACTTCAACACATTCTTGAAACCCTTACAGATTAATAGGATTTCCGTTAAGTGTGTGTTAGTGTTTTCTTTTTGGAAGTTTATTCAAGAGGTCCCAACCATTCAGCAGAGGTTGTCTTTGTTGTAACATCTTCATGAGTACTTTGGCTTGAATTTCATCTGTGCTTTAGCTACTTTTCCTGAAATGTCCTGTATCTTAGCTGAGGCGTGAACCTCCAGCCAGCTTCATAAACCTGGTGCCTATATTTTTCATTGGTTCCTACTCTGCCCTCTGTCAAACAGCAGTGTGGCATCACAGCTCCCCTGACAGTCAACGTCTGCCTACCTAGAAGAGCTCCTTTCATAGCTAATTCACAAACCTGGTGGGTGATAGAGATAAAAGCCTAACTGTAGTTTATAGTTTGCTGATCACCTCAGGGAAGTTTCACTAGGAGCTGTTCCAGAGGCTTTCAGGTTTTGTGCCATATATCTGGATTCCTCGGGAAAGAGGTAGCACAGATTTCAGGCTTTGCAGCAACACGTGATTAATTCTGATACCACGAGTCGGATGTGGGCAAACACTGTCACAGCTTGTGTAGATCTGCAGCGTTTGGCAGTCAAAATACCCTTTTTAAAATATATCCCCGTTGCAAGCATGTTCACTTAAGCAGTATCAGAAGACCAGCATTTTTGAGTAATCTCTTTTTGGTGCATAATGCAGGCGCGTGAGGAAACAAACGTTCTTTGTCTATAAGGACTCAATTAACTGGAGCCATAAGTTGCTTTACTGTATGGCTCACATCTGTTTTCCAGCTGATGGAGTTTTTAAGGTCAGGCATTACCTGCAAGCCTGGCATCAGCCTGGCCCATTGCATCGGTTGCTGTATGCTGGAGTTCAGGAGACTTTCCAGGCATCACCACAGATTGCCCGCTACAGGGATGAGAATTGCATGGCCTTAGTTACCCATGAGACTCTTAATTCATACCTGTGATGATAAGGTAATGGCAAGGAGGCTGAAGGAAATAGAGGCAAGGACAGAGCATTCCTTGCATGATGCTTTTATTCAATCTGTCTGCATCCTGCAGTTGAATAAACTGTTTTATTCCAAGCTTGCACAAGAGGAAACAGTCTGAATGTTGCAAAAATACTTTATTTTCTGTTGCTCTGATTAAATTGTTATGCTTGCAATGTTATGCTGCTGTTGAATTTGCATAGGTTGTGCAACATAGCCTAACATGATGTCTTCTGTTGCTTATCATTATGTTTCTTCTTTGCTAGTGAGGGGTAGGAGATCACATCGCTGTATCTGAGGCAAGGGACAAGGCTCCATCCATTCAAATCAATTCAGAAGGAGGCTTATCCAGAAGATTTGTACATTACTGAGGATCTTCCCCCGACACACACCTATGAGCATGTATCCTCTGCTGACCTGCTCCATGCTTCATGTGAAGCTGGAGTGGCAAAAGCCAAAAATGCCAAAACATGAGTATCAGCACAAGATGGGAGTGTTGCCCATTCCTGCTGGTGTTATGATCTCTGAGCGTTTCTTGCATTTGGCTTTCTGTGGTCCTGGGCGTGATCCCAGCACGAGGCCCCAGCTGGGAGATATCTGCCTGCAATGGCTGAGTTTCCTCCAAGGTTTCCCCTGGGTTTCCTCTCTCCTTGGTCATGACGGCTGTCTGGTGTTAGCGAAGGGTGCTCACCAGTGAGGGAAGCTGAGGAAAGCCGGTATGTGTTTCCTTACAGCTGGTAATGTTGTAAAACAGATTTGACAGAGGATGTGCCATAAATATTTACTGTGCTATTCCACTATAATTTAATGATGGAAACTTGTATGCAAGCTTTTATTTTTAAGAGCAATTTCCTGCTCCTCACTGTTACGCTCGGATAGCTGCCATTTCCCCTGGTGCTTCTGAGAGCAGCGGTGCTGATGCAGTGCTGTAGCGCACCCTAAGTGTCTACACCAAGTGCCGGTGTAAACCTCTGACTGTGCTCAGTGTGCTTCCAAAGCCTGAGCTGACCTAGAGGAGCAAGGTGTTTTCATAGCTTGCCTCCTTGTGCCAGTGTCATTTTCATTTTTGATGAAAATAAGTGCAGAGAGCTTAAAAGGAAAAGTGAATGTATTCTAGGTAGTTGCAATACGCTTTGCACCCAAAACTTCAAGGGTTCTCACCTCCCCTTTAAAAAGAAAAGCAGAACCATTCTCATAAAGAACTGAAAATAATTACAAATAAATTCTTCTATGTTAAGTGATGTCTATTACAAAAAATTACATTATTTCATATAACTTGGTAGGAAACATAACTTACCATTTTAATACTTCATTATTTAATTATATCAGCTCATTGGTTTATGTTTTCTGACTTGTTTATCTAACGGCCAAACTGTGTGGCTTCATTTAAAGTATCAAAATGTGAAAAAATGTTGAACCGTGTCCTCCACCCTGAAGAGTAATGGAAGAAGGCTGCTGTATTTCTGAGTTCTTTACTTCTGGATTAAGTCAATTATTTCAGTACTATAAAGAAAAAGCTTGTGTCTCGGACAATAATTACCAAGTAGACACTCTTTAACACCCGGAACATCTGGATCATGTTGACTTTTTTTTTTTTTTTACCATGGCAAAAAGGGTGAATGAAATATAATTCCTGCTTTCTGATGTCATGAGGATTTCTTCAGTCTCACGGCAGCTGGAGCTCCCAATCCCTAAGCATTTATATATATATATATTTAAGTGTTGCAGATGTTATGTGTTTTTTAAAAGAATTGACACAGCTTCCACCAAAGTGACTTCTGTGTCAAATGGAGTGGATGAATGAATCAGTCTTTATGTTCAGCTTTCTTTGTTAGTCATTATTTTAAGCAAAATACAGGACATCAATATTCTCATAGGATATATTAGTGGTATCAGAATAAAGTAATAATTGCCCGTTGATTACAAATAGCTTAAGCTATTCAGTTTTCATCTTCTGTTCTGTGGTGGGTTTTCTTTTTTGTTCATAAATTTTTCTTGGATCTCTATGTATGTTTGGTTTTCCTAAGTAGCTTTAATGTTCTATTATTTCTAGAATAATATTCTTAATACAATATAATCTTCGGTGATAAACTGTAGTAGGCTGGCTCTGGGTCAGAAGAAAGCTATGCTAAATTTTAGTTTGAATTTTAGGCCCCTTGATAGGTTTTAAAAAGAAAGAACGTGCATTAAAAATGGTTTGACTCTTTTATGTGGTGGATTAGCCTGGGTTTAGCTGCTTTGAAATCTGGTAATCAGATAAAGTCCTGCACAAAGCAACTGCAGCTCTTTGCACTAGTGCTTACGGTGTGGACCAGCTTGAGGTCAGCGATCAAGATGAAGGTACATTTCAAAGGATTTCCCTTGGGAATGAGTGCTGAGCATTGCTGATGGATCAAAAGCGCTGGTCTGTGGCAATGAAAAGGAGCAGAGAAGCACTTACTGTCATGGAAGTACAAACTGTGTTTGCAATAACACTTGGCATCCTTCGCAAAGTGCATGGCTATCAGGGCAACTGAAAGCATGACAGCCACTCTTATGTTTCCTTTCAAAAGCCTGTGCTACATACTTAATCTTCTGAGCAGAATTATTTAACCAGCTGTGGCACTTCTCTTTCATGTCTGGATGAGGAGGCCTAAGCACCGGTGTAGGTTTTCTGAGAGAGAAGCCGGTTGCTTTTCCCTGGCGGTGGAACTGATTCAGCTTTGCTGAGGCAAACGTCTCCATCAGCGGGGCTGTCACTGCCCTGCTGTTGGGTGCAGGTGGGATTGTGACAAGTCTGGGCAGAGGGAGGGGGCCCAGTCCTCTAAAATAGGGCTTCTGTTGCCACTTTGGGGTGAAGTGGGGAGTTTTTCCTACCCACTTCCTACATTTGCCCCAAACTGCAGTCATTTCTATTGGCTGGACCCTGTAACCTGCAGAGGTGAATGTGAATAATGCTGTCGTTGTGATACAGTCATGCACATTACGGCCCTGGATCCACTGAAACTTGTGGGCAGGCACACACAAGCAAAAGGCAATAAAGCTGTTCCTTCTTTACATCAGTTTAAGGGCTCACCATTTCTCATGGTTCAAAACAACAGAATGAGCTCACTCATGTATGTATGTCTAGCAAATGCAGCAAGTCATGTTCGGTGGGATTGATGCAGACCCATAAAATGAGAGTCTCAGGTAGCTTTTGTTATTCCAGCTGCTATTACCAGAAACTTCCATGAAGAAGTGGCTGCTGGTTTTTGGCATTTTATTGCACAGGAGAGTTAGACATTGTACACGATATAAGTTGTTTTCTGTCTTCCCACTTGCTCTAGGAGCAGATCCTGGGTGCTGAATAATAGGTTTGTATTTTTCTGCTCCAAAAACTAAAGTGGTCTTGTGTTGGTTATGAACTTATGCTGTTCACAGAAATTCTTTCTTCATAGGCACCTGGAATTTCTTAACTGGTATGTTCAGTGCTAGTATTGTACCTTGAATTTGTTCAACAACTGCCATGGCAACTGTGTGGTGGCAGCAGACTTGAGTGACCTAGAAATAGCCTGGTGATCTGTCTGTGGGTATAATGTTTTTAAAAGATTATTACCAGTGCAGGACAAGCAGTAGCCATGCTTAAATGGTAAGTGTAATGTGATGGAGAATACATTAAATCTAGTAAGTCAGTTGGGAGAAGATGGTTTTAATATATTTTACATAAACAGCAGGCACAGGACAATGATCAGCAACTAAGAACTTCCTGGAAAGCCTTGTATCAGTATGTAGGAAGCTGATTTATATGGTGGGACTGTTAAAACTTGGGGTTATCTTGGAGTTTCTGTGACTGTATTGCGAGGGAGAATTCCTGCTGTATCAGATACTTTTGCTTCATTGCCCCTGTATTTGTTCTGACGATTCTGCTTTCCTTATGGCCAACGTTGTGCTCTGGAATTTACCTCGGAGTGCCCAGGGACTGACTTCTCAGCAACCACTTGTAAAGTTACACCAAGATTGGAGTGAATTCATCTGTAAAATTGCAAAAATCCATTTCTGCATCTGTGGCACCGATGATAGCACTACAAGTTAGCAACGAGAACATTAGTGGTGTTATGATGTCTCAGTCAGATCAGTTACAGCTGAGCTGTTTTCAGCTAACATAGCCAGCTGCAGCTGCTGCTGCTGTTTTCATGTTGATCACCAGAACCAAATGGAAGAAAAAGGAGAGAGAAACTGAGCAAAGGGCAAGAAGGTAATGAGGTGGTGGTATTGATGTGACAAAAACAAAACAACAAAAAACTTATTACCTTCATATTTCCACTCTCCTTAGGTGGGAAAAGTGATGGGGAAAAAAAGAAAAAGGGGAAAAAATTTAAATGAGGCAGAAGATGGGCTCTCATAAAGGACAAATGCAGACTGATGGCTGCTATTGCTCCCCAGGCAGATGTGCTGCTCTGCTGGAGTTGTTTGCAAGTGTGTCTTACAGCTTCTCTCCAGTCTTTTCATTAGAGACTGGAAACTCATTAACCTGGAAGGTAGCCAATAGCTTTGCTTTAGCTCATACTCAGGTATGAAAGTGCCAGAGGTACTTGGCAAAGGGGCACAGAGCAGGCGTGATTACATTTTAAGTGCTGAAATGTTAATAGGGCCCAGGGAAAGTCCTCCCTCGTGAACAGGCTGCTGTGCAAGCATCCGGTCTGTGCCTTCCTCAGCAATGTCCTGTGTCAGTCACCAGGACATAAAAGGCACTGGCTTGGAGCCTGATCCCCGATGATAACGTGTACCAAGAGGTGCCTGAACTGATGCTGCCAGGTACTTTCAGAATATGGTTACGCAGTTACTGGGAGTGAAATACTATTCAGTAGTTGTTTAACGTGCAGCAAAGAAAATATCACCCAATTTCCTTTCAAATGTTAGCCTTAATGCAAAACCTAAAAGAATAGATTAACTAAAAAGTTCATCTTCCGCTTTTGCTTGTCTTTGTCCTCTGGCATTGGAACAAATGACTGTGCCAGCGACCTCCTCCCAGCCTTTTGCTGCCAGATGTAACACAGCGTTCCTGAAAGGGCAACGCTTTTTCTGCCGACCTTTGTTTGCTGAGACATTTTAATGTATACCACTGAATATGCCTGCTCCTGGTTATGCTTTGTGGCTGTTTGAACATAAAATGTAAGAACTTGGTAACAACAGCAGTGACTGTAGTTCCTTGGGTGTCTGAGCTGGTTTGCTGTTATTTAAGCAGCATAACTCTGCAATCTCCAACTCCTTTCCATGCTTTCTGATGATCCTGTCTTAAAATGGCTCTGGTGCTGATGGGGCCTGTTGGGCTGCCCTTGCATTGCTCAAGTCAGGGATGTGATTTTGAAGGAAATCTCTGGATCGTTTGGGGAAACTGGAAATGACTTCCCTTGTGTGAACCATGTTTAGATTCAGGATCTGCAGCAGAGATAGAGTCCCAGCAAAGGACTGTGCCTATTCAGGTACAGTGGTGAATCACAGAATCATCTAGGTTGGAAGAGACCGTCAAGATCACTGAGTCCAACCTCTGACCTAACACTAACAAGACCTCCACTAAACCATATCACTAAGCTCTACATCTAAACGTCTTTTAAAGATCTCCAGGGATGGTGCCTGAACCACTTCCCTGGGCAGCCCATTCCAATGCCTAACAACCCTTTTGGTAAAGATGCTCTTCCTAATATCCAACCTAAACCTCCCCTGGCACAACTTTAGCCCATTTCCCCTCGTCCTGTCACCAGGCACGTGGGAGAATAGACCAACCCCCACCTCTCTACAGCCTCCTTTAAGGTACCTATAGAGAGCGATAAGGTCGCCCCTGAGCCTCCTCTTCTCAAGGCTGAACAATCCCAGCTCCCTCAGCTGCTCCTCGTAAGACTTGTTCTCCAGACCCCTCACCAGCCTCGTTGCCCTTCTCTGGACTCTCTCAAGCACCTCCATGTCCTTCTTGTAGCGAGGGGCCCAAAACTGAACACAGTACTCGAGGTGCGGCCTCACCAGAGCCGAGTACAGGGGGACAATCACCTCCCTAGACCTGCTGGCCACACTGTTTCTTATACAAGCCAGGATGCTGTTGGCCTTCTTGGCCACCTGAGCACACTGCTGGCTCATATTCAGCTGCCTATCAACCAGTATTCCCAGGTCTGTCTCTGCCAGGCAGCTTTCCAACCGCTCATCTCCCAGCCTGTAGCGCTGCTTGGGGTTGTTGCGCCCCAGGTGCAGGACCCGGCACTTGGCCTTGTTGAACTTCATACAGTTGACCTCAGCCCATTGGTCCAGCCTATCCAGATCCTCCTGCAGAGCCTTCCTACCCTCGAGCAGATCGACACACGCACCTAACTTGGTGTCGTCTGCAAATTTACTGAGGGTGCACTCGATCCCCTCATCCAGATCATTGATAGAGATATTAAAGAGAACTTGCCCCAGTACTGAGCCCTGGGGGACTCCACTAGTGACCGGCCTCCAACTGGATTTGACTCCATTCACCACAGCTCTTTGGGCCCGGCTACCCAGCCAGTTTCTAACCCAATGAAGCGTACGCTAGTCCAAGCCAAGAGCAGCCAGTTTCTCGAGGAGAATGTTGTGGGAAACGGTGTCAAAAGCCTTACTGAAATCAAGGTAGACCACATCCACAGACCACAGTGTCATTTGCAGGTCAACGTTATTGGTTTTGAGACAGCTACTTGCAAGGTATTATAGTCCAAAACAATTCTTAAGTCGAAGAGAATATATCTTCTGTGGCATAGGTGCTTTTATATGCTTCAGTAGTCGCCGACAGTCAGTGATAAAGCTTCAGTGAATTTCCTGTGAATTAAGGTTTCCTGGAATGTAATTTGCCAAAAAGTATGTTACCCTAAATTTTAAAACAGTTTTAGAAGTCTAGACTTAGTGTTGGTTAGCAGAGATGTGTAAGCTGATAGGAAAGAAGAAAAATTGCCAGGATCCTGCTGTCTCACTGGAAAAGGCAAGGTATTGCCTTATTATTTGTTGCCAGGTATCCCACTGCCAGTAGCAAAGACCCTCTTTCGGTGCTTGAGGAGATCAAATGAGGAAAAAGGAAAAGCTGGTAATAAATGGGTGTTCAGATGATCCAAATCATTACTGTTCCTTAAAAGCTTCACTTCAGCCAGCTGCTTTTGGCTTGTCAATTTTCAGGTTCGGAGATGTCCTCCCCGCTCTACACGCATGCCTGCTCACTGCATTTCCCCCAGTAACACTGCTGCGCCCAAGAGCCAGGGTGCAGCACGCTGCTGGTGGCACCAATTTCAAAAACCCCTGTTGCATTCACTTCATCTCTCACTAGTGCTACTGCTCCCTGCTTTGCTGCTGGGATTCTCTTGCGTTCCTGTTTCAAAATAAATACACAGGCTTATTTGATACTGAGCTGATGGCCTCACAGGATTACTTACTATAACCTTAAGATGTTGGCTTGTTTTTCTTCTTGTACTGCATCTTACAAAATTATTCTATGGGTTAACTACCCTGCCACTGTAAATAAGAAGCACTGCTGTCGTTGCTTGCCTGGATCGGTTCTGGGATGCTGGTGCTCGCTGGTACGGGAGGCAGCTAAGCTGAGGGAACAGAGGAGTGATCCTCTGCGCTGTCTGACGTAGCATTGGTTTCCATTGCTCCTCATGAATCGCTGTCTGAACTGGGGAGCAGGTCCTTTTTATTCTAAAGTGGGCCACTCTAATGGCTCATAGACATTAAACTCCATGATTATCTTTTGCATGTCTCTGACGAGTGAGTTAGGGACTGGCAGTGGTCTGTAGGCAGCAAGTTTAAGCTGTACCAAAGGAGGCAGTTATGAGGGTGAAATGATGTTATGCAGACCAACAGTGGTGTTTATTTCACTTCTTTCTTTTAGCTTTGAAATGATTTTGACCTCAGTTACGTTGCTGCGTTTCAAAGTATACTAAAGGAAAAGATATCTTGGACATAGAGTGAGATTACTGGCAGTTTGGGGACGGTCCCTACCCAAGAGATGGTAACCCTGTGGCATCCCTGCAGGTGGCTGTACAACCCATGGCTTTGAGAAAGGTCAATCTGATCGGACTGTGAAGTGTGTTTAAACCAGGTGGGAGTCTGCTAGACTGGATGGATCTGCCAGGAGCACTTCATACCTTTTGAAAAGAACAATAGTAAATGCTACAAAGTGAGAGACAAGCTAAGGTCAGCATTAGGGTTATAATGATTGGTTTTCTCAGGATAATTAATGGATTGCATGGAGGAAACATCCTGAGGTACTTCACAGGTTTTTCATTAGAAACCCCTTTTATGTGTGAAATGGAAGCAAAAAGGCTGAGATGGGAAGAACTTTGGTTTCAGGGGAAGGTTACCCTGAGAGTTTAACTAGTGGCTTTCCTCCTTTAGAGCTGGGAAACTTTTTAAATAGCCAAATCTGCTGCAACTTTAATATTCAGTAGCTCTTGGATTTTAAAGGTATGTAGTCCCTTCAGGAAGTTATGACGAAGTCGTAAAGTATACGAGTATATATACGTTTACTCCTCACCGTTTCTCTTAATAGTCCGTTGTCAACAGTTCATTATAGGGAATAAACCAAAGCTGTCCTTGATAGGAAGAATCTTAGGATACAATCATGATCCCCCTCCTATCCCTCTGCACCCTTTATTTTTCAATCATTTCTATTTTAGAGAAATAACTTTAGCAGAGTGGTTCTACCTGCCTGGTCACGTTATATGGTGTCCATCATCTTTATGCTGAGGGATCCATACAAATAACAAATTACATAAATGTCTTCAGGACAAAGTCTGTTTCCCTGAAAGGAAAAATATAATGTAGTTGTCTTGTGAGGAGGGACCCTAATTGGCTTTGAACTGCCTTTGTAAAAAGGACACAAACTTCTGAATGGTCTTTGAGATATTTTTTTTTCTATAGGTTAAAAAAAAATATAGACTGAGAAACCTCCCTTTAAAAACCCATAGACTGAGAATAACTAATTGAGTAAGAACTAGCACATCACATACTGTATTTTGCAGGGACTTGGACATGTCTTGCAGCTTCTGTGGGTAAATATCTATTAAAAGATTGATACTTAGAACAGAGCCCTAAGAGGCTGACAAGAAGGAGGAAAAGCTGAAGGGAGAAATATATTGGCTAGAGAACGGGATAGATAAGCATATTATGCCTGATTATTCTCTTAAAGAGAAACTGATGGTCTCTCAGTAGGAATGCACTGGTGGCTCGCTATTTCTCAAAAAAAAAAAAAGTTATTTTTAACATTTAAAATATTTCTGCTGGAAAATTCCTGAATATTCCAAATATGTAGCTCTGAGATTTTAGGTGAAATATTAGGTTTTAAAGAGCTTGCTAATTCCTGTGTTTTATTAGTCATGATCAGTATTGGCCTAAAAACTGATGTAGACTGCAATATTTCTCTACGGCAATGCAGATAGTTTGCTCACCAAAAGCCGCAACTGCTGCTAACTAAGCTATCCCTACATAAAACCTTTTAACAGTGATTTATTGTGTCCTCTTTGTACTTATAGTGTCGGTAGCGCTCTGTTAGAAAATTTGCACCTTGAACCACTTTGATAGAAGAACGTAAACAGTCTCTTATGAGGAGTTTAATAATTTAATGGAAGTTCATTGTGTTTACATAAATTTCATTCTTGAAATTATTTTGTGGTTGTGGGAAGTTAGCACGTGCTGTAATCTCAGAACTATTGCAAAGTTCTGTGAAGAAAATGAAGATGGGAGGAGCAGCAGATGATGGGAGAAGCGAGAGCTGAGAGGAACAGGTTTGGATTTCAGGTGGCCACGTGGATAGGTCTCCCTCACCCCCCGTGCTTTTGGCTCTGTTTTAAGAACAAAGTGTGACATTATACTGGGTGTAAATGCTGAGGAGGCGAGTTAGTAAGCATTCCACTTCCATACTAATTTGACACCTGAACAAGTCTTTATGTTAAATTTGCTTTGAGGTTGGTGGAAAACATTTTAACACTCAGCACACTTGATTTCTTCTTTTTTAAACTTGGAATAGCCTGGGAATCATTAAGTGCCAAATGCTTTCATCAAGCCCATAAACAAAAGGGGATTCTATAGTAAATCCATTTACTCTCCTGAGGTTTCAACAAAACACATTTTCACTTATTCAAAGTGGAGGAATAAATCTGTAGCTCTTTTTTAAAGAGACTCACTTCGGGGCCCTAGGAGGCAGACACAGTACTGGATTTAAAACAAAAGCTGTAACAAAGGCATCCTCACCAGGCTCAGTAAATTGTGCTGACATTTTATACATCTGTAATATGTCTGCATGTGAGAGCTATTCAGGCGCTACCCAACCTAGCAACACAGATAGCCGCCAATGAGGGGAAAAATATGTGCTATAGAGATGCTGCCTTTTGATTAAATAAAGCGATGTTGAGTGAATCAGCTTCGTGACTGAAAGAAAAAGCTGTGCTCCGGCTCTTGAGAGAGAGAAAATTACTTCTACAGCAATGGAAAGCTTAAACAAACAATCTGGTGTTTTACCTCTATTTAATCGCACTGTACTTTTCTTGAGATGTCTTTCTCATCGCAGATCATCTTTATATGTAAACACACTGGTAATTAACCTTGCCTGACTTATTTAACAATGACACAGTCGCTGCTTGGTAGAGGCTCTTAGCTCAAACACAGGGCTGACATTACTGAATAAATAAAGCAAAGGGACGCTGGCTGGATCTGGAGGTTGGCTTCTGCACCAGATAATAACCCTGGATCACAGCTGGTAGGGAATATATCTGTATGCAGGCATCTGTTGTCTTATGTCTTGGAAATATAGACTTTTATATGCATTTGGTGGCAGAGGTTTTCTACCAAGCATCAGGTGGCAGAAGCTAGTCAACCGCTAGTTTATTTAGTGCAGAATACATGTGTATTTTCTGAAAGACCAGGCTACAGCTTCTATCAGAACTCAGTTTTAACATTTTCAGTTGGTCAGGAAACTTATGGACCAGCACTGCACTTGTCAGGCCCCTGACAGGCGTCCCTCTCGCCGTGGTGAGGGGGAGCAGTCAAAATACTCGGCAGGCACCTGCAGCACCTGCTTCATCGACTCCATATGGCTGCGGTCAGTCCAGCAGTGATGTGGGGCCGCTCTGCAGGCAGCTACAGCCAAGTACAGGAAAGTCTTCCACCAGGAAGCACTAAAAATTAAAATTATTATCTAAAGTATTTTGCTTGCAGAAAGGAGACTCTTTCTGATGAGAAACTGTTTTTTTCAGATCGTTTAAAAAAGACGCTTTGAATCTTTATATATAACTTCTAAAGAAATAGTATGCATGAATAAATAAAATTAGCAATGAGAATTTCTGGTTTCCAGATGTGTGGGGCCAGTAGTAGTACTGCTAGGTTTGATGTGTTAATGCTGAAGGCTTTATGGCCCTTCCCCCCCTAAAAGTGGTAAACAACAGCAAGGAACTTGTTAAGAAAAGCTGGCAACACTGATTCTTGGAGTTCAAAACACAGAGGTTTAACAGAGGTTTACAGAGGTTCAAACTTACAGAGGTTTTGAAAATGTCATAGGAATCGTATTTATTTGTAAGGAATATCTGGAGCTGGCAACATTGTAAGAGATTTGATTTCTTTAAAATGCATTACACTAGGTTCATATACAGTTGCTGGCTGAACTCAGAGGACAGGGACAGGATCTGTTTTAATGGGGATTGCTTCATTGAAATTCATAGTAATTTGGCTGGCTTCACAGAAAATGTTGCAGACAGTTGGTAAAACTACATTATTCACTTGATACCTCTTGTTGCTTTGGACTTTCGGAGGGCATGTTTAGACTTCATGGTCAGACAGAATCTGACAAAGCAGCCCAGTGCAGCGACTTTGAGAACAGACACTTCACCTCAGGTCAGTTCTTGCCCAGAAATTATTGATGTGGCTTCCTCACAAAAGTCACAGGCACAGCACATGAGGAACAGGCCTTCAATAAGAAACCTTGGGTCCACAAGCACAAACTGAGGTGGTTAGATGAGAATGGAAATGAGAAAAAGCAGAAACATGAATTGCTTGTGTCAGCACTAAACTGGAGGAGGGAAAAAATGAAAAGGTAGCTTCCATGCTTGTCTTCAAATTAAAAATAAATTTCTTCATATTAGTAGTAATGAATTATAAAGTGAATAATTCTCACTTAAGCAACAAAAATGTTTTGGTGTTGACAGTCTTTGGGGTGTGAAAGGAAAAAGCATCATCCAGCAGTGATAAATAACATATGGAATATGAGTTTTCTAGCGATGTTTACAGAGTACTTTCATGCATGTATTTTTTTAGTTAAGAACTGTTCTAAGGGAAGTAGATTTTCCCTCATCTTCCTGTTTCTTCTCCTACAGAAACTACCTATCATACAGACAAGCAGTGCTAAGAATGTTCCCAGTATTACTTCGATTATTGTAGATAAGCTTCTAGAAGAGGTTAGGTTTTTGTGCTCACCTCCCTGTACAAAACAAAACTAATGCTTTTCTCCTTGAAAGAATAGCCCTGCACCTGTGAAAGGTTAAGATAGCAGGCACTTCCCAATTCCTGTGACTTTGCTTACCCCTGTCTAAGGAAGTTCAGCATTCATCCCTTCTGAAAATCAGTCCAAGTTGTATATGTAATTCTGCTGTGCTGTCTTGAAAAAGTCATGCGATGTGAATTGAATCTTTTGTCTCTTCTTTCCAGTAACTAAATGAAAAATGCAATTACTTCTGGCTTTTAGGCTACTCAGGGGATGTCTTGACTTGAAGTCATGAACCTTGGCTTGCTTGTGTGCAAAGCACAACTGGGGCCGAGCTGTGAAACATGGGCTGTGTCATGGAAAGTAGGCAATGCCAGGTGGTTTGGAGCATCCAGAGGAGACCACGTGGTGTCCTATTTAGACTGATGTGGCTTTGTTCTGAATATAGAAGATGACTGGTTAAAAGTCTGTTTGAAAATAAAGAGAAAATCTATAGCAAAATGTAAGACCAGTGTTGTGACTGACAGTTTTATTCATAAGATGATATGAGAGCAATCTTCGAATTTAGCAATAGACTGCTAGGGCTGCTGCTCCCTGTGGACAAGGAAGACACACAAATCCTAAAAAAAGAAATTCTTAACATTCTTGTGACTAAGTTGAAAACAGCATTTTATATTCAGGCCTGTTTGGGTTTTTACTGATGAAACAAGAGTTGCATACATTATCACTTGTATACATAAAATAGTAAGCTTTTCTCGGTCTTAAATATATTACTGGCATCAGTCTCCCACAATAACTTTATCAATATGTCTCACTAATGGCAATCAGATCAGCTGTGTGCAGCAATAAATAAAATATTTAATAACCACCAACAGAAATAGATACGGTAAGCGCTATCAATATGATAAATGTGGGCACCATCCATCTTTGTAAAGAAGCGCTTCCTGTAAGTGCAATGTAAAATATACTTATGAAAGCTAGTGGTAATACAAATAATGGCAATCAGTTCTAATATTCATACAGATTCAGAATAATTTTGGATGCATTTGCAACAACAGATTTGCATCAGGTTTTTAGATAGCTTAAATATTATAATTTTATAAGGGAAATATCCATATACCAACACCATAACTCAGTTGCTGCAAACCTCTACCACAGATGATGAATAATTTCCAAGAAGAAACTATGTTCTTTATCACTGTTTCTTCCTCAATGGATAATTCAAAAAACTTCTACAGCCAAAGGGCATTTTTAAAGAGATATTTTAGCAAAGATTTAGCTAATAATTATCAAGGTTGTGTAGCAGTGTTTTTTCAAAGACAACTGTCAATAGAGGCAAAAATAAATAATGATCCAACATGGTAGGTAAAATATTTTATTTCTATGGATTCATATCCAGTTTGATAGAACACCTGTCATGCTAAACCTATACAATAAGGCATATAGGTAGTCAAACCTATGCTAATCCAGTTTTATATAAAACCTAGCATTATAGTTACTTCTTTTAAGCTCTCATTTCTTAGTTTAACTGAGAAGTGCTGTTTCTTACCTCTTCTGGCACAGTATTTGTTTATTTTTTCTAACGCTGTGTTCATTTTAGAGGAGCAAGGATTGCCTTCTGCTGTGTAACTATGAGATCTGTTAAACACAGCTTCATTGCAAAAGTTTTGCAAAGCTGAAAATCATGGGTCTTAGGGACTGCTTATTGTGATCAGTGCTTGCACAGCCGGGAAGGAGAGATTTCTTGTTTAATCTACACACATACATTATAAATGGCCTGAACAGATAATCAAGAGAAGTCAACGCTTCGGTTCAAGAATAGGGGAGTTTAAAAAATACTGGTAGGAATATAATGAATTCTTTCTCCTACAACTTTGATAGCTTCCTTTCAGCTATGAAGGGCACTATGAGCTATCCCTTCCTTTCACAGAGTAAGTGGACAATTAAACTCTATCTGAACAATTCAGATGAGCAGCATGGATTCCTGCATAGACTGCTCAGAGCAATTTCAAATCAGAATGAAAGACATTAATTTCTTTTTCTCACTGTAACTTTGCAACAGTAGTGTGTGAATATCACAGCAGAAATCAGCTGGGTGTTGCACACCCTAAGCAGTTTCATGGGGTGAACAGAAGTGTGATACCTTAACTTGCTCAACTTTTCTTGTGTTGAACTGCGTTACTGTAAACTGAACTGTTTCATCAGTAACTTTATATATATATATATATATATATATATAAAATTTATTTATAAAAGGATTACAATCACAAACAAATGATATTTTGAAATGTTTCACAAATAAAGGAGAGTGCACAGTGCTTAAAAACAGAGCAGAGGAAGATCTGCATGCCATGGTCACCCCAGTACCCCTAAAAGGTAGAGGTTTCGAACGTCCTGGTGGTAGCACCTCTGCTGGGTTAGCTCGGTGCAGGAGGACAAGTCTTGCTCAACCAGAGCTGTGCAGCGGGACTCAGAGCTGTGTGTGCAACCACTCTGTCTGTGTTAGAGTGGCTGAGGGCTTTAGAGCTTATCGCTAGGTCAAGTAAACACTGAGTAAACATCAGAAGTAGCTCATGGAAGGAGGAAAAGATGGCAACTTCCTTTCCAAGTAGGAGGACAGAAGTTTATGATGTAGTAAGGTATGACTTACACCTTACTAAATAAGGCCTTTGATATTTGAACCCACCGTCCTGCTTCAGTACTTCCTGCCTTCAGGTTTCTCATTGTTTCAGTTTGTTTCTCTTGGGAGGACTGCACCTTTGGATAATGGCGCCACTTGTAATTTAAAACAAAGAAAACCCTTTATATGAGCCTCAAGTTAAAGTTTCTACCCAAAGTGTTAGTGTATGCAGCTGCTGCGATCGTTACTATTTTTTCCCTTGCTGTCATGGTTTAAGGTGAGACAGTCTTCCATCCACTTCAGCTAATTATTATTCAGCTAATAATTGCTTAGATGAATAGTCCATTACTTAAGGAAATAAATCTGAATTGGGACTCTGTAGACTTTTGGCCTTGTATATATAATCCCATTGCCCAAATAATGGTGGCTGGGTCATGTGTTTCTTTGTGGGCTGTTTGAGCAGAGTTCCTGGGACCTGACCTCTGATTTGTTTAAAAACCTTTGAGCATAATTGCAACTTTAGGTTCATAGTTCCACATAAGCTTACTGAAAGAAAACATCAAAAGGATCCAGAGCAGAAAGTGGTGTTGTGGTCAAAGTGTCGTGCTGGGACTCGGGAGTCTTGGCTGCATGGAACTTGTTGGTTCCTTCTTTTGTAAAATGCGGGTGAGAATAGTGCTCCGTCAAACGGTTTGGGGGCAAATATTTGAAATAATGGTAAGGAAAAGGTCTCTATGGTAAATAGCTGAAGGTGGAAGGGAATGCATCTGAAGTTCTGATGAGTAGTTTAATAACCCATTTGTTCAATTCTGTCATGTACTTTTACTTTGCCTGTTGCTGTGGTATGGTTTTTGGTTTTTGTTTTATAAGTAGTAGTGATCCTAATTTGAGTTTTGTATTAGCTGTATACTTTAAAAGGAGAAGAAAAAGACAACTATTTTGTATCCCTAGTGAATACTGTTAATGAGTTTGCAAGAAAAATGCAAATCATAAATGGTCTTAAGCAATCAGAAGTCACTGCTATACTATCTAGAACGTGACAGCAATTGGGACAGGAGAATTTCAGATTATCGGGAAAACAAAGACACAAGCACCTCCCAAACAAGCAATGGTCTATTCTAGGTCAGATCTTCCTGTTTGGGGTGTTTCATTCAAGTGGGAGAATCTTGTAATATGAATATATGAGAATGTAGTGTAATTAATATAGCAGGTGAGTGTAACTGTTAGTGGTTAGTAGCTCATATTCTTCTGACATGTCAAAGCAGAATATTCTAGACTATCAAAATAATTATTTTAAAATTAGAGGAGAAAGTGTACTGCAATTCCATGTAAATCCAAAGATTCCAGATGTAAATTGGCAAAACAAGGTAGCTTTGAGAGAGAGTCATTAAAACCAAGCAAAACTGAAGACCAGAGAGGAGGAGCGAACTTTCTGGGATGGCTCAGGCACTTGTTGACACTCCAAAGCTGCAGACACACTGCAATCAGGAAACTAACATTAGCGTAGACAGGATGCATGAGTCAAGGATATTGAACTGAGATGAAAAACATGGGATTCGGGCATCTGCCGCTCGCCAATTGCTGGGCACTATTTGTGGTTCGTGCTGCTGATCAGAGCATACTGGAAAAGAAACAAAAATAGCTTAAACTGGGTTAACAGCTAACGTCTATCATGTGACTTACTGAAAGAGAGAATTGTTTAGTGGTAAGGACATGACTGGAAGGGGCAGTAAGGGAAACTCTCATAGCAGTGCGCTGCAGTTTTTGCCCACCATCCCCCATTGCTGGATCTGCTCATCTCAGCTGGTGAGGTTTATCAGCCTGAAATACTGAGTGTGGCCTGACAAGCAAAGTGAGGCCTAGGATCTGCAGCCTACATTTTGTTATTTTCTTTCAAAATGGGTTTTCTTCCAAATTACCACCCAGGCCCTGTAGGTATTCAAAACAGACATCATGACACGAACCGTTTATATGGTTTCATTTGGGCTGGATTAAAACCAAAAGATCCAAGTGACCTTGCTCAGGTCTAATAACAGCAATTCCTCTTTCTGAACATGTTTTGCTTTAGTAACAACACTTGCAGGTGTTTAGGTGGATGGATGTAGTCAAACAGTTCAACAGGACGGAGCAGGAACTTTGCATTTAACATGTGCCAGCTATACTGTGAGTTTGCTGTGAGCTTTAGATATATTGGTAACAAAAGACAACTATTTAGACATGAATCTGCTCTGAGCACTCAGTTTGGATAAACACACAGTATGTCTTGTTCTTGCTACCTTCCTGAGCCCCAAAACTTTGTCTGAAATGTAATTCCTACTCTGAGATATGCATGTGAATAGACTTTTGACATAATTTGACAGCATGTATTTAAATACCTTTTTCATCATATTTCTGGTATCTGTCAGACAAGAAATTTGACTCTTCTTTTGCAACGTTGTTTCTACAACAAGCATAAATTCATTGAATTTTTACTTCTGACCTGTGTAAGCTGTTTTGGCATCTCTGGCATTTTCTAGGAGCAAGTTGTTCTCAATCTCTACAGAGCTTGTTTATTTCTGTGACATTTTTAACCTGCTCGGATATGTTAGATAATTTTAGACAATGACAAGCTGATGCTCTGAATATGCTGATGCTTGTCTCTTGTTATTGAAAAGATCTATGCAGTGCTGAAAAAGTTTTTTCTTGTGACTGAAATTCCTTCTCTACAGAGAGGACAGATTTCAAAGTTTCCAAAATAGCTTGGAAAAACAGTGAAGAAAAACTACAGAGTAAAACTGTCAGTTATTTTAAGACCTGCTGTAGGCATCTGTCTGAAAACAGTCCTTGTGTTTGCTGTCCAGAAGTGCTCAGTTCTCTGGTTTGTATTTTCTAAAACCTAAAGCTATTTATACTTTGGACTCTAAGCTGTAGCATTCTTGCCTGCTTTACCTTTTTCTCCCGTACCATAGAGTAAGTAGAAGCACTATTTGCATTTATTTGGCCAACAAAGCTCAAATCTGAGGGGTGGGACTGGTTGGCTGCGCGTACATGGGGACGATTTGAATCCATTTATATATGTTGTCTCAAGTTTATAGGCTCTTGGTGTCCTAAAGCACTTTTGGCCCAGTGTTTATACAAAAAGGCTTATCTGACCTTTGTGTTTACATAGCATAATGGATTTGCCTTTCAAACACTGATCAGCAATGGAGGTTATCTTTGATCTCCCAAATTGTATCATGGTTTTTATACCGTGAATGAATTTGCCAGCTTTATTGATAAATTTCTGACTGGGAATGTCCCATTAACACATTCTGGGGATTGTATTAACTGTCCATGTCATTAGGCCAAGCAAAACCTCACAAACAGTGTTTAAGAGAATTGCTGAACTTCTAACAGAAACACATTTGTTATGTTTACTTTATCTCAAAAGCAAAAGCTAATAGAGTATGTTTGTTGCTTACTGGGTGTCTCAAATCCAAGTATTGTCTTTGCCTTATAAGGTAGATTTTGCTCAATAACTCCCTGACACTTTATTTAACTAGGTTGGTGCAGCCAAAGCATTTTTGCCAAATTACAATTAGGACATCTACTGTCCAGAATATTTATTGTAGTGCAGCTCAGTTATGTGAAAAACAACTTTTAAATGATGTGACTGTGACTGTTTTATAGTGCTGTTTTACATTTGGTAGTAGCAGTATTTCTTTGAAGATTTCTAAGGTTTCCTTTTCATTTCTCCTAAAGTTTTTTTTAGTATTTTTCAAAGCGCCCAAACATCCAACCCTTCAAGTGAATAAACACAGAAAACGCATAGAAGATTATTCCCTATGGTTCTCTCTATAATGTGGTAATTTGTGAGATGCTTTCGAAAGGTTTTCTTGTATGATTTTGAGATATAGACATTTGCTGCAATATGTTGTAAATACTTAGATAAATCTTAAAATATATTTCAGGAGGGCCCAGTCTTTGGCTGTGTCGCGATGGTGTCTGGTGCACGTGAGATGTGAAGGCAGAAGCAATATATTCAGCTAGCTCTTCAGCCTTCCAGTCGCTGAGACAAGCTGTTACGCTATCTGCAGCAGTTTAATGGGCTGTGTACACCAGCTGACAATCAGCAGGCGGTAGCATTGGCTCGGTGTACTTTTTTTTTTATTTTATTCTGAACGTTTTTCCACCTCCCTTTTTTTTTAAGGAATCCTGTCTAGGGACTGAACTGAAATCCAATGTTCTCTTAAATCCACATCTGACGTTGGGTCACACTGACTTTTGTTTTAGAAGGTGAAAACAGGAGAAGATTTGGCAGGAGGATGAGATTCAGGACTCCCAACTCTTGCAGAGAGTCAACTGATGGAATGCAAATCACAGAGCAAATGGTTATAGGCAGTAGTCACCCTTATGGCTTTATCTAGTCCAAGGCTAAAAATAGGAACTATTGCTGCTTCATGGTATCTCTGCATAGGCTGTGACCCCTTGGCTGACCAGCCCGGCGCATCTCCAGGGTTTGATGCTTGTTTGACGTTAGCGGTCAGAACCCTGCAGTTTTCTATAGTACTAGGGATAAGATCTCTTCTAGGAGGTGCTCTCCGATCAGGTGGCAGTGAGCACAGATTAAAGCATGGAGGCAAATGTCAGTGGCATCCTCAGGGCAGAGCCACCTGCAGGTGGTGCTGGGCTCTGTCCTTGGTGGGGCCACCACCAGGCTCAAATCTGCAGCCTGAATGCGTGGTTGGTAGGGCTATGAGAGAAGTCACTTGTCAAATGTGTTTCCTCTTCTATTATTACTTTCTTTTGGCTCTTGGCCTTCATAGGGTACTTGTACAAATTGTTCTGTTATATCCATGTTCGGCTGTATTTCACAAGTTACTTCTGAACTGATAGAGCTCTAAAATTTCTTAGAATAATGAGTTGGTTGGGATTTTTTTTTAAGGTTTTCATGGTCTTAGATTTTGTTTTGTTAGTGGTTTTTGCTCTTTTTGTTGGTTGGTTGGTTATTTTGTTGTTGTTTGCTGCTAGTGCGGTTATTACCACTACTTAGTCTACTATTAAACTCAAAATGATTAAGGCTTATATATTTACTAAACGTCATCTAAAAAGAAAAATAAGTTTAAATGAGACATTTCAGTGGATCTGTTCAGGTGTTTAGAGAGACAGCTCTGTATCAGCTATTTGGGCTGATCAGTAATATTTGTTTCACTTAGTGTTACGGGGCCTGAGTTCTGTCCCAGCCTCCAATGTAGAAATGCAACTCTGTGTTTGCTGTTTTCTTGCTGTGAAAAGTCTCAAGCTAGTGGTTCAGGCAGATGGGCTAGGCAAAACACAAGAGTGAGCAAGCACTTATAAAGGCAAGAAATAGGAACTAGATATCTGGACTCCAAAAATGCTACCATGTTGATTAAAATGAAAATACAAAACCTGAGCCTTTCATCTGATCTGAAGCATGAATACGAGTTCATTTTGAGTTTACAGAGCTGAGAACACTGGCATCCTTCAGACTTCTTTGGAAAAGCAGCCAATTCAAACTTCCTGAGAGTGAAGTTTGTGGGAAGCGGTTTAACGTATTAGAAAAGTGTTTTGAACTCCAAACAGAATAAGGTATTATGCTCAAAGATGATCCTTACGCTTAGAGAAGGAAACTACAGATTGTGAAACATTTGGGGTATGGCTTGATGTGTGCAGCTCTTCAAAATATTCTCATCACTGGGAACGTCTCATTAAAAGAATCTATTTTTCCCTGGGCAAATAAAGAAATGGGAAAGAGCTTTCAGACATTGTAATCAAACATCCATCCTTACAGACCCTTTGGAACAAACCGAACTTTAAAGATTGACTTAACCACACTAAATTTAAAAAGAAAAGTGTGTGGGGGGAACCACCCAAACGCGTACAATTATCTCCTTGGAGTCTTATATGAAATGGCATAAAGGCCTACTGTATAACACGCGCTCTACAGGGACACACGAGGTATGCAGAGCCAAAGAGCAGGGCGGGGACGAGAAGTGATTTTTACCTCAGACAAGCATCAAGTTAGCAGTCAGGGTGCCATCAATCATCTGAAACTGCATGTCAGAACTGGAGCTTTGGTTTCCGTCTGTGCTTCTGGTACACAGAGCCACAAACGCTGGTCGGGCTCCGACCAACATAACTGGTGGTGTACAGTCCTTGCCATCTTACAGACGTCGCTGTGCCACTTGTGAAGATAGCTATCAAGTCACCCCAAACAGCAATAAAGAGCAATAAAAGCCTGAAAGATTTAACTCCCCTCCTTTTTTCTTTTTTTTCTTTTCCTTTTAATCTTGCACCTTTTTTTAAACAGTGATTTTTAAAGGCTTGTCTTGTATTCCCAGCGGTATAAATTAGATGACCAGTAGGTTGCAAACAGATATTCTAATCACAGAGGTGCTGCCCTTGAGCTGTAGGACATATACTCAGCTGTAGGTGACGTATTACTGTATATTTCTGTATTAAGACACTGCCTGCCCATATAAAATCATTAAATATTCCCCCAAGTTGAGTTGAGTAAATGTATAGTTAAATCTCAGAAAACTGTTTCCTTCTGAAAAGAATGAAGTGGCTACTATTTTGAAATGTTTTAAAAATATGTCATGGGAACAGACTTCTTGGTGCCTACTCCAAAATTAAAAATTGCTAAAAGCACCAGTCTCCATTTAGCATCATGTACACCTACACGTGTGCACAGATGTATCAAGCATAGATAATTTTTGTAATGTTAAAAGATTTATTTCAGCATATAGATGAACCTTGATCTATAGGGGTTATTAGCAAAAGCTGATGTGTATTTCTAAAGGTTAACTTCTTGAATGAAAGCTTTCAATTTGCCTCAGATGTAGGTATGCTATACTGGCAAGTCCATGAGACTGGAAGTCTGGCTGTCCAGAAAAGAAAGTGGTGAAAGATGTAGAGAAAATGTCCTGTCGAGGGTGCAGGGAAGAAGAACAATTTCTGCTCATGACTTCTTGGAGATCCTTCTGCTCTCAGCTCTGTGTCACACCTTTTTCTTGTTGGGTCAGAAGCTAAATTTAGCTGCCTATTTGTGTTTGGTATTTAAAGCTGCAAAAGACATCTTCTGAACTGCTTTTCATATCATTAATCTAGCTACAAAGGCTTCTGATACTGATGGTTAGAAACAAGCATCTCATAAATGATAGGAATACTGATTTCATAGTCAGAACGTATCACAGGTACCAATGGACTAGCTTTGTACATTGGCTGTATCAAAAGAGGTACACGTGAAATTATCGAAGAAAACTCAGAATGTTTCTACGCTTGTGAAGTTGTTTTGGTTGGTTAATTGCTGTTTTATAAAGTTTTATTTTCAGTAATTTGGAGAAGTGTCTATTTTTGCAAGTTGCCCAGACCCCACAGGATGAAGCATTTTTTTCAGTAAATACAAAAGACAGTTGGGGGGAAAACTGTAATAGGCTTCCTGAGGATAAGGTAACAGGTAGTAGTGGAGAGAGATCCGTTTCTCAGTTCTTGTTCGGTGGATTAGAGTCCTTTTTTCATTTAGTCATCTATGTTCTCTACTAGAGAGGGTAATAAGATGTGATCAGCATGTTGCATGTGCACGCAACCATTTCTTGTCGCTATATCTTGTTCAGAATAAAATCTCTGCAAGAGTTTTGATTTCTGCTTTCACTAATCTGAGATGAAACCTCCAATTCTTGCTCATTTCTGGATCCAGGGCTGTTCAGAAGAGTGTTTAACTTATTTTCCCCTGCTACTTGGTTGCTTTCACTAGCTTTTTTGGAAATGCAATGCTGTTGCATGGACAGAAATCAGATAAGAGTGTTTTGTTCTCTGGTATTTAATGGATGAGAAGGGAAGATTTACCATTGTTTTTATAACTCCCTCTACAAAAATTCTTGAAACAAGAAAGCCCTTTCCAGCACCTCCTCTACTGAAAGCAATGTGGGTATGTTCTGTTGCTTTTCAAGTAGCAGAATTTATGAGGCTTTGAATGTGGTGAAGGCTTATTGGAAGCATATCAAAGGCTTCTGTGACTTTGTTTTCCAGCCACAGTGTAAAGGCCCTTCATGGACATTGAGCAAGGGACTGTAGCACTCCCCGTCCTCTATCAGAATATCAGCAATGTACCTCACTAAATTTTCAGGATTAATTGTGAGCTGAAATTACAGTTTAACAGCATTTGAAAATCTATAGTGAGAGTCTCCACAACATGCAGTAGCTTGGCTTAGCTGTCTGTTGTTTAGCTGGTTTTGTAATAGGGAAGAAATTCTGCTGAAATTAAGACTTTTGCAAACTAAGATGTTCCTTTGGGCTGGAGCCACAGGTGATTGCAGAAACTCAGCTGAAAGCTGACTGTTCTTATAGTTTCAAACATACCAGAATAAAACCTAAATGGATTTTTTAACTTGTGATTCTAGTTTTAGACAATGCATATGGCAATAGGGCTGGTACGTGTTTAAAAGGATGCGTCTTCTTCCTGTTCAGTAATACTGAAGGACATAACATTTAAGACATTCTGCAAGACGTGGTAGGTGCGTCCTCATTTACTTTGTCACGAAACCTTTCACATATCAGGGACAGCTTAAGAATTGTGCTGTATGACACTCTAAATGAGAGCCTTTTTTTTTTTCTTTTTTTTTTTTCCCCCCAGTATCTTGTGGTGGTGAGGGAAATAGATCCTGGGATTTGTATGTGCATGTGATAACTATTAACCCAGTGCACTCAGTGCCTCGGGATCAGTGAACTGGTCTGTTCTAGCCTATGCCTATACCTCCTGGAAACGTGTACGACTTCCCATGCAACTAACTCAGCCTTTCAGAAAATTAACTGTGAATTCAAAGACTGAGTAATGCAAAATCATAAGGATCTGAGCAGAAACGGCTTGTGTGGGTGAGGCAGGAGTCTTTGTTTGATGCCTTTCCATCTTCCCTGCCTGGATGCGTCTGGCACCGAACATGCTTTCTATGCCACGCTTCAATCTCTTTTTCCAGCCCTGGAAGTCACTGCTACTTGCCTGCTCTCGCCCGCCTGGCCAGCGGCTGCTGCATAAGAGGAAGCCCCGAAGGCTGCTGATAGCGCATCCTGCCTTCTCTTCTGCCAGTGAGGCGGACAGGGAAGGAAGGCACTAAACTGATATCCTTCCTTGTGTGTTGTAGCTTTAGCCAGCTCTACAGCAATGACTAAGAGTTTTGTGCTTCTTATCAAATGCAGTTTGCAATTTCAGTTTGGGCATGCAGGCTCCTATCACCAAAACCTGTCCTGTTATATGCTGTGAAGTGAAAGGTCAGGGTCTGCAGCTCTAGCCAAAAACAGCAAATGAAACAGGAAATAACAGGAAAACCAGATTTTTATTTTATTTTTCTGTAAAAATTTAACATAATCTTTCACTACGAGAAGAGTAGTGAAATATTTGTAATACTATCTGACACATGTTCACATAATGGGACAGTATTTTTCTAAGGGGATGAAGAAGGTGAGAGGAGAGAAAGAAATGTGTAATATTTACAAAAAGCATATACAGTGAGTAGGTTCAATTCTTTTTATCTATCTGCTTGCATGAAAACCAGTTCTGTGAATGTGTGCTCTAATGAGAGGTGAGAGAAGCATGGTCCATGTGTCTCAGTATTACAAAACAAATGCCTGTGACGAAATTGTTTGATCTTATACATCTCTTCTTAATGTTATTTGGTGGTGGGTTGATAGAAAGAAAATTAGAAACAATTGTGGCATATGCCTAACTTATTATGTTATTGATTTCTGAGGGATTACAGACATTTGCTCCTTATTGGCATACTCCCTCAGAGAGCTCATTCTTTTCCCAGTCTAATTATTTTCCTATGTACTTGATCTCTCGGTCTCCACCTGTAACGGAGCACACAGAGCATTGAGGAGGTTCTTGTTTTGACATGGAGAGACAAGGTTTTTCCCCTTGTAGAATATACTATTTGGAAGTAAATAATTTATCAAAATAGTTCAGTTTCGATGATGCAATTATGGACCCATTTTTCCTGCTAGGCTGAAGCTCCTAAGTAGACTGGTGGTGGTATCAAATGGATCCTGAGCTGGAGGTCACAGCTTCCATACAACACAGACCTCTGCTGGTTTTACAAACCATCAAACCTAAACCCTTCCAGTCATTTTAAACAACAAAAACATTAAAACTGAACTCATAACCATTTATTCTACAGCACTACAAAGAACTAACCTACAGGTCACCAGAGCAACAGTTGCTTGAAGGGCCAGAGGCTTCAGAGCCAGACCTGAAGTCTCCAGCTGAGGGAAACATTCTCCATCAGTTTTATGCTTTGTGTAAATTAGAGCTTCACCGCAAACTTTCATTTCAATCTTTCTGCTATTTTTCCTGTGCTGGTTGTAATAGCAACGGTGACTTTTTTTTAATAATATATATTGGACAGTAGAAGACAGCTAAGCAGGTGCAGTACTACATAGTAACTGGTGGGCTTCTCATGAATTTGTTCTCCATGCTTGCAAAGAACATCATGAATATAATTCTGTTAACAATGACAGAGTGGTGATGCCCCGACAATGTTTTGATGGGAAAACTTTGAATTAATTCATTCTTATTCTGGAAGCAAGAGAAAAAAGATTTGATTGATACAAAAAAAAAAAGTCCTGAATGCAGAAAGTAGATGTAGAATACACCTCCACTTGGAGGATACGTTGGATGGGTTATTTGGTGGTTTACATGTTTTTCTGAGTTTTCATCTAGTCTAATGCTCTTTCCGCTTGCATAATGTTTATAGTCAAAATAATCCTTTCTAACACTGGCTTACACTGTTTGTTTGTACAGGCACCTAGTGTCGAGAAAGGTACACTCAGATGGATTTCTACATTTTCCCATAATTCCATGACAGCGAGGTGTGCCACTTGACCTGCAAAAAGCCACAGAACCTCTCAAAGGGAAGCATCTTGCTTACCGCAGCCAGTGCGTACTGGCTATGACTTGCCCTACCCTGCTGTCTTTGCTAACGACAGTTGTTGTCTCAGTTTGGCCTTCCCTTATGTTATGAGCTTTATTATAGAGGGGGATATTTTAAGAAATAAGTCTTCCCAAATGACATCACTTCCCAGCATTCCTAGTGGGACTTAGTGGGAAAGGACAACCAAGAGCCAACACAAATATCATTTGAAAGGATGGGACTCACAAAGTACTGAAATAAATATCAGTCCGTAACAACACTTAAAAACTACATTTCTATGCAATCATATTTTTCTGGTACTTCATTTTAAGTACCATTTCTAAAGGTAAAACTTCTACCTTTAGTCTAAGTTAACTAACTTTGGCTTTTTATTTCAATAGTGTGTATATTAAAAAAAAAAAAAGGAAATATTGTTAGTTTAGTTATAATGATCATCCAGTTACAACTGTCTGTTTTCATCCTCCAAATAAATAGCTTAAGGCTCGAGCTTTTTAATTTCTCCCACTTTACACAGTAGATGAGCAAAACTTATTCTAGAGGTAAGCCTAAGAAAGGAGTAAGACTTCAGACTGAAGTTATAGCATACAGGGCCAGAACACTCACCAGGAAACACACACGGATGTATAGCCAGTGAGGGGAGATACAAGTAGGAGCTAAGGCTATGGATCCTGCTCTTGGTTCATCCTGTTAAAGTGACATGGCATAAAATACTCTCCCAAATGAGTGACTGTTACTCACCAAGTTGTTCATCCTCTCTTTTTCCATGTTCTACTTGTCCTTTGGGAAGAGAAGTCTACTTAAGCCAAAGCCAAGAACTTCCTTACATTTCAATATCTAAAACACTCCTAGGTTCTGCTGACTAACTTGGCTTTGTTTTAAAAAAAAAGCAAACAAAAAAGGAGAAAGTTAGCTTTGTGCTTTGTACCATTGCCCAGAGTTGTGTATGCATGTAACCAACAGCCATAATTAAATGATGAAGGAAAATGCTGCATGCAGTGTTAGTTGGTGCATGGTAGTTTTCATGCAAAGTCTACAGTAAGTATGTCTGTAGTAGCTTTTTTTTTTTGGAAGCTCAAAATGTTGGGTTGCTTAGATTTTTCTTTTTGAAAGTAATTGTCTATTTCATTCTGCAGTTCCACCACTTTTTATACTGAAAAGGTTTTAACCTTCTCAGCTGAACACAAAAGCTTTCCATTAACAAATTGTCTTACAGTAACCAAAGTAAATGTAAATCACTTTATCCTGATTTTTGTTTTCCTCTCGCTAATGATTCTAAGCCATAATACTCACATGCTTAATAAAATGAACCAGGGCATATGAATGAATGCAGTTTCCTAAAATACTGCTTAAGTATGAAATGTGTTTAATAGTCTTCTCTCACTAGGAAAAAGATGAGAGGATTAATAGTGTTTAAACTTGAAAATGACACTTGATTTCCACGTTGTACTAATTGAATTCTGAGGCTTCCATCATAGTGAAGCAAACAAATCTGAGAAATCATTTGAGCACACATGGATGTGCAATTTCTTATGTTTGCAGGCTGCAGAATATAGTTATATATACAAAAGGATTTAGATGTGTTGGTACATACATTCAGCTACTTATAAGAATATACTTACCGAATGGCCTGAGCAGCCACAGCCTAGTATGTTGGTCCTGTTCTGGGTCTAGTGGATGCCTCTGTTCTGAGTGACTTAAACTCTTCATTAAGCACCTGCAAGCAAGTTGTTATTTAAACTGTGAACAATGCTGGCAAGCAGACCCTACTCCCAACTTGGGGACCTGAAAGCTGTATTCAATTTGCAGTGACTTTTGGGACGGTATTTCTTCATTTACAGATTAAGAATTATACTTCCCCGTGACTGTGAAATCTTCAGATTCTCCAGGCGTTGCAGTTAGCCAGCTTTTCAATCCCAAATCCTTCCCCTTCTGGTCTTCTGAAAGCTTAGACAGTGGTAGGCAAATTGTAAAATCGAGGCTAAACTGAGTTCCCATTGTGGTTGAGGCTTTAGCAGCCTTTCTAATCTGTTTTTGTTTACTGTTGTTTAAATCTTATGTCAAGTAGCTCCAGCTGCTGACGTGTACTTCTGCAGAAGGAATTAAGAATTGAGACCTACTTTCAGCTTGCCTTTTCCTACAGGAAGTTAAAATAGTAAAATTTTACACAAAGTAAAATAATGAGAATGGTGTTAGTGTAATGATGGATACATAAATATCCTGTGAATATACATACTATTTCATATTAAGAATTGGTGACCTATATTTACATAAAGGATTTCAGATAAAATGTTAGATCTATTTCTTTTGTACTCTGTCAACAGCAATTCAGAATAGAAAGAGCACCCACCCCAGTAAGCTTACCATGCCACAGGGGGCTGCAGGGAAGCCTGGGATGTAACAGTCTCTATTACTAAACTCAGCGTCCAGGCTTCTTAAGGTACATTTTGCCTTCTCACCTGAAAATTGTTTACCAGACCTAAAGTTGTAAAGCAAACAGCATTTGTGATATTTATGTTTGATTAAACTATTTCACTAAGAATTTAATACACAATGATATTCAGAAAGACTGTGCTTATGACAAAGAATAATTATTCCATGCTCACCTAGTTTTTTTTACACCAAAACTGCATTTCTGAGCCATATATTTTTGCATAAGCAAATTAGAAATTGATATTTTAAAATCTGTAGCATCACTTTCTTCATAGGCACATACCCCAAAAAGCAGAGAAGATGTTGACTTTGAAGTAACTGGCTTTGATGTTATTTTATTAGATACAGTTATCTGGAGGAATGCATAGCATCATATTTGGTGTTTTGGCTAACAGAATAATCTTTACAGACTTATTCAAAATGTTTCCCTTCTCTTTGCAGGTCGCTAAGGAAACAGGCAGGAATCCACACCTGACCTACATTATAGTGATGTCTAAATATGGAGGAGGACTCATTTGCACCATCTTTGAAGACACCAGTTCCTGCCAGTGGTTCAAAGCAACAGTGACCTGACCTGACAAAAGTCTTCATTCCTGCCAGCTAAGTATTTTTTTTTTAATTGGTTAACTTAGTCCTATTTATTTTTTCCCAGCTTCGCAGATTACACTAACTGGAAACAGAACTGGAATAAACTTATCTACATTATAAATACAATGTTCTTATCAGATATGGCTACTTATGTTCTAAGAACGACAGAAGCCACGTTAAACATAAAATAGAATTTCTAGATGTTCTTCGAGTGTGTGATGAGTCTTCTAGGAAATTGGATCAGTAGTAATTCTAGAAGCATGGTTAAATTTGACTTTCTTGGTTGTGTTTTTTGTTGTTGGGGTGGTTGTTGTTCATTTATTTATTTATTACATACCACTGGAACAGAAAAGAGGAAGAGTATTTGGTTAAAAAAAATAACTACAGGCTCCCTCTAATACATCATAATTATTTTCATTTAGATCAGCTATTAATAAGTTGTGGGTCATTTCCAATGTGATTCAAAAGAGAAGCTGTTGTTAAGAAATGAGGTGGTAGGTGAAGGATCAGAAGTGGCATAATCTTATTTATTATACTCACCATCATAAAAAACACATGAAAAAGTTTCACTGGGAAGTACACTAATATTCTTCTCTGGGAAACCTTTGTTCCATTTGCAGTTGTTGTCTAGATCTATATTTAGAAGTAAATCTGTGCCACATCATCTGTGTATGTGTTTGTCATTCTAAATAATCATGCCACTCATCTTTAAGATCAGTGACCAACTGTATAATGCTGCTCTATGGGCAAGCCCTAGATAATGCTCCCACAGTCAATGACTTGCCAAATGTAGTTAAATTTGAGAATTAGCCAAGTGATGCAGTACTCACTCTAAAGACAGGTAACTGAACAGAGGAACTCACTTCTTTGATCTTCCTTGTCAGGTGGTACAAGTCTTCCTTGCAACCTTTTAAAAATTAGAGGGTTTAGCCAGTATATACCTTGTTCTTGCCTCTACAGTTAGTACAGTTAAAAGAGAAAAGAAAAAAAAAACTGGCACAGCACTGAACATTTAATGTTGCAAATACATACTCATACTATCATGCTTCTCAGCTAGCCCATAGGTACAAGAAAGTATATGAGTGAAGACCAGCTACAAGGGTAAGACAGAAATGATGTTAACAAATCTGGGAGGAAAAAAGCACACTGGAGAATGAGTGTTCACTGGAAATTTGAAGAACAAGTGTTGGCAACAGCCTGTATGCCTCAATTCATAATAAAGTTGTCAAATTCTAGAAGGCTAAGGTTTAGCATTGCATCTAGACACTCTTCCTCCCCGTAGTCCTCTCTCTTTCCCTCCCCTCCCAAATCAACAGAAGCTGGAAATGTCAGCCATTTATTGCTTTTTGAATGATTATCAGGTTCCTTTAGGCCATATGTCACTGTTCACATCCAGATAACTTCTGCAGAAGATGTAAACCTATCTTATTCTTCTGGTCAGAGATTTTAAACAAACAAACAAACCTGAAATAAATAGTATAAAAGTCAAATAGTACATAGCTGATTTAACGAGCAAGTCTGAGCAATTATTTCCTGAAAATAATGCTTCATTTTTGTAAAGGAGCTAGTCTAGCTTCCACTGCACAGTCACAGAGATTACGTTTCCTGTGTGGCCCATTACTGAGGCTGGATTTGATAAGGTAGCTAGTAATAAGTCTCCTGTGTGTAGGAGAGGATTTATGTAGGATTTTCTCCATCAAAATCTTACCATACTGGCACACCCTGAACCATAAGTTACAATGCACTTGAGTCCTGACATTGTAATGCATAGAGCAGGACACTTTGCTGTAAATTGGATTCTCTAGGAATGGAAAAAATGGAGAAATCCAGCAACGTTTCATTATGGAAAGCACTCAAATGTGAGAAGGCTAGCCAAACGGGGAAAGGATTCTTTTCCAGCTCCTGCTGTTGAGGCCAACTCAATATCATTACTTTGCCTTGCTCAGTAAAGGGTCATTTATTTTTGCCATTTTAATAAGACTTTCTAGCTATCGACTTCATTTTACTATTTCAAGTGCTTTTCTGAATATAGAGTGAAACTAACAGTCCCTTTATCCTGCTAGCCTTTTGACACAGTATTTGAACTGCTGTCAGGAGTTCGGGAGTACAATTTGCAGAGAAGGCGTGGAAGGAAAGGAGAGCAGTATGTGCTGCCTGCCTCTATGAAGCAGTTCCAGGGCTGCACCGTCTGACACCACGCTCAGGTAACAAGGTATCTCAGGAAAAAGTAGTTGAGCAAGCCATTAGGGCTTTTTTTACCTAAACTAGCAAAGATCAATACTTTGTACAGAAGAAAAACCCTCATGCTCTACTACCACTATAATGCATTTTCAGTTTTGTGTTTTCTAATCAGCCTCGCACTACCCTGTTCTTCCACATATAAGAATGCGTTACTGTTCCTAATGGAACTCCACACCGTTCTCCATCCCTCATTCATGAACTAGGCCTCACTAGATTGACTAGTTTACATTTTATAGTTACATCTAAATTGACTTTTTTGCAAACTGTTCACAGCTTGATAATTCACCAAACCAATAGGAGTCCATTTTTGATTCATATTCACACATCTCTATATAAATTCCTTTGGGTTTTCCTGTTTACAGAAAAAGAAAAGCGAAAAAAAAATCCTCTAAAAAACTACTGCAAGGAATGTGTTTGTGCATATAAAAAAACTTGTTTGTTGCAAACACACTACCTGAAAGTAATTTATTTTACTTGAATAAATAAAAGAATTAATGGCCTTATGTGCTGCTGATTACACAGTTATACCATCATGAAATTGAGACTGATCCTCAGTGCCCTACTATTTCACCTAGTCATGTTTCTACAAATGGACTTGGGGTTATATGATCTTTAATGTCCCTTCCAACACAAGCCATTCTTTGATTCTATTCTATGATTTGCTCATGTTTTAGAAGCCTAGCTTTCTTACTTCCTGGTCAAATTCACATCCCCAAGTAGCATTTCTAGATGGTCAGAGGCATTATGTTCAGTTTTTTTTGTTTGTTTTCCTAAAGCATACCTTATCTAAGTGTAAATAGGAGCTGAAGCTCCTATTCATAAGTGGATCACATAGTACTCCGTTGTTTATTAAACTGTTTGAACTTTGGGGGGAGGAAAATGTTCTGGCCTTTAAAACCCAACCTTTACCCCCTTCTTCTTTCCTTACATATGCTGCTTTCTATTCTTTTCTCTCCCATTTTCCTGAAGTGTGATACAAGTAGCTAATTTCTGGTACCGACAGACTGGTTTGAACTGTCTTCCATGTCTTACTCTTGGCATCATATCTTAATACCTCAGTATATTGTGTAATTGCTTCTTTTGATATCTGCATTATTCATCTCTCTTGTTCCAGTACCACTTGTTCTAATCCACCAGGAGCCTGTAGTGCCCTTCAGAAGCGTTCTCTTTCAGCACAGGATGTTGGATTGTACTCACAGTTTTCTGGGAGACTCTCTCTGATCATTCAGTCCATTCTCTTCTGGTGGGTTTTGGCTGCTCCCTTCATTCTTCAGATGTTCAGTCCCCGAACATAACAATAACAATTCATCGAAACAAATACTGTTAGAGTACTGGTTGCCTACAGCCGTAGGTTAATGACAGTCTTTCTAACAGGTGAGTCCTGCATATAAATGAAGAACCTGTGTCTCAAAAGGTTCTAGTTCTGGTCCAACTGAATAGTGAGCATGTTACTGGTACATTGTGAGATAACATAATGGACAAAGTATGATTTTATATTTCTAAAAGCAAGGTTATAAATAGGAAATACCATTTCTCTAATATGATAGCAAAGTTCGTAAACATGAAATTAATCATCTTTAAGAAAACAGTACTAGCTAAACAAATTGCTGTGAGTTGAAACTTTAACACATGCATATGAAGTTTGCTTTGGGAAATTGAATGCATAGCTTGCTCAGCCTAAACGAGATGCTCTACAAAAAGCCAAGAAACAGAAGAAGAGAGAGCAGTAGCTTCTCTTTTTGGCTCTTTGGCTTTTCTTTTTTTTAAATAGAAAACTAGTACCTAGGTTACACAGATGATGCATGCAAGCTACGTTAATATGCAACATCTCAAATGATGCTTACCTAGACTGAATGCTTTCAGATTTAACAAGGAATTAGTATTCTTTTTCTATCTACCAGAAGTGCGAGAGAAGCAAAGTTGGAGTGGTGAGAAACTTTGAACAGGTAGTGCCTGTTGAGGTATGATTTAAGCAGTGAGTGCAGCAAGAGCTCATTTCTGGATTTACGTATCAACATTTTCTTATGGGAGACAGATCTCACACAGCAGATGGCGTACGAATTAATGAACATCATCTTAGTGGAAATCTATATAAATAGTATGCGTATTTTTAGTAGAAAGCTTTTTTTTTTTTTTAAGTGGAGCTCTGAACTGCTGGTTCAGTTACTTTTTTGGGGGGGTTGTTTTCATTTGATAGGCTACTAATTATTTCTCACATTTCATAGCCGTTCTGATTTTTCCACAAGCAGTAACAAAAAAAACAAACGGTTGTTGTCCTTATAAACTGTACTTCCTTAGATGATATTTATAAAACTGAAAAACAAACCTAATCTCAATGAATAAATGACACAAATACTAATTTTGTCACCTTAAGGTTAAACAGAGAATATAAAGGCCCAGAGACCCCTTTTCACCATTTGTTCATTATCATTCCTTATGCTTATACCTTAATATTCCTTATATTTTGCATAGCAGAGTTTGCCTGCAGAAGGACAACACATCTAGTTGTGTGGGGAATGCATTCTAGTCTTTTCTCAACTGGACAAGATAACCATTCCTAAACAATTTTCAAGCACACTGAAAATCATTAAGTGTGCAGTGTGTGGATTCAGTAGGCTCACTATTAAGATACCAATAATCAAAACTCTTTTCTTAATATGTAGGTATCTTAACTTAATACTAATTTAAAATTAAAAAAAAAAAAAAAAAAAACATAACAACAAACACTTGCATCACTTAAGAAAAGCAACTTTTTCTTCTTAAGAGAGAAAAAATTATCAGGGTAAGGAGACAAGATACCTAATTTAGCCAATAGTTAAATTCTTGATCTCTGGAGATAGTGCACTTAACTCCGGATTCTTAATGGGGGACGAAGGGTTGTGCTTGTTTTCTTGCTGTTTTGTTCACTTTCCACCCCGATGAAGAAAAGAAGCAAGATGAGCTCAGCCTTCAGTAAGGAAAATCTGAGAGAGGAAAATTGTCACTACAGTAAGTAATCCCACCACTGAAGCCACCAGTCTTATGTCCATGAACACTGAAAATAAAGGATAAGATCTATTTTCTCCTTCAGTCCTGTTAATCCAGGCAAGGTAGCCTTTACTATGAAGACTCAAAAGTCTACAAAATAGCAGCTGAGACAATTTGGAAGGTATAATTTCTTTGTGCCCCAAGAATTATAAATATTAACACATTTTTTGGATCTAGCCTTGGTTATGACATTCTGAGATTTTGTCTAAGAAGGGATTTTTCATTCCTTGGGAGTGTCTTTACACTGTTATTTAACTTGTTCAATTTCACAGGTAGTTGCAATAGTAGGAATTTGGATTGAAAACTTGAATGAAAATACTTGTTAAAAAAACTTCTGTTTAAAAGAAAAGTAAAATGCAAGACTTAGATGCCTAATGTGAGAGTGAAATGGAATTTAAGTGTTTGAATCCAAAACTGAAACTTTTCAAAAACTGTAATAACTGTGCTTTATCCTGGAACCTGAAATGCTGCAGTCCTTAGCTCTCCCCTTCAAAGTTCTTGTCTGAATTTTGGCCTTTGAATGTTTCCACATGCATCTCATTTTGCTAAGGACTGAGTTTCCCAACAGAGGGGGGAAAAAAACAGACGGTAAATTGTGAATTATATAGCATGTAGATATTGAAGTTCAAGGCAGTAAAACCAGCAGAAATGTAAAAACAGTAACTAATCTTCTATGTGTTTAAGCAACCAGAAGTCAACACACACCTGTATTTTTACTAGCAAAGCGAAAATGATGACTAAAATTATTCCATAATTGAGCACTGCCAAAAACACTGATATACTTTGCTACACACCTTTTTGATTATTCCACATATGATTTGGGATTCACAAATAAGTTTTCCCTGGATCTAAAACCCTGAAAGTTTGATTTGGTGCCTGTGGTCAGACCACAGATAGTGTTGTGCAAGAAATCAGGCCGGGGGAGGATATTCTCTGTTTCTGCTTTTGAGACAGTGTCTTTGCAACAGTGAATGTTAGATGTATACAGTCTGAGAAAAAACAAGTATTGGAAACACAGTGATAAATTGTCGTCCAGGACCAGCAGTACTGAAAGTTCTAGTTTTCAGTTCCTGCTCTCAACGCTAAATATATTACTTCAACTACTATTTAAACTAAGATGCTGACATAGCTTGGGATATAGGAATCAGAGACAGCTATTCTCCATTCCAGACAGATGACAACCACTAAGCTAGTAAATTGTCACATACCTTCTGATGATCTCTCTTGGGTTTACCGATTAACGATTTTTTCCACCCTGCAGGCTGGCACAGCTTCCACATGAGTAAAAAGGGGCTGAATTCCTACTTTCCAGGACAGCTTGTAGTCTTCTGATTCCACCACTCTTCAGGTTTAGGAGAAAATTTGCTCACCTGCTGGACAGGCAGCCTAAGCAGAAGGCAGTTAGATACAGAACAGATTTTCATTCTTCCTTCAGAAATAAATTTGAGAATAATTTACAAAAAGTGTTTTCTAGATTGTGGATTCTAAGTGAAAAGAGATGCCTAAGCCCAAGAGAACAGAAGGATTACATGCAAAGAAATAATGGGGACAGCTTATTAACTGACTGTATTGATAACTAAAGTTTTGGATTACCAAATCTTCCCTATACTCTCCATGGTGTACGGGTCTGAAGTTAGTCTTTGAAGGACAGTGTTATCACAGCAAAATTTCTATCTAGAGCAACAGAGAAATTCTTAAGTTACCTCTTACTTTCTTTGAAGCCGTGTAAGGTACCATCTTTGATATTCTTGAACAATTCTAATCCATTTCCCATGTTCACTTGCTCACGTGCTATAAAATAAAGCTTAAGAATGAAATCTTAGGTACAGGGTGTCTTTTAGCCTCTCTCTCTCTCAAAAAAAAAATCTAAGAGAAACTAGAGTCTTGAAAGTTCTAGGGCAAACAGTACATTAAAATCAGACCAAACAAATTGCTATAGTAGACAAACACAGAAATCTCTGCTACTGTATGAAATTAGCATATATTTTTCTCTAGCTTCACATTATAACAGCTTTTTGTATTGTGAGCTTTTTGTTCACACAAACGACTATGCCCCTATTCTAGAAAAGGGAAGATGTTTTAAGCAATAACAGCATTTCCAAAATAGCCATTTTAAAGAGGAATAAATGAGCTTATTAGTTAAAATACAATGTGAAGAGGGTACGTCTTATGTGCTCTCTCTGTGCCAAAATTTTCAGTAACAATAGCATTAAGCAAGATGGTCTTGGCAAAAGTAGGAATAAAAAAAATTCTAGCACACAGTATTTCTTTTGTTTACTGTCAGTATCGGTCCAGAGAACAAAAAATGAGATGCCAGAGCTGCACCTACTTGTCTGCCAAGATGCAACGTACAAGGCTACACACTAAGTTCTTCCATGGGCATGTATTGCTATTGCCTCTCTCTCAAAACAAACAAACAAACAAAAAAACCCACACAATGAAAAGCAGAGAACATGTTTGAAATAAGGAAAAAGTACTCAAATACCACTGCGCTTTCTGGCTCAAGTAATTAGTCAATAGTTAAGTTCTTCACCTCTTGGAGTAGTTAATAAGCAAGTTTGGTTATAATCCTAACTAGCAAGAATATACCCCTTTTCATTGCTTATTTTACAAAGAACAGATACAAGACCGGTCAGTTTCTCTATCACAGATCAAAGTCTCTTTATAGCTAACACTCTGGACTGGAAAACTCCCTCTCTCGGCTTCTTAATGGGGAACTAAACACTTCTCTAAGTCTCTCCTACCATTTCTGCGTGGTCTCACAGCTGCAGGATCCCAGCCTCTCTTTCTCCATTATCAGTAGGTGATTGCTGCTTCACTTTAGAAGAGAGATATATCTGCATGATTGATAATACATTATCATTAACCTGCAGAATTTAGCAGATGTAAGAGCAGACCAGTATAGAGAACATCCCTAGACCTTTGCCTAGTGATAGGTAAATGGTTATAAACGGCTGGTTTACAAATAGATCCATAATTATAACACACTATTATAAATTATCTGCTACTACTTTAACTTTCAACCATATTGCCAGTCTGTTACTATGTTCAGATAGGGCACTTACTGTACAGGTTTCACTTGGTAATCAACAGCCACCTGCACCCTGTCAAATGAGATCAGACTTACTTACCTGCAGGAATGGGGCCTCCTCCTTTCCAATGGTAAATTAATTCAAGCTGGCTGACTGGAAACATTGGACCCAGACGAAAGGCAGCAAGTGGCAGCAACCAAGGCTTGTCAGTCGCGGCTCTTGGAGTTAAAGTACATTGCACTGTACTGAGGCTTGGAAAATAAAGACAGACAGCTTGCGTTAGATGTTAGTGCCTATTGAGCGGTGATAGATGGCAGTCCTGCTATCTTTGAATGGAAATTAGTGTTACCTCCTCCATTATGTTACACTTCACTAGCAATTTATGTTAAGCTGCAGACTAACAGGATAGCACAGATGGGAAGATGAAAAGTTGGAACATACTTCCCAGCAAAAATGAGTCCAATTCCAGTGGGAGCAGGAACACTTATCCTTTACTCCTCCTGAGCATAACAACATTGTGCTGCAGCTGAGACCTGTGCTTTGCTGCCCCCAGGGCTCTAGATGGATGAGGAGCACTCCTGCTGTCCACTGAAGTCTAACCTGGGAAGTGAAAAAGTTAACTCCATCCCAGCCAGACCCCAAAAAGAGAGGGACAGACAAAGAGAAGAAGGATAGGAAGGAACAGCTTTCTAAAGTACTCCAGTTGCCTATGGGCTGGAAAGCCAGGCTCTAGGTTTCCAGCATGTATTAAGACCCCCGGCATTAGTGTACCACAGTATTGTAATGCAGAGCTAGCACTGTGCATGGTCGGAGATGTAGGCCAGAACTGGTTTCATGTAAGGAACAGATGAAAAGATAATCTTTAAGCTTTTCTCTGTATAGCTTACTTTAGGACTGAAAGCAGAGCTTCAAGTGCAAAGCTGGAAGTAGAGGCAAGTGCTTTTAAGACCCAAAGATGAAGAAGTCATCCACTGACAAACCACTGTATGTACCTTAGCAGGATGGGGATCAGAATCAATTTCTCTGGAGTTTCTTGAAAGGCACAGGCTCTTCAGTGGGGCCGCAAAACATTGGCCTGCAAATGGAAGAAAGATTTGGATCTCAGCAAGTTGGAAAGCATACCTTTTTTTTTTTTTTTTTTAACTCTCCCATAGATATGTCTGCAAGAAGACAGAATTAATTCTAAATTAGAATAGCTTCCCCCCCCCCCCCCCCCCCCCAAGCTCCATGTCAGTTGTCCGAGTTCCAAACTCCTTATTTCAGGGAAAATAAAAGTTGTTTCCATTTGCCTAAGTACATTTATCATAAAAAGTTTAGTTGCAATTTTTGCGGGTTTAAATAATAGGACTCAGCATCCTTGCCAAGACAGAAAGGAATGGCTCATGGTTAGGTGGCATGAGCAGGCACACGCAAGCGTTCCCTCACAGTTCTACCAATACGCATCTGATTCTGCCATCTGTGTCTGCTGTTTTAACAGAGGGATTATCTTCAGTGACCAAAATGTACAACTGTTTGCGCAGCAACAATATACACAGATTATTTTTAGTTGAAACATGTGGCACTACTCATTGTGCAGCTGCTTTCATGCATTAATGCATTGTGATACAAAACCCTAACTGCAAGAACCCAAATTAATTGCAAGCAACGAGACATTTTGGACTGAAAACCCCTTTTGGCTACATTAGAATCGACTTGTTGACTTTTCAAGCTAAAAGAGATATGAATCATGGAAAATATTTCATTCTTAACCCCTCAAAGTACCCAATATTCCTGAACTAATGCAAAATGCAGTTGTGTGTTGGCTTAGAAATTACAACTTCTCTGCCAAAGGTTAATTTAGACTATTCATCCAAGATTAGTTGCAAGTTTTTAAACTGTAAATAAATTCTTGTTCCTAAACAGCAAAGGTTTTCAAAGCAGGGAGTATAACCCACAGCCTATAAAAGGAAAAGATTTAAAGCAGAAATGGGACATTTGACTTCTGCATATTTGGAACATTTAATCACCCTCTTGGTTATATGGAATAAGTTAGACTGGCAGCTTTTTCTTCAGCTCCTTCTGAAAGTACATTTCTTTAATAGAGCTTTAATGCTTTGTAGGATGATTTAAAACCTAGTCCTGCATCTTTTACAGACAACTGTAGAACTCCTCTTTATTTCAGTAGGGAAGAAGCCCAAACATTGTAAGTGCCTAAATCTATGGCCCATAACTTTTTCTCCCAATTGCACAGTAGTTGTATCTTTTCACATTCACATTACGAGTTATTAAACAAAATAATATAGGCACAAACCAATAATATTAGAATTAGTAGGACAACCTTAATATCTAGTATCTCATTCTACTAGATGTGGAGGGCTATACAAAACTTCAGCTGTTTTTAGCTGTAAGCACAGGAAAAAAAAGTTTAAGGTATTGAATGACTTTCTCAGCTCTTACGCTGCTATAAAGAAACACAGCTGGGGAGGCAAAGTGTAATTTCTTTATGAGACTCAGGTCTCAGATAGACAATCTTTGGCAGATTTGGCTGTGGCACTTCAAAATGCTAGTGCTGTTGAGTCACCTCATACTGTCCTTTTGCTGAAGACAACTGCCCACACAAAATGACTGCTCCTGCATCTGCCTTACGTAGTACAGTCGTAGCACACGTGTATATTCACTGCTAGCGTCAGTGAATTATTCATGCTGCCTATTACAACATTAAAATAAACATACATATTGTTCTACTGATTTTACTGTAAGATTAGTTACCTGAGGAAAAAAAAATGGACAAATCAGGTCATAAAACTCTCCAAACAGCCACACCCACATTAACCAGAGAATCTAATGTATCTTCATCTCATTTTCACATTTCATTTCTACCTCTGAAATTTCAACAATTTTCTCTGTTGTTTCAAATGAGGGAGCAAACATTTTAATCCTGTTTAGATTGTAAGCAAAAGTGTTTTTTTTTTTTTTTTTGCCTCTGACAGACCTACCTTGTAGTCAGCAGTTTATTATTCACCTTGAGATGTAAATTTAAAACTAAGGACAATATTACAATACTTGACATAATTCTTAATGTCATTAGAACAAAATCCTCAAAGTTGAGGATCTTGTTATTTCTGTGAGGTTGCAAAGTCCACATCAGCTTACCACAGCCAGCGGTTTTGCCAGACGAGCCAAATCTAGCAAACTCTCAGCTCGTGCTATTTGCCTTGTAAAGGACTGGACCAGATTGTTCCCTTTTCCAATAGTTTGCATCCAACCTGCACTAAGATGCTGGAGTTTTGCTTCCTGCAGCGTGCAGAAACCAAACTGTGGGTCTAGGCTACTTAGTGAGGATCTATCCTGTTGCTGTCTGGGCTGGATGCTCTTTATCCTTTCTGATTGTCACTCTACCTTTTGTATCACACCTATGATTAGCTCATCTAGGGTTCCTTGAGAAGGTACCAGCACGCTTTTGTTGACTGTAGCGCTCACATTAAGCAAATATTTACAACATTGCTCCTGGTAGGGCACTGCATCCCTCAGAGATCATCTGGAGCCTGATATAAAACACAGCAATCAGCAGCAAATGCCTCTGGGTTTGATACTCTATCATAGCTCTTCCATCTGATATAACCTGATTTGGTTTAACAGCAAATCTACAAATTAACCGTGTAGAATAAGTTAGCGCATAGATTCAGATACACATTTCAACAAAAGCAGAAGGTAAAGTAACCTCATCATTGTCATGACATTGTCCTTGTTCTTTCTTATGCACAAAGCTAAGGGTTTGGTGACTCACGACATCCAGTTTCACACAGTTTAGCGCTCTTTCCTGATGGTTGCGGCTGAAAGCATCTCTCAAATGCTGACACAGCAGCTATCAGCGTATTCACAGCCCCCCTTGGCATGAATCCAGACATTTTCCATAACCAGCCTCTACCACTGCTTTGTATCTTTTGCACAGTGCTTAAGGGCATCTTCTAGAAATAGTCTGAGGCAGCTGTTAAGCAGATCAGTAACCCAAATACAAGTGTCACTTAAGTTTCTTACTGTTGTGTTTTTGTAGTGCTGTGAGGAAAGATACGGATAAACAACTACCTATTCCACTCAGCCACCTACTTCATGCAGCACCACGCACTGCAATAAGTCAGCGTTCCTCATTGGAGAAATCTGCATGGAAGAAGGTGTTGTTTAGCCACACGTGTGATGGAAGGATTACCTGTAACATGACTGACTTTTACTGGGATGCAGGTTCTATGTCTGCAGTATGGTATACTGGGCACTAAACTGTAGGCAGTTGCTCTTTAGCAAATTTCAGTGAATGCTGGACTTTTGCAGGGAATCCTTTTCCGAGCAGTTGCTAACATTCTCTGTTCTAGCTTTTTGTTATTTGAGGTCTCTACCTGTATACAAAGTTACATATAACTGAAGGACTAACTGCGTTGTTTTTTTTTTCTTCTTCTCTTTGTTGACTTTTTCCAACTGCACAAATGTCTGCCTATTCAGACATGATAAAATGGATCAAGTGATGAAGATTGACAATTTTTATTGCTGGTTTATCCCTTCCCTATTCAAAATGAAAAGGGAACTCAAGTTGAGGATGTCCCAACCTTCCAAGCTAAGTAGCGAACAATCTCTGCTTGAATGTCACATACAATGTTACCTACCGACAGCTTTTCATTATCCAGTTTCTTATGAGACTTTTTCACATCTAGCACATGCTGTGATAGAAATACTGTAATTATAGAGTACACAAAGTAGGCCTACTTTCTCCTCCTGAATTCAGTGATTTCATAACATGAAAGACCACCTTCAGAGCTGTCAGTACTGATAATGGAAGAGAAACGCTAATACCCAGAATGAACCTACTTGAGCTTTGATAGGATTAATATCAGCTGTCAGTCTGTCTGTTGCTCCTGCTTGTGTATCAGTACAAATTTGCACTAATATGCCAGCTAGTGCTGACCCTGCATGGAATCCTCTGCTACTTTCACTACAAGTCATTTATAGTCAGGCTTTACAGAAAGGGTTGCTTGTTTGTTTGTTTCTGTTTGCTTCTCTCTCTCTCTTTTTTTTTCTTTTGCATATTTTAGCCATTTTCACTGGGTGCAATGTTCACTGAGCGCTTGTAAGCTGAGACAGTACATGACTACCAGGGAGAATAATCATAGGAATATGAGACTGATAGAGATCCTAAGGTCAACTACCACTGTAGTTGACTGCAAGACCCATAAGATAAACTTTTCACTGGGCTGGTAAAGAGTTCCCTGTAACTTGCTTTTACTGACCTAATAGTTTTGGCAAAGCCTGCCAGCCAAACAGGAGGGCAAGAGGAGGATAGGAAGTGCTGCATTTCCAGCACTGACTCTTTGGAAACCTTCTTGTCCTAGGAAACTGACCCTTATTCTAGTGCTGTTTGTATTACTATATTCCATAAGCTGTTATTAATACTACTGAAAAATGAGTTTTGAGCTGCCCTCAGACATACTTACATTAAGTAACACATACTGAAATTACATCCTGATAGTTATTTGGCTAACTGCGTTTTGTCCCAAACACTTATACAGTCAGTGCAAGAGCTCTGGTAGTCTAATCTGTAATACTGCTTTTAAATGGGAAACTATAAAATCCCCTTTTCTCTCTTTATTCCATGCATATGGTTGGAGTATTTTACTTGGATGATACCATTCTTACTTGTCTTACCTTTAAAAAAAAAAAAAAAAAAAAGATGTTAAACATCTTCAAACCTTTCTGTACCTTAGATTCTTCAATGTATTTACCAACAGTTAGGCAGCTGTCCCCGCAGTTACCTTGTGATCCCTCCATTAACCCAGGTCCACCTTCTGTTGTTTGTATGGAAACAATTACCGGTAGTGGTTTTACACTATAGATCCTGCTTTATCGGATGCTTATTTCCATTGCCTCTTGGCCACATCATTTAAGACTGCAATAGTTCCCCTCTCTTATTCCCCTCTAAACAAATGTAAGACCTCAAATTAGACATACTGTGATAATGTAAGCTATAATGGAGAAGCAGGGGTCACAAAGAGAACTTAGCGGTTGAATAATCTGATTTGTCAGCATTACTTTGGTACATACAGGATGTCCTAAAGCACAGTGATTATTAAAACACAGAGACAACTACATCCACTGGCATAAAACTCATTAGCAAAAGGAATTTCCAGGAGCAATTATTGTGTAAGTATTGCCCAAATGTGCATTAAACAATCAATTCCACTGTTAAATTTGTGTTTTATGAGAGTCAGCTAAAGTGGTTCAGGACAGGCCTCATACATAGTATGCTTAGTCACATCTTTTGTATTAATTACTTTTGCCAACTTTTAACTTACTTGCATGATGTTGCATAGCAACAGGTTATTCTATTATTTGTTTTCTCTTCATTTTAAAATAGATAAAAGCAGTACAATCTCTAACGTTTCTGACTAAAAAGCCTGTTATCTGATGATCTCACGTATATTCAGAACAGAATAAAACACTTTTCCAGACTTGTGTTATCTACATATTTCTTTTTGCTAAATGCCTGTTCCTCTACAGATCTGCAATAATGCTTTGTGACTTACTAAGCATTAGGTCACCATGACTGAGCCACATTAAGCAGACTTCAGGTGGGACTTAATCACAGTGTGTAAGTGCAGAAATCTAGGGCAGTTTTTGTACTTTACATAAATTTGTTCTTATTTCTGTGTGTAGCTGAAGGCATAAAGCTTCTAAAGTGACCACTGCTCTTAAGGCCTTTCCCTCAGTGTCACAGTATTTTACAGTACTTGTTATTTCCTACACAATAACAAGCTTCAACAATATCTCACTTTCCTGGTTTCTTAATTTCCATTCATTCTCTTCAATTAGCAGATTTTAAGCACTATTACCAGCAAATTCCTTTGGTTACACATTCAGCAGCCAAGTACTACGCTTTTTCTGATCCACTGCAAATACAAAGTGCACTCTACAAAATGGAAAGCACAAGGACTCTGGAGGAAAACCAACCAATAAACAAACCCAAAACAACCCAAACTTCCTGCTATGTCCAGGCTCAGTGGCGGCGGTTAAAGTTGCAGCTCCTACAACAAAAGCTGTCCTGAGCAATTCTGGACAGGCTTCCAGGAGGGAAAGGGGCGTACTAGCAACTTCACTTCAGAGATCACAGAGCTTATTTAAAAGTTATTGGCTACTGCTAATAAAGGTATTTGATATGTGTATTTTATGGAGTTGTAAAAACACAGATTTAGACAACTTCTTTTATTAGTACTATTTCAAGAAAGAATATAATCATGCAGGTTGTAGGAAAGGGTCTGGCATATAGAATCATAGAATCATTTAGGTTGGAAAAGACCTTCAAAATGATCAGCTCCACCCACCCAACACTATAAGTCCAGTGCTAAAGAAAGTCCCTAAGCACCATATCCACACGTCTATTAAATAACTCCACGGGTGGCAACTCCACCACCTCTCTGGGCAGCCTGTTCCAATGCCTAGCCACTCTTTCTGTGAAAAAATTCTTCCTGATACCATTCTAAATCTCCCCTGGCACAAATCAAGGCTATTGCAACAAGATGCAGAATAGTCTACCTCATAAACCTCTATCTTCTTTCAGGGCCTTATCCTCACTTATAAACACTGGTGCTGGTACGTTCTGTAACTGAACTGACAAAAATGGGTACTGGGATAATCCATGATAAAACCATGCTTCACTCAGGCAGATTTTCCAAATGAAGACGTTGAGTCAGACTTGGAAAAACTGACTCTGCCAGCTTCTCTTCTGATAAAAGGCCTAAAGACAGGATTAAAAATTCTGGGTTTGCATATTGGCCTTAAGAAATTGTATTTTATGTTCTAGAGCAAACTGTGTAGTAATATTGCTATCCACCAGCTTTAATTTTACTTTAAATCTTTCAATATTAGGGATACCAAAGAAAGCGGAGCGATGCTCTGTGTTTGGGCTTTTGAACGAACCATGAGAACTGATACTGTAGCATCCTGCAGCAATATGTATCACCACCTTCATTTTCCCTGTTTTCAAAATGCCTGGTAAATTAGTTCTCCTTGTTTGTACTCAGAATCTTGAGTACTAGTAGGGCTGTCTTCGTTGATAAAAATCAGCATCTTAAAGTATGTTATAAAGATATGTAAAAAATATTAGTTCTTCCATAGGGTCTATGTTCACTTTAGAGCTTGTCATGCAACAAATCCAACGATATGATGTAGCACATACTAATCCATCCAAAACATGCTCTTCCAAGGGTGACCTAATGCAGAAATGGCTACAGCATCCCTCCCAGTCCTGTGCTACATGACAGCAACAATTAGCAGCTGCTGCATGCATCGGGCCTGCATTTCTCACCCTTACATAACCTTAATTCCTTTTTCTTTCATTTCTAGCACTGCATCTGCTACTTAATAACATGGGTGCAGGATAGGATGATGATTTAGCTAACCCTATGCAAATTTGGTTGGTAGCACAGAATATGATCTGTGATCCAAAGCAAGGATTTTGCCAGCTGTCATTATTACTAACATTTTGAACTTTACTGTACAATGTTATCTGGAACACTGAATATTGCTTAAGTCCTTTCCACTCCCTTATCCCACAGGGAAGTTTCCGTGCTCTAGGCATGTGATTCCCCCCCACCCCCACCCCCCAACATGTAAGTAAACATGAAGCTGTTATAATTGAGAAAGAGCATTTTCAAAAATAATCTTTTTCATTCACAGAAAATTGCCTTAGGAGCATATAAAACCAAACACCCCTCTCTCTCCTGCCCCTTTCAGTTGCTACTTCAGCAGGTCGATACACGCCCCATTTTGGAATACTCTTCCCAGGGCTAGAAGGAGAGGAGAGAGAATGAGCTGATGTAGCCAGTCATTTTTCAGGGTTTAAAGACATTTTGGCTTTCAGTGAGATTTCAGATGAGGGGCAACACAATTTTTTTACCATAATCCTGGAAGTTTTTACACAATAGCTTCCAAGCTTGTTGGCTTTTTCAAAGCACAACAATGATATCAGCTGTTTATCCTTCACTCCTGAGCCTTATTTTCCAAGGGGCCACTTTGCCTGCTCTGTTCCTCTGTGTCTCATACCTCCCTCCAAAACCAGCAACTCCACAGGACCGTGAAGCATGGCCCATCCACTGGAGAGGTACAGAACAGGAATCTTCCACTTTTCAAACTTGCCTTTTCCATTCTTGGTTACTGAGTCTGTCCAGCTCTTTACAGTTTTAAGAAGAGCTTGTAGCAGATAACATTTAAAGGATGTCTTTTTTCCTGTGCTTCTTTCTGAAGCAAAAATCTAACCAGTTTTCCATTTTGAGAATCATATTAACAACTTCAGAACTGTTGTGAAATCTACAGCACAATTTCATTTTCTGAGAAATTTATTTAAAAAAATAAAAATTCAACTTGGTAAAGTTGAATGGTGCAGATTTATCATGTGAAAAAAAAAAAATTAAATAAGCCCAGAATTGCACAGCAAACTGACAACGAATTTCCCTTATTACTTGCAATCCATGTTCTTGTTTTTATACTTTTTGTTCTAATCTTTTTGATGCAGGGGACTTCCACCCTCTCCTGTCAACTTCTTTCTCTCCTTTGTTTCCCGTCAATCTTACTGTTACATTCGTTTTGGGGATTTCCTACAACTTCACTACCAAGTTTGCTGACTGTAAAAGCTGACTGTCTTCAGCTTTCCTGTACAGAGCTTACAGCGCCCTTTTGCTTCTAGATGTTCCCATCTCTAACACCCAAGTTTAGTATATAGTCTTCAGCAAGTGATTCAGTTCTTACAGAGTAAGGTTGAGGACTCTGCGTATAAAAAAAAAAAACCACTCCAGAAAAGAAATAATGAGGTGTATTTGGAGATAAAAAGTGTAAAAGAAAAACAGAGAAGGATTGAACTGTGAGACTACAGAGTTTAAAGTACTAATGCAGTACTGGCAGATTTAGAATAGTCTATTATCAGCACACCAACACCATTTTTAAATGAAAAATGTATGCTAGCAGAGCACCAGGAATGAGTAAGGGGCCCAGATGATAGCTGTCCAACATCAGTCATTGACAAAATATTAGAAAACCTAGATGGTATAACAGTAGAAACGAGCACCACTATTGTACTATTGTACTGTCACCTAACAAAACAAACAAACAAAAAAAAGTTTAAGAGTTATTATGTTCTTATGCTGGTTGGTGATTATACAGGTCAGTAACACAAAGTCTGCTTCTGGCTGATCTTTCACCTGAGGAAGTCCTTCACAAGCTCTGTCTCAGGAACCCACACCAAGATGTATGGATTTCTCTGTACCGTCCTGCTGGTCAAAAATAAACTACATAGTCAAAGCAGTTCAAAGCTCAACATACCAAATGCTATGTCATAAACACTAATTGAACCGTAGTATCTTGATTTATAGCAATATCCTACCTACAGATCTCTGAAACCACCTCACACTGGTGATTCTTCCCAAATTCAGCAATAGAGAACATGGTAACAGTCCCCATTGGCTTCAACAGAGAGAGGTCTCAACTCAGATTAAGAACCAGGTTTGAATTTTGCTATGTCATCTGCTTCCTGAAGAGTTCACATTTACATAGGCTCAGCCTTGCAATATTCATACACTCTTGCAGTTTACCTTTTAGCAATTATTTCTTTACTAGGTGACATCAGTGGAAATCCAGACTGCAGTAACATGCATAATTAAAAACTTCAGAAGAGGGAGGGAACCAAAGTGATGCATTTCTTGACAAGATCCACTAACATTTTCCAATAGGATTGAAGCACATATTGAAAGACCATGACGTGTCTATCAGGAGCTTTCAATATACATTATTGCTTAATCCGTATCAGACTGCCCACATGGCTTTCTGTGCCACAAATATTGTTCTTTAAATAAAAGTCAAGGCTCAGAATATGCTGTCTTATGAAATTTAACTCTGCCACACAGGCATCACAGACCTTCAGGAAAACCAGTGCCCTTCCAAGATGCCATCTAACCATGAAGGAGCTGATCAGGTACTGCTAGTGTCCCACAGCTCCTGCTACCTCAAGACCCCTTCATGCTGCATCTCTTAAGGTTTGGAAGGGCTTATGCAAGGGAGGTGCTCGTCTGCTATCTTACTGGGGATATTTCTTGCACCCAGACATATCAAAGCTGGCTGTACTTCCCTCCGTCCCCCCCCCCGAAGAGATTGGTAACAAAGAACGTATGTAGCCTGCTGCTTAAGACACAACCTGGAATATAAGCCTAGGCTCAATTCCCTGTCCCATATAGATCACTGCAGAGAATAGATTTACACCTCTCCCCCCTCCTCCCCATCAAAATAAAATGATTTTGACTCATTTAGCTTTGGCACAGGCAACATAAAAACTGGTGTAATGAATACCACTATGTTCACAGACTTAGAAGCAGAAGAACCTTGGGAAAAAGCAAAGGATACGTAAAGGAAAGTGATGCATCTTTCACCATGTGCATGGCCTTAAGACTCCCCCTGGTACCACACTCTTATGTAGCTGTAGACAATACCCCTTACATACAAAGGTAGATGTAAAATCTTGATCTTCCACACATACACACACGCCTTAATTTTGACATTTCTTAATTCCTAGTCCCTGATGTCCAGAAGGCCTGGCATTAAATACAATTTTTTCATGTGTATGACCTTGGTGTCCAGCAAGCTATTTTTAAGCAGAAAAATCTTGCATCCCCATAAAACATAACAGAGCAATTCTTTAGACTGCCTATAAAATTTGCTCCATTACCTTCAGAATGAATGAAAAGCTATCAAGTTATTATTTCAGGCATTGTTCCTATGGGATATGATTCTCATTTAATGGCACAGCAGTACAGCTCTGTGGATTTCAGTGCAGTACTTACCTGTACTACCAGCAGAGCTGTCTCGTTTTTATCAGCATAGTTATCAGACTAAAGTAAACATAGATCAATAGCAAGATTATATACTTGGATGTATCCAAGGACTTGCCAAATCATGTTGACACAATTCTGCACTTATGCGATTGAACTACGGAGTCTCATGTTGTCATAGTATATAAAGTCTTTTAAATAAAGAGAACATAACTGCAGCAAAATCAGAACATCTATATACACCCATAAAATTGGAGCTATTTCCATGTATCTACAAATTCAGAATCCAAAACTTTCAAGCTTTTTTTTTTTTTTCCCCTCCAGAGTAGAAAAGTTTTCTTTCCCTCCAAGAAGCAAGGGGAGCATTTCAGTTGGGTTGCATGGAGCAGCCTGTAAGACCTTTCCAAGTTTCCTAGAAACTTAACCACCCAGTTGGTCAGACCTCCTCCAGGCAAAAGGGCATCTCACTTAACATTTCTGATGGTGAGTGAAGATAACAATTCTGGTGCAATATTGTGCCCTGTTCTCTCTGGACAAATGTAACTTTGAGCCAGTTTAAAACGCAGAAAACATTTACTATGGCCACCGCACTCTGTGCTCCCTCTTTCTTTGACAGGGAGAGGTCAGCACAGCTACAGCTTCTACCAGAAACCCAGTTTCTTCCTGCTGATTCTCTTCTATCTAAGAAATATAGAAACAGAAGAGTCTTTTCCTGTTTGTACTGATTCTGTGAGCTCTACTTTCTGTGGGGATGTAATTACAAAGGACAATGCAAAACTTAGCTGTTTATGTGTTTAGCTTAGTTTCAATACAAATAAATGCAAGCATTTCTTTCCAGTGACCTCATGCCTTTAAACCAAGTTTTTACTCAGACTTGTAGTTATACACTAAACTTGATGAGCTGTTTTGATAAGAAAACTAACACTGTCAGACACTGTTGTAAAATGTTCTTTCTACTGTAGCAGTTTAGGGTCACCCTGAAGAGATGGGTGTGCAAACTTTTTAACAGTCGTCTGTTTACCTGAAAGAGTTTACCACATAGATTTTTTTTCCCCCCTTTCTCCCCTCCCCTCATCCCTCCATCCCCTTCTAATAGCCTCATTGCAGAGGATAATGATGAAAGCAATACTTGGAATAAAAAAAGTATTATTACCCTAAACCCTGAAATGTAACTCATGCCTTCCAAGGCCCGAAGCATGCCTTCAAGAAAAAAACTATAAGACAGGAAGGAATACGACTCAAAATCTATCATATATGCTAATGCACAGAAGTACTGAACATCTAGCATAAGCCAAAATAAAAATAATAAAGAAAAATGTGGCTTAGTTGCTAGGCCACAGGTCCAGATAGCAATGTGCGGCTTTTGCATGTGAAGTATTCTTAGAAAAGGAGAGGGGTTTGATTCCATGCATCCCAGTTCTTTTATTAGTACACTTAACTCACGTATTAGATATATGCAGGATTTTTTAAAACCTAATATTTGCCAGAATATTTATCATGTATAATTTAGCCGTCAAGAAACAGAATCAGACTGTGCATTATGAATACTCTTGGCAGCTTATTCATGTAAGAATTAAAGAAGACAAAAAGGTAGCAAGAAACTGAGGGGGAAAGGAATGAATTATGACTATTTTTTTCAAGGCAAGAATTTCTAAATCAGCTCCACTTTTTAAAATAGTCCTATGAATATGCAATATCCAATCTGGAACAAGACAAAAATTTCTCCAAAGGAATGCAAGTAGGCAACTTCTTAGGAGTAGTCAGGAAGTCTATTTTAGCTGATCCAAAGCAAGCTTTATAGTCTGCTTTCTCCATTAAATCCCACCAGACCACCATTTTTTAACAATTGTCTTTATTTTACTTTCTTTCAGTTAAAATAAAAGATTGCCAAAGAAAATTTATGATTTTAATGTAGGTTTTATAGGCTGTAGAGAAATTATGAGGTACTCTCCTGAGAGGGAATCTTTTCAAAGCCTAACAGTAAACAATATTCAACACTTTCCAATCCCATGTTTTGCTAATCCTTGATAAAACCAGACAAAACTAAAAATTGAGAGAAGAAAGAATAACAGAATGATATATTTGTTAATGTGTGATATTTAAAACTGTTTTATATAACTTGTCACACCGAGAGATCCTGTGATGCAGCTGCATCTATAAAGTTCAGTGGCTTTGCATTCATATCTACCAGGGGCAAACAGCCTGGCTGCTGAAGCAATCACTGGCCTTCCTAATGTTTTGAACATAAGAAACTGGCACCCCCCCCACCAAAATATAATAAAAAAAATCTCACTACAAGTCTGGAAAAATGAAAGTCGGGAATAGTTACAGTACTGTATAGGCCCACAAAAGATTTACTAGTGAGCACTAAATCATTATGCAAGTAGTGTTCAAAGCATGTACACCGCCCTGAGGTTCAGCATATATCTTAAAAGTAGAAAATGTACAGTAAGTCATGGCAAATCTACAGTTTGGCTACACAGAGGCTCAAACACTGACTTCTACTTGGATGCACCTGAAAGTAGGAACCAGCAGTAGCTGCTCCCTGAGAGCATGTGCTCGAGGTAATCATAACGCAGCTGCGCGCACTTCCTGACCACAAGGAAAACCAAATTGCGCTGCTGGCAGAAATTCCTGTATCAGGTGCATGTCTGCTGTGTCCAGGGAGAGGACTCAGCTTTTTATTGGCTTGCCTGCTGCGGCTAGCACTGGGAGGAGTGCATAATTTACTTCTTTTTCTTTTTTAAACTGTTATAGCAGCTCCCACTGCTCTGCCCTCTCACAGAAATACACCCGCCTCTGTCCTGTATCAATTTAAAACTTGGACTCACCAACTCCTGGTGGATGCACACACACTCATATCCTCCCCTTTTTACCGTGGTGTAATAACTGACCTAAAGGGAGAGGAGGAGCACACTGCTTATAGTGACAACAGAGGAGATTGGGGCAACCCAGGGAAAAGTAGAATGTAACGCACAGAGAAGGTAGAGAGAGTGGATTGCAGAGTCACAGGCTGCAGCTGCATAATCATTGAGAGAGATTTTCCTGAGGAGAACACCCACTGTGCACATACCTTGTGATGCAGGGAGGGGAAATGTATGTAACCATAATTATGTGCAAATGGCACACAGGTAGAGGTGAGATACTGGTGTACAGAAATCCAATATGTAGACCCACTTGGTTCTTTATAGTACAGATTTTGAACATTCAGCCTAGCAGTTTAGCAGTGATTCAGACTTTACAGAGATAATAAGATGTCAGGACAGTAGGAATACTTGGTATTCACAGAGAATTAAAAAATCTATTTTGTATGATTACACAAACATATGAACAACTTAAGGCACACAGAACAAAAACAAACAAACAAACCAAAAAAAAAACAACACCCAAAACTAATAAACTGCTCCAATGACAACTCTTATCAACTTTCTCAGAGCACTTGTTTGCATTTCTAGTGCCATCAGTGATGATGACAATTAATAAATAATCTTCAAACCAGGAGCTATTTAATACAAAAGCACTGGACAGCAAGCATAGCTGCTCAAAGTTGCTTTTTTTCCTTTCCTGAACTAGAACACACTGCTGACAAGCAGAGCAACCGGAAATGCTATAACATTAAAACTCGGATATTTCTCATCTCTCTTTGAAAGATGAAGCATCCAGTCATAACGGTGGGCTATAAAGAAAGGGCTGAAAGACATGTTTTCTAAGTGGTCTGGAGGAGATATATACCATAGAAGCAGCTTGCAGTTGAGCATCTTACTCCCTCTGGATATTTAAAAAAAAAAAAAAAAAAAAAAAAAAGCAGCCTAGATGTCGTCTCAGCAGCAGCCTCTTGGAGGCTTGCATGACAACCCAACCCCTATGCCAAGAAATTATAATTGTCCCTTCTGGAACTCAATAATCCCGAACATACTCAATATGTCAGGTAAACCAAAAAGGGGACGGTGGGAGGTGTTGTGTACGGTACCACAATGTGAAGGATGTCCCCAGGACTTCCTTTACATCTTGTGAGCTGTACAGGTGCCACGATACATTTCAACTAAAATCATAATGGAATCCCCTGCATTTTAAGATCTTTGTACTCACACCTGCCATCAGCAAGCAGAATCCCAGTTTGGGGCACAAGCACTTCTCCCTCCCAGTCTTCCCACTTGCTTTGTTTCCCACTCCTTTTACAAGCCCCAGCTCTCCTGGGGGCTCCACTGGAAGAGAGGGAGACCTGACTCCAGCTCATTTATTCACAGAGCAGTCTGAATTCATCCTTGGAAGTGCAGCCTGATTCCACCTCCTCAGAAATATTCGTGTCTCATGGCTGTATGAGGTGTGGTCTTCTGCCACCCTCAAACAGATGTTTCACTAAGCTCTAAATAAATCATTAGCCTGCAGTGAGATAAAATGCTCTTTACTGCACCACGCAGCAGTGTTCAGGTTTTAGGGTGAAGGCTTTCCACACAATTAATCATGGGAGCATATATACTGAATCATATTTCATACAAGTTTATGAACAGGATCGATGCACCCAGTTTACTACAGAATGCTGATTGATTTTTGGTTGGTTTCAGTTACTGAGAGGCAGTTTGGTCTTTGAAGGACAATTTACCAATGACTTTTTTGAATAATTGCCTAAATATGAAATCCCTCAAGAAGGGCATATTTTAACTTTCACTTTCCTGCCCAATGAAACAATCAGCAAATAGTTGAGCAAGATGAGGTTTATCCATATTAAGTGAGAGGGAAGCTAGGCCCTTTCACTTTAAAATTAGCAGGAAATATTGAGCTTGTTATGCAGTAGGGACTTTGATAGCCATAGTATTTTCCTTCTTATCACACCGCTATGGTTATGCTCATAGAATTTTATCTTTTTCATTGAGAAAGCAGTAAATATGAAACAGGCTGGGTTCTTCCTACATAACCATAACCTGGGGGCACGGCACAGCACAGGCAGGATCCTGTGCTGCTCTTCCCTTCAGGCCTGGGGATACGAGTGGGGCAGGATAAGCACAGAGAGTTTAATTCCTCTCTAGGAGTAAGTTTTGCTTTTGTGACCATAAAAAGAGTTACAAGAGCCACAGGTTACTGCTACTTTTGTGTCCAAAACTCTGTAAAAAGTGCTTTCAGGAGGGGCACAGTTTACAAGCCATGGCTCTGCAGAGCAGACAACTGCTGGTCTCCAGCAACGGCACCACGGTGGGCCTGCAGTGCTTATGCGCTGCTTCGGACATTACCGAGAACTGCTTGGGTGCGTTCCCTGGTATTTGCCCTCTTTCCTTGCTGGACAACTAAGGCCATTTTCTGACCTGATCAGAAGCAACCAGAATGAAAAAAATCTTTTTAATTTTCTTATTCTCTCATCTCTCAGAGGGTTCAAAATTTGCATACTAATTATAAAAGAAAAAAACAAACAAACAATACTTTGTTCCATCTTGGCAAATATTCAGACATTTCAGTTTCTGTTTTTAGCTGTGCTGTACATACAACTCTTCTTCCACCATCAGAAAAGATGTAATAGTTTCTGGTTTTCAAGAAAAAATACTATTAAAGAAAAGAAGCCATAAATAAGATTATGCCATGACATAATTTTAAGGCAGGTTAGAAAAAGAGCAAGAGTTTCAACACGTTTCTGCACATACTTTGGCTCGTGTAACTAATAAATATACCCTAACTGGAAAGCAGGTTGCTTAACGTGCTTCTTCCTGACAGCATTTTTGTGTCAGACTGTATCAGGAATTTCCTTTGAAGGACCTTTCATAAATGGAGTCATATCAGTTTGAGCTAATCCTTACATACCATGCTATGCTCACTGCACTCTGGAGGAAAAATTAAAATATCTAACTTCATACTGATATGGAATCACCTCTTGTTAATCTTGTCCTTGTGAAAGGACTCATTCCATTGATTTATGCAAATAGAAAATGTTAAACACACACACACACACAGAGGTTTGTTAGTATTCCACTATATTTTATCAGTTTAACCTGTATATCCCTCTCCTCTCAAAGAGCTCTTAAGTTTTGGTTAGGAAGATGATTGGAAGTCTAACAGATCCTTTACCATTGTATGTTCATTGCATTCTCCAAACGTAGTTCTGTGCACCAGTCTGATTTTCTAAACTATTTAAAATAAAATTAGTTCTATTTTTGTTCTTAATGGGGCCAGGTGGTAAGAGAATAGGAAGCAAAGCCAAAAACAAAACAAAACACCACCACTAGTTTTGGCAGGTATATATATAATTAAGCATGTTCTGCTCAACAGTGCAAAGAGAAGTTAGTTCCTGGAAAATTTTGCTAGGAGGCATTGTATACTATCTCCAAAATATGTGGGGTAAGGGCAGGCTGAGAGGGGAGTGATCCAAAGAGAGTCAGGGATTAGATTCCTGAGAGATAGCAAGAGTCATCTAGGGTTAATAAAACGAACAAAGGAAGGAGAAAACATTGCCTGTAATGAAGTCTATTGATTATGAAACTGCCTCCAAAGGGAGTGGTGTTTGCCCTTTTGAGAATACAACCAAAGCACTAAAGACGGGCTTGGAAAAGGACACAGCTGTACTAACAGAGAAAGGGACTTGACCTAGGAGAGTTTTAGCTTTTTTTTTTTTTTTTTTTTTTTTAAATACGTGATGTGGTATTTAGGTATGAATGCATACTGTAATAAATGTTTTTACCTGTCTCTACACAAACATCGGTGTCATTCCCTGCAGCCACCAGCTAATATCATGGTTTGCACGAACAGGCTACCCATCCCATCAGTCACGTCTGCAATAAGTGTAGACAAACCTGGTGTTCCACGCGCATTTTACTATGTGGAAATGTCACCATTATAGAAAGTTGCATTTTACTCTGAGTGCTCTAAATCACCGAGCTGCAGGTGCCTACACTCGATTAATTTTGTCACAGGTTTCTTTAATCAGTCATGGAAATTACATTACTTATAGCAACATTCAAGCCCACACTGGCTGGAGGATACATCCATCTAAGCAAAGCTAGTTTTTACTTCACTATACTCACAGATGCTTCAGCCACAGATCTACTTATTTATTTATTTATTTTTAAGAGGGAACTAAGTTCTTGGCCCCATTGGGAAGTCCCGAAGATTAATTCTGTATTGCATAAGGCAATGGTGTGGGTTTCTTTTCTGCTTTACTAGAACTCACATGTAGGAAGTCAAAGCACACACCATGCTTTTTGAAAAATTAATAGCTTTCTAGAGAGAAACTGCAATAACTCTATTCCTTCCCTGATTCTACCCTCTGCCCTGACAAACTATTTCAAGTCAACCCAATTCTTGACCCAAAACATTGATTTGGGGTTTACTCAGAAAAGACTTTTTAGAATTTTAGCAGCCATATGACCTAGTCCTGAACCAGAAACAGCATGTTATACACAGATAAAAAATAGACTGAAGAAAACAAAAACTAGCTTATTATCATTTTCATAAGATAATCAATGAGATTAAAAATCACATTTTGTCTCAATCACAAGCAATCACAGCAGGAAAAAGAAAAAGAATCTGAAATGCACGTCGATACACCTCAAGTCTCGGAGAGCTTCCCAAAGTGGCAGCACATATAAGAACCTACAGGCCCAAATTCATTCCTAATATACCTGTGGTGACCTTGAGAAATCTTGATCAATCCTATTGAGTTGTATATTTGGTTACACTAGTCCAGTGTCATCAGTTCTGGCTACCTTCTATAAGGTTTTGAGGGAGATCTCCTCCACCCTCACTTGCATACGTATTGCATTATTAGTTTGCATCTAGAGTTTAAAATCAGTGGCTTGCTAAACCAATGTGGAAAAAACATCTGGTTCTAGAATCAGATTTAGGCTCTCCACATCAGCCACAGAAATTGTGATGATTTGCTACCAAAGCCTCAGAAATGAAGAATGAAGGCTTGTCTAATTGAAACATTTAGTATGGGGACATAATGTTCCTCTGTAGGCTGCTAGAAAGCATTTTAAAGAAATGCTCCTGGCCTTGTTTCTGAAGAATTATAGCTGACCTTGTTGGTGTGCTGTGATTGTTGCATGGCCTGCCAGAGCTGAGAGAACTAGTAGGATTTTTACAGATTCTTGAGAAAAGTCAGTCAGAGAAACTGTTCATCTGAAGCTTTTAAGGACAGTACAATAGAGTAGCTATTGCAATAAAGTGACAACAAAAAAGGTGATGTTACAAAATAATTAAGCATCTCTAATTCTTGCAAAGAAAAAAATTAAACAAGTACAACTCAGAATTTCAGTGTTGCCAGATAATTAACCCTTAAGTCAGAGGATGTTTGTACCTACCCTTAATAAAGTTTCACTTAACATCCCTAGAGAACTAAGTTATTTCCAAGATGGGACTTACATGTAACTCATTGCCTCTCAGTCACTCGGTAACTCTCTACAAATATTGTGTAGCACTCAGTGGCATTAGGGCAAAATAAATCATAAAAGACATGAATTGTGTGACTATGAAGCATTCTGATCTCTTATAGCTTTAATCATAACAGGTGACCATTAAATTTCTGTGTTGAAGTGCATATCTGATGATATTACACTGCATATTGACTCTGTCTGTTTGCTGGAGATAGAAGTGAAAGCCTTGGGGAGAGCTGGAGTGAACTAAGACCATGCAAAGTAATATTTAAACTGGAGTTGAGGGAGTTTCATATCTTGGTTAGTTATTGGGGATTGCACAGTATTAATTATTACTAAATGTAGCTATTTCATACGCTATCTGAATAGAACCTTGTTGCATGGGTTCATTAGTTAACTCTCAGTTAATTTATACCTGAAGGAAGGGAGTCAGTCACTTTCACCACAATTTTTTCCCCAAAAAGTAAAATCTCTGTGCTTTAGTGATAGATTACATGAATTGAATATTGTCTTCTTAGCTAAAGAAAAGAAAGTTAACTTCTCTCAAGTTCCATCTGTAACTATAGCAGTTACCAGATTTTCTCATTTACACCCTAAAGAAGGGCAGAAAGAAGGACAGAGCAAATCTCCTCCTGGTATTTATTATTCCCATTTTCCAAATAAGCACAGGTGGTCAGTGCTGGATTCAAGCATGCTCCTGCTTCAAGTCACATGCTCTTTTTCACATGTATCTGAGTAGAGTTAAAGACGACTAATACTTGAAGCACCACACCATGCCGGATCACCAAGAACACCTCATCCCATACAACAGCAAACAGCATTTTCCATGACCAAGGAAAGCAGACAAATCCTGTCTTTGTAAGAGATCAGGCCACGCAAGCCCAGCTGACAGGTGACGATACAGAAGCACATTACCAGAATGAAAAAGAGTTTTTGGAACTAGAAGGTAAGACTTACTTATCAGTATTCCTGAGGAAAAAAACAAACCAAAAAATAATAATAAAAAAAGCCACGTCTAAACCTGGCACTTAGTCATAACAGAGCATGCCTAGACTCCCTCCCTTATTCTGTGGTCTTTGTGGTACTTAAATATCCAAGGGGAGGATGATATCACAGTGGAAGCAGCTAATGTGTCCTTCTGTGCCTCTGTATAGGCAGACATTTTTAGAGTATTATTCTGTGGCAAAACTGATTTTTCTTTTTCCCCCTTCTAAACGTGTTCCACATTGAAAGGACAGTGCAGAAAGCCAGTGAAACTCTACTCGCTAGCACCCAACTCAGGACAATAAATTAGACTTCAACCTCTACAGTTCCTTAGATATTCAACAACATTGTTCCTTTAAAAAGGAAGAAGAAAGAAACAAACAGCAACCCAAGATACAAACTTTTTTTTAAAAAAAAAAAAGTCATGGTATTTTCCCCCCTTTTTATTGCCCAACATCATAAGCAAGACAACTACTAGTTAAGTCAGACTTGGTAACTAGATGTACTATGTTTGAAAATATACCCAACCTAACATTAAAAGCAAACTCTGCAGCAGCTGCAATATTTTAAGCAGTTACCACTACATCTTTTTCAAATATATCTTCTGATCTTCCCAGTAATTACTAGCTGTATGCAACGTACCATTTTTCTGTCTCGTTAAGAACCCAATAGTATAATTAGATATGCAAAGCCCAAAACTGTTTATCATAACTTGTTATAAAAGATATAAAAATAACAACAAAAACTTTGTCTCTGATAGAGGATTAAGGAGATGTATTGAGAATATACTTGCACAAATCAAGAGCTGGTCTCACAGATACATCCAAGCCAAACAGTATTTGAGTAGATCAGTTACCTGTAGTAATGGGATCATGTTTAGTACTCACAAAAGAAATTGGTGATTGTTTAGAAACCACAAGCTTTGTAGAATGCGTGTAGCAACATTTAATATTAAAGAAAAAAACTAAGCCTCAAAAGTTGAAGTGAACGGGTACCATACAATGTCTCAAGCTGGCTAATGTGAGTGACTTAAGGAATCAAACTATCCTATCAAAAGAAGTGCTTCACTTAAATGCCAGTAAACCATGTATCAGTTGAGAGAGCAGAAATCCCACAGCTTTTCTACTTCTAGCTGTCATTTTTCTTCATTGCAGTTCATCTCTATCATAAAATTTACCTCCAAGGCAAGAAAAGACACTGGAGGAAATGATTGCAAAATTCTGGAAATAGTGTGTTGTGTCACACCGAATTCCTAGCACTGATGCTGGGGTAGGAAGTAGTCCAGGATGGCTAGGCAGCTATAGGTCTAAGCTATAAAACAGTTGTAGCTTAAAGCTTTTTTTCCATCTTTTCCCTAAAATCCTGTTTGTAAACACTTGCTAAATAAATCTTTTTGTTCCACTGTTAAGCCTGCGTAGAACTGGGGTAGGGAGGAGGAGGAGGATGGGAGGTGGATCAGAAAAGCACTGGGAATCTTCACAGCCTGCAGGGGCTAAGGAGTGTTCCCTGTCAAGAATCAGTCTGCAAAGAGCCCGGGTGGGACTTGTACTGTCGGTGACAGCTTTTGGGAAGGAGCTCCCTCAGGCAGGTATAAATCAATAAATACTCTATTGCAAAGTAAAGGTGGTTGAGAGACATACCAACAGTTCTAGATGAACTGAGTATTATTATAACCTTAGGCAATACAAAGCTGACAAATGATATCACTTGCACTCCCAAATGGGTGGCACACATCCAGGAAAATGCACTAAAATGTTAAGGACCCTAAAAGGAATGGGCACAACAGCATTCATTTTAAAATCTGAAATCCACCTCCAATGCCTATATCTAGCCACTAACAATTTTCAGTTGTTAGGAAATACTAATTCATGCAGCTGGATGCAAATCCCCTAAGTTTTTCTTCCAAGTTGTCAAAAGCCTGACGCAGAAGATAGCCTCGGCCTCCAGGAAGCAGGTTCAAGCCTGAAGAAATATGAACATTTCCTCATGTCAGCAGCTACTGCAAGGAACATCTCTTCTGCATTCAACTTGGGTACTTTTGGCTTTGCTGTCTCATGCACAGCAGCACGTGTACGCCAGCTCTTTCACCCATACATACAGAACATGAAACACATAATTCACTTCCTGGAGAGAAATTTGAGGGGTGGAAGGAGAGGAAGGAAAGCATCATGTGAGAGATTGTAGTCACCTTCCTTAACATAATACTAGCAGATGCTCAGACAGCATGGCAGAGACAAAGTATAATAGGAACACAACTTCCTTCCTGAAATGTAGATGTAAAAAAAAGCTCAGATGAAACCCAGTTCTTTGAGAGGCCTGATTCTCTTCATCATGGAAGTATCTTCAGAAGGAAATTTACTGGCAATGTGTGATAGCCTTTAAAACCATTATTAGTAGGACAAGAGGCAAATTTTCAAGTTCTGACACTACTAGAAATGCAACCATAGTGGAACAACAAAATATTAAATGCTTCTGTGTCTGATCCAATAAAAACAAAACTTTGCATTTCACTTATCAGATAATTAAAGTTGTCCAACTGCTTTAGAAAATCTTTAAAACTATTCAGTTGCAAGCATGACATTCATAACAGCATTCCCATATAACTTGAGAATCTTTTTCTTGATTATACATAAGACAGGCTGAGACTGATCAGAAGCATAGAAAACAAGAAACATAAAGGATTTCTTCACTATTTTTGCTGCCAGCTTTTGCAACCCATCTTTGTTAATGAACATCCTTCATTTACTAATTGCAGAGATGAGAAATATTCCAGCTCTAATATGGCAGGAGGGGCATCAGATTTCATAGAAGACACAGCTCTTTCCACCCCTCAAATTGTACCTGCTCCAGACAGTTTCAGGTCAAGCCAGAGTTGACTGATCTTTGGGTTCCATATTAAAAACAAACAAAAAACCAACAACAACGAAAAAACACCATTAACACACACAGATATTTTAAATCTAAACTCCAGACATCTTTGTTGAGAGTTAGGTGGCAGGCAGAGTAAATGGAAACTAACATTACAAAAGGTGCATCCTTTTTTTTTTTTTTTTTTTTTTTAAGATATATTTTATTTTGAAAACATCACAGGCAACATGGAACAAGAATTCCAGAAACAACTTCAATTCTGGTATATGTTACTTGTGAGGCTTCACTATCAGCCACTTCTCAGGTCTCTTGAATAATTTCTCAGCAATTTAGTAGAATGATACATAGGTCTCCAGATTAATTTGTCTGGATTGACAATGATGCTTTCAACTTAGAGGCATTTTAATCACTTAAAGAAGCAGACATGCTGGGATGAAGATAAACATAGATACACAAGACAAAAATCCCTTGTTTCTCTCCCACTTCAGTGTTAGAAACAGTCTCTAATACTTCAACTGTTACTCCTGCTTGCATCTTGGTTTTCTTCCAGACCCCTTCCACTTTTAAGTCCAGGCTCCACATCTCCACTTTTAAAGCTCCATAAATCTCTGCCCTACCAAAATCTGTTCTCATTGCCTCATGTACCTTGCTTCCCTTCATTAAATCTTTCATCTCCTTTTCTTCACATGCTTTTTCATGCTACTATTCCTGTTCCTGAAGATATCCAGTGCTCGTATTGGCTCATTCTCCCACAAACTCCTCCTAAGAATTATTTGAAACAAGACCAGCAAGATATGTCAAACACTGAATCCAGCGAGCTTTCTTCAGTGTAACACCAACCTAAGCCTATACTGGTGCTTGAACATGGTGCTGTGGCTCTTTTAAAGGGTTTTCTCTTTCTGGGACACGAGCTGGGGGATGTGGGGGGGTGAAGCAGCATTTACTTGATTCTGCCTAGAATTTTTTCTGCCTCCCCATTCTTCCTGCACTTTCATCGTAAGATGTTAGTTATGGACAAATTCAGAACAGTTGCTAATAAGGTAATTATTGAAAATAGCTATTAACATCCTCAGAAGCACTGTACTTAAACCCATGCAAATTTGATGAGTAGATACAGAAGTTTCCCCAGATGACTATGTAGAATTTACAGGACATCTTAACGCAAACGCCTTTAATCGCCTCAGTATTTTATGCTACATCCTGGCGTGTCACACTCTGGATGCAGAAATGGAAAGCAACAACGTTTATCCCTTGGAATAATGGAAATAGACACAAAAGGTAAATAATCATTGCTTTAGAGGCTGATTTTCTGCAAAGCAAGAAAAGAGGCTTCTGTGAAGCCTCCAGTACTTGCTGCCATAGTAATGCACCCAGGCTGGCCAAAGTCTGTTCCTAGAATGACACCCGGTGGCCACAAAAATGAACAGCAGGACATTCCCTTGCCCTTCAGTACCAATCCCTGCTCTGAAGAATAGGGGCCATCACTGGAAATTCTTCACAGGAATCTGCAAAACACACGAAAATCCTGTGCAACATTCGTATTACTATACATGCACAGGCTTACTACGTAATGCATGGTGTTTTGGACAACCATGTACTTTTTGTTCTTGTTAAAGTTGTATAAGAGCAATAGCTAGTGGTTTCAGAATTGCCGAAGTGAAATTTCTTATTTTATTCCATACTTTCATTTTGGAAACAGCTAGAAGTGGGTGAGTGGCATTTCCAAAGTATAATGATCCAGATGTAGGATTCAGCCATAAACTTATCTTCCCCACCTTGGAAAAGCAGTTTATCTATTTATTTGAAGTTATAAGACTAAAACGTACTTATTCAGCCTTAAGCTTTAGGATGAAGATATCTAAATTAGAGACATCCATCACTGTGGTTAAAATACCTTCGAACCAAGTGAAACAAACTGTGTTTAAATAAATCATTGTATTAAACACGGCATCATGCTCTAGAAAATTAATTAGCAATTGAGCATCAGTGAGAGTTGAGTTTCTTGCCACTTATTTTATCCAGCTTAACTACCACGAGTCACAGCAGAGCTTTTCTTAAGCAACATCCTAGACAAAATGGTGTGATAATATTTTGTAGATAATAAATGTACTGCTTTAAGGGAAATAAGCAAGAGCACTTCAGCACAGATTTTTGGTGTTACATTCTTAGGCCTTTTGGCAAGTTAAATGGAAAGGGAATATTTATTGCTTGTCAGTTTTCCTTTGTCTCATTTTATTTCTCACTTCAGAGTCAAAATTCCTGCTGATGCCATAAGCTTCTTTATAGTAGCTAGGAATATTACAGAAGACCATTGTCCTTTTTTCTTCTTGAGAAATATCTAATTTTTCTCCAGTAGGTACAAAGCCAAACACATAAAGCTTCACAGACATCCTTGCACAACAGAAATTCTTAAGGTAAGGGCAATTCTGTGCTTCATTTGGCAATCTTTGCACCATTACCCTCACCGGGCACCAGTATAACAGAGATGGCTGGTAGGTATCGAGCCATAACCCTGCAAACTGCTTTACTGTCTTCTCATCTCAACTGTGCCTCAACATCCCTGCTTAGAAAGATAAGGGTTAAAATACCAAAGATGTTTGCTTATATAAGCATAATGAAATTATTCAGGTACTTTGTCTGAAGTAATGGTTTATTAAGATACATTAGCATACAACATCTGAAAGAGATTACCACTGAACAGAAAATGGCGCACACATGGCAAGCATAACAAACTGCACTAGTCTGGAAACAATGACAAAAATGTGTCACTTATCAGTAAGTTATACACGTGTACTTACTGGCCAACCAAGTATGCAAGAATGTAAAGCTTGTGGCAGATCCAACAAATGAATGTAATCTAAACAAATAAGAAGCATAGCAATGGGAAGAATGACCTCCCACTGTATTAAGTTTAAAGCTGGATATTGCCAAGAGACATGCAAAGCTGCTGGAGTATGCACAGAGCTAATCCTTAAGATACCACGGAGCCAGACCAAAGATAGCAACAAGAAGGCAGAAGGTGGGTTAAAACACAGCCATGCAAACTGCTGCCAGCTGCCAGAGCTGGGTCAGGATGCAGAGCTCTGTGTTGCAGCAAGCAGGGCTCAGGCTGAGCAGCCTTCAAAGGATAGTCCGAGCACCTCCTTTCATCTTATCCCTGCTGTCATGATGCAACAGTAGGAAAGTTTTAAATGCTTTTCATTTGCTTGCCTTTTGTTCACTGAAGAAGAAAGACCAACCTGTGATCAGCTGGGAAGTGTCAACATTAATTGCTGAAGTACTACTAGATTTTTGTACTCCTTCTTTCACCTGTTCCCCTGTGTCTACAGACTGCTGTGTTAAGCCAAATCATGATTTAAATGCACTAGGTCCGGGTGTGGGAAAACAATGTCTTCATGGATCAATGCAAACCAGATAAAAGGTACCAAAAGATTAAATCACACAGCACAGTGTTTCAGACTACTGTATTTACACCCACATATACTACCTTTATGCATGTGCTACCATATTTATACAGCTCCATCCAAGTTAGGTCTGTATTTTAGAAGAGAAAATTATAAACACGTGCATCCACAACCTCTACCCGAATCCTAAGACAGGCCTGAAGGTTCCAAAAGTAAAGTTGTGAAAGCAGAGGTGAGCATCATCCTCAAACCTGTCAGAAGCAGGAAAATGCAAAACTCAAGCTCGTCACATCCCTGATGCCTTCTGAACCCATTCTTAACTTCCAGATAACCAGGAAATGTTGCTTCACATCAAACAACAAGGTATGATGTCTACTGACGTTCAGTTGCTTGCTCAGTAAATCACCTTCAACAAAATGCTTATTTTCAGGTGACCATTTATTTTTCCTAAAACAGTTTTAACACTCAACTCCCACATTTTATAAATGCTCAAAATAACTTATTCTGGTGCAACTTTATGAAGTATCTTGACAAACCTCTGTGAATCTGACAATAGTGAAGTTTCTTATTCCTTAGCAAAGATTTCTTTCATTTTTGGCATGACATTTACATTCCCAAACTTGACAGACATGGTAATAGTTGGTCTTGGCATTCACTGTTAAATGACTCTGGCTCATGTGTTCATTCATGTACTCTGTTTTACAGAATTCCTTCCGGCTGTTAGTGCTTTTCAGCAGGACTCTTCTTTTAAGTACTGTTTACTACCTTTGCCTGTATCTGTGGAAGAATATTTTATTGCAGATGGGTAGATCAATGTATTTATCTCACAGGATAATTCAGTATCAGCTCTTCAGATTCATGAATTCTGAAAGAGAGTTTTTTCCCCCCCCCTTCGTTTTCCTGTAATTTGCCCTTACATTCAGTTAATGCCCTTTCTTATATAATCACATTTGCTTGTAATCCCTTCTCTGATTTGTACATTCACTATCTCTTGCCCTTTAAAAATATTTTTATTAGCACATCCATAAGCTCATTTGTAATTCCAAGAAGTGTATAACCCCTCACCATCATTCACAGTGTACAATGGAGATCTGCCTCTATTTTGCCCACCAGGATATAATTTTCTTTCTATTCCATACTGAGCTGATGACACTGCATTTCTAACACTTGATTAAAACTAACAAAAAAGAAGCCTCAAATGAAAAAAAGACAAAGTGGTGAAGTAAGGATAACAAAGGAGTTCTCAAGGTGTGAGAAACAGTTGTATTAAATCTGAAGTAGGAAGCACTCCCTTACTTCACATTAACATAGCTGCCTTACACAGTTACTGCAAGCACTGTGGCAATGCTTATACACATTTCTCTGAAAAATCCCAAGGACAAGAGGGAGCTAAGTTGTGCAAGGCTGACCCCCAAACAAATAGATGTCAAGAAGTAAGATCTCTCTACCATTATACAATTTGAAAACCTCACAATATGTGGGGATTACAAGAACATCGAATATCAATTCATTGTACTATCCTCTTCTGGATCATTTTCCAGTATTCCATTCCCACAAGTAAACTAGAAATGAATGCTGTATCCTGTGTTTGTTGAGCAGAACTCAAGGCACAAGACGTTGTAGTTGTTTTTCCCACAATTAACTATTTGAGTTGTAAGCTTTATCAAAGTTTTACTACTTGGTAAGCACATATTTGATACTGCATTGCAATCAAGTCCTTCAAAGTTATACTCAATTGCAAATCCAATTATAAAAGAAAAGGTGAAATGGACTGTATGTCTTGTGTGGCAGAAACAAAAAACTCTTTATACAGCTATTAGAACTGCTAGTGCTCTGGAAACAAGCATTTAAAAAAGTTGAATAATTTTGCTTTTAACAAATTAGCAGAACAAGCCAAATGGAAAATTACAAGAGTTGAGAAGTGTTAGTAATACAGGAAATAATGTTCTATTGAGCATGTGGATAGTGCAAATAAGGTGTTCTTCAGTGAATGTACTTGTTTTCCTTGTACTAGCAGCCCAAACGACTGTATAAATAGCAACTATTGGAAATGAAACTATAACTTACAGAGACCAGTGTTTCCACAGCGACTATAAAGGGGAAAGTTCAAGTGAGATTTTGATTAGGAAGGTCAGGAAAGCCAATCTTTTGTTATGCTTGTTCTCCCCACAGTAGAAGACAGGTGGTATCTGTGCCAGCTGCAGATAGGCTAGAAACACAACCAGGAAGGGAGAATTACAATAAGAACTCAACTTTCTTGAAAGCCCTACTGAAATCAAATGATTGTCTTCCTGAGGTGGGCATTAGACGCTTTTTACGGGTGTCTATAGCCCTAAGTAATACAATACCCCATACTGCAGCATCCAGTTCTTTGGCATCTTAGATACATTACAAACTTTTCTGCCATTAGAGAAGTGCTGCAGCTGCCCATAAAATTAATGGAGGAAATTGTCTACATATATAAATAAAATAAATATAAGCCCCTGAAAGAGATGCACTGGGAACACCCACATGGCACAAAATAAGATAGTAGTCCTGCTATACATAAGCTAAAATATACCTATATTTATTCTTTTCTACAGCCTGCCCCAAGAAAAGGCAATACCCTTATTGTCAGAATAGCTCTGAGAGGGGCATTGATATCCCAGAATACCAGCAAATATTCTACCAGGCCATCTGCAGAAGGACAACCTCCCTCTTTGCCTCTTCTTGGATCAAGTGGCAGGCCACAGTGAAGGCACCAAGATTCATGCACAGCTGAGCCATATGGACATCTCTGCAATCGTTTTGAGGCAATTGGTGACATCTAAGTGGTGGCTGTAGTCATTCAAGTTCCTCTGATGACTCTTCAGTGATCAAACTGACCCTTTGGTTAAGTCATTTGTATACAACTTCATACACACTGAGTAAACATGGTTTACATGCGTGTTGCTTTTGCCTGGCAAACCACTGAGGCTTATTGTAAGTGACTGATGCTGGACTTCAATATATTTTCAAAAAGGCACAACATTCCCATTCCCAAAAGGGAATGGCATGTTGAATACATAGGGATCAAAGGAACTCATGGTTGTTGACATGATTAGAAGTAGGAAAGATGATTCTTACTGAGTAAAACACACAGCCTCCACAAATACTTTCCCTCATGAAATAACACCATGTTCTTATCTAAGTTAAACTTCTGCATACTGATCACTTTAATCAGACTGAATTAATATGAAAATGCTTGATCCAGTTCAAAGATGGATCTCTGAAACCTTAAATCTACCTTTTCTCTGCAGAAAATGACTAATCCAGAATTCTGATATATTATCTCTAATAAGATGTGCCAACTCTATGTCAAGGTTGACTTAATTAAAAATAAATATACAAAAAAAAAAGAAAAGCTTGCTTCAGTCTTCTTACAAATTCTCACTAAAAGTTTCCAAATATATTTAGAACATGTTTAGAAACATTCTGTCAAACCCTGACACAGAGTGATAGTCATTAAGTTTCCATTTCAATGGAGACAGAATATGAAATTGAAGTTAGATTCTTACCTATTCTTTCATTTTACCATGAAGATCAGTGTTGGTCTTTAAAAATGTGAGATGGCTTGCTTACACATCATGAACTTCTGCACAAATTTTGTGATATTTTAGTCATTAAAGTTTTATCGCTTTAAAAAAAAACAACTTAATATTTCTAAATAAAACAAAAATTTTAATTCCTTAGGATATTATTAACTTTAGCACAGTGCTTTGACCATTTACTAAAGCCAAGATGAGTTCCCTGGAAGAGAAAGAAAACATAAGAAGTGGGCAGATCTTGCAGACCCTAGGATGTTCTGTGTTACACTGGATAGACAGGGCTTTATTCCCCATGAATATTCCATGAAAGAAGATATAAGAATACCTGTCTCACTTCACTTATGAACTGGAAAGAAACATTTTCTCCTGGTAAGAAAGTCTTATGACTTGACAATAAAGGACATTTACCTGACACAAATTCTGCCATTAAAACAAATTTTTAATGACAATTTTTCTAGTATGGGAAAGTGAGTTTTTCAAAATGAGACTTTTAGAAGTCATAATTTTCATTGAAATTTATTTTTTAGGACTCATTTCAAAATAAGCTGGCATTACACTAAACAATATCAACTGGATGTATCGCCACAGTGCCTCTACAAATTTTTAATATGCCGAGGATGGCCAACGCGTGATAGAAGAGAGTCATTGCAACAAGCATGAAGTATCCTGAACTGAAAATTCTATTCAAAAATGCAACACTATTTATGTCCCAATAATGTCCATTATGAAAACTACTGAATCTTTCTTGCACACATGCAAACCACTAATATACGGCTTAGTAGTGCTCTACTTAAAGTTTGTACTTAAGATCAGTTAACATGCAGGAAAGATTATTCTGACTCCTATCCTAGACATATCAGTACAGCACAGGCTACTCAAACAACAAAAACCCACACAATCCAACCCTCCCACCCCCCACCCCAAAAAAAAAAAAGGCAAAAAAAATTAACGAAATACCACCAAAACAAACAAACAAACAAAAAATACTCCAAGAAAAGAAAACAAACAACAAAAGCCCAACCAACCAAAGAAACCACTTGCAGAGCAAGGAAGTACCCAATGCTGAACTATCACAATTTTCAGGCAAAAGCCTCTTTCTTCCAGTAAGGGCAACACCAGTACAGTTATAGGTACAACACTGATCATTTCAGTCTTCATTTATCCTAACACACTACTGAGAAGAATTAGGCATGGTGCCCAGCAGATACCGCTTTGGAAGGGGGTCTGGTGACAATGATCTAAGGCAAATATGGCAAAAAGCTTTGCTGCACCAGTATCATTATATGTCATGACATTCTACATTTGACACTCAGCTTCCTAGAAATGAAGCAATGGATTGCAGTGGCTCAGAAGAAATTGCAATCATTCAGAGGAAAACACAATGAATTTATTTTTACTTCTAAATTTAGGTCTTGTGGCAATTCAAGTAAATAAAGAAAAGACTGTTCTCTAAGTAGCAATCCATGTAACCCACTAATTATCAGAGACTATGGAATTAAAAAGCTATAGATGTGAGAAAATTTTAATGTAAACTACAAAAATCAGGTATGATTTAAGGACACATTATGCTTAAGACATTTCATGCATTCTCAGTACATGACTGAATTAAGAATTTACACTATTTCCTTTTAAATAAATTACCACCTGATCACAATTTGATGTCATGAAGCAATGATATCACGGCAATGACCATCATTCAGATTATTGCAAAATGTTACAAAACATATGGAAACACTATGCCTATATACTTTCTGATGAAATAAAAATTGGAAATATTCCAGAGGAGAGTCCTTCATATTCTTCCAATCCCTTAATTAAAATCCAGACAATGTATATAAAACTACAGATTAAAATATGGTGATGATCAGGTAAATTTATGGATATGAAACACATGAGGGGAAAAAAAAAAGTAACATCTTATATAGTTGTTAAGAACCTTGCACACCTTTACCAAAATCATGTTTTGACAGCCCTGGCTTGTTTTTCAAATTTTAAATTATCAAAGTGCTTTGTTACTGAATAAGAGGCAATCTAAAAAAGCAATTTGACAGTCAAACAAAATTATTAGAGGGGGAAAAAATTGATTGTGAATTGATCTTTGAATTTGCCAGTCCTGGTCAGGGTTAAACAGCCTTCTATAATACAAGAACATGTTAATAAAGCAACATTTAAGTATAAATAACATACATTATCATCAATAAATGATATATATATAAATAAAAAATATAAAAAAATATCACTTTATAAACTTATGACCAAGACATAAGTTCCCGTTTCTTTGTGCTTGGTTACACAAGAGTTTTAGAGGAACACCTCTAATTTACTAATTTAATCAAATTCTTTCCCAAGAAAATTTGTTCAGTCTTATAACAACTTTTTTTCAGGTATCAATCCATTCCGGTTTCATTGACTTCATTAGTCTTCCAAATCCATTTTATACTGGTTCCTCTGCCTTCAGTTCAATTATTCTCAGTTCATTGTTATACAAGTAACTTTAAGTAAGATCAATGAGTCAACTGTGTAAATCAAAGTTACACTGTATATCATGCAAGAGACTTGGCTTTTATGGTTGATTTGAGCTATGAAAACCAAACTGAAGGAGAGAAGGAAGCTACATTAGGGCACCTCTGACACCAGCTGAAAACCAATGCATAATATTGACACTTATGATGAGACCGTAACCATCATGCAAACTGTGTTGTTCTGATATTCTAGCTAGGGTAAATTCATGCAGCTTCACTGGTTTGCAGCTTAGGGGTTGGTAAGCTCAAACTCACAAAAGAAACCGTAGAATAGGTGGTTCGGGTTGATACAAAATATTTTTCTACCAAGTAAGAAGTAAGCTCTTTTAACTAAGTAGGTTATCTAGCATTTCTCTTTCTACCCTGACATTACTTTCAGCCATTTATAATTTTTTTCTGCATGCAGACTTACTACATTCAAGGACCCATTTTGAAAGTAACCAGTCACTATTAATTTCTGTACATTTAAACATCAAGAGATAAAAATAGATCAGAAGTAGCTTCCAATATCCCACAATATGCATATTTATGCACAAACATACACATTCCCTCCCCCCAACCCCGTTCCCTTCCCACTGTTTAACATGTCCTAGGAAACACTCCTGCAGGAATTTAATCAATAGAGATCACAAAAATATGTTCCCGCTTCCCTCTATCCCTTCTCCTGGAAATGGAATCTCAAAACAGTTTTCTTGCCTACTGAGCTCTTGACATTTTTGTCAAGTTGACAAAGACACTGTAGTAACCAGCCAAACATGCAAACACAGTGAAGACACTACAGTAGGAATCATTCCTGAGTCTTTAAAACAAAGGTACATTTGCCAGTAACAAGATTCCTCATCTATCTAGGACAACTTCTGTCATCTAAATAACCTAATATAGATACAGCAATACTATGGAAACAATACCACGGGGATCTACACAATAAGGATCCTCCCTTACAAATAACTGCAGGATCACTTCTGTAACTTCTGAACAGGGCTATAGGAGATTGCAAATAAAACAACATTGTACCTTGAAAAACAGAATTGGTTTAGATAATAGTAGCCTACCACACTGCAAATGGAAAAAGCTGTTCACACTTTTTAGCATACCTGATAGCAAAAAGAATTGAGCTTCAGGGAACAAATATTGTGATAGAAATGCTGATACTCATGTATGGAAAACAGTAATTGATGTAGAAATCTGTTGTATCTGACATGATAAATGCGAGGAGACACTAACACCAATCTGATAACTGCTGTCATGTTATGCAACCATTTCATTTCAGTCTAAGACCTAAAAATTCTGTTAAGACCTAAAAGTGGACATGAACATTTTCTGCCAATTACTGCTTGAAAGGTTGTGATTGATCCTTCAATATCAAATCAGTGGATACTTTAAGACATTTGAACACCATGACAGAAGAAAGGAGATCCCTGAAACGGTGCTGGTTTCACGCTTTTTCCTCATTCTAGTTGCAGAGATAAAGGTTCAAATAGGACATAGGACAGGAACAAAGGATCGAAAAATACCACCACAGACTAAAACAGAGTACACCAATTAACAAGAAAAGGATACACTGTGCAAAAGAACGCTTTTTGCTGACAGGAATAGAGAAATTATCAAGGTCATAATACAAGACCTCCAACCTGGGCCTTTCAATATTTAACCTGATATGGTGTTGGAGGAATCTATCTGTAAGTGTTCCATTCCTTTTGTATTTGGGGCAATAATAATCGCTATTTAGAGTTAAAAAAAACAAACAAACAAACAAAAAAAAAACCTTAATGTATAAATACTCAAATATTACCTTGTCCTGAGATATCAAAAATATTCCTTCAATTTCTTAAAGAAAGCATTATCAGAAAGGCATCTGCAGTAAGTCTGCCAGACATGCTGGAAATAAACATTTTGCCACAGACAGCAGTGGAAAATTCCACCAAGCTCTTCTAAATATTGATGATATTGCTTAATAGGAAGCACTGATTCATTGAAATTTGTCACATCTGGAGAACGAGCCTGTGATAAACAGGTAGGTCATCTGTTTATGTAGCCAGACACTGGGGGAAGAGTTCAGTGTGTTCTCAGTATCCAAACTATTTTTTGTGAAATCCATTACCAAAGAGAAAAATAGAGTACTTCACTGTATGAGTAGCTGAGGGAGAGAGAGAGAGAGAAACCCCACCTAAGGCCAGACTAATTTTTTTCCTGCAAGTACTGAATTCACTGTTTTACAATGGCCTTTAAAGTCATTAAGAACGAATAAAATAAAACTGAATCAGCCTGCTCCCTGAACTGAAAATAAGACACGTTAATATTTCTGTCTAAAGTATAACCTCTTTCCATGGCAAAGCATATCGAATTGCAGAATTAAAAAAAAAAAAAAAAAAAAAAAGAAAAAAAAGAGGAAAACTAGTAGATACATTCAGGATAGATGTCAAGTCCTGAAAACCAGCTGTAATTTAATAGATAAATATAATCATAAAGAATTCATTCGGGCAAACAGATAAACAAGATGCAGCACAACATATATCCTAACTCCATAATCAACCATACACGTGCATGCTTATATATATCCAATAGGTTAACTCAAGACTGATATAGCTTCTATTGTAAAATAAATTATTTTTCACCTTTGCTATACAGTTATTTTCAGGTAAATATAGCATCTACATCCACTCTAAATAACATTTATTGGCAGTTAATGATTTTGCTGAAAAACATCTCTTGCCAGTATACCAAATGTGGCCCTTCTGTTTTCTATCTACTGAGAAAAGGAACAGGGAGATGGATATGCAACATGAACAGTTATTTTGCCTAAATGGGGCCTGGAAAAAAAAAAAAAACAAAAAATTTTCTTAGCAGAATTTACTATTATTTAGGTAGGAAGGAATACTCTATCCTCTCTGTCTCCTCCTTTCACTTTGTTGTTTTCTAAACAACAAATCTGTCATTTTTGCCAGTCACATGGGAGAAAGCCCTGGGTCAGCCTTAAGAATTTAAAGGAGTGTGGAAGGGCCTCTATTTAAACATGGAATATTAGTGAGGAACTTGGTAAAATGTAAGAATCATAGGCACAGCTGTAACAAGAAATTTAGTACAGGGAAAGGCATGATCAAATCACCCCACATATCATGACATGTTTTTGTCAAAAATAACCCATATTTCTATTGATAAATCAATGTTTCTAGAAGGACAGAGATGGTAGATCAATGGAAAGTTAATAACAACAAAAAGGAGGTGCTGCTCAGTGTATGTAACTGTATTTGAACTGGACCACAGGAAGAGAAGAACAACTCCATAGCAGTTAAGAAGAGCACATCTATCCTGTGCCTCTAGAAAATCCCAGAAAAGAAATTTTAATTTAAGAAAAATTAGTATTTTCACTTTAATCAAGGCTTAGCCAGAAAGCCATCACTTCTTAAAACCACATATGTTTTGTGGTACCATTACAGACTCCTTGAAACCAAACTCCCTGTTGCACCTGTGAGAGAGACTGCAGCCTTGCACCGAACTACTTACAATTCTCACAACACATATGCTCTAGGAGGAAGTGCCAATTAGCATGAATACCATCTTGATTTGCAGATCTGATAAACAGCACAGTTACAGCTTCATGAATTGGCTACATCCAACAGGTAGAATGCATTGCCCTCAAATTAAACCACCACACCTTTCTCCTACTTGCAGAGGCATTTATTCCCCAGTTGCCAATAACATCACTTTGTGACATATCCTTAACTCTCCCCCTGCATGCTTGGAAAATAATTCTATATCTAATGAAAAGCTACAGGACACTGCAAAAAATGATTCACCCCTCACCCTTACAGAGGCTTTTGTGTGAAGCCTCATAAATCTCATTGACAGCAGAGGACCCTGATATTTCCTTGTCATTCACCACCTCCCTGCCATGTCCAAAGGAGCTTCTTCAGATTTATTTACCCTAAGTTTTGCATGATATTTAACTGAAATTCAGATTTGCTTAATTAAAAAATAAAATGACATTTATGCCCTCAAATAGTTTGCTTAGTTTTATAATAGTTGCTAAATGCATTTTGTTAACATGATGGGTTCAGACCAACTATCTCTGGGTAGAAAAAAAGGATGATCATTACAGAAAACAAAAGCCAGATCTTATTTACTTCAGTGTATACTTGTCAATGAAATATTCAGAATAATTCCGCAGAACAAATCTGGGGAACATAGAAATTCATATAATCTAGTTAGAATTTTCCTCCTTACCAAGATTGCTCCCATTTATCTATCACGCAGCTGTTAAAGACTAAATATACAGCCAGATCCCTCTCGCCTTCCCACTTATTTTTCTTCCACTGGGACTACAAATAGGATTTTAGATATTTACCTCACAAGAATTAATGCATCTCCACTATAAATCTAGCTCCTGTGCTGCTATGTAAGTTACTCAAGTGCTCCATAATCAAAATGTAAGTATAAACTACAGCTGATTAATTCAAGCTGCAGAACTGGAGAATGGATTGCAAAATCCTTCCACAGATCGCAAAGTTATAAGCTTTCAGATCCACCCTGCTATACAGTGGGTCATATTGCAGAGTTCACATTTAGATTTATTATGTGCTTATGTGTACTCAAAAGTTTTACTCATCAGCTTTTCTTTATAAAAGCCTTGCAGTCTCAAAATCACTGAGATGCAGAGAGGACAGTTTTTTTCAGCAAGATGTTTGCCTTTTTCTGATCCATCCACCCAAGGCTCTGTCTGTTTAGAAAAGGCTTTGTATGCAAAACAGACAAACACGAACAAACAAACCACAGAAAACTTCAAACATCATGTAGTTCCCCCAGCTACAATATCTATATGTCAGATGGTGGAAGCCATGCAAGAGCACAGATGAAAGGATTTTATGCTCATCCTCTTTCTTCAAAAATTCATTATTCCACGCCAGAGATTATTGCTGCCCACCCTGAAGTTAGATAAAGCAATTTATTAAAGTTTACACACAGTTTAAAACGAACAAACAAACCACCACCTATGTATGTGAAATTATCTCTGTAGTTTTCAAATCTTTTGTTGTTGTTGTTAGTTTTGGGTAAATTGCAAGAATGTGGATTTCTAAATCTCTGTATTTCAAAGCCATTACAAATTCCATTAGGCCTGGTAATTTTTGTTGATCAGAAAGTCCACTGATTTTAACTGGTATTGGGTCAAGCCCAGAATTCTTGGCTATTTAGTTGCTTTTTTATAGAGGTAACTAAACACATTGCAGGATTTAGCCTGAACTCCTGGTGCCTAGACCTTGTCCTTCATTTCAGTTTACCTCTACACCTTGTAGGAAACCATTTCATAAGACAGAAGTGGTAGTCCTGACGCACGACCAGCAGGCTGATCCATCAGGCCTAGGGTAGCGAATGAAGGATGTGCTGTCAGACACCTTGGCCGGGAGAGAATGCGTCAGACACCCAACAGCTCATCTGTCTGGTCTGCAGCTCAGCTACATGGTGGCAATAGTTTCTGCAAAGTTCTCTCCCTCTCTTCCTGGAGATATTAGCCGGATGTCCTTTCTGGAAAGCCACTGATGAGAGCTATGCTGTCCCAGTGACGTACACTCTGCATGCAGCACAAAACCTTTTCAGCCCAGTGAAGGGGAAACCACGACAGTTGCTACGAGGCACCTACACTGAAAGACTGGAAGACGATCTGATTACTAAATATGAATTCTAAATAGCATCCAATAACAACAGAAACCCATACATTTTGCCTTGAATTCAGCAGGGGTGGGTGGGAAAAAAAAGAAAAAAAAAGAAAAAGGTATAGTTTAAAAGAAAAAAAAAAAGCACAACTAAGAAACCTAATAAATATCTTTGTTCTTTGCTGAAAGTGATTTTCAGGTACAAGTGATCAGCTTCCAGACTTGTGCTTTTATAACCATTAGCAAAAAGACAACAGGGGAAAACACACAGAAACAAGCAGAACCCATAGCAATATACCTGGTAGTTTATTGTGGTCAAATGTAAAATAAACATGAAATTTAATGAAATGACTTAGTAAAACGCTGGCTTTGGATGATTACTCTTTAACTATTACTTTCTACATGCTGAAAACTTTTACATTGATGAAACACTTAGACTTGTTTTCTTTCAATGCTCAGTCTTGGTTTCTGTTACAGAAAATAAATGTGGTAGAAGAGAACATTTTTCATATCCTTCAGTGTGTTTGTTTTGACATGTGTTTAGTTCTCTTTTCCCACCTCCATCCACGAGAATACAGGCTTGCATTGTCCTGCACAGCCCTTTGGATTTTTCCACTCCTTAGATGTTGCATAAGTTTATTTTTAACTTGTTTTTACATCATTCTGTATGCACTGAAGCCCTTTTCATCATTATGTGGTTTTCTTGTGAATGCTGCAGTGTGAACATTGTAAATGTGACCGCATACAGACAGTGTAGCACAAGCAGCATGTGGCAACTTCAGCTACTGTATACAAGATATTTCAGAACCTCTTTCTAGCTGAGTGCATGCACTTTGTCTCCAGCTTCCAGACAGCCTATCACATAGCACTCAAGGCAGCCAGGGCTTTTATGGGAAACACATGGTAAGAGAAAGTCACGACCTACTTAGTAGCGAGAGTGAAAAGCAACTTTAAAACTAGTTGGTCCTGCTCCTTTCTCAATTCCCTTGAGAAGCAGAAGTCATGCCACTGAAGTCAGTGGAACTACAGCAGTGAAATCCTGATGTTAACCCCCAAAATCAGGAATGCTGCACAGCTGTGCTTGCGACAGCCAAACATGCAAAACACACATTTTCATCCAGTGAGAGTTCATGCAAATAAACCCCTCACAATTACTCCATCTGCAAGCCAGACAATATATGGTCCCTCTTCACAGATCCAAGCCACAGAGGTTTTAAGCAATTCAAGGAGAGGTTATAAAACCGTGTCTGAATTAAGGCTCTAGGCTGCAGCATTCAATGGCATCACACCTCCACTAACTCTGTTCTCTTCCGCATTTACTCACTACCGCCCGTTTCCAGAAATCTGGTTCAAGGAACAGTAACTGGCAACTGAAAGAGAGACCTACAGGCTGATGGACTCTAAAGAGCTCATGGGACAGCCACTACCAGGTTAGGGGAACACAGAAGCAACATTTGACTTATCCCTTCTTCCACTGCAATCTTGACCTGGCTGTTAAGACTTTTATTTTCCCTAAAAATATGTAAATTGTAAGCCTTTTGTATAAAAGGCAGCTTTTAGAACATCAGGCAGACATCATCTTATTGAAAACAGTTTGGCGCCTAAATCCTAGGCTGCTGTACCTCTTTGCAGGAAAGGTGCTTGGCATTTTACAGGCTTTTGCACAGAAATAACTATTTCAGAAATGTTGCAAGAATGTAGTTTGCAATCAGTAGTTTAGCACAGATGAAAAGCTGCAGAACAAGATATTTCTGCAGAAAAAAAACTTTCAGAAGGTTCAGAAAAAACTTTCTAAAGTGGAATGTCTGCAATCCAATGTTAGGTTGTGATGAAACCATAAGGTACGAGTTTTCATAGGCAGAGGAAGAGAAGCAATATGGACAAGTGTAACTCCCCCAAACCCAGAAGATAGCTCCATATTAGCACAGGCAAAGTTCCTCCCAAAGAGACAAAAATCTCCCTTGTTCATTCTGGGGTAGCAGGAAGCTTTTCACTTCCCCTTCTTTGAGGAAAGAAGAACGCAGACTCCCGCCAAAACCACAAACTTCCTGCACACAGAATAGAAAAATCACTTCCAAACATCAGAGTGATTTTAGCATAGCAGAGCTTACTCAATGTAACACTGTGCAGAAGTAGGAAAAAATAAAGGTTAAAGAAGTGCACCAGTAGCACAACCAATATGAAAATGCCTGGAGCTTTAAACAGATTTATTCTCCTTCCCGTCTTTATTCCCTCTACACAGGCTACGCGTTGAAGATTTGCATTTGAAAAGGACTTGCTCATCCTCCCCAGGGGATCAAAGCAGAAAGAAATCTTACTGCTGACTTTAGAACTTCATTAGTTCCCACAGCAACAGCCCCATCACACACACACCCGTCAGTTCTGGGAGCTGCCTCGCAAGCAACCCACATCTTGTTTGTAGCAACTGCACTTTGCAAAGAAAAGCACACTTCACACAGAGCTGCAGCATGAGACCGATTCCTCTGGAAAGCTTAGTGCTCTGCCAGACGTCTCCTCAGCTAAACCAGTCTACATCACTTCATGGGTAAGCACCGTAGTTGGGAATTCATCAGCACTGCATTGTAAACAGAGCTCCACATCTTACAGAATGAGAACTCTAAAAACTACAGGATAAATCCTTCGAACTATTCCCTCTAAAAACTACTTCCCAGCAAATGTTAAGATCCCATTATCTCTGGTCTCTGCAATTGCTAGGTCACGTGTTTCTTCTTCACTGCACATACCTAAGGTCCTAGGCGCTTTGGTTGACCTGCATGATCCAGGTGTAACTGATGATAACACATCTGAATGTGATTTTATAGATGTACTCACCCAAAGAAAAATGCCTATAACTGTATGCAAAATCAGGACATATAATCAAAGAATCATTTAGGTTGGAAAAGACCTTCAAGATCATCAATTCCAACTGTCAGCCTGACCTATACACCACCTTGTCTTTTACCAGTGTCACAGAAAAGATCACAGCTGCTGGCATCTGGTGCCCTTTTCATTTTTTGTGAAGGAAAAAAAATGTATTTGCATAAATATCTGCTGTAAATGTCCTTGGGGGGAGACAGCTTAGTCCTAAATGATCCACTCAACTCTCTTTTGAAATAAGAAGGAAATAAACACAGACAAAAAATAAATATTCTTCGGTCTTGTATCTATAGATTCTATTGATTATTAATACCCTCTGGAGTTGAATGTCTTGTACAGGAATCACATTTATTGAGTAGCAGTATAAAAACTGCAGGCTCCCAATAAGGCAGTCTGAGAGCATGGGAAGGGAGGAGTATCTTATCCAATTTCTCTGAAGAGAAGCACTGCAATTTTCTCTGTGGAAGCTGCTGAATGCTTGCCCCTCTGAGCAAAGATCTCCATGGATACTACATATGAAAGATTTCAGAGAGGTGCTGAACAAAAGCATTCGGTATCACTTTCCTTCTCAGCCCATACAGGTAAAAGACTTCCAGTTGGAAACAGACTTCTTATTTTGTGCTTGTAGGTCACATAGATTTTTCTAAAGTCATATCAAGAGGTACTTACAATGCTAACATAATATATTTGATCTTTTAAAATTAATTCCACTGGTGGTGTGTTTGGGGAGACTAGATCAGATCTAACCTGGGAGGCTGAGAAATCAATCCACAGAATATAATGAATTACACACAACATATTTGATTTATTATAACCTAGAAAACAAACACGCTGCCCTACTTACGGATTTGTTGAGCTGACTACTGCACAGACCACTGACGTTCTTTTACTGAAAGACCTCAGCCCGTGACACCAACCCTGCCCAAAGTGTCCTGTATTACCACAGTTCAGATCAGTTCAAGATCCAGGACAATGGAGAACGTAAAGAGGAGGAGGAAGAGGAAGCAAGAAGGGAAGACAACTTGATAGGAGACAGAGAACCATGCTCCAATTTTTATCCTAATGCCAATATATTTATTGAAATGTTTTGTCCTTAAGCAAAGTGATTTTCCTTAAACAACGCTTCACTTTTTTGCCCTGATTGAAAAACATGGGGTTTTCCAAGATTTAGGGAAAAAAAAAAAAAAAAAAAAAAAAAAAAAACAGCTAGCACATAAGTATTGCTCTGAGCAAAATGAATTTATATGACCATATTCACAATGTAAAATATTGAGATAGTCTTCTAATACTGGGCTACCTTGTTCTCCAGGTCAGACACCTCTGTATCACAGTCTAAAATGAAGACATATGTGATGTGTACAGACTTACAGATTTTTACAGAATCAGCACTGGGCTAGTTTTTAATTAAAATTATTTTATCTTTTTAAATAAATTAATGAAATTGTGGTACAAAGCAAATTATACCTCTTCAGATCCTCCAAGCTCCTGGACATAGTACAATTCACCAATGCAGTGTATGTGTAAAGATGCCAATTTAATGGAATTTCTGCATTGGATGTAGAAGGGTTACTGTTTTCGAAGATACGTTTTCCATCTGATACTTGGTCCAAATGTCATGAGCCTGAACACACTATACTTGACACCACGTCATTTAAGACACATTCCATACTGGACAATTTGAGACTCATGAATAGCAGGTTTTAGATTGTGATACCTTCAAAAGCACCAATTTTAAAGCCCATAGTTGCTTTTTTGTCGTTGTTGTTGTTCTTCATGAAGTTTGAGAACTCTGCAGTAGGAACGACTTGGATGAAATCATAGATCACTTTTCCCTCCCACTTGCACATGGCTCTCCAAAATGCAAAGTCTTTCTAGCTCTTAGTCATTGTCTTGAATATACTGGAGGAAGAGGAGGGGGACAAAGGTGAAAACTTGGAATGAGTTGGAGCAAATACAGCTACCAGTATCAGCACTGAGGATCAGACAAAAAGATCTGTCAGTAATTTCTATTTTACTTTACTTCATCAAAAGTTTTACATCAAAGGTGATCTAAGTGTACTGGATGACTGAGCTTAAGGTCTTCACCAAAGAGCTAAGAACAACTGACAGGGATGCTTCTTCAGTACAACAGTAAGTAGAATACTTCCTGTGGCAAGTATGTATGTGTATATATATATATATATATATATATATATATATATATACACACACACACGTACACACACACTTTTTAAATCTTAAACTTCACATTAGGTCTGTTAACATACTCAACTAGAAAGTTTCTCAAGCTCTCTTTGACAGCTAATTACACCATTTTGCTCTTTCCTCTCCTGTAACTAACAGTAATGCAATACCAGCTCTGTTTTTTTATACAATGAAGTCACTGAAAAGAACCCTCCACACAGCAGCCACCTTTACTCTCCATCATTTAAAATAAACCACCAAACCCACATACGGCACAGCTGAAATCCTTTTAACATTATTGTCAAAGAACTCAATAAGCTGCAAATCAACTTAGGTGAAACGTCATTAGACTGTGGGGACAGAGCAGTGACACCTGTCAGAGTTCTGAGACCAACAAGAAGAAAGGCTTCTCACCATCCCTTCCCATGCAAATGGATTCAGATGTAATGAGGATCCTACATCCACTACTGATCTTCCTTGTGGATATTAAATGACAGTTGCATTTCAAGTGTTTTCTAATGCTTTTTTTTTTTTTTTTGGCAGTCCCATTTCCTCAGAAGTTTCATTTATTGTCAGTTGCTTTTGCTGGAGAGGGGAAGTTATCCCACCACAAGAGGACCTTCATCCCATAATACCAGTAATGAAAGTGTCTAAGGTTCTGCCAAAGTATTCAGTCTGCTCTTCCTTCTCAAGAAATTATTTTAATTATTTTCTTTCTTTCATAGACCCAAACTTCTGACCACAGTCTGATGTGCTGCTCAGATGTTTATAGGGCTACATAATTTTACTGAATCTTCAAGAAAGAATTTATAGGCTCTGTGGAAACTAAAGCACTTCAAATAAGAAAGACCAATGACTAAACCAGTGTAACACATTTCTTGGTCTCCCCTCAGCAATTTTTGCTTACCCTCCTACGATACTCTTCTCAGACTGTGAGCTTACCTCACCTGTCAGTGAAAGATCTTTAGTTTTCAATGCCTAGTAAATGGAATTTTGCCAGACGATTATTGGCTTCACTTCTCGTATAGCTTGTAGATGTTCCACTGGAAAAAAAAAAAAAAAAAAATATATATATATATATATATATATATATATATCTGTATGGATGTTTTATTAGTTTTGGTTATATTTATCCTTTAAAACTGTATATGAAAAACAGTTTTCAACATCTTCCATTGATCCATAATTATGTTATTTTTTCTCCCACATTAACACTTCTGAGATATTTTATAGCAACTGCTAGGTTCTTTGGTGTTTGGTTTGCAAGTCTGAAATCCTTAAAAAAGTCCCGCTTGAAAAACATACCCATTTGCAAGCCATTCTGAAAAACAGGCTAGATGTACTTTGACTACACAGATTTGAACTTGACAAACACAATAAAAGGACTATGAAATGCCTCACTGTCCATGATACCAAGTGCCTCTCTGAACATTCAGTTGAATGCTATTGTTTTTCTTTATCACCAGTTCTTTTACCCTGTTAACCTCTATGTTCTTATTGAAATCCAGAGGCCTCTTATAGTATCTCCAGATGCAAGAGGAATTTTTCTTGCTATTAAGTGTGGGCCACCACTATATCCATCTGGAAGCCTAGCCTGGTCCTGAGAGTTCGACTCTGAATGGTTTCAGCATTAAATCCATTCTCAATTCTGCACAGAAGTTACTAGGGTTCAGATCAATAAAGCCTGCATGCAGCAACGTGCTTAGAAGTTTCTCCTGGTTTAAAAATGTGTAATAGATCACAGTAAGCTATTCTTTACAAAACAGAAGGTTACAATGTACTTGGCAGTTGTATCAGTCAGGCTTAGTTCAGCTTCCAAGCTCTCTGCATTGCTTTAATGAAATTCTCAGCCAAGGTTCATATAACTAGTAATTCTGAAATGAAGTGCTAAAAATCCCCACAGACAGTCCTCTCTCTTTCTGCTTAGGTTGCTTGTCTGCTTAGTTTTTTGGTGGCACAAACTATGACATGGTTTCATGGAGCAATCAAGAAAGTTGTTGCTATCTTTGGCATGACATAAGACTTTCATAACTCAGAATCAAACAAGAGTTAATACTGACTTGATTTGACAGCTCTGGAATTCAGTTTTCATGATGTTCCATTTTCACTCACCAAGCCCACTGAGACTAACAATACCCAACATCCTAATTGCACAGAGGGAAAAATTATTGCAGAGTGCAATCCTATAAAGGACATCTACCACTGTTGTGACAGTTTGAATCATGCTGTTGAAATTCTTTTAAAAGCTTAAGAAAATGTACAACTGATTGATTCTCACAAAAATTTAGGCAGCATGAGGTTGTTTTTTTTTTTTTTTTTTTGAAAGGCTGTTTCATACCAAAGCCTACATATGCTGTGTTTGATGAACAATTACCATTTGAGAAAGTTCTTATAAGGTTCTGAATAGGCCCTATCATATATTTATAATATATATAAATAAATAAATATAAAATAAATATAATAACCTTACTATTTTATTTGGTCTTTCCAATAAATGGCAAAAAGTATCATCTACCCCTGCTAATCTGAGAAAAATCCATTACTGCTAGAAGTCTAAACACTTGTACATATGTATATATGGAGATACATAAATATAATATTATTCTACTTTTCTAGCAGGCTTGTATCCTATAGCAAGCAAAAAAAAAAACACCAAAATAATAAGCTTTTCCCATTTTTTCATCTATTGACAGACTACTGTCCCTTTGTAAGTTTTCTTTTTGTTCTCCAAGTTAGAACAGCTCAAAGCAGTCTTGATAAGTTATTTTAAGTATAATATGCTTAAAAGAACAGAGTAATTAAGTCCAAGCCCAACCTGATCTTTAATAACATTCCCTGTAGTCTATAACTTCGTTATCATTCTTAGAAACCAGATACTGGTTATTGTTTTCCCTCCGCAACATTAACACTAGTTAATATATAGTGCCTCATAAAATGATTACAGACCTCAATTCTTCATTCTTTCATCAGATACCCAGATCAAGTAGTCAGGCATTCAAGAACAGTCTGGTTAGTCTAAAATATCATCTGGATGACTACAAGAATTGTATATACAACATTTGCCCAATTCCAGTGACCTCGAGGTGACTCACCACCCTTTCTCTCAAAATGACACAGCAAATCCCATCTCTAAGTACAATACATATCCACCACAGAACCCTCTGATTACTTTGCACAACCAATCATAAAACCATGAACGATGTCTGAAACCAATTTCAAACTGCATCCCAAATTCTTAGGCAACAATGTACTCTCCCCTCAGCAAGTATTAATGACCAGGGCCTCTTTCTTTGTTTTTCCAGTGAGCCATCTGTAAGCCATATCACCTCAACATGGAAAATGCATGAAATAAACATGTCTGATTTCAATTGAACAAAACCAGACTGACTGAGAAAGCTCCCTGGCAGAGAACCAAAGAGTAGCTTTGGAAAAGAAATCCGATTTTTTTTTTTTTTTTTTTGGGGGGGGGGGGGGGTGGGAGGTGTTGGGAATTTCTAGCAGGTGCCTTCACTTACCAGCTACTCACATTCTGTCAGATCACCATATCACACAGAAAGAAACTAGAAGACACCAGTCCCTGTGGTATTTGAAACTTCACACTGCTTCCCTATGAATACAATTGCTCTATTTTTTGAATGCCTCTAAAGACATTAAAGGAATCCTATTTATTTGAAAAAGCTTAAGAAAACTGGGATTATGTCTTGGGGAGAAGTGTTACAGTGTTTTTGGCAAGATGTACTGAGCCACAAATTAGACAGTTTTCATCTGTGAAATATATAATCTAACAAGCAGACTTCTCTTTGATTTCAGAGATTCATAGATTCGGAAGGGTATTCTCCATCTTGAGTTTTTACTGTTGGTAAGGATTTATTGGGTGAAAAAAAAAGGGTTACCAGATAGCAAAACTCACAATGAAGCATATGATTTACACTACAGAAGGGAGGAAAATAAGAATAAGAGAATGATCTTCTGCTACTGAGTTTTCAGTCTGAACAGATTTTTTTTTTGTCTCCACAACTTTCCCTATTACTTCATCATTTCTAAGTTTTGCAGGTGAAAAGAAAGCAGGGCCTAATTCTTTTATAAGATTACATGCACAGTTCCATTAGTGTGGCAAATGGATCCAGAAAGCTCAATATTAAGCAAAGGAGGATAAGCTTAGTAGTGTAGTATCTGTGCTATAAAAAAATGTAGGCAAGCTACTAGAAGTGACAACATTTGCTCCCCACATCCAACAGTTTAGTCTCATCAGAAGACTTCCCACCAGATGTTCAGGTACACGCACAGAACAGTGGTCAGATAGCTCTCCTCTTGCATTTAAGAGTTTTTCCCTCTTGGCCATCTTAAACACAAAAACCATTGAGAAAACGCCAAGAGGAGCGCAGAGGTCCTGAAAGTTTGAGACTGGGGAGGTGGAGGAGGGACCCAAGAAAATATCATTATAGGCAAACTGCTGCATCTAAATGCAAATAGCATAATCAAACTGCAGCTAGAGCTAATGCAATTTCATTTTCTAAATACAATGCCACCACTAGATGGTCAATCCCTAGCAATATAATACTGTTTCTAAAGGTCTGAAGGCAAAAAAAGAAAATGCAGAATCTTGAACAATACAGTTATATACAACAGTACACTATCAGTTTTGTGAGCATTTAATCTAATTCTCATTCTTCAGGCTATATGGTAGGTGTCTAGTAAAGAGCAATGCACCTTTCAAGGATCATTTCTCTTTGACTTGGTAAAAACATAGCGCAGCACCTGACAGCTTTTCTTTAACAACAGTGCCAATGGCATAAATAAAATAAATAAATAAACTTTTGTACAGAGAGATTGTTACAGTAGCACTGAAATAATTGTCTGTGGACCCCTCATTTTTATTAGTAGTTTTTAAAGCTGTGTGCATACAAGCAGGAGGAAAGCAATTGCTTCACTGTACAGCAAGGAAGTCACCAGGGATGCTAGTTAACTGTAGACATTTTAATGCAACCGATAGTGGAAGTGGAAATGGAAAGTTTAGAGTATTCTACAGGAAAAACCAGGCAAAACCTTTGATAATTAAGCTGTTATAAAATGGTAAATACAGATGTAGCTTACATAGGAACTGAGAAATTGCTTTGTATTAAAACAAGTTGCACCTAGCACTTGGATAGACCTTCACAATTTGCATTCTTTACCCTTGATGATTTTGACTGAAAGCAGACCTTAGATCATAAGAATTGAGTTTCACAAATCCAAAAGTATATGAAAGGTTTTGTAAGCCAGAACAAGACACAAGTGCAAAACCCAGGATTCCTATGTCCCAGCCAAGCTCCACTGCTCCAACTATTTACAGTACTGCCAATGCTTGAGCACTAAGCCCATGTAAACAAAAAGTTGCTCTCCTCAGAACACACCTGCCAAGTATAACCTAGATTTACCTTTCTTCTTACCTCTGGCATTTTTAATGAAAGTCCTGAGATGTCTCTCCAACACTGACTCCTTTTTCTGTTGCCCCCTAAACAAAACACAAGCTGCTGCCACCAACACCACCACCAAAAGTAAATAAATCAAACCTTCAGTTTTCTAACTGCAAACATTTTAATACTGCAACTCTTCATTCCAGAAAACCCAAGATGTTACATAAAAGAGGAGACTGAGAGGAGGAAAGCCTTTCCCAGCTTTAGGCTGGAACAAATTAACTCCAGCCTGCAGCCTAAAACTGCAGTAATCACCATTAACCTCTCACACCTGGGCTTGCAGAAAATGGTAAAAGGAACATTATTTAACCCTTCATATCTTTTTAAAATGTGGTACTTTTTATTACACTATTGCTCATTTCTAGGTGTACAAAAAAAAATCACTTTAGGCAGATAAACTCTTTAAAAATAACTCTCACACACTTTCCGTTGTGAAGTTGCACAACACAATATTTTTAACATACTGAGTTTTGTGAGAAAGACAGTTCATTTATTGAGTGCCAGATATTAATTTTATTGGGGTTTATAGCAAATACAAAGATTTTTTTGGTGAGTATTTTGTTGTTTTAAAAATAAAAATAGAGTCTGAAGCGATATGTTTGTGCAAAGGAAATAGCTAAGGTAAGGCAAAAGTTCAAGGTATGGCTAAGGCTATGGTCAGGCCAAGGTAAAAACTAATTGAGAAAAATATATCCATAGCCTTCAAAATTTTTAGAATGAGCTATCATGCATTCTAAAAACAAGTTTGATTCATTGTTTCTTACTTAGGAGTAAATTATATCACTAATATTTTGTAAATACATTACATTGCAAGTTACATTACCCTCATATTCACAATGACTTTTTGTTTTAAGATAAAACAAGAGAACAGGAAAACAATAGTCTCCGCTAAAAGTGAAAAGGAAGCAAGTCTGTAATTAAAGGCAACAAAAACAGTAACATATAATAGAGATTTTATCATGATATTTAGACAAAAACACACACTGGAAAGCTTTACTAACTACTGTGGCTTAATAAGGAATCAATATAGGCAGATCACAGAAGTGTCTGCAACACACTGCCCTCAGCAGAAAAATTACTTTTCAGAGAAGCAAGTTAAAATATTTATTGATTGGAAATCTCAGAATAAGGTACAGCAACACCAGTTCCAGGAGAGTTTTTAAAAACTAGCTTGATCTAGTAAACTAAATTTCAGCTTTCAAATTATCATCTGCACAGGCATGCAAAGGAAGACAGGCTAGCGTGTGAGCAACTTTGCTTTTTCTCTGCTTCTGCAAGAGAGAAATTGGCACAGCTGAAGGTCTTCAGCTGTTAGGAATATGTGCAAAATAACCCTTCACCTGTGCCAATTTCTCTCTTCCAGAGGTAGAGTTGAAGTCCTTCAGCTGTTATGAATATATGTAAGATTGCCCCTTACACATCTAATCACTCAAAGTTAAACTCAGCATCTTCAGTATTATGTAGCAAGTTTTTATCACAGAAAATAGTAACTGCATTTTCTGGTTAAATATAAATAAACTAATATCTTTTATCTGGGACCCATTATACTCTGCTAATTTAGGAACTGTGTTACCACTTATCATTAAAGCCAACCCACAAGCACCTCTTATATATGGCTCTCCATACCATACCATGAGATCTGTAAGATTTTATACAAGATGTCTATACTATGTGTGTGATTATAGAGTTGAGCTCTCCACAGCATTTTCTGCAGTTTTCCTCACTACTGTCTTGTAAGGTATGTGAACCCTGCTGAGCCAAGCTGAAGTGTGACAGAAACTAAGCTATATATTCTGGAATTGCCTGGAAATATTTGGTAGAATGGAAAATCTAGTTCATATCTCAAGTTCTAGGTAGAGTCTAGATTATTCTTTTTCTCCTTAGATTTCTTTGGCTGGTGGGGGGAAAAAAAAAAAGGCTGCTTCTGTGCCTACAATATATGTAGAAGGCAACAGAGAGTAATCTTTAGGTAAAATTTTTAATCAATTTTTTTTTAATGAAGTTAAAGCATATTAATGACTTGTATTAGAAGACCTACAAAAGTCTTAAAAAAAGATAAAGGTAGTATTTTACCAAAATCTTTCTCTTAGTTTTCACGGCTTTTTTATTTCCTATAAATTTGGTTCTGAGTGCAGTTTGAAAACTTTCTGTATTACATACTGACTCTCTTCAGTTGGGGAGAACTGAATTTCACACATTATACACTACCATATCATAGTGTCCCAATCCCTAATAAATAAATACAAAGATTACTGCCATATTAAATGTTTATGTGTCTGTGTCTTTCCATTTTTTTAAAATATTTTTTTTTAGCTTTTTAATGTAGGGCTGTAATGCATCAGCCAAAAACCTATGTAATTTCTCTCTGATCATGGAACAGCAACCTAATGAGGCAGTTAATTCTACTTCAGCAGAAAGATCAGCACTGTTTTGTGACACGGTAAACATACCTGAAATATGAAACATATTTCATACCTGAAGTATGAAAATATGGATTATGTTACATAAAGAATGAACGTGAATGTAAATGTAGCTCTCTGTGAAAAAATTATCCTGGAGGGGAGGAAAATGAATTTTTCCTTTTGTGTAAGACCTCTGTGTTTTATCCAGCCCCGTGAGAAATCACACCAATGAAATCTCATCCTTGCCTTTCCTATGACTTCTATTTAGTGATCACAGGATCACTGAGAAGGCACCTCAGGATGCCTGATTAGAGAAATTAGCATTGGTATATTATTCAGTTAGGAAAGTCAGAATTAGAAAAACAGACTCACACCCACAAAAATGTCACAAACATTGCTGCTTGGCAGCTGCACTCATTTACTTGATCTCGTTGCTTGTTGGCAATAGCCTTCCTAAGCTACAGCTTTTCTTTTTCCTTTTGGGACTTCTGTGTCAAGCCAGTATTTTCCCCTGGCATGACAGTTTACTACCAATCCATTATCCATTACCTTCCTGGCACGTGCAGACTTCAGAAAAGGCTTGTCTGGGATTTGGCACTTTACCCAGTGCCTGATAAACCTTTTAAATTGTATTCATTCTCTTGTGGTGCAAAGTGGAAAAAATATGGCATGCAGCTATGCCAGTGTTACACTGCCCTCCGCCAGGGTTGTTTTTCACCATAAAGTCCTCCAAAAAGAACTGAAATAATGTAGTGTATCTAAGGACACTTCTTGTAATATATGATTTTCATGTAATATACATGATTTTCCCTTATAATTAGCATATTTTACTGATTTATGCAGTTATATTGGAGAAAATAAAACAGAATAGTTGAATTCTATATAAGGCAACTCACAGGTAGTCACCTACTGTGATTAAAACAGCTATCAGTAATCTAACACCAATGTATCCGTGAAGAAGGCAATGAAAACACTGCCTCCTCTGACACATGGAAAATTGCAATCATGCTAGTGGAAGGTTTGGAGAACAGGAACTCTGAAGAATAAATACTCAGATTCCCTGTGATCCAGAATGTGTGTATTGGTCTAAAATAGCATTTGCTTTATATGCTATTGTGCATTTTCAATTCCTCTCAAATTCTGGTCATACTGAGATGAGTTTCACCCCAACAGATTTCTGTACTCATCTGTCCTGTTGTGTCCTGAAGATGCTCTGAAAGCACACTCACTAACAAGACCTTCATAAAAAAAGTTTGTGCTGAAACTAGATTTAGAGAGACTTTGTTTATTATTTTACTCAAAAACTCATTGTTTTAGCCATTCATCCAGCCCTTATTGTCCCTGCCTTGTCCAAGCTAAATCAGACGTTGAATGATTAGGAAAGGAGATAGCAACAGACATGCACAAACACACACACCATTAAAATGTGAGAAATTGATTTTTTGGTCTCATGATCATGATGCTGTATAAAACCATGGAAAAGAGAGGCTTAAACCACTCCTGAAATTAGAATTTATTTCTATAAAACTCAACAGTTCCAATCTGAGAGACTGAGAAGTAATCCTGCCAGACTGCCCACTGTCTCTGCCATTTCTTAGGACACGAAAGACATATCATCAAACCCTTATTCTAACTCAGACAGAATGTAAATTGAAATTGGATCCCTCTCTCATGCTAGTAAGTATCCCCATCACTGAACTTTTGTGAAAACAAATCTATCCACTTAAGTGCATGTCACCAAGGCAGTGCAGTAGATTAGCATTTTCTTCGTAGTCAACAGCTATGCACCAAATTAACTGGGTGGCAGGAGTTTGGCCATTTGCTGAAATCTTGTATTACTGCCAGTTTAGCTACTAGCCTCCATCCATCCCTTCAACCTGCTGATTTCTACAGATGTCATTCTGAGGCAATTAATTTTACAAGAAAGTGAAAGAGAAAGAAAAGCATCTGAAAATTAATCACTATAATTCCTAAGTTCCTTTAGTAACTGTCAGGGTAAGAAAATTTTGCAAAATTATCATGAACTGAACCGCTAAATCCTAGTACTTTAACAGTTGCATTACATGTCCAATTTGCTAAATAAATATGATATAAGCTCCATAAGAAAGTTTGTTTACAGCTCCATCTAGAGTTCCTCCACCCTGAATACTAGAAGAAATTGATTAATCCATGATACTAGTTTCTATGACAGCAATAAAAACACACTTAAAAAATATCTTTATAACTATTTAGTACCCCAAGATAGATGCTACATACTTATTGCTAAAGGTTGTGTTAAAATACTGAAGATTTTCTTAAGGGAGAGGATGCTCCATTCTTAAGTCTTCTGCTTCTTCCCTTGAGCAATTAGATACTCACTTTGTGTCTCTGACATTCTGCAGAAGGAATCATTCATCTATATAAACCTGATTCTGACTGATTCACCTCTATCATCAGCAGAGCATGATTCTTCTCCTCTTAAAACAGGCATTTAAAATAGGTGAGAGAAATTATGCCTAGAAAGTTTCCTCCTCTCTCCTACAACTGTAGATGAATATAATTAATTCAAATGCAGGTGTCTACATAGTTGAGGTTCAGTGTTATTGGAAATGTGTCCCAGTCTGCTTAGGTGAATCTAAATAAATATTAACTCACTAGATGTTTAAACTTCTACCGAACCAATACATTTTGAAAATCAAGTTACCTATAAATATGGTAAATATATAATAAGATTGCAATACATGATAGCTTTTGTTTGCTTTCCTTTAACCCTGTAATCATAAAACATGTGAATTCCTGTTTGCACAAACTAATCTGAGTTCTTCAGTCAGTCTGTTTATGCGTCTTGTATCCTACAGCTTGGGACAGGTCATAGAGCACAGCTAGTTTTTCATGTTTATGAAATAAAACTATTTTATAACAAAGGTAAAAATAATCAGGAAAGAGGTATCTTAATACAGCAAGCTTAGACTGTCTGGCACCACAGGTTCAAATGTTCTTGCTGATTCAGCCACTCCAAATCTTCATCAAAGGGAACAAACTGAATGTTTTCAATGCAATTGTGCCTAATCTTGCACAATGAGAGCATAAAAAAAATAAATCTACTTTCTAATTTTTGCATGAGCATTAATGATGCAATGGCATCTTTAGTAACAATAATGGTTTGCCCTTTGGCTCTGTCTAGAATTTTGATCATTATCCTGACTCTTGTCTTCACCCCCAGCAGTGTCTGAATTTCAAAGGTGTTACATTTCTGTAAAATGAAGTATTCTGGATGGAACTACTTTACTTTCAAGTGTTACCAATGTCATTGTTACAGAACCTACCAGTCAGAAGATGATCTTCATATGAAATAATTATAGGCAAGATTATAAAAGTGAGAAAATCATAAATAACCGAGAATGAAAAAGCAGGAAAGGAATCCTATGTATGTGAGGTGAGAACAAGAGAAAATCACAAGTAATATCATTCCTGAGAATTAATGTTTTAGCTTTTTGTCACAGGATGTTCTCTTTTTCCAACATCTAGTCACAGTTGCATTTATGACATTCAGTTTATTCCCCTTTCTTGCAGGATTAATTGTCTGGCCATGGTAAAACAATAAGCTGCTATGATCTATTTCACTTTTTATTTTCCTTTCAGCCACAAACAAATTGCAGGTCTATCCATTTCAGCCTCTCTTTCACACATTAGCAGTTATGCTGTTTGGGACAAAATTGTGGCAGGCTTATAAAAAATCTGTGCAACTGTGCATGAGATTATTCAGAAAAAATATACTCATGACTCAAAGCAGGACATCCAAATGTACCAAGAAAGGTAAGTATGCAGCAAAAAAGGGGGTCACTAAAGAAAGAAGATCAACATACCGAAACTATTCTGGTACCTGTTTTCAAAAGCACCATCTCTCACACAGGTGTTCAGCATGTCAGCAGAAGAGGCGGGTGTGGAGTTTAGAAGGGCTGTAGAAAGGAAAAGGTTTGTTAGAGCACTCCTCCTCTCCATAATTGTGTACAGATTCACATTTACCATTGGGTTCTTTCAAACATAAAGGACCTGTATCGCAAGCCTCATAACTTCACATACTAGATTTGCTTACTATGTCCTAGTTAATTCAACAGTCTAGAATGAACAGTTTTATTAAAATTGTTTTTCTGTGACTTGAGGCTTTGTTGAGGCTTTTGGCTGAGATACATAAGCATACCATTAGGTTACAGAATTGTGCATCTTGTTTTTCATTTTTCCTACGCTCAGAAGTTTGCTAAGCCTGCCTGTTGTATTTACTTACTGATTAGACTTACATAGCCTCAAATCAAATTTTCATCTTCACACCATACAAACAAAAGCAAGTGTCATTTTATTCCTGTGGTATGCCAGTCTGCTTCAGAAACATGCCAGCCCTTGCAGAGCACAGAAATTAATAGATATTAGGAGCCAGAATCACATTCCAGAGTCTAGTCATTCTTGTCAACTATTTCATATTTGCCTCGCTGATGACCTGCCGGCCTTACTGGTACATTGTAGCATGAACGCTCTCTTGGCGTGCATTTAGGATGATCATGTGACTTGCCTGTGGTTTTGCCAATTCTGAGTAATTTAAGGTAATCCTAAATGAGTGCTAACAAAACATATCACCCCACACTTGAATGAATTCTCTAACACATAGCATATTGGAGAAGTAATTTCTCAATTCTTAAGTGATTTTTAGAAGAAATTGTCCAGATCTCTGGATAAGCTGAGATATATTTTATGAAAGCCAGCACTAGGAGAGGTGGTTAAATGGTGTTATTATATATGTTCATGCCTCTCTAGTCTTGGGTCTGGTGGGTGCAACCCTGGCTTTTTCTGGCTGCTAACATTTGTGCCAAAACAAGCCAGGATCAGCTTCTATGCTGGTAGATGGGAAATTGCTGTCAAAGGAACTTTTACAGCAGTCCTTTCCATAGTGGGATCCTATAAACATCAAGGAGTATCTTGGAGCCTGAATAAACATGGTGAAATCCTGTCTCCATTGGGATTTTTGCCATGGATATCAGAGGAGGCAGGATTTTTAACTGCTGTGTTTAAGACTGCTCTGCTTCACAGGTTGCAATGTCTGTCCAGTGACTATGCAGGTCTAGCAGGAATGCCAGGCGGGAAAACCCCACTGTTTTTAGTGTGCTGAGAGATCTTTTTTGATTCAAAGAGCTGTGCCATTCCTGGAGCTTTTATTCACTGCCAAGAGCTAACATTGCTTAGGCAAATAGCAGACACTGGCTGCAGTTCTTCAGAGCAGTTCACTTTGTTCTGTTTTATTTTTAATTGAATGCCAAAACACAAGCTTCTGGCCTTAAGGAGGGGAATAAAAACAGTGTCCAGTGCTATCAGATTGCAGAAAGTTCTGCTCTTGCATTTGCGACAGAAGTCTGAAAGAAAGTTTGCTAGCAAGTAAATATTTTGGAATAATTATTTTGCCTCAAAGAACTGTAAAATATTACATAAATGTGAGAATTCAAAACATAATGTATAAAAGCCCAGATATAAGCCCTGTAACTTTGGGATATATTTTGTTCTGCAGCATGACTATTACCAGAAGACGATACAAAAAATTTGTTTTCATTTAACTCAGTAAGTCAGGAGTATCTAAAAATTATTGGTGAAGTTCTTTATACCCTATCAAACATGAAGCAAAATTAACCAACACACTTTAAAATATGTTTTCATATAATTATGATAAGGTAAAGAACACAGGAAATACTTAAATTCCTTTTTGATAGATGGCCACTTTGACTTTAATAGAAATATGCTCTACAATGTAGGCATAGACATAATGTTATAAGTCCTTAAAGAAGAAATTCCAGTATTTATTAGCTATCACAAGTATGAAGGGCATTAGTGACAGTACTGACATCTGTTATAAGAGTCCTTGGTAAAGACTGAAATTTAGACACTGATGTGCCATATATGTTGATATGCCACATAACTTTTAAAAGCAGGCAGCTAGAAAATGACTGAAATTAATTTTAAAAATTACTACAGGCTATTACACTTCATTTGCTAGCCTGGTGAGAGAAACCTTACATTTATTTTCTTAAGCAAGAAGATTTTGAAAGGGAGGATATGGGTCGATTAAGAATTATGGCACAAAAACAATAAAACATATTCTAGAAGAATGGTCAAGATGATCAAACAAAATGGCAATTCATTTCTATTTCATTATGATAAACATTAAGGTCACCCATCTATTAATCCATAAAACAATTCATCTCATCTCATGTCAACAATATTGAATTATTTAAGTAACGTAATCACGTATCATAAGTTTAAGGGGCCATGTCATCTGAAACCTTGATTTAGTTGATGGGAAAAAGAGCAAATTTCTTATGAACACGTCAGTGTTACATAACAGTGTACCAAAGGAGCAGCTTTTCTGAGTCCTAGCAGATGTCTAGCATGTCCTAGATGTCCTGCACCTTCAACCACTAGCTGAGGCATAAGAAAGGTGTGAGAAACATTTCACTGGCATATCTTTCCAACTGCACAGGAATTTCCCTGAGTCGGAAATAGACTACTTTATCATATAATAATGTTATCGAAACATGCTTAAACTGAAATCCAAATTCATAATCATGTTACTGAAGCACATATCTCATTTAACTTTTGGGTAATTTTGTAATTTTTCAAAGAAACAAAAAAATACACCAAAACCATATTAATTGAAGATTGCACAGAGAACATTAGTACATTGTGATCTGGTTGAAGGACCTGGGCCTGCTAAAATTACAATACTAAAAGTTGTATGTAGATCGAGGTATTGGGGCGGAGCCCAAATCTCCTAGTTTATATTAGATTCAATAAACTTGCAGAAGATCACATGCTTACATGAACATTGATTTAATGTCCAAGTTTACCCTTGAATTCCAATCCCATTGCTTGCATGGAGTTCTTTTTTATTTCCTTGCATTGATAAATAAAAAACCCACAGGTTTACTTTAGAAGTGGAAAAACGCATAGTGTATGTTATTAACCATGTTATTGTTATTTTTACAGGGCAGCACCTATGAGTTACCAAAGACTGATGCCCCTTTATGCTAGGCATTTGGAAAACACATGCACAGTACCCTCAGCATATAGCCTTCAATACTGCAATGGAATACAATTCCAATTACAGAAAAGATAGTAGAAAATACCATAAAAACAAGAGTCACACCAAAGATCTACTTAGTCTATATTCTGTCACTGACAGTGATCAAAAGTGGAAAAACTACAGAATGGCTGATGTTGGCAGGGTCCTCTGGGTTCATCTGGACCAACCCCTGCTCAAGCAAGGCCCTGTAGAGTAGGGTGCCCAGGACCACTTCCAGGTGGCTTTTGAGGATCTCCAAGGAGGAGACTCCACCACCTCTCTGGGCAGCTTGTGCCAGTGCTCCATCACCTGCACAGTACAGAAGTGCTGTCTGGTGTTCAGAGAGAACCTCTTCTGTTCCAGCTTGTGCCCAGTGCCTCTTGTTCTGGCACTGGGCACCACTGAAAAGAGCCTGGCTCCATCTTCTTTACACCCTCCCTTTAAGTATTTATAGACATAGGTAAGATCCCCCCCCCAAGCTTTCTCTTCTCCATGCTAAAAAGTCCCAGCTCTCTCAGCCTTTCCTCACAGGAGAGACTTTACTATCCATAATAATCTAATTATTAATCTGGGGACATTTTTACTCAATTGAGCTTCTCCTAAGTTCTGTATGAACTAAGCAGAATATTTCATTAATATACACTGGGCTGTGCCATACCTTTTGTTCAGATGAACCCTTTTCTGGCAAAACTTCACCATTATTTGCTCATCTCTATGCTGTTTAATTAAGATGTATTATTTTTTTCCTTGAAAAGTAGGGCCTAACATTAATTATCATTCTATTACTTTTGTTGTGAAAGGAATGAAAAAAGTTGGCTATTTCTTCTCATAGTTATCAGGCTCTGAAATCATTTCGAAAAATAATTTAAGGGATTATTTTTAGTGTGTATATTTTTAATTTTTACACACTTCACCTGATAAACTGCCAAAGATGTATCAAACTATTAGGTCAGATTCCTAAAGATGTTAGTGAGAGTCAGATTCCTAGAGATGTTAGTGACAATGTTCCATGCTCACCACATCTAGGAAAAATAGTCTGTTTGATTCGGGAACTATAATTAACTTCATGCTAGTTAACATGAATCTGACAATTAGAAAGAGCCGACACAAGTAAATCTCTTATTTTGAAATTTTAAGTTAGAAAATACTTAAATATTCAAGTATTCAAGAGGGAATAAAAATATTCAAAGGTATTAAATAATTAATTTTCACTTTTCTAAGACTTTATATATGCACACACTGCAAATATGTTTTGTAGTCCACTCCTTTTTTTTTTTTTTTTCCAAAATTTTCAGTGAGCTCTGAAGTGTTTAAAGGGTTCTGTTTTGCTGCAAGTAAGCATGGAAACGTCTGCCTGGTCAATGTAATATGCAAATAGCTGCAATAGCTTGAATGGAAAACTATCAAGGAAAACAAAGATATAGAGTAGGACAACTCAGTGTTTTCCAAACAAGCATATTGCAGAGTCATACCTGATATAGGAATTCCACAACACAAGTTCTTATTCAGGCTAAATTTCAGGTGTTGATTAATGAAACAGTCAGATTAAAGGACTCTGTTAAATGAGGTATATCTGCACTATGCTAATTTTAAGACCGTGTGGCTGCCTAATAATGCTAATGCCTTTCTGACATTTCTTGGGCAGGAATATTTCAATAGTACCTTATTATAAACTGGATCGTTATTTTTGGCAAACTAAATGATATGTCACATGAGACTAAGTGAATTTTTAATGTATTCAGGATTTGCAGGCTCATTTATTGGAAATTTGTTTGATTGTTTCTACAGGTCTTTCTTACATATATCTTTAGGAAACTGAAGGTATTTTTAGATGTATTTAAATGGATTAACAATCTAACTCAGATTTTTGAAAACGTTATTCAGAATAAAAAATAATTTGCATGTTGAGTTGGATTTTAGATAAAAGCAACAGGAACTTGATTTAGCACAGAAAATATATTATACATTATTATACAAATATTGTATTATATTATACTACAAAGCATAGTGCCTTTGATTATGAAAGTCTAACAAGATTCATTTCAAATATTACAGCAAGACTTCCTCAAAATTGCAAAAGGAAAAAAAAATGTTACTGATACAGTTTGTGGATGCATCAGTTGCACATATTTGTGCAGTTTATTAAAGTACCCTATGGCATAGCAAATGCATTTCCACATGTTCCTTAGTATTCCCTACTGTTCATAAAATCACAAGATATTACTATTCATAACTAGAAGTTAGAACAGATGTGGCATACCAATCTGGAAAATGCTGGCTCCTGATTATGAGCACTTCTGCAACACTTCCCTTTTACTCCTGAATTTTAATAATGACTAGACTGTAAACTTTGGAATACAGCTCAGCTGAACTGCAAGATCAAATGAGCAAGGATGTCAGAAAGTAAATTGGTTAGAATACATACTGCAACATAAAATTTTATATATATATATATAAAGTACATAATTAATGACTCTTTCTTCTCCTAAATACTCATTCTCTTCTATTTCTGCCAACCAGAGTGTGTATTCCCTTACTCCATTCATAAGCTCCCACTGCTCTGCTCTTTAATTTAAGAGTGAAATAAATGTATTGAAAGTACCTCAGGATTCAGTTCAGCTATCAAAACAACCTTTTCATTCACAAATACAGAGGCTATGGATGGATAAAATTTAGAAAATGTATCTGTCAGTTTAAAATATGATCTTTTCCTTCCTAGGATGCAGTCTTAGAGCTCCTGTTCCTCTGTGTACGTGCATATGTGCCTGTTTGCAGTCACTCTGAGCACACATTGAAGTGGCAAATAGAAAGAGGGTTCTAAATGAGATAATTGCCCTGGAAGCAGAAGCCCCATAACTCAGTTCTGTCTCAGTAGATCTCTCCATAAATTCTCAGAAACCTGCAAAAGAGTAGTCTCACAAGGCAGCATCAGCAGGGAGTAGGGGCTGTTGCAGTGTTATCACATTTTAAAGCTAAGCACAATGCAAGCTGTACTAGATATGACCTTCTGTGACTGGAGACTATGTTGCAGGTAAGCAGGGCCACTTCCAGGGGCTCATTCTCCTGGCTATTCCATATTTTTTGAATGGGTCATTGCTGGTCTTATTTCTAGCTTTCCATGGATGAAAGCATGACTTTCTTATGAGAACTTTTGTAAACTCTGGTTCAAATTTCATTGAAACTGATGTCTTTCAAGAATAATATTTTACAGGTTCTAAAGCCTCTGATAAAGCATGTAATACAACCATAATTTATATGCATCACAGAGGTATACTATCTCAGAGGAAAACTAGGTTTTCTGCTTTAATCAGTACTAAATCATTATTATGTATACGATCAGAATTATTTATTGCTTTTCAGTAAAAATCTGCTTCTTTGATCTTCAAACTGTTAGTCAAAGTATCTGAATTTCCTTTGTAAGGTTGAAACTCACAAAAATTGTAAAATAATAAGAAATTACTTTCAAAAATATTTTTTATTATTTTTTATTTTTTGAAGAGACTAAGTTGCTATTGAAGAAATGCAAAGCATTTCTTATGCTCTTCAGATATTTAATTTGTAGGTAAGTGTCAGAGTGTGCTTCAGAACGTTTTCAAAATTAATCTAAATTTCACAACTCCATAATCATGTAACCTCTTGCTTTATTACCTGTCACCCTATTTCTGTGTCTTGGAAGTTCCACGACAGTTAGTTTATCTGGCATTATTTCCTAAGACACAAATCATGATTCCATCCAAACTTGTCAAAACACAAATTAAGTAAACAATTTTCCCTATGATGACATCTGGAATTATGAAAAATATACTCTAACTTTTCACTAAGTACATTTATGAAAAATGCAGTATTGTTTGCTACACTGTCAGAAGCTCTCTGATTACACACAGCACATATGCATGTGTTTCATAAATAGCTTTGGCACTTACAGTCTGATTTCAACTGAAATTAAACAAAAAGACATTGATCTCAAAGAATATTTTGTTTCCATACATTTTGCAGAAATAGATGGTCAAACTGAGGATTGAGACCATATAAGCTTCTGGCTGAGGGAAGGGCTGCAGAAGGAGTTCACATTTTTTCTATGACCCCCAAAAATCTGCATGCCAGCACTTATAAATATTCATGTCATAGGAAAAGCTTCAAGGTTTTAGTACCTCAGACATCAAGGCCAACCAACCACAAGGCAACAGTCCACAGGAAATGGGGCTTCATTGATTCTGCATTTCTACATACCACTTGTTAATTATATGACTTCTTTGTTAGTCAGACATGGATTTATGGGGGAGGGTGAGGGGGGTGGTTAAGAAATCAGCCTCCCTTCTTCACACAATAAAGTGCTGTGCATCTGTCCGGGATTTCTGAGATCTGAGCTCCAGCCAAGTTGCCTGATGTCTGGAAGCCATGCCCAGTATCTGAACAATTCACTCTCATGGTGCATCTGCACAAAAAAAAGTCGCATACTATGGGTCTACTATGGATAGAAATTTTGTGCAATTACCGTGTATAGCAGCATACCTGTCTTTGTCTACCAGTTAAGATCAGTGGGGGTGGAATTAGTTTAAGCAAAAATTTAAGTAATAAAAACAATCACTCATTTCCAATGTTCTACATACACATTAAGCAGACAAGAGGCAATGTCATTTTCCCCAGTTCAGTGACTATTTGGAATGGATGCAAAAAAAATGCTATTTGAAGGTGTTGTATTCATTGGGAGAAGGAGTACCGGTGCATTTTGCAAACAGAGGATGGTGGAGAATGCATGTACAACTACCATGTTCTAAGTAGTATTGTGACTTAGGTAACAGAAATTAATATATAATATATAGTGAATAGGGAGATTAGGAAGCAAGCTGACAGCTGAGGGAAAGTAAAATTTCTGTTCACCTTACAAAACATTTCAATTTTTTGCCATTTATGCAACTGAATCTGAGGCACTGAAACAAGTATATTACATACAGTAGTATAACCACTTTGATCCTTTCAGCTGACTGCAGCTGCTCCTGCACCTCTGGATACAATCAGGTTTTCCCATTTTTGAACACAAGGGCAGAACTTCCAAGTCTGGGTTTGAAAAGCAGTGCTTCTGTCTTCTTCAAGGATTAACAGTAAGAAAAATTCTTCCTACTGGTGAATTAGTCTGGTAGTCCTTAACAGTGATCTCTGAGCTGTCGTTTTAGGCTGTGTGAAGGCTGGCAGTACGGTAGCTGGAATTTCTGCCCTGTACTGGGTGTCTCTGCCCTTCTTCAGCTAGCACAACCAAAGTGTGCTCAGACCTGCCTCTAACTGCCAGTGTAGGCATGCCCTCCTTCACATATTTGTACTGTGATTTTAGGCAAGTTATAATCAGTAGAAAATGGGTGGTGCTGGAAAAAGGTTAGAACTTGTCTGGAATTTTTGGTTAAACATCAAGAAATTCTGATTCTTCAAAACAGAGCCTTTTCATGGAAATAGAAAATTCTCAAAAGGATAGTTCAGATTGAGAGTCAAGTGTACGGCTGAAAGCAAAGAAGACCTAAAAACTTAGATAATCATAGAACCAATTAACTACAGTTTTCATCTGGGATTTAGTCAGCCAGCATCTGAACCATCTCTGTTTTTGTATCAGATAGAACAGAGATTTAAGATCTGGACTCCCATATTACAATTGTCAGTCTTTTTCAGCTTAAAAATAGCAACAGTAACAAGTGAAAAATTTTCCCCTTTGAATTTACAAGCTTACTATTCTAATGTCAGTTCCTAGAAAGATGTTGGAGAAAAAAAGCAATTAATTTATAAACATGAAATGAATAATGAAAACAAAGAAAGAAACGATATGGAAACAGCTAACAACAAACTATCTAACTGCACTGGGTGTGGACAGGATGGAGTTCACTTTCTTCATAGCAGCCCCCATGGTGATGTGTTTTGGATTTGTGACTGAAACAGTGTTGACAACACACAAGTGTTTTGGCTATTGTTGAGCAGCGATTGCATAACACTGAGGCTTTCTCTTTTCCCTGCTCTGTATCTGTTGTTATTCTTTTGCATTTAATATTTTCATTCTTAAGTATTTTTAGATCGTCTTTTGCCTACCCCCTCAATTTAATTAATTCTTTAAAATAACCTACAATGGTTAATTTCATGTAAACAAATAGGGTAAAGAGAGAGAGTAATGCCCAAAAGAGCAAAAGTTCTTATAATAACAGGTAGTATTACTGTCAGTAAAATCTTGTCCAAAACAACATCCATTGGCAAGCTTCATATTTCTGATCCCTACTTATTGTACAATATCATAGTATTTTAAGGAAAATTAGAAAGTGAAATAATTTAGTTTAAAATTCATTATAAATGTATGAAGCAGAAAATGGCTAGGGATGGCCTGAATGATGTCAATGAACATTAGCTCTGTAGCAGAAAAAACAAACAAACAAACAACAACAACAACAACAACAACAAAAACAGATTTAAGTGCAAGTTTAAGTACTTTACCCTACAGACTACATACAGAATTGAACTCTTTCAGTTATTCAGCAAAGAAAAGAGAGCTAATGCAGAAAGTTTCTGTCCAGAATTACACTGAAAAGCTACATTTAGTGCCACCAAATTTACCACCCTAAATGAAACAGTAAGAAAACAGTGTTTTACAGAACTAGTCTAGCCCAGTCCACATGCTTTTGCTGGATTGAGTTCTTAGGAAAAATAAAGAAAAAATAAAAATAAAAATCAATCTCTGGTGTTTATTTTCAAATACAAATTTATGGGGAAGTTGAATTTCCTCCCAGAACAACCTGGAATGGTGCACTAGAGTATGTTTGGGGAAAAAAATCTTCAAAGCATATACACACCTCTCTATGTGTGTGTACTGGAGCAGAAGTTCCTCCTCCACTTTTAAATTAATCCTACTTATGGATAACATTTAAATAGTTTCCTTGAATTTCTCAGAAAACACATTTTCTTAAAATATAAATGCAATCTCCAGTAATTCCTTGAGATGGGAACAAAATATTGAAAGCAAATGAAAGCAAAGTAGCAACAGGCACAGATCTGTGAAGACAAATAATTGTGGTTTTGGTCACCTTTCACTAGAGGATTCTTCTTTTTGTTGAGAACTGAATATTTTTCATATGTGTTTATGTGATATTATCACAATTTATAGTCTTAATTTCTTCCACAGTGAAGTTTACTGTTCCACAAAAACCCAGTGCAACTGCAATTTGGCCTTATAATTCTTTTAAGAAGTACACTGTTATAATTTTGCAAATGTACAGTAAAAATGCAGGCAATCTTAAAAAAAAAAAAAAAACATTAAATAAACTATTGTTTAACAGTATTTTTTTATATTAGAGCACACTGAAAATAGATCCCCATATTTTATTTTCACAGGCAGATAATCTGGTGGTTGCTTATAGAGGTCACTTTTAAATTTTCAGATAAAATATTTTACTAGGCAGTGGAATAGTGTGCTGCTTGTCATTTTCAGATCGTTGAAAGTAAATTGGAAAAAAATTAATAAGACCTTTCCCTAAAGCCCTCAAAGCTTCAGCCAAAAGTATTTTGGCCAATTTAATTAACTACTGTGTATATTGGTTCTACTACTTCAACTTCAGATGAACCCTTTGCAATTCCTTTGCCAGGTGGCTAATGGCAGCAAAAATGGGCCGGATACAATATATCAAAGGCCCCTCTCAACAAATAAATAAACCTAGCTGAAGTCCACTCTAAACTGTGGAAAAACTATGCACCATCTTTATATGCACCTTCTTTATATGGCTTCCACATGTAAAATCTCTGAGATAGGCACAAACTAGGAGAGTGGGAAGTGAATATGTTTAAGAATTTTTCAGAATAAGAATAAAATATGCATACACACAGTAACATGGGCAACTAAATAGTTAGAGACTTATTTACCCCTGCTGAGAACTCTGGCGACGGCACTCTCTCCCCAGACACCAGTGAGAATATCCCACAGGTAACAGTTTCCTGATATTAATTCATCTATCCTCTAATGTCCATTTCTAAATTGGTCCAGCACACAACAGAACTTGTAGTACCTCTGTTAAGGTCTGCTTCTATTTTCCAAAGTGCTTCTTGCTAAATCCCAGCTAGAAGCATCATTCTCTTCCTACTGAATTAACTTTATGACAGAGATAGGTATGGAGGTAGGGCCCATGAAACATACGTCTCTTTTTAGTGCCTTCCAGCTGTACATAGCTCCCAGTATTATCTCATGGCATCTTTGTTTTGTGTCCTCAAATGAATCCTCAGCTGGGGAGCAAAAAGGAACCTGGGACAACTGAACAGAAACCCAGGTTGGCATTAAACCCCACCACTTAGTCTACTCCTTCCCTTTATTCTCTAGCAAATGGCATCATCCAGGTTGGGCTGCAATTATTCACGGGACTTCAGGAACTGCAAGCAGGCAGCCTATGCAAATAAAATCCATTACTACAATTTCGCCTCTCCTGGAAGGTCTGTTCTTCCCATTCCATACTAATATTTCTTTAGGCAAAAGTGCCCATAAATGAGCAAATTTCCAGCACTGGAAATTTACTAAATTTATTTCAAGAAAAGGAACACTTTGGAGATTGTTTTCCAAAATAGATGGCAGCAAAGAAGCCTAACCAGCAGTAATGACATTTTAATAGTAAGTATATACAGACCATCAAGGTTCAGAATTGCAAGTCCAGGGTGTTAAATTAATTCTTGGTCAGGGATCTATTTGTTCAGTGAATCTGGCCTGCTACCTTCACTTTCCAGAGGCCAACTTTACACCATTCCTTTCATCCCAGCTCAGGTGTCAGCTGCTCACACATCTTAACCTCACAGCCCCCCCATAAGGGGCTGTTTTCACACAGCCCTCCCTGCTATTTACATTTTGACGCCTCTTTCCCATGTGGAATCATTAGCAGCTAAATACACGTCTGACCACAAGGCAAGACATAATGCATTCATGCTTTAGCTGCTAAATACACATGCCTGCTGCACATGCCAACTGTGGATTGGTGGAAAAGCACCGAGTATATAGGAAAGGGAAGTAATTACTTAGGGCTGGTATAAGGCTCTTGCATATGCACCACAGCAGCCCAAACCAGGCTCCAGCCTCTGCAGCAACCATGACTGTAGTATATTAACCCTCCACTCCCCCAGTTATCCAACCCCTTTCTCAAGATGTGTTGGATGGTAGTTTATTGTAATGTTTAATTGCTACTTTTAATGCATATCTTATCTCATACTTGTTTTGAGTCAGTTTCTCATCATCACTTCTTTATTGTGCCATTCTAATTTAAAGACCTTTCTTACCCTTTTTTCCCCTTTAGAGATACATAACATTTATTATTATTATTATTATTATTAAACTGGAAACTTCAAAAGGCAAAAACACAGAGGGTGAAGATGGCTGACAGAAGTCCATTTCATATTGAAACAGTTTAGAAGAAACATAAGGGGATCACAGCCCAACTATTCCCAGAATCTCAGAATGGTTGAGGTTGGCAGGGCCTTCTGGATCAATCTGGTCCAACCTTCAGCTCAAGCAGGGCCACCCAGAGCAGGGTGCCCAGGACACATCCAGGCAGTTTCTGAAGATCTCCGAGGAAGGAGACTCCACCACCTCTCTGGGCAGCCCATGCCAGTGCTCTGTCAAGAGTAAGAGGGTACACTGTCCCATCACCTAGACAGTTAATGAAGATATTGAACAGAATTGGACACAGTACTGACCTTTGGGGTACACCATTAGTTACTGGCCTCCAAATAGTCTTCATACCACTGATCACCACCCTTTGGGTCTAGCTATTCAGCCAGCTTTCAACAGTGCATTGTGTACCCATTGAGCTTTCTGTATTTCAAGGGCATCTGACTGCATACAATGAAGTAGCTCAAAAAGAAAAAGATCATAATCAGACAAATAGCTGGAGAAGGCCATATTCTTTCAGTGTGTATCTCTCAGAGTTTTATCTGGCCATACGGCCAAAGTGATGGCTTTTGGGGTCATAATATTCCTGAACACATGCTGAAACATACTAAATGGGGATGTAAACTTTGTTGAACTGTGACAGCCGATCATGCTGCAGCTTCTGACAAGCACTGGGATGATACTGAGAGCATGAGAGAGCAGGTAGGACAGCTGGGGCAAACCACCACAGTTGTGATCACACCCTTGGATGTGCCTGTGGATGCAAAGTCATAGTGCCTGTGCCCCATCTGCTTCACTGGCAGAGATCTTGTAAAAGACAAAGTAGCTACAGTCATTATACTATATGGGCTTTTCCTACACCCTTCTTGTGGGAAGGTGTGGACAGGGTAAGGAAAAGCTATACTTCAGCATTATTTCAGGTATTTAGGACTTCTTTGTTATCCCATACTTTATTTAGAGATCCTAGCCGATAATCAAGGAAGAGTCCTATTGAAACAGTGTTCTGCTTCTATTTTGAAAAGCAAAGTACAATTAGAACTGACACAGTGAACTCATGGCTCAGACCTTCTCAGTCAGTAATCCTTCCTCTGGACATGCATTTTGAATTCTCATCCTCTTGCTGAGTAAGAAATCTAGGATTTATAATCACTATAAAGAATTATTGCATCAATTATGGTGCTTGTAAGACAGAATTTCTCCCTGTTTTGAAATTCAGCTGAAGAACTTTCAATTTTATTGTAAGAATGCAACAATAAAAATCCTTATCAAAAATAAATTGTGGTGTTTTTTTATTCCTTTACTCAAATCCTTTTCAAGTGTTAGGTTTCTTACTAGTTTGTTTGTTTTTTGTTTTTTGTTTTTTTTTTTAGGAAAACACACTATTTTTTGAAGCTAGTTAGATCTTCCCTTGCAAAGATGATGCAAAATGTGGCATAACATTTTATTTCCTACATACTTATTTATTCACAGAAATATATTTCACACACATATTTCATAATAGACATTTTCTTAACATTTAGAAACTTCAAAGGATCACTATTTTTATTACTATTTTAGCATATACTTTACTTTCTTTTCCCTAATACTTATTAGTGCATGGAGTATGAGTGCTGCAAAAAGAGAAATGCCATTTATTCTTCCAGAGCAGTACAAGCTGCTTTTCTCATTCTTACTGTGAGCTACTTTGAACATCATTTCCATTGAGTATGCCAACTTTTCATGTTTTGTGAGCCAAGACCTCCTAATTTCATAGCCAACTTGCATTACCATGCAAGTTCAATTCCTATTTTATACCTTAAGGATTACAGTGATGAAATCTGACTCGGTTACCTTAGGGCTAAAAAGATTGAAGTTTTGATCAATGATCACTGTCAGCTTTAGGACACGTTTTCTTTAATCCTGTTTAGCATGCTGGAGCCATTAGGATTGTTTTTGCTGTAGTTAATTTGGGTTTTTGGACTAGAAACAATCCTTAATTTAATCATAAAAGTTTGTTCATGTCAACCGCATTTCTGGATCTGTTAAAGTTTCATTAAATATGCTGCCTGTTCAGCTGTGCTTTGAGATTTAGGTGATGCTGTCTAACTTTCACAGAGCAATTATTTATAACTGACAATTTTCTGTCAAGTTCCTTGAACAACATAGCTTTGGATGTATGAAATGCAAGACATTTCTTTTAAACAAAAATAAGATAAGTGACAGTACTGCAGGAAATAACAAGATGTGGAAATAAATGTAGTGGAAAATGGACAAATCATCTCTAATTGATCCTGCATTTCCAATTAATCCACCTCCCTTACTGCATCCCCCATCCTCTCAAACACATAAAAAGAGAAAACTAATATGAGATCAGTCCTTGTGGTTAATGAAGCAGAAGACAACCAGAATATCATAGATGGAACTTAGTGCAAGCAGTTTTTTTCAGTAGAGCTGTTTCACTTTTATCCTGACCTACAGATCGTGCTGATATATTGTAAATCACCACTTTTACCAACTTTTACCAAACCATTAAGTGGTTTGGTTATGCTAAGTAAAATGTTTTGAGGACCAGAGTAAGATTACCAAACTAATTCCTGCAATGGTGATTTTATTTTATTTTAAATGGGAGACCAGTTCACATTGCTGAGATCTAATTTCATTAAACTTAACACCCTTATTGAACAGGCTGTGAGTTTTAGTTATTTATTAATCAAGAATCCTGACACAGTGCTGATTACTTTTCATTATTTCTTAGCTTATTGAGGTTTTAGCTGTGTTTACAAGGATTACACTGTTACTTTATCATGTCTTTGTTCCCTTAAAAGGACAACACCCCTTTATTAATTTAGCATCTACTGTACATAATTATTTCTAGGCAGAGTTTACCTTGATTAAGGGAGCCCATGCAAAATCTCCATACTGCAAGACTGCACATGGTTGCCAATTGATGGAGCTGGCACACACTCAAGCTAGGTAGATACCTCATGGTTAGAACGTGCATACCAGCTTTAGTTCTGCTGTAGTTCAAGGGAGTGTTGAAGAAAGGCTTAAAAAAAATGCAGGGATAAGGTGGATATGTTATTTCAATGGCCCATGAACCTAACATGAAAGAGCAACTCATGCTTCTGAAAGTAAATCCTCAGGATGCTAAAGTAACCTGTGACATGACCTCAGGTTCGGGGATAGCTATTGTCCCTCGAGTGACTTCTACCACCTCACATCCCCTAAAAAAAAAAAACAGTTCTTTCTTATTAAGGTGAAATAAGCTTTATCACACACATTGGTTTGAGTGTGACCTTACTTAAACAATTCCAGACCATAAGCTACAATACAAATGAACATGCAATTTACTAGTTTTGCACATAACTGTGAGTGTTGGTTTTATATAATGTTACTTAAGTGGGAAACAATTTGTAAACTATTGTGATATTTGGATTTCTAACAGCCAGTCAGGAATCTTTAAGTTTCTTAGCAGATAAAACATGTGAAGAATTTAATTTTCAAAAACCCAGTATATGCTGCATTGCATCTTTGAAAACATATAACCTATGGTTTTTCAGTTGAACACAATTATGTATTATACACTTTCTTTTTCAGCTACAGCTGTATTTAGAAGTATTTAGACTGTAATGCTACAGAACTTGCATAAATAAGAACCTGAGGTCAAACATTCACATTATTGTCTGAAATTTACAGCTGAAACCTTATTTTTCCACAGGTCTTCCTTTGTAAGTATATACGTAACTCCTTAATATCAATCCTTAGGCTATACAAGCGTGTACAAGCAGTTAATATTATTTTTATTCCACCATTTCTGCCTGTTTGCTAATCTGGAAACAGTAGAGGTCATTTAAACAACTACCCGATTAATGAGTCTGATTAAAGATTAGTAGAAGTTTTAGTAGTCTACATTTGGGTAAGCTTCCCAAAAACTATATTCAGCATTTTCTAGTCCTTTACTTTCTGGGAACTTGATCTTTTTATCTTATTTCATCATAAGAAGGTGTGAGGGATACACTTCTATTCCTCCTTAAATGGATGAGCATATGCTTTATTGTTAAAACACAATTGTACATCATGTCAAAATCTGTTCAATTTTAAGTATGGCATGTTTAAGAAAGGTTTAGGACATCATGCAGTTTAAGAAAACTTTCACACAGAAGAAAACTCTAAAATGTTATCACTGCCAGGAATAACTTCATTCATTTTATCCATAATCTTCTTCTGCTGCTGCTTCACTTACAAACATGTCACTTAGATATCCTCCCACAAAACCTTTTCTCATACTTAACCTGCAACCATGGTGACACAATTGCCCTCCTGTTACAAAGGGGACAAACAAATTTGATCTCTATGAAAAACAGGAGTTTCTACAAAAATATTAAACAATACATAAAATCTCTGGTCCAATTTAAAGACACAGAGAAGAAAAAATGCATCCTGAAATCAGCTTTTACACAGTTATTTGATTAAACTGAAATAACATCAAAAATACTCTTCAATATTAGTGGGAGTGTGAAGCCAACACTACAGCAAGGAGTCTTCCAAATTCTATTTAATTCTATGTTTGGGCGAATAGATTTGAATAGCCTTTTTAACCATTAGTTGCAATAAAAATAATGTTGTAACAGCCAAATGAGTTTATTGCTTGTGGGCTCATTTATAAGTGTACATACACATGAGCAAGTGTGTATTTTTATGACTTGTGTATTTGTGTCCTTTGAAGAACAGGCAAGAACAAATAAATGACATATTTTTCACAAGACTATAGCTCAAGTGAATTCACTGGTGGATGTTTTACAGGACATAGCAGCTCATTTTGTATATGTGATATTCCAAACATGTGAATTGAACTACAGAGGTGGAACTTCAGCATCTTTTATCTACTGCTTTTGCAGATTAATTTCAAACTGTGGTTCTGATCTAGAATCTTTTAAATGGCCAAGGCCTGTGTATCCGAGATGTATCTATAAACATCCAGGTTGTAGAACTGTTAACAACACAAAAGAGGGGAATCCCATATTTGGACCCATCTTCTGTCCATATGGACACAGATAGTCCAATATTTTCCCTTGGTTTGCAAACAATAAAGCCTAAAAGTAATTTCCCAAAGGCTCTGGAGCAGGAAGGGCATAAAAATATCCAGCAGACAGACAGGAAGAAATGTCCTGGTTTTGACTGGCTACTTTCTGACTACTGAGAGAAGAGCTGCTCAACTGCTTCACAACGCTTCCTAGGATGACACTTATATGTCCATACTAAACCAAAGCAAGCTTAAAGGTTCCTTCATTTTCAATTTCTAAAGTCTTCCTCATGATACACCTATAAGAACAGATGGATTCTTCACAATTTCCTGACTCTTTCATGTTTTCCTCCAGAAGTCCCAGGTCACAATTGCTCAGAAGCTCCTACTTAGCAATATTTGCCTGTAGACACAGGTAGTTTACCTGAGATTGTTACAGAAAGTAAAATCTATCATGTCTCATTGGTTTCTCTTCACCTGTTGTGTCTAATTTAATTTTTGATATCTAAACTCCCTCAGAGTTCCTACTCCTTAGCAGGCCTTGCAGGAAATAGCACTTCATATCATAATAACTGCAGGGCCTGTTTTATATGCTTAACTCTTTTCTGTTGCTCCAAGATTCACTGAAGTACATAATACAGAAAGATAACACAAGCTGGAACTATTTCAGCTGTGTGTGTTGGCCTATTTTATATTATTCCTATGGTGGTATTTATCTTGGCATTTAGGGAAGGAGTAAGACAATTTTACACAAACACACATTAGAATATACACATACATTTGGGATGACATGGTATGGTAAATGAATATATTTGTGTGTCTATATATACATACATATTTGATAGAGAGTACATATGGGTGTAGATCAAGTGGTACTGAGCTTGCATAGTATCAGCCTACACACTGAAAATATAAAAGATCTTTCTTTACCGTTCAGCTGTCACTAATACAAGCCTACGAACTTTGAAGGTAGTCAGCAATGCTAAAATGAATCATGAAGTGCTATTTCATGTAACTAATGCCCTATTTTCCAATGCAAAGGTTCACTGAGGGAAATGGATATAAATATGCCATTCAGAGAAGAAAGGATAGTAAGAGAGAGAAGTTACAACAAGACCTAATCTGGCAAAATAAGAGGAAGGATGATCAAGTAAGAAGTGGAAGAGAAAGAAAAAAAAAAGTTTGAAAGAAGAGCAAAGGCACTAGGGATATGAGATGAAAAAGAGCACAGAAAAGAATATGAAAGAATGTAAGTCCAGGAAGGAAATAAAATTACTGCCAAATGAATATCAGGCTATTTTTTCTTTTACTTCCTTTTTTTTTTTTTTTTTTTTTTTCAACTTTTAGTTTTTCTTTTCCTTAAAGTATTTTGGAATCACACCTGCATACATCATCCCTCAGATGTTCAGTCCCTGAACATAACAATAACGATTCATTAAAACAAATACTCTGTTACAGCACTGGTTACCTAACCAGTAGCCACAGGTTAATGAGGGTCTCTCTAACAGGCGAGTCTTGCATGTAAATGAGGAATGTGGACCTGTAAGGGTTACAGTTCTGGGCCAACCAAACACCAAGCATGCTATCAGCGCACTGTGAGATACTATAATGGGTAAAAAAATGTTTTTCCATTTCTAAGAACACAACTATAAATAAGAAATACTATTTTGCTAATAAAATAGCACAAATAGATCATGAACACAAAATTAATCATCTTTGAGAAAACAATATTAGCCAACAAAATTGCTGTGGGTTGAAACAGTCTTTAAAGCATGCATACAATTTTCATTTTCTGTAGCAGTTGCTAGGATCCATTTCTGTTCCCTAGCAACATAATTTTAACCTACTTTCCTAGTGCATCTCTTACAATGAACAAAAAGTCTTTTCAGAAGGAAATCTTTAGCTCTTCTATCAATACAAGAATAGGCACATAAATCGAATGTCTTTCTAGAGGAGATATTGAAAATTCATTATTTTTTTCTGAAAGTAAGTGCAATGAATGGAAAATGATAATCGAGTATCCACGAAGAACTGCAGATTTTCAATGTCTAGTGTCCCTGTAATTCTCAACTTACTATTTTTCTTGCCAAAAAATATTTTTAGTTCTTAATGGAAAAATATATTGTTTCGGGGGGAAGCTTATTGGAGAATTTTAGAAAAGGACTTAATGAAAGCATGACTTCTTTAAAAAAATAGAATATTTCCTTTTAGATTGCACAGGGATCTTTAGAGTGCAATATACTGGATATTAAAGTTCATAACACTTGGACATATTTTGAAGTCTTATGAAAAAACAACAATTGAATAAAGATCCCTCTTTAAAAATTCATAAGAAATGAGGCTGTTTCAAGGGAACAAACTAGACTCCCCAGTTCCTGTATCATTCTCATAATCATCGTTTAGATATCATCTCGGTAAAACGAAAATCCTCTGGTATTTTTTTCAGAAGCAGAGTGCTTCTGACCTGCAGCTAATTAAACAAGAATTAAAAAACCACTACAAGTATAACATTATTTGCATGTTCACATCTTTTCATTTTCACTTCTCATCAAACACACTAAATGAACCAATATCATATCCAAGTCACATCCCACAGCACAATAGGAGCACCACAGAGCTCTTTTGATATAAGTCTGCAATGAGAAAACTATGGTATCTTCCTTCTGAGAGTTTGTAAATAAACCTTGCATGCCCCATGTAATTTAGAGAAATCAATCTATGCAATGTCATTAAGTCTCTTTTCCAGCAGGCATTTCCATAACCCATCAGCAAGACATACACTTTAAAACTCAGAAAAACGCAGCAGGCTTAGTCAATATGGGTTTCAAAAGAAATACTAGAACACCTTAAACATGTCTCAATGCCTAGCTTGTCAAGCTAATACTTGAGTGCCAGAGAAGGCATAGGGAAACTAGGGACATTAACCAGATGGGTGACACAAGAAAGCAGTGCAGATGTGCATGCATAGAATAGTAAATATGCATGAGCTCAGTCCTATTCTTATTATCAGTTTTTAGTATAAAGATGAGTACCGATTTATTAGGAAAAAATAATCTTTAAAGTTTCACTAATGTTAGAATACATTATTAAAAAATTGAAATGTATTTGCTATTAAAATTATTTTTTTCTCATTGTTCTTATTTAAACAATTAAATGGGAAATAATACCATGTGATATGACGTACAATAAAAAGCATACAGTTCATCAGCAACACAGAAAATGATTTTTTTCACAAAGTACTCATGGAATTCTTTGCAAAATTCTATCACTTCTCTGAACAGTTTGCAGAGAAGCAAAGAAAAAAGATATACTTGATACATTTAATTGCAGTTAATGATAAATGATCAGCTCTAATATTTATAGAAAACTCTCCTAATCTATATAAAATTTATTTCAATTGGAAAAATGTTCCTGATGTAATTACACAGATGATAAATTGCCATACTTTACTAATTCTTCTATATATTTCCATAAATTTACCATCATTATGGTGTGCCTGTGTTGAGTAAGAAGCTAGCACAAGCTTGCAAAAGACATATTATTACTGATTAATGGAATAGCTCATGATTGCAACCCCAGATATCTGGCAATTGATCTGTTTGGTAGGCATTGTTTGGTATTTAATCTATTAAGATATTTTTACTGGATAATAAATGCTCATTCCTGAGCTGCTATTGAGGTGAGCTGTACCGGCATGGTATACAACTATAGATGTATAATTCCTGCTGAAATATTATCCCAGAAAAAAATATTTCTGTTTCAATACAGTTACCTTCAGATGTACTGCAGATTAAATAGTGGTGCTGCAGCAGAGCTTTAAAGCATATTCCATTGCCACAGTGGAAGGAACTGTGGCATACACAATTCAGTAAAGTTATTTTAACGAATAATATGCCAATATTATGATCATTTTATAAAGGCTAATACAGTAAATCATTTGAGAAATCCTACAAACACCTGCCCTTCAAGGAAATATTAAATACTAATAAAAATTGCATACATAAAAATAGAGCATGGAGTTTGGGAAGTGTTTAGCTTACCTCTCAGACTTTACTTAGTTAATTAGCCATATTTTGTAAATCATCACAAATCCACAGAGGAATGAATGTGAGAAGCCACTGCCTTTTCAATATTGATTTTTATATTATGGAACACGGAAAAAACAACTATCAGAAAGGAGACAGACAGGAATATCAAAATATGGGAAACTTCAGAAGAATAGAGATGCCTTACTGCCTTCCAAAGCAAACACCTGAAGATTAAATGAAATGGTTTTGTAATACATGCCAAGTTCTGTCACAGAATCCAACACCTTTTATCCTAATGTTGTCCACAGGAAAAGACTGAAATAGTTGAGGCCTGAATTAAGTATGAAACCACAACATTGCTTTCACAGTCGTGTTACTGAGCACCTGAAGAAACATGAAAAGAGGTTGACTTTCAAAGGCCACTCAGAGATAGAAAGGCATGGGATTTAAATTCAGATTAGGTCTACTGCAGGAAAGGTCCTGAACAGACGAGATTTGAGGGAGCTGGTTTTTTCCTTAGCCTACTGTCAAATATAAGTACATTTACACTTCTTTGGTTGTAAAATAAGGCATGTGGCTTGCAAGGGAAGAGAACCAACACACAGTCTCAGAAACCTCACTATTTAGAGACTTATGCAGATGTTAAAAATTTACTGAGGAAGCTCTGAATAACTGTCAATATATAACATTTGAAAAAAAAAATCTGAAATCAGAAAGTCAATTGATCAGACAAATTTTTTCTTCCTACCCTGATTATATATTTTTTCATTATGGCACAACATCCATCTTGCGTCCAGTGATTTCCGTAAAATACTACAGACCTAAAATCAAGCTTAAGGATATGCATCTTGAGCTGGAGCACTAATAGTCCTTTAAGCACCTTCTGATACAAAATTTGGTCCATAAGTTGAAATGCCTAGCAAGTTCAGGGCATAAGTTGCTGAGACAAGGGGCTTATTTATAAAAAGAAGTCCCATCATACCATTTTGCACAATGAAATATTGGCTCACTGCATTATCTCATCACTCATTATGCTAAGGAAGTCACATACATGCATGTATGTTACCTCTGCAGCATGGCAAAACCCTAATATTAATGGCTGAATGCTTGAATGGTTCTGTCCAAAGCTTCCAAACTTGCCAGACTACTTGCCAGAACATGAGTATATTTATTGTACATAGATTTTTATTAAATATTATAATAATTCCATCTGTACAAAATACACTGACAAGTGGCACGTAGAGATGATAAGATTTTGCCAATATTCTCCTTTCTCTCATACTCATTTAAGGCCTGTATAACCATTTTAGTCTTAACATACGATTCTTGGGTTACTGGGGTACAAATTGGAAAACTGTAACATCCTATGCCTTTCCTGGAACTTGGAATGATGTTTTTATGTTATTTTCATGTGCAGTCTCACAGTTCATTCTCCCGTGAAGTATGTTTACTGATGTACATACTCTTTAAGCCAGTGGATTTGCTGTCATAAGAACAAAAATAACAGTTTTCTTTCATATATGACTATCATATGATGTCACACTCATTTCATATTTCAAGAAAAAGATGGGAAAATTTCTGAGCAAAAGACAGTGATGCTGGAACCACAACCTGATAGTGGGATTCAACAAGAACATTTTTTGCTACTCTGAGATCATCATTGCTATGGTAACACTTGCAACATTTTATTGCTGCAAAATCTCTCAGAAAAAATGGGATTGCACAAATACAATTTCATAAAATAGATGTATGCACACCCACACAACTATAAAATGAATGCATCCTGAACAAAGACTCTTTGGGCTTTAATTAAATAGAGCACTTTGAGATATATCCCCACAAAAACATACAGTTTCAAATATGCTAGGAAGAATTTCACTGTCATTTAGCATTGATTACGCTTAAACTAGGCATAAAGAAAAGCATATAAAAATGTTTATAAGTGTACATTCTGATGAAAAACATCAGATTGCTATTTTTCCTGTTAGGAGTCTCAGGCCGTGCAATAACATGATATAGTTTAATAGGATGGCAGTTAGAGACTGCTGTGATTTGCAGATAGCAGAGTAGACCCTGTGGGCATTTTATCTACCATCAGAATTTAAAGTGAGTGCGATACTGCTGTCAAGGTACGACTTTACTCTGGTTAGGGGGTGTAAGGTTAGCAAGAATAGGTTTACCTATCCCAGCCTCATTCTAGAATGGCTAGCAGAGGGAGTGAAGAGAAGAAAATGGAAACAAGCATTCCTATTTCCAGCTCTTGTTGAAATTTGAGCTGACACTACTATTACCTGCTGGTTCCTGCTAATCCCTGCTGGTTAGATTAAAGATGTAATTAAAGTTCCTCGCTGCAGCGGAGACTTGCCTAAGCCACTCCAAGAGCGAAATCAATTTCTACTTATCATGTCAACTAGGGAAATGATCAGAAGGTGGCATACCCTCTGGAATATTTGAAATACAATGTCAGTTATGATTCCAAATGTGCAGTCTGGTAAAAAGAACACCAAATCCCAACTGAAAGGCCCGGCCGACACAATAGTATGACTTCTTAATAAGCTTGTATTTCTGATAATTCATAATAACCATGATAACAAAGATTCCATGAATGTGCAAATAAACTAGAAATATGGCTCAAACTCAAAAAGCTTAAAAGTCATATCCTCCCTCCTCCCACCCTCCCCCTTTTTCAATGAATTTTTTGTTTCCCGGAAAATGATTTTTGGTTAGCAATAATACCTGTTTTCCCTTAATTCCCAGCATTGCCATATCACAAACATATTTAGCTCTTGGTCTTACAAATACTCATGCTTTGCAGTCAACGAAACTACTAAGAAGTTAAACGTTATTTTTTGCACAGCTTTTGCCAAACTGAACCTGAATGCTGTAAACTCACAACTGCACCTAACCCATTCTAACACAGCAAAAATCTCTGTACATCAGAGCTCTAGCATTCCAGGGACTTCAGTTTAAGTAAGAATATTAATAATATCAATGCAGAACAAAAAATATAAAATATTTAGATGTAAAACACAAAAAAACTACAATTCAGCCTCAAGAATTGCTTAAGTATACATCCAATTTCTTATCAAAATTTGTGGATGCACTTTAGCAGCTCCATATTTCTCATACTACAGCCTCAAAGTCATACATTTATTTTGCATTCTGACCTTTTTTATTTTTGTTTAAAGCAAGGTAATTTTTGTGTGATTTTTTTTTTCTTAGTGCAGACATATGTACTTCCCAGAAGATTAAACATTCTATTCACCTGGTAACTTGTGAAATGTTATTAATTTACTGAAGATTTCTGCACTGAAAGCATTTTCCACTGTTGCAGCTAAAGTCATAAATAAGCAACAGAAATGTCCTCTGAACTGAAACATCTCTTCAGTTTCTTCTTGTTAGTTATTGGAGATAGTATAGTGTACATTTTTCAAATATATCTGACTATAAGTTCTAAAAAGAACTATTAAACTATAAATCTAGCTTATTCACTCAATACATATCTCTTGGCCTTAAAGGACCATATACATTATGTATTAATCATAACAGTTTCCCTTGATACAGAATAAATGTATATCATGTATTGCACAATACCTCAATATATCTACTATATGTTTGCTATTGAGACATGGATCTTTTTAGTCTCAGTTGTGGCAACAGTCACAGCATGCTATTCTTCTATTTTTCAAACTTATGTTTTGCTAAAGTATTTATTAATGTGTAATGATTTTATATATTGATATTAACTTGAAAAGGTAAATCTTGGCTCAAATATTGACCCTTTCTTATGGAGAAATCTAAATAAAGTGTTCCTCGTAGACCACAATTTAAGGGACCATCCAGAATGTAGGCTAAGCCATATTCAGAGCATTGAAGAGTAAAACAAAACAAAACAAAACACACACACAAACAACAGGCATTAGATCAGCCCAGATAAGGCTACAAATGTGAGTCCTTTGGTGGCTTTGTACAAACTCTTATAAAGGACTCTAATTTGATTCATAAGAGTAAAATGTTCCCTGTAATCTATAAATACTACTTGTTACAGAAATAAATTTAAAAAGAGAAGGACGGGGAAGGGAAGGGAAGGGAAGGGAAGGGAAGGGAAGGGAAGGGAAGGGAAGGGAAGGGAAGGGAAGGGAAGGGAAGGGAAGGGAAGGGAAGGGAAGGGAAGGGAAGGGAAGGGAAGGGAAGGGAAGGGAAGGGAAGGGAAGGGAAGGGAAGGGAAGGGAAGGGAAGGGAAGGGAAGGGAAGGGGTATGCTAATCAGGAATATACTGAACATAAAATCTCAGAAAAGTAGAAACTCTTCGTTACAATATTCTGACTTTTCTTCCTTTCTGCCAAGTTCTCTACAATGGCAGACACCAGAGCTGGCAGTCAGAGCTAAAAACTGAAACCAGGACTCTACTGAGGTCTCATTTTTATTCTCTCACCATTATCCAAGAAGAAAATTTACTAACCTGAATGAAGAGTAGACTAGATTTGGATATGATGAGTATGAGATGTGACATGATGCCATACATGCAAATTTTCTGAGTTTCAACCATTAGCTACACATTACCACTATGTCATTATAAAAATAAAATGGAAAAAAAAAAGGAAAGAAAAAAAAAAGAAAAAAAAAAGAATAGCTTAAAAAAGAGCACTGAGGCAATACATGGAATAATTCTAATATCTTAAGCACCCACATTTTCACAGGAAAAAAACAAACAAAAAAGACCAACACTTTTTTTCAATGGATCTGCCTTGAAGTCTGATCAGCCTGATCAAAACCCTTTTCCTTCAGTTCTTCCATTGTTCCAGCTAACAATAATATTCCTCCATTCCTCGCTGCTTCTTGTCACCTTCAATTCAGTGTTCAAACCATCCCTTTCTCATGTTTCCTTTTATACCATCATACTGAATATAGCCAATTTGTTTTAAGAGAATAGTGATAAAATGATGTGAACACTTTCCAGCTCTACACAACTTGCTTTCTTCCTATTCCTCAAAGAATTATCCCCAAATTCTCCCATAAACCATGTGAAAGCTTATCTCCTCTTCTCCACCTCCAAATCCTCTCCTCCTCTCCAATCTCTTGCATTTCCCTACTTTTCTCTCATTCATGTCTCTTCCCTCTGTATTTCTTTTTGGCCTTCTCCTTCTTTCTGACTCTTTCTTGTCACATCAAGGATGCAAAGAAATCTCTTATCTTTACAAATCTCACTTCTTGCCTATTTCCCTTGCAGTTACCAACTGACCTTCTATATAATTCTGAAACCCTTCAATGTCCAGCTTACAGCTACCTCCAGAAGCTTCCTTATTTCTTCTACTATTTCTCCAGTTCAACTTCTCTTAAATTTCACAGAAAAAAAAAGAAAAGAAAAAAAAAAAAAAGCTGTTCAAATCCAAGTTGTTAATTATCTCTTCCTAGCTAATGCTACCTCTAATGCGGACGATGCTCCTGAAGTGCCTTTGGTTCAATCAGTCAATTAGTATCTTGAAGTTTTGTTTTCCAGTGTTTCCCATGAGAGTACCCTCTTCAGATTCCTCTTCCACAAAAATGCATTCCTTCAATATCTTGTGAATATTACATAAGCCTCTGCGCAGATCCCTCTTTGCTTTCCATAGACTTATCTAGATAATCCCACAAACAAAGCAACAACTCTCAGCTATTGGCAGATGTAGCCAGACCTCTTTCTTTCTTTGCAAACACAACTACCTTTTTTCTGGTATCTCCCTGTAGTTGTCTAGTCACCATCCCAGACAGAGGCAAACGGAGTGTTTTTTCCAGAAGCCCTCCTTGCTCCTTCCTCTCAATTGCTGTTGACAGCAATGACAAGGCTTGCTGTGCAGCCTTGTCATTTAAGACCACGCCAATACCATTGATTTGGGCATCTGTCATTTTGGAGATTGAAATTCCATACACATTTGGTGGCCCATGCATTAACCAACCCTTTGCTAGTAGCTGATAAATGACTGAGAAGTGCAGCAAAACCACCAACATCTATGCTTCTTTAGTTTCTAATATCTCTTTCAGGAGCATATTCAAACCTGCTTAGCCAGTATCTTGCAGCTGGTTATTATGTGGGCTCTGGGCTCCCTATGGAAATGGCACAAACAACTTGCACTTTAAAAGCTCTTTTCAGCCCCATCACCCTGCTTATCAGCTTTCATTCACCTATCCGTGACTCCCATCTCCCAACAGCTCATCACGCTAACCTTCAGCATGAATTTAGTAAATTTTAAAACAAGTTTGCCCTATCCTGCTTCTCATTAGCACCTAGAATTCCTTAGTATCTACCATTCTATTTCATAAACTTTTTTCAAACACTTTTTTCACCATTCCTGTAGTGAACTTGACAACGGTAGGCTGAGGAACAGTAAGTTGGTTTGCTGAGACTGTTGTCTAACAAGCTGAATAATATCCTACCTATTTCCTCATACACCTGGTCCTAAATTATGCTCTAGATCACAAGATGTTTGAGGACTAACTCTTTGATTTATGTTTGTTTACTCAGTGCCACCCCACCTACAGCTAGGTATGAAATAGTACAAAAAGTACAGAACAGAACACTTTCTTCTGAGGACCTCTTTGTTATTTATTGTATGCCATTTTTTTTTTTTTTGTTATAGTGTCCTGAGTCAGACAGAATCTTATAAATATCAAAAGGAAAGTCTGAAGAGTCAAGGAAATGATAACCGCCCTACAAAATCAGATTTCACTTCTGAGTCTGTCACAAAGTTTTAATGTCATCCAGTCTCGGCCAGTCACTCAAGCCCAGCTTTTCATATGTAACCACTAATTTTACATTCTATATTTTTTATGTCTCGGGTCTGAAAATTTAATGATCTGCAAAAGTCCCAGGCACCCCAACAGCAGAGTGAAGAAATTATCTTTTGCAAAAAGAAAGTCATCATTCTGTATCATTAGGTTGTATCATAGTCAGAACTGAGGAAAAATTGCATTTTTTTGTTGTTGTTGTTGGCATTTCATCTTATTCTTAAGCAAAAACAAAAGTCAAATTAGTAAATATTCTTGCAAGGCTAAAAATATAAAAGGGAATTAACTGATTGGTATACTTCAAGTAAACACCTACAAAGAGCTACAATTCAGAGGGTTTTTTTTTCCATTTTGATGTTTTGATTAAATATTAAATTTTAAATAATTTCAAATCTCAAATGGAGTTCTTTTATTTTGAAAAGAAAATGGAATTACTCAAGAGATCCTTGATCCTTTATTCACTTGCAAGGATAACTGAGAATAAAAATGCCATTGAAACTGGTCATTTTCTGAAACACTTTAAATCAAAAAAAAAAATCTTCGGGATTTCTAACCACAATACATATACATTTCCTAACCTCTGAGTACTTGACTTTACAACCTGAATCTTTTCTTTATGCATTGAAGTCTAAGAACATGCACATACATATGTATATAATACATAACTCTTGTTCTAATTATTTATTAATAAGTAAAGCAATGATTTGACAGAGGCAAGCAAATTGTAAACTTACTTAAAACTTCATAATAGTAGATTGTAAATACAAGCAAAAATGCTTATGTTTAGAGTATGGCTATCAGTTATACCACATCTAATATGTTCACTGCCTTTAAACCAAAAAAAAAGATATAAAAAAGTGCTGTCTCACAAATCACTGGCTCTTTATAATCTCTGATTGACCAAATTAAGTTTTATGCATTGCTTCTGCTTTTCCTAAGTGTCTACAGGGCATGAGGAGAACTGAGAGCTTTAGAATGCGAACCCAAATGGTCAGTGTGTGGGGCAGAGTGCTTCTGTGGGCTAGCTGATCAAACCCTAGATGTCTCTCTGAAATCTCAGTCCTACTTAGCACTGCAACCATATTCCTGCACCCACTTGAGGAAAACAAAAACAGACAAACAAACAAAAAACAACAAAACAAAACACAAAGTGAAACCATCTTCCAATAATTCTTTCAGATAAACAAACAATAGAAATATTATTTAGACATCATTAGTTTTTTAGCAGCTCCGGCCATTGAAAGAGGAAGGCGAAGAGATGGTACTTCTTTCAGTCTTTTATGTTTGAACATCTGCACAATAAGTAGGAGACATGAGTTCAGACTCTTTTTTTTTTTTTTTTTTTTCAGCATCAGATAATTTACACCTTTTTTACATCGATAGCCTAGCAGTGAGCCTCTGGGGAGTGTTCATCGCACCTCTTGATAAAGGAGAGTTCAAGATTTGCTATAATGCAATGCTATAGCAAGATTGAACTTGAGTATATACTGGATGTGGCAATCCCAGCTGTGAGGAAAGAGCCCTGTATTCAGTCTCTGCTACAAGGACTATTTCTTTGTTTTATATAGTGAATGTTTAATATATTCAATATATATATTTATAACTATGAAACCAGTAGCATCTGAATTCTGAGTGGTTTTAGTTAGGAGACAAATGAGTATTGCCTCAGGCACTTAGTAAGTTGAACAAAAGCAGCTAGTGAGATGTCTAGAGGCTTTTACTACTTAAAATGATACACATTCAAGTGTTCAGTCACTTCAGAGAAGTACCTGCAGATAGAGTGCTTGGTTTCTTGCCTGAACATGAGCCAGCAGGTGGCCAAGAAGGCCAACAGAATCCTGGCTTGTATCAGGAATAGTGTAACCAGGAGGACCAGGGAGGTGATCGTCTGCCTGTACTCAGCTCTGGTGAGGCCGTACCTTGAGTACTGTGTTCAGTTTTGTACCCCTCTCTACAAGAAAGACATTGAGGCCCTGGAGCATGTCCAGAAAAGGGCTATGAAGCTGGTGAAGGGTCTAGAACACAAGTCCTATGAGAAGTGGCTGAGGGAGCTGGGGTTGTTTAGTCTGGGGAAGAGTAGGCTCAGGGGAGACCTCATTGCTTTCTACAACTACCTGAAAGGAAGTTATGGGGAGCTGGGGGTTGGCCTCTTCTCACAGGTAACTAGTGATAGGACAAGAGGGAATGGCCTCAAGTTGCACCGGGGAGGTTCAGGTTTGAAATTAGGAGACATTTCTTTTCACAGTGTGTAGTCAGGCATTGGAACGGGTTGCCCAAGGAGGTGGTGGCATCACCATCTGTGGGGGTGTTTAAGGAAAGGTTGGACTTGGTGCTTAGGAACATGATTTAGTGGGTGATATTGGTGGTACGGGGATGGTTGGACCAGATGATCTTGGAGGTCTTTTCCAACCTTAATGATTCTATGATTCTTTTTTTTTTTTTTTTTGTCTTGTGTCTTCAGTTTATTCACCTTTATTCCTCCTTAGCTCTGTGAGGTGCTTAAATAATTAAATAAATCCAATCATTATGACACTTCCCTTCTGCCTGCTAAAACAGAGAACAATGAAGAATGAACGAATGTATCAGTAAGGCTCCTAGTCTTCTGTCAATGCATTTACCTCCATACACTTTATATTTAAGCTGACATAGAATAAGTGATAAAAAAAAATTAAATATACCCTGACTTCAGCTCATGAGTAATAGTTAAGTTGTAAAACAAGGGGAAATGAAATGACTTCATCAAATACTGCTTCAAATTCACACCTCCAAAGGGTATTGTTCACTCTTACTATGCAACAAGGGCTTGTTTTGGTCCACGTAGTGTGGTGAGTGTTGCAGCATTATGACTTATACTAAGTGGTTAGGTTGTTACAGCTGCAATAATTTAAAATAGAGTCAGTTCTGAATTATCCCTGACTAGTTTATCCAAATTGCACATGTTAAGACTTCCAACTTGGCTCTGTACAGTGCCACCTTAAGTCCAGTTTAGTTTATTAGCTCATAAGGTTGTTGGTAGTGTTTCCAGATTTATTAGCAAGAGTGTAGTGCAGTACAAATACACAGCCAGCCCAAGTTTCGTCCTTTCCATGGGAAAGTCATTTACACTACCAGTAGAGAAGGAAGGAAGAAAGGGAGATGGAAGACTAAGACACCCTAGACTAAAATAAGATGCCAAATACAAATGAAATTAATGTTTGGCTATAGAGAAACTGGGGACATAACTACAAAACACAAAGACATACTCAAGGTAGCTTCCATCTAGATAGCAGAGATAACAGTGATGAAGAGAGAGTGGCAACACTGCTCCCCAGGAACCCTACCTTTTCTAGCTGTTGTGGTTTAGCCCGGCTGGCAGTCAAACACCACACAGCCGTTCGCTCACCCTCCCCCCTCCCTCTCCGGGATGGGGGAGAGAAACGGGAAAGTGAAGCCTGTGAGTTGAGATAAAGACAGTTTATTAAGACAGGGAAAAGAATAACAACAATAATAATAATAATAATAGTATTAATAGTAATAATGTGTACGAAATAAGTGATGCACAATGCAATTGCTCACCACCTGTTGACCGATGCCCAGCCTATCCCCGAGCAGCCGGCCCCCCCTCCACCCCGGCTAGCCACCCCTATATATTGTTCAGCATGACGTCAGATGGTATGGAATACCCCTTTGGCCAGTTTGGGTCAGCTGTCCTGGGTCTGTCCCCTCCCAGCTCCTGCTGCATCCCTAGCCTGCTCGCTAGCAGGACAGAGAGAGGCTGAAAAGTCCTTGGCTTGGTGTAAGCACTGCTCTACAACAATTAAAACATCAGCATGTTATCAGCGCTCTTCTCATTCTAATCCAAAACATAGCACCCTGCCAGCTACTAGGAGGAAAATTAACTCTGTCCTAACTGAAACCAGGACACTAGCTTACACAAATGAGGCTATCTTCACTGCTATTTCTACCCAAATAAGTAATATAAAAACCAAGTAGGGTCATGCTTATATAGGGTGACAGACTAATTCTTAGTGCCTGTTCTGCCCCTTTTTAAATGTACAGATGAAAAGGGGAGATTAAAAGTCTGTTTAGAGAAAAGGTGCCTTTTTTTTTTTTTCTTTTTTTTTGGTCATATGTCTAGTTCACTAGGGATCCAATTTGAGGATCCAGTTTGTGTTTCTCTTTGATTCTTCATGTGTATTCCAAGGAAGCCAAAACATGCAGGTGGCTAGTAATCATCCATACTTATCCAAATACAGAGGTAGAACCTAAGTGGGCACATTCTTTGTGATGTCTCAGAGTTCTGTGGTTTCCATGTAATGAAAGAAGTGAAGAAGACCAAAGAAAGTGAACTCAGATAATATGGAGATTAAGGTTGACCTGACCTAGAACTAAATGGAAATTTCCTGCAAAAAGTATAATTTTTTCCTGGGGAATTCTAAGTTCAGCAAAAGGGCACTGTCTGGCAGGAAAATGTTTCATATGCAAAGTGTATCATCAGCCTTTGTAAGAAAGAAGCAATTTACAGATGCACGCATATGCTTAAGAAATAGATTCGTTTGACACACCACATCCTCATCTTTCTTCATCCATGTTACATACATTATAGGTTTTTGGCACTGCAGTGAGGGAGACTCGCTGAGAGATTTATGAGAATTTTCTCTTAAGGTAGAATTGTTGGAAGGAATTAAATGAAATAGTTTGTGATTAGCATTTGCTTTACATGTCAAATGTGACGGCTTTACTGAATAAAAACAAAAGAAATAAATGAAAAATCTTTCCATTCTTTTTAACTGACCACTATTAGATTCTGGTGGTTTGCTTGTCTTTATTATTTTATTATTATTATTATTATTACTATTTTTTAAAATTTATTTTTCCTAACAGTTCAATGTCTTTTATGAAGATGTTTTACAAATGCCTACCAATCTTTCATATCTTGCTTTTTGCTTTCCTTTCTTCTGTTTTATTACATTTTTGTAACAGTATTTTTGAAATAGCCTTGTACACAGGCCTGTGTTCTTTAGTCAGTGTTATCTATTGTGGAGACTAGATTATGAGTGATTTCGTTGTCAATGGATGTTTTAATGATTTGGTTCTACTCCCAAAGTTTTAGTAGTAGTAACATTGATAAGGATACATCCTGAGGTTCCTTCACAGAGAAGATATTTATATAAAAATACACAATATTTTAAATGTTTTAAATGAGTGGTATAGTGTAGTGCTAAAAATAAGACAACTCTGCTTCAGTAAATCTTGATATTCACTCTAGATTTCATCGATGACTTGGTATAGCTCAGATTTTACTTTTTGATATATCTAAATTACTGCCATTTATCCTCTGATGGAAGTATAAAAAGATATATCATTAAGCCATCAAAAATCACATGTTAATTAAACTATCCAGATTTGTGCTATGGATAACTACTGCTCAGAGGGTATCTAAATATCCAACTTCAAAGCCTAAATTAAATAAATAAGGTGGGATGCTTTTCTCCATATAAAATTAATGGAGAAACTTAAGATTCTGCACAAGTGGGAACCCATTTTACGCACTTTTAGTCACAGAAATTGGATCACTGATGCTGTTTGAATGTAGTGAAGATGTGCACCAGAGTCAGAGACAGGCCCTAAACTACCCCAAAAAATATATATATATTTTTTTTTCATTCATGACACAGGTAGAAAAGGTTCTGTATAAGGCATTTTAGTTGGATGTATAAAATCAAGAGGTGTGAATGAATCCCCAGAAGGAATACTCTTTATAACTTAGCGGTTACTTTGATTTTTAGAGATTTATTGTAAAGTTCAGTATTGCATGTTTTCCACTTAAACTAGAAAGCTGCAAGTGGACATCTGAGGAATACTGGAAGACAAACAAGCATAAGCATATATTGTTCCTAACATCATATCTAGCATGATATAAAAATTATTGTTATACTTTAGTGCTACCTAAAAAGGAAAGAAGCACAGTAATCAATGGTATGTGGAGAGCTATTCTGCTGAGATCTGCATTTTTGCTGAACTTTGTCATGACCTTGAATGCAAATCAATCTGGGATGCATGTATCCTAAAGATTTATTGCTGCGGTTTGCTCCAATCTTTTCTTAATAAACTGAGTTAAAAATAACTCAGACAGCTCATTAGTTATAGCACAATACATTTTTCCCTTAATTTGGGGGATGGCAAATGTCTTCATTACTCTTAAAGTAACATTACTGTGCTGTATAATACTTACCCTACCACAAAAATCAGGATAGCCCTCCATGCATCATCTGCTTAAAGAACAATAATCATCCTGTGAAGTATTTATCTTCTGCATCCTGCCTCACACTATTTTCTGCCTCGTGACATCCTTCACTACAATAATGATTGCCTAGTCTTGAGATTTATCATTCCTCTCCTCTGAGTATTATCCAGAGCTATTAATAAAATTCAAATAATCTTTAGCCATATTTGGGTTGTCTGCAATGTAACTGAAAGGAAACATTTTAGAGAGTTACCTCACTGGAAACTCCATCGCTAAGAAAATTCTTATGGCATTAGCATCAGATGTTCTATGCAAAGGAATTGTTTTTCTTCAAGGAATTTTCCAGTAAATCACTATGAAAATGGTATTTCTCTCGATGTTTCCATTCAAAAGTACTGTAGTTTTGCCAGATTTTTTTTTTAATAGACATTATGTAACATAAAGACTATTTGCCTTCTTTTTTAATTTTCCATTTGTTCAGTGTCCTGTACCTAATCAGAGCCAGTTATGTCTGTTTCATTTGCATATTAGCTATAAATATGCATTTCAAGGGGTAGCGTTAGTCTCACTGAAATTGTTTCCTTTATCACTATGCTGTCTGTTTACTTTGAAAACTATACCTCTGCACTACTCATTACTTACTCTTGTCCCTTACCCAACTTTTTGTGAGCACTAAGACACTCTTCAAACAAACCATAGGTAAAAAGCAACATATTTTGCCTACCATACCAACCCAGTTATAAACTGCCTGGAAATCTGAGATGATCTTCACTTTTAAAACAGGAATTAAACGTGATACAATCTACTTAAAATAATAAGAATAATAATCATAAAAATAAAAAAAATAGTTACAGTCTTTCTCTTCTCCTTTCTAAAACTCTCTCAGGTCAATAAATCCCTACGTTGTCTTCTAACTTAGATACAGTACAATGATCCAACTCCCCTACAGTTCCACCTGCCAAGCATATTTCTGTAAATCAGCTAAGCCATTAGGTACGAGACCTCTATGCTCCTGCATCAATCCCACCAGCTTGGAGCTCCTTACAGAGGTGCATGGTTCTTATAGCTGGATGGAAGCAGCCTTTGGGGCAGGGGGTGGGAAATACATACCCTTTTGCACCTCTGTGTTGCCTATGACTTAAACTCCTACAGAGGCTATTGGAGACACTCTGTAGGGACAACAGTACACACAAGGTTGTACAACTCTGTAAGACAGTTCTGAACACAGAGCAAACTGCTTTCCAGAGGATTCTAAGAAGGAATTGCCTATATTTAGGCCTGTATAATGTTACTGTGATAATGACATTGCAATGAATTCAGATTCCAAGCTGAAAAAATATTTGACTCTACTAAAGAAAGCTCTTAGAACCCGACATTAAATTTCTGAGTATGTATGAAATCTCCCTATATAAAAAATACAGAACATCCATTGGCTGAACACATTTGAAGTGAGGCCTGGTAAATAGGCTGCCTAATTTTAGCCTTACAGTGCTGAAAAGTTTGGACCTAACCGCAGCTAAAAGTGAATTACTATATGCCTTAATCAGTACATAAAAAAAAAAAAGCTCCAAATTTTGTCCTACTGTAAGTAGGTACAAACTCCAAATTTATCAGATTTTCATATTTTTAAACTACTGCTGAATTTTGTACAATAGCATATTTCTAGTTTTTACAGCATTGAATCACCAGATTGAATATACATCCTTATGATGAATAAATGCATCCTTATGATATGACTAAAAATAATCCTTATTATATGACTAAAATTTCCAAAGCCAAATTTCTGAGAAGGTTCTTCCAATGATCCAAAGTTTCTCTAGATAGATTGAGAATATAGGTAATATTAATTATATTTTACTTGAAGTGGGGAACTCTGAAATAATCAAAAAAATCAGAATTCAGCATTTAAGTCCTAGCTAAGCCACTGATTTACTAAGTGATCTGACAACCTTCATTTCTTAGTCACCCGATTTATAAAATACTGATAGACCGCTTTCGAAAACCAAAAGCTCAGCTCTTTTCAATAAGAAATAAGTTTTATATCATTTAATAATATTTAGTGATACAAAGAGTTAAAACATATTATTATGAATGTAAAAACACTACCAAGGTGAAACATTCTTCAGGAATATACTAAGTCTTTAGATAAGTACACATACCTTTTTGACTGGCTTGACAGTGATACCCATTCTTCTCCCAACAGTTTTTAATACTTTCCATAAGAATAATTTATGTTAAGTTTTGCTCTGAGAACCAGCTTTAGATTTATAAGGGCTACAGAGATCAAAAGTTAGCCTCTCCTTTTTCCTCACATACCACATGACTTGCATTAATGCCTTACTTCACCAAATGAAGTCCATCCATAGCCTGGTGATCTAGACAACTGATTGCTTAGTCTTAAAAGTTGCTGTGAATATTGCATTGAATCATGATGCACTAGTAGTTAAGAGCACTAATTTACTATCAGAACAAAGAACTATGTATTATGACGTGAGCTGTCAAAAAGACTTATTAAGTCACTGAAAGGTATTTGTTGTATAAATTTGGCAACAAATTCAAACAAACGTTTTACTTAATCTTCAAATCAAAAGGAGAAGATGAAAACAGGGAAAACCAATGTATCATCATTCTGTTTCTAAACTTCTTACTTTTATGACTTTTAAGGCTTGGATAAAAAATAGCAAATAATGATGATGTTGGATCATATTTAACCAGGTGAGTCACCAAAACTGACTGCAGACATGATTAGCCTGTTAAACTGTAACCTAAAAAACGGATTAGTAGTAATCACTTTCAGAGCGGATTAAGCCAATGTGTTTCATTTTACATTAGTCATGCATAAACACATATGGTTTATCTAATGAGTTGTAGATTGTTAAACATGGCAAGGCAGTGGTGAGTCAACTTCTGGACAAACTTTCATGCTAAAGTCTCAAAATTAAAATAAAAGCATGAAAACTTAAGAGATTTGCTTTACATGAGATTGAAATGAAATTATATATTCTGTCCTAAGCCACTCTGACTTTGATGACAGCTATTAATTTTAAACAGTCATCTGATTATTAACTAATTTCCCTAATTGCTTATTCCTGGGCAGGGATCTTCTGTCACTTGTGCCTTATTTTATTCTTGCAAGCTTTTAATGGTAATTTATACTAAAAGCTTGACTAGATAATTTATTTTGATTTGTTTCAAATCCACACAGAATAAGGAAACAAGTCTATCACAGTGAAACTGAAACTGCATTAATCACTGTTTCATAAAAGACACTTGAAATCTTGTCTCCGTTAGTCAGCTGGTCAAAATGTCTCTATCATATCATTATACCCCACCCAATTCTTCAGCTGATTTCAGGAGTGAAGATTTAAGTCCAAGGACCCAGATTTTTTCTTTGGGATACAATAATTCCTACTGGTGTCAAATGAATTTTCACTTCCTTCACGTCAGGACAGACAGGCAGATACACTTAGGCATTAGCACCCATCTGGAGCCCATCGGAGGTTCCAGAAGGAAATATCGAAATCATATTCAGATATGTTAACAAATGAGTACATGTGTTAGCATGCAGGACATCAGTCAGAACAGTCTAAGGTAACACACTCAAGGATGCTGGCAGTAGGCAGAAGATACACATTCTCACTAGGAATTGTGGAAAGAATGCCTTTGAGTCCTATTTATATTAGCAGGAAATGTTGACATCCCTCATGAAGAAAATGACATCTTTGTTTTTTTCAGGTAGCTAAATCTATTTCACTTGCACTTACTTCTATCTGAAATATCAGTGTCTCCAGGTTTTTGACAAATGGCATCACATCTGTTTTTGTAAGCTTTATATCACTGCCAGAAAATAAGCCAAATTCTTTCACGTTTTAACTATCTCTGAGATTGGATATGTGAGGCATATAAAATTAAATGGCATTCTCATGGAGCAAAAATTCATTTCCTTATTCTTATTTCCTTTACATATATTTTACTTTGTACCAGTACTACCAATGTAATGGTGGAAGAGACTTAACATATGTTTTTTACTGTGAGATTTTTTTTTGAATTAGCTATTAACACAGACTTGAGCTTTAAGGTATTTCATTAGTACAGTATATAGAGAAAGACCATATTATTGCTTTAAATGTAAAGGTTTGCCTATTTCCTGATCACAGTATAGGGGCTCTAGAGAAACCTTAGATTTAGGTTCCATTATGATTTATACTTCTAGCACCAATGTGAATAAACTGGTCTCTGATGGGAAAATTTTTATACCCTATATGCTGGAATTTACCTTTTTAAATGAAGTATTACCCTGTTACTAATTTTTCAGGGAGAATATTTTTAACATAATTTTTCCACCCATCACTACATAAGGCAAAGAAAATGAGAAACAAAGATAGGATCTGAATGCAAAGGAAAGGTCATGAACCAAAAGTGGCTATGACAATACAAAAGGAAGCAAAAGCAAAATGATGATACAGTTAGTTTGCAACTTAATGGAGGTTAAAAAAAAAGGGGGGGGGGGGATTGGAAGACATGTAAGGAATCATTTTCCTTCATATTAACTTGATCTCTGAAAATCCCATTAAGAAAAGATAACCCTGAAAGTAAGTAGATTATTTTTTAAAATCTGTTAAAACCAGTGTTATTGCAGAAAACACTGATGATTCACTGAACATTCTCCTCAGACAGGAGATAAGTGATAGTAAATATCAGTGACTGTGTTTTTGCTGATATATTTGTAATTTGTCTTGGCAAATGCACAAATAATTTTGCAGGGAAATGATTTTGTTTTCTGAAAATGTTTTGAAGATAATCTCCTATCTCCTCATTGCCATTTTTTAGTCACACTCACTTCTAGTTTGCGTCTTTAAGGGTCTTTATAGTTGTACTCTGAAATGAAATTAAAAAAAAAAAAGAGTGTATTGATCTGTCAGATTTTACCTGAAATGAAAAGTCCAGAGATGTAACATTTCACAGGCATCTGAGCTCAGATGAATATTTCAAAAAAATCTGTTCAAATAAACACAGCAAATGAGAGAACAAATTATTTATTTCTTGTTTGTATCGAATCTGAGCTTCTTTGGTAGAACGTGCCCCTACTCCAAATATTGGAGAACATGCAGAATTGATTGAACTTGCAAAAACTAACACAAATATCTTTTGCCACTCTCTAGGATGAAAGTTTAACTGTGAGACCACTTCCCTGTAGACATTTTGCCCCAGGCTCATATTATCCTAATTTTAGATAAACACTGCTGTGCATAAAGGAATCTGAACAATTTGTTCATACACAAAATGACTTTGTTGACTTGGGAAGGAGCTTGTCACTAACATTTAACAAAATTGCATGGATGTTTTTGAAAGCTGACAAAGGCCATTTGTTTTCCTATGCAAGCTTTAGGCATTCTTTTCAGAGTTACCTGAAAACTGCACTTTTGCAGAAGAAAACATTTTATTTGGCTCATCTTCCTTCCAACCTTATCAAAATCATTTATATTAGGACAGTAATGGATGATGTGTTCATATCTTGCCAGGTATTTTAATGACTTTAAGACAGTCAAGGCTCCAAGAAAAAATCTAAATCTGATTAATGATATACCAAATTCCTAGAGTAGTGGTTAAATATGCAGCTGTCCAAAACCACACAGGAACAGTTTTGCAATGATGAACTGCCCCTTAATTGAAGAGATTCATTACTCTAGAGCACTAACTCTTTGCCACATATGATTCTCAGTGTCATATGAAATTCCTATGACCCTAGTTGGGCTTAGTTATTACTCTTTATGCAATCTATTCCCCTGTAAACAAACCCATCTCTTTGTGGGCATGCCTACATGGTCACGATGCAAAAGATGAATTACTTAGCTCAGGCTCTGTGCAGTCCTACATGGCTGCCAGAAGAAAACTGGCTTGCATCCTGGTACCTTGAAAAATATGTGAAGCCACTTTGCTTTTGACTTTATAGATGTATCTTAACTCTGTCAATTGAAAGTGCCATAAAATGAATAGCTTAAACTTTTGCCACAAGTCTACCACTAGACAATGTTGAGTATGTCTTTTTATTCAAAATTCATTCCATTAAATGTAATAATGCATGGAAAGGGAGAGAAAGCTGGCTCATCTCGGAATTCTTCTAAGAATTGGCTGCCAATCCTTAGACAGTTATTTGTTCTTTTACAGGAGCAATGTGTCCATGAGCAAAGTTATTTTCTTTTAGAGGAAAATTTGGTACAGTTTGATATATCAATGACATTTTAAAAGATCAAGGAACAGTAACACTTTCACTTAAATTAATTAAAAAGTATAATATGAAGCCATGATCAACCACATCTGTGTATAAGGTCACCTATCGTTAAGTTTCTCATTGTGAAGCTGTGTGGCACCCAAGATGCCAGATAAATCTTATATGGCACCCTGCATGAGAAAGAATTTGATCCACAGTGGCTGTATGGGTTTGGCTGATTGTTGCTGCAGGGACCAGTGTGTGGAATAACAACACATGCAGATGGCAGCATGGACTGGAGGCCATCGCCTCCCTGACTTCAAAAACTACCACCTGCTAAGTCATTTAGAGATTTCACAATATATGCTCATGTGAGAAAAAGACTACTTGTGTCTTAATGTACCTTGTCCACATAATTATATTACACACCTCCCAGAAGAGGTGTTCTGGAAAGAATTCACAGTTTCAGAATACACCAAGGATACAAAATCCCAGACAAATATGTAAAGAGTACACAGATCATATTAAAAGAAATGTTATTGCCTTCTATCCAGTCATCAGCTGAAGGCACAAGAAGATTCCTACCGTGAACCTGAAAACTTTCAATGAAAAAAGCAGCTTACGTTCTGGAGAATAAATGGAAATGTGTTCATAACGGCTGAAGATATACATACACACAGCACATAACACATACAGCAGGTTATAGTATGTACAATCACAGTCACAGATGTTTTCATTGCTAAAAGGCTGAAGTTGGTTTAAATGTACATGAACAATTTGATTTTGGCTACAAGTCACAACAGGTTTCCTGGTTCAGACTTTATTCCCCCTGTGGATATTAATGTAGACAAACACTTTATTTCACACCTACATTTTCTACTGCCACACAGAGATATCTTACCTCTGGGTACTTGTGACGTTATCCATATTAGGAAGAGAAAGGCATTTTTGCAACATCATATAATGAGAGAAAAAGTAGCATAACATAGATAGCAATGAGAATAAAGCTTATGAAGGTGTGAATAATGAAGCAATTTGAAATTAATAGTCTTTTAAGATCATCTAACATGGGAACTTCCCAATCTGCTCCAGAGCAAAATAATGACAGAAAAAAATCAAAGACCAGGTTACAGCTGAATTATATTGGGCAGACATATATATTATAATTATAATACATATTATAGTGGTCAGACAGACGCTAGGATTGCACAAAAGAAGGGCTGTGCAACTTCCTAACTGAAAACTGGCTAAATCTACAAAATACATCACATAGTTTATGACATTGCACTTGTCAACACTTAAAGTACTTTAGTCACAGGCAGGATGCAAAGTGAGCAATCATTCTGCCAGCTTCTTGCTACCTCTTGGAGGGGCTGGCAGCCTTCATCACACAAGCATGCTTCTCTTATCTTGCAGGCAACAGAAGAATGGATTCTGAATGAATCCCAGACACTAGTATACATGTAGGTAGTGTAAAGACAGAGGTTATTGCAGTGGAATTCATCATCAAGCAAAAAGCCTCAACTTCAGTAACTATTTGCTTGTGATGCAATGTAAACTGCTAGCAAAGAGTGTTAGTGCAGTTTGCATGGAAAATTCCTTGGGATATCATTACAACCCGCATCTTTGAATTCAATGACAAATGAACTAGCATCTGAAGTAAATCTGAGCAACAGAACTTTAAGGTAATTAGTAACTGCAGGACATTTCATACTCTTGTGGACAGTACAAGCTGTGCCCAATTAGAGAAGACACTTCAGATCTAAATATTTTAATGTTTTTTTTTGGCTGAGCAACTAGAATTTTTGAACCAGCATGTGAAGATCAGCAGAAAAGAATTTAGTGTCATCACAAGGATCTTTCAGATTCATATATTAAGAGACCAGCAAATGATTTAACACGGGTTTTAGGACGGAAGATAACTTTTTTATATTTACGTTACTTCATTAGTTTCCAGAAAATATGTGAGGAACATCTGGTAGGAGCATAAAGGACTGTATTGCTTTCTAAGGAGTCAGGCCTTATGTGACAAATCACTACTTTACTTTCATGAGGCATATAATCAGAAAGCATGGATTAAGTTTCACCCCCACACTGAATGGAAAATTTCTACAAACCTCAAGAAGAAGGATCAGTAGGCCTCTGTGACTTAGAAAGACCAGGCAGCATCATTATATGACCTAAGAGAAAATTTGTCTGGAAAGGTGAATGCTAAGAAGATATTCAAGTCATAAAGGGAACTGCTCTAACTCATGCTAAATCGAAAATTCCAGATTCATCCAATCTGTAGTAGTCTATAATGCCAGACATACACGTCAGCAGATGAATAAACTGATGTGACTCTCCAACACGAACTAGTAACTTACAGTGACTGCAAATTCAATCAAAGAGACACCAAATATTCAGTCACAAAACTTGAGTGCTGACCATTGTGGAGACCCTCAAGACCTGAAGTCCCAATTTATTGGCATATGATTCATATTCATTTTTGCAGCATTTTTAAATCTAAATATCTACTTCTCTCACACTTGGAATGTATAGATATACGTAGACATTGAAGGGGAACTTTATTTAAGAATGTAACAGTTTTGCCTTTTGAATGAATTGCATTATCCACTACCTGAAAGGAAGTTATGGGGAGCTGGGGGTTGGCCTCTTCTCACAGGTAACTAGTGATAGGACTACAGGAAATGGCCTCAAGTTGTGCCAGGGGAGGTTTAAGTTGGAAATTAGGAGACATTTCTCTCAGAAAGAGTAGTCAGGCATTGGCATGCGTTGCCCAGGGAAGTGGTGGCATCACCATCCGTGGGGGTGTTTAAGGAAAGGTTGGACATGGTGCTTAGGGACTTGGTTTAGTGGGTGACATTGGTAGTAGAGTGATGGTTGGACCAGATGATCTTAAAGGTCTTTTCCAACCTTAATGATTCTATGAGTCTATGATACCACTAGTTATGATAATGAGTGAATTAAAACCCAGAGCTTGCTTTTTGCACAGATATTAAGAGTGATCATGGTAAGGCTGACTACTTTTATAATTTTGAGGAACTCAAGATAAGTAACTACCAAGTCCTCCTTTAGCAAAGTTTGAAAATAATTTTTAACTGGAAGTTCAATATCATACTGTGTAACAGTATCATAGCACAACATAACATTATAAAAACAGCATGCAATATAAACTAAATATTCTGAACATCACAAGATCCTTTAAAATCTGTTTTCACTTGTCTACACTTTAAAATGGTCTGAGGAATATAGATATTCAAAAGCATAATTATTCTAGACAATTATGGAAATTATGGAAGCATGACATTTCCATTCACATCTTCTGTTTTCCTCTGTTACAGAAGGAAAAATAATTTTAATTTTAACATTGAATATGCCATTTACAGTGTACATCTTATTCATTTGTTCTCAGAATAGTATTTTCATGTCTGTTAAATTGCATTTTTGGGCCAGTCTCACAGCTGCATGTCAGAAACAAACAATAAAAAGACTTGTTCTCTCAGGATTATTATCTGAGTTGATCATGTGTTCAAGATTTAAAGGTTACAAATGATGTTTTTTTCTTTTGCCATTACTACTAATATTTGGTTTCTGCATGCCTAGCTTGTCAAATCCTTTTAGAGGTCAAATGTGATCCTTTTATTTATTTATTTGTAAGCTTCTTTGTCCACAATGTCCAGAGAAGATTAACTATTCTTTTTGTATGTCAGTTTATCTTGAGGTGATATTCCAAAGTGTCTTCCTTCTTCTCATGTATCACCATAAAGTTATTATTGGAAAACACTGGAAATGTTACTATAATTTAGATAATAATTTCACAGAAAATTACTCCTCATAAGTTTTCTGTTATGACCTAAAATTACTGTTCTATATCAGGAAATCAGGTGGTTTGGAAAAAAAAAAAAAAAAAACTACTCTGCATCTTGTATCAGTTTGCCCATCTTTCTTTTGGCTTTTAAGACACTGGTGAGGTGAAATTATATATGGCAGTTTGCCTAAAATATCAAAAATATCTGTTGACATTAAAAAGCTCAGATTTACCAGAAGCCAAATTTAGGGATCCAGTGGAATAAAATGTTATTATGTTTATCTAAAATGATTGCAAAAGAACAATCACACTAACCTTATTTACTGCTTTAAATTGTACCAGCATACTTCAATATTTATTAAGTAACTTCCACTTTTTGCTCCTAGAACTTGACAGCACACATCTTCCCTCCTGCACAATCTCTGTCTTTACATTATGGGTTCAATACACTCATTTCTGTAGTATGGGTCATGTAAGAAAGAACTGAATGTGTGTGATTCAGAAGGAATTACTGTTTTCAGTTGTATCTGTCAGTACCCAGGAAACAGTCCCCTTACTCTGGAGAAAAGTCCCCTTACACTAAACACACAACAAAAATATAGCAATACCACTTCTCTGCTCCCCATCCCCAAAATAAGCACCTCACTTTTAGAAACCCAGAACAAGGGATTGATTAAAACATAACTGTTAAAGAAACTTAAAATTCAGGTACACCATGAAGTTGCTGCAGCTTAACAAGTAGCCATGCACCAGCTGAGCACAATAACAGTCAGTGTATACCCTTGGTCACCACATTTTTTAAAAAGCGTTCAGTAGAATTTAATGCAGAAAGAGACAAAGACAAATGGGAGACCTGCAGGTGAGTATCAGATCACCAGGCAGACTGAGAAAGTGGAAAGCTGAGATCTTGGAAAAAGCTCTGCAATTCATGGAAAAAATAGCAAATCTATAAATCTGGATTTGCTAAATTAATGTTTCTTTCAATTAATGTGAATCAGTAACCTCATACTGAAAAGTGACATAACACAAAGTCAGCTATTAACTCTCCATCATCTTATATCCATCTATAAATGAAAGACATTGACGCAACACACACTTGACTTTTGACACAACTTGCTGATGTATGCTTGGTTTGGAAAGTCCATAAATTTATGTATACGGGAGACCACTATTCAGGTTTTACAAGTGTAAGAGGTTTTTGAAATCTGCCAAATAATTTGTTTACCCCAGAGAGGAAAAATGTTGGACTCAGTGGTAAATAATACTTTATCCAATTGCCCAATTATTCTTTGCATTTAGCAGAGAAATGGGAATTAGTCCAAACTCATAGTTATAGTCCTTTGTAGAAATAATTTGTTACACTTACTCAAGCTTTCCATGATGGGTTTCAGAGAAAGAAATGATACACACACAACTACATACATATACACATATATGACATATGTATTCAAAACTAACACAGGTTTTTCTATTTGCTAGACCTTGAGACAAGTGGAAATTAAATTAGTACATGAATACAACCAGTCACACAAACATATGGGTACAAATATCACCAGATGACAAAAGTGCTGTTTTAAAAAATGGTAAAGTCATTTAGGAAACCTTAAGAACAGGGAACAAAACCTCTACATAAGAAATCTATTATAAAAGTTACAGTCTTTAAATCTATTTGAAAAAGAGAATTCCAGTTCTAAGCCTCACCCTCAATGGATAGAGAACTTTTAGTAGCATCAAAAAGCACATGATCAACCACTGTGTTCTATTAATTACGTGTTCTAAATTCCCTTATCATAATTCTTCCAGAGAATAATTCTAGACTGCAATAACAAGATGGGAAGTTAAGATGAACAGTTAGCTTGTGGTATCATTGTTATTCAGAGTCTTCTCATACAAGATCCCAGTTTGTTTTACCACTATTTATCTCCATTTATTTATAAGCAATAGAATGGAAATACATATATGCTCAATGCAATATTACAAAAGGTTTGTGCTGAGAAACAAATAGATTTTGTTAATGTCTGAACATCAAGCATGGAAATAGGTTATTTTCTTGTTGTTGTTTGTCATTGTCTTTTAAATCCTAAATGCATTTTCAGGAAAGGAAATAAGACTTTGACAAAATATAAAGCCCATCAGTTGTGAGATACATAGAAACAGTGTCACCTCTCTGAAATACCATTACTAGTAATGAATCTCTGTTGAATTTAAATCGAAATATTGAAACAACTTTCCCTTAGGAACTTCCACTGTGTAAGAAATATCTTTGGAAAAAAAAAAAATCTTAAAGCAGAAACAGAAGGTGACTAAGCCTGAAAAACAATGCCAACAGAGACCAAGAACTTAGTTTCAGTGTAGTTCCCAAGTATATAACTTAGATCTTAAAAGCCACTGCTCAGATCCCACTTTTCCCTGAGGTAGTTAAAGCTCTGATGTACATACAACCAGGAAGTGATGATTCTCTCTTACTTTGCATCATTTAGACAGTGTTCCTTTTATACAGAAGACAGTAAAGTTCAATACATTTTTTGACTAAGGAAATGTATATGTATCTCACAAAAAGGACCTTGAACACCAGGCTATGGTCTAGTTTGGAATGAGGTGCTCTCCTTACAAAAATTGTATCTTGATGTACAGAGTAATTACAGATGAAATAAAGAAAAGACAAAAATCTCTCTCCAGGATGGCATCTTTCTCAATAGGGAAAGTAGAGACCTGAATTCAAATCTCTATGATGGCTAATAATTATAATCCATTTTATCCCAAGAATTCACAGAATGATTAAGGTTGGAAAGGACCTCTGGAGGCATCTGCTCCAGGCTCAAGCAGAGCCACCCAGAGTAGGGTGCCTAGGACCACATCCAGGCAGCTTTTGAAGATCTCCAAGAAGGAGATTCCACAGCCTCTCTGGGCAGCCTGTGCTGGTGCTCTGTCACCTGCACTATACGGAAGTGCTGTTCAGGGGGAGTTTCTTGTGTTTGTTTGTGGCCATTGCCTCTTCTGCAGGTGTTGGGCACTGAAAAGAGCCCTGCTCTGTTCTCTTTGTGCCCTCTCTTCAGGTATTTATAGACATTGATAAGATCCCCTCTGAGCTTCCTCTTCTCCTGGCTGAACAATTCCAGCTCTCTCAGACTTTCTTCACAAGAGAGATGCTCCAGTCCTACTGATAGCTCAGTAGCCCTCTGTTGGACTCTTTCTGGTATGTCTAGGTCTCACTTGTGCTGGGGAATTCTTCACTGATAGATCCATAATAGGCTATTTACTTTAACACACAACTTACAGAAATAGTCAAAGATCCATTTGGGTTTGAAGCTATGACAATTTAAATTAAAAATCGGATTCAGTCTTACCAACAATCATTCAGTAACTACATACCTTCAAATCAGCCTATCTGTTTTACATTTCTGTCTCAGGGAGAAGATGCATATTTTTCTACTACAAGAAGGAGTCTAAGGACTTATTAAACATTGACAGCTAACTTTCAGATCATTAAAATCCAGCAGGATGGAATCTTATTCATCGAAGAACTTCATGATGTTCAGGTTCTCAAGACTGAGTAGAACTATACTTCGCTTTTGAAAATGAGCAACACTGACTAATTCTTCCCTCACCTGAATGCTAACACTTGGTGAAGAATGATACAGGCTTACTTTAGCTTGAATCCAAAGTAGCCTGTCAAATCGAGTCTTTCTTTTGACTTAAATAGGCTTTGGATAAGAAATGTGACATCAGGAATGACATGCTCATGCTCAACCAACTACTTATGTAATTATTTTATGGTTAAAATGCTGAGATCTGGTGCTTATATAATGTTAATGAGCCAGAAAATATAATTTATAATGAGTGAGAAAAACAAATATAATGTGTGTAATTTGTCATTCTCAAACATTTAGGACTCAGTGCTCCATTCAGAAACCTCTCCAATGAAGTTTATCAAATTAAGTATAATGAAACAAATGGAAACCCTTTATGTGCTATTAACTATAATTACCAGGAAATGTTAAAATTAAGTACAGTAATTAACTGAAATTTTGTGATTGTTTATTTGCCTATTTCAAATTACTTTCAAGGAAAAAATAAGTGCAAGTCAAAGAGACATTGCCTCCTGGAGATGTAGTTCAATTCAAATGCTAGCATCTTCATTCAAGCTACCAATAAGCACAAGTACACACTGGTTTCACACACTTTTTCTTCTACTTCTAACTAGCATTTGAAACAATGGCCATAAAATGATATGGAGAATTATATTTAAAATTAGGAGTTGTGTATATAGCTTCTGAAGAGATGCACATTGAACACTTCACTGTTTTTTGGAGCCCCTTGAACATTTGGGCCTTTCTCTAAAACACTTCTGTTACTACAGCCACAGTCAGAGATCTTTTATAAGCTGTAAAGCACCTGCATTCTAGAAAAGAGATTATTGGGTGTCATTTTTCAAATATGATTACAATCATAGTAGGTGCTGGAATACGATTTCCACAATATTGGCCGACTATTTGATATTTCTAGTGCTAAAATAATTTAATATATTACTACAAATAGACACTTTTTGAAGTACTTAAAATAATTCCATGTCCCTTAACAACTGACCGCAGAGAATAGTATATAGCTTACAGAGCATAATGACATGAAACAGCGACTGTAAGCATGAAATCCTAGGTGAACAAATCACCTTTTAAATATGTCCTTGAGAAATGGAGCTCCTTTGGTCTCTCCTTGTATGGCTGATTTTCCAACCTTTGAAATATTTTTGTAGGTCCTTTCACACCCTACTACCTCTCTCACTGTTTTCTTAGACAAATAAAGGATTTTCTCAATCACATCACATGTTAGAAGATTCTATGTGTATATATTCCAATGCAATAAAGTAAAAAAATAACAAGAAATGTGTATTGCTATTAATTGATCTGCAGTCTTGTCTAGGAGCGTTGGAAAGTGTATATTGTAACCACACTAGAAAGTACACACAGTAAAAAAGTGTTGTGCAAATGTAGTATTAAAAATCTTTCCACAAAGAGGCTATCAGGAAATACAAAAACATATGCAAGTTTCAAGTCTGCTCAAAGCATTATGATTCTAATGAGATTTTGCACCATTTATAGGAACCTCAGAAAAACTAAGCACAGCAGGGATCTGTATTGTCATTAGCTGCATGACCACGTTACTGCACAGTAGCAGTAGTGCCACTGGCTTTGAAGTGACCACACTGTTATGGCAAAATACCATCTGGTATTTTCCCTTGTTACTCCATAAAAGGAATTTGTATGCTGCAGCTACTCTAATAACGTATTTTCAAAAGGTGAAAACACTAAGCAGATGTTGGGTCAAAATGAATTGTTTATATGGCATAGGCTTCACACAGGCAAATTAGAGCTTTAAAATTATTTTTCCTCCTAATATTATTACACTGTAAAGTAAACGCACACCATAAAACAAATAAAACAAATTCAACAAAGCAAAAAAAAAATCCACAAAAAAAAAAAAAAAAACGTAATGCTTATCTAGAAACAGATACGAAATGACATCCTTGGAATCCTAACTACAAATACTGAAGCTGTTTTTGTGGAACAAGGTTTTTATAGAGGAAAGTCTTCCAACTAATTTGTATATTGGTAGCAGGCAGCTCTTTGTGAACACTGACTGTTCCATCTGTGTTCTTCAACTGTGTCCAGCCAGATAAAGGGTAAAGTCTTAAGTCTGTTTCCTTAGTGGACATACAAATATATAAATACAGCGCATTTACTACAAATGTTCCTGCTTGCGTGGTAGGTAGAAAACATGGTATCACCACTAGTACCATTCAGCTTTACTTTATAGACAGAAATGTTTGCAAAGAAGTCAACAGCATGTATTCATGGAAAATTAATGCATAATTCAAATGATACCATTTAAAATCATTCACTTAAAATTTTATACAAACGTCTAAAAAATTTCTGAAGAATATTCTAAGTCTAATTAAAACATTAGACATAGTCACAAGAAGAAAAATGGCTCTGGTGCCAAACTTTGGGGACTGATTTGAATACTAATGGTATTTCTAAAGCTGACAACTTTCATGGCAGCTGGACAGCAGTCAAGTGAGGCTGACTGTTTTTTTCTCAAATACGCTGACTATATTTATGTGAAGAATGTGAAGAATTAAATGGATTTCATAGTCAAAAAGCAATTTCACTGCAAAATTACAGGAAGAAAAAAAAAAAAAACACAAACAAAAAAGCACCAAAATACAACTCTTCCTGCAAAGAAAAAGTAGTCATTTGACACCAATAACAATTCACCAGCGTTTGGTTTGAACTGACATTTCAACAAGGTGATAAATAGGAAATTTAAAAACATCCCACAATTAGTTACTCTGCTGGAAAAAGAAAGCATGGTGTGGAGAAAGCTTCCACTGGTATTTTTTTGAGCACCATTTATAGATAATCATACTGTACATGCTGTGTAATTTACATGGAAATTCTGCATAAATGTACAGTCAGATAAATTTTGAATCCTCTTCTCTAACTTATAGCCAATGGTTATTTATCTCAATAAGGACATTAAAATATTAAAGAACCTCAGAGTGTGTTATGCTTCTTATAAATGTCATAAAGTAATCCTTTAAGATACCAGTCATCATTTTTTCTCCATAATGAAAGTACTTGTTATGCTTATGTGTATAGATATATATACAATACATATGCTTGAGTTTTAATATCACCCTAAATAATTAAGTAATGTGTATATGAAGTTTTTAAATGCTGTGGTGTCCACTTAGGAAAAATCTTTTTAATTTTCCTTCCTGTTCTACCTCCACGGAATATTATTTTTTTTTACTTACACAGTTTCTCTCAGGAAGATGTATGGCATTATAGCTAAAGTTTTAGAAAGGGGAGATGTAACAAGACAACAAGCAATTGTTGCTAAATTTGGTAGTCATTCCCCCACCCTACTGTTAGATTGGCTCAACCACCTTATGAAATTTCACCTTGAAAGCACAATCACTCCCTTGACCCAGGAAATTTGAGCCCTTAATTCATATCATATCACATCAGAAGCACAATTGAGTTAAACTGTTCAATGAATTGTGATACTACTCTTTCTTCATCATACTTCTTAGTTAATTTATAGTGAAATATTTGGACATATTGTTAAAATTATCTACCTTCTACAGACACAGACACACAGACACAGATTTCTAGGTTGGAAGAGACCTCAAGATCATCGAGTCCAACCTCCGACCTAACACTAAGTACTCCACTAAACCATATCGCTAAGCTCTACATCTAAACGTCTTTTAAAGACCTCCAGGGATGGTGACTCCACCACCTCCCTGGGCAGCCCGTTCCAATGCTTAATAACCCTTTCGGTAAAGAAGTACTTCCTAACATCCAACCTAAAACTCCCCTGTCGCAACTTTCGCCCATTCCCCCTCGTCCTGTCACCAGGCACGTGGGAGAACAGACCAATCCCCACCTCACTACAGCCTCCTTTAAGGTACCTATAGAGAGCGATAAGGTCGCCCCTGAGCCTCCTCTTCTCCAGGCTGAACAAGCCCAGCTCCCTCAGCCGCTCCTCGTAAGACTTGTTCTCCAGACCCCTCACCAGCTTGGTCGCCCTTCTCTGGACTCGCTCGAGCACCTCCATGTCCTTCCTGTAGCGAGGGGCCCAAAACTGAACACAGTACTCGAGGTGCGGCCTCACCAGAGCCGAGTATAGGGGGACAATCACTTCCCTAGACCTGCTGGCCACACTGCTTCTTATACAGGCCAGGATGCTGTTGGCCTTCTTGGCCACCTGAGCACACTGCTGGCTCATATTCAGCCGACTATCAACCAATACTCCCAGGTCCTTCTCGGCCAGGCAGCTTTCCAACCACTCATCTCCCAGCCTGTAACTCTGCTTGGGGTTGTTGCGCCCCAGGTGCAGGACCCGGCACTTGGCCTTGTTGAACTTCATACAGTTGACCTCAGCCCATCGCTCCAGCCTATCCAGATCCTCCTGCAGAGCCTTCCTGCCCTCGAGCAGATCGACACACGCACTTAGCTTGGTGTCATCTGCAAACTTACTGAGGGTGCACTGGACGCCCTCATCCAGATCATCGATAAAGATATTAAAGAGGACCGGCCCCAGTACCGAGCCCTGGGGGACACCACTTGTGACCAGCCTCCAACCAGATTTGACTCCATTCACCACAACTCTCTGGGCCCGGCTATCCAGCCAGTTTCTAACCCAGCGAAGCGTACGCCAGTCCAAGCCCCGCGCAGCCAGTTTCTTGAGGAGAATGTTGTCGGGAACGGTGTCAAAAGCCTTACTGAGGTCAAGGTAAACCACATCCACAGCCCTTCCCTCATCCACCAAGCGCGTCACTTTGTCATAGAAGGAGATCAGGTTCGTCAAGCAGGACCTGCCTTTCATAAACCCATGCTGACTGGGCCTGATCGCCTGCTTGCCCTGCAAGTGCCGCGTGATGACCCTCAAGATAATCTGCTCCATGAGCTTTGGGAGCTACTATTGGGAGTTTTGCCTGCTGCTCTGTGAATGATTCCCACAGAATCCCACAATCACAGAATGGTTTGGGTTGGAAGGGACCTTGAAGCTTCTTCATATCCACAGTTCTTTACACCAAAAGTTTTACCTGTATGTTTGCAAAAGTAAGCTTTCAAGGTTTTTTTTCCCTCTTGCTTTTTGTTTCTAAATATTCTGCCTATACTTGCAACTAAGCATGTAACCTCATAGAGTTGGAGCATTATTTTTCACCCTTAACCCTCAAGCACAGACAAGAAAAAAAAAAAAAAACAGCAAATTTACTCCACAATGAAACTAATATATTTCAAACAGTTTCAGAAACTATTAGAATCCATTAGAATCACCATCTTACTGGTTTTAGAAGAAAAAACAAACAAACAAACAAACAAAAAAACTATCAAACTGAAGAAAACAATTTCATCCTATTTTAGCTCACATTTGATTTTCTTTCATTAATGATGCATTACTGTATTTCCCACAATACTCTTGTGCCATCATCTCACTTTAAATGAATGTGGCAATACCAGTACTTGTCTCAGTCTTGGAGGTTTCTTGTTTCATTTCATTTTTAGCAGTAGTCAAAAGACAAAACAGTACACCTTTGACAAAGTAGCATTCCTTACAGACACATCTATATATTCTAGCTATTCTTGCAGACTGGAAAAGAACAAGTACTTTAATTGTCCAGACTTGTATTGTTCTAGGGAGAACTGTTGCTGCTCCATCAACACAATAAATCTTTTGATTTCAGTTCAGCAAATAACCACTGCAATCTACTTATATTTCTGAACTATTTTGTGATTTTTTTCATGTTATTAAGATCACTCTAAGTAGCACTGCAGTCAAGACATTAATGGGGAATTTCCTTTGTCTCCCTGTACAGTCTTGGCATGAAAATTTCACAATAGGCAAATCTATACTAATCCTTTCTCTGGATCATCTGAAGTCATGGTGAGTAGTTCTCATAAAATCTACCTCAGTAGCAATGCTTCTACACTATGAAGTACTTTACTTGCCTCAGTGATCTGCGTCAAACCAGGTCAGTGTTTCTCACTTGAATAAATAAATGGGGAAAAGAGGAGATGGAAATTAAGAATAATTTTCTCTAGTGGAGAGAAGTAATGGAAACCAGAAGGGGTCTATATGGTTCAGCATATTTATTAATGAATATTCATTAATTAATTCACTCTCAAAATGAGAAAGTAGCCAATGATACAAAGTTATTTAAGGTAGTCAAGACAAAGAATAACTGCAAGGAGTCGTGCATTTTCCTTTACAGTAACTGGCCATCTTGGCAACAAAGTGACAGTAGATAAAGTCATGTACAATGCTGTGCTAATACCATAAGCACATCATTGCCTGAATGTAAACCTGCCTAGCACTGAATGGCATCATTACTTTCTGCCTCAAAGCAGCTCATGATACAAAGTCACAAAATCTGTTATCTAGTATGCTTTAGCAACAGAAGAATTCACTTTCAGAATTGCAAATCTTTTTTTACATCAGAAGGACACTACTGTCTGTTTGGTGTTGTGCAGCACAGAAAATCCACTCAAGAATTTCAGTCAGGGAAAATAAATAAATAAATAAATAAATAAATAAATAAAATGAACCACATTCATTTTAGTGTTTTCTATTTTAGGCTGCTTGTACACAACAAGCTTACATTACAGATACTGTACTGTAATGTTAGCAACATGCATGTCTAGTTATATCTAAATTCAAAGAACAAAAGCTTGAGATGTGTGGTAAACAGTTACTGCTATCACAAACAAATTAAAACTGAAGCAAAATATATTCAGGGTACATGTGCACTCTACATAGGTGTTTGTGATAAAGAAAAAAAATGCATGTTTTTCATTGTCAAATGAAAATGGGATTATCTGACAAAATTCTAAAACTGCACAATTGGAGGACCAGAAACTACACTTGTCAAGAATGAAATCCAACCCAATACAGCACATTTTCACAGTTATTTGCTAGAATTTATTTCATTATATGAGGCTGTACTTATTGAAGAGAATATACAGAGTGCTGAAACTGCTACTGTACAAATTAGATTGTCTCTGTTTGACATTAATTCAAGAAATCTTTTTATGTACTGTGTTCTGGTATCGTTCCTAGTTCATATTATATGCTATGCACTGTAACTCAACAATTAAAATACAAATACATATGAATAGCTTTTGACTTAAAAAAAATCAGCTCTTATACCTTGAAACTCACATGTCCTTTCAATATATATATTTGAACATGATCAGGTGATTATGCTTCTCTATCACTAACTGATGTTATAAACTTGGGTTATTTAGTTCCTATTTATCCTTTTCTGTTTTGACATTACAAGGATAGCAGAGAAAATTATGTGCAAATTTTGCATGCTCTTTTTTGCTTAACAGTCCAATAATGCATAAGTTAGAACAACATTTTTTCAGTACTCTGCAGACAGCATTACTTGAGACAAAGTCAAGATCCATACGTTACAGCCATAAATTTAGTCCTCAGAACTGACTTAGCAAAATAAGCTGTAATATTGATTTAATACAAGTAAGCAAAACAATCAAAGTCTAAAATAGCTTTTAAATCACTTTTGAAGGGTGTTGGTAACAAAGACTTTCCTGTTCTCAAACCCAGAATCCTTCTCGCAACCCTTCTCATAAAAGCACCATGAAATCAGAATCATTCACTTCTGAATTAAGACTCAAGCTTCCATTTCATTTTTCCATTGCAAACTTTACTTTCCTTGACATATCTCTGAACACACACTGAGATAGATCAAGAATGGAGATCTTTACCCCAGTTATGGTAGTATATTTGGGTTATTTCACCTTTCTTATTTTTTTCTTGCTCTTTCTGTTGGATGTGTCTTTACTTTCCCACAGCTTCAAAAAGCATGGTGTGGAAGGACTGTTTATTACATACATAGAAGGCAAACAAGAGAAACTGGTTAAAGCAGATCAAAACATGGAAAATCGATAGCTAGCAAAGCAAAATGGTGACTAAAGCAATTAGATAACAAACAGCTAATGAAGTTTAGGATGGAAGAAGGAAAGGTTGATGTTTGATGTATGTATGTATGTACATTGCCTGATCAATGAAAATGATACAGGAATCACAGAAGATGAGAATGAAAGTAGTTATTTTGTCCTGCCTGAAAGCAAAAATCAACTTGGATGATCTACATGCAATCATTTCTTAAAGACTTCTAAAGTGGAAATTCCTTATAGGCAGGTTATTTCAATTCTTTATTATCTTCATCCTTAGAAAGTTTCCAGTAATATGTAGTAGACTTCCCTGCTGCAATCTGAACTCGTTAATTCTCGTCCAATTTTACTCAATTGTTCATCTATGCTATATGATGAACAATTCACTTTAATTTTGTTGCTGCCTTTTATCTATTTAAAAAAATAATGTTCTCTGAGAGTCTTTTCTCTTTAGGCCGAATAAATCCAGGTCACTCAATTTTTCTTTCTAGAAAGAACTTTGATAATTTTGGTCCTTTTTCATTTCAACTCCTACATTTTTCAAGGTGTGGGGTATTGATGTAGTATATTTTGTATCACTGGTCAGTTTGGAGAGAGGTTATCTCATCAAATGAAATTCCCCTGATGCCTAATTTTGTGCAATAAAATCTAAAATACTGTGCATATGTGTCTATTGATGCTGAAAGCAGTCTTACAGGCTTTAAGTGACTGAATGGCATTGCTAAAATCATAATTTAAGTAGATATGTACAAGACCATCTTCTTACATTAAAATTGAGGTGTCATAAGGTACAGTAAGAAATGTCAAATACTGTGCCTTAGCTATCGATATATTAAGGACTGTCAATCTGATCTGCAATTTGCAGGCATAGTTCCAGTTATTTTGGTAATAACAAGTGCAAATACAAGCAGTTTGATGTCTATATTTTACATAGCTACCAGTAATATTACATCCTACTTATCCAATTAAATGATTACAGATAAAGCAAATTATATCACAGATATGGAAAGCCATAAAAACAATTAGACAACCTACATTTCTGTCAATCATTTTTTTTAATACAGATAAACATAGATTCTAAAGACTCATACTTCTTTTCTTGAAGTTGTCACTTCAACTTAATAATTCCACATAGTTTTTACAAGTTTTATGTATCTTAATATAAACAACAACAAGACCAAAAACAAACAAAAAACAGAACATACAGCTGTGGTTTAACTTATCTTAAAGCATTTTACCAACAGTTATTATCAAAAGAAATAGATAATTAACTACTTAGCAAATCTAATAGGCAAGTCCTGCAGAAATGAGCAAGGAACACCTTAGGAAACAGTTTTTTTTTTTTCCAAACCCAAAGTTGAAATTTCCTTCTCTGTTAAACCTTCAAGTTTTAGCAATTAAACTGTATGAAATACTAGGACATAATATGGATTAATTCACCCAAACTTCTTATTACGTACCCCTTGTAACACGCATGTATCATACTGGCATAGAATGAAATAACATGGTAAATTGGACTAGCATGAGTCAAGTAGTTTTAAAGGCTATCTATCTGTTAAACACCAAACAGGCATACTAAAAATATGCCTGGCATAAAGAGAGCTCTGCAAAAAGATTCTAATAATTTGTTCAGTACCTGATGTCGTTCTCTCAGCCCCATGACTGAAGCAAGCTGGTTTATGAAAGAATTCATCTAGGCCAAGTAATGAGATTGCCTGACTAAATTAATATTGAGAAAAATATGTCTTCAGAGAAATATACAGCAAGCAAATAAAAGTGATAAATAAAATTAGCACAAAACATCTATATATTTTGACAAAAATTATAAAATACTTCAAGCTTTCTTCTTTGCGCTAACTCTCCCCCGCTAAAAAAAAAAATAATAAAAAAAAAAAACAAATAAATAAGAAAACCAATTCACAACTCACTACCACAAGAAAAAAAAATAACAAAAAAATAGCATATTAACAATTGCAAAATTTTATGCTAAAAAAAAAATCGAGAATTCCAGACATAAAAATGGATCCCTTTAATGTCTCTTCTTTTGAATTATGGTGCAGATAATAAATATATTAAAAATTTGGTGATTTGGGATTGTTTTAGTAATATATTGAGGCATCATAGGACTCAAGAGATAAAATTTTACTTTCCTCTCAGTCATAGTTTTGGGATTTAATAGTTATATTGCAGAAAATGTATCTGTATCTCAATTTAGGGATTTTCGAACTAGGGATTTTAAGTTCTATTAGAAAGGTAATGACTCTTAAACCTTTCCAGCATTGGCTAGGGACTGCACTAATTCACTCACTATCATTAGTCTTATCCAACGTCACTAATTACAAAAGTGATGGTAATCAACAGGTCTAGTACTTCAAAAGTAAGTAGGAGAAGAAAAGTGTAAGTATGCATTACAGGGTTTGGATTTTCCTTCATAAAATTCTTGAAAAATGTTGTATGTCCGTATAAGTAATATTCAAAGTGGCATAAAAAATGTAGTGCAAATAAACTATAGGTAAATGAAAGATAAAATTGGTGGAATTTCCAGGGGAATCTCAACTTAAAATATGGTAAAATATTTTTAATTGCAAAATTACATATTTTAATGCATAATTACAGATTTTTCCTATGGTAAAATCTCATTTTAGAGACTATCTGTTGCTCAGTGCTGCATTCAGCTGTAAGGAAGCTCATCCTTGCAGTAGATACCCTTGGTCTTCAACAGACATTGATCCAAAGGTGTGTGAGTTTTCAACAGTGTTTGGTAGACAGCAAAAATGTAATAAACTGCAAGTGAAATAATAAACTAATGAGTGGTAAAAGCTTGATTCAATTACTTTGAGTTATCCTGAATTAACACATAAAAAATAAAGGGAGGGAACGGACTTGCCATAAAGGGACTCAGGGAGTCAATTAGGAAAAAGACATATAATTACACAATGGAGAAAGAGGTAATGGGAAAAAAAAAAAAAAAAAAAAAAAAAAAAGGTTCACGTGTTACCAGACTAAAATATAGCTTAATAGGTACTTGTTTTACACTGAAAAAAGGGATTTCTTTCCTTAAACTGAAATAAGTTAACAATAAATATATTATAAAAAACACATAATAGAAATATATACTTTTCATCTCTATTTATTTCATACAAAAATATCTTGTACCATATATTAATTACTAGAACTGTTTTTTTGTTTTCTTTCAAAATAATTACCACACTTTTAGTCTGGATCATAAAAGTATTGGTTACGTCATTTTCTGGAAGTTGTGGAACCTATTAATTCTATGCCAGGCAATCCTTGACCTAGTCTGTCACAGATTTCCAAGACATTGAATGCAACAAATCTTAACACAGATAATGAAGTTTTCAGAATGGAAATCTTAAGTTACCTATTCAGAAACTGAAGAGAGAAAACATTACAGAGTGAAAGCATCCATCCTGAATGTTGTTGCTGATGTTTGGGCAATCTGCTAACAGAGGAATGATTTAAGTTTCTAGTCTGCTCAAGTAGTAAAAAGAATTGAGATGAAACACATCATGTCCTTGAGGGGACTACCAATAACTGGACTACCAGGAAGATGTGGCAAACTAAATACAGTAATTTCTAGACAGTAGGACAGTATGATCTGCTTCTGTGATCATCCTGTCCATAATGTAGATCTAATCAACATCCCCCACTGCCCTGTTCCCAGATTTCATCTCGTGGAAATTGTGGAGCAGCATAATTGTCCTGGAAAGGCAGGAAGTACTCCAGGTCCCGAGGGTTATATATGGCCCTAAAGATATGACCATCATTCATTTTGTGGCTCTAGATCCTGTCTTTACTATCTCACTATCTGCAGAATTTTGACTGATTTTAAAACATTCCTAGAATAATGAAAAAACACATTTTTAGGGCATTAACCATTTCCTTAAACAAATACATAAATTTCTATTTGTGATTCTGAGTTTCACTATCGCCTTGCAGTATGGAGAAAATCTAATTTGCAATTCTGAAAGTATGGGGTTTGACTTATCTTAATAGAAAATTTGAAGTGGAGTGCTGCTCTTAAGTCGTATTAAACAAATACTAAACTTAAAAACACAGGAATAGAAAGGAAAATTAGGCTCTGCATGCTTATAGGTTCCTCTTCTGTTACCTTGACAACCAGGCTGGTACTCAGAATAGACAAGGCACTTCATTCTTCCATCAGATAACATTTAACATTTTATTTGGTTTGTACTAGCACGAACATGAAAACTAAACCCTCAAACAAAATTAAGTTCATATGTGCAATAATGTATATTATATCCAAAATAAATCGATATACATGAGTATTGTGGTGTAGCCCCAGCAGGCACCACCCAGCCATTTGCCCACTCTCCCCAGGTGGGATGGGGAGAGAAAGGGAGAGGTAAAAGCGCGAGAGCTCAGGGGCTGGGGCAAGGACAGCTCGGTGGGGAAGGCAGAAGCTGTGCGAAGAAAAGCCTGAGCGGGCCCCACTGGCTGCTTCCCACCGGCAGACAGGTGCCAGCCGCTCCAGGCCAGCAGGGCTCCTCACGCGGGGTGGCTTCTCGGGGAGACAAATGGCATCACTCTCAACATCCCCCTTCCTCCTCCTCGGCCCCGGCTGTCATCGCTGAGTGTGAGGCTGGGCAGTATGGGACATCTCTTTGGGCAGCCTGGGCCAGCTGTCCTGGCTGTGTCCCCTCCAGTTCCTGGGGCACTCCCAGCCCCTTGCTGGCAGGGCAGCACAAGGAGTTGGGAAGGCCTCACCTCTGTGCGAGCGTTGCTCTGCAACAGCTTAAACATCTGTGTGCTGTCACCACTATTTTCATCAAAACCAAAACGCAGCATTGTGTAAGCCTCTATGAAGAAAATTAACTTTGTCTCAGTCAAAACCATGACAATGAGAATGATCATTTTGAGAAAGGGAAATAATACATTGTATTGAATGCTAAGGAATTGCATTTATTGATAGAAATTATCTGGAGAAAAGAGATTATAGATATTTCACCAATGACTTAATGTTTTGGAATTTCTTCCTGAAGTATTTTTTAGGCTTCTATGCATCTATTTGTTTTACAAGAGGAACTTTTCAGACTTAGTGCCTGAAATCTCCATTAGATCACTGTTATCTTGGGGCAAAATCTTGTAGAAATAGTTGAGAGGGAAGCTGAAGATTAAGTCTCCTCTGGCTTTGGTGAAGCTGAAATGCAAGTCTCCCCTGGCTTTTGCTAGGCTAAACTCCAAATCTCATTCCAGAACAGTGGAGGGATTCAGACTCAATGTCTGAACACAATTCTAAACCACGTAATCAGCTAATCCAAAATACTTACCATATGATACACAAATCTGTTAGAAAGCATTCAAAAAATTATTGCATCCAATTAGATCCACAGTTAGTAAATTACATATTCACCATATTCACTTCATTTTAAGGGATAAAAAATGTTTCCATTAGTTCTTGATTTTTAACAAAATAGTAATTTATGAAATTCCTTTTAAAGTTATAAGAGGTTTTTGCTTGAGGAAAGGTGGTTTAAATTCTGAGCCTGGTTGGGATTTGTTCCATTGCAGTTAAGCTTTTCATAAAGAAAGGTGAATAATATGCTAATGACTTTATTGGTAAGCAACCACTACAGTATCGATCAGTCACAAAATACAAAGGATAAGAATAAAGATTAAAGTTTGCAGATAATTACCCATGTAGATGAGTATGTTAAAACAATATAAACTGAACACACTCCTACTCACTGATAGAATAAAGTCCCCACATACCTTTAGCTCTAATAAGTATTTTATTTCAAGGATAAGAGAAAAAAAAATAATTAAAATATTTCATATCTTTTTTTGTGCCAGTCCTAAAACCAGAGCACATTGTATGCACCATTCCAATGTGTCACACTTACTTTCAACTTTTATAAATAGCCAGCAGTGAATGAAGATATTGAAAGTCTTTATTCTTGCTGCTTTCTCCTCTTTATTATACCCAAAGTAATCTTAAAATACTTTTAGCAGTAATTTATGTCTACCCAGCAAAATCATGATGTTCCTGTACTACAGAGAAGAACTTAATAGTTTTAACACAGGAATTTAACTGATAGTATTTGGCCTAGGAAACAGTAAGAGGGAAGACATAGCAGTGCTGGCTGCAATGCAGGAGTGATTGCAGTAAGGCAATGTGTACCAGCACTGCCTGCCTGCTTCTCTGTGGTGCTCACTGCTGCTTCAACCAAGAGAGCAGAATGAATGACGCGTAGCAGAATCCACATTAGCAGCCTTGATAAGCTTACTCTTACTACCAATCACACCTTCATTTTAATGTGTACTCAAAAATCAGAAACAGGTGTTTGTGATGGCTTCTCAAGTGCTTAGTATTCAATAATACCTACTCCTAAATCTTTCAGTGGTAAGAGTATCCCTGACTTCATTAAGAGCAGCATTAGGTCAGTCCTAAGCTCTTGGGAGAACGTCACTCTGATGTACCAAGTAACCTGGATGTAAGCAGAAGGCACGCAAAATATTTCTGAATTTTATATAGACAAAGGGCTTGAATTTTTCTTATACATGTATGAGATGAGCTTAATCCCCTTAAAGCTTAAACACCATATTCATTATTTTCTTTTGTACATAGAAACAAATTGAAAGATTGTGTATTTAAAAAAAATATACCGGGAATTCTGTCCAAGTTTGAAAGTGATTGACATTTTTCAAATTCTTAGTTTTATGGTTAATCCTCCTAGGATGAAATAAACTGGGTGGTTGTCAATAAATTAGCTATAAAAATAAATCAATTCATTAGCTTATCCAAATCTGTGGAAACATTTCTGAAAACTATTCTGACACCTCTAGCTCAGTTACCTGGACTCACAATATGCTTGTTAGGAGTCACATCCTAGAATGTGAATCTTGCATCAAAAGACTGAACAGTACCTTCCACGCAGGAGAGTGTTTTGTTTTGTTAGGACTACTCATCTTCTCATTTAGTCACTGGCCCTTCCAAGACTTTATGTCTCTAGAGCCTGCCTCAAGCTATGAAGTTCTACTACCACCAATCATCTGATAAAGTTGATTGAAACTGCATGCAGACACTACTAGTGTGAAACAGGGGGCAGAGGGAAAAGTGATTAATAGGAAATTTTGAAATATTTTAGTGAGCATTGTTTTTCTACAAATTGACATAACAGATATGCAGGTATACTACAGAAATCAAAGCTATTAATTGATAAAGATGGCTTTGCCCTTCAGTGAGATTTTGTTTAGTTTACTATACCACAGCATGGCTCAGGAAAAAAAAAAAAAAAAAAAAGACAACACACAGAATGAAACTGCCAAAGATACTAATAAATATTGCCAAGCCATAAGAGAGAAATGAAAACAAACAAGCAAACAAACAAAAACAACAGCAACCCCAGAACAGAGTTAGCAAAAGGCAGACACAAACCAAAAGATCAGATTTTGCTGCTGAAGAGTGTCAAAGAAGTAATTTGGATGAATCTATGGAGCTCAAAAAAATAAAAAATACAACAACAACAAAAAAATGTCCAGATGTAGAAATCAGAAAATATATTTTGGATTAAAAATATTAGAATTTCATCATTATAACATGCATTTACACTTATTCTATATCATGACTTTAATATTTAAACATTTTTAAATATATTATAACAGCATTAAGCCATTTGTATATGCCTGTTACGGTGCTTAAATTTTTTGGATAGTTGGAATTAGTTAGCCCTTAACCCTAATGTATATCATCAACACATATGAAGTATATACTTACAGTTTACTAAAATATATTCTCTTGCGCTTTCTTGCTAAAGTAATTCATAAATAAGCAGACAGGAAACAAAAATTATGTAAAACAGCTAATATGACAGCTAAGGATTATTACTTATGGGCAAGAAATGTTTTTTTGGGATAAATCTTTGGAAGGGGATAAAAGAAGCAGCAATATCTGAGCCTTCGGATTCCAGTTGCTATAGCAACTGCTTGTATTTTTAGCTATCATAACTTTAACAATTGTAGAGAATATCAGTGCTGGTCTTTACCTCTTTTTCCAAATAAAGGTCCATATGTTGCTGCAGCACAGGAAATTCTAAATACTGTTTTGCACATATAAAATATCTTGCATGTCATTTTGCCAACTTTGCCTTACGGCAGGGGAAAAAAAAATAAAAAGAGGCCAGAATCATTTGGCCTTTTAATGGCATTAAAGAAAAATTGCAACTAAGCCTTAAACCTTCACAGAATTCACTCCATTCAGAATGTCTTTTTTTTCCAATCCTTTGTCTTTCTAGGCCATGCATGTTTCATTCCCTACCATTCCCTTCTGATATTTCAACTCATGATTTTCCGAATCTAAACTTATTTTACACAAATAAGTCATTACAGGGCAACAGTCCAAACCACTAAAAAATAAAAAAATAAATAAAAAATCCCATTAATTTTTTTTTGGATCAGATATAAGTAGACAAACTAGTTCTGGTTTAGGGGAAACTTCTCATACTTCATGGAAAACCTTGTGAAAGACAAGTTGTCTGTTAGATTGCTTTCAGCTTCCATCCTATTTCTATCCCTCCCTATGGACTAGATTGTGGCTGAAATCCTGCTTCCTAACACCTGCAGAGAGGGCCAAGACAGTTGCTTATCTCAGTCTGTTATTTTCATATATAAAACATGTTAAGTTTTGGCTTTTTCTTAGGAGTACAATTTATTTGTTCTTAATGAAATACATCCCAGGAATCACAGCAATGACAGAGTAAGAGTAGTATATAACCAGCCTTGCTATTTGTAATAAAAACCCCACAACTGTACCATAATCATGTAGAAGGTGCAATTTGTATCTTCAATAAATCACATGTTAAAGCCAAAGCAATCACCATAAGTAGAGTGTGATTACACATCGCCTGACTCTTAACCACAGTTTAAACAACAAGATAAGATGCTGTCTTGGCTGTTGCCTTTTCCTTTAAGCACAGCAAAACACCTAATCAAAACAAGATGCTCTGAAACACAGCATGCTGCTCAAGCTAAAATCCAAGCACACAAATGCTGGGGCTGAATGCGATGGGCTGTTTTAAGAACACTCACTGCAGTAGAAGTAACAAGAACTAATAGGCGTTCCGCGGATGTGCCATAAATTACTCCCTGTCTAGTTTCAACTACAGAAGTGTAGGCAGTTTCCCTTTGGGTTTGAGCTGTGAAGCAGGAGTAGGAATTGTCTGGTCTGTGATTCAGGTCCTGTGGGTGTTATGAAGGAGAGTCAGTACCAGTGCCTTTTTTTTTTTTTTATTTCCTTTTTTTTCTTCTCTTTTTTTTTCTTCCCCTTTCAAATTCTGCTTTTACTAATAGGAAAACTGTTAATGAAAACTTACAATCTAGGACTAGCAGAAGTAGCAATGAAATATGACTATCGGATATGTCTTGCCTAACCTCTTGTTGGTCCATAATCTGTCTATAGATGCTGCCACAGAAAGCAAAATACGTCTTAATTAAGTATATTGGTTTCTCTCTTGTATCTGTTTTACTTTAAAAAAATCTAAAGTGCTATGGAAGCGCAAAAGAATATGCAATTGAAATCCAATTTTATAAACAGTCATAGAAACTTATTTTCCAAAATAATCATTTAATTGTGTGGTTTTATACTCTGAATTTAAATGAAGAATTAAACACTCCAAGGGTCACTATAAATAAAATTCCAGGATGATTCAAAAACAGCAAAGGGTTATGATACTTTGGTTGCCATCCAAGTGCCTTCAATAAAGAAAAAAAAAAAAAAAAAGCCTTCTGACCTTCTAATTAGGCCCAGCTCAATTCTGCAGATAATGCATAATGCACTTTAAGAGACATTGGATAATCATATTGCCCTAAGAGGCATTAACTTGTATGGACTGGGAAGAGGGATTTATAGTCTTCAGTATCTTCCAATTTATTTTAGTTTGGTGAGTGAGAACTGAAACAAGCAGTGCACAGGGTACAGGGACTGCAACTCAGTCTGCACCCAGCGACATCCCCTTAGTACATCCAGCACACAGCCAAAGGCCTGTTCTCATCACCCAGAACTAATAACCAGTCATGGCTAAATTGCCTTGGTCTTACAGTGGAGCCGAGCGTAGCACTGTGATCCATTGAGGGAACACTGGAGAAATCCCACCAGAGTCAGACTGCCTACATGCTCAAAGCGAATGCCAACCTTGCTGCATTAGGCAAGTACACTCAGCATCTTTCAGGTTTAAGCAATAGCAGCCCTTTGCCCTTCAAACATAGGGCAAATGTAGGTCTGCAACTACTTTTTGCTACCCTTAAACTACATTTTCTGACTTGTCACATGGATTAAATTGAACTATTCTGAAAAGTTACATTTGGCACAAGAAAGCATGTCAGAAATATGTTCTTGAGAAATATTTTCCAAGCCCATTTCAACTCAGCCAAATTCATTTGTGGAGCTCAGTGAACAACCTCATAGAATAATTATTTACTGAACTTAAAATGAATTCACTTTGGCCTTGGCCCTCCTGTGTTTGGTTTCTGAAAACAAAACGCAAGTCAAGATTTACTTCTAGGATACAAATTTCTAAATGTTGAAGAACAACTTGGGAACTTTGTCTCCTCCTGCACTGAGCACTACTATCTCTACAGAAAGCACTGCTTCTTACATTTGGAAGCAAATTCTTTGTCCCAGATATATGTCTATACATGCGTAAGGCAGGTGCAGCTAAGAGGTACTTGCACATAAAAGTAAATCTGTGGAGGAAGACGCTATGTCTTCACACGACTCAATAAACTAGAAAATAATGTGACTTCAGACTCTCCAAAAACATAGCCATACATGCAAATCCCCGTGCTTGCAAATTATGTAATAGCTTAATTTTAATACTTGTGTGGTCAAAAAATGAGAAACAGTACAAGAAATTCCATGATCGTCTCCATTTCTTTTCTTAAAGATCTAAAGTCATGCTGCCTACTTAAAGCTAGTTTTTGCCATCATCAGGTAACTAAAGAGCAGAAGGAGTACCACATGATTTAGACAAAGAAGTCAAAACTAACAAGCATAACGAGGATGACAAATATACAATATTTCATTTTCAGAGCAAACCATTTGTAGTTGTATTTATGTGAGGAAAGAAAATTACCTTCCAAAATATGTGTTCAGTAGATTTTAATAACTGTATTTGAGAAGGTAGCAATCCACATTTTTAAACAAGAAAATATTTCTCAAAAGCAAATCTATTAAGACATCTGTTTTACAAAGGATGTACTTATAAACTTGATGAGATAAAAATCACAGAGAATCAAACATGAAATACTGCAATGACACGTGTACTATTAGCTTGTCTGAAGGCACTGTATAGGCAATCAGGGCCTACTGATGAGTTGTGAGACCTGATGCTCCTAGTCAGAAGTGTCACCATTGTTTCCAGATAGTGTCTATCTACCATTTGGGAGAAAGGTGAGCAATCATAGGCAAACATAATATATATCCCTTCAAGGAAATAAAACATCATGGCACAAAACTATATAATTTTTGTCTCATTTTTTCAGCTAAGACATTTTTGAAAATATCTTTGAAATAATCTTTAAGAAAATAGAAATAGCAGGAAAGAATTAAAAGCCAAGACAAAGACCATTTGCATTAAAAGGAAAAAAATCTGTATATGTAAAGTCTTTCAAACAAGACTCTTTTGTGAAGTAAGAGAAAAAAATAATTTACATAAACCACCTCCTTTTGTTTCCTTAAGCGGAGAGAATAAATATATGCAAATAGAAGTTCTGTCTGTTCCAGAAAATATCTGTGATTCACAGCTGATTGCCAAACTCACATTTATCAGAGCAGCATGAATCAAAGCAGGTTGTCTCATCTTGCTTTTACTGAATTTTGGTTAAGACTTTATTTTCTGTTAGTTGTCATAGAAACATGTGCAGAGCAAATTAAAGCAGATAAAGCACTGCTGCCAAAAAAAAAAAAAAAAAAAAAAAAATCCTATTCAGGCTGTGCTGATTAATGCTTTCTGAGATACTTAGGAAAGTGTGGCACCCATATACAATTATACAATTTGGTACTATTGAAAAGTATGTTTTCTGACACTAAAGCTTTATACAATCACATGTCCAGCTACAGTTTAGTGAAATGTTTATTACTATTCCCCAGAATTCAACAAGTCATCTTTTTAGCATATTTCAACATTTGCAATTGCTTCAAATGCACCATCTAGAGAGGAAAGTACGAATAAGAGTAACCAAAAAAAAAACAAAACTCAGAAATTGAAAGAAAAAGAGTGACAGAAAGAAACAAAGACTGAAAGAAAGAAGTACAAGCTCATTGAATCTATTTATAAATTATAGCATCTTTGTATGTGAAGCTTCTTCCTTTCCCTTACAACTTTTTCAGAAAAGGTCAAGTAACCTTCTAACTTTCCTATTATAAAAAGACCCCGACTCCCTTTTCTCACAGCAAGTTCTTACTTTGACTTGTGAAAAATTGAAGGGTATATATTTATATATCCACACACACGGCTGTCAAGAAAGGTGAAGGTAGGAACACCCAAAGTACAGCTGCGGCACAGAGAAACTGCGCTAGATCTCTCCTGAGAGCAGTCACAAGCTGCACTACCCCAAATCCAACTAAAGTACAGTGTTAAAGATCCTCTTTCCCAAATGATGAGCAGTGAAACAAGTTAGCCCGTAAGCATACGCAGTACTCCTAGCATGGCCCCTAAAGATTTATGGTTTGTCCACCTGTCTACCCTCAACATAACCTTCTTTTCAGACCTCCACTAGGGACACCCCTTACCACTTTTCTTCTGTATCCATCGGGGTCACTCAGTACAAGAGCAGGCCGTGACGGGAAGGAGTGCTACTTGCAGAGCTGGGTAGGATGAAAACCAGAGGCTGAACAATGGGTGGGCAGCATGAGAAGCACAAGCCTCAGCATGCTGGTGAGGATAGCCATGCGTCTTGTGCCAAGTGCTCTGTCCCCTGCCCCTGGAAGGCAGTCTCTACTACAGTCTCTACTACAGCCATCTCCAATGAAAGAATCCCAGTAAGCTTTAACCCACCCCACCATTGGCAGTTCTAGGTGTACTTCTGTAGTATCCCCTGGTGGGATCACTAATAATTTTTATGTGGTACAATTATGTTACATAATTTTCACATGGTACAATTGTTAATTATGGATATGACCTGACATTTCCTCTGAGAAAGATCTCTGCTGATACCAGCCCTAAAGGATCTCCATTTTGTTTTCTCTCACTGACTTCAAGAGCAATTTCTGAGTCCTATGTCAATACGTTATCTTTGTACTGGAAATTTGAGAATTTATGTAGCGTCTGACATATTATCAGTGGGCTACCATCTAAGATATCCTGGAAAATGCTACAACTTGGAGCAGGTGCAACATGATCAAAGGTGAAGGTGGCATGAGGATGTCATGATGTGGGCTATGCTGTGCAGGACAGCAAGGGACTCATTTGCTTCCAGACTTGAGCCATCACAGCTGAATGTGGGGTTACCCTGGATAATAAGATACTGGGGAGAAAGACTTCTTCGGGGTCTCACTTTTGGCATATCAGGTGTGACACTTTATTACTAATAGAGAATAGATATGACATTAAGAGCACTACCCAAGTAAACCCTTGGGAATGCACAGTGTAAGCAGAAGGAAACAAGGCAACTGTTGTTTGATTCCCTGAAGACGAATACAGTCAATTAGGCCGTGCCCTCTTCACTGCAGTCTCTTGTTTAAATCCAGAAAATAAGAGTTTGAAGCTAGGATTGTTGCTCACCATTTTCAATGGAACATTAGGCAGATGAGCCATATAACTTTATATACAGGCAATGCTATATTTCCCAGGTCAGAAGACCTTGATCAGTAACACATCATGCTCCACAAGAGCACATGAACCCTTGAAATCAGATAAGAAAGTAACCTCAGCTGAGAAATTCTCAGATTCCAGAATTAAGATTGTCTATACACCAAACAGTCATGCAAAATTAATCAAACCCTAAATATCAATTTTCTAAGTGGAAAAAAAAATCTATATTATTTCTAGGTTATTCCAAACATTTACATTGACTGCAGTATAATATTTATATGGATAGAACTAGACACAATATAGTTAGTATTTTTAAATTGTACAATATAACAGTAAAAAACAGCCTCTTATCAGTATAAGAATCCTCTTGTACTACTGAAAATGCACATGTAAAGATGGATGGTGATTTATTAAAATGGGAATCTATTAAATCATAGGTAACATGACTTAAAACTCACTAAATATATTAGGTTCAGATCAAAACCCATGTTTTCTTACATGTGATACAGTTGCTGAAATTGAGACATAGAAGGTATGTCTGAAAGATAATTATTAACTTTTTTTTCCCTTTTTTAAAACAAATAAATAAAGCAAAATTCTGCTGCTTAGTGAAGACTCTAGATACAAAGTTCTCACCAGAAGGGTACTACTATGTAGACGAAGGAGTTGATAATGATGGAATTGCTAAGACTCATAATTACAGGATGCTAATAGAGAGCATTTTAATTATCCATATTTAATTGAGGAGACTGAATTCTGAGTGCATATCAATGGCAGAGATCCTTATAATTATATACCCTTCACATGTCTTTCCACAATAGACTGCGTTCACAACAAATACAATTGAAAGCATTTCAGAGTGATAGAATAATGCAAATGGTGACGCTTGCAACTTACTAGTGAGGTTTTGTCATTGCTGGTCTGAAGTTGTCCATATGCTCATAACACCGGTTTTAAAATTCACAGAGGAATTCTGAGGGTATTTTGGTTTCTCAGAAGAACAGAGGCATCACAAACATAGTTTTTAGTTGTTTGTTAACTCAGAAGGGAATGTAGCCTCACTGTCTTACTGACTGGAATTTGAAGTCTGACCATGACAGACACCAGACACAGGCAGTCCCTGGGGAAAAAAAAAAAAGACCTACAACTGCTACCATCCTATGGTCTGGCCATCCTGTAAGTTAATATGTAGTGCGCTAGCAGAACAGACATCTGAATTTATTTTTTTCAGGCTGGAACCATTATGCCACTAAACAGACAATATTACGTTCTAGCTCTCAGACTTTGTGGAGGACTAAAATTTTGTTTAAATTTTATTATTTTTAACAATGCCTGTCTCACATTCATTTCATCCAGTAATTATTTGTAATATTTTTTGCAGTGAATGCCAGGTGTGATTTGGATCCTATAAGCACATTTCACCCATGTAAGCTTAATACACTTAGTGCTATAACTACTCTTTGTGAAGACTGGTGAATATAAAAATGAAATGCAAAATTAATGTATTACCTCTTTCCTATGAATTTCTGACATGCTTGAAGTGACCGCAAGAAAGTATTCTTTATAACTCCAACAGAGGAAAAGATTTAATACTAGAATATACTAAAATATGAGAGCATATATAAATTAGCTGATTCTATTTTCAATTTAATGGACAAATGAAAAAATCATGACCATGTGCAACTTGACATCCTGATACTCCTCTGCTAAGAAGAAGAAAAAAAAATATTTAAAACTCAGTATGAAATAGTATTTGTGTATATTAACTAAAAGTAAAAACAAGGCTACGCTGGCCTGGGAGATGGCCAGGGACACTTTCAGAGATCCTGTTATTCACTTTTCAAACCATGATTTAAATAATATAGCTAGTTAATCACTTCAACTTACTAGTAAGTTTCTACTGATGTAGAAATTAAGTGTAACTGAAGAAGAAACAAAAAATGTACTGTTGTAGGAAAAAAATTTCTTAACACAATTAATAAAAATTATATGTATTAAAACCACTTCATGTCATTTACTTTGGATTCACTAGTGCTGAAACAAGATTTGTAAGCTCTATAACATAAGACCTCTCCAGTATTTTGGTTTTTAAGCATTTCATTTTAAAACCATTTGAAAAATAAAAATGCTATTGAAAATGCTGGAGAGGAATCCTTCCAATAATCTTTAACACTACCTAGAATATGCGCATTTTTGAACCTTTCAGGCAGCTGTAGTGATTACCATTTAGCACCTGAATGTAACTCTGGTAGTTGCACATTTGGCAGCAAATAGCAAATGCTGACACTTTACCACCACCTCTTGGTATAAATTCCAACTGATAAATCCTTCTAATAGATTTATTTAATTATATATATATATATATATATATAAATATATATATATTCCCTTAAGGATGCAAGAAAGTTGTTTAATGAAAATTTCTGTAAATGCATAACCTACTTAATATCAAATACTATACTCAATTTTTAAAAAGGCATTTTTCCCATAATCTACATAAGCCAGAGTACAAATTTGCTTTTACCTTCTAAGACAGTTTGAATCCCTATTCAACTCACTCTGACAGATTTCTGAGCCAGATGGATGTGGATCAAGAATGTATAAACATATGGCAGAAAGGGTAACCAATATCCTTTTAGCTGTGCGTAAAGATTCACTTCAAAAATATATATCCAGGGTTATTAATAGTCAGTCTTGTAAGTTTCATATTTTTAAGAGGTTAAGTTTTAGAGGAGTGTAATTTATTTCATTTTTCTTCAGAGAAGTACTTCAGAGTCTTATAACTGCCCAGAATGATTTCTACGCTTAGCTATAACCTTTTGGGCAGCAAAACATAACCAAATCATCCCGCATCACTGCATACTCTGGCATTTTCAAGTAGTTAAGAGGTTTTATTTTACCCACCCTTTTTCACTGTCACCCAGTAATGTCAATTAACACTAGAAATAGAGGGCTTTGGTTTTATTTAACTTGCATGTGTGCAAATGATGATATATTTGATGCGAGTCAATACATACGTTAGCTAGACTAAGTGTAAATGAAACCAGGAGGCAGTGCCTTCATACTGCTTTTGGAGACCTCCAAATATAATATAAGACAGTGAGGTAAGAAATTCTTCCTGATATCCAAATTAAATCTCCTGTAGCACAACCTGAGGCCATTTCTGCCCCTTGCTTAATGAATGGTCCTGCTTTCTCCTTCCCTGCTCTTCCTCAGCGAACTGCATATTTGCAGATGGGTATGTAATTAACACACCCAAGCCAACTTTAATCAAAAGAGTTCAGCGTTGAAACAGAGGGTCAGCATTTTAGACAGCTGCCTGCACAGGCATCCAGGGAGATGAATGAGCTTTTGAAGAATAGGTGACATCCCATGCTGCTGTAGTTTAACTAAAATTGATGAGCAATCACACCTCCTAAACGTAGCACAGATAAAGTCAACTGGACTTGGACCCAAAGGACCCAAATGATCCTTCAGAAAAACCGATAGAGAAAAAAAGATCTCATATGCTTGTACTTGATCCCATTTCTCATCCATGGAAAATTCCACTTCTCTCTGAAGTGCTGATGTGATCAAGTGGCATTTAGCTACCCTCTTCACCACTGATGGGTACAGGAGATGGTGCAATTAGTCTGTCGTACTGTTCTGTGTTCACAGCAAGCTCTCAGAGCACTGAGAGCTCCAATAGCCCAGATTCCAGTAAAGTAGAAGGAAAATGAGAAGTAAAATGAGCTGAGAAAATGTGGAAAGCATAACCTATACTCTGCTCAACTCTAGCACTGCAGAGATAGGTAGATTTCCTCACACTTTTGTTGTATGCTTGTAAACAGCAGTATTTAAAAATAACATTGCTTCTACAGTTTTGCTGTAACTACAACTTTGTTCCTTTGAAGTTTCCTTGTTGACGTAACTGGCTACTTTGAAAAAGCAGTTCCCTCCAGGATGGCATTTTGAGGAATGGAATATAACTGAGCCAAATATGGTTCTAGCGTATGATGTTAAAATAAACCCTTTTGGGGCTGGGTATTAGCAATGTTTATGGGAAAACTACCTTAAGCTGTTGTAACCATCAGGCTTTAAAAATGATGTTGAAACATGAGTATGTTTTGGTTTGTTCCTTATTTCCTATAATGTGACTATGACTAGGATTAACTTTTTAAAGTTTTCATTGCAATGTACAAACAAGGTACGTAAGGGTGAACATCCACGTTTTCTTTCCAGTATTATGATACAAAAAGCAAGTATCCAAGTATCCATGTACAGAATTACAATTTGCTAGAAGTTAATTACACATTACTCATTTTTTCCTAATTAACTTGATTCTACAAAGCACAGTATCATGCATGTGCTACAGATGTTTTTTCCGAAGTCATAAACTAAATCTTAGGTTTAGACATTTATACTAATAGCTCATATGACTTGAGGAAACAGGATAATTTATTAATATGATTACTGCTACATTAAGCAGGATTTGCATGCATACAGTAGGTAAACCCACAGAGAAGATTTAATATATTGAAAGGGAGTCTAGACATCTTCAAAAAGAATTTACTAAAAAAAAAAAAGTAATTATTTGATCACCCAATAAAAAGGTATGTGAATTCAGACTTTTCCTTTCTTCTTTTCATGAAAATCTACAATTAAATGTGTAATGTTTTATGTGCTTTAAGCAAAATGATACGCTTTTCACAGCTGTAGTGTTGCCAGTCTTTCCTTTTTCAAGTGCATAGCAAAAGAAGAATAAAAAGTGTTAAAACAAAGAATCTGGTAAATAGTCTAGGACAACAGGGCTGAAGTGTCTTCTTGAACATCTTCTTATCTTGACATGGCTGTGTTAAAAGTTGATTCTTACTCACGCCAGGGTATAGAAAACTGCATGTAATGCTGAAGACATAAATGTAAGATTTTTTTTAGTAAACCACCTTTTTCTTACTAATTGTAAACAGGATGGTCTTAAAAGTTTCTCAGTTAGACAGAATATTAGGCTGTGATCCTTGCCAAATCTACCATTTATGCAAGCAGTCCTTCAAAGTCAGCAGCCTAGGTCTTATGCCCTATATAACTATGTCTGAAACACAGAATAAAATACAAAAAAAAAAAATCCTTTCTAACTTCTGTAAGAGGAGACACTGAATTTTCAATATAAGTATATAACTTTATGTATATGAAATATCTAGAACCACATAATTGTACACTCCCTGTCCATCTGTGCTAATGTCATTAAATATATATGTATATATATGTGTGTGTATATATATGTGTGTGTGTGTGTGTATATATATATATATATATATATATATATATATACATATTCTTTCCTGAAGCCATCTTAAACCAGTTTTGAATTAGAGTTAATATTTACAGGACACACTAGATCTGCTGTCAATTAGAAAAATCTGACTACAGGAAATATCATAAAGTCCAATTTACCACATCCAGAGGCAGTCTCATTTAGCATAGGAAATATCTGGACCCCCTCATAACACAAGCCTGGGAAGCAACTTACCATCTATTTCTCCTTCCACCCTATAACAAATTTAAGACAAGTTAAGCAAAACAAGAAATCCTCCAAATAGGTTTTGAAATCCTCCAAATAACACAGGTCAAACTGACTGCAGGACCAGTGCTTCAGTTTTGTATCTACAGTCAGGATGTCAGTATCCTCCCACCAGAGCCTGGAGAGCGCACCCAGGAGATGAGACAAGGCAAAGTGCTTTTTCCTATGTACTGCAGCCCTGACTACAAAGATGAGTGAGCAAGTCAGGTATCTTTGCCATCATTTTTTATCTGCCAAGAATTTCTGCATTCTTTTCTCTATGCTAAAACTGAACTAAATGGAGCTGTATTTCCTCCTCGTTCACTCGTATGCGAACTTCTGTAATTTGATTGGGAGCGGTGGTGATCATGTGTTGAGTACTCTGTGAGACTTATCTCTTCATTTGTCTTTTGAAAGACAAAACATTAAAATACATATATATTAGAAGACAGACCTGCTAAATGTGAAGGGAATTTCAAAAAGAGGAGATCCAAAATCATCTGGTGACCTTCACCTCCGCAGGATTAGCACAGATAGTACCATACTATACATAGAGGATTAAAATCATAAATGCACTTTCTTGCCCATCAGCTAACTTATGAATGCAAAAGTAAAATAGACTCTGCTAATATGTCAGTACTCACTATACTTCTGTCCATGATGAAGACTCAAAGTAAAGTGAGAAAGCAAACAGAACACCCAGGAAGCCCAAATAACGTTTTGCATGGAGAGAGCATCTGGTAATACAGAGCTTTTTGTTATATAACAATTGCAGCGTCCTCACCATAATTTATTATTATTATTATTATTATTATTATTATTATTTACTTACTTATCTTTCTGTAGAAACTAAATGTAGACAAAGTATTAGTCCCACAAAAACAAGGGAGACAAAATTATTATATACGGATATTTTTTGCTTAATTTTTAGGGCACTTAAATTTCCGCTATCAGGTTGGAGTGTTTGTTAGCCCACCTGTAACTTAGTATATAACAAAAATATAGTATACAGCTTAGCATACAACAAAAATACAGCGCCACTACACAAAAGCAAAATGACATATGTTATTCAACAGAATGCCTCTATGTAACCTATCTGAGCTTTTTGCTACCTTTGCTTGTGCCAGCAATATTACCAGTGGTCTCCAGCACACAGCACAGATGCTCCTCTTATATTGTGCATGTTTATTTTTCAAGTGAGTTCTCAAAGCAGATGTTCAAATAATCTGCAATGTTCCCACAGAGACTGCAGGTTGAATTGGTGCCTTCCATTTGAGCCCACTAAGGGAAAGTCCTGCTTCACATGTAACAACTGATGGTTAAAAATATTTGTACCACCTGTTCTTCTCTTCCCTCAATCAATACTGAATCTTACTCTATTTTTTAATTCTCTAGTAATGAAAATACAAGGGGTTAAAAATAAATAAATATCAACATCTAGATAAGCTGAAAAGGTGATATACCTGTCGTGTGAAGAACTGATCGTTGTTGCTTTAATGAAATGGCTTGTTGATGGAAAACAATGATTTGTTAAGGTCAACAGCAGATCTGTGTGAGGCAGTAGTCGAACTCAAATGCTAGAAGTTATTAAGAAAGAAAACAAAATAATCCATCATAAATAATTGTAAAAAAAAATGCTGCTTCTAACCCCTTGAAAATTGTACAAAACTCTTATCTCCTAATCTCAAAATGGAAACAAAAACTTTAAAATTCAAGCAAAGATAAGTAATGCTTTCCATAAGAACCACTGAGTAGGATAAGACTGTTCAGCTTAAAGAAAAAGAGTGGTTAGAAGTTTACAAAATCACAAATTGCATGGAAATGGTACAGAGGTAACTGGATTATCCACTGCTTCTGTCTGCACAAGTACAGAGAACGCACAACTCAAACATGTTGAAACAAACCAAAGGATGGGCTTCAATGTACAGAGCTACACTACACTGCGCAGCTCCTGGTCAGAAGACATAGTGGATGAAGAAGGTTTTGCAGTTTATAGGGAAGAACATGCAAGGAGAAATATTAAAGGTTATTAAACAGAAAACTATATCCATACTAGACTCAAATACAAAAACTGTATCAAGCTTAAGAAATCTTGTGAACCAAGGTATAGTCAGAGAGCAGATGAATACCTTGAGAAAGTATCGTATCTTCTTATACTGATTGTATTCCTCTTCAGGCATCAGCATATGACCACTTTAGGTCAGGATGTCATACTACTTATACCCCTGGTCTGAACCAGTAAAGCTGTTTTCATGTTCAGGGGCCAGTTTTGATTAAATTTATATTGGAAAAGATTCTCCCTACAAGGTGGAATTATAAAACTAAACTAGGAGATAGAAGAAGACATAATAAAATAGAAAAATATATATCCTGGTGCCTAGTACAGTCAAGCCTCATCTCTGCTGTCTTGTCATTTATAGGGCAAGCAGCAAGTAGAAAATCATCTATTCTGTGTACTTAAACATTCCTTTCACCAGGGTGAGTGACTCAAGATCTCAGAAGTTTCCAGTGACAGTTTTAACTAGCTACACAGACAAGTCTGCCTTTTGGTGATGAGTACAGATAAAAACCAAGCAATTACCCCAAGAGATACAGCAAGACACCTGCCAGACATTTGATGGTCAGAGCTTTCAAAGAGGAGCCAAGAGAATATTAGCTGAGATTTAGACGCTGACATCACCTGTGTTTTGGTGGGGTGAGAATAATGCAAGAGCTAGGCAGATGAGCTAATGCGATGCTGCATCTGAAATACTTTGCTGCACTGAGACATGAATATTAGCAGCAGCACAGCACTGCCTGGCTGCTGGATTTATGTTGGGTTGCATTCAAGCACTCAGGAGACAGGGATAAAACTGGCATGGAGGTACTCGGAATTTTTCACATTCCAGATGTATTTCAAGACTACTAGACTGTTTACAGACTCACTTATCTCACTCTAGCGTGAAAAATTTTGACAGGTCTTGGGTTATTTCAGTACAGATCTGGGTTTTCCTTTAAAGCTTTGGCGACTGGTTCCTGTTTAGAAGTTTTGCCATTATAATAGGTGGTAATGTGCTACACCTACACCTTTTTTACGGACTGTCATATTCACAAGGAGGAGCTCACCTCTGTTTCTGAGATGTCAAAATATGCACACACAACAGCAGATCAAAAATTAATCTGAAAACACACACACATGGACACAGCTATCCTCTAGGTAACATTTTTCCTTTCTTGATTGCAGACATATGATGCTCATCTAATACACAAACAGATTTGCTACCATTGACAGTTACGAAAGGCATTCTTGCCAAAAATGAAATTGAAATACACATATTTACAGGTTTTTTTTTGTTGTTTAATTAAACAAATGGAACAGTTGTCACAAAAGTATTTTGCTAGAGACTTCTAACAGACAACTATCTGCTAACTTAACAAATAGGTTCTTACATTTACTAGCACTGTGGGGTTGCGTTTCATATTACAGCTCATTTTGGTAGATCTTTGTTCTAGGTCCTTTTGAGGTCTGTGTTACTGTCAAGAGCCAAGAGCTTTAACAGCTGTTGCCAGCTCTGGGTGGTTTGTTTAAAACAATAAGGGAGTCGCTTAGCAACATCACATCACACATTTGGTACCCTACAGTATCTCACATTCCTAACTACTCTGCACATCCTCACGACTTAAAGGGCCACTGTCAAGTTAATAATCATACCCAAACGTGTACTTACATCTCTGTCCCCCCGTAATGAGATATATGAGGTGAGAGAAGAAAAATGGAACTTCTTATTTAAAAACTACTTGAACTTTCTTTGCAGCAGTATTTAACTTTTATCCCAAAACAGCAATATCTGTTTTCAGCTGTGGCAAAACTGATGTTTGGCTTAACAGCAATTTAGTAAAAAGCAAACCTTCTTAAACAGTTATTTAAAAATACATATATATTTCTCTGTGTACATACAATTCCTATCACATACATAATCTCCATTTTCAAACTCTTTATAAAATACTAATTTATGATCAAAAAATCATTGGGTTATATATATGTTTTCTTGCTTTCAGGAGACATTCAAGTCATCAAGGCTGTGAGAAGGCTTATGCAACTTGTAGGACTTTCAGACTTCTGAGTCCATGGATGGTTTAGCGTCCTTTGTTTATATGATCAGCAGGCCTAGTCTGGGAAGAAGTCTCAACCTGGTCTAATATACCATACATTGGAAATATTTCTGCTACAGCCATACAGAAAGACTTCTAATACTTGTAAATTGCTATACTTTTAAGCATGGTAGGATAAGTGAAACATCAGCACTCTTTCCTATTTGAAAAGTTTTGAAAAACTTGATTTTAGGTATACTTGGGGGGGGGGGGGGGAGGGATACTTTTAATGAAATTTTAAAATTAGTTTTATAACATTTTTGGCATTGAACAAACAATTATAACTATAAAGCACATGACTTCAAAATGTCTCATTGAAAATTCAATAGTAAACCAACATGAATATCTTTACTATGAAGCATTCTTTCATCTGAGTTGCTTCAAGCAATTCATTTCATACAGTGTCACTTCTCTGGCTCCACTTATTCACTATTGTTATCTGATTTACACTTCTTCTTTCTCCTTTAAAAATGGATCCATTTTCCTCTTTATCTTATATTCTCTTGCACTTCCATTAATAAAAAATGAGGGGCATACGTACATTATAAGTTTAATATAAGTTCAGTGCTTGCCTAACTTTGTTTTTATTGAAGTCAGTACTGAAGCATACTGGTTATAATTGCAGCAAAGCTGAAGCTAGTACTGTTTTGGAAACATCTCTCTAAAATAAGCAGTATTTCTTTCCTTGGAGACTGTTCACAGCTATTCAGTATCACATTAAGTCACAACACATCATTATAATCCAGATTCCTCTCATTTTGAATACGTTATCCAAGACATTCAAGGACTTTCCTCAAAACAGAAACCCAGCTGAAACTTATGACTTCCTGCAATCAGCTTTCTTTTCAATTAATTAAAAATGTCTTAAAGATCGCCTGTTATTGCTAGGAAGCTCCTGAACAGTTCTAAGAGTATGTCTTTGAGGGAAATCCAGAACAGAAACATGAAAGGGGAAAGGTATTAAGAAAATCAAAAAAGAATAAGGAGGAAGAAACTCATTAAAAGAAGTGAGGAAGACAGCTCTACTCTAGAGAGAGAGAAAACAAGGTAAATGAAAGAAAAAAAATACAATGAGAAAAATTATGGAAGATTTGGAACATCATCATAACCACCACCACATCTAGCTTTTTCTAGCACTCATGGTTATGGTTTTTTGTTTTTGAATTTACCTGCTGTGCAGTAAAGGGTAAAATTATACAGGATAACCTTCAAAGATGATAAACATACTGCCAGGTATGTTAAAGTACTTTCTTCTCTTTTGTCATCCACTGTTACACAGTGAAAGCTCTTAATGCATTAGTGGTAAAATTTTCATTAGCATCCAACTGAGAATTCAAAGAGACATACAAGCAATGTAAAATAATGCAAATGCATATGGAAATCGATTGCAGCCCTTGGGCAACTAGAGGGTTGCCAGTACAATGTTCAATCTGTTACTGTTCAGCACTCAAAGTTATAGAAGTTATAGAGACCCTCTAAAAAATAAAAAAATAAAAATGGTTCCAGAGATTTGTAGTCTTTGCCTATGATTTCGGACCAATTGAATCAAAAGGTATAGCTACACAAGCACATTGTTTACTGGTAAACTAAGATATGGAATTAAAACATCTTATGTCTCCCTGGGCATGCATAAGAAATACCCTACTTTCACTAGGGGATACTTTGTGCCACTTCCATGGCTTTTTTGTGAGCTACAGCCTGAGTGTCTGAGCTAGATTTCTGCATTTTTGTTACAGTTAAAATTATAAAGATAACAACTTTTCTTATGATATTTTAAGTACTTTGAATCATGACTATCAGACTATTTTTTTTCTATACACTGTATGCAACTTTAGGTACTGGTTTTGCAAAGTTATCACAATAGCCAAAATATAGACACAGTAAAAGAAAGGAAGAGGCTTGTTGTCACTCATGTGTTTCAAAGTCCCAGTCACTTGTTCAAATGATTTAATAGCAATGCGTTGGCTAGTAATGTTTTTTGTTTGTTCATTTGTCTGTTTTTTTTTTGTTTTTTTTTTTGTTTTTTTTTAATAATAATTAACATGAGAACTTAAAATGGTGTTTCCTAGAACCATTGGCAAAGAATAAGCCAAGATTAATGAGAAAGAGGACCGAGAAAGTAGAATGAAGCACTGTTTGGCTTTCTTAAATACTTTTCTCACATCAGATGTCTGGAAAGTGAGAATTAATACTACTAAGGAGGAATATTCATAGTTCGATGGAATCTCTCCCAGAAATAGTAGATGTGTTCCTCATCCTTACTATGAAACCAGAAAGCCCAGACCTTCCTTCAGATCTACATTTTCTATCTGTCTCTTTCCTCTTCACCTCTGCTTTTTGTCAGTACTAGATCTCTCATCTTTAGGGCAACAGTGCTCTACTTAGTATTGTACTGCAGGCTGCTGGGATACATAGAGTTACACGATCAATCCCTCTTTAAGTGAGATCAGCATGAGGAAAATGTCAAGATTCAATCTTTCATCATATGGCATAGCTGAAGAATAAAGAATAAATAATAAAGAAGAATAAAGATTATTCTTGATTCAAATAGGATTCTGTTCAGTCTCTGACCATCCACTTCTTGTATTTCCTCATTTCAACCTGCAGCAGAGGAATTCATTACAAGTATAAAAACTATCAATTTGAATATTTCAAATATTCAAAATATTTAAAAACAAAAAATAGAAGATATCAGAGCACTTCTATTGGAAGGAGTTGGTAAAAATCCCAGCAAATTCTTTACAAGTTTTGAAAACAAGCCAAACCCTAGCCCCAAACCCTAAGGCTTGCTCTGCATTTTGGTTCATCCTATAATGATTATGTCAAAAAGTGTGCTCGTGTCTGAGGTAAGAATTTTCTTTGTGATCTCCACTAAAGAAAAAAAAAAGCTTCCTTTCAGTTTTAACCACAGACCAAATGCTCATGAAGCTTAGAGCACTTCTTAGCTGAAATGACAGTGAGAAGAGGGGAAAAAAGTTTTCAAAGGGAACCTGAAAAAAGAAAGAAAGAAAAAAAAAAGTATTCATCCTGGCACATCAAATTTCATTAAATTTCTTCCCCTCCTTAATTCTTTTTCATGAAGAGTAACTGGAAGCTATCAAAGTGATTAGCCATCAGAAAGTAAGTGATTGTTAAAAAAAATTGTTGTCAAACTTTTTTTTTTTCCAATCGTGATCAAGTTCTGCAAAGAATATCCAAGCTTCTTAAATGTTTCAATGGCACTATTAGATTGCTGATCTGAAAATAATTGCCATCTCTCTCTTGCACTCCCACTGTGTGGTACTGATTCTCTGGATCAGAATCAGTACAGTTTCAGAAACGACTGCTGTTAGCAACATCACATGGAAGAGAACCGTGCTTAAAGTTCAGAAGTCTTGCCTGTATTAACAAGCAGAGGTTTATTTCTGCTGTGTCATTTGAGCTGTTTGCTAAATGACGGATGAAAAGAGATTATTTTTTTCAAGTAGGCCAATTAAACATGCAGTTATATGAACACCTTTATGGGTATTCATAGGAAAACTGCTTTGTACCCAGATTCAGACTCTCAATCCATTTAATGACCAGAGGAATTTGGATCTGGGCATGTGGTTCAAAGCAATCTCACTTTAACAGGTAATTACAGTTACAGCAATGCAGCAAAATAAAGCCAAAATGAATACAAGATAGTAATATACACCTACAAATGTAGGTGCAGGTAAAGCATGTCATTGATATCATTCACAATTTTCTCTCTAAATGGAAACATTGTGTAATATCACACACACTCTACCATTTCCCCTATTCGCACTGATAAAAAAATAAAAAAATCTATTAATAAAAATGTTTCATAATAGCCTCATTAATGAGTTGTAAAAAAGAAAAAAAAAGAAGAAATCAAGAAGATCTACTTATTTCACTTGTTAGAAAAGCAAGTTAGTTTTAAGAGGTATTATTCATAATCAATTTTGAACTAGATACTAAGTAAAAGAAACTAAAAACCTAATCACTTAAAAATAGGCACTTTCCAATTTATTTATAAATAGAGGAGGACACAGTTCATCCTGCTACTTAATTTTCAATGTCTGAGGGCAGGAATATCATTTAGAAAATAATGGCAAAAGTCTGCTTTATGTTCATATGATAAAAAAGCACTTGAGACTGAGGGATTATAACACACTATATCAAGTTAGGTCAGTAAAATGAATCCAGATGGCAGAAGATGGGGAAATGATTGAAGCTTTTGAAATGCAATGTCATATATGTGTGTCATGGAAGCTCATCAAATACATAAATATCATTGAGGATGGTAACACTTGCTACTTCAGACGACAGAAAAAAATAATATTAACATAATATTAAAGATAATTACACACCATCTGGAGAATTGAATGTCATAAGGAAAGGCACAAGGAAAGGGTTAAAAATGATACAATACTGAAGACTGGTTCTGTAAGGACATTCACAAATGATGACAAGAAAAATAAGTAAAAGTAGCAATGACAAATGGGTTGATGTCACAGACAGGAAAATTCAAGGAAAAGCCACAGGGTTAGACATCTGTAGAGCAAGAAAATATCAGCAGTCTTTTTCTTAGTCTGATTCAACACATTCTGTAGAGCATAACTGTAGCCCTAATACTGATGCTTAATTCAGCCACATCAGACTTCAGCAATGATAAAGTTCACCAGCTTATGTGGCTAGTTTGTTCTCCAGTTTCTTTATAGTTACTCTTCTCAATAACTGTTTTTCTTCTTTAACTTTAAAAATTATGTGAGGTTCTGAATAAATGACCTTCAGTAGGTAAATAACTTTTAAAAGCACATACTTCAGTGGAACTTGGGCACATTCCCCACAAAACTGTGCTTGCGTTCTTTAGATTGTATTATATGCTTCCCTTCAAAGCTTCCCAGAGTCTACAGAAATGCTTCTGTGCACACCCCAAACTGCCACAACTTTGGTAGGGTTGAGTAGCTTCAAGACTAGCTGCTATACAAATCCATTCAATTTGCATCTATTTTAATTAAAAACCAATGGTCATTCATCAAGTTGAACCTGTCACATTACATGAGAAAGAAATCAACACAGCCAAGCTTAAGAGAGATTCTGTACCTTGGTGGCTAGGACATTTAAGTGCGTAGTAACTCTTGCTCTGAAGGTTCAGTTCTCCATTTGATATGGTGGTTCTTTTTTGTAAAGTAAGACAGGAAAATAGCAGAGATCACAATTTTGTACAGAAAAAGCAAATTAGGGCAAGCCTGCCATTAAATTATTTTTTAATCGGGAAAAAATGCATTTATTTTTTCAAAAATAAAGCAATAAATCCTGTTTAGTTTTCTGAAAAAAGGATTGCAATAGCTGAGCCTGACTAGAGGGAGGGGTTTTCCTGCACCTCTCAAAAAGGATTTGATGTGGATTTTTCTCTGTGTTTCCTTTTGTTTAGCTATAGATGTGGAAATAAAAACTTTTAATCACTCAGATAAAGATAAATTCTCTTTAAGTTGGTGGAACTCTTCAGAGAGTTTCTCCACAGCCGAGACGCAGGCCTGTAGGGAAGAGGAGAGATTTCCTTCGTACTCCCGGAGTTGTTTAGCCATGTCACCCACTGTGGGATCTTCACCGTTTTTCCAGGTTATTATTGACAATGTGCTGGCCCATGTTGATGGTGCATTCCGTACAAACTTCCGCCATATGGGTCGAGTACACTGGACTTCATCTGGATCTGTGGATGTTTGTGCATCGTCTAGGTCCTTATAAATTACTTCCCGTACGGCTAATTCCCTCAGGTACTGAATTCCCTTCTCCATGGTAGTCCACTTGACTGGTAGACATACAAGTTCTTCCTTGTAGGGATACCTCCCTAACAGGAGACGCCTCCAGAGGCTGTGAGATCGTGCTCCATCTCCAATTGCTTTGTCAATGCTTGCATCTCTAGCAGGGGATCCCAACCGCTTGGCTTCCCTGCCCTCTAATTCCACACCATTGGCTCCAGTGTCCCAGCACCGGAGCAGCCAGGTGACAAGCTGTTCACCTATACAGCGACCAAAATCTTTTCGCACATCTCGTAGCTCACCCTGGTATAGGGTTCGGGTAGTTACTTTTGATTTTCTGACATCCTCATCTTCATCCTCCTGCACACTTGATGGCCCAGCCTCGTCTTCTCCACACCCAGACTTAGCAGAAGACTTTCTGCGTTCTAAACGACCTGAGTCTCTATACCATTTTTTCACCTTTTCTACAGGGGCAACTTGCACTGCTACAGCTCGCCTCTCCGACCCAGCCACAGGGTCTGCCACAGAGCTGTTTTGAACTGCCCTACCAAGTGTTTTTTTTTTTTTTTTTTTTCCCCCCAAATGGCCTAGGATATCTATCATCCTTTGTCAGTTCACTAGTAAACCAAACTCAGGACTATGGACAAGTAAAATTTGAGGACAGAGAATAGGCTTACACTGAAACTACCATCACTGGAAAGCTTGGGAGAATTACATCTACTGGAGAATCAGAACTATTATTTCTTCTGAAGCAGACTGGTGTGAATGAAACTTGTCAGGAAACAGTCAAGAAGTGAAATGTACAGATCAATATTCCATACCAACCAATGCTGGTAACTAATAAAGCTTTATTTGAATAATTTATGATTGGCAAATGTACGCTTCTTTCTTTGAAACTCCCTATAAAATATTGAACATTCAGAGGAAGGCCAAAAGTGTTTCTCAGGATAGAAAGTATGAAACAATCAAGCAGAGACAAACAGAACAGTGAGCAACAAAAGATGCAAAGCATCATTGATTTTGGTCACCTCTACAGTAAATTAAGTCTAGTCTGAAAGCAGACAAAGATTTTATTCTATTGAAATATGATGTTCATGGCAATAAAATGAGAGGGAGTACGTTCTCCTTTCCTACAATTTTTAATTATTTTTGGAATAAGTTTCAATTTTCTATTTTAAAACAGTAAGAAAGATGAAATTAATTAAATAATCTAAATTATTAATTTCTAATTTATGATTATTTGATTTTTAATAAAATTGAGAGACACACTCCTTTCAGACAGTCTTGTCATTTTTGAGCGTCAATATGTGCTAGTTTGGCTCTCTTTTATGATAAAAAAATAAAAACTCACAAATGTTAATTTTTTTGCATAAATACCAAGAATCTGCTCAAACTCTGTAAACACGGTCACCCTGGAATCTACGCACCACAAAAGATAACACTGCTGATAGACTTTCTGGGGCTATATCTGCTGTCTTTTTATGTTGAGAGAAAACCTCTGCTTAATTTCAGTCAAGTTCAGGTAATGCTGTGTGATTGTACCAGTATTTGAGGACTTCTCTAACCCTGGAAAAATTTAGATATTTAGATATTTAAATGTTTAGATATTTAAAGCAGCCTATGCACATGAAGAAAGGAGACTTATTTTTTCAAAAATTATTCAGCTGAAGCTGACAGAATCAAAATCTCCCTATCCTTCCAAAAGATTTAAAAAAAAAAAAAAAAAAGTATGAAATGGCCTATATCATTTGGGAGATATTTTATCTTCTTGCATAAACATCCATGGGACATGAAGTCTGTTCCTTTGCCACAATAAATGCATTGAAACATTGTAGAATGACAAAAGAACAAGTTGGAAAATCTGTATTTTATAGGAAAATACAGAATGATTTCTGTAGAAGAAAAGAATGATAACTAATGTCACTAAGAGTACAAATTCAATACAATAATCAAAATTGACAGAAAGTTAAGACTTAATTGCCAACGCATACAACGTCACATTTTATTATGCGGTATACTCCTGAATTGCTTTTGGAGGGATATCATGCCAATGTTTCAATCATAGCTCTACTGCCAAGTTTTAATTAGCTACTGTTCTGAGCAAAGCTGGCAAAGCAAACTTGAAACTTAATTTATCACTTTAAATAAGTAAGCGAATTCAACATACTGGCCAACTCATTAACAATACTTCTGTCCTACCACTGACATACACAGTATGTGCAATTAAATTTAGCATGAAATAAACAAAATTTTACGGTGTGCCAGATTTAAAGTTTTATATTCCCTTTTTTAAACACTAGGTATTAAAAAGTACAAGCAAACATTTAACAAGAAAATCACAGTCTTAATGAACTGCATCAAGACTTTCATTAAAGAAAAAGAAAGTCCATTAGCATTTAGTTTGTAAATGCATGTCTCCATATCATCTTAATTAGTTGCAGATAATCATTTTTGGTTTGGCCTATTTGTTTCTCAGCATGACTGGTTTATAGTGTTTCAAGATAACTCACTATTACCTCCTTCAGATTTGTTATAATTTAGTTAATTACAGCACATTGCTCCAGCAAGTAGCAACCTCAAGAGAACTAATCATCATATTATGGTTGTGTTACATTAAAGTACATGTTGAAGGTGTGCTGTGATTTTTCTGATTCTTTTTTATTACTGTCAAAATCATATCATACATTGTGAGTCTAACTGAATAGTTCCCATTAAATAAAGAAAAATAGAATAATAACTATTAAGAACTACTAAAGATGAATGGCATAATTATTACTAATCTTTCAGTTGCTTTCAGTTTGTTCATGTACTAAATAGAGCGGAACGGTCAGGTTGCCTTTTAAAAAATGTAGCTATAGGAAGTGATGGATGGAAAAAGAATTCAATAAAGAATCAAAAGTTTCTAGAGAGAATTTAGTTAAGTAAATGTGGTTTCAATTTGTTCACAATTTGTATGTGTGCAGCTGAAAGACAACTTTTGCAACACAGGTGCAAAGTTATAACAGCAAATATATGTATACTAGCTCTGACTAGGTAGTAGGAGAGAGATCTGTTACATAAAGCAAAACGTTTTTGCTTGTTTTTCTCTCATAACCATTGTCCCTAAGAGTCATAATTTTCTTAACAAGCAGAACTGTTAATTAAATTTAACATTACTAAGAATAAATAAGATAACAAAAGATGAAAGATCTTCAGTTTCATGTTAAAATCATGACTAATGTTAAATATTCACTAACTAATGTTAATTACTATAGTGAACTAATTAATGTAATGCGAAAAGCCTAATGTTCAGATAGATAAAGGTTTCATAGGAAAAAAGATCAAAGCAGTACATTATCCAGTTCACTGCTTATATCCCATATTATGTTCTTTTATTGTATGGAGATACAGATGTAGAACAGAGCAAGAGAACACACACAAATACCAAGGACCCAAACCTGAAAAGGAAGAAATGGGAACCTTCATTTAACCTTCATTTAGCACCTTCATTTAACTCCACCTAAAACTATTTAAGGAGGACCCACCTGCTCATTTGGTTGTTAGGATCAAGTGCCTCAGATTATAAACAGTGGGAAATTTGCATGGTATTTTTCAATGACTTTACCTAGTTGTGAGTAAATTTCTAGGTGATCCACTTTTAATAATCTTAAATTTTTAGACTTAAATTTTAGGTGCTAGTAGCTGCACAGGAGATAGTGGATGAATAAAGATTATAGCATTCAAATTTTTGGTTTTAATAAAATTAACCAGGCAGATTAACACCTCTCTCTCTCTCTCTCTCTCAAGCAATCACCAGTCCTCTATATTTGCATACCCTAACTCCACCTAATTTTGCTTACTAGAGAATTTTGTATTTTATCTTGCTTCAACAATGAGTGTAACGGCTGTACTGTAGTGTACAAACCAAGCATCTAAGTTCATGGCAGTTCCATAGTAGTTCACAAAGGGAAAAACAAACAAAACGAATATTCATCTGAGAAACACAAATACAGCAAACAGGGATGCTGGGAGTATGGGATAACAGTTCTCTACAACATCTAAAGGGTGAATACTGCATGTGCATGCATCTTTTTGTGTCAGCATGGGCAAGGAAAAATGTACTTTTGGAATGGATCCAATTTATCTGTCTCTATCCTCTTACAGAAATCACCCACTGCATTCTGTAGGACAGTCTCCACTTTCCTAAGATACTGAGGAATTTGGCTGCTTTAGATCTGCCCTCAAAAATATCACTTGAGCAGCACAAGAGAATGCACATTGGAACAAGATAAATATCTTCATGCAGCAAATGCTACATGTAGTACTGATGCACTCACAGGGGAAGGGTACGGAACCATGGTTCCCGTGGGCCCGAGCAAGAGCTAGCGGAGCAAGTCAGCAGAAGGAAAAGATTCTGTTTTATATCTGTATTTTGATGATGAAGACAAATGAGTACCTTGCTATTTTTGTCCTTCTTTGTCCTCCCCTTCCAAAACCCAGGTCAAAGAAGGAATAGGAAATTCCTGGAATTTAATCTTAACTCTGTCAAAACAACATATTTTTTTTTGATACAGTGGAGCTAGTATTTAACTTTAGGCATTGAAAAAAATGTTTACATTCCTCTACATTCCTTCTCTCTGCAGAAGCAAAATAAAGTCCAAGGATCACACCCTTGATTTCTGTTGCAACTGTTTACCATAGTACTAATAGCGATGTGTGATTTAGCCCACTGTAAACATTATAACATCAGACCTCACTCACTAAAAACAGCATTTAAACCCTCTATACATGCTACTGATAAGATCCCTACTGGAGAATTGCATGTATTACATTTAAGCAGATAAACTAGAAAGAGTTCAGAACAAAAAAAAAAAAAAAAAAAGTGCTGTAGAGCAACCTGTAGAAAACAGAACCTGAAACAGGGTCGGCATTCTGATGTACAGAAAGAAAAGCAACCACCAACTCTGGTGAAGACCTAAATATATGTAAGTGGTATATACAGGAATTTGAGTTCATTTAGAACAATAGAGAGACTTACTGGTAACACCGAAAAGTTTAGTAAAACAATAGCAAAAACAAACAAACAAACAAAAACACTTCAGTATCATCCAAAGAATTACTTTAAACAACTGAAAACTGCGTAAATCATCTTCCTGAACAGCATTGAAGAGTAAACTTGGCATTCATTGAAAAAGGCAAAGGATATGAAGTCTGTCCTTCTGGTAGAGAGAAGGAAAGCAATCTGCTAGATATTCTTTACAACTGTCCAATTACATGCTACTGTGAACTCCGTTGTTAAGTTAATAGAGTCCAGATTTGAAACCCACACCTCTAACAGCAAAAACAATGATTAATATTTAGCTCCAAGCATGCTTTTCATCAAAGCCCTTTATGAAAAGAAGTTTGAGTAACATGATCCTCTTGTTGTAAATATGGGAATTTACACACGAATTAGGTGGACTTGCTCCAGGTCACGCACCACTTTGATGACAAAAATAGAGACAGAGATAGCACGCATTTCTTCAGTTCTCCTGACGCAACACAAACATCACACACTATTTCAGATTAAGTTTAGTTATGACAAAACCATATTGACATGTGACAAACAGTTTTATCACTCAGTGCATATATCTGTGTATTTGGATCTAGCAAGTCTAATAGCTTAATGACAGATTAAACATTATTTCTCACACATCAAATGGCACCTTATCCAGAAGCTAGTGTGAATGCTATTTTTTTTTTCTGTTGCACAGCGTGTTTTTCTGAAACCATGTGACAATTAAAATTAACTTTTCTACCTGTGTAAAACCTTTGACAAAGTTACTGTGATTTTATTATGACATAGTTGGCTGTATCATTCAAAAAAGAGCATATTTTTTCTAGAACAACTAATAGTAAATTAGTTTTATAGTAACCCAAATCACTGGCAATTATATGTTCTACAAGATAAGTTACTCAGATCAAATGAACAACAAGGATCAGAAAACTATTTTAAAAGTAGATTCCATTGTGGCCAGAAGAAGGGATAGACACAAGAGGACAGTGCTGACTAAGAGACAAAGACATGAAAATTCACTGAGCTGGGGCAAGTGTTCACCATCATTGGCTTCAAACCATTAGAAAGCATTGTTGTATGAGATCTGGGCCAAACCAGGTGCAATAAGGGGTGTACAACAAGAGCACAGAGCCAGGTCTCACTCAGCACAGTCCTCCAAGTGAAGTATCTAGTCAATGTGTATAATTGCTGTGAGCCTTCTCTCTGAGCTAAGAATTGTGTTCCACACATGGGGAGTTAAAATCCAGCAACCTTAGCCAGGAGACACTTAAAAGATATTTGGGGATATCTAGAATGAAAAAGCACTAAAAGTATCAAGTCCTATAGCTTTCACCCAGCCACAACAGCAATTAGTGACAGCTCTGAAAAGAGCTTTTCCTAAATAAAAGATCTTTTTTCATTATAAATGCATGTAATTTTCACTTATTTTCAGTTCAATAGAAACTTGCAAAAAATCCCTAATAAAAAAAAAAAAAGTAATCTCTTTTTAAGACTAAGAAAAAATAGCAATATTGCAAGGTAAAATGATAAATATCCAGTTTTATAAACTCTACAAAGTTATAAATTTTTGAAACCACTCTAATGAAATTCAAGTGCCACAAAATGTGTGATAAGCATATTGCAGTGATTAGCCCAGCTGTCTATAGAACTCCCAACATAAATATTTAGGTTGGAATATAATACTACTACAAATTTAAAAGCAAACATTGAAGACAACATATTCCATCATCAGCTGAATCTTTGCAAATCTCAGCACAGGCAAAAATGAGGCCGTATAGATAATCATTCTGTAATTGAGTATTTTCTTGTTTCTACCTAGAATGGGATTATTATTTTATTTTACTTTTTTCACTGATGAAAATACCTGTAGCTATTGCCTTACGTAGAAATTGTATGCAAGATCTCACACTCTCTGGATCACAAAACAGCGATTAAATTAAAACATTTCTGCCATTGAATCTCCATGAAAACTGCAATCAAAATATTGTATTACTCATACAGTTATTTACATTCCTTATTGTATTATTTTTTCCACAGCACCAGTTGACAGTTCTCATGTATTTGCCTTTTAATAGCTGAGACACACCTTAACTAGCTTTCATTAGACTGCTGAAGCAGTAACAACAGAACTTCACCAAAACAGGCTGCAATACCTCTTCTGACACAATTTAACCTTGCATTAAGTTATTTGAGAGAATTTATTCCCTGTTGTTAAGTTATTGTCCTATTAAAGCAGTTGGGACACAATTTAACAGTTTAAATCCCTCTACATTTCTTTTCCATTAAAAAGAGAATATTTATTTTCAGCATTCATCAGGGCAGTAATCTATAACTCACATATAACCAGCTCTTTGTTCACTTTTTGTTTTAAATATTGTTAAAACTCTAGTTGCCCCAAGAAAATAGTTTGTTAGTCCCACTATGAATGCATAAATTGAATGCATAAATATTTCTTTTCACCTGAGCTACTCCTTTCACTAGACTTGTCTGGTAATTTAAAACATAATTAAAACAGATTAAAATTGTTCTTTTTTTTTTCAATTGGTGGACAAAACTGCCCTTGTTTGTTAAAATTTCTGACAGGCAGCATTCTTCTATCACTGGTTAGCTTATATCATTTTTTCCACAAAGGTAAACATCCACACCATCCATCAAAACATTTCTCTAGCCAGAAATAATAATAATAAAATTTGTAACAGTAAAAGAAAGATTTTAGTTATCAAATTAGGTAGGAATTCACAATAACTATTGCACTGAACCCCTTGAAGTGTCAGTGACTGAGGACATGCCCCAGCTAACAGATAAACCAAAAACGCAATAGAATATCTAGGCCCAGGCATTTCTCTTTGCTATGAAATTGTGAACAAAGCTTAACGTTGAAGGAAATGGACTGATGAAGAAAGAGAAAAACTCCTGAATACAAAACATTCTGTTAAATGACAAAAGGACTTACATCCAACAATTTCCTCTGATTTCTACTGAAAAAGGAATTGTGTACATTGAAGGCTATGAACAGAAGTACAAGCTTACTTTTAAGGTATCAGAAATGTGTTGATACGGGGTTCTAAGCAAAACTCCTACAATAAATACAAAGCCACACACACAAAAAAAAAAAGTGCTTGGCTTAGCGTTTCATTACAAACTGGAAACTCAGCCCACATTCACTGAAAGGTTCACATACATTTTGTGTGAACTTGGGCCAAGCTACTTCACACTTTCACATCAAGAACACTCAGATTTTGTGGGTTTTGCATGGTTTCAGTGTGAAATTGGGTGAAACTAATATTTTGCTTGGCACTCTGGTATCTATCCAACTGAATCCAAACACAAAGTAAAATTCAATGAGCATAACGGCAAGTAGACTAAAGCTGAAAAATGTATAAAACCACCAAGTTTTGCACAGCTATGAATGAAACCTCTTTTTCAGATCATTCAATAATAATCAAAAATCAAGGATAAGGTGTAGAAGTCCTAGTCTTTGAAAAACCTCTGTTCATTAAGATCTGAAACTGTTTAGTCAAAACTGGTACAAGCGTGTTTTGTGGGCAACACTGCTTAAATTGTACTGTTATTTTCACAGACTTTGCTTAAGTTACTTAAAAAGGAACTTAAGCTGGATTATATACAGAATTTTAACATCTAATTAGGAGTATTTGTTAATGCTCTCTGAAATAAAAGTTTCTATAGTTAATATAACTGTTTCTTGCAAGTAAGACATGAAAACAAGAGAACAGCAAGAAAGGAATGTGATTAAAAAGAAACAACAGAATTTGATTCCCTAGCGCTTAGTACCTTTCATGGATACTTATATCTATTAAGAAAGGACTCCAAAACGGCACTCTAATTTTAATAAATCAAAAAAAAAAAGTATATTTTCTGACCTTTTACAGCATTAATTTCACCTGCAGAGAAGAGTAATACAAGATTCAGGATAGGAATGCCTCAGTTTCATGCTTATAAGGTCATATGCTTCAAATTCTGAAATATTACAAAGAAGTACTGTAAAACACTTCCATAGACATGGAAAAGGAATACTAATTTGCAAAATGAAAAATGTAATAGATTTGATCCTACTGATTGAAAAAAAAAAAAATCTAAAACAGCAGTTCTACTGACCCTGCAGAACATCAGGGACTCTTAGACTGAGTTTATATATGAAATCTGAATATGTACCAAAAGGTGTTCTTCTCTTCCAAGTTAAAAGCATTGTGATATAAGGGGAATAGAAGTTATATCATTTAGGTTGATTGCTAACTTGTTTTTAGCTTTTAGAAATTTCTGGATTAACTGAGTTTGAATTTATGCTGGTAATCCATTCTAAAACAGAACTGATAATCCACTTTTAAAAATCAAAAGCATTTATTGTGTTATGTTAGTCAACCTGTATTAAAAAGTCTGCTTCAAGTTTGCTATGACTGTTCATACCTGTATCTAAGGCGTAACAGCTGTACTGGGTAAGGAAAGAACAGGTTGAATCATATCTAGATAAATTAGATGTTTTCAAAGTGACTGGGCATGATACACATCATTTTCCAGTATTACATCAAACCACCAATGAATTATCAGAGCCGTTAGTAGTTTTCTCCAAGAAGTCTTGGTAGACAGGAAAGGTGCATTGTGGTATCTACTTTTCAAAATGGAGAAAGGAAGGAAAAAGAATCATAGACCAATTGGCTTAATTAAATATTCCATTTGTGTCAGCTTTAAGAAGCCTGTTACATCAGAAAAGATTTACTTAGAAAATAAGTTACTTCCAAAATAAGACTGTATTTCAGTCAATGTGAACATTCAATTCTTCTTCACTTCTTGGTTTCAAGTCAAACAGCCCTGAAATAAGCAGTCCCTATTTAATAGTCACCTGCCTGGCTGGCTTCAGTCATCCGTGTAATGTTTTATCGAAACATTACAAAACCACAGTAAAAGGGAATAATTGTAGCAACAAATCATGCTGTGGCCATATATTTATTAAAGAACAGTTATGACATCTTTAACAATATTTGGACTACATATAAATTGTATTTATATAGTTATAATACTGGTATCTTAACATCAGCCCCAGTCATTGCTCCTGGTATTAACGCTGAGAAGCTTTCAATGGAAAAAGTCAATCGTTCATCTACTCAGAAAAGATGATCAAGATAACATTATAATTTATTAACATTATATTAACAATTAATAGATTGTTCTAATAGGTATATGAATAATAATGTCATATGAATAAACATACTGAAGAATAGTTGAAACAAATCTCTAATGAGAAATACCCTGAAAATCCTCTGCAGTTCTCTGAAAGAGATAACAAGCATGTTGAAGAGAGATCTGACCAATGGAGTTATCTTGGTCTTTGAAATAGCTTTGACAAGTTCCCTTATCAATAGATATTAAGGAATCTAAGCATCCATGAAAAAACAGAGAAGGTCTGTGCATTGACAATTACATGGCTAGAACTTAGGGAAAAGATATTGGGAATAAAAAGCCACAGTGATGGAAATAAGAACAACTACACTATTAAACATCCTAGAAACAGAAGAGACTCAATAGCAAGGTGCCAAAGTTACCAAGAATAATGTCATAGTTGTACTACAAGTTATACTGAATGTTGGATACACATTGAACTGTTATAATCCCACATATAAAACAATGGGATCTAAGCTGAACATTGCCCCTACAGATGTTAAATAGTAGGGTTATAATTAACCATTCTCTGAAAATTTCAGTTTACTGAACAGCAATCAAAAAGGCAAGCTGAAGATTTAAATTATGGTTAGTGAGGAAAAATAAAATGTGACCACCATTATAAAATTCATGGTTTGTCCTACCTCAAGTATTCTTGGCTAAGTATCTCAAAAAATGATATACAATTGGAGAAGTACAATAATATATGGAGCTCTTTTAATGACTAGAGGAGGTTTAGACCAAAAAATACATGACTAAGGTCTACAAAATTATGAGCAGCTTGCAGAAGGTAGTTTGGATCTGATTTTTCAGTACTACTTCAAATACAAAGCTAGCTGGTACAAGATTCAGAGGTGACAAATGTGTGTGACCACACAGTGCTTAGTTAAATTGAGGTCTTCCTGAATTGGGAACAATTTTCTGTATGTAGAACATGTGTGAAGAAGATACTGGTTTTAGATCATCTCTTTTAGTACTGGTTAGTGTGCCATGCACTCCTGTGTCGCATAGTAGAGTAGACTAACTCTTAGTCCTGTCCCTACTTTGCTCCACATTTGTATTGCATCTCCTTCCAAAATGCTAGAAAATGTCATGATCGAGCTTTAAGTCAGGATTTACACAAGCTTACTATAGATTAGTTCTCTTTACCCTGGATGCTAATCACTAGCACTTTTCTGTATAGCAACTGTACAACTTAGAGAACATTTCCATGGCAATTTGCCTATGAACATTTTAGCCCATTAATTTTTGTTTACAGGAACATTCAGAAAATCATATTCCATCTGCTTCTTCATCAAAACAAAACAACAACAAAAAGCCAAAACCGAAAAGAAGGCAGTGGGTAGAAAAAAAATGAGCACATGGCTTTCTGACCACCTCTCGTTGCCATCCATGAGCTGAGAGGATGTACTCTGCAAGCTCTGCAGAATGTAGGAAAGGTATTTCCAGGCAAACATGGTGACCAGTTTGCTAAGAACTGTATGCCCTGAAAATCAAAATTCACTTCTAAATGCTATAGAATGTGAGATATTCTGACCAGTATATATTATGGGAAGATTTGTTCATTAGAAAAAATATTTTCAGTAACAAAAATGAGAACAGGTAATTTTGAACTATATTATTATGCAAAATTACTTTTTAATCTTTTACTCTTTTTACTATTTTACTTTGAAGTTCTTGGACAAGTAAAATGAAATAAGTCATATTACTTCTGCTTACAGAGGGAGGAAGGAGGAAATCCAATTTCTACTATCAACCCAAAGAACTGGATGTTGCAGAGGTCAGTGGAGACAAAAAGCCACTCTGATCTTTTCCCTCCTGCAACAGACAGAGCAGTAGCACAGCTTCTTCAATAACATGCAAAGACATTAAAACCCTTTACTGGGACTTGATCAGGATATATCTGCTGAATTAGAAATTCTGCCTGCCCTTGAACTCTCCCTGGGAAAAGTTCTGCACACTTCAGACAGAAAGAGTACACAGAGCCGGACTACAATGGATGTTGTACTCATAGCCCTGAATAACTTCTACAAATGCCTTTTCTACTCAACAGAAACCGAGAAGGGGGAAAAATACTGAGTTTGTTTCTTAGTCCATTACAGTGCATCACCAATATAAGGTACAGATTGTTTCTTACCCAGTGGGTTCCTCCCTGTGCTTGCTTCTGACAGGTTCTTATCACTATTTGATTTTTTGGCTAAGTAACCAAGGGCAGCAAGAATTTTCATGCAACAAACCACAATGCACATTTGCACTTAACGTGCCTCACTGTGAGAAATGATAAACTGAGAAATGAGGGGGGAAAATGACATTGTGCTGTTAGATCTCTCCACAACAGCAATTACAGCAGGAGACTTTTCAAACCCACACCTACAGATATTTTCACTTCACAACTCTGAGTAGAGATTAAAAAGAGCAAGAGCCTCTCTCAGAGAACTGAAACAAACACAGATGCATGTCTTTATACTCTCATAATCATAGAATGATAATAAAGTACACCAGAGATAAATAACGCATCTTTCACCTTCAGGCAATCTGAAAGTTGAATGGAATTGCTGCCAAGCTGCTCCTTTTAAACACAGTTGTGAAAGAAATTGGTTCTACTATGCATTTGTCACGAGTGTTTCAATATTATGAATTCTCTCAAATACTAGCTTCCTAAAATTTAAGTGCAAGTGAATGGTTAAGGATTAGGATTTATTATTATTATTATTTTATTTTTTTAGATAATATATCTTAATATATCTAGACTGTAGCAAGGTCCCTCCACTCCCACTTCACTCTATCATTTTGAGCAATTATCCAAAATCTGAGACTGCACCATCTGGAAGGCAGTTTGCCTAATTGGTGCTCTCTCGCCTGTGGTACTCATGTGTCATGTGTTTTGCGATAACCACGTTCACAATTGGAATTTATGTGCATAGTACCTGGGAGGATTGTTTTACACTTGTATCATTTAAGTTCATAAGGTCTATGGGAATGAAGATCAGCATGATCAACTCTAAAGTACTTAAGCAAAGCAAGTTTAGTCTTAATGTCTCCAATTCTGTGAAGGAAGGCATGTGAAAACAGGAAAAAATATGGGCCACAACTGCTGAGAAATCTCTGTGTCAGCAGGGACTTCAAATGCTAATATTGAAAGGTTCCTTCTTTTTGCTTTTCCTGTGTTGAAATTTCATGGTAGTTTTATGAAACAGGTAGAAGAGGTAAGACGAACTGAAAGATTTACTAGCATTTTTGATATTCTCATTTAGATCTAGGATGTTCCTGTAATGCACTCCTATAGATCTATGTATACTTGTAACTGTATCTAATAGATACCTAGATTTATATTTAGTATGTATATACACATAAAAATGTATATACACATAAATCAGATAAAGCTGTACCTATATCCTTTAACTAACTGGAATTATTATTTTACCTCAAATATTTTAAACCTCAGTATCTAAGGCACTTAAGTGAATTCATCCCAAGTGAACTGCCACCATCTAAGACAGTGCAGCTCCAGAGAATATCCTTGAGGAAAAAGGGCACACTTATTCCAGTGCTTGTTCCCGTTTGACAAAAAATCAACATTTTAAAGACAAGAAAATTAAAATGATTCTTTGCAGAGAGTTCAGATAAACACCCTTGGCTTTAATTTATAAATTGTTGAACATTTATCTTCAGTGAGTTCTTGCTATCGAAACAATTATTAAGTAACACAATATTACTAGAAGTATAATTCTGATTTTTAGAATCATTTGGAAAATCTGGAGGTATCTTTTCACCAGCGTTTTCCAGTTCAACATTTTATGGAGATGATTTGATTCTGATGAAGTTCCCACCCACCCCACCCCCCCCCAAAAAAAAAAAAGTCAGCAGAATCCTGCTTTGATTTTTTTTTTTTTTTTAAACTTCCTTGCTGGGCTTCTGGGCTTCTCAGCAGTTGCATTCCTACAGTCTGCAGCTCTGTGTGTCAAAGATTGCCACAGGGTTGGCCTTCCAGTATGCAGTGTTGCACGAGTATCTGGACCTGCAATGCTCTTTGATGAAATCTGAGTTTGAGGAGCAACTAGATACAGGGATCAAAACTAGCTTTAAATCCTTCTTCAAATGCCTCAGAAAGAAAGAACCTGCTAGTGCATATAATGTTGACTGATATTCATAGTATAAAGACAATACTGAGAAAAGTTCTTTGCAATAATCTCATCCTAAGTGAATTCTTTGAATTGGCACACTGAGGAAGAAACTGCAGGGGTCCTGACTTGGGAAATCATCTGCAGAAGAGAATACAACCAACCTGGTAAACACTTACACACCACCTGATCCAGACAGTGCTCAATGACAAATTTTAACAGAACTCAGTAACAAAATACCCCAGCTATTTACATACATGCATTTTCTATGCATGTAAACACCTCAGCACAGAAATGCACACAAGACCAAGGATGGAGGGGTTACTTTCCCTCTAATCTCATGATTCACCTGAATTTTAGCTAGGCTGAGTTCTGTCAGTGTCCTTCCCATTTTGGGGGTAATCTGGCATAGCACATCTCAGCTTTTCTTTCGAGCCATACTCCACAAACCATTCCAATCTTCCCCGTTTTCTCAGCTCTCCACAACTTCTGTCTCCTGAAGAAGTAGTGGAATGGTTCCAGAGCTCCTCGCTCCTTGTTTCTTGACTTTCAATCCCCATCACATTATATAAGTATACTTTGAAATCAGTAGCTACATACACACACAAGTGCATTTACACACAGCACGAGGCTCTTCTGCACCAAACATTAATATTGCAGAAGACTGTAATCCATTGCCCTTTTCATTCCAGTCTTGATATTCTTCCAAAGTTCTGTTAAAAGACATTTTGTCATGTTAGAATTCCCTTATCACCGTTTACTTTCAGCTGTCCTCTGCATATATATTATGTCAGCCTACAATTAAATAATTAACTACGCACTAAATGCTGTATTCCTTCTTAAATGAATTTCAAAATTCAGATCTACTTTCATTTCTTTAAACACGGCCCAGCAAGATCTATTGTGATGACATATTTATTAGGAGCTCACTTCTCGGTGTGGATAGTCACAGCTACTGATTATGTACTGAAAAGTATATATGCATATACTACAAAATGTAGAAAACTTCATTGCAAAACTTCCCTTTAAATCACATAACTGCTTTCAAGCAATGAATTTTCAGAAAACTTTCCGGTGCTCAGTAGTTTCAAGTGTTTCAAGTGTTCAAGCCTTTTTGAGAATTTTTGACTATGAATAATATTACCCTAAGAGCGAATGTTTCCATTAAGAGGAAATAAAAACACTTCTCTTGCTTCTTCAGCAGTTATAAAAAATTACTCTCACTCAGCACAGGGAGGGAAAAACAAACCTTAGAATATAAGTGGCCTTTCAAATAATTGTAATATCTGCATAGCCTGTACTTTGATATTTGACAGCAAGGAGATGCACAAGGTCAGAGTCCTTGGTTGTATACATAAAGGGAAAGTTAAGCTCCCTAAGGAGGACAAAGCATCCTGAAATTGCAGAATAAGAAATAAATGACAAATATGAGAAAAAGAAAACAAGCAGGAAAAGGCAAATGCAAATTTTACACACACAAGTACCTAGTCTCCTCTGTCCCACACCTTACAACTATTGCAGGAAAATGCAATGCATTATCATTTGGATTCCAGACTCATTATTCTTCCAAAGGTGTCATGAAAAATATTCTGTAACTGCATAATTGGTTTAGCATTCTTTTCTTTCAGTTATTCTCTGCTTAAAATATATTGGCATTCCCCAGTTTTATCAGTTATGATTTTCTTTTCAGCTGAATTATGAGTGTTTAAATGGGTGGGGCGTGGGAGTAGTGGGGAAACTATCTGCATTTCACTGCACACTTCAGCAAAAACTCTACAGCCTAGCAAAACTAATGAACCCTACTCAAACAAATGTGATATTAGCCTAAAAAAAAAAAAAGTTTTTCAGTCAATTTTACTTTTACTCTACAAAGATTACTTTGAATTTTTAGTATAACTTCTATGGCTTTGGTGGGAGGCCTTCTATCTTCCACAAATCTAATTTTTGCTGTGGTCTGTTTGCTTGCTTTTTTATCCTCAGACAAACGAATAGATAAATTAAAGAAGATTCAATGATATTTTCTTTTTTTCTTTAAGGTCTTTTTCTTTAGATCTTTTGATCTGAAAATCAAAACTGCTTTTCTCCTAGGGTCTTCTAAATTTTCTTTAATAGTTCAATTATTTTTACTTTTCACTACGTAAGGTAGTATTGTATTTACATTGTTACTGACAAATTATGGTTACGTTTCCTTCCTGGAAATGGCTGCATTTCAGACATTAAACTTTGCTATATAACATGAAAAACTTTACGTATCTCTCATTAAGAAGGCATCATATGTAAATCATATGATTGCTAATTTGAATGGGTATAAATACTCAGAAAAATGTTATACTGGAAGAAATATACTCAATTTCCGGTGGTTGTTGTGGGATTTTCTTTTTTTTTTTTTTTTGGGGGGGGGGGTGGGGGTGGGGGGAGGGGTGATTGTTTCAATAATGAGAAAGAACTTTCAATATATATGAAATATCTGTGATAAAGATACAATTATAATTGGTTAATTTTTCAAATCAGCTGTCTCAGCAGTATATTTGAAGTCAAGTTTAACATTCCATACAATTTTGCACATGCAGTGCTCATTTTAATATGCTGCCATCACTGATAGCTGCTTTTGCAGGCAGCTGGAGTCCGTGTAGTAGTCCATGAAATGTAGAAAAATATACTCCCTAATTTATTCTCTTTAGCTTCACTGCAAGATTGTAAGACAAATTAGATTTTTCAATTCTCTCCAGGGAAAGCAGTGACATTTTCTGTTATCCTTTAAGCACTTGAGTAGATGAAGAACAAAGAATTCAATAAGCAGTAGTAGCTACGCAATTCAATATCTAATTACAAGTGCAGTATTTAGAAGTACAATGCTACTCTATTTTCTAAATTTTCCACCTAATGGCAGATTTTATAGGCTTTTAAATTTTAAGGGGTGGCCATTAAGAAGAAAGAAGAGCACTTCCTGAAATTAAATATTTTTTTTCTGTATTTCAAAGGGCTTTCTGAAACACGTATCCAGAACACTGAATATTTTCCTGCTGCTAATTGGATGAGGCCTCCTGAACTATCTACCCTTCTCTCTTCTACAGGATTTTCCAATGCTCTTTTGAATATGGTAGAACAACTCACCCCCCAAATTCTTTTTTGTTCCCCCTCCATAGAGTGAAATAAGAAAGTAAAATAAACAATCGAAAAAAAAGAAACAAAACACCTAAACAACTGTTCAAAAACATGGAAAAAGTCTGTGTAACATGCCCATCAGGGTAACTTGTCAAGCAGTAACAACATGGGGTTACATAGGCTACATACACAGAATAAGGAATGAACGTTAATTTTCCCTCCCACCTGAAAATTCCAGCTAAATTAAAGAGAAACTAGAAAAGTCGTGAGAATCACATGTAAATACATGTTTGGTTTCTCTTGACTTTTGCAATATTTTGAAACAGAAGCAAGGCTAGAAAGAACTTGTTCCCAAATTCTCTAAAAGTTGATTTTTGTTTACGATATGCTAAATATCTTATTTAAATTTCAACTTATAGGTTGAAGATAGTTTTTCCTCTTAGACTTAAGACATTATTGTTGGTAGTAATAGTACGGAAAGTATCTACCAGAAGCTAAATCAGAGTATTTAAACTGGAAGAGGAGGAGAGAGTAACTTTGTTTGTAAATGCTTCAGGACATTTTTTGAAATATATCGTTATTGTAATGATAAATTAGAGATATATTGTAATATTCAGTTCTAAAAGCATCAATTTGGGGGTGATTTCTGTGTAATTAGTAGTCTTTGCTGCTTTAAAAAGCTTATTATCTAGGAATATAGTCACTCAGTATTAAACATTTTCCTAAACTCTCAATTTAATTATTTCACTGGGCTGCAAAATGACAAAGTAGTACAGCAAGACTTATTATTGAGATGCATACTGTATTCTCAACAATTTAATAATAAATAAATAAATAAATAAAGACTTCCTGACTTCACAGTAGTACCTATGAAGGGTTAAATGGTAAGAATATTAACTTTCAATAACACCATCCATCTTTGGAATACCTTAAAAACAGTGATTTATTAGTCTTCAGAACACTATGGAGAAACCTCTATTCTTAGTAACAACAACGGGATTTTTTATTTTTAAACATCTCGAGGTGTAAATAGAATTACATGTGGGTTTGTATAAACTTTGGCATTCATCCCAGAGTTGAGCATAGCAGTCAGAACTCATAAGCCACATTTCTGTGACTGTTCTACCCAACTGGGCAGCTGAACTCCACCACAACCACTCTTTAACTTCCTGTCCTCAAAGAAAACGAGGGAGAAAAAAAGATGGAAGGGGCTTAAGGGTTGAGATAAGGACAAGGAGATCACTCACCAATCATCATCACAGGACACAATGTTTAAAGTATGAAAAAATGGAATTGCAGCATAATCTCTACAGGAGTCAAAAAAAAAATTTACTGCATCTTCCTCGCATTTGTGAGGAGCATCATATTTAATACATGACAATCACCTGAAATAAGTATTTTGACTTCCCAGTAATAACTACCAATATTTAATTGCCACTTGTTTACTGGCTTGACCCAGAGAAACTATCAACTTATTCTGCAGCAGGTGATAAAACTTTTGGTGCTCACTAGAGCACCTACTTGACATCTCATCATAATAGAAAAAAAATGCTGAATCTGCTGCATGAAGACAAGCTCATAGCTGTCACAGAAAATCCACAGGTTCTAACATTTCCCATTTTCCTTCCTTTCTCTTCCTACATAGTTCTAATAGTTCTATAACACAAGGAGGAATGTGCCCATTTGAAAGGTTATATATATATATATAAATATATATATATATATATAAACTGGTTTAAGTCCTGAAGAAACTAAAATTATTTTCCAACTGTGGGTGGAAACAGACATTCAGAAAACAAGACCCTCATAGCCTGATGCTCTACACAGGGCCAAAATATTAATGTGAAGGAGAGACAGCTTAGTGTCATTTACAGTCATGTTGAATGAGAATAATCAGAAGTGTGATTTAATCCAATTCAGCTTGAATGATATTCATTAGGTGGTGTATTTATATTGTTTGTACTTTGAATATTTTTTCCATTTTTACTTTGTAATGATTACACCACTAACTCTGGTTAGACGCCTAACAAAGTGAATGATATAGCAGGCAAAGGCAAACGTGTCTGCCTCCATCTCTGTGAAGCACATATTAGAACAGGAAGGGGGAGATTATGTTAAGTCATCTATATATAGTGCACATCAGCAGCAAGATCACAGCGCCACAGCCAGTTTGCTGCCTTAGGATTACCAGACTGTATATCCTGTATCAGGAAACATATTTAATAAATCTTCATGATTAACAAAAATTGTGCCACCAGACTCACAAAACTTGTTTCTGACTTTTCCACAGTCAGTCTTAAACAAAGATGCATGTAGCAGTTTCTTGATCTGCCAAAGCTTATTTGCATTTTGGAACGGCTAATTCATCTGATGATGAAAGGGAAGAGTGCTGTTATTTAGCAGCTATATCCTAGAGCATTTAGCTCATCTTCTGTGACACACTAACCGCTCAACCTGGTTGCACAAAGACTTAAAACAAGAGTATGAGAAAATACAAAGAGCAGTGTTCCACAAATGGGTGCTTTGTATTTTCCCTTTTTAACTGACACTCTTGTCACTTTCTTACAGATTACCTATTCAAAAATTTACCGAGACTATGTGATTTTACTATCCATGCAGGAGTCATTAGTTGAACTACAGGAATAAAAGAAGATTATTTATTGCACTCCATTAATGGCCTGCCAGCTATAGACTATTACATCCCTGGCATTCACAAGCATGCTGGATTGCTTCTCAAGTTCAACAGCAGCCTGAGTCCAAAGAGAGATCTGACTCTGAAAATGGGGTTATGTGAATGAAAAGTATGAATTTCTTCATCTTTGTAACTATGTTCAACTTTGTAACTATGTAACTGTGAGCAATACTGTTAATATTCACTGCCTGTATGACACAGTGGTAAAGTAATAAAAGACCCTCACCATTGGAATAGACAAATAAAACAGGCTCTGTGCCTTTAACTGGTACTTTGTTGCTGCTACTGCTAATGGAAGAAGTTGTACTGCAGACTGTAGTCCCAGAGCATAAATAAATATATTTGTGCTCCACATTTTAAATTTTCCTCATGTGAATCAGGAAATTCTGCCACTCAGAATCTGACAGTGAGTTACCCTGTGGCTTTTCTTTACCCTGACTTTGCCCAGAGAACACCGGGAAGCAGGAAGGGGGCAGAATGCCTTTATCATCTTGCTTTACTTGTCTACCTGCACGATCAAAAATTAAACTATATAGGGCAACAAACTTCAGAGTCCTTTCCTTATCCTGCCTCAACAGCATTGCTTACAGGAATTTATTGGTAAGAGTTATTAATAACAGCAATAGCAATATGCATTACAGCACAGAGATAGAATGTAACCAAAGGCATGTGCTAACTACATTTAAATATTGCAATTTATATAAATAACTTAGAAGCAGAAGTGAGTTAATGGAGTAGACATTAAAAGTTTTAAATTACCTTGATTTAAAAAATAAAAAATAAAGAATACTTTTGCAACAATATTATGAGCATGTATAGCTAACCAACACATAACCTTTACATTATGTGATATACCACCTATATCATCCATAAACCATATATATGGTTTATTTTTGTTTTATTTATTTTGTTCAGTTGGCTTTTTAATCTGGATGCCTTCTCTATATTTTTAGTGTGATTTTATATTATTTCCAACTCATTAACAAATCTTCAGTACCTCACACAAAAGACATATCAAAACTTCAAATCCGAAGAGTTATCAACTTAAAAAAAAAAAGGAGACGTGCAAGAAAATGCATTAAAACTATTAGGGTCTTCACCACGATATCACTCTCCCATGGAAGGTTTTCTGTATTATGCATGCTTGTCAATAAAGCAGCACACATTTGATCTCTCTACTTAAAAACTACTTGTCTTATTCTCATCTTCTGGGCTTTATAGGTGTAAATGACCTGTTGTTTCATGTTACAGAGCTATGGTAAAAATATTAATCTGCTTTTCATGAAATTATTTGCATTTCTCTGAAAGCAGTCTAAAAGTCACTACCTTAAGCATTCAAAATTTTTTCTGAAGTTGTTATAAGCTAGTAGTTATACCCCTCCTCCCATTTCCCCCACATGGGTATGTTAAATATGATGGATATGTTAAGAGATCTATATAATGTTATTTTAAAAATGGATACTACTAAGAATCACAACATTACAGGAGACTGATTTCTCAGGAACTATAGAATAGATACAATAGGTCTGAAGCCCTTGGTCTCTGGGAGGGAGCTCTTACAGCACTTCCATGTAGTCAATATTGAAATGAATGACACTGAAGCTTTCTACTCTGAAGCACTCACTGATGTCGTATTTAATAGCAAACAAAATCTTATCCATATTTTGTAGCCGTTCTGTATCTATAAAAAAAAATCCCATTGCATTACCAATTCAAACCTTTTATGCATCATTGCCCTTTTCTACTAATAGTTTTTTAGCACACTGACTTGAAACAGAAATGGTTAGACTGGGTATTTTAATTTGTAAATTGTTATTGCTCGAAATCAAAGCAGAAAAAGGTTAAGCAGTGAATGGTATGAGGAATACAAGGAAATATATGCTAGAACATCTTAAATTTCTACTGATTTCTTTTTGTTCATATGCACTCTTCATTAGAAGGTCACATTTTTCTTTCTATAGCAGCAATTTGTCTTTTTTTTTTCTTTGTAAAAACTATTAAGTTTCAAAATGGGAAGAAATTTCAGAAATGAAGGTGAAAAGTTTAGGTTTTGTCAGCAAAACTACTCACATATTGTTTTCCTCCTTTAAAACTCGATTTAGTGTTATATTACAGGTATCTAACTGACAATAAGCATTATGTTTCCTTTATATTCCACTGTTACTGTGCTTTAAATATACAGAGGGAAAAGAGCAGTAGTAGGAGAAGAATGTTTTGGTCTATATACTTATTGAGTCTGTGACTAAAACGATGTTCCTGATTAACACAATTTAAGCTTAGACCATTGTGCTAATTAGAAAGGATGAGAAAGTCTTTACATTTTTAATAAGAAATTAGGGGGGGAAATGTCACCTGAAGTGTAAAAAAGAAAAAAAATAATTACTACATAGTTCTGAAAAATGGGGACATTTTGGTCAATGCAGAATCAATTTTTTTTTTTTTTTTTAATTTAGATTTAGGCTAAACATAGATTGGAACTAAATCTAGACTAATTCTTAGATGAAACCAATTAAGATCACAAATCTGTTTAATTTATGAGTTGTCTTTTTCTTTAGGAAGAGATGACTTTCTTTTCAGAGCCTATAGCACAACTAGTTAGGGAATAAAATACTATCATGCCTGGAAGGATCATTTCTCACAGCAAATGCAATTCACAGAATCACAGAATCATCTAGATTGGAAGAGACCTCCAAAATAACCTAGTCCAACCTCTGACCTAACACTAACAAGTCCTCCACTAAACCATATCACTAAGCTCTACATCTAAATGTCTTTTAAAGACCTCCAGGGACGGCGACTCAACCACTTCCCTGGGCAGCCCATTCCAATGCCTAACAACCCTTTCAGTAAAGAAGTTCTTCCTAAAATCCAACCTAAACCTCCCCTGGCACAACTTTAGCCCATTTCCCCTCGTCCTGTCACCAGGCACGTGGGAGAATAGACCAACCCCCACCTCGCTACAGCCTCCTTTAAGGTACCTGTAGAGTGCGATAAGGCTGCCCCCGAACCTTCTCTTTTCCAGGCTGAACAATCACAGCTCCCTCAGCCTCTCCTCGTAAGACTTGTTCTCCAGACCCCTCACCAGCTTCGTTGCCCTTCTCTGGACTCTCTCGAGCACCTCCATGTCCTTCTTGTAGCAAGGGGCCCAAAACTGAACACAGTACTCGAGGTGCGGCCTCACCAGAGCCAAATACAGGGGGACAATCCACACATAGATTAAATCCTTTTGACCCGCTGCAGCTGTGCCTATGGGCATGCACTAAGTATACATCGATTAACAAACAGAATACCCTTTGCCTTTTTCTCAAAGATTTCACTCAAGATGAGTAGGACTTCAGAACCCACTGACATTGCCAGGTACTCCTCACTTTACCATAATGCTTACACATGTAGATTGTACCACTGATGCAGCAACCATTTCTTTTAGAGAGAATGAGTGGAAATCCAGTTTAAGCAAAGATGACAGGACAACTCAGTAAAAACAGGTGCTGAACGTGGATATCTACCCTCCTCATTTATTCCTTCAAAACAATGAATCAAATTATAGCTGCTTTACAATTTTTAGAAATATATATATTTTTCAACAGTCACACAGGTCACCTGAGTTAAAGTACAAAATTTTGCTACAGATTAAGTAGATGAAATTAAACAGGTAACTCACAACTAACCATTTTTTTCCATTAAAAAAAAAAACTTGGTGAATGTTCCAAATTCAACCATCAAGATCAAAATCTTCTCTGTTCTTTGAAATGACACAGTCAGTGCTCTATAGTCTTCAATGGAAAAGAAAGCTGTTAAGATATCATCTGCCCTATTAATATTTTTCCCTCACATTGATATAGCAACTATAGAACAGGAACATAAGCAATACCTGAACGATCTGGAGGAACTCGTGATATCTATTTTATGATTTTGAACCCATGTATTCTTCAACCTTCCCATTAACATATTCTCAGTTCTTTCCTTTGTTATTTTCTATTGTTATAGTAACTGTGAGATACATAGTAGGAAGCCCTGGAGTAAAACCAAGAGTTGTGATCAAGCTGCATTCTAGGATGTACAGATGCTAACATGTCTGCATGAGGGCTGGCATGCCATCATTGCAAATGGGAACGGGCTAGTGTCCCCAGCCCAGGGTCTTGCCTTGTTGATGTCAGTTACAGTCAGGACCATATATTGGCACAGTTAGCAGCACACACTAGTTTCAACATAATTTGTCTTTTTTTTTTTCTTCAATACAATGCATGAAGTTGTACGCTCTGGAAGACAATGTTCCACTAGTAGTAAGGCTATAAATTTACACACTTACTGCAAGCACTACATAGATGAACTCACAAAATAAAAACCTGTTGAAAATATTATTTGAGAATGCCCTGTCAAGTTTAGAAGTTATGTGAAAAACCACTGGTTTTATCTCCTTTGTTATCATACACAACAGAATGGTGTATTTGTTTAAATACAATAAAATACCAATATTATTAATTGGTTTAGCAGAAATAGCTAATTGTAGACTGTTGTGATATTTTTTCATATTAAAACTGATTCAGTTTTTGCTTATCAATAAGCCTATAAAGTGTAGACTTCCAATTTAGATTAGCCTAGAATGACAGAGACATTCCATGCATATGCAGCAGCACAGCTATTAAATTTTCATGAAAGTCCAAACGGCCCACATAAATTATTCTCAATGCAATACCACCATGCCATAAAAGAAAAAGTGAGGTTTCCTGGGCTGTAAAATGTTTCTTTTGTTTCTTATATATCACAGAAGCAATTTCACAATAGAAAATAATGAGGTTGGCAACACAATAGTTCTTGCTTTTAAGGAAATTAAAAAATATTTTTTAAAGGAAGTTGCCACTCTACTTTTTTCTTTGTAGCATACATGATAGCATATGAATATAAAAAGAAACTTAAAGTTATCCATAATACATATTGAAAGTCAGAACCCATATGAGCTTTGGGAATCTTTTAGCTCTCCTCTTTCTTGGTCTTCCCCTACTTTATAAGGGCATCTACAGTTCATCTTCTAGAACTTCTGAAGATGTAGTTCCATTTTTCTACTCCAATTAGAAAACTATGTTGTATTCATAACTAACACACTAATAGGGTTGTAATCAAATCTAGTAGGTTTTGTTTGTTTCATTACAAAATACTAAGAGGCTATGGTTAACTGCTACTGAAATAAAGTAGGTGAAACACTGTGTGGTAGAGAAAAAACATAAATGATTACTGTAGTTGCCTTGAATGTAATAGCATTCCAATATTTTGCAATGGGTTTTGTTTTTCTAAAAGGATCAAATCCCTTGCTCCTTGACAAGTCTAACAGAATTGAAGGGCTACATCTAGAAGCACAAGTCCCTGTTTAGTTCTGTAGGCCATCAGTACCATGGTTGGTACCATGGTTTTTAGTTTTGTGTTTTGCTAACAATTCTGTTTTCTTCTCTAGATAGCAAAGTAACTTTCATGTTGATCTCTCTAATCTTTTGTTGATTAATCAGATACATTCTAAGGATGAAAGTTCAGGTAATGTATAAAAACTTCATAAGACAATCTGAAACTTCTTTCATAACACACTCTTTACTGATGACTCAATCATGTGCCTGAAATGGAGATAAGGTTCAAATCCAACATTCACATGGACTGCCTGAAGAAATCTAGGATGAAAAACATTACTGTAGATCAGAGACTTGAAATGTATTCTTCCATACCACAGGGCAACGCTCTGAACTATATACAACAAAGGCTCAGAAGTGTTCTCTATGTTTGCTGTTTGGGACAATTCAGAATGAAGAACTTACAAATCTTGACAACTGCTATGAGGTACATTTGTTAATCATCAGTCAGCCCTAAGCATAAGTGAAATATATGTTTCAATAACTAGAACAACAAAGAGTACAAATCAACAATCTTCCACATGTATTTATAAACTAACTAAATGATGCTTATGAAGGTTCTCTTTTCAAGCCAATGGAAAATAGAACAGAAGATAACCACATATTTCCTCTGTAGAATGATGTATATTTAAATATGGCATTTAATACCCCCTAAAATAATTCAAAATGTAAATAAACCCCACCTAGTTAGCCTCAAAAAAACAGACCGTCTCTAATTCTCTATAGATGTTTCCATATTAGCAATGTTCTAATACATTCCACTGAAACTTCTAACAACTGTGATAATGCAAAGTAACTAGAATAATTTGGGTTCCAAGATTTACAACTAACTTATTGCTAAAGAAAAATGATTATGCTCTCAGAATGCCAGAAAAGGAAAGTAATTCACACGAGAGAGGGGAGAAAAACAAAGTAAAACTTCACTCATTTTCTGTTTTCATTTATGAGATTACTTTTCAAAAAGTGCCATCATGATTCTTCATGTTTCCGGGTTTCAAATGACCCTCAGCACAGGCCTTCCGAAAGGTTTGAATTTTTCAAACTTCAAGCAGAATTAACTTTTCTAATTATTATAAGGAGGCCAATATAGCTGGATTTGCTTTTCTTTTATTTTCAGCAAGCACTGGGATCTTCCATCTACTTGCTTTTAAGTATTATTGGACACTTCTGAAAGGGCGGCTGGTGAATGAAAACTAAAAGGTCACCTCTTGATCATACAGCCAGATTGCGGCTGAGTGAACAACCTCACCTTACTCATTGCACTCCCTGTCTTGGGTAAGGTTCAAAACCAAAGTGGAGCACAAGACATGTTCTGAATAAGTTAGGTTATTAATGTCATTCTGCTGTAGTATCTAAATAATCTAGAATAAATCTGACCTCCACACTGCATTGGCTAATAGAACTCTTTTTTCTGTTCCCATTCTGCCATGTTTATGTTATGAGCCATAGGAACACTAAGTCCTCAAAAACACGAATCTATTTGAAATAATGTAGCTCCCTCCTAACTAAAAGGAGCTCAGATGAACTGAGTTGTATCAGTAGGAATAATTTATTTTTGCTGAGATCTATTTTGAAATACCCCTCAGCATACTAAGGAATTCATATGTCAGAATTTAATCTTTTATATTATGCAAAATATTTTCATTCCCTTTGTGGAGAAGTTAAAAAAAAAAGTTTCAAGTTATATAGCTCACAACAGTAAAGCCTTTAAGTCTGATTTTCATTTGCTCTTTAACAAGGTAAGAAGGCCTTAAAATAGGCATAAATTCAATTTAACAAAATGCCTGAATATAAAGCCTCAGTGAAGTTTCCTGTTACAGTATCAAGTTAAGTGTTCACAAACTTACCAGCTTCTGTGAAGCACCCAGAGATATTAAGTCTTAATAACTTCAGAGAATGTGACATTTTGGTGCATCTAAAGTTAGACAGGAACTAAACAAGTGCTTTGGAGACTTACATTTTAGGCTTTGCAAGCCTGTTTCACATATACCCTTGCATGGGTCTGGCAAAAAGTAATACATAAATAAATAAATAAATAAGCTTTAATCTTCCAAATTAAAGGGAAAGGGAAATCGTATTTAGCTCATACTAGAACTCTAGTAACACCCTACCCCCACTCTCCTTTTTTAAAAAAAAAAAACAACTAGAAGAATTCTTGTCTTTCCAAATGCAATAAATTGTATAAGAAGTGATGTGATGAAAAAAAAAAAAAAAAAGTAATCCATAACAATGTCTCTCGTACATTGTTGTGTAAAATTGTAAAACTGGAAGCAAATATTCTACTTCAATTTTACAGATCCAGGGATCCTATTCTAATTTCCTGCTCCTTTCCTTCAGCTTTAATATCATTCTCTCTTTTGTGCTTAACCATCAACAACCCTCTTGCTTTAATCTTTAAAATGAAATTACTTGCAGATAAAATAATTTTGTTTTAGTGTGCTTTCAGTTTTCAGGAAGTTGCCACTGGCTTTAATAGAAGGAAAAATCTGGTTTCATTAGCTATAGTGAAATTTGAATTGATATTTTTTGCAACGGCAAAAATGTTATGCTTGAATAATACTCCTGGTCAGATACTTCCAACATCTGCCATATTTTCCAATTTGCAACACTCTTCCTCCTCACTGAGTTGTGACCAGAAACATCAAGGTTATATTTCTGTTTCTGGGTACTTTTCAGAAGATAATGTTCCCATTAGCGATGTGGTTACTCACCAGATAGAGGCATCAGGTGCAATTGAAGTGGGAAGTAGTCGATAAAACAGTTCCAGGCTTTGCTCTCCTTCCCAACGCTTAACTGCTTGTACCTCATGTTCTTCTCCTTTGAGTTACAAGTTTAAAGTTATTTCCAGAAGTGAAACACTGGAACTACTCTTTAGCATAGGCACCTGCAATGTAAAGTGTTTTATTTGTTAAGAACTTATGGATACCTCCAGAAATAATATATAGATGACCTTTACTAATACGGGCTCACAGGACCTGAAATTTGATAAGACCTTCAATATTTTCCCTCTCACATTCAGTTATAATTCCTTCTGAGCAGAACAAATATGAAAGAGGGAAAAAAATCAACGCAGAGAGTGCTTTTATTTTTAAAGTTTTGATTCAAGCTGTTACCGTATTTTTTAAGAATAAAACGTGGAATAGGAACAGAGCTACCTACATAAATATAAACTGCACAAGAAGGAATTATTTTCTCATGTAAATAGTGTTTCACACTTTGGTGGACACATTTTAAATGCAATTTCAAAAATTTTAAAAAACATGTATAACTTCAGCATCTCTTGTCAGTAGCAAGATCTTTCAGATGTGAACCTAATGCTTTGAACACATTCCATTTTACAGTGCTTTTTAAGTTTAAGAACAGCATGAATGAGATGTGGGTATTTTTGAATGAATTAATTTGAAATATGAAATAAACTTTTTTCAGTTAAAAATTTAGTCCTTAGTATTACCTGGCACAAATATATAGAATGATTACTTTTGTTCTCAAATGAGTTTAGGGACTGCTATTTCAGCTGCCAGTACTGTAATACAGATATGCATTTTGCTGATAAGTATTCTTGCAGTGACCCTAAAATACAGCAGCTTATTTGTCAGTTGGTTTAAAAACCAACACAAAAACCTCATTATGACCAGCTGAAGTACAGAAATTTCTGTATATGTTGGTTTTGTTTGTTTGTTTTCTTGAGAAGTCAAAAGTTTTCAAATGGGAAATAGTCACTTAAAAAAAATAAAAATCTATTTAGTTCAGCTAAAAGACCAACTTTCTATTGCAAAGCATTATGGAGAAAGATTTTTCAGCCATTTCTGAATGTGTTTGAAACTGCTTTCTATTTAGTATTGATATTTACTTCATGACAGTAAATTATGTTATATTAAAATGTAATTTTACATTAGATTAAAGCCGCATCTGTTAAGCAGATGTTTTTATAGACATAAAACTGAAGATGTATAAATGGAAAAAAAATAGGAGTACAGTGGAAAAAGAACAAAGTACTGTAAAAGTTACTCTTGTAGTCAATGTGATAAACTAGCTCTTCCAAAATGAGTACAAGGTCTTTTTCAATTTCTGTCTCTAGCACCAAGGGACAATTGGACTAGGTTTCTTATCCACAGCCATATAATCAAGTGGTCTAGCTAAAAGCATATGCAATATTTCACAGACACTACAGGAACAAAAATTAAAAGTTGAAATTTTATTCCTCCTTGAGAAAAGGGAAACACTGCTTCCAGGCTCAGATCTGCCAAATGCTCAAGACACCCATCAGGAGTACCAGGTGCATGCGCCAAAAAAATAGAAATTCCATTTCAACCATGTCACTGGTAATGAGTATCCTCAAGAACTAGTCCTCACCTAGCGCACACATAAAAATTGCCCAAAGTAATAAATGGTACTTTATATGCAGTTTGAAAGGCACGTTAAGGTTTCTACATTCAATCATAAATACGTTTTCATGGTTTATAAGATATGATTAACAACAAGGCAATAGCTAATGACTTAGAAAAGGATTTTTTCCCATTGTTTAGACCACTGTATTTACAGAAAGTTAAGACATCGGCTATAGTCTTGAAAAAACACCCTAATGCAAACAGAACTAGGAATAAAAACGTATGTGTTCTCTTTGGATGTGAGGCTGTATTAGAAGTTTTCTAAAGCATGCATGACATATAAAATCAAGCAAACTAGCAAATATGAGAGGCTCTACTAAAAAGACAAACAAAAACAAACAAACAAAAAAGCAGGCTATTGTGCAATACTCTGACATATTATCCAGTTATACTCTTTACTTAGGTAGTCCAAAACCAAATCAATACGAGCAAATTCACAGAAACAAATTGATATGAGTTTCCTTCAGGTTTACAAAATCACTCATCAGGAACAGTGTTAAACTATCGGTATTAACTCCCAAGCTTATTTTTCCACAGAACAGGCAGCGATAAAGGTAGCCCAGCCTTTCACTGTGCTGTGAGGGCACCTCAGCTCTGTTTAAGAGCCAGGAGCAAGAATAGCTTTTTTTTTTCTCCTCTCCAAGCCACTTCTTCACATCCTCACTGCAATTGCCAGGAAGAGGTGACAAAGTACAGGATGGGATCACCAGGCTAACTACCAACCGTACAAGACCACCCACTACCGCACCGAGCCAAGCCAGCAGCTGCCTGAATATCACAGCACTGGATCACACCTAGGATGAAACAGAAGCACATGTCAGCCAGTAAATTGATGGAAACTATGTCATGCTATGGATGGGTGACAGCAGGGAACTGTTTACTTAATTACACTTTGGGGAAGTGTCCAGTTGACTTTTTATGGGCCAGATTCTCAGTTTGGTTTTATTTAGACACCTCCCCTCCTCTTTTTTTTTTTCTTCCCGCATTCCCACATACATATTTGAAATCTCATGGTTATAACAAAGTAGCGGGGCAGTCACAGGTAAGTCCATAAAAGCAGTGGAACACCCTGTAATTTCCATGCCTTACATGCACACATAAACACTCAACCCCCATACATCTGAGATGTCTGAAATCCTTTTCACCCTTTTAAAAAATTACCCTTCCATCAGCACCAGCTACAATGTTTCTTTTGTGGTTCTGGCAGCTACTATTTTCTACCCCATACCATTAGGTATCCAGAAATTTGGCAGTCCTTACTGACATCTCCTGAAGGGCCTAATTTTCTAGGCATTTTCTGAGCTTACCTAGCATATAAAGTTCAAACTAAAACATGCTGGAAAATGGCGTTGTAACCATGTTCTACTAACTTTGGCCCAAAAGTACCAAGTGTTATATTATAGGCTTCTTCAGCACATGGACATAAACCAACTTTTCCCCTAATCCCAAATAACGACCCAACTGTGAGACTATGGGTATTTCCTCCAGTTGAAACTGGTCTGCCAGATGCACAGCAGTATAAAACTTGTGAGAACAGAAGAGCAGGTAAGAGGGACTCTCCACAGCATTGCCTGCTTGTCAAGAAATAGCAGAAAACTCAGCTCAAGTACCACATCCCTTTGCTTGCTTTTGTGTTGCACAATAACTAAAAATATAAAACAGAAATAGATAAGAGTAGAATTATATATAGATGAAAATAGAAACAATCCACAGAACATTAACTAAAACCATGGGATCCTGCGTTTTTTGTCAAGCAAGGATCAAAGATAAACATACCCTAGCTTGTGAATCTATGGCCATGAGCTAGCTACATGAAATAGCAGAAGTAACTCCAGGGTCAAACTATTAAAATTTTCTGGGTTTCCCTACACACACCGAAATAAAAAGCAAAACCAACAGCCATGTCTAAGAAACCCCAAAGTCATCACTATGCCTTGTCTTCAAGGAAGTTGTCTGCTGTGGGACATCCTTTGTCCCCTAATTTCCAGGCAGGAAACCAGCCTGGGATGTGCCATGCTTCCTTCCAGCAATATCCTCAACCGCTCCATGTGGTATCAGGATTTGGAGTGGAGAGTGTTGCAACAGAAAAAGTGGTGCATGTTTAGATTCTCCCTTACACAGAAGAGGGATGCAAACGTGGCACACATTTGCGTCAGAGAAATGTTTCCAGGAACTGCTGTTGAGACACAGCCGCAGTAGCCAGAGATGTAAGCAACTTTACACCTCAGAGAAAAGATGGAGGGAATGATCATCAGCTTTGTAAGTACCACCAACTGAAAGCTGGATTTTGAAACTGAACTACTCCTTCTGATCACATTTCTTTGTATAATATTTGAAGAGGTATGTGAGATTTTTTTCCCTTTCCCCGTCCCTTAAACGTTGGTCTTCATGTTTCTGAGTAACTAATTAAAAGATGATTTTTTTTTTCTTTTTATATCCAGATTTTGAGTACCTACATAGAAAAGATAGGAAAGATTACCTCCCCCCAAACCTTTATGCAAACAAACTTGCAAAGATGAGTTCTTGAGGATTCCTTTTAACTCTAGTATCTTGGCAATTAAAAAAATAATTAAGCAAAGCAAACAAAGCAAAAACTACTTGGGTGCCATAAAAGGCTAATTATAAACTACCTCTAGAGAACATTTAATTCCTGTGGCTTGATTTCTGACAGTTTCTTTTTAATCTGAAATTTGAAAAAATACCTGTAACCCGTCATGTTAATCGTGGTTCCACTTCTGAATGAGGATTCGATGTTGAATATTTCTAGCAAATAAATATAGATGTCTTCCAAAGCTATTTCAACAGCACTTCTACAACTTCATCCACAGCATTTCTATTCATTAGAAGTAATCTTCAATTCCTTTATTCCTGCTTCCGCCTCACACACATATACTATATAACAATTACTTTGTGTGATTACTGCTGAAATCCACAGCTCCATTTCATCCCCATACAGGACAGTCATTTTCATCAACTGTTCTTAAGCTCTATCATCAAATACTACAGACTTGCTTCCAAACCTTAAATCTAACTATACGTTTAATTCAGTCAGGTAGAAATCAATATTCTTTTCTCCCTCCTCTTCCTACTGTCGCAAGAAAGTAACGAGCTTCTTAGAAGTGGTGAAGGGATGAATTTGCACATATATTACTTAAATGTCCAGAGAATGCCTAAGACTGGTGAAAAGTGTGTATCGCTTTCCCTTTTTGTTACAATTTTCAAACTCAACAACGAAAGCTCAAGGAGAGCATTCAGAGTGTAAGGGTAAGAAACTTTTACATGAGACAAAAAGCAAATACGATGTTCTGAAGAGCTGAGAGCAACCTGAAGTGTCATGCCACACAACTTTCAGAGAATATACAGCCCTGCAGGAAACACCTATTTAATTAACTTGATTCTGAAGAAAAAATATTTACACTTGAAATCAAACAGGCACTACACAGATTCAGAACAGTAGCAGTCTAAACTGGGATCATTTCACTTTCTACCTACCTTTTTCTTCTTTCTTTCTATCCCCTCCCCACATCCCCTTAGGCATCAATCCACCAACTGATATTTCTGCCTCTGTGTTTATATGAATGTTGTGTCTCTGAATATAATAAAATCTAAAGAACACTGACAGAAATAATCTGTAACCCTACTATTACTTGTTTTTTCATGCAGTCTCTTTCATTTCCAGTCATATAAAATCATATTCAATCAGATCTGAAGTTAAGAGATGGTAAATAAGGATTGTTCAGGCCCTGAATCATGACAATTGATTTAAACTACATGAGAGAAAAATTTGAAAACAAAACCTGTACCAGACTAGATTCTCTATCTGGACTAAAAATACCTAACAACTTTAAATATTAATTGATTGTTAACTTTAATATGAACTTTAATGTCTTGGATGCTGAATTTACCCACAGGAGAGCTTTGTATTGAAAATTTGCCCATTTTCTGTTTCAGAAAGAGAATTTTTACAGGCAAATTACTAAAACAGTTAACCATGCTAGAAATGCATGCATTATATTTAGAAGCTTTAAAGGTTTTCCATAGGTGACCATGCCTATATCCTAAGATTTTGGTGAAGTTGCTTCTCATTCCTACAGCTATACGCATATCTTAGAACATTTTTTCATTAAAAGCCATATCAACAATCTGATTACTTTTCTGTAAGATGAATCATTGTGTAATTCAATGCAAGCTTTTCTGATGGCTATCATTTTGGCCCTTTTGTAAACAAAAGATGGAAAACAATACCAAGAAAGGTACACAATGCCAAACTGCTATGAACATAACATCACATATATATATAAAACACAAACATGATACATTTATATATCTGAACGAACATACACCTATATGAATGACTGCAGTATTTCTAACTAAAAGTTGTTTTTTGTGATTGTTTGTTTTGTAGAAACAAAAAACAATTGTGAAATGAAGAAATGCCAACAGGACTTTTCTTTAACAATAACTGAAACAAAAATTTAATCTAAAAACACTAGAAGGGTCAAAATTCTCTCAACAATTTATTTTCAAAACACCACCCATCTTACTCACTGTTACTGCTACTCACTGTTAACAAAGATAAGGATACATATGGATATATAAGATATATATGGATATATAAGATATATAAGGATATAAATACTATATGTAGAATATAGTATTTACAGCTGTGATGAAATAGGACAAAACACAGTACTAATTAAGCCAAGACAGAAAGCACTGAATATGCAAAAATATATTAGCTAAAATTTCACACAGTTAAGAATATGACTGCTGGATATTTTGGAGAGAGAAAAGGTTGGCAAATAATCCAGAAAACAAAACAGAAGTTCTATCTACATTAAAGATAGAAATGAAAACTAAAAGTAGACTAGTTAACCTGTACAGCACTGAAACTACTTAAATTATTTCTGCATACAGGTATAAGACAATATTTTAATCATACAAGAAAGCAATCTACCCATCTAAAACAGAACAAAACAGAACAGGGAGTGTTTAAGAAGTGCTGTGGAAAATAAATGCTGAAGGTTTAAAGAGGCACCATCATGATTCATTTCATAGGAATGCAAAACACCTTAACAAGTTGCTTCCTTTGTTAACGCTTTTGTTTTCCTATATTCCTTTTCTAAGACTAAACTAAAGCTGTATGTTCAAGAGATGACAGTGCAGTGTAGTCCTGGATTTGGATAACCTAGACACAACCCTACTAAAATCAAGAAAGAATAGAGAGAATTAATGCATAACTAAATAATTTACAATAGTGGGAGTGATATTTATGTGATTATTGTAGACAAATAACCAACTAGACTCCTCCTGGAAAGGGGAGAAAAAAAAAAAAAGAAAAAGGAAGAGGAAGAGGAAAGAAAAAAGAAGTCAATATTTAATATTAGTACAGTGAAAAAGCTTTGCTTCAGGGTTTTCAAAAATTAAACTGACAAAAAAAGCCACTGTCATTTGACAATAAGGAATCTATCAACAAGTTTTAAATGTTTTACTTAATCCCTTTTCATCATGACTTGTAATTAAAAGGTTAGTTTGTTTCTAACAAGTCTGGTAGCTTGCAGCTTGTAGTTTTCTGAAGCTTGTTCAATTAATACTGCATAAATGTTATCCAAAAATGGGTCAACAAAAAATGTTACTCCCATATGGTAGGATACTGCTTAGAGAAACATCAAAATAGAATTAAAATACTGATCCAGTTCAGCTACATTTAAACTCTTAAGCATTAAAACAAAGGAAGATTATCCTTTGCATGGAAATTTAAAATCAAATACAGCAGATACTTGGGCAATGAAGTCATTGAACTAAGGACAGCTGTTCAATTGCTTTAGGCAAAGTGAGACAGTAACACAGCAAAATGATATGATCCAGAAAAAAAAAAAATTCAGTGTGAATAACACTGTATTTAAAGTTGATTTTTAAAATTGAAACTGCAATTAAAACAAACAAACAAAAAAACATAAAATGATAACCACAGAACCTGTGCTTACATGTACAACAGGTTGTTATAACAGTTGCAATACTTTGAAAAATTGACCAAAAAAAGCAATCATCAAAAAAAACAAATGCAATTAGCAAAACCAAGACAGATCACCAAAAGACAACCAAAAAGGCCTAACATAGAAGACTATTTCATGTAAAGTTTGTAATGACATTAATGCTGTCTTATTGAAAAGAATGCATGTAAACTGATGAAATCCAAGCTGTTTGAAGATCACTGTACTTACGAAGACATGCTAAAACAATGAAAGGAAATGGAGGAACACTATTCCTATAACCACAGATATTTAATTAAAAATACGGTTGTTTGCTGATTTGTATCACTCTACTACAATGAATTACGTTAGGAAAGCCAAAGGAAAGTTACCAGTCATTCATGAAAGCAGCCTACTTCTCCTTGTGCAATACAAACAGCTTCCATTGGCCTTACTATCAAGGATGAGTGAGAGGTTTCAGATACACAGTTATTTTCCTTTGAACATTTTCTCTTTGAATATGATTTGAAATATCAGCTAACAACAGGGACATAAGTTTTTGTACGTACTGTGTGGCAAAGACGAGGTCAAGAGTGAAATGAGTTCTCTACATAACATTTGTATCAGCAAAAGCAATTGTTGAATTTCTATTATAAGATTATTAGATGAATAATAGTACGAAAATTATTGTCCTGAACCTGTTAGGTCAGCTTTTGCTATTGCTTACTTTTAAAATCAATGAAGAGTACTGGAACACAAATGACAATGCATCTGATTTTAGAGACTGTGAACTTCTATAATTACAACTGATGTCAGTGGAGTCTAATATTATTCAGCAACAGAAAATAATCCCACTTCATTCATAAACAAGATTCATCTCTGTTAAGTGCAGACTTTTATCAAAAAGTTTTAAAACTTACAGATCAGTAGTGATAAGAAATCAATTGTGACTGATAGCACAGAAGTCCCCATATTCCAAATAACAGATTATTCTGAAAACGCATGACAAGCCTAAACGTAAATATTTTGATCCTGAAAAGCCACCATGCAAAGACACAAGTCATTTTATGTCATTATCCATGATGTTTTGTAATTAGATCCAACCTGACTAACAGAATTGTAAAAGAAATCATTTCATCCTATTCCAAATAATATGTAAGAAAATACTGACTTTTCAGTCTATATTTTAAATGAGAACACTGACACAAAAACATGAGACTATTGCCTAAACCTGGATATAACGTTAACATTTTCCATTCCACAAGCTAAGTGAACACTCAGAAATATGTATCTACACAACTTCCGTATTGTTAAAGAAGTTTTTATCTCACAAAATGGTAACCAAGAGGTCCTCTTCTCATTAATAAGAGAAGAATGCATGTTTTGGCACTATGTTAGAAATTATTACATTTTTCTGTTTATGTAAGGTTTGAATAATGGTTAGCATAAGGGAATGTACTAGAAATAGGATTTTTCCCCCTTTCTCTACTATCTACTGTGTTTTTTTCAAGTAATGTTGATTTTACTGGAAGCTGTATTAAAAACTTACAGAAAAGAAGTAGGCTTGCTGCTTTGTCAGAAACACTGCAGCAATTTCATAACACAAACCAAAAATGCATGACATCTTTCTTAATCCAAGGAGCTAAACTTTAGAAAGTGAATATAAGTGCTTAGCTTTTACTGTAAGAAGTTCATGCTGAAATCCTATAAAGACTTTCAAACAAGAGAGGAAAGAAGAAAAGAAAAAAGACAATCCTTTCAGAATCTGCAGTAATTTATAGAATTTACTCAGCAGTTTAAGAAACAGAGAAATAGTCCTGAAATGATATCACCTTTCAGTTTATTATATTGTGTTGTACCTTGAAAATTATTCATTTCTAAAAGGCTCAGACAAGTTCCATTATGGATTTCAGATTATACACACTTTTTTAATGTTTTTCTCAGCACATTCCAGAATAATGTCAGTCACAACTAGCTTTCAAGTACTGCACTCACAGAACTCTTGCTTTGACATTGCCTGTGACAGCATACATGACTAAAGCTGAGAGAGAAACACCTGGGCAAAAACGCTCTAATTTCCACACTCCCTTCACCACTACTGTACAACTGTATTTGGCGTACCTGTGAAATACAAATGTCTTTAAGTCCCACTGATGTATTTGTCATCTAGCTCCTTTGTCTGCTCTTCTATAAAAGCTCAAGAAATTGCAAGACAAAATGAAATATAAGTAAAAAAATAAAAAAATAAAAATAAAGACAGACAATAGATACTGTCACCACCTCTAGGCCTACTCCTGACTGTGTATGACCTCCATGGATGCATCAGGCTTCTTGCCAGCTGTTCCAAAGGCTTATCTGTCAGACAAATGCCTCATAGAAAAATAGGCTGCTAGCAGGCCTTTTTTTTTCCTTTAAAGATATTACTGCTGCATAGATCAGCACTGATACATAAAGAGATGGAGCAGTGCTATTTCTACAACCTGAGAGTATACTGTGATAAGCAAATTAGTTTTTAAGGAAAATCCAGAACTTCTGAATATAAAAGCTATTGTCATATGCCATTCAAATCCCACGTGATGCTCTGCTTCACCTGATTCCTGTTCTGTTGAGAGTAAATCTAGTTCTACTCCTGCTCACATCTGCAATGACTACAATTATGCTTCAGTCCACCCCATGAGCCAAGTTCAGCAACACATTTTCAAATATAAATATTTGAAATTAATATATATATATTTAGAAATTAAAAAAAAAGAAAAAGAAAAAGAAAAAGAAAAAGAAAAAGAAAAAGAAAAAGAAAAAGAAAAAGAAAAAGAAAAAGAAAAAGAAAAAGAAAAAGAAAAAGAAAAAGAAAAAGAAAAAGAAAAAGAAAAAGAAAAAGAAAAAGAAAAAGAAAAAGAACAAATCCCAAAGAACAAATAAGAAGCTCCAAAATACCACTCTAACAGAACTTAAGGAATGCATCACCCTTAGTTCATCCTCTGACAATCTTTAATTTTGTGCCAACTGAAAAACAATTTTTTTTCACTGAATGGATGGAATGACACTATGCAATCTTCCAAGGAAAAAAGATAATCCCACATCATAGCATGTAATTAAAACCACATGGTTCCCATAGGAACAGATCAGACAAACAGATAGTTTGGTGATGGGCACAGGGAAAGAATATGAACAAAACTGGGTAACTCAATGTTTAATAAATGTTATCTTGGTTATAAGGGAAAGATTTCCAGAACTTTTAAACACTGTGAAGGTATGATGACAAGAGCCTGACTTATAGAAAAAATAACTTATGAGTTTCGTTTTTTTCAGATTTTTTTTTTTTTTTTTAATTTCTGATGTGTATGATACACAAACAATTACAGACATTTTAAAATGTTTTTACTAAAGAATCCATTTTATGTTTTGTTTGTTTTTCCGCAGATCCTCCTTCCTTCATACTGCTATGGTAAAGACATTTATTCTGCAAAATCAGTTCACAGAACAGTATTCTGTGTAGGACTTATTCTATGCAGGCAGTATCTGTTCACCATGTGTCAAATTTAACTGTGCTCCCACTCTATGAGTCCAATACTTTTAGATACTGTGCTTTCTGCAACAACCATAATTGCTTAGACGAATCTGTGCTGAATAAGTTCTGTTAATATTTGTAGATTGTCACAACAACATGTTGAAATCCCAAGGAAATGTTCCAAGTTCATTCATTCTGAAAAGTATTCAGAGAAGGCTAGTGATGGTGGGGAGGGGGAATGGAGACCACAGGACTGAAAGAGAAGAATAGGATAAGTCCAGGAAAATTTGGCTGCCATTTATATTTCAATTCTCTAATTAAGTCTCTCTGTTAACATAATTAAATTATTCTCTTTGAGATTTCTTTAGATTAACATATATCTTCACCAAGACAACAGTACAACATTGCTCGAAACAAATGCTGCTTTAATAAGCTAAAATCTGTCACACACAAATTAATAAAAATACAGGTATGCTTTGAATATTCTACTTGTTACTTTATCTATATGTATAAAAGATCAGTAAAGGCAGAAAAATACACGAGTCTGCAGCTCGTAAATTTTAGGGATTCTTTCCTGATGGCCTATCTTTGCCTGACAGAAGGGGAGAAATATCTTTGTGAAAATGGGTTATCCACCTACATAATTCTGGCAGAAAGACTGAGCAGTACAGCAAGCCCATCTCAGGAAATGTGAACATTAGTATGCTTTTTAGATATTCAAATCCTCCTGGATTTATGAACTCACCCTTATTAGTCTGTTTGAAGCTTATTCAGCTCATTTACCTTCTGCTGTGGTTTTCTGATGACTTCTGCTGAGAGGATAACAAAAGCTGCTTCTGACAACACTGGCCACTCTAATCTGAGTTGAGCTGAAGCTGCCAGCTAGTACTGGTGTAGAGAAGCAACAGTGTGCGCTGAAACTGGCAGCTTAATTTTTCAGTGCTGCTATCTGTGCTACTTATAAAAAGCTGAGCAGAAAGACAGAAAGTACAGTTCTGCAGCACAAACTGAGCAGAAAGATGGGACAGAGATATAGCGTCTATTTTGTTCTAATTTTACTACTTCTACTTCAAGCCCTGAAAGTTAGGAGCTAAGCTATAAAACAAAGACTGATACAAGTTTCATAAATGGTCCCACAAACAAGCTCCACACAGCCTAGTCCCCTGATGATTAGCAAGGCCTGATCAAGCCATTTCTCAGTCTGATGGTGAGCCCATGCTCATTCTAGCCAACTTCAGACAAGCTGACAAAACAACTCACTAAACTCAGTGAGCCTGAGTTCCAAGCAGCCTCCAATCAGTTCCAGACAATTTGATATACTGCTATAAGAGTAGTCACCCTGTGGGTGTTTAAGGGAAGGTTGAACCTGGTGCTTAGGGACATGGTTTAGTGGGTGACATTGGTAGTAGGGTGATGATTGGACCAGATGATCTTGGAGGTCTTTTCCAACCTAAATGATTCTGTGATTCTATCTTCTATAAGGAATTGCCCTCCACTTTCTCAGAGCAGACCTGAACCATCAAAAGATCTGTGAGAACAGAACCCAAAATACCCCTCAAAAAGTGGACTCAGACAGCCTTCGAGCCATAGAAAACTCAGAGGCAAACAAGGCCACAGCTGCAGTATTGACTGCTGCCTATCAGCACAACCAAACAGAAAACACCTGGGACTCCGGTTAGCAGAGAATTTCAACATCTGTTTTCATCAAGGATATTAACCATACCCCTAAATACTCTGAAAAACACTAGGTAAAACAACCAACAGTGACTAATATTAACAAGACTAATTCTACAACCTAAGGTTGTAGAATTAGTAGTCCTCCTCTTAGCAAGCTACTTGCAAAAAAATGAATAAAAAGCCCAAGCTATGACAATTTTAATCTCTTCCCATTCAGGTTTCAAGACCAGACGTGACTTTCGTTACATCATTCTACAACCATTTTTTATTAGGCAGTAATATAGGACTGTGAAATTTACCTCCCCATTCAAGAAGCTGGACTCAAACGGGTGAATTTTACTTCAAAGACATAATAACAAACACAAACCTTCAGTACAAAGCAAGTTTAATTTAGAATTTCTTCAATTTCTTTATAGACAAACCTATAAAACTCTATCATGCAATCAAATTATTTCTTCTAAATGCTGAGAAAGCAGAAGTTAGAGATCATTAGTTTTTATGACATCTAAGGCTTAGTTTTTGATAATGACAAGAGTACAGAGTACAGAATTTCCATTATTTCTTTTTGTTCTAAGGATTAGATCTTCTGAATTAGCTAGGTATTTGGTATGTTTGACCAGTGCTCAGATAGCCCAGGAGAAATCTGGGAAGAAGTAGAAGAAATTGTTTGAGACCAAAGAGAATAAGATTTTTTTTCCAAAAAATTCTGTAAGAATCTTTCAGACTTTGTAAATAATATATAATATAGGCCTATCAAAATCCAAGGGATTTAATCCAGCTGGAAATACTTTTATTCTAGTATTTTTTAACAATAAGAACTAGATCTGGAATTAAACTGAAGTATCACTTACATCGCTAAGAGAAGAATTTTTACCGGTAGTGGTTTTTACACATATATTCCAATGGCTAAAGGTACTTGCCTGAAGTGAATTTTCTCCATCTTTAAATGATACATATGTTGGAAGCACATCCTGTGAAGTCGTCAACAACCTGGAGGCAATGGGATTATAGGGACCAGTCATCCCTGGTTAAATCATCCTACTTTACATTCTACATGAAATTAAAACATCCATTGAACCTTAGAACCTAGGACATGCACTCCAAAAGGGAATTTCTTTTTTGTCAGTTTTGTACATGACCTCCAAGTTCCCCATCCTTGACCTATCCTCAAATGATCACGATGTTGTTTTAGAATGCTGAATTGCTTCACCATTCAAGAATGTTTCTTTTTCATTTTTTTGCGCAGCCGAAGCTAATTTGATCCAATTTTGCAAATACTGATAGCAGTTAGAAGCTGGACTTTTAGGTGAACATATGTCTTCCCAAAGCAAATATTACCCAGCTCTGCATAAAATACTAGTTTCAAAATGTGGACTCTCTTCCATGGCACACCAAGCACCAATACGATATGCCCAGCCCATTAGAGAGTCACCTGACATTGCTCCCAGTTCAGGGCTTACATCCTGTTTAGGGTCCAATATAATTTACTCTCACTTCTGGTAAATGTCATCCATAATTGAAATTGAGACCACCTGGCTTTTTTTTTTTTTGTGTGTGTGTGCAGAATGAACTACAACAGGTAATTTGTTACACCTGTTCAGAGAGGCTTGGCCAGACCTCTCTCAGTCTAGAACAAGAAGCTTTTGAAATGTGTGATACAGTTAACTTTTAAAGTGACCAGAATAAAGATTTTTCTCTATAAATCAACTAGGAAAAAAAATAAGTAAAAAAAAAAAAGTGGGAAATTAGTGTTATGTTTGCAAATTCAGCTATGATTGACATATGACTGACATTCAAAGTATTTAAACTGAGAGGTGAAAGACAACTAGAATAAGAGTACTTGTAGGTTTTCCCCATTTTCCTTAGAATTGCAACCAATGTTTACTTTAGAGTATTCCTGTTTAAGTGAGCTTCAGGATAGACTTTGTTCATTTATGAGATGCATGCATTTCTTCGTGCTGAAATGACCTCATGTCACTATTGTGTATTTAGTGATAAGAAGGTCTCATTCCAGCAGTAATGCCATGTGGAATGCATTACTCAAAGGCCTATTAAGTATAAAACATTCAGCATTTATTTACCACATTCAGAGAACGGAGTCCTTAAAAGGTTATTTAGATTATAGCGCAGAGACTAAAATATATCTAGTATCCCATTGATTTGACAGTCTGCCATAACTGTCTCGCATAGTCCTAATTAGAACACAATACACACACACACACACACACAACCTTCTGGGAAAACATAACCTATTACAAAAAGCCACAACAAAAGTTGCTTCTGACAAAATGCTTTTGACAGCCATTACACACATATTGTTATAATTCTGTGGGATACCTACTGTAAATGGAAGGTATGCATCTTCCTCAGTCTATGAAAGGTAATGTTAGATTGAATGAAAATCAGTATCTTAGGCTCAGCCACCTATGTGACACATTGCTGACTTCAGCTTTTGCTGAACTTTTCATCTTGAAAAGAGGGGGAGGAAGACTGCTTGCCATTTGTCTTTACCAACAGAACCCATACATCTATTCAAATCAGAAACAGCACTTGGTGGGACGAAAAAGAAAAATGCTTTCATGCCTTCATCGCCATTGAAAATATAACAGCTCCACCTTGAGGTAGAAACCAGTGAAGTACAAGGTGCAGAAATGCTGAAGTATTCGAGAGTAGACAGACACAACAACCTAAACATAAAGCAACATCTTCCAAATGTCCCTTCATTCTTATTTTCTTAGCATAAGAGCATCCCCCATGTACATGTTTTCGGACAAATTGAATGCCAAAATTAAATTTATATCAATTAAACACAAAGTTTAAAGAACAGCTCCCAAGGATAATATAATTCAAATAAAACACAGCCTGACAGAACTACTCCTTCAGGAGCGGTAAGTATTCAAGTTTCTCGTTTATTAGAGTACACAAGAAAGTTTCAGACCATTAATTTCATTATTTCATTCTTCCTAAATGAACAGTAAAAAGATGAACACATTTCAATGTTTCATTCGAATCAATATTCAAATATTTTGAGTTAATTTTCAGTATGTGGAAAAGCATTGCCAGTAAGTAATTTGTTCATCAAGGATTGCTGAAATTGTTTAGTTTTAAATTGGTTATTTTAAAAAACTTCAATGCAAAATATCAAAAATATCAAATTCTTCAGTCTACTTCAGCAGTTTTATTTTTGAATAACTATGTATAAACATTCAGAACCTTTCTAGTTAATCCAAATTACATGAGTAAGTCAAGGCAGACATAACAGAACCTCCATCACATTTAACTGGATGATCATCATGATAGTGAGATAGATTTATTACAGCACTAGTGATGGATTTGGTTGAAGAGTAGCAATAACTGGAAAGAGCATTTGTAGTAGGAAAGCAGAATGAGCTATACATGTAGAAGAAATTGATGACAGAAGAATGAAAGAGATTAATAATCAGTTCAGTTAACAGCTATAAAGCAAAGATGGCCCATTAGTAGTTGATTTGAGTAAAGAGTGGAGTTCACTGTCCCGAAAAAAATAGAAAATTTACTGGGGACTGACAGCTGGACAACTTTGTGAACATGCTTTCAATGAAAAGGAAACTGCAGATATGAAAGAAAAGAGATAAAAAGAGGCTGAAATTTTGTGTTATTTAAGTGAGCAAAAGTTCTATCATTAAGATTTAAGGGAAAAATTTCACCCTTGGGATAAATGTATGACTCCGTCTTTATTCTCAAGTATGTAGCAACTCTTGTCATGACCTTATCAGCTTTAACAGGAGTCCTCTAGGACTGTAAATTGTAAGTACTGTAAAATAATTGACCCATTTTATAAATTATTTGCATCTAATAACCTTTGAAGCCAATGAGAAGCTTTATCTAAAAAGCCGTATGACTAGTCCCAAGATGACAGCAATACGAATGAAACTTTCAAGTTGGATAAACAGGAGTTATTGACACATCAAAAACTGTTCTTTTTTTTTTTTTAATGTATTTCAAATCTCTTAATCAATGATAGTCCAAACCATGACTCTTCTCAAAAGTAGTACAGTAAACCTACTAACTTTGTGTGCCAAATTACTTGATTTCTAATTTTATTAAGGGAAACAATATTATCATGATGTGAAAATGCAGTACAAAAAAAAAAAAAAAAAACAAAAAACATTTAAGTTGATTTTAAAATTCAGTCAGCATCCATAATTTGCAATGCAATCCCTTTTATGGTTTATTAAAATAAGTGTTAGTGAAACATAATTTTAATTCTATACAGCTGAACAGCCTCATATAAATTTATGAGTGCAACAGATGTTTCTGCTGGCTCATTTAGACTGCTTCTCCTTACATTCCCCTCAGCTGATGAGGTGCCCTTCTATGTTACAAGGAATTCCTTTTACATCACAGTGGTACAGCTGGTTAAAAACACCATCTGCACTCATAAATGCCTGGATTGTATTTAGCCACACTACACAGAACTTGAGAATACCTACTGAAAGCTGGAGATAGGCCCTTACGTGATACTGGATGACATCTGCACCCATCCAACAGTTAAGTGACAGACTATCTGCTGCTTAATACTCAAAATAAGTCAAAGTAGGATCCTACCAGCATTTGTTCTGTGGTGGCCATTTGGACTGACATATGTTCAACCTGTGATTTAACCTTTATTTTTTCTCCTCTCTAATCATTGTAGCTTGCCTTTACTAAATGGCACATCACTGTACTGGTTGTAAGCAAAAGAAGGAAGCCTGCCCTCTTAATTTTTTTTCTTTTTTGAAAAAAAGAAAAAAAAAAGTTACATTAAAAAATCCTACACCATTGGTTAAATTAGAGTGCAGTAATTCACATATAAAGTCTATAACTTTCTTTCTATTGCTATAGTACAATGGAGCCCTAACCGACACAACTGAGTTCCCACTGCCAGGCAAAAAATTGGTTGTCCCCTTTTGTGTTTTAGGAGCTCTGACCCTTGTGAGGCTCAATTAACTCCACTCTTAAACATTCAGCAGTAGCACCAGTTAGCCAAAACAGGTTAAAATCTACTGCAACATACCTCTCTGCCCACTGTACTCACTTCTGTTGACTACTCCAACTCCCCTAACTAAAAGATGAAATGATACATTTCTGCTCCTTGACTGTTTGAGCCTAAACACCTGCTTTCCCACTTTTTGCATACTTTTTTTCCCCTCCTCAAAAACAAGTTACTTTTGCAAGCATTATAGCTTTTAAATTTGTTTCTCTATCATTTGAGTAAGGAAAAAGCACATATAAAAGCAGTTGTACTGAAGCACTTTTACAAATACTGCAAATATTTAGGATAACTTTTTAGCATTTGGTCAGTTCTAGTCTCATATGAAGCTTCCCACGAAAGTTAGAATCCAAACCTCTCTAATCCGCTATACCTAAAGAAGTATACTTTTAAATGCAATTTAAGCTTGTGCAGAAACTTCCAGAAGTTCAAAACATTAAATTTTGCTCCATATTTAAGTTACATATTACTCTCCTCTGTAATGAAATACTGACCACCTCTAACAGAGAATTACGACAGTCTGCAGCAAATCTGCAGTTCAAAACATACTTTTCATACTTTTCCATTCTTTTTTTTTTTTTTCATACCCATAAAGAAAGTGCACATAGTTGAGATAAATCTGAAAGACAGCACATCCCTATCATTTGTGGTTATGTAACTTTTGAAAATAAAAACAAGCAGACAACAATAGACTGCAAAAGTCAGACTGTGGACTGAAAAAGTATCTATAAAGCTTCTGTAATACTGTGAATTATACCCACTCCTTTTTCTCTGAAATGCTGTTTCTTTCTCCCACTGGAATCTTTAAAATAAAATCACCGAGACTGAAAGTCTTTTGTCTATGAATATACTTCTGTCTTTTGGAATGCAATGAAAAGCCTTTGCATGCTTCCCTCAGATCCTCATTTTTACCTGCTATTTGCAGTTCTTGCAAATATTATATGATTTCTTGCTCTTACTAGCAGGCCTGCACTGGGAAAAATACCCTTTTAATTATTACACTTCAAGAACTGAAATCTCTGATGCTTTGCACACCTCACACACTTATACACTCTGGTGTTAGGTTTTGGTGACAAAATGGACTGGGGTCTTGCTGTTGAAACAAGATTTTTGATTCAAACTTTACTTCATACTGACTGTGGATGTTGTGGACAGAGCAGTAGATGAACACAAATGCCAGACACATCAGTCATATCCTGAAAAGCCACTGTGCCTTTACCATCCTAAGTCAGGAGGCATTCTAGGCACAGATAGACCATTACTGCCTGATGGACCTGAACAAAATTCATTCAGTCATAGGTTTTCCAAAGAACTCAACCAATTAAGGAACAGTGACCTCTCCTACCAACATAAAGGGCACTGTAAATAATCCATTAAGAGAATAATCCATAAGGAAGATTCTGGACTAGCCAGACCTCGAAAGTCCCGGGTTAGTTCCAGTAAGCTGCCATGTGAATCCAAAGGTTTCCTACTGTTTCTGCAGTCAGCATTTATGTTTAAGGCTTTTAACTCTGAAAGTTTCTTCAAGAATGTTTGAGAAAGATAACTACCCATATGGCAATGAAATCCCCTTAGGTTTCAGTATTTCTGAACACAAGCTGGAAGTCAGCTAAATTTAATTTTTGTAATTGTAAAGGAAAGTCGTGGTTAGAGCACACACTAATAAAATGGAGATCAATTTGGTTAAAACACTAGGGAAATGCACTGAAATTCTTCTCTTTACCAAAGAACTTTGGTAAGTGTCCTAGTCCATGATTACGCTGGGCATCATTTACATCTCCTCTTTCATAGAAGCAAAGGTAATCATCATGTAGATTGCTAAGTACTTAATACTTTTATTGAATAAATATATATATACATAATGTATAATACTACTATATTATACACTACTATTATATACTATATACATATATGCATGTATTTATTAAATTATTAATGATTTTATTTTTTAATATATACGTATGTTTTTATATCTCATAGGAAGCTCTAATTTTATGTTGTTTTTTTTGTTTGTTTGTTTGTTTGTTTTTCTGGAGGATTCAGCCTCATCTTCTAACGATTAGGCAGCTTTGACACATGACAACATATAAATTCACTTTTTGCCAAATGATGTTTCTCACACAGATCATATTATATGAATTCTGTAAGGCAAGAGTGATTCACAGTGGTAAAGAAGCTGGCCCTATATTTTAAAAGTGTTAAAAAAAATGGTTATCCAGATTTTCTGTAATTGGTCTATGTGGCACAAGATATAGTCAGGCTCACTCTTCATGTTAGCTGTCAAATACTTTAAATCTGTTGGTCAACATATTGTTTTTTAGAGTTTTCTTGCTGTTCAAAGTGAAAAATGAACTAAAATCTAGTTTCCATAAAGAAAAATACATATGAACAATGCAACATATGGACAATGCATACAACACATGGTCCATACAGAAAACTTATTTTTTCCCCCTTTATTGGTATACAGAATTTTATGGATATTCAGACTTTTTTAAAGTGATCTGATAGTGATTTGTTACTGAGCAAGAGACAGAACTCGTCTGAAGTAGACTGAAAGCTGTTTTATTTATATTGTAAGGAAGAAAACTCATCTAAGAAAATGTGATGTATATAATTTTACCATTACTCTTGCAAACGGGTTGTTTAACCAGTTGTTTACATGTGCCATGTTGAGCATCAAGTCATAAAGGGAGAAGAAAACAACTATCACTTCTTTTTGGAGTTACACATCTTAAAGAGATGTGTCCTTGAACAGGAAATTACAGTAGTTTTGTTAATTCTAGGAGTCTGATCTACTTAAATAAGTACTACTGGTGAATAAACGTCTGACAAGGCTATCAAAACAGAAGCAGAGCTAACATTAACATTTACAGTAGTGTCAAGATGTTGAGTCTACCTGTCAGATGGTAGTCTTGGCTAAGATAGATGCTTAAAACAAATTTACTTGTCTCCAGCCCTTCTTTGGGGGAGCAAAATAATGTACTCATGAGCCAAGAACAGCCTATCCCATACAACATCATACCTCACATTTTATTTCAGTGATCAAGAGAGAGCTAACTACACTTTTGTTATAAAACAGTTTCACTGTTAGCTCTGAAATATTTTTTTTTCAGCACAAATCCTCCCTTTCAGAAATCAAGTGTTCAGAAAATATTTACAGGAAAAAAAAATAAAATCCAGATTTCAGAGTATTGTCATTACAATTTACAGAATAATTCCACTGAAAAACTGCCGTTGGTTCTCAGGAGGCATAACTTTGACCCAGCCTTGTCCCTTTCTTCATAAAGATGGTTGATGGTTTTACTTAGCAATGTTATGTACATACTGCAAGCTTACTTGTAAAAATATTGTTGGGAAATTGATATTAGTCATATTGGTAACAGATTCAGGAAGAAAGTCTTCTTCCTTTAAGAAATGCTATTTCACATATAGAGATAAATTCAAAGATTATTAGAGGAGAATTGCTCAATTCTGAAGTATTTAAACAGCTGGAATTCAGGCCACAAATATATCACGTGTTCAGAGGCTTGTATTTGACCTATTATATATGTAGGTTAAACCTTTTAAACTTATGTAGGTTGTCCAAAATTTAAGATTTTCTTCACAGAAAACCACTGTCTAACATATTCATTTTCCAGGTCTGCCAACAGACTGAACAGAATAAAGTTATAAATCTCATTACTATATTAAATCTAAAACCTTATTATGTACACTGAACACTTAAGTTCTAAACCCAGAAAATTTGGCTCTTATTGTACAAAACTAATCAGCACAATGAAGTAGAATACAGAACACAGAACAGGGTGGATCTTCTAAACAGGAATAATTCATTGTACAGGCGCAATGCAGACCAACAGCAACTTAACAATAAAATATATAAACATTTCATGAGAACTTTTCCATGCATCTTGAAAGCCTGTAAGATCTGAACAACTCTTTGTTGACCGCATTTTCTTTTAAATCCATGAAAATGCTGCAGCAGATTTATAATGGGAGATCAGTTATTTTCAAACACCTTATGAATTTCACTAAAGGATGGTACAAGAAAAACAAAACAAATTCTGCTTGCAGCTTTTGTCTCATTAATTTCAGATTTAAACATCGAGCTTATTTGTTAAGCTTTTGAAGGTCCTTGTAACAGGGAAGCAAGTTTAAAAAAATAAAAATATAGAGGTTTCTTTGAAAAGAAGCGTCGTAATATAAGATGACCTTGCTCTAATATTCTGCATTTTGAACATTAATAAGGTTAATATTAGTAACAGTACAGGAAGAATAATAATTCAATAGTATTAAAAAAATTTAATAATTATTGTGTATCACGAATCTGAGTTAAAGCCTTTGTAAGAGAAAAACTAATCCAAAGAGAAATGTGTACATACTTACTGAATTACTAGTGCCCCAGCAAATTACTGTGGATATCCAGGCAATCATTCACCTGCTGCCATTAAACTAAAAAAGAACAGTTACCTTGGCAACCGCAGTCTCTCATATTACTGTGTTATTTCCAAGACAAAAGTCAAAAAGAAAAAATCTCCGGAAAATCTTCAGATTAGGTTGCTAAGGCCATGCAAATTTTACATTTTCATTGGCAATGTCCTTAAAGATCTCATGGCCAACTTATAAATGAGGCTATCCTAATTTTCAATTACATATAAAATTAATGCATTTTCATAGTATTAAATGAAATGACATCTAGGCATATTCTCCATCTTTGTTAATATATGTAGGGAGGATTTTGTTTCCTTAGCAGTAAAAATTTACAATTAAACCATGCATTAGATACCCAAAACATTCCATAGACAGAAGGGAAGAAGAGAAGGAGATTGATGACAGCAGAATGTGTGCCGTTCACACTCTGGAGTGTCCCTGGGACCGAAGATGCTGTTGGCATTACTCAGACATAAGCAGAAGAGTCAGTTCTTTGCCTGCCCTGTAGCTACAGGGTCTCCCAGTGCATTTTCCTAGCTGCAAACCAAAGCCTAACCAAGCTCTGCCCTTCCTGCAAGCCAGCACTTTCCTGATGCATTCCCAGGTGTGTACAGGGAGCCTCAGCCAGCTCATAATTCTCCTACCCGCCGCTCCCTGCTGTGCTCACATCCCACTTACCTACAGCAACCAGATCACGTAACAGCTTTCAGATCACATTAGAGCATTCTAGCTCTTTTGCAGAACAAGTGTTTGGAGACAGGGCAATAATACTCTCAGACATACATTTGTAGGCACTTATATGAAAATTTCCACTTTCTCAACTATACACACCATTTTTGACAGAAGCCATTTTAGCATATACACTTGAAATACAGAAATGAGTTGAAGTACTTGTGCTTCTAAAATGAAGTGGGAAAAGACCAGTCTGAACTCAAATACCTTGGCTTAATATTTTTTCCTCATACAGACATTTTTCTATCACTATCTAAATGCCCAGATATAATGTTTGAAACGTAATCCCAACTCCAGTTAGCTCAAATCATTTAAGCTCCTTTTCCCTGATTGTAGCAGAGTAATGCCTCTCAAATTTAATTTACATGAGGAAAAACTATTTAATCAGGTTCCCCTGAAGATTCTACAATAACACCATATTTTATCAAAAATAGATGGTTACTACATATTTTACAGTTTCTACAGAGTTGTATAGAATGTACTACAGGATACTGACTGTCACCATCTACTGACTGCATCATACATACATATCACATCAGCTGAGAACTGCTGAGATTTTTAGGAGTTTTATGAAATATATTTGTTTTATCACTAATTTACTTTTCCCAAGGAAGAATAAAATAGTTTTTATAGAGTCTGACAGAAAATTAAGAAACTGTGAAGCTCATTTTAAAACCAAAAAGGTAACAATTAAGAACAACAACAAAAATTTAAATTTTTGCAATGGGGAACCTCTTACTTCTGCCACTGTTGCTATGTACATTATGTATTATGTTGTAAAACTGATATCCAGAAGCCTAATTAGAATTTCCAATCCAATCTTGTCAGAGGTTAAAAAATTAATTTAAATAAGTTCCTAAAACATATGGGGAACAGCTGCTGCTTCCATTTCTACATAAATAAATGTGTTTATACATTGACCTTCTTAAAGAGAAAAAGAGGGGAAAAATACCTGCATAAAGTCTTACAGGTACAGGTTATTTAGCGATGAATTGTTTAGACAATGAGGATGTGGTATATCAAGAATTATACTACAGGATACAAAGTTATCTAGACAAATTTTTGTATAGTCATTCTTCCACTGAATGTCACTGATTTCCCATTTGTTGACAACACAGAAAATAGCTTTTGTACCTATCGATGTTTTCAGCTGAGACAACTGAATTGTTATCAGATGGGCATGAGTTGGAACACATTTTCTGTTTAAGGTTTTTGGATGCAGTTCGCACATGAAAGCTTTTCAGTAATTGTGGCTGTGGACCTACTCATTTCACAGGTTACATGGGTACTATTAAGTTATTTCATCCCAATGTTTCCCTAGAGCTAATGAAAATATTACCTGAAACAATTTAAACTATTCTTAAAATAAATAAGTAAATAGATAAAAGAAAAGAAACCCCTTATCTCCCTCTACCCTTTCACCATACAAATGATTAGAAGCAAAACTAGTAGGTGAATTTGAATGGTTTTGTTTTGGTTTAGACACCATATTTTCCTTCTTGGATATGTACACGGTTTAGATTTAGAGAACGTTAGATCTACAGACTTAAACTATTATTTTCCACTTACACAGTGTAACAACAACCTAAGGTTCTTTGAAATCACACATAACCTGCAGTAAAGTTTCTCTTAATTTCCTAATTGACCATTGCATTGTGCCTCACGTTCTCATTATCTGACCACCACACTACATGTTAAATAGAGTCAGAAACAAAATTTTTCAGGAAACTCTTACAAGTCATTCTAGCATCAATTTTTAGGATCTTACCTAAATGTCAGAAACGTAACAGTTTTTATTATTATTGCTTATTTGAAATAGGGAAACAGTTACTAACCTACTTTTTGTACATGCAAAAATTAAGATTTTGTTCTTTTCCTGACTTTAGCCATGTTCTACATTATATAAATAACACTGTTCAAAATATTGTGTTTTTATTCAGAAAAGAACTCTTCATTATCTTTGTTATTTTTTATTGTCAGTGCTGTTTTTGTTTTGGTTTGTTTTCTTCTTCTACTCTGTGGATAAAGAAATTTATGATTCATACCACTGCATGACATGAATGGGAGGGAAACTCTTAGTGTAATTACATACTACTTTTATTATTACTCTTACACTGGTTGTATTCTTTTGTTTTCATTAGGTAAGCCACTGGAAATAGCAGCCACCCTGTTTTACAATGCTGCCACCCAGTAATGTAGATTGGAGTCCTGGGAGTGCCCTATCCAACTTGGTGAGACAAACAGAAAAAAATTTATAGCCAGTGAATAAAAATAATCTCTAGTTTCTCTCTACAGTATTATTTCTCATCCTATAGCCTTGTTTTTTGGTATGGTGATAGAGTTTAGTATCTCTTTTACTGTCCTGTCAGTCTTTGCTGGAGCCTTAGTGTACTAGCAGCTAGACCTGGAAACCAAGCCATAATGAAGTGAGGTCAAAAGCAAATTGTTGTTGTTGTTGTTTGAATTGTTCTAAGAATTGTTCTGGGCTAGAATTTTGAGATGTTCTTCATGTGACAAAGTAGGAAGATCAAGAACTTTCCACTACTTGTAAGAGTGGAGATATATTTGACCTTTTCATTAACATATTATTTCCATGTTACTTCTATTTCCTAGGGGCATATCACAGCTCATATTCATACTTTTACTCAGAACTGCATATTATCAATATTTCACTAATTTCTAGTTGCACAATCCTCCTAACTCCAGAAGCATATTCCTCAAGTATAGACAGAAATTCAGACAAAGAGAATTACCCTCACAAAAAAAAAAAAAAAAAAAAAAAAAATAGGCATGTGAATTAAAATTTGTAGATTTTATATCTTTCTATATTTTTAGATGAAAGAGGACTGCTTATTTCCATACCAAATTTAGATTACTGATCTGACCAATTTCACAGGGTGTTTCAAATACATTATTTTATTTTTTTATATTTTTACACTTTGTGCTTTGGCTTCCTTTAAAAGAATGCACCTACTTCTTGCTTTTGAAATAAATCAACAACCTTGTGCACAGGAGTATCAAGTAATTTAGTTTATCCAAAACACCACAGTTCTATAACAGACAGATTGTGAATTCGCACCGATGAGAGAATAATAGAGGAATCTTGCCTTTAATACTACTTTTCACCTACAGCTGTCTAACATTTCATGTGCATTAGCATTGTTACAGCTATTTTACAGGCAGTTAACTACAGCACAGGGAGATGAAGCACCTCTTTCATTACTCTTAGCTGAATGACAGAGCAGTGAAGAGAACCCAGATACCCCACCCTTTTTCCAGTCTGATACATTGCTAAGCCATATACTTCGCTGATTGGAATATTATTAGAAGTGCCTTTTCACGCAATCACTGATGACAGAGGATTCAAAATCAAATCAAAAGTCATTATCTAGAAGTTATACCACAGAACTCAATTTTAACTTCATTAAAGTAAAAAAATACCTGACAACTGGAACCATCCACTCTGATGTGTTTCAGCTTCAGAAAATGCACGAAATATTTGAAAACCCAACCTTAGGACTGCTGCTACATTAATGCAGTTAATGAGGGATAAATTATCTGGTACTGACATAGTTAAAAACACTGAAATGCAAGACTGCAGAATTAAAAAGTATGCAATAGTTCATGAAATTAACTAAAATGTGAGTGTTGAAGACTGAAAGAACATCATTAAGAGTACACGGAACCTCCAGCAGCATTCAGTCCTGAATACTTTCAAGAAATTCTGAAGTGATTTTAGCAAATGACACATGTAGCACCTATATTTAGTAAGTTTTCATCAGCTGGTACCAAATTCTACCAATTTATATTATTTATAAAACTGATCAAACTCAGCATACATTTCACAGCATACTTATCCTAAAGCCCACAATCAACCTCTGCTGTGGCATTTTTTATTCCTAAATCATGTAACTTTGACTCTGCAATTCCCATCTAAATAGCTCAAGTCAAAGGCTTCAGAATATGACTTTTCACAAAGCAAAACAATGTTTATTATGCAATAAACAGCAAAGTTACCAAGTTCAGGTGATATAACTTTCCTTTTCCATGTTTGATCTCCTAAACTTATCACATTCCTTACAAGCTTCAGATAAACTATGTTTGTTAGTGGTCATCTCTTGTAAAGGAAAAAAAAAAAAGGAAAAAAAAAAAAGTAAGCTATCTGCCCTTTCTTTATGTATTTTCTTTGATAGCTTTGCGTGTTCTCCTTAAATAGCACTGTCCTATCAAGTAGTTCACAGGTTTGGTGGTAGCAGTGCTTCAACATTGTCAACAGAAAAAAAAAAAGAAAAAAAAAAAAAGCTGTCTTTCCCTATAGAAGTTAGCTATTTCTGGATAAACGTATTAATTTAAAATTAGAACTGTTTTAAACTTCAGCCAGTTTTACAACATGCTCTGATTTTACTTTCTTATGTAGGGATTTATGTTACGATTCTGACATCACAACTCAGAATATATATCTAAGCTGAAGAAAAGTATACTTCCAAACCAGAAACAAAATTATGAATATTTTTGACTGGTTTGAAAGAAGTTTATTGTTTTCAGGCTATTTGAAGCTTTAAGAAAAATATCATTGCTCCAATTTCCTATTAATCTAATTTATATAAATACTTCTGATATTTGATGCACTATGTTTCCTCTTCAAATTCTTTTCATTTCCATCTCACATGCTCTTCACAATATTTATCGTTGTACAGTTTATATTCTGCAGAAAGTCATGTGACATAATTAAGTGGATCTCCTGTAAAGAACAAAGGGCTTACTCTAAATTTGACAGTTTTCAGAAACTTGGAAAATATTCCTTTAGGAAGAATGTAAGATAGTTATTTCTCTCACTGAGCTCGTTCCAAAATTAGAAACTTTTCCACTCAAGTATTAATCTGTTTCTTCTCTTATGCAACACTTGAAGTCACAATTCTTTTTATAAGACTGGAACCATTTCCATGGCAGACAAAATTAGGATATCACAAAGGTGTAGGTTTTTGTGAATAACAAAGCTGTCAATTTGACCTCCTGCTGTGCTGTTCTCATTTTAATATTTCTGATAATTACAAAAGAGGAAAAAATCAAAGCTGGTTCCTACATCATATTTCATAGATGGGATCAAAGGAAATTTCCAGGTTTCTAACACTAACACTGTTAACTGAGTTAGTATCGCTAGGCTCATTGCAGATCAACTGAGAATTTTCTTACCCGCACTCATGAACCTGGCTTCTCTACAGATCTAAGATATTTGAGAACTCTACTACTAGTTCTGATTTATTCTGATTGTGCACTAGCCTAATACAATTCTCACTCAAGTTTAAAACATAAGGAAAAACTGGTGTCACTGAGGAAAGAACAAAATACAATAGTCATTTTTTTTCTTTTTAAGATATTTTAATTTTTCAAGCAAGAAAAAGCCAATATCTATTAAGACTAATATTACATGAACTTTAAAGTTAATGTATCATGGAAAAAAAATTAAACTTTGAACCAGCATCTAGCTCATTTCCTTTCATTCCTAAATCTTCTGCAGCAATACGGTCATTTTTATCAATGTAAGAAATCTGAAGTGTTGCTTGTTTTCTTTTATCACTAATTATTTCTATTGCTTTACAGATCCAGAATGTTTTCCTGGATTCTTAAGATAGAGCTTGATTCTCACAGGTGAATCCTTATTCAGGATTTTATCAAAATCTAACCAGATTTCATCCTAAATTGTTCTGGAATAATCACTTAATATTCAAAATGAAAACAGCAGCAGCTACAAGTTACCTTGTAGTAACTGCTTTCAATGCTAAACCTAAAACCAAATTGTTCATATGAACAATCCCTCCATTATTCCTTGGAAAAATACTTGTGGTCTTATGCCTCTGTGCATCATTATCACAGTTCTGCACCACGCAAACATTAACCATCTGTAGAAGGAAAGATGGCAACTGATATTAAAATCTGCCATTAAGAACAATGTTTCAAAACAGATTGCAGCACTCAGATTGTGCCTGATTGTTCTAGTAATTTTCAGTAATTGGTTAATAATGTCCCCATTTTCACTGCACAGGAATAGAAAACAGAGAGGTTGTCCTTTTCTCCATTTTGGCTCTTTGAGAAATTACTGCTCATCAGAATGTTGAACCTGTTTTAATTGCTTTAATGCAAGAAAAAGAAGCATCTGTACAAAATTATTCCTCTTTGCCCCATGCATTTCAGCTGTGCATCTGTAACACTGGAATCCCAAAATGTTTCCTCATACCGCAGTCTAGCAGAAGCAAAAATGCACCATTAATCATTTTCTGTGTATTTTTCACAACACGTTTTTTTCAAGCTGCTGTTGGAACAAGGCGTTCTCAAAAGCAATTTAGTTTACAAAACACAGTGCTTTTCCTCACTTCTTGTCTCCTTTCTATGTTGGCTTAAAATGAGGTATTATATAGAAAGGATGCCAAGATGTTGGCAACATAGCATACTGTTGTGTACCTACACAGCACTCAGAAGAATATTCTATGAAGCATATGCAGTCTGGGGAACATTGTGTAATTCAACCCCCCAAAAAATCCAAGTGCCAATTAGTACGTTGTTTCTGCAACATGGTGTAAGGATTTCCACTTTTTCCCCACTTTTTCACTGCTCAGGTGCTTATGTATGATACTTAAATCTGTAACAGTAAGTGTATATACTGCATAACACATATAAGTTTCCCAGCACTGTGAAGAGGAGCAGTACAAAAAAAATGCTGAAACACAACTGTTGGGACAACCAACTGAAAGTCTTCAAGACCACCTAGGAAAGCCATTAATCCAAGAGTTGTTACATAGTAGTTACTATGCAATAAAATACTTTACTACACCATTCAAATAAACCTATTGATTGAACACTACCACGTCAGCTTATTATGGTTGCCCCCATAGCCATAACTTTTTTTTTTCTTAAGAATAAAATAAAATTAAAAAACAAGCACACACACCAAAATAAAATAAAAAAAAAAACCACACCACAGTTAGGCCCACTGTGCCTCAGTCTCCCTTTCCAGTGACTACTTTTATCACCTACTGTCCAATGCTCAAAGCAGTGAGAGAGTACACGATTCACCTCAAGCAAGTGCTCCAAGTTAGAGCCACGGACTTCCCCACCACCTGCTGCTCTCCTCCTGACCCTATACACATTGCACTCCTTTTTAGCGCAGTTTAAGTGGAGAGTGTCTCAGCTCCATTTAGGGCACAGAATTACAGCTGTCCTCCAGAAAGCAGGGGTAATTTTTTTTTTTTTTCATTAACAGGTTAACAGATAGGAAGTCTGCACAAACCATGCAGTTATCACCCTTTCCAAAGAACAGCCAGAGGTGTATCCATGATGTACAAAAGTGAAGAGCCCAGCCCAGGTCTGGGGATTCTGCGCTGCTGGACACTAAAACTTCTAAGCACCAAAACAGCTAACTAAATTCTTATGAAACTGAAAAGCTCTTGTTTCTCTCACTTTAACTCTATGTGAAGCTCTAGTCAGAATTCAGTGAAACTTAAGCTTTAAATATGTCCAACACACAAAAGCCATTGCCAGCAAGTAATGGAGTCTAATGCATTTAATTTCAATCAAAGCAGAAAAAGTTTCACAAAGAAATACTTAATTCAGAAGTACCCTAGTTTAGGAATCTGCAAGCTTATTTTATTATAATCAATTCTTCTTGAAAAGACTGCTCAGGATTAAAAAGCTTATTTGCAATCTTTTCTGCAATATGGCTCTATTTGTTTAAGTGCCATAGGTAGAATCCATCTGCAGTCTTAGTATTTAACTATAAGTGGATGATATTTATTCAGCTAGTACATTTTTTCTGACATTTATATTACCTCAAAGGACAACACCGCTTTTGGAAATTCTATTTCAGATTGAGCTAATTGAACTTTTGAAGGCATGGTAATCTTGTCATGAATCAGCAGGGTTGGTTATGACTTTGAAGGGGTAACATATCATAGAAATTGATTTTTTTTTCAGCCTCGGTGAAAAGGAATCAAGTTGCATAAGAAAATAAATTAACTTTAGATGAGCCAGACCCCTTGAGGTACATTCTCTAAAAACACCACTCCGCACACACACATACTTTGAAGACAGCCTTTTTTTTTTTTTTGATGGCAAGACTAAAGCTATTCTAGGCTTACGTTTATTGCTTTTATTGAATATCTCAGTCTAATAATGAAAGTATTTGACAAACAGGTCCCAAGACCTTTAACCATGATACCATGACTAGCTTTCTGTATGTGCTTGGATGTTTAGAAAACTTTTACTGAAGGCAAGTTAGGCACCAGAATTTGAGCAGTAATTAGTTGGGCACACCACCCCATAGCTGGGGCCTGAGTCCTTTGGAGAAAGTATGCTATTCCTTTGTATACAAACTGGTTACACAAAATTAAACTTTCCATGGCACACAAAGGTTAATATACTAAGTTAGACCATGTAACATTCAGAGAATAGGAATGTAATTTATGTTCTATAGGGATAGACTACTTAAAACCTACTTGGGATCAAATACAAATGTCTGCAAGGAATAAACCCTTATTCCCTCGTATTTCAAGGAGAACTGGTCAAAGCCCAAATATTCATAAGTAAGTTAAAATTCTCACTTTATGGGTCAACCTGAAATATTGTCTTTTATATTTGCTAAAGATGTAAGCATTACTAAAAGTAAGTGGTGTATTTTCATTCAAAGGAAGACATTTTGTGTAAAAAAGAATCTGAAAGTTATCACCAGGGACGATTCTCTGGAAAACAGACAGTCTGAAAGCAATTACTGTACAAACAATGAAAGAACCTTAAAATGCATCTCAGTTTGAGGAGGCAAATTTGTATTATATCCTATTTACTAGCATGTAAGCTAAAGCTGGGGTATTTCTAATAATTCACAATTAAATAGCAAGCATGAACTTTTCTGATACAAGCATTTAATGTAAGCCTACAAAAAGATGACACATCAATATGTCCTCATCACAGAGGGTCATCACTCAGAGATTAGCATGCTTCTATAAGATATACTTGACTCAATATTAGCCATTTCCTTAGAACTAAGCTGAAGAGACAATACTATTGAGGATCTCTAGACACATCTCTTATTGCCTTATTGCCCCTTTTGGAAGGGGAATATTAAAAAAGGAAAAATACTGAGAAAGTGAATTTTCCTTATTTGTCTTAAAACAATTTTTCTGCGGTATACGCTTTCTAAATGAAACATCAGTGTGTCTCCACTACACTGGCACTGCAGCATGCATAAGCAGAATTCTGCTTGGTGCATCCCTGTGGTAGCAGGGAGCATATGGGACAAGTCTTATGCACCATGTCAGGGGGCAATATGTCATCAGCCACAGCTCATTACCAGTTATACCAGGGAATGATGGAGAGAACGAATGAAGCAAAACGATGACTGATGCCAAACAGATAATTAACCAACCAAAAATAATACCAGCTTATGACAAGCACCTAAGAGGGGGAGATGCCTGAGATAATAGCATCATAGTCCATTAAATTGTCTCACCACGGCTCTCAGCAAAAAGTGCCTATAGGTCTCCTGGGACTGTTACTTAATGTGAAGGTAGTGCCAGCACCCTTTTGCACCATGGTTAATTACAACCTAGACCATCTGCCCATAGAGAAACAAGTATTGAAAATATGTTGTTCTTTTCACCTTTCCTTTTTCTTCTTTCTGGATTTAGTGAATGTAGATATAGAACAGGACAGGACAGTTGGTAGGGACCTTCAAAGATCATCTAGTCCAACTGAATATGTACAAGACCAGACCTAAACAACGTTTGTGTTGGCAACCTACTGGTGCCTGTTACATTAACAGTAACAAGAAATGACTATAGTTACAGCAAAACATTTTGCCTGATCGTCAAGATACATAATTAATTTGAGGAATAATCAAGACTCAGTTGTCTTTCATTAAATAGCAACAGTTTCTCTCAATGATCTTTTTCTTTGTTGTTTTCTCATTTCTTCAAGAGACATCCTATTGGGAAAAGTTATTTTTTAACAGACAGCAATGGACCTTAACAATAAAGCTAGTATATGCTATTCACTCTAGCATACAGTCACAGTACTCTCCATTTAGCCATACATGTCTCACTCTCAGAAAAGTAAAGGAAGCTGAGCACCTCACAGTTCTGAAGAGCACAGTGCAAAGTTTTCTGACGTTCTCATAGACCTGTCTCACACCTAGCACTCCAATATCAAGATGTCTTTCATCAGTTCATTAAAGGACTAAATTAAGATAGATTGATTCTCTCATCCTGCCTTCAGAGGAAAAACTATGCAGAGTCAAGTGCTATATTAAAGTAAACTCTATGCAGTTATACATATATATATTTCTATTAACATTTTGGGTTTTGCTATCTTATGGTAATTCACACTTTGCCAGTTTCATTTCATGATTGTCAAATTGCATGCCTACAATAAAGCATTAGGACTTTACAGCTTGCAGAGATTAAAAAACAAAAACAGTACAGATGGTTTCCAGATACGTTTAGTCTCATGTTTTCTAAAGCAAAATGAAATAGAGAAGTCTACTTATAAATTAAGCACATAGAGAACATACCTAATTTATATCTAATTATTTTGCTTAGTTTTCTCTTAAATGACTGTTCTATTTTATAGCTAGAAATCCACTTTAATGTCATACATAAGTGTCCATTTATTTAGTGGACACATTACTAGAGATAAAAGACAAGATTCTCTGTTGTTTTTATATCTCAGCCATTCATGAGAAGCTTCCACAACAGACATGACAAGCTCAGACTAGGAGTGTATTAACCAGAAGGTTATTGACAAGAACTTTGGTGAAGTGAGAAGACCCAAATATTTTATAAAATTTAAGTAAAACGTATCATGCAACACTCCATCTGATCAACTAAAAGATAGTGTCCTGAAGTTATCATAATGCAAATAAAGTAAAAATATATAAATAAATAAATAAAAAGTCAATACAATGGACAGAGCAAAACATAACACAAATAATAAAATCAAAATGGGAGGCTGGATGCAAACAGACATCAAATTTGTAACTTAAGAAATCTTATCTTCAAATCTTATCGAAGAAATATTATCTCATTACCTGCAGCTAGCAATAAAGCTCTATGGTCTTGCCAAATATATTTCCCTTTCATTGTTGATATTGCTTTAGTGTTTTAATGGAACTTTTAATAGACAGCTGGAGCCCACTGCACCCTCTGCATAGACTCTGTGTCTGTGTTTAGGCAGAAAATTATTTTCTCCTAGCCAAAGTATAAAAAAGTGATTAGAGATAGAAGTACAAATAAGTTGCTTGTTGGTTCTGCTGAAAATACTGCTCCTGCAATTTGCTACTGCTGCTCTCAGAGAAAACTAATGCCACTCTGAGAGAAATGTTTTCTCTGGGAAATTAAAAAAAAAGAAAATCCTCTCTAAACTTTTAGTGCAAGTAAAAAGTATTTTTTCCAATCAAAATCTGTTCTCTTAAAAAAAAAAAAAAAAAAAAAAGCACTCAAACTCAACTTCCTGGAGTGAAAAATTCCTGAATTTTTACCTACTGTGTCAGAGAGTATTTTCTTTTATCTGTTTTAAACTGTCTTTCCTGGTGGTTTCAGGGACTGTCCCTAAGTTCCAGAATTTGTGGAATCTGCGGAATTTGGGGAGTAATCACCTGCTTCCTAAACTGCCATATTTGTGCTTTTGTAGGCCTTGATCATAAACACTCTCAGCCTTTTTCTACCTAACTGGAGTTACCCTCATAAAAGTTAGTACTCCACCTCTGCTAGAGAGTTCCATATGAAGTAGCCTAATCATACTTTCTGTTGTTGTTGTTTTTCCCATGACTTGAAAACATCATCCTGAATTTCAGAAAAAAACACGTCAAGTTGTGTTTTAAGCAATAAAACACAGATAGTTAAACTCTTGCACACTTCGTCCTGAGCTTAGACACTCCAGCCATATTACATAACCTGCCAACAAATGAGACACACTATATAAAGTTACTTTCTGCTTTTGCTAAATATGCAAAGACTATTTTTATTCCTAGCCATAGAGAAGAAAATAAGCTTGTTTCTTGACAAATACTATAGTGAAATACATTATTAAATGTTAAAGCTTCATCTACGAGTTAAAGTTGTGGTTATTTTTTAAAATACTTGTAATTGTGATATCCACTGGGATCACAAAACTGCTTCTTCCTTGAAGTGAAATGTAGAACCATTTACACCCTTGGAATGCACAACAGCTCTGTATGCATCATGAATGCAACATCTACAAAATTAGGTATTTCAATTACTTTGGAGGATGGAGAGAATATAACAGTTGGAGAGTATATGACAATACTCTTTACACAGCATTTACACACACTTGTAGATTCAACATTTTTTCATCTGAAACAAAGACTTTAGACAGATCTTTCCATTTGTTTCATACCATAAAATAACTACGCCCCCAGCACAAATTTTAGTATAAACTCTAATATGTAAGAACAGGTATCTGAAAAGACTAATATTAACTGTTTGCCCTTCCAGAGTACAGAAATATAAATTTACAGAACATTCAGTACAAAGATGGAAGTCTGATAGTTTCCTAAAAGAGTAAAAGTTGCCCAGTACACTCACATAAAATATCCTTAAGGCCTCTGATTAATCTTAGTCTGACTGGCTTCAGAAAGAAAGCAAGCCTAATGCTGTTGTGTATGTTAGGCTGGAAAGGGGCTTCCGAAAGAAGACGTAGGCTGCAAGACATTCTGATAGCTCGTGGTTTTGGGTTAAGGCTCAGCTGAGGGCCTAGACTTAGGGTTGAATGGTAGATCATATGCTGCAGCATGTGTAGGCCTAAAAGGGCCCCAAACAAGGGAAGGCTGCCAAAATCAATTTCCCCTGCAAACCTTCTCTGGGTAACGGCTGTTGGTCTTGGGTAGAGGGTTAGAGTTGGCAGAGAGATTCCAGAGGTCCACCATTAGTAGGGCCAGAAAGGGGCTGTCAGCACACAGGGAGGCTGCCAAAGGAAATCTTTCCTGACAGCTTCTTCCTCTCAACCATGCCTGTTAGTTTTCGGTTTAGGCTCAAAAGGGTTAGAGTTAGTGTCAGGCCTGGAAGAGAGACAATGCCAGGATCTGCAGTACGGCTGACAAGGAGGTACTGGCCACCGGGGCCAGTTCTCAGGCTTCCCTGAGAACTTCCTCCTCCAGGACATGGTTCTTCATTTTGGGTGCAGCCTCTGATTAGGACTGGTGACAGGTTTTGAAAAGGGACATAGATCCCGATCTACAGTGTGAGTGTCATAATGTGGTTGTGTGTTATTGTACTAATTAATTCTGACAGAATTCACAAGACTTTTCTGGTTTTGCCCTCAAATCTTCAATAACATCTCAAATTTTGCTAAACAACCTTTACACATAAATACAAACAAGATCATTCACATTTACACACCTGAGGGATTAATAACCTTAAACTTTCTCCTGCTATATACTTAAGCACTCTTGTAATCTGACATTTTTTTTCCTAGACATTTACATCTCAGTAGAGATATTGTCCTACTAATGAATGACCTAAGATCAGAAGGAAAAAAAAAAAAAAAAAAACTCAGATGAATCTGAACTGCTGCCAGTTTTTGTTTGTTTGTTTTGTTTGTTTGTTTGTTTTGTTTTTTAATTTCCAAATCCCAATTCTCTTTTAAGGTTCTTACAGTTTTACCTCCCTTACACTTCTGTAGACCAGGAATAATTCCCAGCGAATGGGGAAATCCAAATAGTAGAATCTTGTCTCTTGTCTTATGTTCAACCTGATAACCTCATCAAGGCTGAAGCATGGAGAATAAATTAGTTAGGGAAAGCAATGCCCTGCCAGCTGGCATTTTACCAAACCTGTACAGAGGGTAACAACCTATCTGTTCATTCTCGTACCTTTTATAAGCAATTAGATTTCAAAATAAGATTCATAATTAGACTTCTAATCAACATAAATTTCCTCTATGCTGATTTTGATGGATCATAGCCAACCAATGAAAACAATAGTTTCTCTTTTTATTTCCCTTAACATCTGGGTTGTCAATATGTTTAAAAAAAAAAAAAAAAAAAAAGCTTAGCTCACATTTTTCATTTTTCTAACAGATTTCCTGTTTATTATCAAAAATACCTCTTATGCTTGAGGAAATGCTGATTCTGGTGGAGCAAAATAGATTCCTAGAATTATTATTTCAGTAAGTGGTGTGAAGGACGTCTAACAAAAGACACTTACAAATGTATGCCTAGAAAACTAATATGTATAATATATATAATATATAAGGACTCATATATATGTGCGTATATATATTTCAATTTGTATCTACATATTATTTATATTATATATATATATATATATATATATTTCAGTCTATATTTATATGAACTCATTTTTATTCTCTTCATAGGTGCATGGACTACTACCTCAGTTCTTTCCCAATAGTCATCTCTAATCCATTTAGAATCATAGAATCATTAAGGTTGGAAAAGACCTCCAAGATCACCTGGTCCAACCATCCCCCTACCACCACTATCACCCATTGAACCATGTCCCTAAGTCTTTCTTTAAGAAAGATTTTTGTATTTTTCAGCTCTTGAAATCCTGAAGTCATCTGCCATTATTAACATCTGACCTTCATAAAGTCATTGTTTTACATTCATGTTTCTAGCACATATTCAGCATACTAAAAAGCTTCAAATTCTTGTGCAAGTCTTAGATGCTAGAAAAATTATGAAGATAAATCAGAAAAAACAGGCACAAAACATACACATTAAAGCAATGTTCCTACACTTATACCATATTTAATACATGTGCATAAATAGACCTAGAGTCTTGAAGTTTAACATGGGGTTCCTGAAATATACGGTTTTCAGACAAGAGCATTGATTCTCTTAAACCTGCTTACGTGAACACACAAGATTTCACTTCAGACCTCAATGCATAGGTCTGCAAGGACAGATTCAGGAACCATGCAAAACAGATGAGAAATAGGTTGTCCATCAACCTCTACAGATTCTCAATAAATTACACAAATTATAGCAATAAATATAACGTTTAAACTGTCTTAGTTTTAGAGTTTATAAACCCTTTAAATATTTGCTAGCAGCAGAAATTTCTACCTTCTCCTAGCAGAAGGCTTTTGTCATTAAAATGTCTTTCAGCAGGTCAGGAAGGATAAAATAATCCTGTATTCAGGGTTAACTGCAAGCATCAAGATTCTGCGTCAGAGTACTACTGAAAAATCACAGCAAATAATCTTCAAGAAAATAACCTTGTTTACATTGTGATTTATTGCATACTGTCCTTTATTCTTCAATAACAAAAAAAAAAAGCAACTCCTGCCCCCCCCCCCCAAAAAAAAAAAATATAGAAGATTAAAGGAAAAAAAAAAAAAGAATCATGACCAGGAGTAAGATCACATTCTCACAATAAACAAAAACACCTGATTCTAAATGGGGGGGGGGGGGGAGCTTTTGATTCCTAATGAAAATTTCTCATAAGAACAGCACCAATCAACTATCAATGACAAAAGACTGCTGGTATTAAAGAATGATTATTCAAAATGGATCAGCTTTTGGATCAGCTTTGCATAGGTTCGGTTTCTCATCAGAAAGAATCAAAAACAGCAGCAACAAAAAAAACCCTCTCTCCTCAATCTAGCTGAAATTTCTTCCTAATCACAATAAAGTTCTAATTATAGTAAGGCTTGCTTACATTTCCGCAGTCTGTCAGAGTTTATATTGCAAATCCTTATTCACAGGAGTTTAATTTTGAATTTTAGCAAAAAATACTATTAGCTATAATTTCACACAAGAGGCTTGGATTTGGAACATTTAAACCATATCTGGATTAAATTGCTTCAACATAAGTTACATGTCTTATGTTGAAGACCTACGATGTAAGTGTGCAGCATGTCTCATGTATTTCAAAATCATCTATTTTTAGGTAGACTGACTCATCATTCTTCACAGACCGTAATTCTTCTTACATCTATCTCTGTTCTTATGATTCCTTCCTACTGAAGCTTGCCAGTCCTACCTTTTGAAAAAAACTTTCCTATGGGCTTTATATAATTGCTTATGCTATAGGGAGGGAAAATTATTGGCACATAAAAGAAGTATTGGTCCTACACAGCTTGGGGCTGTGTCTCTATCATTAAGCTACTCCACAAAAGAACTTGTATAAACTTAATTTATGACTGGACACGTAATAGGCACCCTTGATCTTTCTCAACATATTTCTCTTAAAGAGTAAAAGCAAATGAGACAATAGCCTTGCTTCCTTTTCAGTGTTCTACCTATTTCTCTAGAAAAAGATTCACCATGAGAACAACCATGCACTAAGACAAGACACTGGCAGTACAAAGGGAAAGACCTAAAGAAGTGCCAGTAATTACACCACTAAAGACTTTGGTTTTATTTGTTTTTGAGAGATGGTGATTTCTTCCTTCATAAGAAAGAATAAAAGTCGGTATATGTATTTGTATTCAAAACTGCTGCATGTACAGTCCTGCTACAGATAATCTTTTTTCCCTAACCCAATTCACAAATATGTAAGAAAATTTGCATTTCCAATGTGTTTTACCAGCTCACTGATAAGACTTTCTCCTATTGTTAAAACAATGTATTTATAACCTCAAAAATGGGTCACAATTTGGTAAGAACCAGAATGCCAAAATATAAATTAAAAGTTTGCTACTGCATGAAATTGAATGAACGATAACATTCATAATTAAGAAGACAGTCAAATATCAACATTCTTTCTGGTTCCTTTGTCAGGTACCTTTAAACAGAGATGTGATGTAATATGCAAATCAAACATTAAAAAGACCAGAATAAAAGTACTATATCTAAAATTCTTCTCAAATCAATAAGAATTGAATTTAATTTTTTATAGTTTCTCTCTTAACAGTTTATTTTCACCAGAATTTAAAGTCAAGCCTATAAGTTTATTTCTCTGCTTTAAATACTTATTACTAATGATGGAGCATTAGACGTCACCCTGCAAGGTGTTTTACACTTTCTAGAAGAAATTTATCACTTTAGTTCTAAAAAAAGTTAAGGAACATCAGATATCCTTTTGCATTGTGACATCCATGTGATGGATGTTATTTAAACCATAATTTCTTTTTTCCCGTGTCCAAATATTTTTATTCACATAAAGAAAATATCCTACAAGCTCTCAACTTTTTTCATCTTACCTCCAATTTTGGTGATTTTACTCTGAAACCAAGGAATTCCAAACACCAAATAAAGCAAATCACTTAAATTTCCAACTCTGCAAGATTTGCAGAACTAGAAGTTGAGTTGCAAATAAAAACAATTAGTAGGAATAAGAGTCATAGGATAAACCTCTAACTAGACATGTCCATTACAATTACATATTCTCCCATTTCCAAACAGCTTGGCGACTTTCAACTACTGCTGTCTTTGGAATTTATCTAGTTTTGCTTCTTGTCATTAGCACCACCTTTGTGCTTGTAGTGGGTTTACGAGGCAAGAGGTAGCGGGGGGCCATAGGAGTGGCTTCTGCGAGAAGAATCTAGAAGCTGCCCCATGTTTGGTAAGGGCCCCACTGCTGACCAGAGCCGAGCCAATAAGTGATATTGTTTGTGCCTCTGTGAGAGCATATTTAAGATGGGGAAAAAAAAAATGCTGCACCACACAGCAGCTGGGAGAGTGAGAGGAGTGAGGAACAGCCTTGCAGGCACAAAGGTCAGTGAAGAAGGAGGGGGAAGAGGTGCTCCAGGCGCCGGAGCAGAAGTCCCCTGCGGCCTGTGGTGAGGACCATGGTGAAGCAGGTTGTCCCCCTGCAGCCCATGGAGTACCACGGTGGAGCAGGGTTCCACGCTGCAGCCCGTGGAGGAGACCATGGTGGAGCAGGTGGACCTGCACTGACGGAGGCTGAGGCCTGTGGAAGACCCCTGCCGGAGCAGATTCTGGGCCGGACCAGATTCTGGGCCGGACCTGTAGCCTATGGAGAGAAGACCATGCAGGAGCAGGTGACCTGGCAGGAGCTGCTGCCCATGGGGGATCCAGGTTGGAGCAGTTTGCTCCTGAGGGATGGACCCCGTGGTACAGACCCGTACCTGTAGCAGTTCTTGAAGAGCTCCTGCCTGTGGGAAGCCCATGTTGGATCAGTTCACCAAGGACTGCATCCCATGGGAGGGACCCCACAGCACAGGGGATGAGATTGACCGAGAAGGAGTGGCGGAGAAGAAGAGCTATAGACTGACCATAACCTCCATTCTCCCGTTCCCCTGCGCCGCTCGGGGGGAGGAGGTGGAAGAGGGTGAATGGGGGGGAAGGTGCTTTTGGTTTCTTTCCTTTGTTTCTCACTTCTCTAGCTTGTTAGTAATAGGTAATAAATCTTACTATCTCCCTATGCTGAGTCTTTTTTGCCCATCACGATAATTACTGCGCGATCTCCCTGTCCTTATCTCAACCCTTGAGCCCTTTTCATTGTATTTTCTCCCCGTTCCTCTTTGAGGAGGGGGAGTGAGAGAGCGGTTGTAGTGGAGCTCGACCACCCACCCGAGTAAAACCACATGGTTTTTTTTGTTTTGTTTTTTTTTCTTCTGTATTAGCTGTAGATTTATTGCACTTTTGAAATGAGCAAATGAAATTAAAACCCTACTATAGATTTTAAAGCTAAGATGAACAGGACAGACATAAGAAAGGGAAGTGCAATTACAGTTGTGAAAATGTGTTCTAAGGAATAACCCCCATAGTCAGTGCCTTGTCAGATGTACTAGGCACAGTTAAAGCACTGTCACCAGCCCATAACTCCTGTGTTCTTCATTTATTTCATTTCACTGCACATTAAGCAACAGAATGACTCACTAACCCAGAATGTGATTGCAAGGGTCTGCCAACAGCTCTGCCCAGAAAGGAAGGAAAAAAAAAAAGTAATTTCTTATCAAAATCTAAATTTTGTTCATTAAGCATATACGACATATGGTTCACATGCTGTATTTCGCACAAAACAGAAATTGTTCGTTAAACTAGTAATATTTACATTGGGGTATAAAACTTAGCTCATTAGCTCCATGCTAATGAATGAAGATTGACTTCATGAACCATTTGTTTGTCACTAGTTCAGGAACCCGCATCCTGCACTAGGTTATACTCCCTTAGAAATATTGAGGATGTTTTAGTTAGCTGCTCTGTAATGCATCCAACAAAGTTAAACATACTTGAGAGTTAAACTGACAAAGAAAGGCTCAAAGGAAAGGCTCCTACATGTATAACTGATTTACTAGCTACAATTGTTCTATTATGTTTAAAAAGTTACATGCTACACCTTTGTTCAGGTATTACTTAATTCAATCACTTCCTAATAATTAAGTTCCTAACCACTTCTCTCTATATGCCTCCAACAATTCCCACAGACCATTCCTTGACTTGCTCATTTCTGTCCATATCTAAAATAATCCATTGCCAAACAGGTTTTAAAAAATGGTTTCATTAATTCTCTCCTTAGACATTAAAAAATATATTAGATCTACCTATGGGCCATATATCTCTGACAGCCAGGATGTAAAGTACATCTATATTCAATCTTTTGGTTTCCGTCCCAATTGAGACATGACATTTAAACATTTTGACTAGAAAACAGAATATGTCATTCCCTTGGAGCTTGAGCCTAGTCATGTCCTATTGGGCTATGTCATAAAACTAAAACGAATAGAAAGAAAATATTAAAACATTAAAAATAAGAAAATGCAGGCTATTTCTTCCAATAAAACCTCATTGAAAGTTGGTTAAACTTAAATATTCTCATTGGAGACTCTAAATATACATAGGCTTTAAAAGAAATAATCATGCTGTTCTTACAGTGCATGCTCTAGGGATTTTATACATGGAGGCCTCATGAAGTACTAGTATAATCTGAATAAATGAAACCACCTCTGGATAATTAATATGTAATAATCCACTAGAGTGCAATTTTTTCCAATTGAATTATTAGTACATAATTTCCTTTACTCACAATCCCTTCTGGTAATGTGTGCTTAATCATTTATATTACCACCTTGACTTCAGTTACATCGTGCTGCAAAATGCAGTTCAAGTTCTTCCATTCAGAATGCTGCCAAAAGAGTCGGGGAAAGGAACACTGCACATACAAACATGGTAACAGAACATACAAATTGGTTTTAGGTCAGCAATATAGCTAAAACACAGTTAAAAAGGTAAATGCAAAATGTCAGATTTCAATTTTAAAAGTATAGCTGCTTTTATAGGCAACTGCTTCTTAGTTAACAGCAAGAAAGTTTCACTCTTTTAGATAGGTTTATCAGTTGCGTGACCACGACTTTCCTAAAATATCCATTATTTTTACTGCAGTGCTAAGGAAAAGATTTTTTTGTGGCTCAGAGACATTTCAGAACTGCGACAGTTTAGCTTTAACAAGATTGACAAGACGCTGTCAGAAATTTTATATTTAACTACAAAAATCAGTACTCACATTCTGAAGTGAACACATCTATAGCACATTTTCTCATTTTCCCTTGTGCCTAGGATCTTACACCAAGAATAGAAATTAAATGCAAAGACATGAAAAAACTACAAATCTAAGGAAAAGAGTACAAGGTCAACAGTACCCTCCAGACCTTCAAAACACTCTCATTTGTGTTTCCAACATACACACCACAGTTCCACTGAAATTACTCCCTAGTGCAATAGCTTTACAAAACTGTCACATTTCATGCATTTGAGAAGTTATTCAGCCTTCATATTGCTTCGTACGTGCCAAGATGGTGACTGGAAACAGACAGATTTACCAAGGGTAAATCATGCCTGACCAACCTGCCTGCCTTTTATGATAAAATGACTGGATTTGTAGATGAGGGGAGAGCACTGGATGGCCTGTCTTTATTCTGACTTCAACAGGTCTTTCAGTGCTCCTTCCCATCTTGTTCTCTCCTGGGACCTGTTGTGTTTAACATCTTCCCCAATGGCTTGGATAATGCAGGATTCTTACTCATCAAGCTTTCAGATGGCACAAAATTGCGGGGACACCCTCAGCTGTTACAGAGGAGGACAGAGCTGCCATCCAGAGAGAATTAGACAGGCTGGAAGAATGGGCCAGAGATAAACACATGGAATTCCACCAAGAAAAATGCAAAACGCTGCTTCTGGGAAGGAACAGCTCCTTGTAATAATATATGCTGAGGATGACTGTCTGGGGAGTGACTCTTTGGAAAAGGACATTTGGGTCCTTTTTTTTGTTTGTTTGTTTGTTTTGTTTTTACAAAAGGGAAAAAGGTGAACACAAGGCAGTAGTGTGTCCTGGCAGAAAGGGCCACCAACAGCATTGTGGGCTGCATTAGCCCCACCTTTACTCAACACTCACTACTACTCACTAACTGCAACTATGTACTGCAGTTTGCTCCCTCCCCCCAAAAAAAGAGGGATAAAATGGAACAAGTTCAACAGAGGGCCACCAAGTGGGTGGGAGCAGCTATCCTGGGAGAAGAGGCCTAGAGGGTCCAGGGCTTTTTCACCTGGGAGAAGGGATGGCTTTGGGGAGAGCCAACAGTAGCCTCTCAGTACCAATGGCAAGTTTACCAAGAAGACAGAGCCACAAGCAGCACACAGCAGGAGGGTGACAGACCAGAGGCATACACTGAAGCATAGAAAGAACTAGAAATGTTTTTTCACTGTTAGGACAGTTGAGCAGTGGAGCAGGCTGTCCAGGGAGGCTGTGCAGTCTCCAGCCTTGGAGGCTTTCAAAGTCCGACTGGATCAACTATCGAGCAGCCTGGGCTGACCTCAGGACTGCCCCTGCTTTGAGCAGCAGGTTGGACAAGAAACCTCCTAATATCCCTTTCAAACTGAATTGCTCTGTGGTTTTCATAAAATCAATATTCTGTGGATCACTTTAAATATTTTCCACTACAGGTTAACAGCTGACAAAATGCCCTACTGATGAATATGATCCACCATAACATTAACACTCCAGGTATCAATATACTCTGAGAAGAGGACCAAAACAGACAAAACAGATCCCAGAGCATTTTAGATATCACAGAATCCACTATAAAGAAGAATAAGAGAAGACAGAAGAATGATAGGGGGGAAGGAGGTGGAAGAGGAGGCAATTGTTCAAGTCCAGTCTTTCTGTACCCACTCGTTTTTAATGAGTCACCATGAAAAATCAAAAAGGTGCGTAAAGTTTAAAGTTTATATCCTGAGTTCTACTTTCTACTGTTTAATTAAATGATTTTTCCCCTTCTTAAACAGAAAATAAAGGTTGATAGCTCCTATAAAAACTCAGTTCTGTAATCTAACCATAACACACTAAAAGCCTGCTGGGAAGTAAAAGACTTTCCAACATACTGAAACAATTACAGATCACCTGTCCCTCCTCCCCACTTCCCTGCCAAGTCATTCTCCATACATTGCTGAAGGGTTCTCTGAGCGATTAATTGCACTGGTTTCCTAAATAAAGGGTATCGAGGGCAGCAGTAACAGTATAAGAAACTCACATCTTGGCTCTACTTGCAAAAATGCCTGACATGGGAGCTCAATGGTTGTCATGCTTCAGGCAGAGACGGCAGGACACGTGCAGGAGCCTTCCTTGGGAAAAGGCCATGAAACCAAGCTGTTCAACAGTCTGATGCCTTTTCTTTTCTCTGAAAAAGCAGTGTTACCCAGTGTAACCCATACAGAAAAATGCAAAAGATTCTCCACAAATCTCTGTGATTAAGTCGAAAAACAAAACCAAATGAACAAAAACACCACCACAACCTCTTGAGCAGCTCAGATAAAGAGTGTTCTTGTGATAATAAAATATGCAATGCAAAGAAAGGGCAAGTAGTGATTAAGGAATGAAAGGGGGATGCATAATGAACAAAAATCTAGAGATCTTGCTTCATTTTTCTGCAAGGGTTGAGAATGCAATGGACTCCGTTATCTGAAAACATAAAAGAAAAAGTAAAGAATGGCCAAATGGAAATGGTCTTTCAATACCAACTTGGAAAACTGTATTCTACTGTTAATCCAAAGATCTTGCATGATGTTTGGCAAATCTTTTTTTTTCTTTTCTGTGCTGCACCACTGCCTTTGAAGTATAATACCACACAAATCATTGCAATTTAATACATTTTTATGTTTTGTATATCACTTTACTACTTTTTTTTCTTTGAAAATTTAGAAAAAAATAACTACAAAAATAACCATCTTGAGTCATAAGAGGATTGTAATAAATCCTCATCCAATTAAGTATATAAGAAAAATACTGAATAGCATTTTACTGAGCAAAATCCATCTCATCTCCCAGAAAATTGCAAGAAATTTTCCCTGTGGTCCATATGTAACCTCTGACGTGGACAGAGCATATACAGAACAAAAGCAACCATGCCCTTAATAACTCACATGAGGAGTTTCCCAATACCTGATTTGCTTTTGCAAGCATGTGTAAAACTATGGAAATGTGTGATATGTTCCCACATGTCATTTGAGTTGTCAAAATAGCCACTACTCAAGTGGTGCATTTCCATTAAGACCAGTATAGATTGACTGAAATTGTCCCATTGGCCTCAGCAGTATTGACTCAGACCTTAAACTTCCTATTTGTCTTTTCTCACTGGCACTTTTTTTTCATCATCATAATTTTTCATAAATTACTGCATGCTTAGTATTCCACATCATATTTAAGGAATGAACATCCACTAAGCATAAGTGATAGCAGGAATCCCTGTATGGTATTTTCTCCCATACATTAGTCCACCAAAAATTCTGACATTTTCAAAAAATAAATCAAACCCCCAAAAGCTTGGAATGGCAGAATCAGTTGCAAAACTTTTGTTTGTTTTTTGATAAAATCATGAAATAGTTCATCATTCTCAAGGCATAGCAAAAGAATGCCAACTGAGGTAAAATAAAGGTACTAATGCTGCTGAACACTACATGAAGCAAAACAAGATGAAAAAGATGCAATAACAAGTCAGCCTCAATGGAGTAAAACAAGAAGTTTGCCAACACCTCTTTGACAATACAAAGATATTTACCAAGAACAAAAAGTATATTTAAAAAAGAAATTAGAGCAAAATAACTATGAAGTACTATTGCATAATATATGTAATAATTTAAGGAATAGGAAAAAAAATCATAAAATACATGCAAAGTATTAAGGTTGGTATAAACTCATTTTAAGAAAGATTCCTAAATATTTTAAGATTAACAATACATTAACATATAATGATAATCTCATCAAATGTGGAAAAGCAACAACAAATATGTATCTAAATATTAGCACAGAACAACAACAAAAAATCCTAATTTGCATTTCTGTGATAGCAGTTTTACATCATTTTAGTATTGTAAACTGAATTTTATCCTTAACATTTTCTCTAAGACTTCATTCTACTGACAGAATGATGTAAAATGGCACTTTACTGGACATATAAAACAAGTTGGCATAGTCCAACAAGACAATAAAGCTTATTTTTCAGGGGAAATATTTATGTAACTCAACTGACAAATAATAACATCTCCAGAAAATAAAAGGAATCAGATCTCATACATTTACATTCAGCAACATTTACTTAACTAATAGTGTGGTCATCATTTTGACTGTAAATCTGCTCCCAGCTCCATTGACATCAGTTAAAAACAAGTAGTAGTTCTTCCTCGGAGCACGACTTATTTATATATTCTTATATGCTCCCATTTCTCTAAAAATATGTGGATAATATGTATACATTCTCTAGAGAAATGTTTTAAAAAAAAAGTGTGATTATTCTACAGATGTCATTTCTCCTACTGAATGATAAAGGAATCTATAATTAGTGAAAATAATATCTTGGTTTAAAAAAGGAAAAAAAAAAAAAAGAGCTTCTTTTTAACACCATTTGCAATTAAAAGCTGTTGAAACCAGACAGTACTCATTACCTGAAAACTGGGAATGGTACTCGGAGAATGATATTGTAAATTAAAGCAATAAATGCTGCATAATTTAAACACCAGTATTCAAAATGATCCAATGTGATATCATAATGGAGAAAGTTTAGGAAAAAAAGGCAAATCACAAGAGAAGGATGCACAACCTATTGGAATGCATATAAAATTACCGAATTTCCTCACCAACACCTGTGAAATTATCACTAATTGCCTTCAAGGCTTTTTTTAAATACTTTTCTTGTTTAGTATTGCTTTAAAAAGTTACAAATAAAATAAAACTACCCTTTGTCACTAAATGAATGAAGAGGATATTTTGGAGATGAACTATATCTTTAATAGTTAACAGCATCTCAAAGCATGTTACTCATGGTATCACCACTGACATTTTGTTTTAATAAAGGCTCTTGTTACTGGAAGTAGATGCATATGTTCTCACTTTATATCTGGTGGAGCTATCAGCTCATTACCATTCACTGCCTCCTTAAATCATTCCCTTAGGTATAAAAGCCATCAGACTTAATTCCGTTAACAATTACAAGTATTATAAGGAAGTGTTTTAGAAATCTGTGAAAAGGGAGGTGCGACTTGCCTTTAATCTGTAATTATAGCAAGGAGTGTGAATATGAGCTATGGAACACTTTGGAGGAATACTGTTTTATAGATATCAATCGTTTGTTTTGCTTGCTACACAAAACAACAGTTCGACATTGCAGCAAAGCAGTAGGAGGAGGGGTACGTGGGTTAAACATGCATTAGTTTCTCCTCCCTGATATTCTGAACAACAATAAAATTTATCGTTTACCCACAACAGTAAGCCATTACTTTCAATCCTTACAGGTTAAAAAAAAGGGGGGGGGATTTCATTAAGGTAAAGTGAATAGGGCACAAAACACATCTTAAAAATACAACCTAATTCTGCCAGTGCTTAAGCACAATAATGAAATAGTCATCCTTACTGTCTCAGATTATGGGAAAACACATTGGTTTTTGACAGATCCATCACTAATTGTTAGAAATATGGTGCTCAATTCAGTGAAGTATTCAGGCATTTACTTTATATGTTTAAAATCTAATTGAAAGTGATGAGATTATTCATACATAGGAAATTAACCACATGTTCAGTGTACAGAGCTTCCTCTGAAAACAATATTTAAATATGCTGAGCACCTCACTGATCTTGAACTTTGGACTGCAAACAAGATAGAATGCCTCTCAAACAGCACTGAGCTTTTTCCCAAATAATTTGTAATTGTGTCAACATAGTCCCAATAATCAGTAATTCATTCAATCTACAGTCCTGCTATTAAAAGTACTACGGCCACATGTCACACAAACATCACCATTTGACATGCCTTTAAGTGAAGTTAAAGCATGGGGAATAAGTAGAGTACCGTACAAAAGTGCTGCTAGGAACAGACCAGAGTGGCAGGTGACACGAGGAGTGGAGATAACGTTTGTGCACACACGTGGTGCGAAAAGGAAGACGTGTCACTTGTAACAGACATTAACAGATTTGTCAGGGAAGTTACAGACACGTACTTATGACAGTGTTTTAAAATGCAAAGAGGGGATTTTACAGATTTACCCTAAGCTTTGCATTTACACTTCATATGATCTTTGCACTTGATATAGGCACACGCATCTGCACTAGGTTTTCCTTCAGGGTGAAAGACATGAATGAGTAAAGAAAATGCACTACAGAAAGGCATTAGGCTAGCTTGTGCTTTAGGAACCTGGGGGTAGCTAAAGCTGTTCTAACCTTTGCTTTCATTTTTAAGGTAAGATACAAATACACATGAACAGTGTAAACAAGTCTTTATTTTGATCCACATTAATATGTACCAGATGCAAGGAGATCAACAGAACACTCTGAGGCTACTGTTGTGGCCAAGTCTAATCTCCCAGGAGGCTGCCTGAGAAATCAAATCCTTATGTTCATAGAACAAACAAGCTTGTGTGAACCTGTTCCTAGTAGCTGCAGAATTTAACTACTGGGCCACTCTTGACCGTTAAAAAAACAAACTGAATACTGTTCCACCTTTGATTTTCACCCTTAAAATATTTTTTTAATTTAACTATGGCTATATAAGTCAAAATAACAATTTAACATAGTTATGATGCATTGCCATATTTGTTAAAAATAATGGAGTGAGCAGAAACAAAACATAGGTGTTTTTTGAATGCTCATTTCATTTATTTCAGAAGTCAAACAGGCTTTTCTTTGCAGTGAGCTTAAAAATAAAAACAAAATCCTCCAGTTCCCTACCCTTTACTCATTTCCACAGCAGTTCCATAAACCAGTATTGTCTCACAGACACGAAACTTAACCACAGTCAGGGACTTAGGCTTGGTGTATGGTCAGAGGATGAAGTGTCAGCATCTACACCGAAAAGTGTCCTGTCCAAATATAAGATAAGAGAACCAATGTTCTTGAGCCTGTGTAAACCTGAAACCATGGAAACAAGGAGATCAATGCACAAGCAGCCCGACTCTTCTCAGTTATAACATGAACAAAAGGGAGCAATTCTTCCCCCTTTGATTTAATCCACATTTTCTTTTAAATTAGCTACACTGCTACGATTGTCCTATGTGAACAGGATTGGACTGTGCTATTTCACTACAGAACTATACATACATCGTGTATATATATATACACACGCTGATAGATACAGCTAGTAAGTACTAATATATTACTATATTTAGACTAAAAAAAGTCATTACTTTCTTTCCATTCAGCCTGTGACATGCCATTTTATGTCATGCAGTGTGCATCTAGATCAGATACCATCTTTTGCTACACACTTTAAAGTCTGGATCTAGCAGTAGAAACACCAGAGACTAGTTTTCTCTGAGACACATGAAACAATTACATATTATTTCATATATTTCTCTGCTTAATAAAGCAGAATTCTTAACTTCCATCAGAGAAAATTACATAGGTGCAAATTAAGTAACTCCAGCAAATACTAGTACCAGAATGCAAAGGATCATTCTAGGTTTGCCACTGAGGGACAGCATAAAGGACTTAAATGAGCACAGCAAAGTAAAACTCAAAGCCTGTGTGATCCTGGGTGCCTGACCATGAATATATAGCAGAGAAGTCAGCAAAATAATGACAAGCTTAGACAATGGTACCATTTTTTAAACTTTGCACAGACAAACATTTTTCTTTTAGCATTTCTACCTGATAAAAAGTAAAATTAATTGTGCCATTGAGCAATTTTGTAGTGAATGATATCTAAATACTAAGAGGCAGCTTTAAAAAAGTAGAACTACATACATATGCTATTGTTCCACAAGCTAAAGTTAAAAACAATTTCAAGAAAAAATGAAAACAGAAGGGCCAAGTTCTGGTTTCATAAAAAGGGCAGGATAGGGAACTGGGATCTTGAAAAGCATACAGAGTAATGCACTAGAAAATATCTACAAATTTCCTAAGTTTTCCTTTGTTAATCCCTTGAGGGAGAAACATATGATGGTTTTGAAATCTGACTTGCTAGCATCAAAGTATAAAGCCATCACACTTCTCTTTCTCAGCAGTGAATAAATGTTCAACTTAGCTTTAGCAGACACCCACCTGCTCGAGTGACTGGCATTTAAAACACATGCTCAGCTGGAGCTTTCATAAGTTTGTTTTACAGTACATTTCCTTTCCTTGCCCCACAAACATATGAAACATATCATAGGGATATGTTGGAAACAGCAGCTCTAGGCCAGTTGAAAGTATTTGCAGGTTAAGTTTCATAATTATAATATTCAGCACAATCACAGAACTTTCATTCTACCTCCACTAATTTTCAAACAAATGTTTTCTGAATACAATCAGGGTGGTTTCTTAAGTTATAAAGAACAGATAGTTAAGTTGCTTTTTATTGTAAAACAGTCTCAGGTTATCCCCTAGTTCGCATTGTTTTGCTGGTGCTGGTGTTGTTTGTGGTTTTGTTTGTTTGTTGAGGGGGGGAGGGTTGGTTGGTTTGTTGTTGTTTTTTTTTTTAGGAGGAAAGAAAGGATTTTTCTAATAAGAAAAAAAAAACAATTTTGAATAAATACAGAGAATTAAATTACGCATTAGGTAAGTAATGCTCTAAGGTGGGGTTTATTAAACCAAGTATCCTGAACAGTCTTTCAGTAAGACTGCATTTATTCTCAACAAGTTCTTCATCAGTAAGAGAATTGCTATATTTGTCGTGTGAGGAGATGAATACTGCATCAGTGCAGAAGAGTACTCTTTACACTCCTGTTTTCACAGCTAGGTAAGAAAGAGAGCTTAAAGGAATATGAATACAGAGATCCTAAACAGCCTTCTAATCTCACAACTAGAGTAAATTTAAGACAGCCATGATAGATACAGCCATGAGATTTAAGTAACACATGAAACCTACCCAATTTACAGATAACGTAAGAGGAGTTATAATGTTTGGTTTATACTCAAAACACTGTTAGAAATGCAGATATATACTGCAATTACATCCTCTGACAAGTACACTGAAGGAAATCAAGCACTGTGAATGATTTTTAGAATAATAATCAGTATGGTAGCATTAGTCTGTGGAAGGCATTGCCCAGAATCTTAATGAACCATTACTATTCTACAACACTTACTGCAAGAAAAAAGGATGTGTACACTACAAGCAATTTAGTAAAGTATGAAATAACAATGTAAATTATATCTTTTTTCTCTTTAACCTCTTTTCCCCCCCAAAAAATGGGAAACGTATTTTACACATTCCAATGTAAATGTCTTTCAATTCAATGATTATTATTATTATTTTGACAAAAGGAACCAGGCAATCAGGAAAAAAAAAAAAGGAAAAAACTTCAAAAGGATCACAGTAGCATCCAAGACTGCAGCAAGATTGCCACAGTAGGGTGTTAGTTATTTTTGTTTGTTTGTTTTGTTTTGTTTTCTCCCCATCAGAATGATGCTCTGTCCATGGGTCCTTCAGGAGACCATCCCTTTCCAGCATAGTTTAAACCTAACCATTAGAAACTTTATAGGCAGTTTATGGGGCATTTCTTGTTGCTATCCCTGTATTTTCAGGGCAACGGTTGTTGCCTTCTATTCTTCATGTTTGACCTAGGAACTTCCCTTTAGGGATCAGAACACCAAAATTTTATTTACAGGTACCCAGACAGTGTTCCTTGGTGGCACCACGTGCACTAAAGCCTCAGATTTCCCTCGAGTTTAAATGTTTCCTCTCTTCTTTCATCCACCCTCCCCAGCCTATTCTAGACCAAAAACTATGGCCTTAAACACCCTATTACTTTTCACAACTCACCTTCTTGTCCTAGACCCTTTCTTCTCATTCTTCTCTACCAACAAAGTATTCCCATTTCAGTGACACCCTTTCTTCCTCCAACCTAAGACACAATCTATTTCATCCAAGATCCCCAATATTCCTACAAGTATCTGCTGATAGGAATATCTATAATCTTTTTCTGGATTTTACTACACACTCCCTTTTCCTCCAACCAGATTTAAAGATTAGAGAACCCTTTAAAAAAGCTGCCACCACTGCTGCCAGTTTTGCTTTTTTGCCTGAAATTTGAGATACAGCTATCGTTTTTCTAAAGGTCACTCTTACAAGAAATCCACAATGCATTGTAATCATATCTAGCTTATGAAGGAAAGTACAAAAATATTGCTTATAACTATTTTGCGGGAAAGTATAAAGATACTGATACAAAAAAAGAAGGTGTCTATATCATGAAACAGCTGTAGGCAAAAATAATTCCCAGTGAGTGTATGGATGTGACCACAAAAAAAATCCTCTATAAAAGAAATACAAGTCCTCATATTTTTAGACCATTTTTCCCCCTGCTACTTTAAAATGCTGGCTGTAGATTTTTTTTTACCTTTTTAAACTAGTTGATTTGTTTCAGCACAGCAGTAACAAACCAAACATTTTCAAAACATACGTTAGACTGTCTTGCATTTGCATGAATTTCTGAGCCAGAGTAAGGCAAGTTTAGGTGCCTTAAGACTTGAGAGGTTAGATACAAGCTAAGTCTCTGGCACCATTCTGTGTGCTCCATCAACAGAATTTACTGCCATCTTTGCAGATGAGAGTACTGTAAACTGAAATCCGAAATTAAGTTAATATGACAGGTTTGTGGCTGGAGAGCAAACGCTTCACTGTGAGGGCAACAGTAGTGGCATAAACAGCTGGAAACCAGTGTATCGCTACACGTATTAATTCAGAGGAATTGTCACGGTGTGCCTTTATGCAGCTAAGGGGGAGTCTCACCCTCCTAGTTAAGAGACTCTGTGGCCTCGTCGTATTTCTTCATGGCAGCCCTCTGCAATAACACGTGCAGACCCAACAGCAGCCTGTTCCTTTCTGCTTCTGTGTTTCCAAGAGAGTTCTCAGATTTATAGACACATCACACAGCTTTCACTTCCAACAGATAGTACCAGAAAGGGGCCTTAAGCACTGCCGTCTCTTCCACTCTCCTTTCAAGTACCAACAAGGATTGGTAGCCAACATGAAAGTAGAGACCAACAGTGAACTGTTTGGAAAAATCTCACCTAACAAACAAAAGGAGTCTAATTCGAAGCCTCAACGGCAATGCTGGCTAATACCAATAAAAGCAGAACAACAAAATAGACAAAAAATATTACTTAATCACCAAGTCTAATCAGAATTAATAGCCTGTACATAGGCCAAAGCCAAACTTATGGTCAAGGTGCACAATTCCCCCAGTCCAGTGGATGGTTCTGGACAGGGATCCAGGGATCCCTGTGGGAGGCTTCCCTTGGGAAGGTGAGTAGTATCCCAATTTTGGATGAGGCCAGCAACCACCTCTTGCTACCAAGAAGGTATCATAACAGCAGGGGAGGTGAAAATCCCCTGACTACTTCAATACAATATTACAGCTTCCTCTGTAGCTCAGAAAGTGATTTGAATAAATATTACCATCAATTTTCAAAAGCGTCACCTTTACTACAGAGCAGGCTAATCTTAAAAAGGAGTAAGATTAGGTTAGCAAATGTTTATTGATCATTTGACTTGGAACCACATTTTTACTGCTTTTTGAATCTCAATAACTCATCATGAAACATATTTCAGCCTAGTACACCTGCTGAATTAAAACAGCCACATGAAACATGTTGCTGTCAGATCTATCAATGTAATTTAACAAAATTGAGACAACAAATACCAGGGATATGTAAACAAAAAAAAAGAAGAAAAAGAACAACCTACAACTACATAACCCTACACAGAGTATTATCTGTGGTTATTGTTAACTGGTCTCTCCATTCATCAAGGAGAGAAGATGGAGTATTAACACCTGCAACATGCTGACTTACAGTGCTCCAGTGCTCATACAATTTTTCAACAAGGAGTTGTTTTCTCTTTCAGACACATTTCTGTTCTTTATCCTCCTTTGGTCTGTAGCAGCAAAGTGCACATTCTTTTTATCCAAAGCTTTTGGAAAATGATATTAGTAACCCTGGCTGTAAACAGCACTTAATTGTGCAGGGGCTGTTTTAAATTTACACTGAATTCCAGCAACTTACTCCTGGCCACGCATAGCCTTTTTCTAACCTGACCTTGAGGTAAGATTTCAAAGCAGGGAAAGGAAGAAAGTAACAAAAAGCCCTTTCACAATTTACATCTATGAAGTGTTAGTTTACATTTAGATTTTAAAATACTGAGCTTAAGACTCTTGCACAAGAACTCCAATTAACATTTGTTTCTGAAATACAATTAAATTCTGAAAAACTACTATGGAACAAAGATTTCTTTTTTTGTTACACCTGATAACTGGTTAAGAGATAAAATAAATATTTTATACCGCTTGGCTGCTCAGCCATGGAAAAGTAAGATATGCATACAGTAATGTATAAGCCCTCTTGCCCTATACTCTTGCAGTATCTTTGCAAGAGTTCTCATGGGAACTATTTGTTATATTTTGAGCCTTTAATTTTCAGGGGGAAAAAAAGTTAAGTTTTCTAAAATTTATGAAAGCAAAGCTTCAGCTCTGAAGCATGTGTGGAAGTGATGAAGATAATTTGCAAACTTCTGGTTTGTATCGGTCCCCAGAAGTACAAAGGTGGAGTGCACTATTTCACTTTTTATTTTATTCAAGCAAAGAGAAAAATAAGGAGGTTTCCTTGCAAGTTAGAAACAAAAGGGCAAACCTGATATGTCATACAATTTTGCATTTAAGCAGAAGTCTCAATCCTAAAACAGGTTCAGTAACCAGGACACTGTTTTATCCCAGCATCAGTTACAGAAGGCTGGGAGACAGACAATGATGGAGAATTACTGACCAGTCACAGCACAGTGCAGGGTGCTTGCTTCAAGCTTCTGTGCTGTAGTGGTGACTTTCACTGCACTTCTTCCCCAACTCTTCCACACACAAACCTGAGTGACAGAATGGGAGTTCAAAGAGCAGGGTATAAAAATGTGTATTGATGCCATTCTCCTAGCCTATAAAAAATGTCAACAGAAATTTCTTAACTACTTTTATTTTTAGATTGTTTTCTACAATGTTACCATAACTTTCAAGACTCACATCTCTGATTTTCAAGCCTCTCACTCTGTGGCTTAGCAGGTCCTAGCACTGCTGAGCTGTGCTGCCAGGCAGCAGGAGGCTCACGTGCAGCAGATCTTCCCCCTCCACCCCAAAAACTAATGTGGAGTCTAACTTGCAGGCAGACTGAGGGCACGTACAGGCACTGCTAGTACCTGGGCACTTGGAGAGTGGGCAGAATGCAGGCACCAAAGAAAAACTCATGGCGATGCAGCAAAGGACTTTGGAAAGCCCCAGACACTTGAAGCCCCAGGCACTCACTTATAGTGAAGATGCAGAAGTATTTTAGATGAATTTGACTAATTCCATAGTACATGAGTTTTTTTGAAAAGAAAAATATTAAACCATTCTATTCTAGAGCTTGGAAAATTAGGCCCAGTAAGTAAAATGGAGCATAGACACCGAATAGCAAAGGTTATACAAGATACTAGCAGTATTAATTTCTTTATAATAAATAGCTTTATCAGCCTCTTATCATAGTCCCTCTCCTAGATCAAATTTAGACAGAGGAAAGCAGATCAAACAGAGAATATTTTAATCAGTGCTTTAACTACATGATTAATGACTTATTTAAAGCAAACATCTATTCTGATGAAAGAAAATCTCATTATTTTGAAAAGCTACCTTATTCAACTTGATTACTCCATTTAATAGAAAGTTAAATTGAATAATATACTGTATAAAACCCATTTATCTTAGTATTCTTACATGAAAAACAATCTTGTGTTAAAACAATCCTGTGTTATGATGTTATTGGCTGCTCTTAACTATACTACAAGCAATGAAACAGTTATGCAGTAGTTTCAGCTAAAATCAATAGCAGCTTGTTTTGTAACGTAAAGGATTATGAAAACATAACTTGCATATAAAAGTAAGCTTTAGGGTACACTGTTAACGCAAGTATTGAAATGTTGGGCAGGAAAAAAAAAAAAGAAAAAAATGCTATTCATCTTCTGTTCTATTTAAAGCATTTGGAGATCTTGAAGGATCTTATGAAACTGGTAGGTAATAGGCGTAAATGTCAACACTCTGGAATGTCTAAAAAAAAGAGGTTTCTGGCTAATGGCCTCACTAGTTATAAGAGATATGCCAGCAGATTCACCTAATGCAGAGCTCATTTCATTTTATCACTGCAACATACCTAATGAATACTCTAATGCAACATGCAATATCAGTGTTTCCCCTTGAACAAACTGTTTTGTTTTTGTTTTTTCACATTTTTATATGCTTTGTAGGAGGGATTTTGCCAATGTAGCTAATACTTAAGAGGAAAAGGAAATTGCATCCTTAATGATGTTCCATCAAAGAAATTTCCATTGAGTGCAAAGCAGGCTGGGGAGTCAGTCGAAGGTCAAGCCTGTTAGAGGTCAAGTTCCTTGAAAGATCGCAGTTCTGAAGTTTAATTGTTTTCAGGGAGAACTCTGCTGATAGGTCAACAGTGAATTTTATAGCTGACAACACTCAAGGAAAGAAGTCGTTTCCAAGGCTGAAGTGGCTGTGGACCACTGAACAACAAGATGAAAAAAAAAAGTAACTATAGACGTCAAAACATATTTTTAGGCTCATCATTTAGAAATAAAAAAAAATACTGCTTGCATCACTGATAAATAAAGCAGGCTAATGCATCTCACTCTCTTAGGCTGCTGAAATACACAACAAAAATACAATGTTTTACAAGAGAATTATGAAGTGCTTAAAAAATATTGACAGTAATAGTGATCTAAAAGTTCAATTTCGTTCCATTTGCAGAATGACTAAAACTTCTTCTGCCTCTTCAAAACAGTATTTTAAGTGACTGGACAAGGTATCTGGATATAAAACACCCACTCATAAATGCTGTTCTCATGCCCATGGTTGGGCTTCTCCATCATACCTAAATCACATTCCTTAGTACCCCCAAAGCCCATAATCCTTTATAGCATTTCAATGATGGCTAACAATATGAAATGAAGAAATATAAGTTTTCCCCAAATAAAGAAACGTTAATGTTACAGTGCATAACAGTGTAGAGCTTGGCCTTTCTTCCACCATAAAAGTTAACCTTCATATGGTTCTAAACTTTCTATTAAGATCATATAAAAAAAAAATTGATTTATTTTTTATTTATAGATATTCCTGACTGTGCAATTAATCAGAGCAGTAAAGTGGACTCTTCACTTCTGGTTAGCAATGGAAAAAAAACTGAAAAACAAGGTGTCACTAAACGTACATGACAAATAATTTGGATCTGTGCATTTTCAAGAACCTCTCCATTTTGAACTTGCATATATCACACAGCAGTATAGCTGCTCTACATACTCAAATTTGGAAATACAAAGATTGTTCGGCTTGCTAATTATCTTAAAAGACTGAACATGAATAAATGAATACATAGCACGACAGAGTTCTCTTTGTGAAAAAGTGGCATGCTGTTCAGTTACAATTACCACTGTGCCTTTTAACAGACTCAAAAACTGGAAGTCAGGAAAATAGTAACTGCAATCAGTGGGAGTTTTGTCTGAAGATGGACTTAAAACAATCTATATGGATGGATCTAAAGTGCTAAGAAAATTTAGGGCAACTAGGAAGCAAGAATCAATTACAGGGTCAATGATCTTCTATGGGACATACAGGAGGACTTTTTATGCACCTTCATGGAGCGGCCCCTTTCCATATGGAACCAGAAGACTGAGAAAGGAGAAAACTTTGTTTCAGGTTAAGAAAAGAAAAGAAAGAAAGAAAAGAAAAGAAAAAAGCGAAGGGAAGGGAAGGGAAGGGAAGGGAAGGGAAGGGAAGGGAAGGGAAGGGAAGGGAAGGGAAGGGAAGGGAAGGGAAGGGAAGGGAAGGGAAGGGAAGGGAAGGGAAGGGAAGGGAAGGGAAGGGAAGGGAAGGGAAGGGAAGGGAAGGGAAGGGAAGGGAAGGGAAGGGAAGGGAAGGGAAGGGAAGGGAAGGGAAGGGAAGGGAAGGGAAGGGAAGGGAAGGGAAGGGAAGGGAAGGGAAGGGAAGGGAAGGGAAGGGAAGGGAAGGGAAAAAAGTACTCATTCCATTCACTGCTCCTCCAGAAGCCATCACCTTTATGGGTAAATTAGCAATAATCCTTAGAAAGTACTAATGAAAAAGCCCTTACTTCCTCCACTTTCATAATCACAGGAGACACATCACATTCATAATTTTTAATTCTGACTGAGTAGAGGTCACAACCTTCAGATAGCCCTTGCATTCAAAATCTACTATTTTTGTATTTAGATCAGAAACCTGATTGCCATCTGTATGCAGTCATTACTTAGTGATCACAGAAGATATAAAAATATTCAAGTATGTAAATCAGCTCCCTGCCTAAATAATGAAGTTTCAATTAAGCATGACCACCTGAAATGTGTCCTTTCTGTTATACAATAAGCAGAAAGAGGAAAGAATATAAATAATTTCAGCAGCACACAGCTCTAGCAGACTTAAAATGAGATACCAGCATTTCATTCAAGATTGTAGCAGCTTCATAATTTTGCTGAAAACAGAAGAAAAATATAACACAAAAAATGTCTTTGTTGGAAAATAAAATAAAACTACAATGATTATTATATTTCCTGTTACATCTATCAATAGTCATACAAACACAGAACAAATGCAGAGAGTTAGTAAAGCACAATTCCTCAACTCAGGCAATAGCTTATTCATCCAGTACACTTGCTTGATCTAATGGAACTCAAAATAGAATATACAATAACATCTCATAAGTAAACTTCAGGAAGACAGGTTCTCAGTGTTTTTGTGAAAATTTTCAGGTTTCTGTCTAAAACAATTTTTTAGTTATAGGTTAAAAGAAACATGACACATTGAATTCCGTATGCGTGGGATGTTGCATATGGTCCTTTTCAGAGGACAATGTTTATCTAAAATTTAGAAGGTTAAGAGTTGTTAAAAACAATAGCAAGCCACTTATAAGCTTTTTCATCTGTTAAAAGCTATACAGGTTTTACACGGTTTCTCAAACTATCATCATTCAGAGTACTTTCTGAAAAATACAGTGAGCAGCATAACCAACATCTCTCAGATATGGTTCATTTCTCTGTTAATCCTCTTCCCTGGGAAAAATGCATTCAGCAAAGCTTAATGACCACTTCATCTATTTGTGATAACGTGCAATAGCACATTTTATTTGCCTGACCTGATAGATCCATAGCCTATGGCCCTGATAATGCTAAGAGAAATCTAAGACAGATTGTAACTATTCAAAAAAAAAAAAAAGTAACATAGGAAGATCTCTCCATATACCAGTGCTTTAACAGCACTAGCAGAGATTGTCAGACTGCACAGTATGTAATATTGAATTTCCCTGTAATTTAAGACTTGAAAAATATTTTTCTTGCCATAATGTAGACATGACAAAAGGTTTAAACATGAGTTTGTAGCAATCCAATCTCACAGAAACTCCTTTTTTTTTTCCAAACTATTATTCCAAACAGGGGCCCAGATCCTGCAAGCCATCCTCCAACACTGACCCAAGTGCCTGAATGAAGAAGGGTTCATTTAAGCACTTCGTTGAACTGAAATTACAGACAGCATCAATTTTGGAGAATAATCATGCTAAAAATAAAACATCTGCTTGGACTCATCTTAATATCACACTGTGTTGCTTCACCATCGTATTTCTTATGCAACAAGTCTTTTGAGGCTGGAAAAGAGTGGATGGGGGCTTTATTTTTTTTTATGGTTCTGTAACATTAATCATAATCTACCACTGAAATAGCAAGATATGGTGTTATGTAATGGTCATTTGGATGGTTCTGTCATTACTTTTCACCATCTTGGGGGAATCACTTAAGTTACTATTAAAAAAATTTTAATCTTGAACAAATACTGCACTACTTTTGATGGAATCTAATTAGGAATCTCATTAGCAAAATGAGACTTTTAACTGATATAAGATTTTTGTATTTTATGTTTTATAGACAATCTGGAAATGGATAGTATGAGTTAGTCTTCAACTACATCCCATTCATGGAGACGAAAAACTGCAGCACAGAGAAAATCAGCAAATAAGCAAAACCAAGAAAAAATGCGAACACTGAAACATGAAGACCAAAGTCAACAATACCAGACCACACGCACTCTGTCCAAGGGCTCTAGTAGTAGGGCAAAGTCACAGTAATAGACGTAGAAAATCAGTTCCCTGTATATTCATGCTACTAACAGCTAGCAAAACTCACTGCCCAAACCACACAATGGTTTAGTGACATAGGGAAATGTATTTGTGGGAGCAGAAAGACCTAAAGTAGGCTGAGAATCTATCCTCTACATTCTGACCTTTACATCACGGAGATGACCATTTTTACCAAGCATTTCTAGAAACATCTGGTTTCACCCCTTTTAGACAACAGGAAACATCAATAGGCACGTAAGGCAACAGAAGTCATACATGGCAATGTCCTGCCATGACGTAATAACTAGTAGAGTCCAAAATCAGATCTATATATATCTTTGAACTTATACATATATATAAATATACACACACACACAAATATATTTCCTGCTCTTTCAAACAAAGCAAAACATCATTTTACTGGGGATATTAAGATAAGAGAAATATTTTAATGCACAGAATCACAGCATTTGATCCATTATTTTTCTCCCCTTTCCTCCTTGTTGCTAGTAGTAACACAAAGCCACAAGTTCTAGCCAGAAATTCTTCAGGGGGGTGGTTTTAGGAAAACATTTATTAATAAGTCTTTTTTTCCTCCAACTTTGTTTTAACGTACAGCATCTGTTGTTTTGTGAGATTCTATACAAATCAATATAATATTACACAGACTCACTACTGAAATTAACTGAAGGCTGTCACAATGTGAAATGCATGTTTACAAAGCATGCTAACTAAACAGCAATAATTAATAGCAATTGATGTAAAGAGGTAAACAGCAGCAAGGTTGAAAACTCAATCTATGTTCCTTAATGGTATCACAGCCACAAAGTTAAAGGCAATCCATAAAATTATATATATAAAAAAAAAAAAAGTGCATACTTGGTTGTACAGTTCCCTCCTTTTAATCTAAAGCATTTTTAACAGGAAGGTAGAGTTCTAAGCAGATGTTATATTTATAACCTAGTGTACTTCACAATCTGTTTGCTAATAACTATTGCAGGGAACAAGCAAACCATTATTCTGAATGAATACTGCCTTTCTCAGGTGTACTGGGCCTTGCTGGGATAGAGTTAATTTTCTTCATAGCTGCCTGTATAGTGCTGTATTTTGAACTTGTGATTAAACCAGTGTTGATAACACTGTTGAAAACACCAATGTTTTGGACATTGCTGAGAAGTGCTTGCACAGCATCACGATTTTTTTTCCTTACTCTGCCCCTCTCAGAGAGTAGGGAGGGTGTGCCAGAAGCTGGGAGGTGGCATAGCTGGGACAGCTGACTCGAACTGACCCAGGGGATATTCCATACCACGTGACACTGTGCTCAGCAATAAAAACTCAGGGAAAGAAGGAGGAACATTTGTGCTCATGCTTTTCATCTTCCCATGTAACCATTACCCATGCAGAAGCCCTTCTTTCCAAGAAGCAGGTAAACATCTACCTAGCGGTGACAAATAGCAAATACATTCATTAATTTTGCTCTGCTTGCAACATGGCTTTGCTTCACTTATTAAACTTGTTAAAAATGTAAAGAACTTAAAGAACCATGAGATTTCAGCTTTTGCCTTTTTGATCCTCTCCCCATCCCACTGTGGAGGGGAGTGAGCAAGCAACTGGGTGGGTTCTTAGCTGTTAGCCACTGTGAACCCACCCACACAGCCGCACTCAAACACAACCGTTTTCACAATTACACTCCGTATGGTTTGTTTTACTTTGTTCCCAAAGTTTATTTTTGAATAAAGAAGACAGATTGTGACATTTTATTCCATTTAATCTAACATGCTCATTGCAGTTTAAAGGGCATGGGTGAAGATACAATATATAATCCGAAAGCAATAGACAAATATCTCAAGAAAATAATGAAACATTCAGACCACCTACTCACAGCTACTTAGTAAATAGTCAACACTGTAAAGTCATCACACCCAATGGATGATATACAGCAATTAAGGTAGATGCTGAAAATAATCTAGTGCAGGTAGTATAAAAACTCCAAAGAGTTTACTGCTTTATTCACTATGAAATCTTTTTAATTTAACACAATTCATTCTAAAGACCTCATATTTATGAGGAACTTAAGGCAAATAAATGTAGGTACATGAAAAATTACAAAACTGCAGCTAAGATTGCAAAGCTGTGATCTAAACTTTACCTCTGTGTACAATGAATACTATAGAAATTAGTAAAATTAATTACTAATATCTGAAAAAATATTATGGGAACTGTACTTACTGTAAGTAACCTGACTGCCTTATACTCCTTTCATATAAATTTCTCTTGAAAGTCAAATTCTTCTCTAGTGTACGTGTATTTGCACAAATTTTAGTACAACAGCATAGATTTTGTTCATATTGTTCTACACTAACAGTTAAACTCAATCATACTTTGAATGATTTTACATTTCCAAATAAATAAATATAGCCAGGGGCTTGATTTTTCAAGAACTCATTTTGCCAATTTTCTTTGCAACAGAAGACTGAAGCTCTGGGAAACAACACTTAGTTACATATCCACACAAGATTACTTTATAACATGAAAGTGAATGAAAATAATACGGATTTCTGATAGCTTAGAAGCAAGGACACTGAAAATTTTAAGAGTATTCCAGTCCTAGATATCCTAGATAAACAATCTACTTGTCATCCTTTTTATCCCTTATTCCTTTAGTCCCGAAAGGACACAACTTCCTTTCTGAATGCTGCCTTGGCATGAAAATCATGTTGTTTGTATACCAGAATATGTAACACTAACTGCAGATCACGTACAGGAAGTCCAGTGCTCATACTACACATATGCAATAAATGCTCACACAAACTCAGTGCTATAAAAGTAGACAACAATGAAATGCCTTAAAAATCTTTTAAATAACCCCCTTAATACTAACCTCTTGCAAAATAGTAGATTTGAATATTTTTTTTTAAACCATTTCTGGCAAACTATGAAATTTGATTCATAGAGTAATACAGATTGGGAAGCTCTCTGAAGATCGCAGAGTTTAAAATGTTTACAGTTAGGTGAGGCTCTCTGCTTGAGTTTTGAGTACCTTCAAACACGAAGCTTGCACAGCCTCTCTGGATAACCCAGTTCTATTGTCTAACCACGCTCAATATAAAGTACTTTTCCTAATATTTGTTTGGATTTACCCTGTTACAACTTGGATTTGATGCCTTGTCCTGTCACTGTGCACCTACCAAAAGAGTTGAGTTTCATCTTCCTTTAGCATCAGATCGTCAGATAATTTAGGACAGCAGTAACACCTTCACTTGGCCTTCTTCTCTTCAGGCTATACAAACCCAGCTCTCAGCCTTTCCCTGTATAACACGCTCTAGCATCCTGATGGTCTTTCTCTGGACTCACTCCAATATATCAATGTATTTCTTGTTGTACTGGGGAGCCCAGAGCTGAACACAGTACTCCAAATGCAGTTTTACAAGTGCCAAACAGAGGGGAATAATCACTTCCCTCAACCTGCTCTCTATGCCCTTGCTACTACAGCCTAATATGTAAGCTGGTACCTTTACTGAGAAGGCACACCACTTTCACACATTCAGCCTATCTACTGGAACACAAGGACCATTTTCTGCAAAGTTTCAGGTCTCCACAGACTGCACTCTCCTAGTTTGATTCTTGTAGATAAATTCATCTTCATAGTGGATGTTTCTATGAATATCTGGGCTGCAACAATCTCTCACACCTGAGCACTTCATACCGTCACTCATCTTCACAGTATATCAAGCTTAGTTCTGCTTATTGCTCTACTTTTGCATGAAATGAAAGTACAGAAGGCCAGCTGAACCTTTCAATCATCCAGGGAAGAACCAGGATTTTCAACCAAGGATGAGACAGTGCTGGCAGAAGGCCAGGTAACCATGTACCACCTCGTAAATCCTTGATTTCTCTGGTATGCAGCTGTGGAAGATTGCTATGGATCAACTCTAGAATGCTGTAATGTTATAGCAACCTGAGAAACTTGGTATCGTCACCATACAGCCAGGACATAAAATTAGCAGCATTTGTTGTTGTTTGTTAAAACAAAACAAACAAACAAGAAAAGCAACAACACCAAAAAACACATTCTACCATTTACTTCATTTTTTAATTCTTCCTGTTCTTTGGCATGTGATGCACAGAAATTGATATCTCTTATTTTTCATTTGGCTCAAAAAATATCACGTTCTTTCACGCTAGTAAATATCTGGACAAGTAAAGTGAGGTTACTCTGTAGAGAGAAGAGCTGAAAGAAGTATTTGGCCATAAGTAGATACAAATTCTCTGTTTTATTTACTTTGTACTGCTTAGCTCAATACTGATATCCTCATATCTGCAGGCAGAAATCATAATGATTTATTAATATACTGGAAATATTATTTTAGAAATTAAATAAAAACCACAGAGCTTAATACTGTAATTTGCTGATGTTGCTAGACAGTAATACATTGATCATATTAGCCTGGTACCATAAATGAATGCCTAATTCTCCACTTTTTACATCTTGTGTGTTCCCATACACCTGTAAAGAATGAAACACTACCATTGTGGTAGGATATGTTTCTTATTCGCTTTACAGAGAGAAATCTGTCAAATGTCCCAAGGACAGCTTACTGAAATCTTGATCTATTCATTCTAGCCATTAGTCTTGAAACTGATTTTTAGTACTAAAATAGAACTTCTTTGACCAGAATTGAATTTCTGTGAAGATTTAGTAAAATGATCCCAAGACAGCATTTCCAAGAATAATCTATGGAGCATACCAACTATTCAAATTCAGCAGAATGGTCACATGGTGGTGACTCCTAGTTCATACCTCTCCTCTTTCAATAATGCATTTAAAAAGGGAAAAAAATGTTACTTCCTGAATTGCCATTTTATACGTTAAGTATATAAGCTTACATAAATTCTGTGTTTCACACAGATTCACAGACAGGATGGCAGACAATCCCTGCATTGAACACTCTGAAATACATTACAGAGTAGGGATATAACGTAAGGATATGAGAAGAGACACATTCCAGAAGAAAACTCAACAATACGCACATACCATTTTTACAAACAAAATCACTATACCTATTTCATAGTAAAGCACCTATTTAATGTCTGTTTCAAAATCAGCTTTAGCTAGCGTGTTCCTACAAATAATCACACTTCAAGGAAGTTAAACACTAATAATCTGTGTGTCTTTCTTGTTACTTTCACCTTCTATTAACTTGCTTATCTACTTCAGAACACTATAAATACATATTTCCATTCCAACAGGCAAAGAAAGTTAATGAGATTACAGTAATGGTTAAGGCAGTCATTTATAGGTGTTGATTTAATAAAAAGAATCCATTTTAATAACTGCAGTACTGAAAAGATAATGCAAAACATTTATTTGTGCAGTACTGCCAGCTTGGCTCAAATAGCAGCCCTTATGGAGGGAGGTACAGACTTAGGAAAACTATTCACAGCCTCATTAGTGTAACAGCAGAACAAGAATAAAAGAAACCAGAGGGAAATATGGAAAAGAATAATGGGGCAGCACCTGAAATGTGGCACACCAGACTGCTAAATTAGAACAGTCTTCCAGGTCCTAATTCACACAGAACTCTGTGTCAGAAAACAGCACAGGGAATAACAGTAGTATAGTTCTTTGGACATGACTTGTTAAGAAGTTGCAGTTAGAGAAATCTCCCCAATAATCATACTTACCTGCGAGACTGAGGAAATGGAACTGGAAATAGTGCCTTCTGTCAGTTCTTAGTCTGTACATATTTGTAGGTGCAACAGTCTCTTGGAAATCTAATCCCCCTTCTTAAGGGGGAAATCTCAAAGATGACGAACCCTTGTCTGACTTGCTGCTCTGAACTTGAGATTTTCTTCTGGAAATAAGTAAAACATAGACCTATGATGGGAAAGAAAAAGTCAATTTTAGTTAAACCTGAAATTCGGATATTAAGCTTCACACTGTATTAGAAACACTGTCACAAAGCTCACTTGTGGCTTTGATTTTTATTTATTTATTTTTTTTTCCTGGTTGGTCAAGCAACTCTTTTAAAACAGAGACATTTGTGAAAAAAGTAAAATGTTTGCCTCATGGAGGTAGTGCACTGGAAAGCAATCAAACCAGAGTTTCGCAACTGCTGATCATTAGTGCAAGCATTTTTTTTATTCTTTACTGTAAAACTCCCATAACCAAGATACAAGTCATATAAGCCAGAAGGGGTTGACAACTTGATTATCAGTCTTGCTTAAACAGCTGGACTACAATAAATCCTCCACATAGTAGGTGCTTCCATCATTTAATTACTCCTGACATTAAAATGCATTCTAGTTTGACCGTGAACATTGAGTTATATGTGAAAAAGTATTACATAACACCCGAGGATCCTGCCTGCTTTAACTCTCCAGTTATGTAACTGTTTCAGGAAAACTAACCTGGAGTGGCATAAGAACACCGTAACCTTTCTGTAGACATTTCCGCAGCTACCCATTTGAACCTCCCTTTAAACGGCTGCATTCTTACATGGTGTAGCAGAATATAATTGAAGAAAAAGTACAAGAAAATAACGTGTCACACCATGGTTCCCTGATACTAAGCTATGTTTGAATGCAAAACAATTCACCGCAGAACAGTTGCGGAAATCTATTTAATTAGTGTCTCTATCATACATACGCAGTTGCAGAATACCATTTTCATCCCAGCTGCTCTGTGAATGGGACATACATCATACCTGACAGTTTAAAGAATTAATATGGTATACAAGATTAACTATTAAATCAACCCTTGAAAGTTTAAGGACAAATATATGCCACTTCTGTGCAGTTTATTTGACTGAATACCTTCTACTGATGTATTTTGTGTCCAGCTTCTTATTGTGTACAAAGAGCCCGCTTTACTCTTACTACAAGATATACTTAAAGATGGTTTCCAGATAAGCAGATTTTAAAAGTTCAGATCACCTTTACACCCATTAATTTTGGTAATGTTAACTGTGATTTTATATTCTCACTACAGACTAATACAGATTTTGCTCAGATTTAGCATATTGTTTGATTATGCTGCACTGAGAGTTTTCTAAGAATGAACTGTCCTTCCAATAGACCTACAGGATTTCACTGATGGAAATATGATGGGGGGAAGCCATGTACCCTCAAATATTTTTTGCTCTTTTAAACACTAAATACAAGTGTTTCTTCAGATATTATATTATTGGGTACTGAGTAAAAACTGAACATGCCCTCCCTATCTTGGTAACTTGGAGTGCTCAGAGGCAAGAGGATCCCTGAAGAATAGCAGCATCTCTGCAATGTCCTCTCCTGTGCTGCCAGCTTTTCTGGAGGACTTCTTTCTTACAGCAGGAGTACACCTGAATGACTCCATAAGAGCCAAAATATTCTGCTGTCAGCTAGTGCTCCTCACTCCTCCTTTAGCTGCTGGACAATGATAGCTGAAAGCTGGTTTATGGAATAATATACTGTTCAAGTCCTCTTGTAAGAACCTTGCTTGTGATTCTTCTTGGTTTATAGTTCCATTAATCTACAGTAAATCAATTCCATAGTAAACCATTAGTCAGTCCTGCATTTAGAAGATGCAAAAGTCTTCAGGTCTAGAGGCTGGTGATAAGAAATACTCTCCACAAGCTTTAAATTATGATTTCCACAGGTGCCAATCAAATAGCTATGAATTTGATGTTTAGGAAAGGTCAAATTTTGTTCTGCAGTCCCCACTCTAATGTCCTACTCAAACAATCCTCCATGAAAAAATGTTGTGATTTTCTCCTATTAACTAATTCTTAACACAATTAAGCTATTATAATGCTATATACCCTTCTACATTCTTCTAGCATACCACATAACTATTGCAATGTACATTTGGTTCAGAAAAGTAAAATTGCTCGTAGTACTTTCAGGAGTGTAACTGGAATATTATAAATACTTCATTAAAAAGCTGTTAATCACATTAAAAGTATTCCGAGGAATGTATTTTGTCCATATCTTGTGGATTCATACATATTAATTGTTCAGCTTCTCCTTCCTGAAATAATACCAGCTAAAAGTTGCAGTTAATTCTTGGGCAGAACCCTCAAAGAGTGAGGTGAAGATAATTCATTTACAAACAGTGTTTCTAAAACTAGTCCCAGTGAGGCTTCTTTGTCTGTTGAGAGGCTATCAGAAAACTTATTACTAACTTTAATTTGATAGACTCCCCTTACCCAAAATACATCTAAGCCATTCATGGACGACCACAATTCATCAAGTTAACTTATTCACATTGAGAGAACTTCTTAATTACTTACACAGTAATTGATTTAAAACTGATTTTATTTTTATTTTTTAAATCACAAATTAATCATCCTTTTCAATTATTTCCTCCTCTATTCAGTGGGACTGCTTATCTTCAAGATTTTACTCCTGGTAGTAAAATATATGACTGCTCAGTGATGTCCACTGAACAGCCAGTTCAGTACGACATTTCTGCTAATGGTACAGCTGCTGCCCCTACACTTTCAGCCTTCAAAATGGCTACAAAAATCAAACTGAACTAAGACTAAGTAGTGAAGTCAAAATTTGTGTCGTCTCTGATGACTAATCAGTATTCAAGTGCTAAGCTTGTATTTAAACCACTCTGTATTTCTTCCTTATAAACACTGACAACTACTTCAACAGTCTGGAGTTTAATGTTTCAATGAACCAAATGCATTTGTAAGGATACTTCACATGGCAAGCAATGGAGATATTTTTAGATTTTTGTCATCTTGTTAGATTCTCTTCTTATTCCCCAGAGGTAGTCATTCAGAAACCGCAGGATTAATACAGAAGAAAGTGGTCAGAGGCTACAATCCACTTGAGAGCTTTTTTAATGAATTTAAGGAAGGCAAACCAGGCAAGCCAGAGGGGTCTGCAACTCATCAATGACTTATCAAGCTTTCATGTTGCAGTAGTTCTTGCTATTCTAGCTAGGCATTATATCCACACTTAGGAAAGAGCTATTTGGGGATTTACAGCAAGCAGACCAGATGCTGGTCTTTTTGTCTTCATATTTGGATTTGCATCAGAGGTTGAAATAACACCTTCCCTTTCCAAGATGATTAGAAAAACAGGTGATCAAAATACTACAGACTGATGAGATTCTTTTAATTAGAAAGAAAATTATAGCACGCTGCATACTTGGTTTTCAAGTGAGATGGAATTAAGCCTAACACTTAACCTTGTGGTCCTAAAAAGAGGTCAACGCTGATAAAAATGAAAGTGACAAAATATCAACAGTCATTTTTCTCAGCATCACAATAACACAACCAAAGTCTCCATTTTTGTCTGCATGTCAGCTGGTATCTCCTGAGCGCAGGACAGCTGCACCAGCTGCTCACCAGGGACATAGAAGGCTGCCAAGTCTGCAGTCAGCTGGAGGACATAACTGGGAGTGTACTGGGGCCATACCCTGTCAGGGCAGGCAGAAATCCTGCTCTATGCATTTGGATCCATAAATAAAGGATTCATTTCACCTCACCTCATGAGTTTACTTCCTTTCCTGCAATGCACTGAAGAAAGAGCCAGGCTTTGTGCCCATTTCCCCAGCCATGCTTGCCAGTGTGCCTCCTTGCACCTGCCCAGCATGCTACCTCTGGTGCTCACCACCTGCTGCATGACCCAGAGGATACCTTCGACTGTGGAGAATCACACTCAAAACAGAAGAATGAGAAATACTAAATTCCTGTGGATAAAGTTCAGCCAAAGACGCAAAATTAACCCAAGTCTATATAGACTTGAAAACAAGGATCTCTGAATAAAGTTCTCCCACAGCTATGAGACAGAGCAACCTGAAAGAACTGCGCGCTCCTAGACTTTGCTTTACTGATAAGCATGTTCCTGCTTTGTAGCCCACCTATGACATGGTAAGGAGGAACTCATGGCTTACAGCCAGGGCACTTGGGTTGCAGGTTCCAGCCCAATATATTCTTCTTGATAGAGAAAGGAGGAGTCCTCTGGTAATTCAAGCTCGGCACTGAACCCTACCCAGCACAATTTAAGGCAGACTGCCTGTCTAATTAGTGAGGGCAGAGTGGGATCTGGCAGACCTGCTGGGGGAAAGGAGATCCTGGAAACAGTTCTCTACTCGTGAAGCTGAGGTAAGGGCCTCTCACCACAGCAGTTAGTTTCCCATTTTAATTGCATACACTTCACCATAACATTTGCTCCAAATTACAGTAATTTTTTAAGGCAAATAAGATCTCAGTTATTTAACAGCCAAGACCAGGCAGTCTGTACTTTAAATATGAAACAAGTTTCAGGTAATGCATATTCCTCATAATATAAGAACACAAAGGTGCATAATAACAAACTCTTAAGCACTCATTATTGCTGATTTCCTCCTGTAATCACCTACGTGCAGTCTACAAACATCTAACATTTAATTTGGTAGCATTTTATACTCACTTTGCATTCATTTTGTCTGGAAATAATGTTAACCTAAATATCCTGTCTTTCTATCATCAAAAAAGTACATTGTTTAAGAAATATCCTCCAAACATATATACTGTTCTCCTCTGATAAAACTATACAGTAACACATTAACACCTGTCCATGAATATCATGCCTATAGTCCCCAGAAATAACCACCAAAGAAAAAAAAATTAAGACACTACATTTCACCAGCAATGTTATACCCTAGTAACTTAACATAGATGTTTTGACAAAGCTAACAGGCTCAAAGTAAGCTACAATATAGCTTTCATAGAAGTTTCAGCTTGAACATCCTTTACGTACATATTTCTTCAGACTATATGTTCCCTTAAGAATTACCTCAAGCTATTTGATTAAACGTGAAAAAAAAAAAAGTTTTCATTTTAACTCAGAACAAATGTAGATGTTTAATTAGATGTTAAATTCCTTACATCTATAATAACTACAGAATACTTTCCCTTGAATTCTAGCAGGCTGTGATCTTGTACTCTGAATATCCAGTTATGACAACAAATGCACCCTAGGTACCATGGATATGGCTAGCCTGTTAATTAAAATGCATGGAAAAAAAATACAAAAGTAGTCAATGCCTTTTGTAAAAGCAGAATATTCTGGAATCTGTTTTAAAGGATGATCTTTTCAATTATCTCTGTGCCTACTAGTATGAAGAGCTTCAAATTTTAATAAATTCTTAATGTTCCAAGGAAAAGATGAGCTACAAGAAACTTTTCCTCTTTAGAGGGTAGTGTGTAACACTTGCCATGATCAGGATTTTCAAAAGAAAGTGCCTTTCCAGTTCTCCTTTATGGCCAGCTATGCATGAGAACCTCTAAGGTATAGAACATGAAAAACTAACTGCATCATTAAGAAAACTAAATCATAACCGCTTTACAATAAGATAACCTATAAGGTTTTTACTTCCTGGGCAAATTAGAACAGAAGTGTAGTATCCTCATGAACCAAAGCCAGACAGACCTCAAGCTGCAAAAACTTGGCAATATCCTTTTAAAACTAGGATTAAGTATTGCTAGCAGACAAAGGGTGAAATAAACTGTCATTGTATTTTGATTATCCCAAATACAATAAATATTTGAGTAATTAATGGAAATTTGTTTCTTTGTGCAACCATTCCTGACATCATCTCAAATTTTCAGAGCAATGTAGTTTAATCATCTGGGAAATTACTTGCACTGCCATGTATGGTCTCACAGAGAAGGCTGCAGTACTGTTTGGTAAGACAAAAGTGAGAAGCTGTAATAGGATTTCTCCCTTCCGCCTGACAACTAGACTCAAGTTCAAGGTCCATAACTAAGATAAATATACAAGGCTCAGCTGTGCTCACCATGGTTTTAATTTTACATCAGGAAAATTCCACACTCACTTAAATGGAATTCTTCCTGCTTTGCAATACCTAAAGTCACTACTAGGACCACACAATAACTGTGGAACTGTACTTTTGTTTACAGCCTTAAATAAGAATCAGCTTAACAGAATAATCAGAATGTTATTTTAACAATAAATGTTAAATCCATGAACTACGTAAAGTACAAATAATAATCCCAGAATTGATTTGGTTGACTGACACAACTTACATATGCATAGTTTATTTTCCACATGACACCCTAGCTTCTAAATATGCTCAAATTCTGATTCATAAAATGATTATATTAATCTCAGTGAAAGGAAAGCTATCTGAACCCTAAACCATTTTGTCTTTCTACATAATAAAAACATTTTAACCTTTTACTTTGGATCCAAATTTTAATCAGTGTAATAACTTCCAAGTCCCCTTTATATCATACATTCCTACTGCACCTTTTTCTTTCTAAATAGCAAATTCAGTTCTTGCAATTGAATAGGAAACATTCCAAAATAAGGAAGGGATTCCAATGGATATACAATCATTCAATCAGAGAAATCAAAGCTGAAGGTCCCTATTTGTCACCTAGTTCATTTCTTTGCCCTTCAGCAGCATACAGTAGTGAACTTTCTCCAGCATCTCATTTATAAATATCCAATAGGTACTTTCTTCATTAGTAGCTCCATGTTTAAATGCATTCAGTTTAGCTTAAAATATTTGTGAAGTCTTCAAAATTGATTATTTACTGTCCTATCTGAACATGCACACACACATCCTAACCAAAGCCTGCAGGAAGTTTCATAAACAAAAGGGAGTGGGGGAAAAAATAATAATAAAATAAATAAAATAACAAAAGATTAGAACACACAGTAAAAGGTTAAAATGGAGAGAAGTAAAACAGATACAAAATGTTAATAGCTCTGCTTTTACAGTGAGACAGTGCATACAAAGGCAAACTATACAGAGACAAAGATGGAAATTCCCTATGTGTATCTGCACCACCACTCAGGATCAGAGGATTAAAATACCATGACAAGGGCACAGCACACCTATACTACTGGCTGTAGATGCTGACTGAAGACAACCATTCCAGGTTATGTGTTCCCCATAGCAGGACAAGAGGAAATCAAGGGCACAGTCATAATTCTTGCCTCCCCCCTGTTTTCCTCACATAAATCCTCCCATTCAAAACAAGCAGCTGGATGCTACCCCCCTAGCTTAGAGGAGCTGCAAGACTTCAGAAAAGCTCAGCACCTTTAGCAGCCTGTATGGAAATAGGGACAACGTGGGGGCGAATTTTGCATAAGCAGCAGTAGGGAAGACAGTACAGTCACTTCTCTTGCATAAAAGCCTATAGTTAGAACAAAGACTGGAGGAGAGAAACAAACAAACAAACAAAGAACACATGCATACACCATAAACCTTCCACCAAAATTTTACAGACCAAAATAGTATGCCTTATTGCAAGAACATTATGTCAGTCCGTAACAGCATGTGACACACAAACAACAAAATTTGAGGAAGGCTGATGTCAGCCATTGATGCAAAACAGACCCTCTATTTCTGTGCACAGGCTGGTCACAGACACAGACTTCATACCTGTGGTGCAAATTTGCAATTGGTTTTGCATTGTTGACCTTCCCACAAAGAGCACTGGAAATCTACAGATATAAAGCACTGTAGGGACAATTTATAATTTCTTTAGTATTATAATCATAGCAGCAATAGTCATAACTGATTCACCTCGATGCAAGTGGAAAATCAGTCCTTTTAAGTTCCGTGGTAAAACAAAAGGGGAAGGTATCTTATATGGAACAGAAGGAATATAAGGCGGGGGTGGTTAAATAGCATTTTTGTGCTACAGTCACCAGTGTAAGTGACCAGATTCTTCAAATATGAGTGGGGGAAAAAAATATCTATGTAGGGTAAGAAATAACCAGACTTCTGAACAGTACTTCTTTCTCCTTCTACTTGAATATGGCAAGTCCTCCTGCTCTCTTGATAAATCCCTCTACCAACAAAGCCACTGATGGATTCATGAAGGATATATAAATGAGTTAATTGGGGAATTTGCAAAAATTGCCAGAGGTGATTCTGCAAAACAGTTACTACTCCTACTCATGAGTGCTCTGCCCACCTCCCATAATGAAACTGTTTATTGGAAGAAATAAAAATGATTTAAGTGAATAAATGTTTATCAATACCTTGTGTCCTTGAACCAGGCTGCACCCAGTACTGCATAAATTTCTTCCTGAAACTTGACCACTTATCTCAGTCTCAGGGGATAATTAAATATTAAAGAAGGAAGAAAAAGTCAAAAGGAAAATAAGCTTTAGTGCTCTGGATCTGAGAAGTTTGCTGTTAACACTTAACATCAAGGTGTTATACACACAAGAAAGTAGGACTGACAACAAGGATAGAGAAAATAAGAGATTGCAGTCCCTAACTTAAAAGCCAGCTCTCACACTCTCATGACTTTTTACTTCAGTCTCACCCAGAACAGCTGTTGCTCCTCTTATGACAGTGTAACACCTAGCTGCATTTTTGTGCATTTTCAAATATTTGTTCATCATTTGATTTGAATTATTAACTCCACTGCCAGCCTTCTTTGTTCATAATTCACCCCCTACTGACAAGACTGAAGAGAGAGAGAGAGAAGGGAAAAAAAAAAAAAAAAAAAAGAAAAGAAAAGGAAACAAGGTCAGAGACTTACTAGTGGCTTGGATATTCAGCTGAAATACAGAAGAGCCAGGCTTGAGAAGCAGGTCCTACAGTTCTTTCATTATTTGCAAAGGAAGACAGCTCTAACAGGAAAAAATTCCTGGTCAACAAAGATATTTCTCACAATCTAGCTAGGGCTACTCCTTATACATCTTGGTTATTCTCATAAATCCAACTATTACCATGAATAATTCTCTCCCTGCTTACAATATTCAAAGTCTAATCCACGACTCAAAAAAAAGAAGACTTCTGAACGTTAGCTGCAGCAATGCTGCTTATTTACCCCTGCATTGGCTTAAATGGGGCCAGATTTCATCCCAAAACTGCAATTCACACTTGCTTTGTTTACATTTAGTAATTGTTACCAGTGCAACTATATTATTCAACAACACTATAGCAAGGTCTTAAAATAGACAGAGCCTTAGACTTATCCTGAAATCATATTTCCCAACAAGCCTTCTTAAGAAAAGGTGCTCAGCTCCATCTGCTGCTAGATTTAGATTATTTCTAACAGGCTGAGGACTGCACTATAGAAAGGGATTTATCTTCCATTCTTTAAACATCTTATACATGTGCAAAAGGCAATAGTCCAAACTATGCAGATAGCTAGGTAGATAAGTATCAAAGTGGAAACCATACATCTTCCCCACATATTCATTAACACTTGATTACCACATCTCATTACTGACCTTAGCAGTGGCACTTCCCATCCTGGAAGACCCATCTTCAACTCAGAAGTAATTTGTTGTACTTTTTCCTTGTTTGCTATTATAATTATAAACACAGAAGCCAAAGTGCACTGAAGCTAAACTGTCTTACAAGATTCAATTAACCATTTCAAATAGCTATTAAAAGTCACCAGAGGTGAGGGGGAAGCTAGTCTACTAAATATTAATATGTTAATTCTGACCCTGTAATACTATGAAAATCCACCCACTAATTACATTGCTGGAAGCTATGGATCACTTTATAGTTCTCATCTAGTGCAAAATACTCACCTCTATTCTGTTAATACAGGAATGTATTCATTTAAAGAAAGTATTTTAAAATTAATTTAGAAGTTCCAAAATATATAATCATTATTGTTTCTTCCTTTAGTATGCACTGTTTGGACTAGTGAAATATTTCTAGCGAACATCCAGAAGAATAAAGAGATATGTAAATGCTATTAAAATATAATTAAATATAAGCATTTACAGTTATAACATTCAGCATTAGACTTTTTGGGGAAAAAAAAAAAAAAAGAAAAAAAAAGTCTTGCAATATAAACAAAATATACACTTATGTAAAAAAGATTTTAATCACCTGCCTAGCGTGACTTGTGTAACTTAACATATGACTTTTTTGTGTCACTGGAAGAATAGTGATCAACATAAATAAATCAACAAGGCCTTTAAAAAAACTTTACATGCTATTCCTTTTTCACAGGCCTGATTATGATATTTTTACACGTCTGTTTCCTTTTATCTTTATGAAGCAGAAATGGATTTATACTGGAGTAATTCAAAATAGAGCAGAGACTGTGTACCTGGAGGCAGAGCTCTCCATGTACTTGTGTGAGGTTTTGTTCATCTAAGCCCAAGAACAAAGTGCTTTGTAGTACAGTAGTTTAGCGGAAAAATGAAATATTCTGAAACACTTTGGCTGTCAGTCACCTACCTTTAACTGTTTGTTACACTTCTATTCTCCCTGAGCTTGTCATCAGAGGAGACACTGATTTTTCTGGCACACTCTCCCTTTCCTCATGAACAAGGTAAATTGAGGCATCTACTTAGCACACTGAGAGGGTAAATTCAGAAACAAAACAAAATACTTTTTCCTGCTCATATGCTTTTTTTTTTTTTTAACGTGAATTAATCTAGGATAAATCTACTTTCCCAAAATATGAGGTTTTTTTGTTTGTTTGTTTCTCGTTTTGCTTTTGTTTTTCAAATAACCGCATGGTTTGCAAACACCTTTCCAAAGGTCCTTTGCTGCCCTCATGTGTTTCTCAGGAAAAAACAGCTCAACGTTTCTGCGCAGAAAAAGAAAGCTTTTCTGAGTGAGACAACAGCTTCTCCTGTTACGAACAATACACAGTCGATGGAAATAAAAACTGAAAAATAACTAAAGTTTGTTGAATTCTAAACAAGCCAACTGATTTACAAGAATGATTATATATTAAAAATAAGAAAATATCTTCAGTTTAAGGTAATCATGCTTTACTCATCCTTTATCACATTTAACTTCTTTCCTGTTCCATTATACCATCCTATGCAAATTAAAATCATGTGACCATTACAGTAGTAAACTCTCCTGTATTCTTACGACCACTACATCCAAAGCAATGCTTCACAAATCAAGCTTTCTTTTGACATTCCTTGTGAGTCACTGCCCTGCACTCCTCCCAAGGGTCTCTCCCAAGATGAAGACCCAGACAAAAGGGTCCAGCTGGTACTGCAACCCAACAGACACTATTAGTAGATGCCCAAACTCAGTTTTGCACTCAGAATTTGGCTACTGTGGTTCAGGCTCTTGTTAAAAGGGTTTCACCATTCACTTCCCATATTGCTATCTTTGTCTTATCGAGTTCCTATGCTCGTTATGTCAGCACAAATTTATAATAAGTTACTACAGTATCTCTTATGCCAGTCCTGAGTTTGCAGTGATAAAACATATCAGAGCACTCAGTAACATCTGTTTTGTTAAGATACTCTTTCATACTCTGGATATAAGGCATAAGTAGTGCTTATGCATCAATGCTTGCAACAGTTCAGCTGAAACTCAACAGCAACTTGATGGGAGGGGGAAGGCAGAGCTGGATCATGATTAGCTACAGGTTTATTCAGCCCTGGACATGAGCTATGTGGTGGGATCAGATCAGAGTTTTACTTATACTGCCAGGAGGTTCCTGAACTGCCATGATTGTTTTATCATTAATCGATCTGCCAACATATGAGTTCCTTAAACTGTTTCAGCTTCTCAGTAATGACAGTATGTTAACTTTTCTCTTTACTACAAGAGTATGCAGAACTCCAGGCTACGGAGCAGAATAATGATTTTTTTTTTTTTTATTTTTATCATTAAAAAAAAAAAACTTGCTCAGTAAGTGTGCAAATAAATACAAGTGCTCCTTTATCAGCAGGGTAAACTGGAAGGAACTGCTGTCCTCTCATGAATGAAGTAGTGGTTTTTGTTCTCAATTCCCCTGACAGATAATAATTCTGTTAATGTAGTCTCATTCCAGGAAAAAAAAAAAATGCTGTTTAGTTGCTCACTTTAAGCTAGCAAACACAGCATCTAAAGGAGAAGCTATTCAAGACCTGCACTGGTTTTGGTACACACATAAAAATCTTAGGTTGGCAGAATAAGATGGAATAAAGCAAATCAAAATAAACCAAAAATCAAATAGAAAACGTGATCTGAAACCCTTCCTTTGTTATCCCAATTTTATCATTCTTAGTCCTGCTTTGGAAAACCACAGTGATATGCACAAAAGCTTTTCAAGTACCATTCAGTAGTTTGTGATGTCCGAGAAGATACAGCCAACATTAAAATACTTCTACCATTCTAGTCACAGAAAACAGCAAAGTCCATTTTATGAGAGGGAGGAGGAAATTAAAATTATTATGCAACATGGAGGACTCCATAGTGCTTCTGATAGAAGCTATTTAAAATTTAAATTTTAAATTTTCCAGTCACACATGGTGAGGTGGCAGACATCAGTAAAGCACTCGTATTGATGAAGTCACCCAACATCTCCTCAAACAGGAGTTAAAATTTTAATGAGAAACACTTCAAAATATAAAATAAAATAAAATAAAATAAAATAAAATAAAATAAAATAAAATAAAATCTCAGAAGCCAGCAAACCCAGGTATCTCAGGTATTCGAGCCATGACTGACAGGACAGGGAGTGGTGCAGCTTCATCGCCTCAGAGCCCAACAGCTGGGCTGTGGGCCCTCCCCAACCAACCCTGCACCCAGCAGGCACGCTCCACACACTGGAGCTGTTAGTTTGAAACCATTAGTTTTTCGTGTTTTACTTGCCACGACTGTATATACCTACCCATACAGAAATTAAATATCTGGGCCTCTTATGTTTCATACACTATAATTTCTCTTTCAAATTTGTATTATCAAGTAAAATGCTACATGCTACAAAAAATAGGTATTGGTGCAATGCTTTACAGAGTGCACACTAACACAAAGTTTAGTGTTATACAGCACAGCTGTGACAGCAAAACTTCCCACTCTGTAACTTAAACTTTCAGCATTCAGTAAACTCAGAGCTGCACGTTTTGCTGCTGCTACCGTGGGACAGGGCGTGTGTTTTCATGTTGTTGTAGTAAGATGGTGGGAGAAAAAGTAACAGAGGCAACTGAAAAGTAATACGTTAAGTTTAAACACAGCACTACTCTATTTACAAACATTGAATATGTAAAGCACTTGACAATGGAAATAAACAAAATAGAATTTTGTTAATTTACACCTGCATAACAAAAAGCTTTAGATGCCAAACACTAACCTGCTTTCTTTAATATCAGCATTTGAATAGTCTCTAAAGAAACAGATCAGCTGCCGCGAGCATATGCAGTTAGTTTCTTTCAAGGATTTTCTTCTACTGTAACAGGTGTACTGGATACCAAAGGCTGTGGAGATTGGCTTTGTAGTACACTGTAGCTCTTCACACGCCAATAAAGCCTTCCCATGCTAAAGGCCACAAACTAAGCTGCCTCAAGGAAGTAACTACTCCTTCTCCTTCCTAATAAGAGTCCAGTTTGTATGTATCAACTCATTTTCCTGTCAGGGAAGGCCTTGCACTGGTTTTCAACCTCATACTTAATTGAACGCTCAACTTCTCTTTTCCCCTAGTTTTTGTCCCTGAAGCCTGCAGCTGTTGTTTCACACACCGGCACAGCCTGCCTGCTGCACGGCACAGCTCTTCTTGTACAGCCTCACGGCTCATCTCCCACACTGAAAAACACTGCTTGAAACACGAATTTTTTTCCAGGAGCTGCCAAGTACCCGAAACTCAGCAAACCCCGGTCCAGTGCAGCAGTACCAGCCCAGGACCACCTGAAGCAGCACGCCCGGCCCCTTGTGGGCGGCAACCATCTTGTGCCCCGCCCGCTCTGTCCCGCCCCACGGCGGCTGGAAGCCTGTGGGCTTGTAGGGTCCCGCTGCGGGACGAAATGGGGGCTGCGTTTGGGTAGAGGCTTGAAGAACAAAAGTCTTCAGACCCCCATCTTCCCACAAAAATAACCCGACTGCAAGCCCTGCGGGGAGCAGGGGGGTGTTCCCCCTCGGCCCCACCCTGCAATGACATGGCCGCCGGGGGCGGGGCGGCGGCGGGGAAGCTGGCAGGGAGCGGTGTTCCGCTACCCGCCGTGGCTTGGGGGTCCCTCAGCGATGGTGCTCTTGTGCTCCCTGCTGTGGCTGGCTAGTGCCACTGCCCAGGTGCCTGCTGGCACCTGGCGTGGGGAGGAGGGTGACGGTGGGCCGGGACACCCTCTGTGGGATGGAGGCGGCCGGGAGAGGGAAGCTGTGGCGGCGGCGGCCCTGCGGGTAGGTGTCCCTGCATGCCCCTACCCTCGCGATCCGCGCTTGGTAGCGGCTACCGCTGGAGGAGGAGGAGGAGGAGGAAGAGGAAGAGGAGGGAGCAGTTGTTGCTGTTCTTCCTTCTCCGTTTCGGACACGAGGTGTCAGCCTCCCCCCGGGTGCCCCCTTGCCTGCCGTGCTGGGGTGCCCGCTCTGACAGGGCAGGGAGACTGAGGGCCAGCCTGGTGCCAGCCCCCAGCGGGTTCGGTGACTGTTTATGGTGGTGGGACTAAAAGTAATCCACAGGCACCTTTGGGCTTGGGGTGTGTTCCTGCCTCCCTTGTGCCATAAACCAGCACGGGCCAACCGATGCCTTCTACTGAAGGGTACATGATGAAGGCTGGGTTATGTACGCAGAGGAGATGGTGTTAAGTTTTTCATGTTGCATGTTGAGCTTTGTCAGCAGAAGTTGCATGGGGGTCAGATCATCTTGCTTTCATATTTCAGAAACTTGTTTTTTTTCAGAGATCTAGGTTCCCTGATAAGTTTAGGTTTCTGAAAGTCTTTTGGCCATTGTACAGCCCTTTTGTTTTATACAAACATAAAACAAGGCAGGATTAAATCTAATCTAAAGACAAGATGTTTTTACGTATCTCTGAACCACAAGGTTAGTTGTGCTGTCAAAGAAGGGCATCAGATGAGTTTGACACAATTTGTTCTCAGCTTATTTGTTTGGCTTGCCTTGAATCACGTTCCTTCCTTCTGTATGCTTTTAAAAATGTTTCTTGGTATCTTTCTTGGAGTTGAAATTAGTCATGGCTTTGGTTTGATAGGAATACAGGATGAATCTGGGTTGAATCTGAGGTGAACAGCTGTCTTGTTATCCAAGTTCATGTTTACTGTTTGTAACCTTTTTCTGCTCTTACGGTTTTGTCAGTACTGGTAACTTAATAATGTCCACAATACCTTTGTTTTTTCTTTAGGAAAGCGCTAAAAGAGTTAGATTTCTGAATTCATCGTCAAATGATAACGCATCTGCTTTCTATGGAATAAACCAGTTTTCTCATCTGTTTCCTGAAGAGTTCAAAGGTACAGTTTTTGGCTGCTGCTAATGTCTTTCCTGTTGTTTTTTTCTTACTCTTTTCCAGAACCTTGTATTTTTCACATTTACAGATTCTTCCAGTGCTGCTAATCAGCTAGTTTACAATGTCTGGTACCAAACTGTAAGTACTTCTGAAGGATACAACAATCCTCATCATGTTTCTCTGGTCTTGCAAGATTGAATAGCTTAGAGCCTGAGTTTGATTTAGAATGCGGACTTGTTCTTCTTTCTTTCTTCTCACAGGGCCTTCAGACCTTTTTCAGTTACAACAGTTGTAAAAGCGAAAAATAGTCAATGTTCTTGAGTAGTATTAAGTTCCTTTTCCCAATTCTAAGACAAAATGGGCTATGATGCAAACAGTGCTCATCAGTCAAAGGCTGTGCAATTATAGCTATGACTATTAGGAGCAATATGGCAAGCTTCTTTTTTTTTATTTTTATTTTTTATTTTTTACTGAGATTTGTCTGTTACCTAACCTGATTTTTCACTCTACAGTTCAAGTCTGCTGTTAGATACCATACTATTCATTGGAGTGATTTCAAACCTCTTTTTGATTTTAAATAACTAAAGAGCTTTTTTCTTAAGTGAAAAACTTACAAGTTGAGTGTGTTTCAAAATCTTTAATTTTTCATCTTTTTTTTCCTTTTTTTTCTGACTAAAATAAAGTAGTATTTTCAGTAAGTAAAATATTGTGAACATTCTAGCAAAACTTATTTATTATTGATTAGCTTCAGTAAGTCTTCATACTCTGTACTCACATTCTCCACATGGAATATTTCTCTTCTTTCTAGAAATGTAGGTATACTTAAATTCATTCTGGAGTATAATCAGTATTTTAAAAGACATTAATTTCTCTGTGGATTTGAGAATGAGATACAATCGCACGATTGTAACTACAGATAAAAGTTACCTTTATGGCTTCTAAAAAAAAAAAAGTGTTTTTTTTTTTTTTGAGTTACTAAATTACTAGATTTATAAATGTTTGTATTCTGTGTTTAGCTATTTACTTAAGAAGCATACCTCACAAACTTCCCAGATACATAAAAGTGCCAAAGGGAAAGGAAAAACCTTTGCCAAAGAAGTTTGACTGGAGGGACAAGAAGGTCATTGCAGAAGTGAGAAATCAGCAAACAGTAAGTCCTGGTGTTTTCCTTTCCTGATTCTCAAGCACTGCTCAGAGGCAGTTCCAGCAAGTTCCAGCAAGTACATGTACAGCAAGCACAATGAAGGAAAGGAAAGGATCAGCACTACCTCAAGACTCTTGGAGCACTGACACAAGTATGGCTAGTTGAGCATATACAGAGTAGGATTAGACTTAAAAGCATAAGATTGTTGTGTATTTAGGAATTGTGCAATTGTGAATTTTATGTAATATGTTTTTGGATCTAGTTAACTAAGTCTGCAAATATTTTGCACTATAAGTATCTTGTATTTTTCTGGAGAGACTGAGGTAGATTCAGTACTTGATCTCTTGCCCCCTGTACACCTGGGTACAGATCCCTTGCTTGGAGTGCCCATGGCTGGTCAAGACCAATATCTTTACCGTGAAATACCTCAGGAGATGTACACATGACAGGAAAATAATGGAACCCAACTGATTACAGTTTATCCCAAATTGACTATAGGCCTGGTAGCTTGTTAGTAGGGTAAGAAACAACTCAGGTTTTGAATCCCCAATATATTTCCTGCCTGTGCTTTACCTAGACCATGCCTAGGAATAACCTGTACTCTCTATTTGAAACATCACAATTTAAGGAGCTGAGAACTATAATATAGGTTCTGTTACCAGCTAAGATTTTTCCTCTTGCATTGAATTTGAATTTACTGTTTCTTAAGCTGTAATCTAATATAGTTTTGGAAAAATCTGTAGTCTAAAGAAAGCCATTGACTGTCTCCTTAAGTGCCTCCCTTTCAAAAACTTACTAAGATGGTTAAAAAATAATTTCTTCCTGAGCCTCGGTCTCTAAGGAAATACATATATCCCAGTAAAAAGCATCTTCAGACCTATTTTAAAGAGCTGTTTTTTATCATAGCAAAAACAAGTCAGGAAGGAATCCTTAAAATAAGATACTGATAATGTATTTCTATTTTTCATAGTGTACTACAGGAGGGGAAAAAAAATAAAAAAAAATAAGGCAGTAGGAAAGAAATTTAACCAGACTTTAAAAATATTGATTTAAGATGATGTAGTAAATGAAGAGCCCTGGAAAACCCTTTTAACTTTTTTTTTTTCTCCATATCAGACTTGAAAAACAAAGCTGACTTTTTAATTTTTTTCTCCCATTTTCCTTCTCTTTGTACCAGTGTGGAGGCTGCTGGGCCTTCAGTGTTGTGGGTGGTATAGAGTCTGCCTATGCAATTAAAGGAAATAACCTGGAAGAACTCAGTGTACAGCAGGTTATTGATTGTTCATACAATAACTACGGTTGCAGCGGGGGATCCACTATAAGTGCTCTGAGCTGGCTGAATCAGGTTTGAAACTTTTCATACATCTTGAACCCTTCCTTAGTTTTCATATTGGCTTTTTTTTTTTTTTTACTGGGGAAAAAATGATGGGGAAGAGTGAGTGTATGCTTTACGCACACACATGCATATATAAAATACATATACTTCTATATAAAAAAATGGATGAGCTATGTATATGTATACGTGTATATGCATATACGCGTGTATGTATTTGTATGTATACATGTATGTATTTAGTCTGGAATTAAGCATTGCTTCAAGCAGAATTGAAATTTGAATTTTAGCATCTATATATGTTGCTTGTGAATATAATAATTCAACCTACAGGTCTGAATCCCTTCTGGAACTGTTTCTGCAAACAGAGAAACTACAGATAGTAAATATCTCCCAATATCATATTCGTATTTCTAATGTCACTAAGAATATACTGTATTTTGAGTCAGTTCTGTGGTTGGTTTCAGTGCCTGGTGTGATCTGCATAGAGCTAAAGTCAAACACATTAAATTCTCATTCATTTCTCTTCTTGCAGACAAAAGTAAAACTTGTGAGAGATTCAGAATACACTTTTAAAGCTCAGACAGGACTGTGCCATTATTTTGGTCACTCAGATTTTGGAGTTTCAATAACAGGATTTGCTGCATATGACTTCAGGTAACTGCTATCATTTTTTTTATTTGCTAGTTTCTTTATTGGGATACTTAATTTGATTTTGATTAATGTGGTACTGTGCAAGTTGTTGTTACTAGCACTGGACTTTTCAGATGAGATTAAAACGGAGGTACTAATCTCTTTGAAATAAACTATCAACAGTCATAAACGTTCTTCTCCGAGGAACTGTAACCCTAGAATCCAGGCCATTGTTAGTTTTAAGACGTTTATATTCTTTCTAATTAAAGTTTTGAAATTTCAGCTGATGATTGTAAAAACATGGAAAAACTGCTTGAACCCAGTTGCATAAAAGCATCTAAATCATAAAAACATAGAATCATTTAGGCTGGAAAAGACCTTCAAGATTGTCAAGTGCAGCCGTCCACCTAACACTACATGTCCACAGCTAAACCAGTGCCACATACGCACACCTCTTAAATAGCTCTGGGGACGGCATAAGCAGTTTATTTTCCCCTCCCCCCATGTTTTCTCCACTAGTATTTCCAATTTTGTGAGTTGGGTCACTTAAAAAAAATACAGGAGGCAATTTAATAAGTAATTTTAATGGCACGGTTTGAAAACGTCTTGCTGTTTTGTAGTTCTACTGCTAGGTCTTTCCACCAAGAGTGGTAAGGGTCAGAGGTGGAAGTCCTGTAACAGCAGCTGCGCTGTCCGACCAAGGCTCTATTCAGCCTAGCATCTTATTTCCAGGAGTAGATAAAAGTACTTAGGAACCAGACAGAAATGAACAGGGTGCGAGTAGCTACCATACTTTCTCAAAGCATCAGTGGCTCTAAGGCTCTCTGAGCCAGCCTCATCTTTCTTCCATAACCCTCAGTGTATTTTCTGAACTTTTCCAGATGCCTCTTGGTTCTATATAAACTTGCAGCGCACACAGGATCTGATGGCAAAGAGGTTAGGTTTCACAACCTAAACACGCACAGGAGGAAAAACTATTTCTGTTAGTTTCAAACCTGTCTCTTAGTTTCATTTCATTCCCCTACTGCTGCTTCTGTGGGGGAGAGGGGGGGGGGCGTGGAGGATAAGTAATGGTCATTCCTTGTCTACCCTTTATCTGTGTACAAGCTTCCCAAGGAAATCCCCACTCTTCACAAATACCTGCAATTTATAGCTATTAACCATCCTCAACATCTATGGCAGCGTGTTGAAAACTGATCCCTGCTAATGACTGGTATCTGTTCCTTCTGTCTGCTAGGTTTCATGTAGGTGATTAAAATCAGAGAAGATGCAAACGAGACAGTACTGATTTGGTTGGTTGGTAGATTTATTTATTAATATATTTTGAGGCAAATTCCTCTTATTTAGTCAGATGTGGGGGCTCATTGCAGAGTTTTCTGTGGATTGTTTGGTTTCTTCCCCACATTTTGGAACATTCTAATCTCTTTCTACAGAAAAGACAGGAATGAGTGAGTGAGTATGTTTGTGTGTGTGTTTAAGGATGTTTTTGAAACTCACACATTTGAAGTAGTTTGCCTTTTTTTATTGTTCATTCAGGTTCAGTAATTGTATATCGTCTCTATTTAGATCGTCGCTATTTAGATAATGGTGATTTTGCCCAGGGGCAGAAGATGCCTTTGTGTGTTTTTACACCTACATAAGAGGGACTTTCTTAAAATAGTGATAACAGTAGTTTTGTTTTAATTATTACCACTGTTGTACTTTCATATGTATAAGCAGACCTTCAAAACTATCGTTTCTTTTGAAGGCAGGGGAATATATAAGGTCAGACTTGCATCATGCTGAAGTGCTTAATAAAATGCTTAATAAAAACTCCTGTATTCTTAAGGAAAATGCACCCCAAGGAGATCTTTAAATGGAGAATTTTGTGGCCTAATTACATGCTAAAATAACGAAATTGAAAGCTTTGACTTTCCATGTAGTCAGTGGGAGGAGATGAAGCCTGCTTTTCTGTGAAGGCACTCATATTTGTTGTTGGAGTCTTGATGGTAGGAGTACTTATTCAGAGACTCTGTAAACAGTTAATGTTTAAACCTTTCCCCTTAATATGGAGGTATGCACTAGGTTTGTTTCAGGATCTAGGTAAGGGTTTAGCAATAAACATGAGTTATTTTCTTAAACGTATCTTTCTTTTGAGTGTGGCTGGATGGGGCAAGTACTACAGCAACTAATAATTTGTAGGCACTAATCATGTTCAAGTTAGAAAGCTTAAGTCAGTGTCTTTAAATTAGGTCTTTTAAATTGGCTATCTTTAAATTGGAACCATGAGTCAGTAACAGTATATCCTATGACTTTAATCAGAATTTGTTGAAAAACTTAGGAAGTATTCAGTTAGTTCAGTATTTATCTGCTTACATACCCACATCCTCCTCCAGTCTGTGACTTAGCAAACAGTATTGTCAACTGAATTCTGTAAATGCAACTGATAGCTTTTTAGGCTTTTGTACGGAGAAACATTGTTTCTAATTTTTATCAGTACAATACAGCTGCATACTGAACTTCAAGACAAGAAATATAATTTATCCAGGAAGCGAATTACTGCCGGATATAAGGAACTAAAACCAATTATAGCTTTGCCACTCTGTGTATGCCAAATTTAGATATTACAGATACCATGCAATGATAAATATTTCCTCCTATAATACATTACATAAGTAAAATTATATGCAGATGCTAATGGCAAATATCTGTTACTGGTAATGTCTTGTGTTTTGATGTGTTTGAGATGCATCATACATAACAATGCACTAAAATATGGAAGAGGTACTACTGTACGTTTGAAAATTAACAGGCAATAACAATGTAGACTAATGGTTTGTCCAAAGCTGATTTTTAGTTGAGAGGAGCGGTGCATAAAAGGTACATGGTGTTTAGGGTTGCCCACCAATTTGACCCAGAGTTTTTTAATAGCATCATATCTTTTGATCAGCACCTTTTCCATAGTCTGTGTGCCCTACTTTTATGTTACTGCATTGTAAATAAAATTCGTATTTATTGATGTATGTTATGTAATGTGTAGCACTCACAGGGAAAAGTGTAATTATTTGATTATTAGATCATACTTAAGTCAATTACTACCTCTCAAATTGCATTATTATGCTAACTTTAACTGCATTATCACTCACTTCTTTCGCAGTGGCCAAGAAGAGGAAATGATGAGGATGCTTGTTAACTGGGGTCCTTTGGCAGTAACAGTAGATGCAGTTAGCTGGCAGGATTATCTTGGTGGGATCATACAGTATCACTGCTCCAGTGGACGAGCAAATCATGCTGTACTTATCACGGGTTTTGACAGAACAGGTATGTTTCCATCAACTGAGTTTCTAGGTTTTTGCATTCTCTTACTTGCAACTTGGCCTCCTGTAGTGCAGGTGATTACAATGCATTATGCTTCAACTGGTTGCGCTTTTGAGAACTGTTCGATTTGGTGTCACCTCAATTCTGGAAGTGAGGTCTGCTCCCAGGAAAGAACCTCTTCTTTTCCTTTGGTTCTGTGGGACTTCATGTCCTTGTAAAGACAAGGACACGAGTATCTATGTCTTTACCCTAGCAGAGGATATATCCAGTCTGTTCAACGCTGGTGTATTAGCTGCCTTCTCTGTGAGCAACAGTAGGTTTGTCTGTACTGTCATCCAATCAGCATCCTATGAGACACTAAAATGCTAATCAAAGAGTGTTAGATTCTTATTTTTTTATGCTTCCCAAATCTCATGTTGTCTCTTCTTTATGAAAATGTCTTTTGCAGGTAGCATCCCTTACTGGATTGTACAGAACTCCTGGGGACGTACATGGGGAATAGACGGTTATGTTCGTGTTAAGATAGGCAGCAATGTCTGTGGTAAGTCTGATGAAAAATAATGCAAGTGGTAAAGGCCATATATGTAAGTAAAGTGATATTATGGGATCCTCACAGAGCAAATACAAATCATTGCTATGCTTTAAAAAAGGGTAGATGAGTTCAGGTAGAAAAACAGTCGCTGCTAGTTAACCGAACCATATAACATAATGTCCATTACTAACATGTATGATTGAAAGGGAAGAGGATATCAAGGTTTAGATTGATTTTCAGCACCCAAATATCACTAATGCTGAATCCTCAAAAAAGAGTGAAATTTTGAACATAAAAGCAGAGGAAGGAGAAGGGTAGAGCTCAACTATAAATAGCGTCAGGCAATGAAGAAATAAGAGTTGCAGCATTTTTTGTTTGTTTGTTTGTTTTCCTGTCCCCACCCCAACAATTTACCTATTGTCAACATATGGAAGAGAGGGGATGTAACATGAATATCAATTCTGGTAACTTATTTCTGGTAGGTCTCTGTTTCTAAGACTTACTCATTTTTTCATTTTTTTTTCATTTCACTTGCAGGTATAGCAGATACAGTTTCATCAGTATTTGTTTGACACTGGCCAAAGACCATGATTGTTATTTGCATAATTATTTGACATACACTGTATGTGAAGATTTTACTCCAAAGCAACCTTTTCTAAAGTAAGAAACAACTGTATGAGGAGGCCCTGATCTTAGGCTTTACAAGAATGGGTTTGGCTGGAGTTTTTAAAAGTGTTTTTATTTGGAATGTGTATCGTGTATCAAATCTCTCATGGAATAAGAAGACTTAAAATCAACCACAGAGTGTGCAGAAAGAGGTTAAAAAGATGGATTGGAACTGTGAATGTGAAACCCTATCAAGGTGCTGAATACTAAAGAATACACTCCATAAAAATCTTGCTAGGAAAAAATTGATGACAAATAAGGAACTTGAATCCAATAATCAACAGTGTGATGGAGTATAATCCATGAACATAGAACATGAGATGAACTATGATTATGTCTGGTTTTATAGGGTGGGGAAAGGGGAGGTTGGAAGAAAACATTCTCTGTGTTATACTTTTATACCCATCTTGTCTTTTGTAGCACCTCGGACATTTTGTCTTCCTCCTTTTTGTGAAATTCTACATTTTCTCTAAAGCTAGAAGAATAGAGGAGGGGAATGAGTAGTCAGAGTTGTCTCCTTAGCACCCAGGGTCAGTGTAGTGCTGCAGTCCTTCCATTTCAGTCTGACACCTTTCCTGTATAGATATAAATTCAGAGCTCTTTAGAGTAGGGAGTGTTTTAGAAAGTGCCTGGCATGTCACAGTCTTCTGAATTAATTTGTTAGATGGATAGAAAAGCAAGCAGAAACTATATTTAGACAAACGCAAGACACTTCTAGTGGCTTAACATCCCATGCCTTGACAGGACATAAGTGTTTGCAAATCAACTAATTCTGTCTTTTGATAGCTGGGTCAGTTCCACAACTCTCTTCTCTACTTCATGACTAACAGTGGAACCAGTGGCAAAGCATAAATGCAAAAAAATTGTCTATTATAGAAAAAATAATGGCAGTAGAGTGCTGTTGATATATTTGCAACCTTTAGAAATAAGCAATTACAGAGTACTCCAAGTAGGGTAGATGCTGAATTTCCCTACAAAATTATTGAACTTTATTGAACTCACAGGAGACTTGCTGGGAACCAAAGAGTGGTTCTAGATTTGCTGACCTGTATAACTGCAGTTGGAGACAAATGTAACTAGAATTGACAACTAAACATGCACTTTCAAAGTGTTCTGTCATCTGGAACTCTTTACTTGTATCACTGATGAAGTGCTACTAGGAAAAGTATTGAAGCAATTCTGTAATTTTTGCACTCATAGTACCATGTTAATAGGTCTCTGTAGTATAATCCTTTTGTAACAGATGCCATGAATGTTCATAATTGTCTGTGTAAATATTGTCGTTTTAGTCCTTCTACTTTGAAGGACTTCTAATATTTTCAGTGGAAAAAAAAAAAAGACCAAGTACTATGTTTCACTACTTCAGATTCTGCTACTTACCAAGTTTTACTGGCTGAAAACTTCATATTAACCAAAAGGAGAAGTCTTCTGTAGTATTGCCTTAGCAGATTACAAACAACAAATAGCACATTTCCCTAACCAGAAAAAAAACAGCTAAAGTTCTAAATTGACATTAATAAGAGTAACGTTGTTATAGTAGTATCAAACACAGAAGTTTCATCTGTGCTTTTGAAGCCGTACAGCCAAGCCTAAGTACCTAAAAAGCATTATTAGACCGAACAACTCAACAGAAATTAAGGCCTGCGGTGTATGCATATTTCCAGGGAAAGCATTTATGCAGATGAGAGTCCACTAATGAGATGACGACCCAGCTCTATCAATACCTTATGGCCAAAGTCACTTCACTTTTATGATATAACAATTTTATCTTTATTTTAATGATATTTTGAATAAAAATAAAAAAAAAACACTTTAAATTTCTGCCATACTGTTGTTTGAACACTGCTTGCTTTAGAAGAAGACTTAACAAAAGAAGAGCTTTAATACTGCTTTATTTAAAGTGCGAAGTACTTACTTATATCTACTATTCTTAATGCTAAGTATTTCTACTGAAGGGATTTACATTCATGCGTAATACAATTCGGGAGGTTTGGGTTTCCACAGACTGAAGACTTAATAGTTTTTCAAAATGTAGCTTTTGAAAATCTTAACCCAAAATTACTTTTGAAATTCCACTACTGCTCAGAAATTAATTTTCTTTTGAAGCTGATGAGAATAATTATATCTTTGACTTGAAGAATTAAATTACTAAAAGCCATTAGGCAAACTAACACACAACAATATGTACAAATAAGACATGATTGTGATAATTCATTATAATTTGCTCCCTTTCCATAAGAGTGGGCTTTATTTTCAACAATTTTCAACACTTCTGCTAAGTTAAACTGGCCACTGATTTGAATTGGGTTATCATTTTAGCTTTAATATAGCATAATTCAGTACAGATTATTTTTTCTACAGATGGTTAAATTTCTTCCATAAGTCGATCATACTATTCACATAATTGTCATACATAAATAAATATTTACACACCCATGCTGCATGAGAACAGTCGCTATACTTGAGGGATAGCACCTGTCAAGATGGAAGTTCTGAAGTTCTTTACAGCAACCTCTCTAGAAAGGTGGTAGTTCAGTCAGAGTCGTCGCTGCTAAAGTAGGAGCTGTCACAGTATTCTGCTGTATAAAGGAATTTATGAATAGTTGGATTCATTTTTGGTATCCAGGGTCTTGGCACTAGAAATGTTGAAAGATTGAACAAATCCACGAACACCTTGTATCTGTCACTGAAAAAGATAATTGGAACAATTAATATTGCTGTGTTGGCATAGGCCATAATTTCCAAAACCTCAGGAATTGTTCCCTCTCATTTATTGAAGATTTCTGCACTAACCATCCTTCTCCTTAATATTTCAGAATAAAAGCCCCATACTAACTGTTTCTAGGGCATAGCAGATTAAATTATATTTAAAGGGAAGTATCCACACCCTTCTCCTAAAATTGCAGACTACAGGGGCTCTAACCTCCAGACCTCCACTCTTGTAGTAGGTATGAAGGGGAATTCATCTGGGAAGAATGTTAATCTGAAATTAAGAAAAAGTGAGGATTGCTGAAAAGACAATGAACCTTGAATTTTAAGCCATCTTCACTGAATTCAATATAACCCGCCTGCTTTCTTTCCCCCGCTGTATTATAATGTTTTAGATAGGAATCATTGCCCACAGCTATAGATGCCAGTCACTGGCTGCGTACTGTCTCTGAAAACAATCCTAAAAGAAGGTCCTCTTAGAAGATATTTCAAGTGTTCTTTTGCTTTTTGACATAATGTGGTTTGGGACATAGTGAGGACACAGTTGAGCCTAAAAAGTTCAAACCAAACTAGCTGAATTCTCAAATTTTGTGTAAGTAAGTTCTGCTCATTCAGAGAATTCTGCACTCAGGCCCAAACCATCCATTAAAAAACGAATTTTAAATTTTCTCTCTGCTTTATCCAACAGAAGGAAACAGGTTTCTGATTTTTTGCCTGCGCAGGTAGAGGGTATTAATTAATATCAGCTTTCAGAATATACTCAACCCTTAATTTCAGTACCTTAGGTTATATACTTCTATCGTTCTAAGGATTAAAGCAACTGTCATTAGCTGCACAGCAGACGGGACTCATTTCCAGCCTGTATCACCTAATTAACTTGGGCTGTATAGCACACAAGCTAAACGATGCAGAATTAATATTATTTCTATTACGGTAATGCCTAGATCCCTTGCTTGAGATTTACAAATGGCATTTTGCATGAGTGATCAAAGCCCTTTGCCCCAAAAGGTTTTGAATTTACGTATGTCAACCTGATAAGTAAATGTACAACGGGCAGAAAGAGGAGGAAATGACAGAGTCCCAAAAGAGAAACAACAGCCCCCTAACCTCCAGTGAGCTGTTTGAAATCTGTCTCCTGGCAGTACAATGCCTACAAACTGCATTATTGTAAGTAATGGAGGAAAAGCATTATTCTTACCTCACTGTTGAGCGCAAATAGTGGTAGCCTGATGACCCTCCTGTGCCAGCCTTACTGCCAATCATTCTGTGCACCATGCAGACATGGTTATCTAAGTCACACAAACCAAGGGCATGGCAAATAGCCAGTGTTAAGATTGAAACAAAAGGTCACATCAAGGTGAATCATTGAAATATTAAAGATAACAGAGAGATGAGCTACTAGGCTTTCAGCAATACAGGGGTAAATCGTGCCACTCTTCAGTCAACTAACATAAAATGATAGTTAATACAGAATTAATACACTATTATACATCATTGTGCTCTGTTCGTACAGAATTAATACATTCAATTATAGTTGTCTAAGTAGAGAAAGAACAGAAGGAATGTTTGCATGTGAAGAGTTGTCATGATGAGGGTTTGGAAGGCATTGGAAAATAAATTGCTGCACCTTAAATAAAATTGTTCACCTAATTTAAAGCATGTAATGGAATTGATAGCTCTACCTATGTGTCTAATGACCACAGAGGAAGCTGTTCATCTTTCCTCTTGGCCAACATTAAATATATATATATATATGTATGTATGTATGTATGTATGTATGTATTCTTAAAGGAAGAACTCACAAGCTCTGGGTATAACTAGTCTAAAAAAATATAAAATAGAACAGTTTACTTGCATCTAAAAGAATATCAGAGTAAAAAAAGTGCAACTTACATCTCCATTTGGTCATGAGCACATCGATATCCATAAGAGAGGTAAGAAGCTGAAAGGGAACCTGAAAACGAGGCTCCTCTCTTGGAAAATGAAAGAGGAGACAGTAAGATCTCTTATAGTGTGCTTTATTTTTCAAAATATCACTTCAGCAATGCAAAACACTCAATGTATGTTTTTCCTAAATCGGTATTGAAATACCGGTAGATATTCTAACAAATACTTCTGACTTGTAAGTCTCAATCTGTCCTTTTTCCTTCATTGGAAAAATAATCTAAAACTTTCTAGGACACTTTGTATAACAGTCTGAACAGGGCATTTGCTAGTTTTGGCCCGAGGAGCAACACCTGTTGAGACAGTGGAACCTCCATCCTTGAAGGTATTCAAAACTCAACAGGATGCAGTCCTGTGCAGCTTGATCTGACTTTCAGGTTGGATCTACTATATGGCCCTGGGTTTTAGTGTAGGGTTGGACCAGATGACTTTCCAAGGTCCATTCCAACCTAAATGAGCCTATGCTGTTGTACTTAACCTTCACCTCTCCTGTTGCCAGTAAGCACTGAAGACAAATCTTCTAACATTACCTGTAGAAGTAGATCATCAGGGCACCCTTCAGTGCTTTGTAAGACAGTCTTCTTTCTCCTGTAAAATACAAGCATCTTTAGTTTGTTGCTGATTCTCCTGCAAATATAATGTTATCATGTGATTATTCTATATGTCGTATACAAAAAATGTCAACCCAAAGCATATATGAATATACTCTACCTTTACTAAGCAGGTGTTCATGCCGTTTTTCATCAAATAATGAAAGTAATACATCTTTCTGTTTTTGGAATTCAGATAAGAAGTCTTCTTTTTCTTCTGATTCTGGTTTGGCCTTTCATATTTAAAGCAAACGGAGTTTTTAGAATTCAGTAGGGAAAATTACGCGCTTTAGTGAGCCTTGATATAACTTCTATTTTTACTATAAACACTCTTCAAGTTTACACTTTAAATGTATGAACTGCATTTTCAAAGAACATAGACAAGTCACTGAGTCACTGTCCTTTAAAAAAAACAATTGCCACAAAACGTACAATTAATAAGCTGTCAAAACAATTCAGATGAATGAATGTGCAAACAAACTGGCAGTTTTATCAATTTTCTTTAGGTCTAGAGGCCTTGGAACACCTAATCTTAATTTGTTTGAGGCCTAATTATTTTAGTTCTTCATTTTCAAGGCAAAGAAAAGACACCTTTGCACAGCTATGGGTTAGAAAATTGTATATAGAAAGGGTGGGTAAATTAGAAAGGTGTAAACATATTCCCAAGAACTTAATGAATTCTTATGTTATGGTGTTTTTCCATTAAAAATGTACTTATACCTACTTTACAGTATCTCAGTATTTTCTCATGCTTATTTGCCAGTGTAATTAAATGATCACATAGCAGCAAAGTGCCATACACTGTTAAATAAAAATAGCCACTTTATAGTGACACACTATACTCACGGGTCATGGACCCAAACTTTGTGGAGTTTTACTCTGAACTGCAAATATAAGCACTCAAGGTGACATAGTTTAAGTAAAATGAATTTCAGACCTTCCATTGATACTTTCCCTTTTCTTTTGCAATCATTTCATGTATTAGATACTTTAAGAGTTCTTAGATGTCAAATTATAAATGTATTCAAATATCCAGGAAAAGTTTGTAATTTTCCTGTTTCTTGCAAACACAGGCTGCTGAAGATTAAATAAAACGAGTGAGAAACCATGACTGGGCCAAAATGCGAGTCAAAAATATGTGATTTTCCAGCTGTCTTTCCTTATAATTGGATCAATAGAACACTACTAACCTGCACTATGGCAAATTCCTCTTCTAAACCTTTTAAAACATTCACTTCAAATTGTCCCCAGAAATCAAATCCTTCTGCCTCGAGTCCTGGAGTTCTTTCCAGCCATGCCTTTAATAATAATAATAATGTGTTCAAGTATTAATAATGCAAATACATTACCCTAAAATTACAACATAAACCAGAACAACTGTAGCAGGATAATATAATAACCTGTATATAGGTGCTAATCACTGGAATAAGCATGTCTACATGGAAGATTTATACCTGTATAATGATGCCATGCAAACACACCCACAGGTTCCAAATTAAAAGACAACTGTTGGAAGACAAAAGCTGTCTTGTTAAAATCAATTCCCTTGTAGACACAGGAATACAATCTTATTCCACATATTTATGATAAACATAAAGATAAATCTCAGAAGGGAGATGTAGAACCATCTGCTAGTACAACCATTTTTTATCAGGTCAGGCTGAATGCTGATCACACCGTCTGCCATTAGCTTACACCAAAATATGCAATAATACAAGACAAATTTATGTAGCAGCTAGCAAAGCCTCCTCTTTGATTTCCTTTTAATAATGGGAAATAACATAGTAGAAAAAAGACAAGGAATCTTTATGGTCAAACTCCCTTTAGAGATAATTTAATTTAGCTACTCCTTATCTAATAGCACGAAGTCTTAATGAAGAAAAGTTGCATGGGTTTCTTATATATTCAGGTGTCAGTAGATGAATGGAATGATTCCATATAACTCCATATCATTCCAATAAGAGAATAATTTTGTCACATAGAGGCAGATGTTTTTATTGAGGTTTATATTGCATTGTTCTTTAGCAAGTTAAGTTTGCACGTGAAAAGGAAAAGGGAGTTAAGAAATCACCATGTTTGAGTGATTCATAACTTTGAGACAACACCATTAAATCAAGGTAAGTGAGAAACACTTGTTTAAACATCTTTTCTCCTTTCCATTTTGATTTGGCATTTTTCACGTTCTGTTTTTTAGCCTCTTTACTACACCTCACTAACAGTGAAAGTATTTTTAAAGTTTTCTTCTGAAAAGGGTTTGTGGTCATGAAAAACGCAAACAAACCAGTACATTTATAGTCTTGGACAACTCAAATTTCTGCAATGCCATTTACTAGTTTAGCAGTTTTTTCAGACAGAAGCTGTGAAAAAATCAGTTGGCTTACTAATGACCAACTCTCTTTCATACTAAATTTGATAAGCATCCAAAATGTGATTCATTGGGAAGCTGCCAGCATGTTTGCTTCTATCCAGGGAGAAGAATTTATCATTGATACCAATGAAGGACATTCTTGGAGAACAGGGGAAAACATTTAAGCAAGTTCTCAGACAGACTTTCTTACCTCCACAAGTTGCAGAAGTGTTGGTTCTTGCTCTGATTTAAGCAGTAGTTCATAATCCTGTCCCTTGAAGTTATCACGATAATGCCTTCTGTTATAGGGGACTCTCAGGCTTTGGGGAACACCAATCTTGTTCTCTAGCAAGCGAAACTGCAGGCTCTGAAAACCTGAGGCTGGGCTTAGGTAGTCTCTTTGGGAATAGAAGAGGAAAACATACAAAAATGCAGGATATTATTTTACAATAATGGGGTTCTCTGGTTCTCACCTAAAGAATGAATGACATATTTCACATTTGAAGAATATCAAATACGTGGCCAAACATTTATGGTATGCTTCCAATTAAGAAAAAAAATGGTATTTTAGTGCAACTATAACATATGTATAATATATTCTAATTAGAAAATTATATACACAGACATATACTCACTTATGTTTATATTGTGTTTTAAAGTTGCAGCTCTGTGTGTGTGTGTACACATGTTGTAAAAGAGAAAACATCAGTGAATATAATTTTCTTTCCACATAGCATAAGCAGCTTCACCCCAAATAGGTATCAGGAAAATTTCCACATCACTCAAGTGCCAGTAAATGGCCTTTAAGTAGGCTTGTTATACTTCAGAATAATTGCTATGTATGAAATAAATAAAAATCTACTAAATTTTTTTTCTGAACATTATTCTGAAGGATTCATTAATAGGACTCTTTCTGGGTTAAATTGTGTGACCACTTTAGAAGAACTGATATATAAAAGTAATCTGAAATCCCACATCGCTAGATAATCATAATGCACTTAGAATTGCAAATATAAGATTTGGAAAAAACAAGTAATTGATCTGATTTTATATTTGCTTATCATATTACATACAGTATGTCATTGAAAATCAGAAGAACGAACTCCTCAAAAGAAATGATTAACCCATGTATTTCCCTTGCTGTAGAAGACAGATATTTCAAACTTCCACAGGAAGCCAGATTGTAGTTTCACATGCTTTTTAGTTAGGGACCATTAAAAAACAGAGGGAAAATGGTACTAAAGCAATGCAGAAGTGGGTGGGATGCTGGACAGCACTATGTTCATGAGTCAGATGGGTCAGGGACACAAGCAGAACGGAAGCAGAAAAGCAGATGGTGGATTGTGGATGAAGCTGTCATGCATGGCAGTGGAAGGAGCTAGTTGTGCTGCGGGAAGCGAGAGGCAATGCCAAGTGAGAAATGAGGCAAACCAATTGATCCCAAATAAAGCCTGAGCAGAAGGCAGATGAGCTACCAACCAGCTGGTGCAACAATACTTTGGGCAGCTACTGGAGAGCAGAAATTCTAGGATAGAAATAAGAAGAGAGCAATGTTTCCTTCAGCCATTTGAAGCCTCCAGCACTGCATGCCCACATTGGGAAGCAACGAAAAGCAAGACAGTTTAAATGTCTGTTTGATAATACACAGAGAGTGCATGTCACCCAAACACTTTTATGATTTGTCATAGAACATGACTGCAACTGTGCAGTGGTAAGTTTCTAGTAAAGTGTTAACAGAACCAAGAGCTATTTCTACTGTTTCTGCTATTCTTTATTTTTATCTGAAGACATTTATCAGCAGCACACATAATCACCAACAGTTAACTTGTACTTCATTACAGGGTATGCTGGACTAGTATGCAAGCTCAGGTTCTTAGTTGACTCTTGTACTGTAATATTATGGCTACTTCTCAGACACGTTCTCACCTTGCTGAACAATCCAGGTACTGGAAGCTGCCAGGGTACATTAAAGACCCTGCTTAAATTCACAGCCTACTCTAAGGATGAGAATTACTAGCTCATGGATTACTGTGGAGGAATAGTAAGTATTTACCTGAAATCAAAGAAGTCCAATGCAGTCATAGTTTCCAAAACGGAGAACTGTTCCACAAGTAATTTCAGAATCATTGAAATTCTGTTCATTCGAGTGATAACTTTCAGCATGTTTCTCTCATCTCTTACCTTAATAAAAAAATAAAGACTGTAAGCAGAGAGAGAATGGTGTTCTCTTTAACTTCTACCTATTTATTTCAGGTCTTTCCACTGTTGTGTATCACTATAGTCCTTCAAGTCCATTCCATGTGAAATCCATAGCAGCAGAATCTTATATTGAATATAAAGCCCTGTTTTTAACTGAAAACTGAAAGTATGATTCTCAAAGATAAACAGCTTTTTTTCTCTCAATGATGACACATTGCAACTTGGACAATGTTTTTTTTTCTTTCATGTATTTTGACCAAAATAAAAGTCACCGCAAGAAATTAAATTCTAGACCAAAATCATTTCTAGAATAAACATTTATAATTATTACAATATGATCCTAATGACATAAATTACAACATGATAATTATATTATGATTTCTATTATAATCATTTCTATAATCTATACTGTGAGAGAACAAGCCATAAGGCAAGTGCAGAAAGTACTTAAAGTTGAGAAGCAGAACAATCTGAGATATATCAGGACAGAACATCTGAACAGATGCTTGTCAAAGACTTGCACTAGCAAGCAGAAGAAAACAGAAAAGACAGCGTCTAGTGGGAAATAGAAAATATGAAATGGAAAACAAGGGAACGCTCTTAAGGATAAGTTGAATGCTTTGCCTCCAGAGAAATCTGCTAAAATTCCTATTAACTTTAACGGGATCAAGTTTACCTCTAAGACCGGGGCACACAACAAGGAAATATCAAACTACAAAAATGAAAAATGAAAACCATTTCCTTAATCATCCTGCTGTGTTCTCAACTTTAACATTGACATTTCAGATTCTGATTATAAGGTAGCTTTCATTTATCACAAAAATAAATAATGAGAAATGATTCTATTAAGAGCTGATTATGGTCAGTTATATTTTGATACAATTTTCAACTAAAAAGCCAACAAAATTATGACTGCAGAGGACAAGAAAGATCATTCTCATTGAGCGTTATAAGGAAAAGGCTACTTCTTTCTGAAAGAAGGTCTGATCTACTTCTAGATTTTCTTCACATACAGGTACTTGGGTTGTTATTCAAGGTATTCAAGGCATTTCTCAAAATACGTGTAGTCAGCCTTTTTCTGTGAGTGCAATACTCAGTGAGGAGTCTTCCTTTGTTATCTAGTTATGAGGTGTGTTTAATGTTGGATAAATGTTTAGAGCTTTAAAAATATTCCTTTTATATTTTAAGAAATTCTCAGGCAATTGTACATTGTGATTTTGATTATTGCCCTTCTGTTGGATTTAATACAATTTTACTATCAAAAACAGTTTTGCTTTCATCTAGTATTTATTGGATAGAAGAAAATGGTATGTAGACCTCAAAAACTTGAAGAAATACGGAAGTGACATTTCAATGTTAAGATACCTGTTAGCTCTGTTTTCAGTTTTGCCTCTGAGCATGGCTTTTCTGCAGTATAATATACCCAAGTTAGCTCCTGCAATTACCCACTATTAGCAGGAAAGTATGAGAGAATTTTAGCCGATGAAACTGGTCTTGGAGAGTGATCTATGTAAAAGGCAGACATCAGGAGGAAATAGGATTTTACAGATCAAACATCTGTACATACTATCAAGATACAAGAGCCACACAGCAAAATTTCTTTCTTTTTTTTGGGTGGGGGTGGAAGTGTGAGATGGAGGGGGTGTGCACTGTTTTTATATATAAATACAGCACATGTTGATTTAGAAAAAACAATATATATCAGTCTGGGAAGAAAGAGACAAGAGAAATAGGGGACTGGATTTTCCCAAAATGAATATTTGCTCTTGACTTACATGGCCATTTTGAAAGATCACCCGAACAGAATCCAATTCCCACAGAATCTGCTTAAACCAAAGTTCATAAGCTACAACAAGAAAGTTATTGTTAGCATTATCTTCAAAATTACTGTGTTTTTTTCTTGATAGCATTGATGAAGTAAAATTCTCAGATTTTGATGTTAAATGAATAGCCTGTGTTTACAATGCCACTGTATAAAAAAACACTGATACACAAATGTATTGCCTGTTCAAGTATGCTGTCTGTTACGTGAAATTATCTAGCATCCAGAATGTAAACAGATTTTTTTAAGGCATGTTTTTCATGTCAGTTATTAGATGTACTGAATGCAGATTACAAAAGAGGTTAAGAGAAAATCCAGCTCCAATACTTCATGAAAAGCATTATGGCGTTCCCCTCTGCTTACAACATTCCCCAGAGCTGCTTACAACCTTAATGCCATCTAAATATCTCCCATCAACAGGAAAATATTATCAGAGCAGTGTCCGCAAGCAGTTAGGGAGCACCTAACCATTGTGCTGGCTTCTAGAAAGCCTCGTGATTGTTAAAAAGTTGGATTGAAGTTTCAGAGAAGCCACAAGCCAACACACAAACCTTGCCTATGATAATCTGCATAGCAGCCTGTTACTCAAGCCAAGAATGAATTTCCCCACCTTAATTTCTCTAGAAAAAGAACCGTTGAACTCTTGGTTTTCCAAATCCAAATTTTATATTTATGGCTTCATAAGCATAGAGTGGATTAATGCCTTACAAAAGATACAGGGATACAACAAATGCAGATAAAAAGACAGAGTGATTGTAGTGACTATGTCTAAAGTGAAAAATTATGCATAGAGTGTTTCAGCATTAAATTACTCCCTGTGGCAAGAATGTCAGAAAACCATCACTTTAGTCCTCCCAACCACTTACCTTGATGTGTCACAATGAAAAGATGCTCATCATGGATTTTCCTTCCTTTCTTTTCACTCTGAAGCTCTTGAGCATTCAGTATTTTGTTCAGCTTAAAAATGAAAATAAGGTTATTTGTAAAGTTCTCAATTTTGCTTTAGACACAGTGTACTGTAGTCCCATTGTGTAGAGCTAATATTTAAGAAAAAATATTTTAAAATATTTAAAAAAAATATTCCAGGTTATATGAGAAGTTAGACTAAGCGGTCTCAGACATTATTTTTTAATTTAAAAAAAAAAAATCTTGCCTGAAATTAACATTTTGGTACTTCAAGTAGTAAAGTTTGGAAAGTATCTTAAGGGTTTTTAATTATTTAAAAAAAAAAAAAGAGAGAGAAAACCAAATATCCAGTGCGTTCTCCAGATCTTATATCGATACTGTCATGTTCAGTGCAACAGAAGTCCTGTAGTAAGATTCTGTGTAATCACATAATAGCATAACCATGAAAGAGCTCTGATTTGAGGCTGTACTAGTTATTTCAGTTCTGGTGTTACTGATTTTTTACTCAGTCAAACTCGCAATCTCACTTGCTTTAAAAGAATCTTTACAAGATTCTGTATCGTACATCAACAAATTAATCTTTTGGGCACTCACTTCAGTTCTTGTCACCAAAAAAAAAAGAAAATGTCTGAATTATATTATTACTTATGCCATTTTATTTTTGCATATTTCTTGATTACTTCTAGTGATTTTTGTTTGTTTGTTTGATTGATTGATTGTTTTCTGTATCACACCCCCAGATTACTGCAATGTATTTTTCCAGCCAAATAGTCTGGGCTTTCACGCAATAATCTGGGGAAGTTACACATGGCCTGCTGACATGTAGAGAAACTGCCAACTGGCAATTGTCAGGCCAGAGAAAGCCTTCTGTGGTGCACCACGTCACAGCTGAGGTTTGCCAGTACAAACAATTTCCCTACCAACCCCCTCAAATACCCAGCTTCCCTGCAATTTGAGAAGCCATCCCACAGTCCGCCTGCAACCATTTCAGCTGAGTCTGGTGTTGCGAGTACACCTGGGGAGCTCAGGCAGAGAAAGGACACTTTGAGACCTGCCTCGGTGACTGCCTGACTGCTGTCAGCGTATAACAGGGAGAATTGTCAATCACGAGTCCTGGCTCAAGCCTTCAGAGCGACTGGTGCAGTAAAAATCAAATCCTTGTACTTACTTGTAGGTAGTCTCCATAGATAAGTCCACCTTTGCTGGCTTTATTCATCCCTTCTTGTGATTTGTCTTCTTTTTCATCTTCCAAAGATAGCTTGCTAAAATTAAATCTAAGAAGAAAAGTAAGCAAATAAACTATTTAATTAGGCATCTATGACTATGCCTGCCTTTTTATTGAGATGCAACTAAAATTCAAACAATGCCTTGTTTTGAGCAAAATGAACCACTAAAGCAGTCTTGTGAGAAAAACAGCGCGCCACGCAGGCATCTTGCCACGGTAAAAACTGGTAGCATTAAATGTAGTTCATCAAATAATCCATGCTCTGAAAAGTCCTCGCACAACATCTTCTCCCTTAGCAAGAACTGCAGCAGTCTATTTGCAGATAACCACTAATTCCCCTCTGAACTTTAATATAAAGTTATATATTTTAAAGCAAAATAGAGAGAAGATGGACTCACAGGTATTTGCTCCCTGCAAAGGGGCACCCACTCATAGTTCCAATGTCCAAACTCGCTGAGCAGTGCTCTGGGGAATATGCTCCGTTAGTTTGCCCAAATCCGCTGCAGCCACCTTATATATAACCTCACCTCACTGCATTGGCCAACCCCCAAATTCTCCTCCTTAGCCCTCAGCCCATCCCTGCTATTCCATAATTACAGCAACTACCTTGGCACAAAGGTCAATAAGTTCATGTGGGTTTGGCTCTCCTTTTTTTTTTTTTTTTTAATTATTTTTTCAATCAAAAGAAGAATGACTGGGATACCTGCTTTGTCCCATATCACACAACTTTTGTGCTTTTTCCTTCAAAGTTTCAACTAGTTGCTGTTTGGGGACTCAGGCTGGTGTCAGGAATAAGTCAATGAGAGGCCTGTGTGTGAATAAAAGCAATATTCAATATGTAAATCAGGAATTGTTTAAGTGGGTTTGTAACCTGCAACCCCTTGTATCAAAACATCAAGATACTTTGAACCTTAAAAAAGTGAAACATACGGAAAAGGAAAGGAAAGGGGAGGGGATGGGAAAGAGAACATATCTCTAAGGAAGACTGAACAAAGTTTGTTAAAGGCTTTCAAGTAATACACTTATTTTCAAAATGTGCACACAGATTAAGTAAAACAAGTAAAAATAGCCATATACATCTCCTGTTATTTTTCCAGTGGTTTAATTCATGACAATTTCTTGATTTTATTTCCTCCTGCGTATGTTTCACTCTCATTTGTTGACAAATGTTACTCAATTCTGGTAAATCATCAGCCAAACACACTATGAAGTAACGTGTAACTAGTGTGCACTTCTGTGCCTGCCAGCCTGTTCCCAAAAAAAAAAAAAAAGTTAATCCACTCTCTGCAAGACCTGCACTGGGCAGCGGTGCCTGTGTGCTGGCTTCAGCTGTTCCAGTCACTCAGAGCAGTGGCATCACGAAAAAAAATATGTAAAAAAAAGTTACATGTGATGTGGCACGTGGGTGATGGGATGTATACCCTGCTAAGTCAGACGCTGTAAGTCAGGCTATACAAATATTAGTTTAGAACTGTGTTCTCATACAGCTGGGCCACAAGGAAAGTGGGACACCACTGAGGTGCCCCCATCAGGAAGGTCAAGGTGTTCTTCCTTCCTGATGTAAAAGCTGATAGAGTAAAATAATCCTCACCACGCACATCTATCTGTACGTCTGCTCTGGATGCAGGCAAGTAGAGATGAAGGTGAAGACTGTGTATACATTGGGAATTCAGCACCGAAAAATGTGCTGTTCCGATGAAACAGCATTATTACGAACATAATAATATAACCTGCCCCCTTTGCAGATCTCAAAGGCATGGGCAAGGAAGGCTTAGGCTGTCATTTCTGTATACCTTTAGCTGAAACATCCAGCCTGAACCTCCACAGTGAAATCAAACTTATCTTTTCTCAAGGCACAAGCAAAGAAGGAGTGTGAACATAGTAAAAAACCAAAGAAACAAAAAACAACAAGGATGAAAAATATTGGACCCTTAATTTCAAAGAAGTTACTGTCTGTTTTCTTGCACAGCTTTAGTTTCTACTGTGGGGCCCAGAGAATAATAAACTACCAGAGCAATGCCCTGACTTGCAACCTTTACATTGCCTGCCCTGTAGGGGAAGGACTTTGAAGTCTCAGAGCCCTTTTAAACTCTGTGCTTAACAAAACATTAACTCCCTATTTGGGAAGTAATGCTACCCTTAATTACTTCAGGGTTACTAATCTCCCTCAAAATCTAGCTGAGGATACTGTCTGAATCAAGAGCTATACAAACTCCCATTCTGATTCAGCAGCAGACAAGTTTCAGTCAACGAAACAGATCAACCAGACTGCCACAATTTAGGAAGTACCTCCAGTATTTCCAGCATGTCCAGACTCTGTTTGAGGCCCTCACAACTGATTGGTCCCATCACTCATTCATCTTACTGGCTGCCTTAATGTGAGCTCAGCAAGGCCTCACAAGGGTGTAATGATAAACAGAGAAGAAAAAAGAAAAAAAACAAACCTGAGTTGTACTACCTGATTATGAAATTTTCCACTGGCAATACGGACAACAGCACAGACTGAAAGAGCCCTAAGGCTTGGCTCAGCTCTGAGCCTTCAACTCTGGCTTGGCTGCAGACACCCTTACAACTGATGGAGAAGTAAATGTCTCTTTGTGCATCTGCCATGCTGCTCAAACTTGGGGCTCCCCGTAGGGACCAAATTCTTCTTTGAGTGGTTTGAGTGGCCTTTATGCTCTGATTCTTTGCCATCACTTTTTTCTAGTATAATCCTTCATAAAGGAATCTTGATGGAAAAAGCTCCTCCATGTGAATAGATCTGAAGCAAAACAACCCTGATTTTAACTGATGGTATTACCTTTTTCTCAAAATGCACCATCTTTTCCCTGCTGAACACTCAGAGCCATGTAAAAGCAGATGTAACCATGCACACAACTTGCTGTTCATGCCACGGATGACTGAGAAAGTCTATGAAAGCCAGAAGCATGCGCATGCCCTTGAGCTTTTCTTTCTCTCTCTCTCTCCGTTTCCTTGCTTATTTATTTTTATAGCATGTAAGTCAGACAGAAAGGCTTCTGTTCATCCCAGAAACATATCACAGGACTCTAACCTTCAGCAGGGAGAATGTTCTGTTTTGTGATTGGGCTGAACACAAGACAAACAATTAAACACAGCAGAAAAAAAAAATCGCGGATTCCAGGAACTGCACTTTGTGGCCTTCAAGCTGTCCTGGTCTTAATGACCAAGCACGGAAATTGTTAAAACCCTTTCTTAACCCACCCTCATCCCCTGTTTGCCTCCCCATCCCCAGCTGTAGACATGGGATGGATGGACTAGTTTGGGTTGTCTCACCTGCAACAAGGTTGCAGAGAGAAGACAAATTGAGCTTACTCGGACTGAAAGAAGGGAATTGTAAGGGCAAAAAAGGAGCTTCCCTCCAGCCTGGCCAATGGCAGGTTTGGTGCAAGCCAGAGGCATCCTGTGCCTTATTTTGTAGATACAGATGGAGCTGAGAGTCCACTTGTTCTTACTGTGTGGAGCTCTATGTCCAAACCATTAGCCTGATGAGGAGAAGTAAGTATGAATGACTGCCTGCCTGTGTAATGTCATGAACCCGGTAAGAGCCCTCTCTCCTATGAACTTAGAAGTGCTGTCTTCACCTAAACAGAATCTAAAGTTATCCTACATAAAAATGATGATGGAGAAAAAAGTGCACGTACAAATAATTTGGACAGTGTTACCCATTCTTCTGCTCATACTCTCAATCTGATTTCAAAATCATCACGGATCAAATTGTTTTTTTGAAGTTCATTAACTTGAACAAAGAGCTTGGAGACCTTCCTGCAATAAACAAGTGACGCTTGAAGCTTCCCAACACTGTTATCCTAGAAACACAGACTAGGAGTTATCCAGCACAAATAGTTTCTACCTACATAACAGTGGCTGTAGTGGGTTGGATACAAGATCCAAATAGGTCACACCACGCTTAAGAGTTTCTACTAGAAAGTAGAAGATTTCTTGGGAAGAGCTATTAGAACAATCAATCAATCAAACAAACAACAAAAAACACACTTACAGTGAAATAACTTCTCCATCTAACTTCTGAATCCTGATAGTTGAGGACTGCCTGAGATACATCTGTCCCTGCCATTTAATAACCCTCCTGTGAATCCACAGCCTGCCACAACTTCCATAACTGACGTGCATATCACGTGAAAGAGTGTTTCCCTGTGCTTGTTTCAAACTTCCTGCCAAGTAATTGAGTAATTTTAATTACCACTTGGTATTAAGTCATGGCTTATGAGCTTGCTAGAAATAACTGCTTTATAGTCCCAGTCCCCCTTATCTGCAATTGCTCAAATTCTGTTTCTAAGCTGAAGCACTTAAAAGGAAAAATATCTTACTGATGTTCAGATGAGAGCATTGCTAGGTCCACAAAATTAGAGCAATGAAAGAATTGGTCTCTTGGACAACAAAACTGCAAATGTAATAGTGAAATGCCAAAAGCAAGCAGGACAGCAACTACTGGTAGGCTTTTGGTTGAGAAGGTAACTGAAATTGTTATACATTACTTAATGTCTGGAACAGAAATGCTTTCCCAAAAAGGCTTTACAAAACTTTAAGTATGTGTTGTTTTCTCTCTCTCTTTTTTTTTTTTTTTTAAATAAGTTGGCAATTACATTGGTCGAACCGCATTTGACAGTTAATTTTTATTTACCATAAAGCTCAGTCCAGCACACTACATTTGTGTATCCTTGTTTGACTTCCTTCTAGTGCCTACTGCACAGCTGAAGCACCTAGTAGCCTACGCCAGAACCTCACTGTGCTAGCTGCTATACAACCACTGAACGAAACCTACATCCCCAGTCAATTTAATAATAAACATATAATGAGAGAGACATGTGAGTAAAGACACAAGAAGGAAAGATGAGGTGGAGATAATAGGTTTGGCACCAAAACAAGTTCCCCTCTCAACTGAGCATTTTGTGATTTCCAAAACTGGCATTGGTATTTAAGCAACATTTGAAATTTGCAGTCTGGTTTAAGAAAAATAAAATTCAGTGACTCAAGGCTTAAACAAACTAGCTTAAAGTTGATGCAATATTAATAATCCAATCAGGCATTTGTATCTGGGGGAGGAACAGAGCTCAAGGTCTTGCAAACTACAAACAAAGCGAAGAGATAGTGCTGCAAGGATTTATTTATTTATTTTTTAATATTGTATTTGTTCTACTTCTTAAACACAAAGAACCGTGTCGTCACTTCTCAACATACCTTTAACTTCCGTTTACGTTTCACATGTCCCAGCACAATCCCCACACACCCCTCGGAGTCTATCATTTACATCCCTGCAGAATTTCTTTCACATCACACAGTACATGACCCCCTTGCAGTCAGAAGTGCCGACATCAAATATCCTGCCTCAAACTGTGATTAAAAGGGTACTTTGCTTAGATTACCACCGGTTCCCCCAACACCTCTATTTTCTTAATATAGAGCTCTCATAGTGATTCTGCTTTCACTTGCTGTCTTCTAGTTGTTCTCGGACGCTGTCTGAAGTGCCTGCTCTCACAACTGTCCCAGAAGAACATTTTATCTTCCTCATATTCCAACTGACAACTAACTTCCAAATCACAGAGGAAGATGTTCTTTCTCTGTTAATACCAAACATTTCTCCTTTCATTTGAGAAATGCATCAATATCAACCAAAGCTATAAATTTATGAAAAACAACAAAGCTTGAACACAGATAAGAACACGCAGGCTGCCACTGAGTTTTCCCAAGGCTAATCTATCCTCTTTTAATGCCTCGCAATCACACATTGCAAGTTTCAATTTTTTCGTACAGGAAAACTGTTATTTTTCTCTCCTAAAGACATGAATATTGGCTACTAGTTAGGTACAGAAAAGTCAAAATCTAGAGCCGTAAGCTGCTGCCATGCCGTGCCTCCACGTGGCTCAGTCTGTGCTGCTGTTTACTCCATGGTAGAGCTGCCTAGTAAGAGCAAAGGGCTCCTTCAGGACAAACTCCAGTAACAATTTGCTAATCTGATGCTATTCAGTATTATCATAAATGGCCTGGATGATGGAATAGCTTGTACACTTTTTAAATTGACAAATGAGAACAGCCTGGAACGTATAATAGCATGTTGGCAGGTGGGGGCTAGAAATCAAAGCGATCTTAATGCACTGAAATAAATAATGTGCAGTTTCAGTGAAGCAAAGAGCAGTACTTTTGAACTTCAGCAGTGATAACCGAACCAGCAAATAAGATTTTTTTTTTTTTTTTTTTTTTTAAGAAATGAGCTGGATACTCCAGATAGTCAAAAATAATATATTAAGCAACAAAAGTCAAAGCTGTTGGAAAGAGTGAATTTCATACTGGAAATTTTACATGGAAGCTTTCCACATGGCATGGAAAGCTTCTTTTCCTTCCAGCATCAGAAGGGATGTCTGTTGTACTATGTCTTCGGCACCACTCTTCTAGAAAGATGAAGACTACTTGGAAAGAGCTCAGAAGAAAATGGCAAGAAAAATGAACATTTAGCATAGAAAATATGGCCCATTAAGAGAGATGACAAATTTTACTATAGCCAAGAGAAGATTGTGGGGAAGAGTAATAAATACTTTTCCTTCAAAGGGAAGAGTAATAAACAGTCCCTCATATACAGAGGGACAAGAGAAGGAGTAACCAGTTTACGGCCAAATAAGAGAGATCAAAATAAACAAACAAACAGAGAAATTTCTACTGTCTGTAGAGCACTAAAAAACACAGATGAGAGCTTATAATTTCTTCTCACATAGCTGATTCTGCATTGATGGATAGAGATAGGCCCAATGAGTCTTTAAAGTCTCTTCAAGCCCCCTTTCTTGCAGCCGACCTCCCATTGCTGAATCCACTGGCATACCTACTTGCATTTACAGTTAGCTACCATTTTGTACGTCCCAGCATTTGCCATCAAATTGCACTGACACTGTATTATAAAAGTCCAAATGGTGGTCAATTCCTTTTCTTCTTCTCCATTATTCTTTTTTACTAATATTTTCTGTACAAAATGAGTATGAGTATTTGCAGCCTTCCGTATAACTAAATGCCTTACTTATTCTGTCTTAAAAGGAAATAATATTTGAGCAACTTCTTGAAAGAAGGGGAAGGGGTGGAGGAGAGAGAGAGAGGATGTGGAGACACGCAGAGAAAGACAGAGATTCTGTCCAGAGACAGAAAAGAGATCCTGGAAAAACATTTTTAAAAGCATTATTGTCCATAAAGCAGTCACAGTTCTTCATACAATGAGACAGAAGTTGAAAGGAAACATTTTGACATTTTATGAAAAAAGTCCAATAAAAGCTAAATACGCTGAACATGTATGTCTGTGTGTACGTATGTATGCATGTACTTTCTCTCAGCAGCCCATAAGTATTTCTACAAGACATTTTCTGGCAACTAGGCCATAAAAGCAGAACTTTGTCTGAAACACCTCATCTATTTGTCTCAACAAATAGCTATGTAGTTACACTGGCTGCAGCATCTTTTTAAAGCTGGAACCACAAGAAGGGAATTGAAAAGCACTGACAACTGACTTCTAAACACATTTGAAATACAAAATTTACAATATGCATGAATATAGAAAATTGAGATCACCTCTGTCATCGCCTGGTTTTCCTAACCTTTACTGCATTAAGAATTAGGGACTGTGTGGTTTAGGTAACCAGATACACACCACAAGGAGTGAATGGACAAACCTGTGACCAATTTATGACATGAAAGCTACTTCTAGAAGCCATCTGGAAAGTTGAACAAATACAAGATGGTTGGTCTTCGCCCCCTGCTGTTTGCATAAGAATTAATGTAAAACAACCATAAAAGAAAGAACATTTTAAAATTCAATTTCTTTTGTAAAACAACCAGAGAACATAACCCATGTTCATCTAATATATCCCGAATACAGACTCTTTGTAATATATGTTTAAGATAGTAAGATGAAGCATATTTGCTGTGTAAAGAGCAACTTACAGTTTGTACCTCTTAAATCCTATGCACATAGCAGTATAAAAGACCAATATAATTTTGTTTTAAGAACTCAAGCAAATTTTACGTGAGGTAGAAGCGTTGTCTGGGTACTGTGAATTAGAGTGTTTTGCGTTAATAGGAATCAGTGGATCTGCAAATAACTGCTCAGCAGTGCATTAGGTATGGTTCAGTTATGTATAGATGTTGAAAAACAGTTCACTGTTAAGTACTTTACTGCTCGAGTGAACGCAAGTGCTGCTCAAAGCTTGCCCTGGCAGAGAGCCTCGTCTGTGAGGCAAGAGTAACAAAAGGAAGAAGGATTTCCAAGAAGCCGGGTACAGAAATCTGCTTGCCACACTGGAATGAGCTTAGTGCTTCATCTTGCAGCTCATCGCTTGACCAACACGGTCAGAAAGCAGTCAGCGAACAACCGGCCAGTGAGGTACCAAGGGGCCGAGCTAGTGCACCTAGAAACCCAAGGACACTGTGGGCATTAACTTTAGGAGCTTTACTAAGAGAAAAATGACAGATGAAGCAGTCCCAAAATCTCCACCCCCTGCAAATCAGAGAGGAACTGTGACAGTTTTTTAGATCTTCCTAGATGATTCATCAAGTACATCCCAGGTCTGAGCTTTTGAGTGCTTTCTATTGCCTTTAATTAGATGCTCAGTTCTTTACTTGAAATGAATTTCAAACAAGCTGATACCACACATCCACCAGTTTGTCTCTTTTTTTTCTTTTTTTTTTTTTCTCCATAAGGAGTTAATGGAATGATTGACTCTCCATGTATTTTCTTCCTCACCCTCAGAGTTAGTTCTCAGGAATAACAGCCCATTTCTTGCTAAAGCCCACACGAACATGAAATCTGGAGGTGGTTATGAGGACAGTTATTCAAAGCAAGGGTGAACTCCATCCTACAGCTGGTGGGAACCCATTGGCAGACATTCATCGCCCTCCAGGGAAAGGGTTCCTTATCTACTTAAAGATAATTTAGTCAGTTCTGAACAGCACAGTACTTTAGTGAAGATGACCGATCTTTCTGAAATAAAAGGAAAAAATATGAAAAAATAATTTGCATGCTGATGCAACAGGACAGAAGTCTGCACTTCTATTATTATTGGTATAATAAGTACTTAAACATCTGATCCTGTCATAAAACTAATCTTCTCTTGTACTTTGCAGACCAAGTTATTTAAAGGCAAAACATAGCAACCCCGGCAGGTAAATTGCCCAGTGCTATGTGTCATCGAGTATCACCTCCCATTTAGTTTTCTATAAAAGCCATTAGCTAGTAATGATCACAGTGATAAGCCAGCTTACTGTATCCTTTCTTTCCTTACTGAAATAAGCAGAGCCTCATGGACCAACTGGGGAGATTCACTCAATTGGATGCTAAAGGTATGTAACTTAGACATTAGAGTGCCTTACCAAAACTGTTACATTTCGGTAGCTTTTTTCAGGATTGACAAACAGAATGAGAAAAGTTGTCTCTCTTCTGTTGTAACCTTGTCCAAAAATAGCAGTAATGTACATTTTTCAAGATATAAAGAAGAAGGGAGAGATGAAAAAGAGCTTGCAGAGATAATGTTACACTTAGGACACGAGGGAAATTCTCTAGTTATTGGTCCTGCATTTAGAATAAAACTAACAGAGCTTTAACTAGGCAATGACTTTTCTGAGTGATGCCATACTTTAATGATTTTTAGATTAAGGCAAAAAGGAAATCCTGAAACTATCTGGACTAACTAACCTTTGCATAGGCAGAAGTCACATGTAACCTCCCTGAAATCACTCCTTCCAGGTAAGAGTTCTGGCTGAAGTTGAGCTATCTTTCACAAAGCTGTTCCTTTTTGACAAGTTCATTAATGAAAATCCAATCACAATTTACCACTGGGAATGCAGAAATAAATATGTTGTACTTAATTTCTGTTGTGCAAGAGCTTAGCTTCCAGTTCTTTCCAATGGGACCTCTTATATCTTTTTCCCCCACTGGGTCAAAAGAGATTATTATTACCTATCAGTTTCCTATACAAGTAGTGATCAATTACCTACTTACTGAAGTTAAAAAAACCTTCTTTATGTTAACACTAAGTTGGATGTAAAGATACTGAATTTCTGAAGTCTTTAGGCAAACTTAAAATAGCATGCCCCTGGACATGTATCCCTGGGTTATATATACAGGGAACTCATTTCTCCTTTAAAAACATTGGACTGGGAAATCAGGTTCATCTGACTAACCATCATGGTTCTTGGGGCTTCTTCAGTAATCAGAATTTTCTGAGGCAAAGCACCTACAGCCCATCCTGAATGTATAGTCTACCCTGCTTGTTCTTAGATGCATGTTCCATACTTGCCTACCCTGAAATGTGGTTTGCTCCTGAACCTGGATTCCTTTCTTACTTATTTCCTTTCTTATTTCCTTTCTTTCTTTCCTTTCCCTTTAACCCTTGGATCCTTTATTAAAATTTCTTTTTATCCACATTTGACTTTTTTTTTTTTGTCATAGTAGCTGCATTAAATGTACTTTGTATTGCTACCAAAAGAATGATATGTCTGAGGTCTAATGTATGCCTAAGGTCTTACTGTCTATCTAGCACCAGCTTGGATACTCTAACTCACCTAGTCACAGCTAGTTCAACTGTGTTGGATACACAGCCTTAGCCCAGATACACACAACCTAATTTTATAGAGCATAAGATGAAGGGCTAATCATTTATAATATTGCACTCATTGACATTATATTGGTGTATTACTTTACCATTCATTAATTGAAACCTGGAATAACCATTCTATTATAACAATAAGAAAAGGTGTTAGAAAGAAATATCTAGCTTGCAACAGAAAGAATCTGAGAAGCCATGGCTGAAGTCAAAGTTTAGTGACATTATGAAATCATTTAAAGTCAATGAAGTCATAGCTCATTTTACAAGAACCAGACTGAGACCAAAGATGAATGATTAAAGAAAAATTGCATCTTCAGATCCTGAAAACAGTTGCCAGCATCTATATCTGGCAATGGCGGAATATAAAATTTATGTTCTACCTGTACTTCTTGGACCAACATTATAGTCTGCACAGAAGACATAGTTCCTAATCGTTTCCCCTTTATTACAATGTGAAGTGTAAAAGCACCCACGGCTGAACAGCTTTGCAAAGGGATCTAACAGTCATTAGAGCTAGAAGAAAAACTTCTGAGCAGTTTTCCAGCAGAAGTAGCTGTTTGATGATTAAAAGGAGTTAGAGTAAATCATATTAGTATTGATCAAAGTTCTCATATGAAGCATTAAATATATATATATATATATATATATATATTCTTTTGGAAACATTTTGAAATCCAAAACCGCCTGGGATTTAATTATCACAGTCTGCACATAAGACAAAAAAAAAAAATCCCAGAGTGTTGATGTGGTCATGATTGCAATAGCAGATGAATCTCACATCGCTTCGTTCCTCTGCCCAACTGTAACAGCCTCTAGTAAATCAGTCTGATAAAGTGTATATGTTCATCCTACAAAACATGCCATACCCTAAAGTTTACTCATATAAACCCAAGGAAGAGAGTAGATTTCCCTTTGAATCTGTAACCTTTCAAATTTTACCCAGAGTTTCAATAATGAAATAGTAAAAGCCTGAAAAATATGTAATTCCCTTTTTACCTTATTTCTTAGAGCAAGCAGAAGGGACCAGGACTTCAATAGGATGTTACTGTAATAATCAGATGCTTAGCTTTTTACAGTAGTTTCACAGCATCCTATGGTTTTAGATTACTGAGGTATGTCAAAAACACATTCTTTTCCACAGAGGTGGAGCTCCTCATTTATATTAATATGTTTAAGAATATGTATACATAAAATATTGCAAGATATAATTTGTTCTCAGGCAGAGAAGAGAGAACTGGGCTAATCTAGCACACAAGACTTCCAGGGCTCTAGACCATCCTTGGAAGGAAGCTCGCTAATCAAAAAGAGAATTTACAACTCTTACAAGATGCGTTTGAGTACCAGAGTTACAGTTTCCTTTCCAAAGTGTCATTTAAATGCTAATTTTAAAAAACGTGTTTTCATTTTGTTCAATATTAAGGAAAATTGGAAAAGATACGATTGTACTTAATAAAGAAACTGCAGCCGTGTTTGGAAGACAGGAGGAGGTATCACCAGGAGTTCGCCTCATCCACTTCATTTCATGGAGTGCAAAATATTGTCCGAAGGCGGAGCAGGACACACAGAGGGCTGTGGCTCTTAGTGGTCACAGGCTGTCTTGGCATTGTCATTTGGCAAATCTGCAGTCGCTTTATATATTACTTCAGCTGGCCAACCACAACCACGGTGGTAGTTCAGTATGTGGAAAACGTCAAATTCCCTGCTGTGACTTTTTGCAACTTGAACAGGTAAGAGTTGGGTGTGTTGTTCACTCTTGAGAGGCAACACCTCTTTTTCTGGCTAACATAAAGCAGCTGGGACCCACAGCTTGATTGAACGAATCACATAAAACAAAGCCAAAAAACCATGTCTACAAGGAGTCTGTCTTCCACACCACCACGTGAGATTCAACTGAGGAGGAAAACATGAGAATCAGGGGAGGTTGTCTTTAATCTTTCCCCTTCTTCAAATGAAGAACGGCACCACAGATTTTTAAGATTCAAAAAGTAAGGAGGGGTATAAAATCCTCTCTGGCATTATTCTTCTATGTATAATCATAAACCTCGAGTGTTCCTTCTATAGTGTAACTAAGGCACAGTCAGTCATACTCAAGCTAAAAATAAAACAACATTTGCAAATAGAGAGGTTCAAATAAAACCTCATGCAAATGTAGAAACCTTAGTCAAAGCAGTTATTTTTCCTCAGAGGTGCTCAGTGCCTTTATGGTTCGAGCTGATGTCAGTGGGAGTTGTAGGAGGAAAGCATTTGGCATGTTTGAAAGTCATATCTAAGCAGAAACTTCACTACAGGTTTCTACAGTTGAAGATACTGGCCAGGATTCAGATGCAACCACTTTAAAAATAATGCAGTAAAACTACTGCCTGATTTTTAGAGCAAATATGTAATTTAACAACTGTTTTAGTAATGGAGAAATCTTAGCATTCTTGGGAAAACAATGTAAGTTTTGAGAACTTCTACCTCTTGTTGGCAGAATCAACCAGAAGTCCAAGTCTCAGATATCTGAAGCCTTTCCACCTCACTATTTTCCCTTCCCACTGCCCTCTGTAAAGCCATTTTGGGTTATTCTGTAGAACATACACTGCGAGTAGAGTACAGTGTGTATTATAAAAACCTCTCACTTCTTGCATCTATAGCAGCAACACATTGTGAGCAAACAGCTCCTGAGCACAGCAGTTATCTGCCTAAGAGGCAGTTTGCTGCCATATCCATCTGTTGTTCATGTCATGCTTATTCTTTCCTCCATTTTTAGTGACAGTTTTCTTTGCTGGTAGAACGAAGAGGTATAACTCTACCTCTGCCTTTATTTTTTGACTCAAATTCAGTTGAAGAGCTGTTCCTACTGATCTTTCTTAAGCTTGTGCATTAAGATCTATTATACAAATACATTGATATGTTTTGTAAAATAGGATTATGTAAGATAGAGATTCTGAAGAACACGGTATTGCTGTTTTCTTAGGTCTTATTCTCATTTCAGTATTTTGAGATTAAACTTACCATAACAGTTCTCTGAACCCTTAATTTACTTCAGCAAAGGTCTTCAATGCTGTACATCAGGAAAGCACCTCCAAAACCTTACCATATTTTTACAGTTTTCAAGTGGATTCTAGGAGTAAGGGTCACCCTTGGTTCATGCCACTGTCACCAACTACAGGGTTCATGAGAAGGTAGTGACTTAGCAACACAGGTACATGAGATGTACTTAGTAATCAATTTTCTAAAGGATGGAACACAGCTTTCTTTTTTTCTTGCCCTTTTTTTTTTTTTTAAAGGAACAGCTCCTTCCAGCTATTTTTCTCATGTAAATGCAATTGTCCAGCTTTTCTTCAGCTCTAGAAATCTGGCGGTTGTCTTATGCAGATGACCATTTTTATTTATTAAATAACCACACACAACAGAAATGTTTCTAGAATAACCCTAGAAAGGGGTCCCTTTCCGCTTTCTTGTTTGGAAAATAACCTTTTCCTAGAAATGGAGACTATATTGTTTATTCATGTTATAGAAATCAAAGTGCAAATGCAGGCATAGTGGGCAAGAATCAGATACAGTTAACAAGAAGGCAACAAACCATGTCACGGGTTTGGTGAGAGCACTGAGATCAGTCCTGTAACTCTACAGAACTCCAAGCCATTCTTTTTCCTTCCCACTGACAGGTTTCAAGCTCATGCAGTGAGCAACCTCCAAGTCATTTTTCTCCTTTGGAACATCGTTTCTGGAGTTGTCCAGAAATTTGCTATGGAAGACAAATATTCTCAAGAGATAAATGATTTTCTTCTTGGAAACCAGAACTTCAGCATTAAAGAGTTTACAAGGAAGAATGGGTTTTATTTAAACCACAGCACATTGCTAGAATGTGAATTCTTTGGAAAGACATGTCACCCAGAGGTAAATATTTTTCCTTTTATTACATCAGAAGCACAGAGGGGAAGGGGATGTATTCTTACCACTCAACTTCAGACACCTGGTTTTGCCAGCTACTCCCCCTGCCTTCCCTTCACAGTTGGTCAATTGAGAGAAAACATCCTGCTCTAAACCACCCTGAGGAGCACCCCAGCTCTCCCAGTGACCACAGAGGCAGCCTGTGGGCCTACCTGAGCTGTAATATGGAATTTCAGTTTAAATTGCTCTCCGCCTAGTCCCACGTCTGCATAGATAGCAGCCTTTGAAAACTGTCATGCCTCCAGGCTTCATGCAGCAACCTTTCCCATCAATGGCCTATAACCAACATCAGTGTGAATGGAGTTTTTTTGCACGACATGGTTGCATTGTTGCACTCAACTGATGTAATTAGTTCTGCAACAGCAACAAAAGAATATGATCCTCTTATTTGTGTCTCAGTTCTGCCATACAACAACTCCCAACTCCAATAGAATATGTGAACAGAAAAATCAGTCCCATATTCTTGCAGGTTAGCCTTATTCTTAGCACTGCCTTGGGGGGGGAGACTAAACCAAAAAAACACTAGTAAATCACTATGTAAGAGATGGACTAATGAAATTTTAAGTGATTTTTTCTTTTATTTTACACTTCCCTATTTTTCTTTATTGAAGGATTTTGAACATATTTTCACTGAATATGGAAACTGCTTTACTTTTAATTACAATGGTCTTCCAGCAAGAAGTGTGAGTTTGTCTGGAAGAGGCTTACGTTTACTTTTTGATGTCCAACAGGTACAGATATACAAATGATTATATACAAAATCATGTAATAATTCATAGATCAGTAGATTTTTTGTTTTACACAGACCTTCAGAATTCCATGCACAAAATTATTTTTCAAGACTATTCCTGTGTAAAAGCGTATTTTAAAGGAAAGATCCAAAACTAGTTTAAAAATTCTGAATAACTATTGACTGTGTCCCCAAACCAAATGGTGTAGAAAGTTGCAAGTGAGCATATATACATATATATACACGATTCACCTACGTCTGATGATATTTTTCAGCTAAATAATATAATTTTATACAAGCAACTCAGGATAACATCTCTATCTCAGTAAAAGACCCACTAGGGGAGGTCACATGGTGCCAATTTCTAAGGAGTACTGAATTTTTATTTCAGCAGCATCTTAAGTGTCTCTTGTCAGCTAAGATCTGGTCTTTGCACTGTAAAGACCTTATTAGGATTGTCTTTGGTCACAAAATACAGAAAGCTCAGGGAATATCACCTTATGAGATCAGGGAAGAAAACTAAAACCTAGAATGATAAGAGTTAGACATTCACTTTTGTTCTCTAGCAGCTATAGGGGAGAGGAGTGACAGGTTCTCAAGAGAGTATTGGAAAGCTTGCTGAAACATGGAGTAGTTGCAAGTAGAAGTAGTGAATTTCCAACTTATGAAAAAGGTTCATCTATGCCTTCTTGCTTTTGAAAGTGGGAGAGGACAGAAGGAAGAAAAAAACACTAAAATTTAGAGTAACTGGAATGAAACCTACAAAGTTAAAGAAAATTCGAGTCAGCTTACTTCTACATTTTCCTGTGAATTGCTAAAGATGTAACAAGAGAAATAAGATCAAATAATAATAAAAGCAGCACCATTTTAAATATAGCTTAAACTTCAGAGCATAAGCAAAGCCAAAACTATTTAAAATACTTCTTTTTGTATCAGGAGCAATTCACTGATGATCCCGCCCTTGGTTATACTGATGCTGGCATCACTTTTGTTATCCATTCACCCAAAGAGGTTCCACGCTTTGATGGTTTAGGTTTATTAACACCAGTCGGCATGCATGCACAGGTCGCAATCCGCCAGCTGAAGGTAAGCACCTTGTCCATCAGGTGGAAATATTAGTCTGTACCATTGCTAATCTTTTCCAAGGCATGGCAATAAATTACAAACTTTTGCAGTTATTTAATATTTATCATGCCACAGCGAGTCCTAAGAATAACATTTCAACCAGCTATATAAAAAACCCACCAACAAACCTGTTATTTTTTTCCCAAGATATTAATGGTCTGCCTAATCTGTTTATACTCAAGTTAACCTCTCACAGTCTCACTGACACAACAATACAAAGATAGTGCTGTAGCATCAATATGTTCCATCACAGCTAATTTTGTATCAGATTCCTGATAGTCCTTTCCTGATACAATCAGAGAAGACTACCCCGCTGCACTGGGCTGTCCGATCAGGTCCTGGTTTTGCTGTGTGAGAGTGACGATGATTTTATAATCCTAAAAGCATAAACCGTAATCCCCTCCAATTAAATCACGATATTACTGCTTATGTCTTAAACAGGCTTCTTTTAGCACTGTAAAATGTGATAAAGCAATATCTAAATTAAAAGAGAAATTTATATATTCTGTTATTATTACTTTACAGTCAATTATCCAAGAATACCCATGGGGAGAGTGCAAGCCTGATATAAAGCTTCAGTACCAGAATATTTATAGTACTAATGGCTGTTTGCAGGAATGCAAGGCCCGGTACATACAGGACTGGTGTGGCTGTTTGCCTTTCATTCTCCCAGGTATTTTTTTAGGACTACCATATGCTCTAATTAATGACTATCTTGCTAGGAGAACTAACTCAATATTGAATGGTAAAGGAGATAGGGTACATCTTTGTGGGATATTTACAACTTGGATTATTTAATTTACTTAAACCTTTTTTTTTTTTAATTCAGAGAAAAACAGCAAGATATTTGGTCAACTCTAGACTTCGCATCTGTCCATTAACTATTTTTAGGATACACACCAAAAATCTTGAAAAAGATAAGTTGGTGTCTGAGTAATCTTCCATGAAGTTTGAAACCTTTGCTGAAACATGTGGGATGTAATCATAAATTACATCTACCCATTTTGTTTTGTATTTTCACCACTAAGACAGAAATTCCTTAGCAAGCTAATACAAAGAGTGAGCCACAGCCTTAAAGGCAGTTCTAGCTGGCAAACCTAACAATAATGTTCAGTCCTCCAGTGAGCCTCTTGGCTTGGTCTATTGTCTTCTATTGCTATGTACCCCTTGTGGTGTAAATGCACTGTGCCCTACTGAATTGTTTTCTCAGTTGTACAAAGAGAAGCACAAAGTGGTGTCTAGGCTTTGATGACATTATTTTTCAGTTTAGCACAAATAGAGCTAATGGCTAGATTGTTGATTTAAGTTCCTAAAGTTACTTGTTTATTTTTAAGGCAATGGAACCGAATGTGATTTGCTGAAGTTTTACAATTGCGTTTATCCTGCAGTCTGTAAGTATTAATTTCATATTCATATTTTCTAAGCCAATTCCAAATAGTAGAAAATATCTATCAGTTAAAATACTGAAAGTAGTACTGAAATGGAGTACATCCTAGTTCATTTAAGATTCTGAAAACGGAGATCAGACACAGTAATGAAAAGTTTGGTAACTGATGAAAAAAAATACTAAATCACTGGACTTTAAGATTCTATAGTTAAAAAAATAAAAATGAAATAAATCATATATTTTCAAAATGCTTCAAATATAATTCTTTTTCATGAGCAAATAATCTACACACAGTAGATATGAAATTCTTAAGTCACTACAGCAGACTTCCTGGAAAATACTGTGAGTGATAATCTGAGAAGTAACTTCTCATGAGTTTTGGAAATCCTCCTTTTTAATTCTTATGGATTCAGCTATGTGATGTGACTCTCTCTTCCCAGAAGAATGAACGATTAGGAAACCACGTAGATTAACAAGTTTATTCCTGGAGGAAGAGAGTGCTTCAAATTGTCACTTAACAGGCTGAGATACTTCCTTTTCCCCAGCATGCTAACATGAGAAGCCCACATACAGAGGGAAGGTGCAGCAGCTGCCACTACACCAGGGCAAACAGAGCACCACAGGCAGGAGGTTACAGTACTCACCTCAGAGTAGAGGCCAGGCCTTTAGGTTACAGTTTATGCTTCAGGAAGTATTTATGCCTTACCATTTTTTTCTCCATTGATTTTCTGCAGCTTTTCCAGATTTACTCAGTGATTTCTTTCTGTTAAAGCCTTGTCAGAGGAATGGCCTCCCAGAACAGTCACACCTGCAGAATTTTGTCACATCTGTTTGGTATTTGAGGAAACAGAAGGATCCCCCTCAGCTGACTTAAGCCCAAAAGTAAAAGGACAGGGGTGTTAAGTGAGCTCAGTTTAGCAAAACTTTTATGAAGTTATCAGATGACAGTAAATTACTACTGACACTGCTCTAGAACCTACTCCTGTGCGTTGAAAAGAGCTAGGCAAATATCAAAACCAAGGATTATAAGCCTAAGTATGTAACCAGAAGGCTAGCACAGAACATGGGCACCCTTCTGTTGTTCTACTGATAAGTCATGGATGAGAAAGAGTAAGTGCATAAAGTCCTAATGAAGGTGAAAAGACTTGCGAGTGCTGAATTTCTGTAGGGGGGCGTAGAAAGGGGGAATAAATCAAAACCAAAAATTTCAACCCTTAATACTGTGCTCCAGCTACCTAAGTGCCTTTTACAAATACGTGTTTCTTCCTTCAAACTTGTATGTACCAACCTTTCTAGGGATAATTAACCAAAGTCTTTATTAAAGTCATTTTGTAAGGTTAAGAAAAGTCCTAACACTGTGTGTTGCTTTAGAAACATGCAAGTTCTTTCTCCTGAAATTTCAGATGATATAGAGATAAAAGGATTGTGCACAGTAGGAACTCACAATTCCACTTGTCCTGCCCCTTGTGAAGAAATGGAATATCCTACCACTGTCACCTATTCAAGTTTTGGAGGAGAAAAAGCCATAAAATACATTTCTGCAAAGCTGAAGAAAAGCCCAGAATACATCAGGTAATCTTGCTTAACACTTTGTCTAATAAGGAAATAATCCATTACATCCAAGTGTGTGAACAGAGTGTATGATGTAAATGTGACCTTTTAAAAATATACTCTGAAGTGTGTGGTATTTAACATGTTGTCTGCAATGTAACCAGTCTTGTCTAAGAGATTAGTTTAGGATTTAGACATGTTCATGTAGGTCTAAACTATACTTAGATACATCTAAGACCTGTGGATAACATAAAATAGATACCTCAGTTGGAAAGCAATGTTCTATGCTACCTTTTGCGTTATTTTTAATCATTCTTTGCAATTAGGTATAAAGAAAGAGCAGGGTTATCAAACCTATTCACAACCCACATGAGCAATCCACCCAACAAAGACGACAGATTTTTCACACCTGAAGTCAGTGAACAACCGAAATCGATGCTAGATAAAGTCCTTCTTTCTCTCAGTGCATTACCAAAAAAAGCTTCAAAAGCTCTGAAGAGCTAGGTTTTACTGTGATAAAAATGTCACAAGTTTAAAATTCTTTTCTATTGTTAGTAAAATCTGTTGATACTGTTTACATTATAAAATACATATATAAAATATATTTAGAAAATATTTGATGAAATATTCTCATAAGGTAGCAAAATAAGATGGTTCTATCTGTGTGATTGAAAATGCTACCTACCCAACAACAACGACAAAGTAGGACTATACCCAAAGAAGAGACCTTCTAGTGTAAAAATATGTCTCTGTGGTACTGACTACACATTTTATCTGGTAAATTATGTTAGAAATTAAGTTATGCACAGAGCTGTGTTGTTCAGTGGTAGCACTGAGCTAACACGATCTGAATACCTTTAAGTTCGTGGAAGAAATATCATATATACTTATGATTTAATAAAACATACATACCTTACACTTACAATATAATAAATTGATGCTGAATTTCCTTGAAAATGCATGCATTATATACCCAATAGAATGATTTCCATAATTTTCTGCTAGAAAGATACTTCTCAAAGAGCATTCAATACAGTTTTGTAGTCCAAATTACCTCTTACTCACGGAGGTAGATGTTACTTGTACACATAAGTATTAACACAAATGCTACATGAACCAATAATATTCATGGATTCAAACATATTTATAAAGAACCGTAGAAAATCTGGCTAATGAAATATCTCTGAGTATTTCATTGTTTCAGTGACTTCAGTTTTCTCACTCTTGAAACCATCAGTCTGCAAATGCTTCCATATATTTATACATGAACAGGAACTATATGAGTATTATGAAAATTAAACCTATTATTATATACAAAAGATAATAATCCTTTGAGAACATTTTATCTTTATTGATTATTTTATTGTATGTAAACATCATGCACAGCCCAGCAATTATTTAATTAGGCAAGCGAAAATACAGAACATTCTCCTGTTACCAAGCCTTAACCAATAGGAATCCTTCCCACGTATTAAAAAGTACATATTCTGAATGGTAAAACATAGACACTGATTAATTTCTGAAAATTTAGGAAGGGAAAAGTTAACTATTTACTACCTTATTGGATAGAACCACTAGGAACAATTGTAGAAGGTCTTATAGTAAAAGCCATGAAAGTAGGATTATTTTTATTACCCAATGTTACCTACATTTTAGAATTATCACCTAAAGAAATGGAAGTCATTTTATATAACCAATACTGTATTTTCAGTGAATATCAAATTAATAAGCTCATTACCATTTTCAACCTCAAAAACTGTAGCTGTTTACACTTCTGAATAATAAACACTACTTTTATTCTTAAAGGATATGACATTATTTATGCAATCAGTTTTTGTGTCTGTTTTATTCCTCTACTGTTATGTTTATCTTCTATTTAGCAGCTACGCTGACTCTTTCAGTAGTCACGATATCACAAAGATGAGCTCTTTATTCTCGCTGAATCATTCCACAGATCCTGCTCCACCAAAGATTTGCCTGCTCTTCCACTTTTGCAGCAGGCAAGTAAGAGAAGCTATTAGCAGAGGGTAGAACTAAGCATCTGAGTATAGGACAAGGGCTTTTCTGCACAAATACTGTCACTGAGATCATCAGGATTAAATATGCATTTGCACATAAATGACAGGCTGTATTAGACTACATTTCCAAGCAGTGTATCTGCTGTAGTTCAGGATGCTTGACACTTCCACTTAAGCTTATCTCTGCGACCCTTTAGGATTTTATCTCAATAGTGCTGAGTTCTTTTAACATAGCCTGGAGATCAACTCCTCTAATGAGATCCTTTTATAACTATTGCTATTAGAAAACATTGTTTTTCAGTCATCTAATTATTTTTTATACCTCTTAGTGGATTGCTCTTTTAAAGATACATCACTCTCCACGAAGGCAGTTCATACTGATGGATGTTGGTAAAAATGAACAGCACTCCTGGCTGTGTCATGTAATACTGTATGTGCTTGTCATTAGGCAGAACCTTGTGCTTATTGACATTAAGTACCATGATCTGAGCTACAAAATAACTCAGCAGCAGAAGGCCTTGTCTGTATCTGAGTTGCTTGGTAAGTGAATGCTCGACGTTTATTTATTGCTCATCAATATTTAATCTAAAATGATAATAATAAATATATATAAATAGATATTATTTTCTCCTCTCCAAAGTCATAGGCTATCTGGGTTTATAAACAAAAAGCAATGCCTTTTATATTATAATGGTAATGATCATGTTTGCTTCATGCTCATTTTTGATATGGTCTCCTGCCATACCATTGAATGACCTGCAGTAGAGACAACAACGGAGAGTAATAATTAAATTCTGCACTAATTTACAGCTACACTACATGCTGAACTGTAAGCATAGGGAAGCTTCTGGGATTTAAAGGGGAGAGGGAGAACATAGGGAGGAGAGGCAAGAAAATGGATTAACAGGAACAGCAGCAGGAGATATTTTAAACACGTGTTCCACCGTAGGATGTGTTGTGCTGTACTTGCTTTATTTAAAATTTTAAGAAACACATTCATCTTTTTCCCACAAACATTCTTAAGAATATTAATTCTGTTTTCTTAAAGTGATGGATTATGTATTTTGAATTTATTTAGTGCTTGAGTACTAGCAGAGTTTTGTTTGCTTGCTAGACTAAACCAAATACTTAGGATGACGTATGTTTATTTCCTTCTATTACAGCTGATGTAGGTGGCCAGCTTGGATTGTTTTGTGGTGCCAGTATGATTACACTCATAGAACTGCTTGAGTATATTTTTACTAATTTCTGTTGGATGTGCATCTTTCTTCTACTGAAAGCTCCTGAAATGCCTCAATGGAATAATCCATCCCAGAACCAACCAACACACAAGGAGAAAAATACAGGAATACAAGAATGTTAGTGGCTTGTAGACTCACAAAACTAATTGTTTCTGCTACTTTCCTGCCTTTTTAAGATGCAAAGGAGACTGTAATATCTTCCAAGGCTCCCTTCCTTTATTCTTCCTGCTTTGTTTAGCACCTAAAGCCATTTCACTGTGATAGAAAATTTTTTAAAGAATGAACTTTGGAAAGACTTACTTCTTTGTCATGTAATGAAAAATGTAATTTTTACCTAAAATTTTATTTTAAATTACCAATTTTTATTAATAGCACAGCAAGTGTTACTGACATTCCATGCAATTTTGCATTTCTGACCCAGTTTATCTTCTGTATTCTGAGTGAGGAGAAATAATACACATGCCAAATTAACACACAAGAAGTTTCTTAACCACCATAAAGGTGTAGCACTGCTAAGCTGAAAAAGCAGATCCTGTATTAACGAGAGTCTTTGCTCCAAGGTTTACATGTTCCAGAGAAGGATATTGTAGATCTACCTATCAAAATTAAGAGGACATCTAATAACAATAACTGCTACAGTACTTTGTCTGTCAGAAATGCATCAAAAATATTTTTAAAAATCTCACGAATCCGTCAACTACTATAAATACAAAACTGAGAAACCTAGAGCATCTGGGTAGATGGCAAGAGGGCAAACATAGGCCAAGTTCATGTTGTTGGACTCTAGAGACTGCAAACAGACCTGTTTTCCTTCTATTATTTTTAATAGACATAAAATTGTATGATATATGGCAGAGTTCTAATTTAATTGCCAAAAAGATTGCTTCATTATGTCAATGAAACTACTGACCCCACATTTTATAGACTCTATTGACTGAGTTTATCATTGCTGGAAGCAATAAAACTTCAGGAAGGCTCAGTAGGACTGAAAAACAAAATTTCAATGTTTAATGTCATAAAAGAGGATAATTAAGACTAAAGGCTTAATCTATGTCTTACTAAAATCAGTGACAGCAAGAATTCAGTGGCTTTAGTGCTGAGTCAGGCTTCCTGAAAGTTTATTTCTTTAAAAGTGCCCAGAAAAGCTGCTGTACTTTCCTACATCTGTGTGGGCCCTTGGAGCAGTGCTTTAGAGTCTCATGTTTTTAAAGAAGACTTTGGTGAGTAAATAAACTTCCAAAGATGTACAATAACGTAGAGTAAATAGATACCATTCCCACACAAACACACTAAAGATCATAGAACAGGAAGTGTGCACTGGATTGTTGGTGGTTATTGGGGGGGGGGGGGGGGAAGGGGGAGAGGATTTTTTTTTTTCTTTTAAAGTACATTTTAGTAAACTTCAGAGTCATTAAAAACTGTGAAAGTTAATAGGATAAAGAAATGTATTGAAGATATTGTATAAAGTGAATTTATCTAGATGGTGTCTCTGGACACAGCTCTGAACAAATCCACACTTGCCTAGGTGTCTTGCCAGACACTCAGAGCTTTTGGAGGTGCCAGAGCCTGGGTGGAGACCCTTTAGGAGAGGTAGACACAGAACTGTCTTATATAAAATGCACCCAGGACTGAATTTAAGAATATGTGATAAAGGTTTATCCTGATTTGAAGCACTGAGTTCTGTTCAATTAGCTATATGTAAGAGCAATAGGTAACTTTATTTAAAAGCCTACTGATAGTTGCCTATACTTCAGAGTACCACCGTACAGACTTAATTAACTTTACTGATCAAAGCATTTGAAGTCCAATTAGAAAGCTCACACTGACTACAGCACCATATCTTCTGAACCACCACTCCCCAGGCTCTTAGGTAACACCAACACAGTGCCTGAAAAGCCAGGTACAGTCAGCCACAGCCATGCTCTATAAACTGTGCTATTCTTCCATACCATCCACCTTCATCCAACTTCAGCAACTAACAATAGATCGTTTTCTGTAAAGAAAGTAGTAAATGGATGTGCTCAGCATCTAAGTTCTTACAGTTAATTATAAAGTAATGAAAATGCTACCATTTGGCCATCAACAGCTTCCCTTGAACGTAAGCTCTGGAAAAGCAATTCAGGAAACAAATTAAATGTTTCTGCTTTCCTAGAAAGAGATGCCTTGATTTTACTCCTCAGTAACCACAGGTTTGAGACACCTTAATGTTAACATACAGATTGTTGCTCAGTTATTTTTTATTTGTCATTTCTGCTGGGACTTCCCTGCTCCCTGTTATCCAGTGCACGCACACTTGTAGCAGCAGCCATAAGGGCAGGTCTATCTAACCCCACTGTCCGAGGTGTATATTGGTCAATGTGGAAGGAACAGAGTGAACGTACCGTGATAGTTCTCTAAAGACTTCTCCCAGCCTTAAACAGTTTGTAGCTGTGGAACTCCTGAGCCAGAATAAATTTTCTTTTTAGGAGTAGGAATCAGATATTATCTGGCATCTGGATAAAAAGAAAAGCAAGGGACAGATTAAACAGTGATCTAACATACTTTGTGTAGAGACCAAAGTGTTTTGCAGCTTTCAATCACAATGCTTTTTCTTGCTTGCTTCTGCAAATAAGGGCTAAATAAAAGAAAATTGGTATTGTAAACAGTAAACAAAAGAAAACTGGAATTGTTTCTGCTGTGCCAAATTTCAAATTAAATGAACCACAGAACATGCTACAGAATCAGAAAAAAAAAAAAAAAAAAAGGCCAGTTCTCAGAAAGGGAAGGTTTAACTGTTTAACTAAGCAAAGATCTAAGTACCGGAGTAAGATGACTAATGCTTACTCCACTGACTTTTGTGACTTTTGGACAAGAATGGCTGAAAGCACTTCTTGGTTACAGATTCTTCTAACATACGTGGCAGAAGAAGCCCTGAAGAAAGCACAAAGACCAGTGTTTTTCCCAAGATCAAGTGACAGACTTGGATGCTTTTTCAACAATGGCTTGTGATGAGATTATATAAAGCAATTGATTCCTCGGCACAGCTAAATATAGCAAATGTGTGCTGTGCAGCAGAGCAGAAGTAAGGGTGCTTTTGTATTTCAGCTTGTGACTGTGGGTCTAGAAAGACAAAACAATTTATAGTTGGCTTAGGAAAAGATGTGACTTTACTGGATAAGTAAAGGTGATATCTCTACAAAGGCAACATAAGCAAGGTAATTTAACAGCATGATCAAATTCTCTCTTAACTTAGCATTACTTTGCTGCATATTTGTTCATGTTTCCTTTTTGCAAATGCAGCTCCATGCTCTCAGTGCAGAGAAGCAAGCTTTTCACATGCTGACTGTTTGAATCTAAAATGTTAAATCCTAACAATGAAATTAATGACATGACTGGGCAAGCCCACTTGAGTTCCCTCCAAATCAATGTCTCATGTGCACAATGGGATGCAACATAGAATTTTATAGCTGTAAACATGTCAGCCTGAAGATGACACCCTCCACCTGGCCCAAAATTTTGCATGTTAAATAAAAATGGAACATTTTTAAATGACTTCTGCAGAAGTCATTAAGGGGTATTTAACACTGTAGAGAATATCATGCTGTTGCATATAACATTTTCTGAACAACGGAGGAAGGAAAATTGGGTGGTGTGGATAACAACCTGTGTTTGGTTGATCTGGATTTTATCTCCCTAGAGTATTGTTGTGTTTTCTTACGCTCCACACGGGTTTTCACACCCTTGGGCAGCAGACCAGGGTATCAAAGTATCTCCTGGTACGCGGAAGAAAGCTTTATAATCTAACAGACAGAGACTCTGCAGTGACAGATTGGGATGGGGGATGGTTGGAGATGCTTAGAGACTTGCATTACGTCTTCTGAAGTTTCATTATCTCACTTCTTTTCTTCTTCTAACTGTATTCACAACTACTCTTGCAATGTATGTGGCAGACATCTCAAAAGGAGTGCCAGTAAAGTAAGGATTTATGCAAGGAGAAGCTGCATGATTTTGGCAAAAGAGCTCAGCAGGCAGGCCTGGCACTTGCTTATCTGGCAAAGCAAAATGAGCACAGAACGACCTGTACAGGTTTTGGATCAGACATTCACACAGTAGGTTAGTTCATTGCAGTGTCTCACCAGTAGATGCCCCACTTACCTTAGGCGTCTCCTGTTCAGCAGGCTTCTTGTGCATGGAGTCATTATCAGCATCCATTACGGAATTACTCAGTATAACTTGAGTCAGTTTATTTCCCTCTCCTTAATGATGTATGAGCTTGAGAAGTATTTCAACGGATTTGCTGACAAACTTGATGTTACTCAACCTGAACTGAGTGATAGTGTATTTACAGCCCAATGTTTAAGTTAATTTCTGATGTAAACAAAACAAAAATATAACCAACTCCCCTCTGCATCAGAGTAAACTGATTATTGGATCTCTTAATGAGCTTATACAAGCCAGCTGATCTACTGTTGGTTAAGTGCAAAGAAGAATCTCCTCAATCCTCACTGATTCTGAGCTGAATTTCCCTATAAAATCACTCAAGTTTGAAGCTGTGTCTACCCACTAGCCCTAACACAACTTTTTGCACTGTGTGTGGATTGGGTGCTGGTAGAACTCCAGGAGGGCAGCCCTCCCCACCTAAGTAATGCACCGTGGCAGCATAATACAGCCTCTTGGTTTCTTATGGATCCTTTCCAGTTTAGGAATGCTCTGGGGTTACTCTGTATTTAAGAAATCCAAGGATCATCATGCAATTTTAAAAAGCCCAGGCCAAGATAAACCACAATGGTTCACTCATACTGCCTGCCAAATTACACAGTATTTTAGAAGAATATCCCTTATTATACTATAAACTTTAGTACATCGAGTTGCTATAATTCTATCCTGAGTTAAACGTGTTCTTAGGCTAACAGCTGCTGTTTTTATTAAACCTCAGGATACAGGAAGCATCTTCAAGCTTGTATTGTAGCAATTACTTATTGCGATGTTGAAACATGAATAGGTTATAAACAATAAACTCTACATGAACAGGATACTGCTGTGGATCTAGGACTAGCATCACATCTTGTTGATGCTGCTTATGATCATCCTGTTCCTGTTACTCTCTTGCTCTGTAAGTGCCTTCATCCACCTGGAGAAGCTCACCTTTGCTGAGTCCTCACTGGCAGCAAAGTCCTCACACAACAAAGGGCAGCTTCTTCTGAGGAGAAAAAACTCCTGCATGGCCCTTCCCACCGCACACACAACCAACACAGTAGTAGGGGGCTCCATACCCATCCCCTGTCCCAGTACAGGAACAGTCATGGTGATTTTTAAAACCTCTTTTTGGCTAAGTGCTTTGAAGAAGTGCTTTTACAAGCCGTAGAGGGTAAAGAGATTCACATGTGGATCTTTCCAGTCTCATATACTGAAGCCCTTCTACCTCTAGAAAAATGTGTCATTTTGCTTCATTAAGCCTGATCAAATGTGTCTATTTTTGCCTTGTTAATTGTGGGGTTTCCCTTCAAAGAAATGTCCCTGGGCCTTGGAAGATTCAGTATACTTCCAGTACACTTCAGGGTCCTTGACGAAAAAGGTTTGTAGCCCACACTGTCAAAGTAAGCAAAAACAGTAACAAACCATTACACTTTCAAAACCACTTTCAACCTGGCCAGTTGTTTGAAGTCATGGACACCTAGATTAACATATGGTGGACATGTCCCCTGTAGGTCTCAATGTAAGTACAGCAACAGGTTCCCTTACCGAGGGCTTAGAAAATAGGCATTCAAGAAGGGATTGTTGATTATATTTGTTGATTACCTATTTGACCATTACTGATGTATCCACCACATCCTTAAAGGCTTCGTTTTAAATGGTGAATCAATTAGAGATAAAAAGTAGGAACAGTTACATGTAGAAAGATTTTGTAAACAAGTTGTGAAATACATGGTCTTCTTGGGGTTACACATGTGCCATAAAGTGTAAACAAGCATTCATAAAAAAAAAAAAAAAAAAAAAAGAAATCCTTCTGGTTTTGTTCAACCCAACCCATATGCCTCCCACAACAATGACTCAATTCTTAGTGCAATTTCTATAACTGACGCTCCCAATATCTTCAGTTAAGAATTTTAATGTAACCTCTTTTCTGGGTGTAACCAACAGGTCTTTGTGTGCAGAGGCTGCCAAAGAAAACACACTTAGAAAGCCTACTACTACTCCAGGCTAAGAGAATGTGCCCTGGAAGATTTGCGTATTGGTCAACTTGTCTGCTGTGCTTGCAACCTTTTATGGACCCTTAACTTTTCTAGCCATAGAAATTGTTACAGACTTGATCTGGTTAGCTCAGTGGAAATTTTCCACCCTAAAAACACCAAACAACTTCAGGTCATGCCCATGTGAACTACAGTTCACTTATAGATTGTGCATGCTTTGGTCTGGAAGGGCTGCATTGCATCTTGATCCTTTCCTGCAGTCTGAAAGCTTCCATTTGAAGCTTTTTAGGTTATTTTAGTTCAAACTTCTCAGAAAAGTATGAAGAAAATAGCAAACAGTGCCTCACCTGAAACAAACCAGATATGAGAAAACAAAAATATTCAGCTAAAGAAACATCACAAAATGTCTGCTTTAAGACTAATTGTAAGAAGCTGTTCACTGTTGAAACAAGAAAATCTAGCAAACAGTAAAGAGGCCTCCATAATTCAAAAAAAAGGGGGAAAGAAAGAAAAAAAAAATCAGAAGGAAACAAAGCAACATCATGAAGCACAGCACCATATTTATAGTAAATGGGGTTACATCTGGCTGGTGGCCAGTCACTAGTTGCGCTCCCCAGGGCTCCATTTGGGAGCCAGTTCTTTTTTAGTGTTTTTATAAATTATCCAGATGCAGGACAAAAATACATAAGTTTGCAGATGACACTAAACTGGAAGGAGCTGTTGACCCTGACGAGGAGTGAGGCCTTGCAGAGAGATCTTGACAAATTAGAGGGCTGGGCAGTCATCAACTACATGAAATTTAACAAGAGCAAGTGCTGGGTTCTGCACCTGGGACAGGGCAACCGTGGCTATATGTATAGACGGGGGCAAGAGAGGCTGCAGAGCAGCCCTGTGGAAAGGGATCTGGGAGTTCTGGTTGATGGCAAGTTGAGTAGGAGTCAGCAGCGGCCCAGGAGGGCCAACCGTACCATGGGGCGCATCAGGCACGACATGGCTAGCTGGTTGAGGGAAGGGGTTGTCCTGCTCTGCTCTGTGCTGGTGCAGCTTCACTTCCAGCACTGTGTGCAGTTTTGGATACCACCGTACAAGAAGGGTGTAAAACTATCAGACAGTTTCCAAAGGAGGGCTACAAAGATGGCAAAGGGTCTAGAAGACAAGACATATGAGGAGCGGCTGAGGTCCCTTGGTTTGCTCAGCCCAGAGCAGAGCAGACTGAGGGGAGGCCTCATGGCGGCCTGCAGCTCCCTCACGAGGGGAGTGGAGGGGCAGGCGCTGAGCTCTGCTCTCTGGGGACAGCGACAGGACCCGAGGGAACAGCATGGAGCTGGGACGGGAGGGTCAGGCTGGGTGCTAGGGAAAGGTTCTGCACCCAGACTGTGGTTGGGTGTTCAAGAAGCATTTGGACAACGCTCTCAGACATATGGTCTGATTTTTGGCTGGTCCTGTGAGGAGCCAGGAGCTGGACTCAGTGATTCTTGTGGGTCCCTTCCAAGTCAGGACGTACTATGATTCTATGATTCATTTTCTAAAGTACTTCAAAAGATGCGGACCCTGCTCGAAAGGTCCTGCACTCTTAGAAAAAGATAAAATATCTGCTTTGTCTCTCAACTCAAAGCACTGAATTCAAAGTGTCAAAATATTTTGGGATATCACCTTAGATGGTCAGACAGCCCTTCCCTATGTAGCCCCACTTTCATATTACCTATTCCCACCTGCGTGCAAAGAAAGCTCAGGTGTTTTAATACAAAATAAATGGCCCAAGCAATGAGCAGACCAGGCTATGCAAATACCAGACTATGAGATTTATACCTAAATCCAGAGACGATCTATTCATTCTTTACTGCTGATACATAACCAAATTCTCTCTAGGTGTCATTGCCAGTTTGTGCACATCCCATAAAAGGTTTTCAGTACAATAAGCGTATAAGAAAATTACAGCAAAAAGTTCTATCTAGAAGTCACGAATACTGTAAGCAAATTAATCACTTCTTTCAATACCAAAGATATGATAAATATGGGAAACGATCTCTTTGGGGAAAAGGGTAGCTTTCAACAGAGGGATAGAGTACTTATTGTGATATTTCCAATGAGAGGGCTAAGGATCCAAGCAGATCCTTGGTACAGACTTCCCTAAACATCTGGCTTCTTTCTTAACTTCTGTGTCTTTCATAACACCAACTTGGAAAGACGCCTTCTAAACCCAGAACCTGCTAGTGTGTGTGCACTCAGCACTGGAGCTAGGCTCAGTAAATCTACCCATATGGGAGTTTTCATCACACTCTCACAGCTTCAAGTTGACAAATATGTCAACATTCGACTGCGTAATTCTGACATTGGCCCCTCGCTAGAACAAAGCACATAGAATCCTCCACAAATTGATCAGTCATTTACATTAATTCAATACCAGCTCTAAGGTGCCCTATAACGAAAATATGTAGAAGTCATCTATCAACATAGATTTCATTAACAAAAAAATAGTGGCTAAAGCTGGCCGAATTCTACACATTACATCAAGGATAAAATCTGACTACTTTTTCAGTCTTCCTGGCTGGATTTATAAACATTAGCTTATGCGAAGGGTCTTGTCCTTCAAATAATCAGCTGAAAAAGGGCAAGGGTAGTTTTCAAGATTCTGCAGCAGCCAGCCAGCAGGACAGAACTGTTGTCCTGCTGAGAAAGCTTCAAGAGGAAGGGATTTACAGCACATATTCTAACTGTAAGTATTACTAACAGCAGATTAATGAAATAAAGCACATTCAGCACCTGCTAATTAAAATGAAAACCTATAAACAGAAAAATTTTTGGCCTAAGGAACATGAAGGACAGCAGAACAGACAACAGATGCAAGGTGTCTTGCAGACACAACACAAAATGGCCACACTTACAGAATCAGCTAGTGCCTGATTTCTGTCCCTCCTTTTCTTACTGAAATGAAAATTCAGCGATGTTGTTTTGTGCTGTTTCTCTGGGTGCCAAAGGGGAGAAAGTTCTCAGCAAGGACCAGACCCTCCACCATGCCCCCTTACACCTCCCTCGCCCAGGTCCTCTGCATGCAAAAAGCCACACTCACTCTGTTGCAGGGCAAGGCAGATGCATCCCACAAGCTGCCGTTCACGGAAGTGCCCAGACAATAAGAAGGATGTGAAAGAGACCTAACGGTCAGAAACCATCACGTCTCTTCCTCCTCTCTGAGCAATTTCCAGCTTAGGTCCTTATTTCCTGATTGCTTCTACATTTTGTTGCACCAATTTCTGTGGCAATAGAATTAACTGTTTGCATGGCAGCCAGAAGAAAGCTGCTTTTTGGTATCTTTTCACAGGCAATGAGTTTTCCAGCATGTGTTTGTTCTTTAGGAGCAGGAGATGTTCCAAGCTGACCCTGCTACTGATGACTTATGGATGTTTTCAAGTACAGGGAGCAAGTAAAACAATTTTGATAAAAGTGACCAAAAGTTCAAATCTGTGTTGTTGAGATGAATGGAAGGGAAAGGGAATTTTTACAGAAACAGTAAAAAAAAGGGGGAAAGAAGTTAAGACTCCATAGCATCAGTCCAGCCAGTTTATGCAAATCCTCATCGTTAAAGATTATGAAGTATTTTTAAGATGTAAGAACTGTAGAATACAACAGAAACAATAGACTTAAGGGCTTTTAGCACATTCCAAGTAAAAGAAACAGCCTGGATACAAAGAATATTAGTTTTTCCTTCTTTTTTTTTTTTTTTTTTTAAAAAGTATTTTCAATGCTGTCTCCAATTCAGAGACAACTTCAGTACCAATTGTCTTACTAGAACTTTTTCTGTACTTTCACTAGAGGTCAAAGCTTCACTTTGACTACAGTGTTCAAAATGAAAATGAGGCACAGAACTGTAAAATGGACTACTCTGCACTGGGAGTGATGCTGTGGATGAATATTTTCAGCAGAAGCTGGAAAGTACTACCAGAAAAGTGAGCACTTCACGAAAGAAGACATTCTTGAAGTGCTAATGAGCTATTTCAGTCAACTAATTGCATTAACAGAACAGATAAAACTCATCATGGTAATGCCTTAATATCACATTGTCTTGCAGCAATGTGGTTGCTACAAGAATTCTCCAGGTTCATAAGGGCAATAAGCTGGCCTTTTTTTTTATTTTCTGGCAAGAAAATAAAATATATTTTTTTTTAATTTCTGGCAAGCAGAAATGACACAAAAAAATCTGTAAAAAATTATACATGAAATGAAACGTTTAGAAACTTGTGCTACCATATTAACTTTGGCTTACAAGTCTTCTCTTTAAGCAATTGCTTTGTAACATGTTTTCGTTGCATCTATGGCATTTTATTTTATTTTATTTTATTTTATTTTATTGAGCTGGAAGCTAAGCTTCCTGTAAAGGTAGTTAAAGGAATAATTTATGCTGCTGCTCAGGAAAAGTTTAACTCATTTACCTGGAATTGACATTACTAAATAACAGTACTATTACAGAATCCTTACCAATAAAAAAAAAAGTTAAAGATCAATGACCTTTTACTCATTTCATATTTAGATACTGGAATATGTTATGCTCATTTAAAATGCTAGGTTATGTCACATCCTTTCACACGAGACAGCTGCTACAATGCAAAGTATCAGCACATCCATCAGAGATAAAACATCTCTTTTGTGTTTTCCTAAACTAAAATGTAATGAACTACAAGATGTATGGTTTTCAAATAACATGAATACTGCCAGTATTCAATGACCTGAACACCAACCACAAACATTTAACTGACACCCAAAGTCCAAAGGAAGGTTAGAAGTCAGGAATGGAAATGTTTGTGATTTTCTTGGGGGTTACAGGGGCAGGCAGGGGGTAAGAAGGGAATTCACAACTTAGTAAAAGTAAAGCAAGAAAAAGAAGCAATTCCATTGACCCCAAGGTATTTGTTGATTTCAGCTGAAAAGCACATTTAAGGCCTGGATTCAGAGAGTGGTTGCTGGGAGATACTCTCTTGGGCACAGGAGTTGGACAAGAGGCCCAGGAGTGAACGATCATGGGAATCGAGCCACCTCTGAGGTGGCTAGTGTCCAAAACAGGGGTCTAGCCAGCCAGTCTAATCTTCTGTCTTCTGTTTCAATCAGTACCTCAGAGGAAGTAGAACAGCTTTTAACTAAAAGGATGGAGAGTGTTCTTCAACAGGTATGCAGCACAGCTTAGGGACCATTTCCCTAGGAAATATGGTTCAGGTGAAAGTTGAAGTAAAACCTCTTACAGAGGTAGAGATCTGATGCTTAAACCAGCACTTTTGTCCAGATAGCCTCTCTTTTCAGCCTTGTAAATTGAGAAATGGAAATTAATGTATGTAATTCTGTACCGTGACAGATTATTACACACTGAAGGAAGAAAATGCTTTTGAATATAAATATTTTCCTGTTTAACAAAAATAGTCTTTCTCTTCCTCCATTGAACAAACGAAGAGGCAATTATTTTCATGATCTTGCTTAGAAGGAGAGTTCAGTATCTCAGGAATGCAAGTTTTTCCAACAGCTGCTGACTTTAGATTTTACAGTCTGTATGCCATAGGACAATCATTTTGTAACTGTTCAGTATTGTCATGAACGTAATTAATTCTGACTGTTAGCTTTTGAGTAGCTTTCTCCTCATCGTAACTCCCAATGCAATAGATTTTATCTTTCTGTCAGGAAGAACATCTCAGAAGCGTTTCTGGAAAATGCCCTAGCAGTAAGTTCATTTTGTACTACAAATCCCCATGTTCCCTGCCCCAGGTTTTTAAGGAGAAGGGAACACTAAAAGGGAGTGAGGGCATTATGGTATCTTCTGATTGTGAAAAGGTAAATAAACGAAAAGGATCAAGCAGCAGGCATGAAAGGTGTTTAGCCAAGCTGTTGGCAGTAGACAGAGCAATGTAGGGAGCAGAATGAAGCAGAGCCAACAGCACCCTGACCACGGCACAGCTAAAGAAATCAAACTATTCCATACTACCTCTTCTGTTTGCAAGTCTCACCTCAATCAACCAGACAGAAATCCTAAATTGTGAGAAAAGATTACCAGAAAATAAGGAAAAAGATGGACTCGCTGTTACTCCTCTGGAGGGTAAGATGAAACAGCATTTTCATTGTAGGTTAGGAGTTATTTGTGTTATCCTATTTATTTACCCTGTTGGAGTTCTCTTTTCTTCTAATAATAAAGATAATACTAGCCATTTGATTCACATTTGCATTTGAGGAAAAACAGGCCTTTAAACACCAGCGCATTTCTAGGCAAGATCCCAAGGCAACGTCTACAGTGATCTCCTTAAATCAGAAATCAGCTCTTACTGCTGATAATCACAGCCTTGGTTACATCAAGCCCAGAGGAGCCTTACAGATTCTGTTTTAAGAACATACCACAGGGAGAAGCTATCCTTCTTGAGAAGGAACACAACAATGTTCTGGAGTGCGTTACATTCTTCTTTTTTAAACACCCCTGAGGCTTTCTTTTTTTAATGTGCTCTACTGCCAAAAATAGCACTACAGCTCGCCCTTATACATTGGCATATCATAACCATTGTACCACAAGCTATTGAAAAACAATTGGGAGTTCACTTCTAACCGTCGCTTTTACCACCTCTGATATTTGGAGCACTTCCATGTTTGTCATGTCAGATGCTTAGACCACACGCAAAATTGTACAGTACACAAACGGGTGCAGAAAGGTGCCTGTTTAGTCAGTGATTAATTCCTCACCTTTTAGGCAGGAGTGCTGCCTGCCTGCTAGTTATGCCTCTAGATTTACTGACTTTTGCCAGTATTAAATCAGGCCCCAGTACATAGCATTTTCTTAGTCTTCACAAAGAGCTTCGCTATCCCTTAGGCAATAATGCACAACCTATTTTCAGAGGAAAATTTCCTTTCGAGAAGAGTTATTTGACTAAGAGTCTTATCTGGGCCTTCTCCTGAGCCCTCCTAGGAAAGGACACCCCTCTGCAATTGTGGGGAAGGGTAAAGCTGACCAAACACCTAACGCCCCTCTTTCTCCCTCTGTACGCTCATGGAGATGGAGAACCTCCATCCAGCTCAGATTTGCTTTCCTCAGTATTTTCCCCAGTCAAGCATAAAAAACAATAAGAACTGGCAAGGTGACCAGGTCCTTGGTCTTCTTCCCTAACAAGTATCTGCAAAATCCTGCTACCTCCAACCAAAAGCAAGACTACTACAAAAGCAAGCCTCCACTACAGCAGTACCCACTGTAAGCCCGTTGGCCCCCTAGCGGCTTCTCTACACCCTTTTGCCAGCATGGTGACAACATGGGAGTTTGACTAAAGCCTGGAGCTGCACAGTCCTGCTGCCAGAGAGATCTTTGCCCTTCCCCGTCTGGCAGCAGAGTTTCTACTCCATGATTGCAAATCAGGCATCTGGGTGTCTACACAGGGATGGGATGGAAATGCCCGCCAGCATCAGGCCACCTCCCAAGGGCCTCACTCACCACCCGCTCACCAAGCCTCCAGGGTCCTTGTCCTCCTTCAAAAAGGGAAGTGACACGGTGTGGCATCTGTGCACGTCATCGACTCCCACGGAGGTCAACAGCTCAAAGATAAGCACTTGGTAGGTTGGCATGATCCAGCACCTCCTTTCTCCTTTTCCAAGAGAGGCTTTATGGAGGAAAGCTAAATGGGACTGCAGGCCCTGCTCTCGGCAGAGGTGACGGCCTCAGACCATGGCCACCAGCCAAGAAGGACGCAGAAAGAAACCCCCTCACAGTGTGAAATGTTTGTGTGTTCACAACACGACCTAATGAGCACAGTGACTCAGGGCCTAACACACAGCCCCACTCAGTGAGCTCCTCATTTCCAGGGAAAGCTTTATCTCCCAATCACGTATAAGCAGATGATAAACATTAAAACACAATAGCATCAAACTATCCAGTTCACAGCATCTTCTCTTACAGACTTCAATTTAAAAAAACACCAGACAAACACATTTCTTCTTCAGACAGCTCCCTTTCCACCCTGGGCCTGCTGCTGTTCCAGGACCACTTGTTTGAGGCTGTTAACTCCTCTTGTGCTGGGCAGAGCGAGGCCTACTGTTACTTTTTCCCAATGTTTACAGCCTGTTATACTTTAATCAGTTTTGAGTTGCTGCCCAACAAAAATGACACTTCTAGATAAATGTTAGGGAACAAAAAAGGAGCAGCTGGTTCACAGATCTGTGAACAGAGGCCTATACACGGCTGTTATCCTTGTTGGAGTCACAGGCCAGGTGTGGGATCCTAAGGTCAGCTATGCCTACGTATTTTTGTAGACTGAGATAAATGTAGTTAGAATTTTGTTAGTCTTAATTGTGGTGCCATACCTGATGAATGGGATCTTGCAACTCACCCACTTTTTTTTTTTCCTTCAGTGAGCTCTTCAACACTGACATGTCAGCGCTACTGCTACAGTCCATGGTAAAAACTGGAGAACTGCACATCATTCCTTCCACTCTTGTCAAGTCACTAAAGCCATTATACATGCAGTGATACCAGGTGAGTTGAGCAAATGTCTTACCAAAATGTCCCTGACAGCGTTAGTGAGACAAGCATGAATTCCTGTTCAGCACCCCATCTCATTGCCCACCATTTAAGTTTCTATTTAGAAAAAGTACAATTTCCTTTTGTAAAGTGTGTTCCTCCAACTTCTTGTCACCATCTTACAAAGTGAATTGAGGTTTTCAGATGGAGAGTACTTTACTCGGGTGGTACTACAGCGGGACATACAGGTGCACTTCTTCCGTTGCTGTTTTTTTCCAGGGCACCATCTTGTTATGTCTAAAAATACATTAGGGAAGGAGGAGAAGTAAGTCCTTGTTCTCACACCGGAGGACACAAATGCCCCTACAGTGTGTCTCTGCCACTGTCTCTGGGGGTCTGGACCTGAGGGCTACGAGCAGCATCACGTGCGGACTGGCAGCTGTGGCTTTGTCCTCTCGGCTACATAGAGCCCTTAAAACTGGACAGTGCAGTCTAGCGCGGCATGCTTTTTGTTTCCTTCGAGAGGGTCACAGTGTTCTGTATAGATTGCCTAGTATTATTGTAGCAACAGGGGGAGAAAATATTAGTGCTCTGCAGCATTTAATTAACCATGACGTCACCTGACAGAGAACAGGCTGTGCCATTAGGCAGGAAGGAACAAAAACCTGGGGACCGGCAGCCGTGCCAGTGAGGAGCTACCAGTCAGGCTGACTGGCTGACTGCGGCCTGGTCTCCCGATGGGGCAGCAGCTCGTCATTTTGCAGCTTCTTTCTGAACAATTTGTTAAAGAGTTTTTAGCCTGGTGAGGCCAGAAAGGAAGAAAGTGCAGTGAGAAAAGGAATCAGTGGCTTTTTAAAGTGTTGGGTTCAATCTGGATATTTTTCACAGGCTACAGTACTCTGTGAGAGAGCAATGTTTCGCAGTGCTGGCTGGTAGTGCCAGCAAAAATGTCATCCAAAGATAAGGAAGTGTCATAGTTAAAATGGGACATAGCTGGGAATGCAAGAGACGGAGGAGACTGCCTCCAGTTGTAGTGCTGTGTTTTCCAGCTGAAAATACAAGTCAACATTTACCCACAGATACCACACTGGGAAAATGACTCATGCCCAGTAATTCGAGTAAGCAAGAAACTTGTCCTTGGACAAGTTTTACATAAATAAATGCTGCCTTTTTCTTGGCATTTCCATGATAAAACATCAATTAATTAAAGCTTAAGAAAATACTATGATCTCCAGATTCACAATGTATGTACACTGAACCTTAAATTTGGTTGAGATATCTGTGGTATGAGCCATAGGTGACAAAAAAAATGTTTCTTTGTAATCCAAGAGCCTTCTTTTGGAATTCTAGTTGGAGTTCAGTTGTTCCCCTCCTGTCCCTGGTGGTATCCTTTCCTGTCAATAATTGTGCTCCCAAGATTACTCATACATTTTACATTAACCAGAAAAGAGGGCCTGCAGGGGCAGTCCCAGACCCCACTTAAATGCCTTCGTTGGGTTACTGTAGTACTGCAGTACTTGTTTTACAGGCCTCATGAGTATTGTCTTTCTCCCTGACACAGGCCAAGCAGCAAGGAAAGATGCAAGGTAGCCTCTGCAGAAGTTAAAGCTATATCTACCTATCTATCTATCTATCTATTTGTCTGTCTGTCTATCTATCTGTTGATATATAACCTGAGGGATAGGATGATACGGGAAAGGAAGGCTCTGTGAAATGGCACGTATCCTCCCTTTTGGGGCAAGTCTTTTACCTTATCTTTACACAAATGCCCACAATTTCTGCTATATGTGACAGAAGGCAAGGCTTTGGTTTCTTGTACAGGCTGTTAAATCTCTGAATGATTCACTATACCCTCTGAAGAAAAAAGAGTACTTACCCTTCAACCTTTTTATACAAGCTTTTTGTTGAGAATGAGATTGATTCTGAACTCTTTCCCTATGAAAATTGCCATTCATTAAGTTGATTTGCACAAAATATCTGAAAATAACAATACATAACCTTTCTTTTCTTTCTAGGAAGCTTACACCCAGTGTTCAGGACTTGTTAGAAATGTGCGTTTCTTCACATTTAGTACATCACATATCAGTGAGATTTATGAAGCTAGTTTCACAGTTCATTTTTCATTATGCATGTTTTGACATAAGGGCTGAAGCCTGTAATGCTGAACTCAGTTTTATTTTTCATCTGGAAACTATGGCTGTGTAGTTTGTGTGGGTTTTGTTGTTGTTGTTTGTTTGTTTATTTTTAAACAAAGCCTTGAGGACTATTAATTGTTTTCCAGTCTGGGATTACGATTAACAGCTGTGAGGAACTATGTATATTTTCAGTCTTTTGTCTGCACTCAGCTAAATTCTCTCATTTCAATCACAAGTCCCTTGCTTGAGCTCCAGACAGAATACCATATTTATCAAAGTGTAAAATCAGTTTTGGAAGGCTAGAATGATCCTGAGAATCTGCAATATAAAAAATGTACAGGTTTCATGCCAGTGGTGTCCTGCACGTAAACAGATAAAAATAAATGTGTGCTAGCATTGGCTAACTGCTGTGAATTCATATACACTCATGACACAAAATCGCTTCCCCAAAGAATGTAACTGTACTGTAGCCTAAAACTCGCACTAGGTTCTTTATCTAGATTGAAATCTCCCTAATAATTTCTGGGGAAAAAAAGTAACAAAGGTGATGTCAATCTGACTGGTATCTGGTAACCACTGCAGAGTTTACATCCGGAACAAACCTCTGTAACAGAGAGCTTGTTCTCTTTTTATCCCAGAATAATAATCAAAAAATTGTTCTTATATTCCTAGTCATCTTTATCTCCAAACCAGTCACATTGGCAGAAGGACCCATTGACCATTATGATGATAATGAACATTACCCTTTTCCTGCTAATAATAAACAATGAGTGATTTGGTGGAGACAGCATGTATTGTTGCTGTTTTTCCACAATTGTCACCCAAAGCTGGCCAGAGCTCTGAAGAACAATAGAGAAAAAAATAGTGCCTTGTATGTGTGGTTATAGATTGGGGAATGGAATGACTTTTGCTCGTTTGTTTGTTCATTTGTTTTTACAGTTAGATTAGCACTGCTCTGTTTACTAGCTTATTCCTTGTCCACCTCTCATCATCAGGTAGGTGCATGAAATGACAACAGTTTCAGCCTCTCCCACAGAAAAGAGAGGATCATGTCAGCAAGCAATGAAGAGGAACATTTATTGAAAAATAGTAACACGGTTCCTCTGTGTGACTATGGCATTCAGGACTGAATAAGGACTCATAAGGACTGAAAGTCTAGGAACATCCCTTTGCTTGGAGCCAACACAGTGGCAAAATTATCTTACTATAGTCTATAAGGCTTTTCCCTTTCCCTTTCCTATTCCTTTTCCTTTCCTTTTTTTCATGATGGCTCTGGAAAGGCCCTGAATAACCATTTTACAGTTTGTGACAATGTATGTCTACTGTTGACCTGTCACCATGGTGAATTAAAAACACATCAGGATACGGATGCCTCAGACCATGCTCTGGCTCCACAGAGATGGGTGTTATTGATAAGGCTATCAAGGTTTCAGAGTACAAAAGTGTCTAACGCAGCGTACAGCTTGGCTGCAGCACACTCAAATGTTTACTAGCTTTAGATTTTACAGGAGTTTTGTTAATAGAAAATGCTCTGGGGTCTTCAGCTCCAGCCAGCCCCTATTCATATCAAATGCTACCTTATTGTTTCCTATTTCCTTCTTATGTAGATGATTGTCTTTTAAACATGAGCTTGTCAGATGTACTCCAACCTACATTAAACACTGTAAGCAAGTCATGAAAAAAAACTCACATAACCTAATTATTTTTTTGTACTTTTGTCTTCAGGTCTCCTTCCTGAGGGATTGTGTGTGTGTGTGTGCGCGTGTGTACACATATATGAAAAAGAGCTAAATGAACATCTTGGGTGCTAGTAAACCATTGTTGCCAATGATGCCTTTGTGAGGTAATAAAAATGTGAGGTTCCTCTAAAAATAAACCCACAAAAATAGCAGCCCAATAGCAGCAGATAGGGAAGGGTGAATTAAAACTCCTTTGGGCAATAGTTTTTATTACTGTACCCAACTCTAAGACATATTGCTGTCTAGTGACTTAGTGAACAAAAACTCCCTAGATCCTGCAAAATTTAAGTGTGCACTCAGCTGAAGGTAGTGAATGGTCCCAACAGAAATCACAGTAATAATGAAAAGGCCACCACTTTCATGAATAATGCATCCTTTTTTATATCATTTAATTCTGGTGCAAGGCAGAGACTTTGTATCTCTGGGATCATTATAGCGAAGCTGCTGTTGCATATGTGAAGGAGAAGAACCATGTATGAGCTGCGTAATAGCTTTTGATACCAATTAGTCAGAAAAATGAGAGCTGCCATCCTAATGTTGTCTTCTGCTCTATCTGCTGACTTGTTCACTCTTGCCATCAATAGCCTAATTATGGCATCTGTAGATGTGTTTGCCAAGAAGGCAGAATTTGAAAGACCCACACTCAAGAAGCTGGAGTTCTGCTTATGTATCTTATTATTACTTGGTCTGTCTAACTTTTCAGAAACATACCTAAGAGTTAAAAACAGCAGTATGCCACCCCTCCTGTCAATTAAAGGTTCAAGCTAATTTTCAAACTATGCTTATTTATAAAGTCTTTTTAGTTCCTTATACACAGTGGTATGATTTATTTTTGTAAGTAAAAAATACAAGAATAAATGTTGTGATAATACTATGAACATATATTCAAACGAGTATCTTAATCATTGCTTATTATTCTGTTTTCCCCCCAAGTTACCAAACACAAAGTTATGTTTCCAGAATTTGTTCCCACTGAAAATTCACTTTACAGATTCTATTTTATGGCATGTAAATATAAATAAAAATCAACTGCATAAGGCTCATGAGGTGTAACATCTCAATCCAAACACAGCCTGAGAGAAGTTTAATGGTGATTAAAAAGTAATATATGATAATAATACATTCCTCTTAATATGCTAGAATTGTTAATATTTTTGCTAAAAAGTACAGAGATGTATTTGCCTAGCCCTGTAAATAATAATAATAAAAATTTAGTTTTGATGGAACTCTGCATGGGGAAGGTCAATGAAAAGATCAACAAATATAGGCCATGTTATCAAATGGCTTCTTTCATTGTGAGCCTTTATAATATAGCTTCTAAGGATTGAGAGTATGTGCTTAATAAGCTTGCTTCAAAATTTACTAAAGCCAGTGAGAGTCCTTTTGCTGTTTTCAAGCCCCATAATAGATAAAAGTGCATACATTATCCAAGAAACACTAGCAACAGTCAGACTTCTCAAGTCAAGTGCAGCACCAACTTTAAGACATATTAGCAGAGTCCTCTGCACAGCCAGCCTTAGTTAGTAAAACCACAGAAAACCAAATTCTTTTGCATATATGAATTCAAAGAAAAGCATTTGATCCAGAAGATTAGAAACAGCTAAGCATTCTGTAATTTGTAGTTTCATTGCTGCTTTCACTTTTCTTCTGCTTGTTTCAACTTTTTTTTTTAAAAAAAAAACAATACTAAGATAAAGTAGATGTATTTGTAAATGAAACAGACTTTGAAACAGACTTTTTAAATTATTTTACCTCATGTTTCAGTTAGAGAGCCTCTATTGAAAAAGCAAATCACTATATTTAAATTGAAGAGGCAAGAGAGCACACACTAAGGAACTAAATACCCAAAGTTATCTGAGAGAAATGTTTAAGCAATTTTATTTTTAGCTGTTGAGTGCAGCATTTACCTGAAGACTTTACAAAGGAAATACCATGTAGGTATTTCTGTGATCTCTTCTACTATTTTTGGAGCACTAATCTACACATTTTTAACACCACTTTAACCTGAGGATGTTATCCACAAACCTGAACGTGGGAGACTCTTAAATATATGTACACATTGGAACAATGACTTGAGAAATTACTTAAACGTGAACTTGGAATTACAAAATGGAGAACATGCTTGTTTTGTATCAACTGCAACACTAAAATGCAACTTTCATTAAAAAGAAAACCCCAAGATTTCTAAAATCAGTGGAAAAAATAATTTATTGCAATTTATTTTGCACATTAACATGAAACATTTATACGTATATATTCTGTGCTCATAAAGTATAGTAGATAGACAATTTTTATACACAAAGTAATTGCACTATCCTATTTTATAATGCAAATATTCAGAAATGTCAAACAGATAAGAATGGATATTATTCACGCAAAAATGCACGATACACTGAAGTTATGGAAGGTCTAACACATCTGCAACCTTGTCCAATTTTACCAAATGTATCAGCTGGTAAAATAAAAGATACTATGTCCCCTTACAAGCTATATATCTTTTAATTATGCCATGATGCCAAGAATACCATCAGGTTCTCCCAAGGAATAATATAAAATTATTTCTAAAAATTAGAGACCAAAACAAAAGGCAACCATGACAATCGTGTCCTAGCAGTATGCCTGTCAATTCTGGGAGCTCTATCAGAAAAGAATTAGAGCACTATCAGTGGCCTAAAATTGTCCAGCAAACTATTATTAACATGACAACTTAATTTAGTTAATATAAAACAATGCAAAATACATTGCAAGAGAACAGCGTTTCAGTAAAAGTACATCAGCACATGCTTCAAATGGCAGTGTCAGACAAACAACTGCCTCCTTTCAACATAGACAATGTTTACTTAGTGTCTACAAAGCCAAAATGCAGGATGACATCAAAAGAGGTACCTTTTTCTAACCAAGTTTTAACAGTGCATCAAGTGTTATTCACAAAATGAACAGGAAGCATGGTAATAGCAGAAGTAAATCTGATAAACAAGTTTTATAGAATAGTTTTCATAATGGTGCTTTATGTATTATTTTTACAAATAGTTCTTTAGGTTCTTCGTTCTGCCAAACAATTGAAATGCTTCCCATCTTTCCAGAAATGTCACTGATTTTTGCAACCACTGTACTGCAAAGATGGAGATGAAGATGGTGTGAAGCATCAGACTGAAGTGGTTATTTGTGGCGTGCATATTATGAAATTTTTATTCGGTTTTATTTGGTGATAGGAAGGGCCACATAACTGACATGCAAAAACGCATATCAAAAAGAAAAAAGAAAGCTTGAAATACATGCCCATAGCAGAGATATAACAATACCAAACACTAAGGAAAAAGTAGCAAGCAAGCCTGGAGGAAAATGATGAGTATGATTTCAGGACTAGGGCAAAAGACAATGTTACTGCACATAGCAATGGGAGATACAAAGTGAAGTAACATCCATAAACTCATCCTTACTGCCTGGCCCTCTATTTGGAGACAGTATTGCACCCTGTTCAGCGTCCTTTTCCTCTTCCCTCAGCTCAGAAAGCATCTTGCTTTGTTTCCTTGAGTGCATGCAAGTAGAATTTGAAAAGTAAGGGATTTTCTTTGAAGCAACCACATAGTGAATCAATGCAGTGACAAAATATGTTTGACAACTTGCAACCAGTATTAGTAAATAATAAGAATAATAGAACAGAGCATAGTTAACAAAAGCATTTCTTTTGTATGTGTTTGTGGTATGTAAGAACGTAGCAGTTCCTACATTCCCTGATGAACTACTAGCTCTGAGATACTTTAACTTGTTCCAATTAGTAATGTGGGGACGTGGGAGAAAAACATATTTGGAAGAAGGGAATGATGGAAATTGCAGTCAGACATCTGAGGTTCTCTGCAAGCTTTATGTTTTATAAGTCAGTTTCTCATGAGAGAAGCTGCAGTTGAATCTCTGTTCATGCAAGCAAGCAGACAAGTAAGTCAGAGTTGCTTTGGTTCTATGTACATTTCTGATACAATTCTAAATTTTGCTGGAATGGTATTATGGAAGAGATACCTTAACTGGGAATAATGTAAAGGAGCAGCATTCCGAACAGACAGTGATTCTTGTAAAACAGATCTTTCCCAGAAATAAATGCTGCTCATTCACAATAGAGATGCCAACTTGGTAATCAAGTCTGAAGTATGATGAGCTGCTCCAACCCTATCATGTTCTACAGGCTCAGTGAAGATATGGCATATTTTAGACCTTGGTTTCATACCTCTATGCCAGCTGTAACCATTTTGTCCTCTTCCCCCACCATATATCAATTACTGGGCTTCAGGGTAAAATATGCTAACAGATTTGTGAATGCTGAGCTAATCAGTCCCTTAGGTATATAATGAAGAGGGGAACACATCACTAATATGATTCAAACCTAGATTTAAAGATATTGGAGGTAGAAAACTTCACAGTAAAAGAATTATCAGCAGAAATATCTTCAGGATGACTTAAAAATATTTTCAGGTTTACTTCTTTAAATCAGTTCCTGCAATATTCTGGAGTGACCATTCAAGAAATATATATAACATGTAGATTCCGAATATATGTTAACATGCAGTATTAATCGTTATGAATGGCCCCCACTGAAATTAATCACACTACACATGATAATAAACATAAGCATGTGTATATGTTTGAAACGTCAGATGGAGTATCAGAAAAGAAAACCAAAACTGTACCTTTGCAAAGCAATTACTCTAAGGTAATACCACATAAAAAGTTGGTTATCTGATTTCTGCTTTTGGATTACAACTATTATATACAGACTATAAAGTGCCAGAAATAACAACAGTTTGGAAATCTTAAAGTAGGAAATCTTAGAGCATCTTTTTGTGTGTGGACAGATGAAATGGTGCAGGGAGTGAAAAAGAATGAAAAGACCATTAGAGAATGATCTTCTTTCAAAGTCACCTCTAACAAAATGATTATCAGTTTCATTCACCACATGATTTATCTTTCTACTTTCCTATTCTCTGAAACTTGAGAAACCTGTGATGGGGGAAGTCCTTCTGTGTATGATAATTATGTGTGTAACTGAAACTAACAAAAATCAAGAGAGACTTTTCAAGTGTGCTTAAGCTGTGACTCTTAAGTGCTCCTGACAACAGTTTTCTGTCAGGTTTATTTCTGCCCCTATGTCCTCTTCTACAAAGCTGAATTATTAGATAATGGTAACAGCAGGTACCTCTCAGGGCTGCTGTCAGATATTATACAAGATCTCTAAAAGGAAATGGCAATATTTAAAATTATAAACTTCCTGAACCTAAACTTAAAGTCACGTGAGATTGAAACATAGAAAACACAACCTTGACTCAGTACTCATCTGAAGTTTTACATTTCAAAGTACAGTATTCCCTGATACAAATGATAGGACATATTTTTTTAATGCAGAAAAAAGTCTAAGGTGTTTAATTAAAATATATTGCATATACACGTATGGATTTGAAAAATGGTAACCATGTGAAATTACAGTTAACCTTGATATAGAACAAAATCATAAAAGTACTATCAAAAGTGGTGCCCAGAATATTATTACAAGTAATATTTACTAAAATACAGAATTCAGTGGAGTTAAAGTACAGGCTCTCCCCCGAATTTTAATACTGAGGGGTTAATATTGGGAGTTATCATTAAAAAGTCAATATTCATATACTTGGGTACCAGTGGTATTAAAGCTAGAGCCGATTTCCTAAAGATCCCAAATGGTTTAGCAGCCTAAATTTCATTTTCAGAAGCACACGAGAATTCAAAAGTACAATTAATTCTCTGTGACTTTTCAGTTCAGTAAAGGTAACTCACGACTTGCATTATTTTAGTCTGGTATTTTTAAGATTAAATACATTAGCTTAGAACCTTTTCTTTTTGTATTACTTCAGGACAAATTTCAAGCTATGTGTATTACTTTTACCCACTTTTCCCCCTGTTTGCAATGGGTGGAATGCACCTGCTCAGCTATGGCAAATCAACTGGCCCACAGTAACCTGATTAAGTGTTTAAGTTTGTAGCCCACTTATGAGTCTAAATCTCATTGTCCTTCAATAAGATTTTGGCTACTATGTGCCCAAACTTCTGAAATTGACATATAAGCTCAAAGACCACTTAGTGCTTGAAGAGCTTTACACTATGTCATTTTGACAGCAGGATTTAGTTTCATATGTCATTCAGAAGACATATTTTTCACCCTGTATATTTTTAAAGTAAGACCTCTATTACACAACAGTCTCTGTCCAAGCAAGCAGATCCATCTGAGATTAACAGAACACCACACACATCAGGTGCAAATTTGCCTACAAGTAGTTGCTGTACTGTTGCCTAAATATTTGAAGGCACATTTATTCACTCACTGTAAGAAATCAAATGGTAAATTTTGAAGTGCTGATAACCAGACATGTCAGCTAAACAGAAACGGACGTTATATTGCAAAATCTAGTATAGTGGAGAATTCCGTAAGAGAGAGAGAGATAAATATTTAAACGCTTGGCATTCCCTCAAGGACTTTTTAAAATATGAAAGTATTCTTTCAGGGATTGCACAAACTCCAAAGGCAAATAATCACGGCCTTTAATCTGCTGTCAAGATAATAAATGCATTAATGAAAGTGTGTACAAAACTGTTCATTTCTTCCAGGGAACATTTATTTTGCAAATGCAAATGGATCTCAGTGGTTTAGATTAAATTTGTCATATTTATACCTTGTTTAAAAAAATACACTTTGGTTAGTCATACCTCTGTCTCTGTACTCTTTCTGGACAAAAACCAAACCTGCATTGGTTCTTTTTTACCCTTCATAGAAACTGGACCCCTATATTCCAGGTGGAACTGAGGATCTGAATTTTCTGGTGACATAAGACACCTGAAATTGAAAGAGAAAACATGTAAATCTATGTACTGTGCACACATGCCATGCACTATATAAAATATTACACATACAGATACGTGAGCAACTTAACAAAACAGTTGAATCTATCTTCAGATCATTATTATATTTGCACACAAATAATGTTGTATCATAATACACTCTGCAGTGGTTTCATATGAACTCATGTACTTAAATAATGCAAGATGATAAGGAGGAATAATTTTAAACTAAGAAAGGATGGATTTAGATTAGATATTAGGAAGAAGTCCTTTACTATGAGGGTGGTGAAGCACTAGAACAGGTTGCCCAGAGAAGCTGTGGATTCCCCATCCCTGGAGGAGTTTAAGGACAGATTGGATGGGGGCTCTAAGCAACTTGGCCTGGTGGGACATGTCCCTGCCCATGGCAGGGGGTTGGAATTAGGTAAGTGATCTTTAAGATCCCTTCTAACCCAACCCATTCTATGATTCTGTGATTCTAATGTTTTGATAGGTTCCCATCGCTATCAATTCTGAAGACACTTTGATGTTACATGGAAAAAGTGCTTTAAAATGTCAACAACAGTAAAAATGGTTGCTCTCTTACCTGTATGTATACTCAGAGACATTGATCTTTCCTTTTTCTCCAGTAGTTTCTGTTCTGCTTGTTAGATTGACTGTATTTCCAAAGAGACAGTAACGTGGCATCCTTTGGCCTATGACACCTGTGACTACCTCACCAGTATGGATTCCTATTGTTATCTTTAGAGAGAAAAAATAATGCTTGAATATTTAAAATCAGTGTGGCTAATCTGCTGCTTCCAACTAAATACAGATATTATGCCATTTCTATTTACTAGCTTTTTTTTTTTCCCCCAGTGGACAATTCCAGCTTCTTCAAAGTTTTGTATTTTGTGTCATTTTGTCTCTTATTTATTATTTCATTATTGTATTGTTATGTCTCTGCCTTCCATAAGAAAGAACAAACATCATATTTTTCCAACATGCACCATGCCATATTGCTATTACATACTGTGAAATAAAAATAAGTGGAGAGAGTGGCATATTCTGCAGATCTGTGTTTAATGAGCTCTCAAAGATGCAGAAATGGATGGTTTAGGCCAAGAAAAAGACTGTTTCTCAAAAGAAATATCATGGTATTTTGCACTTAAAAGCTCAAGGACAGGGGTTTGAAGAAACTCATTCTTATATCACATTATGGTTACTGTAAAGCCCCCAAATCAAACCTTCTCACTTCCTTGCCCACTGAAAAAGTGAAAAACGCAAACCTAAGCTAAGTGTTAGAGCAACAAGCTTCATATAAATAGAAATATGTATCAAACTCATTACTTATTTTGCCCTCAGAGCTTTTTGATGAGGACAGGTAATTAACTGGTCAATGCAGCCTCATCAATCCTATATTAATGCACCAACACCTTTAAAAGGCCCATAATGACTGAACTTCACTAATATACATTATTGTTAGAATCATAGCTGTAACTGCCTATGTAACCATACTTTTCTATTTATAATGCAATTATTTTCCCATGCTGACAAGAGGATCTCAAGCACAACTGAAAATGTCAACAAGGGATACTATTGTTCTGTTCATTGAGATGAAGAAGGCTCAACTAATTGTATTTGATGCACAATGCAAATTTGTTGATTAGATTAAAAAGATCAGAAAACAAACACACATGACGTGGACCTAATTTAGTTCTTTAAATGGCTAAGCATAATTTTAAGGTCTGAGGAACTATACATACTACATCTACATGTGACTCTTCATATTATTTGTAGAGATCTGTCTCAGAATAAAGTTTACACAGACTGGGACTTTAGCATTATGATATTTCAAAGCATTATCATCGTATCAAAGAACAGGCTCTTCATTCAAGCCCACACATTTACTAACCTGTACAGGTTCACCATCTACTTGAACTTGGCCTGCTATTTCCATCATATCCAATGCCAGGTGACAGATAGATCGTGCATGATGAATGCAAGGCTCTGGTAGACCACTCACTGTCATATACTTGTCCCCAACTGTTTCCACCTATTGTGCAATAGGGAAGACATGCATTGTTCAATTACTTGAGTTCAAAATACTTACTGTGGACTTTACAGTACTAGGATGGATGTAGTGCTTCCTTCAAGGCGGCTTGTCCTTTCAAATATTTTCCCTTCGCTTTCACTCAAATCATCCTAATTCTAATGACCTCTTCTTGTTATTGATAAGCATTTATTGTATTGATAAACATTTAGTGTATTAACAAATTAAAATAACACTGATCATGTGAACTTCAGCCTCTCTTTTCGGGTCTTCTAGAATTTGTGTAGAATCTGAGTGCCATGTTTATTTTGACTCACACACTTGATTCACTTGGTATAGGACATAAAACTGATTTCTAGAAAAAACTAGCAACAGATTTTATACATATAACACACAAACATACACATGCACATATATATATGAGACGTACATAACTACTTTTCTATCTCGTAACAGCCATATCTGCAACTATACCTCATTGCTACCGAAGGAATGAAATTCACATTGAATAACCAAGTAATAGGTTATAATTTACAACCAGGAGACCCAGGTATATGACTTAAAGCACGGGGTCAGCAGAACAACCAACTGCTTACTTAAGGGTTTACATTTGCTAAATGTGGAAGGAAAATTATATATCCACCCAATGGGTGACTGTGCAGAAACACTGCTGGAAACTATGCCCTTTATGTTCCTTCACACAATTAGAGATAAACAACATACTCTTCTTTAGCTATGTAGTATCAGGCAACACCGTTCAAATAAAACTACTTTTTTCAAAAGCCTAAAGTCCAAAGGATGGAAAAGAGAGACATTACAGTAAATTATTGAAAAGTCGCAGTTTAAATTACTTGAAAATTTTCTGCTTACCTTGTAAACAAATGGATTCCTTCGTGAATCAGTTAGAATATCAAATCTTGTGTAAAGATCATTTAAAAGATTAACAATCTTCATGGCTCCCTCTCCAGAGGCATGTTTACTACAGAAAGCATTGAATCCAACAATGCCACTAAAGAGAATGGTGACATTGTCATACCGCTTAGCTGGAACAGGACGTTTGTGTCTCAGCTCATTTGCCACTGATGGTGGTAGAACAGAGTACAGTAACCTAAATGAGTAAGGAAAGAAAGGCAAAAGCAAAAAAGAAATTTAAGAAAGGACTTTACATATTGCAGACATTATTAATTCTTCTGACATGATCCATTAGTAGTGTCTTGGATCATTTCTACTTACTGCTTAAGCATTTCTGCTATGTCTACTAACCCGTCAGCGTGGTGGTACAGAAAGATAAAGTAAGTGGTCTACAGAACTCTGTCAAATAGTAACATTTTGGGCATTCATCAGATTCGCCTCGCTACAGCAATGGCAGGTAAGAAAGCTTGCAAAACTGCTATTTTAGGTTAATTAGTAAAGCGAAAAGGATTGCCAGTTCACTTCTCATAACTGTCCATATAAAGGAAGGAGCCATCAAAAAACCTGTGTGAGCCACAGCCTACGTTGCAGAAGACATTTGACAATCTGAATTAAGGAAAACCCTATCAGGAATTAAAATGAAATGCTCTTTCTTGACTCCAAAATTACTGGCGCTGCGTATCTTTTACATTCCTTCCCAGATTCTTTTATTTTGTGAAGAAGGTACCTATAAATAATACATTGCTGTGACTGTTTCAGATCAAAATCAGGATTTTGTTCTTACGTGTCTGTCTTTTTCTTTTCATCTTCCAGTGCACGTAGTGTGTGCTGCAGTCTGTCAGTGAGGATCTCAAGCTCTTGAGTCAGCTTATATTCCTCTCTGAACTGCTCTCCCAAAAGAACCAGATCACGGGTAGCATCATGCAATGGAATATCACTCAGATATAACCCTCTTCTGGTTAAATCATCCAAGTTCATCACACTGCAATGTGGAAAAACAGATAATAATATAGGTACAATTAAGTTTGCCGAAGGAGCATTTAAACCTCAGATGAACAGCAGAGACTGTGGAATAACAGAAAAAAAATTATGTTTCTAAAATTCTGATGAGATGTATAAAATATCCATCTACAAATTACCTTGTGTTCACTTGTGTTAAAACATGTCTCTTGATTTTTGAATTTAAATACAGAATTCTTACTGAGGATTTCCATGAACATATGAAATGCACAGTCTTCAGTGAACAAATAAAAGTGAGATTATGTTAAGGTAGCCTCTACTCTTCTCGTCTTCATCCACTCTCTGTTTCACTTTTACACATGAGATTAATGAGGTAATCTGGCATACTACGTCAATAAACTTTTAGCTAAAGCCCTCCATTCAATTCCCAATCCCAACCACTCTTTTTATAAACATCACTGCTCTTTTAAATTAAAGCTTCTGAAAAAAAAAAAAAAAGAATCCTCATAGGAAACTAAATCATAGTGACATCTCAGCTTTCCCAGAATAAGAAATAAAGGGCAAGACTTGCCAAAAATCACTCAATCATGAGATATTCTCACTTGTCCAAACTAAGACAGAGCATCCCAATGTTTATATTGAATTATTTAATCATCAGCTAACTTCTGATGTTTAAATGCTCCCTCCTCTTTCAGGATAAACCAAATTCAATTAAATCAATACCTGAGCCAATTCATCTCTGTAGAACTACTCTCATAAGTGCTCATAAAATTAGTAATTGTAAAATGAAAATCAATATTACAGAACTCTTATGGTTTAAAGTACCTTGGTGAACAAAGAAAGAGAATGCTGTCTGCTTCGGGCAAGTAGATCATTTGCCCTTTCAGGCGTAAGCAACTGATTTCTGTGCCAGTCAACTCATCTTCACACTCCAGTTTCTCTACATCTAACAGCCCCTCCTGGTGATTAAAAAAAAATATCACAATTATTATATAACGGCATTGGCACGTGTGTTACTTATCACAACACATATGTAAGTGCTTTCACAATGAAGGCTGTCAGAATGTCTAAAAAAGTTACACCCAATGTTAAAACCCAGTTATCATTTGAGCACAACACACTATCCTTACTTTAATACTATGATTTTCTACTTCGAAGTTACAAAACATGGTATCTTTCTTTATCTTCATGTTTATAACTTCTTGTTTTCTTCTGTGTGATTTCTTCACAATGGTTTGAAACAAGAATTGCCTATTCTATGAAGTTCTAATTGTGCCTGGAAGAATCTCTAAGAAATCTTGTTGGTTTCTGTCAGGTACAGTTTTCTATAAATAAACAGGCTCTTTGGCATAGTAGGCTCTACTCTACATGCTGCATTTCTTCACATTTCTGCCTCCTCTCCTCCCCTCCCTAGAGAAAAGGGTACAGAAATGTATAGGAATGTATGGGCTCAAGCAATAACACATTTCATATTTGTCTCCCATATTGTTATGAAGCAAAAGTGCATGTAATTACCTTTCTACATTTACTTTGGTACAATGCCGTATGTGGGGTTGGCCCCTTGCAAAGAAAGCATCAGGCATGAAGTAAGTGTACTTCGCCATTCCTATAAAGCATTTAACCTAACTACTAAACATGAATTCAGACCTGACACTTTTTCTTGTCTCAAGACTCAAAAGGGATTGAGCTTACTACTGTTCAAAGAATATTTTCTGAACACTTCTGCTTTTTCAGCACTTCTTATCTCTCCAAAGCATACTTACTTATATAAAAGCCAGGTGAATATTCTCTAATTACCTTGGTCCTCAGTACAAAGACTGTATTGATATGTGAGAGAATCCCATGAAAACTAATATCAATATGAGGCCGGACCAAGGAGAAAACTGACAACAGACTGCAATTTCCTGGCTGCAGCTAAATGTAAAGGGGAAAAAAAAAAGAAAGAAAAAATGAAATATTTTACAATAAAACTATACATGGAGTAATTATATTCAATTAGCTTAGATGACAATACTGAACAGAAGAGAATATGTACTTTATACATTTCTCCATTAGAACACAAGGTTTTCAAATTAAGGATTTTACAACAAAAGTATGTTAGAATTCAAAGTACAACTCTAGCCTGCAAGATAACCTTGTAAATTTGTGTTAGGCTATTTCACATTAATTATCTGACAAACTGCCCCCATTCTACAGTAAAGTATAAAAAAACTCTTCAGTGTTTTCCTCTTAAGTATCCTCCCTGTAACTCCTTTTTCAATGATAATCCATATTTTCTAGAGTGTCATCTGGTAGCAAGGATTTCAATGGTCATCCTCAGCAGGCTAAATAGTTATAGCTGTTCCATGAATGACCTTTAGAAAAATTTTCAAAGGTCTTCTTTCAAATCATTCCACAAAATCCAGGAAGACATCACCACAAGCCAATAGCAGGAAAAAGTAAATAATGTAAAATTACATTTAAAAAATATGGCTATGATTCATATACAACATAGTATGTGCAATACTAGCCCACATAACTATAAAGGCCATTTGTTTTTTTCATTCTTTTCCTTTTGTTTCTTTCTATCATATCATTTTTTCCTATTGCTTATTTTTAGAAACTCTGTCCTTTCAGGCAAGAACTGAGTTATCCTATTCATATATAGAATACATAATATTAAATGGGCCTTTGAATGCTCCTCTATTTCAAATAACCAGAGGAAATCGCAGCAGCTGCATTCAGTTCAGAACACAGATTTATATCACAATCATAGTTTAGCACACCTCAGCTAATATTGATGCTTACAATGCACAAGCTAAGAAAGTATATAACTTCTGTTATTAAGCTCTTCCATTTTTGTGCATCACACACCTCAAGTATATATCAAGGCATTTTTGTGAAGTAATATATACAGACTATGTACCTGCTGCTACATTATAGAGAAGTATGTGCAAGACTATTTCCTAAACCACAGGCCAACAAGTCATGCTGTCTTAAGTCCACTCGTTAATCTAACACTTTTGTAACAAATATATCTTGGAGCAGGCTAGTGAAAAGTAAAAAAATAAAAATAAAATTAAAAAAAAGAATCAGGTATCAAGCTAACACCTGAGCTGCATGGGTGATCAGGTATTCTCTGTTTGAGCTTACTCTCTGGTCCGTTACTGCACATTATAGACATGATCTTTAAGGAACAGAATTGTTGCAGGTTAAGGGCTATTTTTCATATTCTTTTTTCAAACAACAGGAGCACAGTGCAGGAAGTGTTATACGCTTAAATGGAAATGCTGTTTAGACAGAGAATCCTAAACCTGTTTTATTCATCTTTTAAAATAAATAAATAAATAAACAACAGCTGTGTATCATCTATCATAAGGCATCTCTATGACTATGTAACAGAATCATCTAACCTGTGGAAGGACTCTGTATATAGCATTGCCACACTGTGTGACCACCAGATCTCTGTCAAATATTATGTGGAAAGGAAAGGCCTTGCAGAAAGTATAGGGACTGATGCGAGATTCTTGGGTACCATTTTCTTCAAATCTGTCAAGGTCTTCATAGTAGTCCTCTTCTTTAGACTCTTTCTCTTCAATTAAAAATTGAATGTGGTCACATTCCTCATTTCTCTGTTGAATAACCTAGAAAAAAAAAGTAATGAAGGAAAAGATGAAAGACTGAAAACCCTTCTATTCATTATTAACTGGAATGCTACTATGAAGACAGGGGATACATTTAGACCAGAAAGACAAATTCAAGAATGATAACTGTATCTTTAAAAATTCTGTGTTCTAGTAAGTATTTCTGATTTTAAAAAGTATTTATAATTCCAGGGGAGGAATTGTGTCTTTGCTTAGCAACAGTTGTTCTTCACATGAACAATATACTGACGATCCTTCAAATATAATATATATGTGATGAGTGAAATGTACATCTTGAAATCAGGGATTCAGGCTCAGGTTATGCTTGCTTTTATTGGTATGTGCCTCACAACAGGACTCTCCCCTCTCCTTGAGTGGATCTGTGTGAAGTCTTGAATTACAAAAACCACTCGAATCCTTATTTTAATGAAAGCTGCTTGCAAGGCCTATAAAACAACAGCAAATAGTGCTTGATCAGAGGGTGAGCATGTCACAGTCAGCCGGAAGAGAGGTAAATGGAGCAAAGGTTTGAATGTGCAGTTCTTATCCAAGCAAACTGATGAGTTCAAGATCACACCCAACAGATAAAATGAAAAGCAATTACAATCTTCTCAGAGTCGTATTCCGTATTAAATGAAATCATAGACGACTCTGGTTATTCTGCATCAGTGAAATCTCAAATAAATGTCTTGAATACAGCATTTCACTTTAGTAATTTTACTGAAAGTTAGTGAAAAATACAAAATTAATAGGGATTATTTTGTTTGCAGGGAGAGTCATATGTTACAGTATAATTAAAGCTAATAATTAATAGAATAACATAATTTACCCTGAGAGGCCAAATTCACCTCTTCTCAAGCCTAATTAGATTTAATGACTGGAACAGAACAACTCTATTTACACAGTATTGTTCAGCAGCAACGTTTTGGAACATGTTGCTCTTGGTTCTGTTTTCACAGAGCCTGATTCTAACAGCCACTGAAGCAAAAAAAAGCTTCTTAAAATCTCTAATGCATCCTGATTTTGCCCTTTACACATCTAGCCACAGAAACTAACAGTTAAAATATGAAAACAAAACATAGATTGTGCAAACAGTGATGTTTAGACTATTAAACATTTCCCCTCCACAACTGTTAGCTGTGTTAGTTGGTGGTTTGGGGTGTGATGATACTTTATTTGTTCCTATTTGCACGCAGCAGCATAAAACAACATAACAGTATTTTATTTCTAAATGATGCTTAATTTAAGAAGGTGGTGCTCCTAGATCTCCTATTTGACTATACATTTAAAGGAAAGAGAGGCCTTTCTTGAGGACAGTTTGGAGCAGGAGTCTGATGTAGGTGCTCTATATAATCTGGTGCATTAGTCTTCTCTTTCTATTGCGTATATAACTTAGAAAAGATCAGAATTTACTGGTGCAGGTAGGTACATAAAGCTGGATGTAAGAACAAGTTCAAATGCTAATGATGATAAAACCCAATTTCCTTTAAAAACTGTTGGTAATCCATGTGACAATGCATAGCAAAGAGAAGCAGGAAATTACTAGTTAATAAGAGGTAAACCACACAGGAAAAGTATGTGGTGGTCATTTGAGGAAAACAAATTATGTGGATTCATCTAGTAAAACGGAACACAGGAGATGGAAACCTAGTTTTCTTTTGAATTTATGGTTTAAAGGTCTTCCATGTCTTCCTCTTCATATAAATCCTTATTCAAACAATTGTGAGGGACTGTGGCCATACTGGGGATTGATAAAATGCAGTTAGTGTCTTAGTTCTTATCTTCCATGTTCACTCATGTACACTCCCACAGGTTTTGTTGTATTATTAACCTTTACTATTATTGTGGCCAAAGGATAGCTGAGATTATACACAGTAACCTTTTTCAAATTATGTAGAATTATCACTAGAATTCATCTATGCTTCCGTATGATTTCCAGTCTTGGATCTTACTTCAAAGAGTTGCTCTTAACAGAGGTGAATAAAACAAAACAAAACAAAATAAAATAAAACAGTACTTTGGATGAAAAGCTTCTTCATTCACCAACGCAGTCATAAAATTCATTTTTAAAGATTGAATATTTTTAAGGAAATGTTCACAACAACAGCAGATAATATTCAGAGATAATATTACCACCTAATGACCATCTTAGTCACTGCATACTCTGTTACCATGCTACACCTGTACTTACAGGTTTTTTCCTGCTACCATGCAGCACTGTAAGGGTTTTTCATAACTTCCCATTTTTTATTAGAATGAATGATGCATCAATAAACAAAACTCAAGTGTTAGTTAAAAAAGAAACAGCATTAAACTAGACCTGCTACATGCTTCAAGACATGTCTAGGTATGTTTGAGCTATGATCCTCTGCGGTTACTACAGACTTTCACAGTGATGAAGTCAGTCATCATGCACATTGTGCTATTTTCCTTATCTTTATAGATAAGAACTGTGTCAGTAACAGTATAAAGCTGCGAATTTCCCCAGCATCTTCAACTTCATTTGCAACACTATTTTTGACTAGACTCCAGGTCATCTAGAAATACTGGCTGTACTAGCGCATCATGATAGTGCAGCAGATGCGCTACAGGCAAAACACATGGAAATGTGTCAGACCTACAAAACAGCCAGAGCACCAGCTGCACACTAGTGGTAAGCCTGATATGCTGTGGACATGACAGATTTATTGAATTTGGTTCTGGTCCTCCATGCACAGATCCTTATTAACAGAAGCTACAATCATATTCCTCTACAGGCTAAGAAAGCTACTGAATCATCCTCAAATAACTCCCTATTGGGTATGTAATTTCATGATGTCTTTCCTGATCATTTAATTTATGCACTAGCTAATCTTCCTGTCTTGTGATCTCACCCACCTCAAACAACTTACAACTTCCCTTTTTCTGAGGCATTTCAGATACAGAAAAAAATCAATCTTCAAAATGATATATATTGATATATCATTATATATATACATATATATACATATATATATATATATATATATTTCCTGTCCTAGAAGATGAAATCCATCCTAAAGAAAGTAATGAAGATAACACAGAATAACATGGGCTGTCTGCTTAGAGAGACCACATTCTACAAGTGCATTCTTGAATTACAGTGACATTCACAGTAACTAAGTTCTACTCAATTTTCCTACAATGCCTTGAGCTTTTACTTGTCCGCAAATTTAAAATCAGCACTTCTGGCAATTAACATAATATGTTAAAGTCTGTCCTTTCACCCTTGTACACATGGGTCCAACCTAATTGGCCAGATACCTACTTGGCATAAAGACCTGCTCTAGCTACTCTGAAGTAAGCTTAACGAGGATAGAACTCTTCTATTGTCTCATTCTGCAAGCAAAGTTTGCAAGCCACAGAATTTCAACATCATTTTAATATTGTTGAGGAAGCCTCAATTAAATGCTTGACAAATGAAAGTTCAGTGACAGAAGTGACAAAGCCAGGAATTAAGTCTAATTCTTTTGCCTCCCTCTGTGGTCTTAGCTGAAGTGACATCAGCTCACCACGTCTAAGAGCTCAATCACCATAGTAACTGCAGATAAAAACTGAAGGGAAAATCACTCTCTTGGTTTCAAAGAGAACATATAACATCTAACTGGTTACCCACCTGTGCTTTTCAGAAAATGTATTTTCAACATTTGCTCTTACTTAGCCAAGTGAAAAGTCAGACCAATATTCAGGGAGGAACAATTTAGAGAACAATTATTTTAAACATGCCTCTATGGTTTAATATATTTGGTGAGCTTCACACAAGATATTAAATCAAACAGTATCACTGTGATACAGCATGTATAACAAACACATGCTGTCTGTTAAGCCTTCTCTAATGTACCTGCAAGACAAGACTCATTTCTATAGGTAAAAGCGGGTCCCCGAGATATACTCAGATCTCAGCATCAGTGACAAACAAGAATGTCCTTAGACAAGGATCTTTTTCCTTTGCATTGTGAAGACGAATATATAGTCTTTTTTTTTTTTTTGCCATTTAAAACTGAATACAGGATGACATTCTTGATCTCTTTTGATCAAAACTGACCGTGCAATGCTACTTGACAAATTTCACTGCAGCTCTTCCAGGGTGGTTCAGTGTCCAAGTGGTACCATCGTTAGCTTTGCATACCCACGGCTAAAACTGAAGGGATGTCTGGCAGCTGGTTTCAAGGCGGAGACTGTCTCACTGCACTGAACCTCTGAGTATGGAGCTCTTGAAGTTTCCAACTGTCCTTGGGTCAGAGGCCGATTGTGCTCCATGATCGCCTTATCTTCATACACAGCTAACCTTTTAATGTACAAGCTCAGTACTGATTGTCCTCCGTGACAAGTTCCTAAGTAGTTTTTAGGCCAGATCCCCAGCTGGTCACACTCTGGCTTTGTTTTTTGGATTGCCATTATATAAGACAGTCAGAAATTACCATCTTAGAATCATAGAATTTCCAAGTTGGAAGGAACCCACAAGGATCATCAAGTCCAACTCCTGGGTTCCCAAAGGACCACACAAAAAAATAAAATAAAAAATCAGACCCTGTGTCTGAGAGCATTGTGCAAATGCTTCTTGAACTCCATCAGGCTCGGTGCCGTGACCACAGCCCTGCAGAGCTTGTTCCAGTGCCCAACCACCCTCTTGGTGAAGAACCTTTTCCTAACCCCCAGCCCGACCCTCCCCTGTTGCAGCCCCATGCCATTCCCTCGGGTCCTGTCGCTGTCCCCAGAGAGCAGAGCTCAGCGCCTGCCCCTCCGCTCCCCTCGTGAGGGAGCTGCAGGCCACCACGAGGCCTCCCCTCAGTCTGCTCTGCTCTGGGCTGAACAAGCAGTGTCACCTCAGCTGCTCCTCATACATTTTGCTCTCTAGACACCTCACCATCTTCGTTGCCCTCCTTTGGATGCTCTGTAATAACTTTACGTCCTTTTTAGACTGTGGTGCCCAAAACTGCACACAGTGCTCGAGGTGAGGCTGCACTAGCGCAGAGCAGAGCAGGACAATCCCTTCCCTCAACCAGCTAGCCATGTCGTGCCTGATGCTCCCCAGGGTACAGTTGGCCATCCTGGGATCTTGTCAAGGATCTCCTCCGGCAATTTTTCATTTGATACTGTAAACCATCTTCCCTGACAGTCCGAAAGACAGATTTTGATAATCCGCTCTAGATAATAACAGAGCTGCAGCATGCTGTTTTCCCAACAGATTTTTTTGGCTTTGTAGGATTTTACAACACTTCATTGTCCGGTACCATTTGTAGCCCTGAGAGAATCTCTGTCCTGACTTCACCTTTATAGGTCACCCTCATTTATATACAAACAACCTCTGACAAGCAAAGCAAGAGAAGGCACAGCCAGAAGGCTGCTTACACAGATCTTATGCCAAAGCTAGTAACCAGCAGCATGACGATTTTTAGTTCTCATACTAAGACTGGCAGAAGTTAAATATTTTTAGTGTGTTCTCAAAGTCAGGAACAATTCTTAGGACAGTATTTGCTGAAAAAAAAATCTTAATTCTATTTAGCTAAAATGGATTTCAATATCAGGGAAGATAAGGCAAATTGGATTTGAACTAATCAGTTGATTAATGTCAACCAAGGCTTTCCTGAACTATTCAGCTGGAATTGTGAATTCAAATTAAAAAAAAAATAAAACCCCTTTCAGTGCTAACAGAGTTTAACAGAGACAAACTCAGACCTTTCTTTTTTCCTTGCCTTCATCATACACGTCTCAGGCGTTAAAAGGCATTTTTCCTGAAGGACACTGTTCTCAAAAAAGAAAGCCTTACTGTATACCACAAGAACATACATATAAATGTGACTGAGCACTGGCACAGGCTGCCCAAAGAGGTGGTGGAGTCTCCTCCTTGGAGATCTTCAAAAACCACCTGGATGTGGTCCTGGGCACCCTGCTCTGGGTGGTCCTGCTTGAGCAGGGGTTGGACAAGATGAAATCCAGAGGTCTCTTCCAACCTCAGCCATTCTGTGATTCTGTGGAATGCATGAAACAAAATCTAAACACTTAATGAAATAATAAAAAAAATATTGTAAACAATTAAGATCTTCTGCCAACTTCACAGAAACTGTAACATGAAAGACAACTTCAAGCAACATTTTATGTAAACGTAAACTTAGAAGCCTGCACTATCTCAAGAAGATTTATGTGAGCATTTGTTCTGAACAGTTGGAGAATAAAAGTGGATAACAAAGTATTAAACATCATGTCGCAGATATGGACTTTGTACTAATATAAAGAGAACTACAGATCTTACTAAAACAGTCCCATATTGGATTGTAATATAAATGTTTGAATAAAGAGATTTGGAAGGATAACTTGGGAATCTCAGCTCTGTTCTTGCAAGTAGGAAGGTAACTCCCATAACAAAATCAGAAACTTAGGGCTGAGTACTAAGGCTGAATCAGTTCAAAATAAATAAATAAATAGATGCCAAAATACATTCTTCTTCATGCAAAAATCTAGCTGAAGTCCAAACTGAAATAATTTACAGAAAAGGTGGCACTGGTTGGTCTATAAAAACTGAGGGAATAAAAAGCAACTGCATTGTTCCTCTGTGCTGTGTTATTTAAACAATGCATTACTAACAGTCAGAAACACAAAATTACTAAATTATGGAGCAAGGGATTGAGATGAAAGAAAATGGTTTATTTTTTTCTCCTGTTCCCATTTTTAGAATGGTGTAAAACTAGCCAGGTACCACAATGACAAACTTTAGTTTAAAATCCTCATTCTGTAACATTAATGATTAATAGTTGACCTGTGGTGTAATAGGGAGAGACTTTTATTGTCTGTGTGGATTAATTGCAAATTTTGACACTGTCACCCTGCAGAAACATAGTACCTGTTTATTCTCTGCTTAGGTACCACTGAAGTTTGTGATTACCTGCGGAGTAAAGCACTATTTGGTGTCATTAAAGGTGTCAAAAGCTAGGCTTTATTAACTAGCAAAGATGAGAAGTTCAGGGCTGAGATAATATTCTAACAGAGACATAATTTTTTAACAGCAATGAAAAAATCAGGGTAACTGACATAACAAAATATGAGACAATGTGCACTTTTTCAGTTAAGAGGTAATACCAATTTTTATGGGCCTATATGCCTTTGGCTCAGAGAGTCTGGAAGAACAGTTTGGATTTAAATGACACTTTGTGTTCACTTACAATGGATTTGACCAACATTGTCACAATTCTATTTAATTACAGCACAACAATAAGATCTCCAGAAAAGCCTAACAAAAACAAATAAAAATGAAAAGTAAAATTTAGAAACAATATTTAAACTTCTTGGGGACATTTATTACCCGTGAGAAGTCCTATATGGATATTGGTATTGTGCAATACAATCTTCTCAATAAAGTAACATTCAGACTGAGGACACAATTTGTCAGACTTTTGTTCTGGTAGCTGCTTTGCACAACCTGGATTTCTCCTCTTTCCCAGTGATCACTTTTGTCTGTGCATAACCCTTTGACTATGCTGGCAGAACTCTCTGTGATAGAACACCAAACAACATAAGTGAACAGATATGGGTAAAAATAACCCAGAAAAACAAATGTTATTTTGAACCTAGTTCACTTCCTCCATCTAGTTTATTTTATAGCTCCACAACAGCTGGAGAGACACATCAGAAAAAAGCTGTCCTAGGACAAGCTTGAGCAGGAAGAAAAGGGGGGACTGTGTAAGTTGCCTGCGCCACCAAAAGAAATGTTTGTCAAGCAACAGCTTCAGCATTCTTGCAGCCAACTTTCCAACATGGTCCTCCTAGTCTGTCTTAACACTGAACAAACAGGGACCAAAGAAGAGGACTTCTTTGATCTGTTGCATCCTTACCTATCTGAGTAATAACACTTGCTGTAAAAGTTTTAAATATGGATTTCTACCAAGCAGAATTTAAACAAAGGACATCAAGTATATCACCACTGCAATATGGAAAAAGCCATTCATTATAAACCTGAGATAGCTTATAACAGGAAACCTAAGAGGCAAATACTCCAATATAGGAGCAGTAATTACCTTTGCCACTGGGTCATTTTTAAATCTCTTACAAAAGCAAGCAAACAATCAATCATATTTTATAGCAATGACTGAATGAACGTTACACTGAAGTTTTTGTTTTTAGACTTTAACCAAATTAATGCTAAAATAAAGTATTACTTCAGCTAGAGTAGTGAAACTGTGCTAGAAAGGTAGTATGGTTAGGGAATAGTTTAAAAAAAAAAAAAAAAAAAAAAGCTTGCTGTACCTGCTTATATTCTTCTGTACTTGATGTAAAATATTTGGTATGAACTGTAGTATTGTTAACATCAACAAGTTTTTATGTTGCCATTTTCCCCCTGATGTATCTGAGGCTAACTGCATGCTAGATCAAACCCTGATTTTACACTGTTAGACTGATCAGTTAAATTTTTCTGTTACTGTGTACGGACTCAAAGCAGAAGTTTCTTTTTCCATTTCACAAATAACTTAGCATGCATAATATTACGTAAACTGTATGACTAAGGAACATTTTTCCTCTTCTGGGGCTGTCGGTGTATATCCAGTCACATTCCCATTCAATGGAACCCACAAACCCAGACACACAAACATATCTTGGTTCTGCTAAGGACCTGGCATGAACGCCGAGAGGAAGACTCTGCTCTCCAGCCAGGTATCACCAATGCACATCAGCCTCACAGTTTACATACAGATAAAGAATTAAGGAAAGTGGAAAGAGCAACCCTAATAAACCAGTACCAAGTTTCTGTACATCACCTTCTTTGAACAATGGGAATTTGTTCTGAACTGTTCTTGAGTAGGTCTGCTTGCAAATTAAATGCTGGCCTTCTCAGCATGTGACTGACCCATCCTTAAAGCAACCCAAATGACAGTGGCTCTTCCTGAGTCAGTAGCAAAGCCACAGTCTAACAAAGGACAGCAACAACGATTGTTTGCCATCACTTCACTTGTCTTGATTGCGTCCTAATGACATAAACATTCAATGTGTACAACCCTTCAAACATTACCTTCATATCTATTTCTGTGCCATGGATCTGCTGAGCTACTGTTTTGATGATTCCAATGACAATATCCTGTAGACCTTCTCTTTCTGAATAGTAATGCAGAATGAGTCCTTTCCCCTTCTCCGCATCAGTGCATCTGAAGGAAGGGGCTCGCATACCTGGGTAAATAGTAGCAAGATGGTCATGCAGAGCATCCAGGTTCTAGAAGAAGAAATTAAAAACATAATTATAAGGCATATACTTCTTAGTTTTAAAGAAAATAAATACATATCTTGTCTAATCTATTCCATGATTCCCTTTCTCCTACTGGTCACACTCCCCGCGCATTTGCCTTACTATTTCTAAAACAGCCCTCAGCAAGCTTTTCAGGTAGCTTGCAAAGTTCTTTCCATCTACTGTGGAAATGTTTGGACATGAATGACATCAAAACTAGCACTATAAAAATTACTCTAGGTAGTAAGAATTTATACTCAGTTATGCTGTATTTCAAAACATTTGGTGATTAAAGACCTTGTATGTGTTTCTCAAACCTGTAGCTCATCCATTTGCATCCCTTCCAGATTCTTGTCCCTATAATCTCCCCTTCAGATCCAGGTGTCAAATACAAATAAGTGTGTCTGAATAAGCATGAATCTTTCTCCATATTGTCAATGAAACAACATGCTAGCTCTATCATCATAACAGTCAACCCAAGCTTACAGGACCTGACAAAGTCTCAAACTTCAAAGTAAAGTTTTAAATGATTAAAAAGACTGATCTCAAATACAGACTTTGGGAATAAGGGGGGAAAAAAAACAACAACACAGAACACATAGAACATATCATAGCTACTACAAAAATGTTTCAGAAAACACTATTCAAGAAAGAGAAAAGGTCTTTTATATTTTTAGCTGATACCCTGGACATCTTACGTATTTAACTTTAAATTTTCACAAGACAAATTGCTATCTGGGCAGGAAAGTTAAAATGAGAAATTGACAGGCATATCTAATGAGATAATAAAAAAGAGAACAACAAGATCAAAATCACACTAAGAATACAATGCTAGCTCTGACTTTGATTAGGAAGCAATTATCAAGGCTCCAGCTTGCTGTTTACTGTATAATGTTTAATACAGAAAGAGCAATCTGGAGTGCTGATTAATGTTGCTACCCACATAATTATTTACCTGTTGTAAAATGTATGCAATTCTTTTACATCCTAAGTCCAGAACATTACCATATATTTAAAATGTAGTTCCCCCACACCACAAGCAACTGCTATCATCAGGTTTTGCATGTTGTTTTGCACAAGGAGAAGTGAGGTGAAAATACTTTCAATGTGCTGGCTGGGCCATTCTCTACCTTTCACGACCATCTGTCGATCATTAGATTTGTGGAAGCATACTGAACTTGATTTCACGTGAGCTGTGAAGCGCTCAAGCATCTGCCTCTTCTCCTGGGAGGCCTCCAGAGGAAATGAGGCTCTTAGAAATGAATTCCATAACAGGCACTCAGCCTGGAACTTCCTCCTTCGGCTTTTTAATTTGTTTCAAAATCATGTTTTTGTTGCTCTATCAACACCTCCAAATTAAACCTTGAAGAGGCAACAGTCTGGGAGTCAATTCATTCCAGCTGTTAGTGGGCATTCAATTGCAAAAAGCTGCAAGGGGCTTGAAGGCAAATGCTGTTAAGATCTTCACAGAGTTCAAGACAATGAAATTGGAAGAGACTGCTTTGAAAGAGCGTGGATGAAAACATGAGAGAGCTGACTTCAAGGGAGTGCTCCTGAATCTCCTTAATTGTGTGCAGAACTCTTCTTTCAGTATACATGCCTCAGAAACAGCTGGGATATACTGACCTTTTAGAAAAAAGATTCTTAAGGAGATATACGGAAACAGAGGGTGCACTATCCAGTTATACAGTCATCAACACCTGAAGAATCTCAAAAGGAGTAAAGCAGAGAATTTTATAATATGGTTGTCTAATGATTAACATTTAAGTCTGGCACAAGTGTTGCTAACAAATGGCAGTGGCCTAATTGTGAAAGACCACTTTGCTTCCCTAACACCTCATTACTGACTTTGTCCAAGCAACATCAGAGGTGAATCCACATGATTTGCCCTTTAGTCTCGACTGTCAAGACAGCTGGAGTAGAGGACTTGCCCAGAATGCGCTGCAGCTGCTTTTGAGTCCCCAGTGTGTCTTCTCCCTGTGCATGCAGATTATGGGCTGAGCAAAGAGTTTATTGCATCCAGATCTTTGCTCCACCGGAGTCAAGAAGCAGCAGAGATGTGCATCAAGACCCAGGAGCTGAAATTGCTCCCAGATCCTGTCATTTAGACATCTTATCATTGTCACCTCTAACAACTACCTATTCTTTCTTCTGTTTGAGCAATTCTAAATTGACATTGCAGCTTCTAGAAGAACAAATGCGTCTTTTTTCTAGTTTGTTCACCTGCTGTGGGCCAGAGGAGTGGTCAGGTACACATAATAACAGGTTAAGTACTCTCCCTGAAATCTTGGCTCCCAGGTTACTCAGATTTATGCCAGAGCTTGTGCTGCGACCAGAGACACTAATTCTAGAGCTGTAGAGAGCAGTGATCATCTCCATGGTGAAACACAAAGTGATCTCCAAGCAGGAATGAACATGGACCAGCAACACTAAGGCAGGCACTAAGGCAGGTCCTGGCCTGTCTGAAAACAGCAAAGTTATGACTGGCACCTGAAATACAAAGATACGCTGTTCAGCTCTGTGCTGTACAGAGCATCTGGGAAGTGTTTTAAAAGAGCAATTAGTCCCGTTAAATTTATTGCACTGCAATTATGAACAATTAAATAGCCAAGTAAATGATCTCCTAAATGAGACAGAACTAACCACTACTCCAGTGTTCCATTTTCTTTCAGCAGAAAGCTACTGAACATAACAAAAGCACACTCTGGGTTTCTTAGGAGGTATCTCTTTTCACACTACTTCTCTTTGGCACAGTGTCTTCTTTCAATATGATTTGCAATTTTTCCAGCCCTGTGTTTTTCATAGGAAGTATAAATATTAGATTTGGTTGTGCTGTCTTCTTCCTCTTTCTTGAAGCCTGAAGTATCTGTGTTTCATCTACGAATAAACTAAATTCTCTCAGAGATGTCGAGGGAAATACAATATAAATATGAGATTTATTTTCACACGCTTAAAAAACCAGCAGCCCTCTATTATTTCACACATTCCTGGGCTCAGTACAGGTCTCAAGAAGCACCTTTTGGAACTGTATTATGTATTTTAAGAATCTGACAAAATCTCGGCACATCAAGTCCAATCAAACCTATTTTTGTAAGCATATAAATGAGCTTCCTGACCTAATCTGACTGCTGGAAGCTGCAAAAACAATAAATCACAGATAATGTTGATTTTCCATCATAATTAAAAGCTAAAAAGTACATTGCTGGCACAGCTATTAATATATTAGTCTTGATAGAATTTACAGAAGTACGTAACAGCTAATGTCATCTTTTAGCACTGAAATGCAAACAGAAAAGCCTAAATTACAGTCATTAGAAGAATATAAATGTATGCTGTTCACACTTCTACAGAGGTTTGGTGTGTACTACAAACATGTCCACCATTATTCACAGTAAGGAATAGAAACAGAAGTATACTGGATGGAAAAGGGGATGAGAGGAAGACGAAAGGACTAGCCCACCAGTGTGTACCCAAAGTGATGGAGGAATAGACCAGCTACGTCTTTTTTTTTCATCCTCTCCTATTCTTTCTCAACCCTAATCACAGCTTCAGTACATCTTTAAAAATTACGTTGATCTGAATGCTTGCTTTGAGGGAAGCCTGTGAATGAGGCTATAAAATATAAAGGATATCCTTTCCCACAGACACACAATGGTACACAGACCACACACTTGGTAGGCATCAGTGGGAGCATACATATAACCTGTCTGTCCGCCCAGCAATTACAGTCCATAGGATTTGCAACAGAATTCTGGGTTGAATAAATTTAGGATGCTCTGCAGTAATCCAGATTGTAGGGCAGGTACTGAGGTATACAAGTAAATATTCCAGTAATTCAGCAAAACGCGCTTTCTGCTCTTTTCACTTGTTATTACTGGAGAGATTTTTAAGGACAAAGATGACAAGAAGCTGCTAAATTTCTAGTGAAAATTGATAAAGGTTTGACACAACAATTGGACAATCTCCTGTGAAACATTAATCAGTTCAGTGTCTTTAAACTCAATACAGCATGCACGTCTCCGCAAGAGTGGCATATATCACAAACCATAAATTCAAACTGTTTTTGAAATGAACAATGTTGAGGTGACAAGAAAGGGAAGCCCCTTTTTTCTACGCTTGGAAATCACACTTTAGAGAAGTTATTACACTTCTTCCGTGCTATTGAAAAATTACATTCAGTTTGTTTTATTTTATAGCACACTATCAAACTGTTCTTAAGTTAGGAAAGCACAAAAATGGGCTTAAACACTGCTACTCTATCCCACCCTCAGTTCATGGAGAAAATAAAATCTTCTGTCTTAAGAGATAAGCTGTGTATGATCTTCACTCTGTACATAGTGTACAATTAGAAATAACAAGTATCTGTAATTAGTCAAAGAGCACTTGGGATAAGAAATATCCTGCAAATCTGAAGACCACATTTTCTGATAATATAAACAACGTAAAGCCTTTTTAATTAACATACACAGACAATTTGGTGCGGGGTTTTCATGTCTCTTGTACTCCATACTTCTGTTACCTAGAAAACTCCTGTTCAAAACTTTTATTTGCAGTTTCAGATTAATTTTCAGATTTATGAATGTCTCTGCAAATCCAGCTTACGTGCCTTCTCATTCCCTTTTCATGTAACTAAACAGTTAAAGATGATTGTTTAAAGAGAAAAATAGTACTCTGAAATCAGGTACTGAAATAGGACTGAAATATCAGGTAACCGAAGAATATATTAACCGAGAGGGAAACAGAAGAGCAATGCCAGAACTTCTGAGTAGTGAAAAGATCTATAGAACACAAATACCAACATTTTTCATACACCTCTCCACAAGTAACTGGAAGATAATACCAGATTATGGCATTTTATCTCCAAATCCTATTCTAACCTGTTGGCTAGACCATACTTCTGTCTGGTCCAACGTATTTGAAATAATTAGGTGTAAAAATCTTACCTGCAAAAATTCTCTGACATTTGAGCCCAGGACACGTAGAATTGTATCATAACCAGATTCTTGACAAAACACAAAAAACATCTTCCCAAACATTTGAAGAATTTCCCCAGCGTTTAGATCTAGTTAAAACAAGAAAATGTGACAGTTCAAATATTGCATTTCATGCACTTTGCTTACTACTTTAGTCTCAAATTCATAAATAAGAAAGACAGTACCTAAACTCTACCCAGATGCAGCAGGCCAAGAATATGGGGACAACAAGATTCAGGGTCCACATACCCAGTAATGTGTATTCAATACGGGAATTTCAGTACAATTTACTGATTACCTTTATGGTTTTGGGGCATTGTGCATTCCGTGTATCTGTAGTGTTTTAGATTTTGATACAGATAAGGAAACACTGTTTGCAAATAATCATGAATGTTCGCCTCAGGGGAGTTACTTCTGGGTTACAATAGTGTGAAACCACATCAGCTGCTCCAATTCAACATGACTACTAGTCATCGTTGTCTTTTGAGTTCTTGGCTAATTACTCTTTCAGAACAAATTCATACTGCATTTGGGTCTGCAGATAAAATAAAGATGATGGGCATAATTCTGCCTTTTAAACTACAGATCATTGTGGGAATGATTGAAAACAAATGCTACCCCAGTTAATGGTAGATATGAAATATGACATGCCATAAACACTTCTGTCACTGGGCATGCTAGTTCAGCAGAGAAATCAAAGATGCAAAGATCAAATCCTTTCTTCTGAGATTTTGTAGTTTTCTTTCTGACCATTACCATGTTTCCATTTCTTCTTTGTTAAATCCTGTGTCTCTCTGCTACATGGATTTTTTTTTTTTTTTAATCATACATGTGATAAGTGGGCAAAGAAGATTTCCATATTACTTACTAAGGACCTTGCTTGCAGCTGCAACCAGGTCATAGGTTTTGGAATCGTCATATATTATTCTGACAAGAAACTGTCCTTCCTCATCCAGCTGTGCCTCCTTCCTAAAAAGAAAATATAACAAAATATTTTTGGTTGAGGGAGAAGCACCAAATCTATAAATCAATTACATATTGTTTGGTATTAGTCTTTAAATAAGGTAAGTCCATAGGTTATACCTTTAAGAAATTACTTGTAGAAAATTAGAAATACATCTGATCCATACCTCAGGATAAATAAAGTACAACACCATTCTCTTACGATCATTTGTGCTCTGAAAACAATAATTAGCTGGGAGAAAATAAATATGATTTTTCAGCACAGAGCCTCACAAAGAAGCTGCTGAACTAATTAAAGATAGAATTTGTAATTTAAAAAGGGAAATATCTAATAAACCAAAATTAGAAAAATTTTCAAAAAGACAGATGATTATTTTTTTTTTTAAATAAAAACTAGGTATATGTCATATGAATTAAGACAATCATCAACTCACCACTGTACCCTAATTATTTCTCTAATAGAAAAATGAAAGACAACCATGGGGAAAAATTACTTACTAGTACTGTGGTAATGAAGGGCTTCTACCAGAGAAGGACAGAAACTTGTCTTGAGATAAGGTTGAAACATACTGCATAAGAGCAAATATTCTAATGGCTCAAAACTTCTAACAATCATCAGGATTATAAACCTTTAAAAACTAGATTCTAAACCTACTATCTAAAATTCTGCATCCCCTTTTACAACAAAATCTTCCGTCTCTACCACCATATTTCATGCATCATTAGAACAAAACTCTTTGACATTTAGCTTCTGATTTTCTACAGCTAGCATATTTTCTTTTTAAAATAAAATAATACAAACTAATAATGCCTATACAACAATTCAAGTATTTACAGTTGTACTGGAAATATCCATCCATACAAACACAGAAACATTTTCTGTGTTACTCAATGCAAAGAGAGGCCTCAGGTTTAAGTATTCTGTTTCATGTTAAAACTGCTAGATGACAAATGGTACTGTTGATAAGGCCTGATTCCAATCTCATGTGATATTATTCTATTGACCTAAATGAAATTACTTGTCATTTAACCCTCCAGTTAGTAATCATCAGTCTTTGACCATCTGCCCACTTATCAATGGAAGTCTGGAATCCTTTATTTTCTTCTTCCTCTTCCACTTCCTTTAACCACGCTCATCATATTCTTACCACTGACCAAAAATTATACTACACTGGTATTATATTTAAAATATGTTGACATTTGTTATTAATTAATGAGCTCTCATACCATCTACGTGACATACGCCTTTTTACACCCATTCTATGAATAGGTATAATGAGCTAAGCAACTTTCCCAAGTTCTCACGTTTCACAAGTTTTACAAGTTTCACAAGGCTATATAGCCTTTAGATGAAAGTAAACATCCTATGGAATAAATATAAAAGGAACATCACTTGTTATTAAATGACATGGAAAACATTAATAAACTTAACGTGTTTGTTTTTTTAATTTATTTATTTATTTTATTACACTCTCTGGGAGCTTCCCAAATGGAATGAAAGAATAGACAGCATTAAGCAGAGCAAAATTGGCTGCAAGAGTTTTGTCAAATATGTAAAAATAAAAAGCACAGTATTGTTTTTTATGACTAGTCAATTGCAATAATTTATTCGTTAAGAATTAGTGTTTTTATAAAAAATCAAGCAGAAATCATTTGTGTACACACAGTCCCCTGCAACTCTTTTTTTCATACTCCAAAAAAGTACTTCTGGTCCTCCTCCCCAGTCATTCTCTGAAAACTTCATATCAGCCTGCAGGATATCAAGTCTCACTGATTCCTGAAAACAGCTCCCATGACATATATTCTATCTTTTCCTAAGCAGCAGAATAACTAGTTTTTTTAATGGTAAACATCCTGAAGCATATGAGGTCCGTCAGTGACAAGGTGGTGTTTACACTTCCTAAGAACTGAACTGAAATCGCATGAGAAAAGAAAACCATCTTGATTCTTTGATTCTCATAAAATGGTATGTAACTGGAAGTCAAATATGGTTTAGAGGGAAGTTTGCAAAGGGTGCACAAACTTTCCCACATCCCTGATACACGCTGTGCTTTCTCTTAGTCTCTCAGTTCTCAGCCAAACCACAAAGGATTACACACACATCTGGAAAAGCAATGAACATCCTCAGAAATACTGCATACTTGCAAAAGCCACTAGACACAGCTTTTGTGTGTGAGAATTTTCTGTATTAAAAAAAATTGAACGAGTTTGATCACTGTGGTATCTCTTTCAAAATGGTTAGTTCCTTCCAATTACATTGACTGGAACTTTTCCTGCTTCTTTCTCAGTGCCAAGCCATGCTTACTTTTTTAATTAGCTTCACTGTATTTCATCAAAGTTTGTCTTCAATGCCTACAGCTTCTCTGAGCCATCTCTTTTTAAAATTAGCACTGGTTATTTCAATGCCTACCCCATTTATATTATTCAGCTACTTTCGGTTTTCTCCACTTTTCTCTAGATGCTTTGCATCACTCAGCAGCCATCCTCTTTGTAGCCTTAGTATGTATTTCCTATTAAAATAACTTTATTAGTAAAGTTAAACAAACAAAAAAAGTTCATTAGCAATTATGTCTGCATTGGACATAATTTTCTGGGAAGAAACTGCAAGCTCCAAGGCTTCACTCTCCCTCAGTATCAGCAGTCTTGATGGGCATTCCAGCAGTACAGGCAAAGAACCTGCTGTTTGTACTGCAGCCTAATCATCCAAGAGAAAAAATAATGCCCTGCTTTTTAGTAATTTTTATTTTAAAAAGACACAGAAAGATATTAAAAAATTGTGACCCAACAAAAGCCAACCTCCTTTTGGGAAATTTTTTCTTTCTAGAGAATTTGCTGAAGTAAATATTTGCTCTAGCAGGTGACTACATTCCTCACTCAAAACTGTGTGGACAAAAAATCTTTGTTTGTCCTACAGTTATGGTAAATCCCCTGACAATGTCTGATGTAAACCTCTGTCAAAAGACAAACAGCTTTTTTCTAAAACCAGTGCTTGAAAAATACTAGAAGCAAGATTTTTTTTTTTCCTGGGATGATTCCTTCTCCATACCTCTCAGCCCTGCTGTGCTGGTACATCCCAATCATTTAGCTCAATGCAGAACTGACTTGTAATTCAGCTAAGTATTTGTTTTACTGGGTTATTTTTCTGCTGGATGGATTTCCCAGTCTCTTCCTCCCCTGGTCACAGAAGCTGCTGTGCATACCGAACAACATGTAGGTAGACAGAGCTGCTGAGGACACGACAGGCAGTTCAGTGAAGTTGGCTGAAGCCTTTTCCCCTGCCTCCAGTGAAACAAACTGCGGTTTCTGAAGCCTTTCTGTTTCTCTTGGTAATCTGACATCAATGAGAACTTTGGGAAACCCTTCTCTCTGAAACGCATGATTATCCTTAAGGCTACAGGTGATGAGGAAATGCTGCTGTAAGTTTATCCGAAATGACCAATGCAATGTGAAAACACTTTTATTTTCACAGAGGCATTTGTCCCTCAGCAAATGTATCGAATTGCAGGTCCTCTAGTAAACTTCTTTGAGAGCAGAGCGTCAGAGCTATGAGCACCAGAGGCTGACCACAATGTTAACACCAGCAGTCCAGGAAACAGGACCAAGCTATTAAAATGTTCATTTAGGTGAATGGGCAATGCCCAAGTTATTTCCTCATGGCTGCAGTTTTCTCACCTAATTGCCTGACCCCTACCTGCTCTATCAAACCTGTCTGCATTTACAGTAAGGAGATGCTTCTACAACAAGGGTGATAAGAAACGAGCAATTCTTCCAGTTTTAGCTGTTTTTACTCCACGACCTATGAGTATCATGTATGAAAACAAACCTGCCTGTGTGGAACAAGATGTGACTATAAGCCTGGGTGTCTGAACCTTAAAATACCAGAAGGCTGCAACTGCTCTCATCCGAACAGCTTCTCTCTCCTGGCTGACAGATGGTTCCTGAGCTGGGATTAGAACTGGAATATATCATGGCCTCCTTCAATGCACAGAATTTACATTTGGCTGACTATATTTCATAAAAAACATCATCATCCACAGCTTTATGAAAAACTGTGGCACTTCTCTTGAAATGTTTTGCTGCAATCATTATTCTCATTTTTTTAACAGATGTTTTCTGCAGACCCTGGTGTTTGATCACAAAGGTATTAACAGCAATAACATGTGGTGACTTTCTTAAGGGCTTGACTGGAAAGGAACCAAAAGCAACAAGTTCTGGCAAATTCCCAGTTCCAGCTCTGGTTAATTCTTTAGTGAAGCAGCAGCACTACAGTAGCAAACTTTTAACTTTCATATGCCCTTGCTTTCAAAACAACTTCTAAGACAAATAGAACATGATTTACAATTAATTTCTCATTTACATTTCTAGAAACAAAAGAAGGGTGTGTTTTGCTCCCCAGTAAGTTTATGTTTAAAAATTTAAAAAATCCCAGGAGACTGATGCTCTTGCCTGAACAGACTCCTGCTGTCAGCACACAGGATGTGCTATTTCATGGTTCAAAACTTGCATCCTTTGTTATGCCTGTCCTGACTGCTGCGGTCTGGCAGTCCTTTTTATTCACTCTAGGCTAATTTTGAATGATTACACAGAGCTATCCCAACTGTGGCAAACAAAGATTCCAGCCAGGACTTTTTCTAAAATGTTTTCCTCCTGAATGTTTAAATTATCCAGGTTAATCTGTGGAAGTTTACTTGGGGAAAAATAACCTTAACCATTGCACCATGGAAAATAACAGTAACACAGAGGACATTTCTCACGTACGGGTTTGACCTTGACATCATCCAAATCAATGGAAAAATTCCTACCAAGATGATCAAAGCAGGATCAAGTCCTAAAAGCAGCCCTTCCACTATTGGTCATGCTAACACCCCCAAATTGCCGTTGGTCTAGAAGCACAAAATAGTGTTACAGGTGTACAATGGGCCCTTTGAAAATCTTTTCCATTGTAAAGCTAGTTTAGTATTTGAAAACACACTACTCACGTTCAAAGGTAGCGTTAATAATTCACAAAGATGAATGAAATCTTAAGTGCTAACAAACATTCAGACAAAAACCACTCTTAAAATGATAACAGACCTTGTACTATGGATTTTTAGACCACAGGTTGCACACATTTTTATTTCACCCTCAGACTTCACACTGTAAACCTCAAAGAAATGTGGTCTGGAAAAGACCCATTCTTTCTTAGCACAGAGATTCCTAACTTGTATGCATGGGAAAAGGCTTGCTATGAATGTTGATCTTTAAAGTCCTGGAAACATATGGGAAATACTTTCTCTCTTTTGATGTTTCAAGGATTTCCTTTTGCCATCTTAAGAGATTTTACAGGCAACACAGTTGGACAAGATGCCATGACAGGTTGGTCCTGTATACATGTTTTTCTTACTTATGTAGTACATCCTCCACAAAGTGGATTTTAATGTAGTTTTGCGGTCAGATTGTAGCATTTAAAAGCAATTGTAATAAATCATAATCAAGTAGAAGGTTGCAGCTTTTAGAACTTTATTATTTTTGCTTATGTAGCACTTGGTTATTTTATCTCTGTAGTCAGTCATAAGGCTGGAATTAAAAAAAAACAACCAACAGCAACAACAAAAAATGCAACAATGAAAAAAAGCATTTTTTTCTACAGAAGAACCCTTCTCGTCATAGAACTTTGCATGCAGTAAATGTTGAGAAAATGTAATGGATACAAACAGGAAAATTAGATGATTGGAGACTAGGTGGAACAATTCTTTGTATCCTCAAGATACACAAGCTTATCCGTGACAGCTATACTACTATTTAGAAGCTGTTGGTATCACTTTAACAGATCATCTAGTGTACCAAAAGTACAACTGGACCTCTTCCTATCAAAACTATGGTCCTAAGTGCATGCCATGGGTGTGTCACCTTGAACACGCCACAACAGCGACTTCCAAGACCACCTCTATGACTCCTTCCATGATAGGCATTGTTTCTGTTGGGACTTTTGCCACCATTGTGCTTAACTATTCTTGGTGTACCAAGGATGGAAAAAGTGCTTGTTAAATTGAAGAAACCAGTCAAAACAATCTTCTTGACAAAATAACACTACTGCACTTAGAAACCCAGCATGATTCTGATCTCGCTGATAGGAGCATGTCAAGCTTAATTCAGTTCCAACAGCAACATTATTACGCAGAATTACATGTGTCAGAACTAAAGATGATATCAGTGAAATCCGAATCATCATCCTTGCATCCCTCTTACATTAAGATGGCAAAATCACTGCTTATTGTATTACTTCACACATGGTTTGTGTTTTCAAAACACTATTAATCTTTTTTCATGTATTTCACAAAGATGCTTTACTAAAAGTATTTAAAATATTGATCCAAGCTTCCCACTCCTCCCAGAAAAAAAAAAAAAAAAAGAAAATAGACTTGTACGTGCTATGGATGGTCTAGAGATATTTTAAACACCCAGCTGGGAAAAACATAAATTATATTAAGTTACAAGATTAGAAAAAAATGGGAATCTGTCCAGGAAAATGACATTCTGGGTAAAGTAAATAGGTGTATTTATAGACTTCAGCGCTCTGAGCTATTTCCCAGTTTTACAAGCTGGAGATGAGAGTGTTTAATGTAGGTTTTCAAAACAAGATTATCCTAGAAGATACAGTTAACAAATGAGCAAGTTCTTTGTTACTAATCCAAATACTAAAAATATTATTAAAAACACAAAGCTAGTATTATTTTGCTTCCTTTTACATAAGTGGACTAAAACGAATGGTATTTACCATACCAAGGAATGGTATTTCTTTTAATCATTTCGTTTATAACAGTGCCTGATATGTTTATAACACCTGGTATCCTGACAGATCTAGAAGTACTTCCCAGTTCTGGGAAATCTAAAAAGTACCTGAGAGATACTGAAAGCACACTCACACCATGCTCCAAACCTATTTCTTTTTAGCCAGGTCTTTCTCAAATGAATTAAAGAATTTGGCATCCACACAGTTTAAAATCCTGACCTCCAAACAGGTCCTTCTGCTGTGAGGAACTGAAGGAGCAGCCACTTTCTGGATAAACACTAAGAGGTGTAATGGATTAAAATAATCAATCTATTGTCCTTTCACCACTAATGGCTTTCCAAACTGTCTTTCTGATCTCTATTTATACTTAACTTGTATTTTTTTTTAATTATTATGAGATTGATCAAAGGGAACACTCCATCTTCAGTACTGGGTAGACACAATGCTAATGGAGGCAGGAAAAAATCAATTTTCCTGGCTTTTCACAGACCACTGTAATTAATTGTAACTCGGTTCTACACAACCCAGAAGAAGTATGGACTCCCATATATAAAGCTGTAGTGAAGAGTCTATTTTTTCATCAGTGTTCATGGTGAAAAGGCACTTAAGATAATTAACACAGTATGCCTGTAATGTCTTTGAGCATGAAGGAATCAGTAACTTTGGGTAAACTGTAAAGCAAACATTCCTTGTAATAAATTAGTTGTGGGCTGGGAAGGGCAAATACTGAGCAAGGTCCTGCAGCTCAACAAAGCAAGAGAGTTGATTCACATAGGACTGATTATCAGCACTGCAATATAGTTCTACATGTCTGTGTGGTAAAATCCAAAACCGGCTTGATAGGCACCTGGACTTCTTCTACAGTTCCTGCCAAGAGAAGTACATAGGAAAGGAACAGAAAAGCCAGCAACTTGGGAGTAATCCCAAAGGCATTAAGATTAAAATAAAATAAAATGAAATAAAATAAAATCAAATAAAATAAATAAAATAAAAATAAATTAAATTAAATTAAATTAAAATAAAATAAAATAAAATAATTGAAGTCCTAGGCACATCCAAATCTACACTCAGATGTCTAAAAGGAGTTTGGCACCAAGCTTCTTATGCAAATCAGCTCTTGTTGAGAAATATCACAAAAAAAAAATAAAAAAAAATGGAACGACTATCCCATGCTTCAACAACATGATACCTAATTGAAATACCATACCTCATACTTTGTACAGGTCTTTGATTTTGCCTATTTAATCTGCATTTTTATTGCCCAGGCCACATTGTGGTTATGTAGATTTGATATGCACACACGCACGCACGTATATACTTGTACACATAAGTATTTCTATGCCTATGTATCTATAAAGGGAAGTATAGTTTCTCCAGAAACTTTACATTCTAAGCTGATGATTAACCTACCTTCTCCCCTGGCAGAAGTGATGCTGTTAACACAGTACAGATTGATACAGACTATGGTACAGTTTTACATTATTTCTAGTACATTTACATGCCTTTTTTTTTTTCTATTTATATTGCCCTATATATGGAAATTAGCTGAAATCTTAGAGAACACGACATTTTCTGAAATTATTATATACATTATATAAATATATTATATAATAATAATTATATAATAATATAATGTATATACATATTATATACATTATAAAATTATTATTATTATAAAACAAATGTCTCATAAAGAGCCAGAAGCATTTGATGAGCTTCTTTTTGTTGCTTTGCGCAAGCTGGAAAGATGAGCTCAAGTACTGCTTATAGCAACCTTGGTGAAGTTCGCTCCTTACTACATTTCCCTGCCTCTCCCCGAGCCTACATGATTGCACGATGCAACCTACCCATCACACCTAAAATCTTCTTTTCCCCAAGGCTACTGAATCTTTCAGTATTAAGGACAGGCTCTACACAGACAGTACACAACTATTCAATATTTTATCCCATTGGTCAATATATAACGTCAGGCTTGATATACAGCATAGTTTTATAATCCAGCTCTGAAGACAGAATTGTGCCTTCCCAAGAAGCCTGTCTGTCTATATATCCCTATACTTGCATGGAGAAGTATTAATTAACAGGTTAGTGAGACCAATTATATAATTTCTGTTTTAAATGGATGACAAAACCACAGATCAAAAAATACATGTAATGGTAACAATAAATGAACAAAAGGTTTCATTAATCTTGAATGCCCAGTTTGAGACAGGTGAACCTGTTTTTTCACGATACTCTGTACTTTTTATGGTCAAAGCACAGCTTTCATGGACTTCACACATCACCAGCATCAGATCCACAATTCATCTCAATTCCAGCACCTCTTAAGAGCTTAGTGTTGTAACTTGTAACAAGTCTTTCATTGTAGCTTTTGTCAATAATATCTGAAAAGGCAAACTGGTACACTATAAACTATTATTACATCTAAACATTTTGCTAAGCAACAGTAATAGGCAAAAACTTCGATTTTTTACAGGATTTGCCACAAACAAAAATTGTATTTTGCCATAGACATAAGCAGAGAAAATTATCTTTGGCAAGGTAACATTCTAAATTCAGTATAAAGACACTAGTCTATATACTGAAGTATAGTCCCTTTATTTTCCAGCTGCAAAAGAAGTTCTTTTTGTTTGTTTGTTTGCATAGGAAACATAAAAATCTAGTTTTTGTTATACTAGAAATTCCCAGGGAACAATGTGAGTTTAAACCAAATCCAATTCTTTCCCCTGTTAAAAAAAAAAAAAAAAAAAAAAGTTATACAAATTCTTAAAGGCACAGTTGAGTAGATTTTCTCTTTTTATATTATTTGACTTTATATTATTTACTATACTGGAATATAACTGCACATAAAATTAATGAGAATATCACATTCTATCAATGAGTTCATAAGTTCATAAGTACCCAAACTCTAATGAAAGTTACTGGAGGGCAATTTTACATGTATAAATAAACAAAATCATCTACCTCTCTTGACTTAATTAGCCAACTTGTAACAACACCATTATGCCTGCTATGAATGCCATTGAAAATTTATCCAATAAACATGTATTCTTAAATCATCTACTTTTTACTGCAAAGCCTACAGTAACTAGTCTGATCTATGCTACCCCTTACTGACATCAAGCTGTGTCCATACCATTTCCTAAAGGAAAATGCCAGCCTGCATTATATCATAGCATGATAATTACCCAGCCCCCTGTGTTTCACTGTTTTAACCATAACAGGATAGTTACGGAAAACAAATTCTGATGAGTGGACTAGCCTAGATGCTTGGTAGCTGATAATGGATAAAGTCTGGGGGAGGACAACAAAGCTTTCCTTCCTCAAAGGAAAAGTGATTGCCTTTAGATCTTCCTTGGTGCACACTTCCAGTCCCTGAATCCATGGGAAGTCAGCGTTACCCAGCAGGCTACTCAGACCTTGAGCATTGGCATTTAAGAGCAGGTGTGGACAGCGCATGCCAGACTGATCCACAAAAGGGCAAAGGCAGGATGATGCTTTGGTTCCACACTAAGCACTGAGCACCACGAAAATAATACTACTTCTTGCTTTCTACATCCCGTACTAAGGTTCATCTGGCAAAGAATACGCGGCTCTCGGGGCACAACATGAGTATTTTGCTACTGTGAAAGTTTCAACACAGATATTCTTTTCTAGAATCAATTAAAAAATGGTTTTACCTCTAGATGTTTAGTTTTTGCAACAGAGTTTTTAACTTCTGCTCTAGTTTTTCCATGCTCGCAGGCTACACATGTTTTGCGGGGACTTCTAACAGAGAAACAGAAGGAAGATGGAGACTACAGTTGAGTGACTGTACCATTTCATTTCTCAAAAACTATCTTTTAGATCTTTCATGTACCTCTATGGGAAAAACACTGATTTATTTTACACTGTTGCGATGAAACGTTTGAATGTGTTTCTTAATATGGCATTCAAGTTCTCATTCCTATTCTTGACAATACATCTGAAATTGTCACAGTTTGAGTATCTAACCTGGCCTAAATTTAGATTTAGGAGCCTGTGGGAAAATCCTGTATTCATTTAATCAAACACAGAGTGAAGTGATACACAGGGAAACACAGGAAAAGCTACTATGTACATATTCCCAGCAGACAGCAGTGCCCTAGCTCCCACATACCACCCTGGAGCTGTTTCAAGAAGACATCACTGTTAATACTTCAGTTTTTTACACACTTAAGTCTTTAGAGCTGCTGAACAGAGTGCTCAGATTTTCACATGTACTGGCTGTGCAGCTCAGCTACATGTGGCATCTGTTGCAAAGGAGCTCACATTTTATCATAGCATAAGTCCCTTTTAAAAATATGTTACCACACAATTGTTTAAATATATCCACCAAAAACAAACAAAAAAAACAAACAGAAAAGCCTTTTTGTGTGTTTCTGTTTGGTTGGTTTGCTTTGCTTTCCTTTGTGTTTTTTGTTGTTATTGTTGTTGTAGTTATTGCTGTTTTGTTTTTGATGTGGTAATCTATTTTGTTTTGGACAGGTATATAGACAGTAATTCCATGCCCACTACTTACCATCACATTCACACACTGCAGGATTACCCAGCAGCACAAATTTGGCCTTGATCAAACATGAGCACAAAACTGCATGTATGTGAGAGCGGTCAGGCCTGACAATTTTACGTTAGCTAGCCTTTGTGTTGGCTGCAGGAGAAATAAAGACATCTAATGCCAAAGGAATCTTGAAAACTATCTTTTAGGGACACTGCAATTGCCAAACAATCTGAAATAGCTCTCTAGATGTGACAATGACAAAATAAGGAGTTTGAGAGAGGTTCTCGAGCAGGGAAGGGACAAATCAGAAGTGTCTTCTCAGCAAAAATGTGGTTAATCATTCTAAGTAACAGTTTATTTGCTAAGAAAATGACTGCAGGACTGGTGGAGTGCTAATCAGAGCATTTCTACATGTATTCCAGGTCTCTCCTTCCAAGGACTGAAGTACAATGAAATCATCATTCTGATTGAATTAACAACAAATGATGGCAACGAAAACACCACTTTCACAAGAGCATCAAACGTCTAACCTAACAACATCTCTGTCAGTGTAACAGAGGAACTGAAAGGACCTAAAATAGCAGATCCTTTCAGTGGACCTTTCAATGGCTAGCAGAGGACCCTGTACCATCCCCTAAAGCAGCGCAACCACTATAACCTGTTCCAGGAGATTTATAGGGGTTTCTTCGCTGGTTTATAAACTCTAGAATATACAAACTCTTAAGACAAATCCTGATGAATAAAAATCCAGTTGCAAACTCCTTTTGCATAAGGAGCTACAGCAGCTGTTGCATATAAAAATATATTGGCTCTTTCTTGCAGATCATGTTCCTCTCTTCTGTTTGGGTGGTGTTATGGTATTGTTTCCTTCCAGAAAGCCATCTTCTCTGGGAGTTAATAGCAGAGCCTAGCTGTTGGGCTGCAACAGTACAGAAATGTTTCCCAGATGAAAGACAGAAACAGGATGTAGCAGCTTCCTGAATTTTCACAGCTGACCTTTAGCCAAACATTTCATATCTTTTTATTAAATTTTTCCAAAACGTTAAATGAGTATTACTGATCATAGGCTTCAGTTGATCTCTGGTACTCTAGTAGGTATGTGCAAAAATCTTATAGGTAGGCTGCATCAGGAATTACGGCTGGGGGTCCTGACAGTCTGCAGCACGATCCTTACTAGAGGAGACTTTTTTATCTTCTATGATGGATTCCTCTCCTGTACAAGTTCTGCTGAGCTGGTGATCTGGACAAAAGGGGACTCAAAGGCATGTTGCTAAAGATGATATGCCAGGAAAAAGTGAACATTCTTTAGTACATTTTATACTTATTTTCTTATAATTTTCATGGAAAACGATTGATGTACCACTAACATGTTTTTTTTTCTTACTAAGTCTCTTAACTTGCACGTGTCATATAAACTCAGTACCAAGGCGTAAGAATTCAAAATAGATCGTTGTGTTTAGTTAAGGTGTGCAAGAAAAATAAACTTACACAGCTTACTTAACTTGCAGTCCAAAACGGTATGGTATTCACTGAAGACTCATCTATGTAATCCATAAAACTGTATTTGCAACGTGTAATTTAGAGATTAACTGTCTTGGATCAGCGGAACAGTGATTGCTGAACTGGAACTGTGGACTATCCATCTCTGGTGATGTTAAAGACTCAGCTAGATGAAGTCACAGCCGAGCCCTGATACAGTGCTGGTAACAGTCCTGGCTGGAACACAGGCTGGACTAGATGACCTCCAGAGGTCCCTTCAAGCCAACAATTCTGTGATTCTCTGGTAAGATTACCCCATTTTTAATGAATGAATTCAAGAAAAAAAGCATCATGGTCACAAAAATTTCGCATTCAAGGGCAGCCCTTTAACTCAAAAAATTGTATTAGAGCAATGGCAAGACAACTACGCTGACGTGTTATTAAAACTGACCCAAAATAAATGGGATAGGGTAGCATACAAGCTAGCCTGTTGAAAGAAGACTGCTTTCTCTAAGTTGGATAATCTCCTTCTCCCTTAAAACATACAATATCAAGAGACTATATTAAACCATCTCTTCTAACTACAGAGCAGCCTGAAGCCTTACAAAGCTTACAACTCTGTAAGCATTTATGTCTTTTTAATACATTTCTTATACTTGTGGCTATGTATCAGAACTACCATATTTATGGCAAACAGAATGTTGTTGGCAGTACACATTTCACATATTTCTTGCAATCCGACAATTCATCAGAAGTTTTAAATGGAGACAGTCATTGCCAGACATGCAAGGGTTGGATACAAGAAAGCAGGTTCAAGAGAAGAAACACAAAAATCACTCTTATGTGTACATGAAGTTACAGTTCCTGTATGCAGTGACATTTCTAATTCAAGTGTAGTATATTATCAAAATCTCACAGTAGTTGTGGATAGAGTTTATTAGCAAAAAAATGTATTTCAATCCCTCCACGAACGCAAAGAAAAATAAGTGTTAAATGATTCAGCTGACTCAAGGAGGAGTTTCCGTGGTTTCTGGGATGTTTCGCCTGCTCTTTACTTCTATCCCAGACTTTACACATTCGAGAGAAGCGCAGGGATCAGTTTCATCTCCGCTGCGGCTCCTGGAGAGTAGTAAAGGTGCAACGAAGCGGGTCTGTGCGGCGCTGGGAAAGGCCCCGAGCGGGACGAGAGGCGGCGAGATGCAGACTGCTCTCGGCGCTGCGGGCAGCCGCCCCCCGGCAGCAGGAGGCTAACGCTCACCTGCCGCTACCGGAGCGCCGCACCGGGCGGCACAGCGGGCGCTGCCGGGCCCAGGCCCCCGGGACGGAGGGCCCAGAGCCGGACACACGCCCACACCCCCATCCACACCCCATGTACACACCCCACGCCCCCCATCCACACACTTACTTGATGTCCTCCCAGACGGCGGGGCCGTAGTTGCGGATGACCAGCAGCTCCAGGGCGTGATTGACGAAGCCGTACTGCGCGGCAGGGCGAGGCGGCGGCACGGTCAGGAAGCGGCCTGGGGAGCCCCCGGGAGCCCCCGGGAGCCCCCCACCGTCCCCCGCCCCGCCGCCCCTCCATCCTCACCGCCCCCCTCCCCTCACCGCCCCCACCCCAAAACCCCCCCCAAAATATAAAAGGCGGAGGCCTGACTCCCCTGCCAAGCTGCTCCAGCCTCTCCCCTCCCCACCGCCGGCCCGGCCCCGTCAGCGCCGGGCAGGGAGCGCGGCCGCCGGAGCTCACCATGGTGCCGCCGCTGCCGCTGCCGAAGAGCGGCCCCGCTGCCCTCACCGCCTCCCCCGGCCGCCGCCGCCTCGAGTGGCAGCCGCCACAGCCAATGGAGAGCGCGACTGGCGCGCTTTCCGCCAATCGGAGGAGGAGGCGGGACTACGGGCCGTGGAGGGGAGGGGGGGATGCGGCGCGCAGGAGGGGGCTGGGCGCGAGGGCCTCGGCTAGCGGTCGCCTCGCGCCTAACGGCCGCCCGGTACAAACGGTCGCCTCACGGCTAACGGCCGCCGCGAGGGGGTTGGAGGCGCGACCGTCTTCTCCAGCGGGGAGCTGCGGGGCTCGCGGCGTGAGGCGGCCCGCTGCCCGACAGCTCGGCGGCTCCTCCTCCTCTTCCTCCGCTCCCGGCCGGCCTCTGTGGGACGGGGATGGAGGGACGGGCCCCGAAAAGCCTCGGCCACGGGAGGCAGAATGGCCAGAGTACCCCTGCAGAGGGCAGGGGAGTTTTTGTGCCATGTCCCCCTTCTGTTCGGGGTGCGTTGTGTGAGAGGAAAACCGCGTTGTTGCTGACGTGATGCCTGTGAAATACGTGCATCCCTTTGATTTTTTTCCCATTGCTCTTCCCAGCAGAGAAGCATCCAAACAACTGCCGTAGAGTTTCCTGCACATCAAAAGGGATTTTCCAAATGCTTTTCTCCAACTGGAGTTGTTAGGACTCACCTGACAGTCTGAAGATTGTCAAAGTGCCTGGCAAAATCACAGTGATTAGGTAGGTACATGGAGGGCAGTGTATGCTCTGGTGTGAATGCCCTTTGCAGTGGTTGCTTTTGCAGGAACAGAAATGGTTCCTCAATTGTTTCATATCCACATGCAATCACTTAGCTTTTGGCCAGATAAATGCCCCCTGAAGAGTGGAAAACCAGAGGAGCAAAATAATTGCAGATAGTTCTGTTTCTGTGTGTTAATTTTCAAAGGTTAATGAAATTAAAAACACAATAATAAGTGCTTTCAATACATTTTTGTTTGTGTTGACAAGTCCTTGTCAGTAGCTAATGTGAAAGAGACATTACTGTACAGTGTTGTTACAATGTTATAACCTACTAAACAGAGATTTTCAAAGGGATCTCCAAGTAAGTTATGACCCTTACAACTGGAATTTGAACAGAGGATTGCTGACAACATGCCAAGGAGACTTCAGAAATAACACAACCATCACATGTGATAATCTATGTGGAACAAAAGAGGTAGTGCAGCACTTGTAAAAAACATTTAGTTTAAAGCCATTTATACCATCTAAAGACTTGGTGTATGGAATAAAAATCCTAAGGAGACTTATAATTCTTTTTGCTTATTTAAAAAGAATTGAAGAATATTCAGGAGATAATAAGATTATCTGGGAGGACTATAGGACGAATACTTGATGGGCTACTGCTGTAGTAACTCTTGGGCAGAGACCTTGGTACATGAAGCCAGAAGGGCCACAGATGCTCATAGATCCAGCTGTAAGGATCTGTATGGATTCTAGATGTAAGTAAAATTGTAAAAGTTTCGACCTTAGTAAGATAAAGCAAAGTAACTTTAAAAATTGATTAAGCTCTTGACATACATTATGAAAAAATGAAGACGGAATATGTGTTTGAATTGCCACGTAAGTAAATAAATTATGAAATTGAAAATCTTCTGAAATCTCATGTAGTGCTTGGTGAACTTTGAATCTGTGTTAAGATCTGTTAAAATTCTTAGTAAGTGAGGAGAGAAATTATGGGTGGATGGACATCAGAAAGTTGGCAAACCTTTTTTCAGTTTGCATTCCAAGAACAGTAGAGGGACACCCTGCATTTGCGTCAAGCAGGCATAATCAATTCTACTTAGTTTAACACAGTCCAAATCTACTGCGAAAGCCACTTCTAGTTGCTTTTTTTTTGAAGGATGACCAAGAATGAATGTTTCAATATAACCAGTTAAAACCATGCACATAATATGCTAATTTTGAAAGGAGGAAAGAAAATTGTTGGAAAAAAACAAGCAAACTATTGGTTGAAGATATCTTTGTAGAAAACAAGCAAAATCTGAAGGCATGTAAATCTCTTTTTGCATTAGACATCATGTGATAAATCATGCTGCTGTAATTGGGTAAAAGGCTTAGGAGGGGTCAGCTTCTTACCAGTTAACTAGGATTTGGGTACTTCTGATTGCCATCTACTTTTCCTGTTTGGTAGGAACTAAGTTTGGGGAAAACAGGAAAACACATCCTGCTCTATCTTTATAAGCTTTGCTTTTCTGAAGTCCTCGGCAGGGGATGGATGTGTACTGGAATAGGATAAGGTAGGGACAAGAGTGGATTGAGAATCAGTAATAACAACATCCTAATTCTTTTAAACTTTCAAGGAAATTCACTTGTTTATTCTGTATATGGGGTAAGCTCCTATGCTTATAAAAAGGTACTAGAGAAATTTTTTTTGAATTCAAATTCTTTTTGAATATGGTTTTCAGAATGTAGATTATCCTGGCAATTTTGCGTACAAGCGTGACACTTTTTTAAAAGTGCTGATATCAGCAAAATTCAAAATTGCTCTATACGATTCTTTTGGTTTGGTTCAGGCTTGTAGGTTGCATTGCAGGCTGTTCTTGGGATTAAGCTTTACATGCAAGTGTTCTGGCATCAGAGGTGATGTAGATTTGTTAAATGTAAACTGAAAAGTGGTAGACTCAACAGCATAGGCAGTGTTGAAGCACACAGTGATTAATTTTCTTTTCTAAAACAGGGTTCCCATTTTAAAGGTTTGGACAATGCTGAATTAAAGAATTCAACCACGTGATTTGCTGAGAGGGGCCAACCTTCCTTTGAGGTGTTAGCTGAATCAAGATTATCTGGTAGGTCTTAGACAACATTTGGTTTCGGCTGAAGGACAGACAACAAGACACATTACATACATGTCAGACTCTAAGCTGTTAACCCCAGGCTGTGTTTCAAAGCCCAGCCCCGTCAGTCACTAGGCATTTGGTCACCGGAGTTAGGCATTTCACACAACCATTTAGGCTGTATCAACTGCACTTCCATAAAGCCTGCAGCTCATTCTCTACAGCATGCAGTCTCACTCTCATTTGGGTACCATCATGCACTGGGTTCATGACTTGCTGCCCAGCTGCTTTTTAGTGTTCAAGAGCAGAAGAGTAGCTGTGGAACTAGCCACAGCGGGGATGTGCGTGGGGTGGAATGATGGTGTGAAAAGCTTTCTAGAAAGTTTTCTATAACTGAAATCCCACAAGGCAACTTCTCCCCTTTGTGTCCCCCTGAACCCTTGCATACTTCTCAGGAGTTTCCTGCATTGGCCATCAGAAAGCCAAAAGAGTTGCAGTCTCGGATTACAGGAGAAAAACAATTGCTGTACTTTTTAAGTGTTGATACGCGTGGTTTTTCCTGATGTGAGATACTAACTTCATCTGGGAATTGCTGAGGTCTGTGAAAGCAAAAAGTAACATAAGATCCTTTTATGCTGTATGAGAGGACAATTGCTGAGACAATAATTTTGGGATAGCTACTTAGGATAAAAAGCCAAGAACTTTTACACTCAGTTCAATGTGGTTTATGTTAATACACAACCACTATAAAACAAAGCATTTTAATAAGTTACATTTTTTAATTTTGGACTTTGCTCTTAAAGTTTATATTGTTACTATAAACCCTAATAAAAATGGTGCTTTATATGGTATTGTTGGATTTCATTTAGCAAAGCTATTTTACTAACATCAAACTGAATTATGGGTATTTTTTATTTTTCTATTTCAAATCATAATGGTCTGAGACTTGAAATTTGGGATTGTCATAATATGCTTTTAAGGTGCAGAAGCAGGCATGCGTTTTTTTAAGATCCCTTCAGCAAGACTAGTTATTTTTAATGTAGCAATACACCATTTTGTTTGTTTTCTAATTCTGGTATTTACAAGCTATAACTGAAACAAACCTCAATACCTCAATACAATAATCTGTGTAGATTTGAGAAACTTTGCAGGCTCTGTTCCATCCTCCTGTAAGAGGAATATCATGTTAGCAATGCAGAGCAAAGTAATCATATTTAACCGATTCTTTCGTAACACCTCCTACAATCAGTGGAAAGACTCCTGCTGATTTTCATAGACTTGTAGTCCGAAGTTCCTGGGAAGTTACGGTCCTTGATATTTCTTTGCAGGTTTTGTTTGGGGTGAAAAATATGGAAGAGTGGAACTATCTATTACTTGATCTGCCCCTTTGCGCATACTTGGGACATTACTAAATGTATGTCCTCATTTCCATTTAGGTTAGGAAACAGCTGGCTCAACTTGACTTTACTGTCAGCGTCAAAAATCCACTGAAGCTCAAGACATGCAACTTTATAAGGTTGTTTACTTGGTTTTAGATTCTTCCGGTTTATTATTTTTTTGAGTGGCTCTCCAGGTTCATATTCCAGCCTAGCTGCATATTTAACATTCAGATCCTACTGTTTGTGCTCAGGAGAAAACATATCTTTAAACTATTGCATCTGGATGAAGCAGAGGTTTCAGAACCACTGATTTTCTCCTGCCTTTTATTGGTGCTTCAGTATCAGAGTGCTGCTGAGTAATGTAGGACTCTGGGTTTTACTCTCTCCCTTTACAGAAAAGGACTGCCAGTGAACTCATGCAAATTGGACTGGGAAAATAATTTAAGGAAAAAAAAAATAAAAGGTTTATATCTGATTCATTTCCTTCCTATGCAGTTGTGAGCAGCCATACCACCAGACATGATTTAAGAGGCCTCTAAAGTCTGTTGTAGCACATATCTTGCAGACTTCAGAAGTAGAAAAGAAAGTCCTACCTTTCATTTCAGAGAAGTTCATTTTGGTTCATGCTGAACTGAATTCGGATGAACTGAAGCATGCCTTTGAAAGCAACATAGTCCCTTGTATGCTGTATGGCAAATAGCCACAAAAATTATTGCTATTCCAGGAAACAAAAACTGCCCTTCCACTGGTTTTTCAGAACAATGACCAGACACACAAAAAAATGGTAGCAGTTAGAGTAGCTGCTGGGTTATAGGATGGGTGGGGTTTGAAAGAAGGTCCCTTTGCCAAGATTCAAGAGAAATTTCCCTTAATTCTGATGGCTTTCAGCTTACAGCTGGAAATACTCTGTTTCTGCAGAGAATGCAAAAGAAAGTGATGGAAGAAGTAAACTGGGTTTGAGGAGGTCTGAATTTTTCCTTTGTATGAGTTCACAGGAAGAAGTAGATCTGGCCTGGGGCTCAGTTATCTGTGCACTGCAATGTTTTGTCAGTTTCTGTGAATTCATTTGGTTTGTTTTTGTACAGTAGTTCACAGAGAAAGAAAACACCACTCTACACTAATTGCACTTCCTCTGACACCAGCAATTAGAAAAAAATTTCCAACATTTCCCTGAAATCAGATCAGGTCTTGCCTGAATGAAATAAAAGTAGTGGATTTTTATATATATATATCTTTTTGTTCTATCTTTTACTTTAGCTATATCACTGTTAGATTCAGAGGAACTATTTCTTATTTATTCCAAGGACTATTTACAACTTTTTGCCTAAGGAATTACAGTGTGACAAAGCCGTATCTTCCATCACACAGCGTAAATGTGAACAGGAATCAGTCCCACAGCTGATGTACTAGCAAAATAAAAAATCACATCAGAATCAGAATCACATCACATCAGTTTCTGTACATAATACTAAAATGTGCATTTTATATCAAAAGCATTGTATAGTCTCTGAAGACTTCACAGTTTCAGACAACATAATAGTATACAAGACATCAGCTTAAAAACAATTGTTTGATTTCCTTGCAAAATCTCCCAGTATTGTATCAATTAAATTGCCTTCCTTTTAATTATCTCAACAATTTGCTTATCGATTTTCTGATTCTTTTATTTCCATTGGCTTTAATTTAAGTGAAAAGATTAGCTGAAAATAATTGTCCCTTATTAAAAATATATTCATTCAAGAAAAAAACTTAAACAGAAGAACAGCTTCAGTGAGACCTAAATTCTTAACAGTTACACTTAAAAATAAACGTAGACTTGTGTTGTTTTTTTTTTTGTTGTTGTTGTTGTTTTTTTCAGAGCAGGTATGGACACAAGTACATATTAAAGTACCTTCCCAGATCATTTTCTTAAATATGTGCATAAATCCTGTTTATCTCACTGACATGAAAGCATATAGCTTTATGTGTATGCTTAAGCAACTTATCAGGATACTTCTCTGAATTAGGGCTGAAGTAGGCAAAAGAATGTTTTGACTTCATCAGCAAAAAAAAAGTCAGTGAAATAAAAAGGAGTTCTACAGCAGTTTTATCTTAGCTGATAATGTAGCCTACTGTGTGTTAAAAAAGAGAGAGTTATAAAAAGTAACACTGGAGGGTGAATATCTTTAGTAAAAACTTAGGCCTAGGGCACATTTTATTTTACAGAGAGATGCATAGGAAGGGGTCAGGAACTGCCAGGATGAACATCCTATATAACTATATCCCCCTCCCATTCTGTAGATACAGAGAAAGAAATCCTTTTTGTTTAAAAGTCTATGTGTTTTTTAATCTTCAATAAATGACATAGAGGTGGATAGATTCTTACTGACTTCGGTTATTACTGGGTCAATATCATGAGTCAGTAGTATAATTCTCATCATTTTTATATCTAGGAGTATCCTTATGGGACTGCTACTAGTCTTGGGGTATTTATGTCAACAGAATAGAATTTTCCTAAGAAAATAATATTGCAAAGATCAGTCACCAAGATTTGCAGAGTTCTTGTTTTCTTGAAACACTGCTGTTAAAAATATTACAAATGTGCATATTTGTGTGTGTGTATGTGTGTATCATGTACATATAGCCTTTCAGGTTCCTTTTTTGAGTCAGAGTTTCTAAACATCTTGGATGGATATAGGACACCTCAAGGAATAGCAGGATTCCATGTTTCAAGTTTTGTTCAAATGATGCTCACAGGAAACATGAATTAAAATACACTTCTTAAATGTTCATAAACCTAGTCTCTTATAATGACTTTTCTCAAAGTTCTGATGATACCTGTTCTGTACAAGTTTCTACTGCAAAGGAGTAGGATAAGAACAATAGCTTGAGAATGAAACAGTCACATTCAGAAAAATAACAGAATGGCACCTTTGTCTAATAAAATTGTGCCCTGTAAATATTCAGAGAGCAAAATCTTGATTCAGCAGCACGTATCTTGGAGAAAGACTTTTATGGTTTGATATGCCAAAACCCAAGAGTTTAAGAGGTTAGAATAATAACAAATAGTATTTGGTACTACTGGGAATACTTTTATGTGTGTAAACAATGCAGTTCTCCAGCCTGCAGTTGGGACCAATCTGTACAACACAGAGAAATTTCTGCGTAGATGAATCTGATAGTTACAAAGGCAGAATCCCAAACTCAGGACTCAGTAACTGACTCTATTCTGCCAGTTCCAGAGGCAGATCCTTGTGAGTTTTCCACTCATGTTCCACCATCCACTATAGAAAACCTTGTACCGTAGAAATACTAATATATGTGTTGATATGTTTTAAAACACTTCTGTTCATCTGTAGATCCCCCTGACAACTATAAAGTGAGTGTAGCATAGGCGTTCCAGGTAACATGTCATATCCATACTGCTCTCCTTGAACAAGGATCATGGCTTTAAAACGGTGTGTTTCTGTTCCATGTTATACAGTCTGACTGGAAATTTCCTTTCTAAGTAAACACTCCAGAGCACATTTTATTACACTCCTTTTAAAACTTTTCAAATTTAAATGACAACAAAAAGAAAACATTTATTGCTCTAATACATAATAGCAAGTTAATATTTTTTATAAAGTATTTTAAAAACCCCAACAACTAAAATACTGTTTGATGATTACAGAGACTTAGTATGTGATTATACAGTGTTTTAATCTATGTTCATTGTATACACAAAATAAAGTTCAGGAAACAGTAAGCAGCAAAATCTGCTATTTATATGTGTATTAGCTACAATTAACAGCCTGATCCAGAAGATGCTGAGCACACTCAACACATTGACTCCAGCAAGTGTTAGAAGATGGTCAGCAGCTACAAGGATGGGGCCCAAAGGATGCACTGGAAGGAGTATGTGATAGCAGTGACAGCATTTTTATGGATAATTTTCTTATGGAATCACTAAGAAAATATATTTTTAATAGTCATTGGTAAGCACCAGCTCACAACACGGCATGTGGCTGCATCACTTGCACAATATGTTTCCTGGCACACTGCATATACAATACATCTAGAATTCTCAGCACAGATAGAACTGAGAGGGTTGTTACGTAGCACTTACAAATCACCACAAGGAAAATGTATTTTAGTAGCATTTTAAACAGTAAAGTTGCAATATTATTTTAGTGACTATGTTCCCTATCCAAAGGAAAAGTAAAAAGTACTCAGTGACATACTTCCTGAAATTTTAATACTGGCTTTCAGGTGTTAACAATCTAAAGTGCTTTCATGTTTCATACATTTTTTTAAAATCTTCAATTTATACAAAAAAAAAAAGAATATTTATAAATTTATTCTATACACTTGTGAATGTCGTAGACAATTTAGTCTATTCCTGTTTCCTCACCCAAAAAATTGGCATTGCCATCTCCCAAATCTCTCTTTTGAAACCAAGTCAGTGAGCTTGTTCCTTGAATATAAGCATCCAGAAAATAGCAAATTCCAGGGATATCACTGGGAAAATTTGGAGGAAGTTCTTCTCTTGAGCGAGGTGTGAACACAAAACCTGGATATTCCTTTAACAACCTATAACAAAAATGAATCATCTTGGTTAAAAATGAATTAGTCACTAATTGTTACTACATGCATAGACATTCAATAATTCTTTGTGTATTCTTTATAAAGCAGGGCAGAATTTAATTTTATATTTAAATGTTATTTACTGAAAATATTAAAAAAACTGTTTGGTAATGTTGATAACCCGTTAATTCATGCACCAGTGCAAACAGGAACATTGCCTCTCTTTCTTTTTATTTTTTTTTTTGTTTGTCCTGTCAGTGCTTTGAATGTAGGTGATATATTTGTTGTATTTGCAAAAATGGTCTGGTACTGAGAGCTAGGTCAGCTTAGCATGAGACTGGTAGCATAATTAGTGTTACAGCTAATGAAATACTGAAAAGCTTATTAACTAAACTATTCAGATCCTCTTACTATTTCTAAGAATTTTGCTTTTTCACACATAGGTCCACTAAACCTAGTGGTCTTTTATATCTGAAATACAGATCACTACTCTTTAGAGATAAATATTGTAAACTGGTTCCTAATGTTCCAGACAAATACTTTTACATATAGGAGCTGTGCAAGGTGCCATAATGTTATCAATATGTGTTTATAATTCATGTACAAATCAGAAAGTAAAAACACTGAACACAAAGTATGTTAACACATCATTCATGCAGGGGAAAAAAAACATACCATGAGAATAATAACAATAGTTTATCCTTTAACTAAATTGCCTGTTTTCTAGGCATCCAAACAATTAATTATTTTTTTCAACAGTGTACTCATTTCAGATATTCTCTTGAAATGAATACACAGCCATGCAGAGTACGCCTCAGAATATAAACAAATCTTGTGTGGAAAAACTGTCTAATGATTTAAGAGAAGGCTATAGCCAGCATGATTCAAAATGTTATGCCATATGCACATGGAAGAAATCACTGTTGGCCACCACTGTTCTTCTAACATACGCTATAGCTCTTTAGGGTATGTGATCCAAAAGCAGGTTACATGCTGTGTACTCTGATACCTCTAACACATGTATCAAAATCACCTGTACAAGATAATCTATAGTTTGGCACCCTGTAAGTCACATAGCATGTGCTGCAGGGGATGTCAGAGGATCACATGCCAAATTCTCTAACACTGGCCACAGGACCTTGCCACAAGATCAGATGTGCAGCAGTGGGTACAAGCTGAGTAGGAATAGCTGACTGTCCAGGCTGCAGTGAAGGCAGTAGTGCTTCCTTAAAAGGAAAAAAAGATTTTATATCCATATTTCTGGTTATTTTACCCATCCAGCAATATTGCTTCCTATTACTGAATTCACTCTGTGTAGTTCACTTTTTAAAATTTTTGGCCACTCTGGAAGAAACAATAATGTGTATCAGTTTAAGTGGCATAACATTCAGACCTGGACCTGGAGTGAGTAACGGTCTGAACTGTTACTACCACCAAATTCAAACTTATAAAACACTACTACTTGGCCACAAACATATTTGCAAGGTAATTTTAAAATAAAATTAGACAGATAATACAAAGAGTATTACAAACAGTAATACAAAGAGAGGTTGGGAGTATGAAGGGTACAAAGGAAAGATGATGTATTTTCCATGGGAGAGCTTGCTAACTGCATGACAACAAATACCCTAAAAATGTCTGATTTGAATGGATAATAAATAGTACAGACTAGATTACATACTAAGGTTCAAACTTAGCTGGGATCAAGACAGGTATAAACTAAACACTGGCTTGGTTGATTCATTGCAATCTATTCATTCAACTACCCTAATCAAAAGAGAATGGAGATGCATAAGGTGATGCTTAACAATTGTTCAGTTAAGTGATTATTTTCAAGGGCACCTGCATAAACTTGGCATCCAGTTTACACTGAAAGATACATAGCTCAAAGAGGAGACAACTATTTGAGAGAAGTAAAAATTCAAGAGATTTTTCTTTAGCTTCAGGGCAAGAAGCAAAATTGGCCCTGATCCTCCATTTATTTTAAACATAACATCTGAAAAATAAATATCAGCTGTTCTGTTTCACCCTTTTTCTTGCTGCTGGTTGCATTCTGAATAAAAATAACCATGGTGCGATCATGAGCAGTCAGATAAAAAGAAAAAAAAAAAAAAGAAAATACACAGCAGCACTTCAGAGGGAAAAAAAAAGATCAGCAAGATAATGAATAAATTTCACATTAACTACTTCAGGTGGACATTTTACAGATGTACATTGTAAGGCACTGTACCTGTAAGTTGTTGGGCTGACATTTATTTTTCTAGGTACACTGCAAGATTCAAATTTGTTGGCAAGAGTTACATTATTTCCAAAGAGACAATAACGAGGCATTTTAACCCCCACAACTCCAGCAAAGACAGATCCAGAATGAAGGCCGATACGCATCTTCAAATAAAAAGATAGAAAACAGCATTAAATAAAATTAATGAAATGGTTTAAGTCAGTTTTATACATTTTTCCTTTAAAATAAATAAATAAATAAATAGATTATGAGCTGGTAATACAAATTCAGTTGGTAAAGCCTCCTTAAGATGTCTGTATTCTGTTCATTACTGCCTGTGCTAGCCCAAGTTTACCTCGATGTATAAACATCATCAGGAGACGCTAAGACACTTGAATATTTTCCTGGGAGGAACTGCATGGCACAGTGTTAGACTGGTGACAGTTACTGAATCACACTTACTTTTCTGTTATGGTCGGAAGATAAGACTTAGGGAACAGTGAAGAAAATATGTATATGTTGTAGTTTCAGTTGAATTGTATTTACAATGTACCACTTAGAGTAAATCCCAATCTCAGAGTACATAATTTGGCTAATTAATGAAATTATACAGCAGTTGAAACATTTTGATACCTCTTCTTTACAACTTGTACTCAGATTTTTGAGTTTTGCTTAGCTGGTACTGATTTCTAAGTTCCTTTTTTTTTTTTTTTAAGTGTACTTTATGCTCATTATACATATGTAGACATGTTTTCTTCAGCATAGCACTCTAATACAACAATGGCTGATGTTGGGAAACTTGCATATCTACTATGTATGTGTGCTATTCTTTATATACCCACCGAATACCATATCATTTATGAAGAAGTTACAATTTCTAGTTTTGAGTGAGAAAGCAAAAAAGCCGGCAACAAAAGCAAAATCCACCCACACAGCAAAGATGGCTCATATACGTACATTGACACAGAAGTCTGATTTAAAATAAGCAGTTTGCAGTCACGCCTTTTCTTTGACAATTCATATAGAAAATGACAGTATACCATGACATACTTGTTACTTTGCAAAACAGTCATGAAGCATTTCATTAAAATAGATGCATGCTTTCATTAGAAATAGAAAGATTGTTTTCTTCTAAGAAGCTTCTCGAAGTTGTTTATACATTTTTTTCTCTCTATTTTAAAATTACTTTTTGAATGTAACAACATTGCTCATTCAAAACTATAGAAGTAGCAATTGTGTGGAAATTATAAACATGTTATAATATTGACAAGATGTTTCTATATTTTTAACCCTAGTTTAATCTGATATTGTGAAATACAAAAAGAATGGTATTTATAACACTGCTGTTGTATAAATGTATGATAAATGTGGAACATGTTATCCTCTTAATAATCACTTTCTTGCTTTTGGAATACAAACATTCCCTAATCCATAATCAAAGAAGTTTGAAGTTTTCTAAAGGAATAAATGAACAGACAAATGTTAAAAATGAGCAAATGAAAGACATAATGAATTGAGACACCAGTATTAAAAATAATAGACCGCATTCCAGAACATTTGAACTTAATGGAAGGCCCACATCATTTGTCATGCGCACTGATCTTTCTCTTTTTTTTTTTTTTTTTTTTTTCCCAGTGAGAGGTGAACCTATGTGGAAAGTTCAGTACATGCCTATGTCCTCATTGAAAGGAGGCCATAAATGTAACTACCACTGAATCAGGCAGTTGTCTTGCCATTCTTATGGTATTGGTTCAATATCTGACTGTAAAACACAAACAGCAACAGAATCCATTAAAGATATGTGGATTGCTGCATTTAGAACATGTATTTGATTATTCATGTTTATACCTGTTGCCTCAAAAGACTGATGTTCTCATTGGTTCTAATTCTGAGGGATTAGTCTCCTAATTAGAAAATGATAGCAGAATATTTCACACCACTTACAAATCTATTGCTACTGAGACAAAACCAGCAGCTTATCAGTGTGCACCTATTGATTTCACTGCATTTAAGCTTTTGGGGTTAATTTTCAGATTTCCATTTCATCTTTAACTCTCCACAAAACTCTCATTCATAGAACTAAAACAATCAGTTTCTCCAGCCATACACCCTTGATCCCACACCTTGTTTGAGTTAATGTGAAATTGCCTTGACACAAAAACCCTGAAACCAACTAGACAACCAAAAATTTCCATTTTTACCATATAAAATACAATAAAATATATGACCTTGATAGGCTCTCCATGGGGAGACACCACCTCATCTGACAGCTCCATCATCTTCAGGGCCATCAATGCTATTTGAACAGCATGGGTTTCACTTTCTTTGTGTAAACCTCCAGCAACACAGTAGGCATCTCCAATAGTCTCAACCTGAAACAGGTATATTTGTTCCTTAGTGTTATACTGCTTGACATATAAAAGAATAGCCTGTGGTTTCAGCAGGAATTTTACCTAACAGTTTGACTGAGATTTATTTGTCCTGCTAAATGGTCCTGGGCAAATCCTGCAGTGTCATTCAAAAGGAAAAAAATATACAACTTGTATTTATTGCTAGGCACAATGCTAGAATACCTTTCCTTACTCACCTGTTGTCAGGCACTTGTAGCTACATTAAACACCTATTTACCCCAGATTCACAGCACTGTAGCTGAAATTAATTTTTAAAATGACCTCTTAGGTTTTGATGGGTTTCTCACTTGGCTGCATGCATGGCTGATGCTGTTGATATACTTTTCATTGTTTTGTGATTGATTTTAAATCTTTCATAAAATGAAGGTGTAGGACAAAATATTTTTTGGACTTCTATTATCCTCCGTCCCATTTACTCATAATTTCCTTTCCTGCCACAGAACCCCACAGAAGAACAATAAATTGTGTACCTTATAGACATCTAGCTCTCCACATTGGTAATCAAAGCGAGTATAAAGCTCATTAAGCATGGTGATAACCTGCATAGGTGAGCACTGAGAACAGATGGCAGTGAATCCAACAATGTCAGAGAAAAGCATTGTGACATTATTAAATTTCTTGGCTTGCACAACTTGTCCCTGCCACAGCTGCTGAGCAACCTCTCCAGGAAAAATAGAAAACAGAAGATCTACGGTCTTCTTCTTTTCCTCTTCAAGTGCTTGATGGGCCTGCTCAAGGGTTGCTTTTAGCTTTCCTAACCTCTTTTTCAGTCCATCCTGAGCTCTGGCTTGTTCTCCAATCAAAACAACATCTCTCAGTGCATTGTGAATAGGAATATCTGAGAGGTATAATCCACGTCCTGTAAAATCTTCTAGCCTATCCACACATGGGGATCCCAAGAATAGGATGGCACTGGATTCAAGAATATAGATCATTTGGCCTTTAAGATCCATTACCTGAAACAGTTAAAGAAACAAGGATTCATGCACAACTTGCATGGCAAGTGCTTAGAAACAAGACATACATTTTGCTGAACCGCAGGCGAATCAGAGTGGCCCATAGTCCTCACGTTTTCATTCAGTTGCTAAAGAGAAAACATGGAATAAAAAATCATAGAGCTAAATCATAAGTTCAGCTTATTTTACTTGAGCCTTCTGGTGCAAAAGTTAAACCACAGCTTAAGGCCAAACCCCTAATTATGTTTGGGTATTAGTAAGTATCAATTTTATCTTAGGGAGAAAAGAAAATCAAAAGAAGAACTTCGTGCATTTTTATCTACTGGTTAAGATGTTATTGATTACAGTGGTCAATTAATTTCTGCTAACAACTGGTTAGCAAAACCATGTTTGGCTCATGCACTTCTTTCTCTGTAAGATATAGTGAAAACAACTGTTTCAGTTTTATTAGAGGATGTTCAGCACTCACTGCAATTTAAATGCAAAAATGCCAGAAATATCCCACTTTAATGACCTGAAAAAGCACAGTATTTTGTGTGAAGTGCTGTTTTTATGTCTCTTCCATATTCAGTTGTGTAATGTGCAAGGTGCTGCAGAGCTCTCCCTAACATTGCTTTGAATCACCATTTTTTTGGAAAAAAAAAAAAAAGGATATTTCATGGTAGTGATTGCATCAGTTCAGATATCTGAATATCAAAGATACAAAATCCTGAAGAAATCAAAGGCTCAATGAGCACAGGAAATGTCTATTCCTTTTCCCAAATCCTACAATTGTTGTTTCTAGGTGACTCAATTGCACTTAGGTTAAGCTTCCCCTGCCACTGTCTCTGTATTGGTGATGCTCTTATTCTCAGGAGCATGACATGCCGCTGACTTTATCTCAATTCACCGAGTTTATCTCCATATTTAAAATTACTCCTTTTTTAATAAAATCATGTCAACAGTCAGATTTTACTCTTGTAAAAAAAGTTCTAATGGAGAATTTTGACTGAATATTGGTTTCAGAATCTGAATTACATTACAGTGCCCTCACCATAGACCATTATTATTTATTTGTATTAGATGTTGAAAGGTAGACAATAAAAAATACAACATAATTTTGTTTGGTGGCTATTTTAACTGTCTTGCATCTCCCAAAAGAAGAAAACAAATTCCTCACTGAAGCCATAGTTTTAAAAAGTCTCTTACCATGGATGATTTCATATCAGTATTATCCCATCTTCTCACTCGTACAGTAAACTGCATATTTAGCATCGTCATTATTCCACTAAAAGTGCAGCTTATTTTAGGGGTAAGAATTTCAAAATACTCTTCAAAATTAGGCTTAGCTTGAAATTCTCTCCTGGTCAAAAGTCTTCTTATCCCATTTCCAACTTGTAGAACAGACATGTCCTTGTCAAACATAAAATGAAACGGAAAAATCTTACAGAACACAGAGGCAGGAATCACAAGTGAAGACTGTGGTTTACATGGAGATAAAGAAGGTTTTGCACTTTTGACTTGTATAGAGTAAAGCAAATAAGGCTGATTAACAAACTCAGTGCAGTCATTATGGAAACAAGGAGGCATGAGCATGACTTCCACCTCAGTTTCATACAAAATATGAGCTGCTGCTTTAATAATGCCAGATAAAATAAGACTTGTGACTTTCTTGGGAAAGAAGTAATACACATTTAAGAAGTCCTGATCTTTCTCCAGGCATAATATGGAGGCTTCTTCAAGTCTGTCCTTTTTTCCTGCTTCTTGGTTGTGGCCACTTTGCTTCAGCAGAGTAGTGAAACTGTTCAAGAAGTCCTTAAGGGTTCCTCCAATAACTCCTAGTATGTGTTCATCCTCTTCATAGCATATTTTGAATAGCTCTTCACCAAGAGATTCCCGTAGAGACTCCACAGGCACACCTGCATGGAATCACATTTTAGTCAGAACTGCACTCATCATGCTGAATCTCAGGCTAATCTCCACTTTTTTCATCCTAGATCAAATCAAATTAGCAATTTCCTTCCTTGACCCATCACAGACAACTGAGGACTTTCTCTCTTAGGTCGTGTTGTGACCAATTAAAGTTGTACTGCCTGGTGCCTGGAAAACATGGAGACAATAGGCTGTAGTTTGGAATGATCCAAGACTCAGTGCTGTGTGGTAGGGGGTGTAGACAGAATGAATGCACATTTTGGCACAGGACTTAACCCAGTTCCCTTAGCTTGATATAAAGAACTAAAATAATTTTATAAAACAAAATAAGAGTCAAAATAAAATCGTCTCTGTGCACGCATGCAGATATAAGTACTATGCTTGATCCAATAAATTAAATGACCTTAGGAATATTCCAGGGCACTGAGACCAACTGGCACAGAACAGCTCACATCTTTGTAGCAAATTCATTTTAATGGGATAGCTGCACGCAAACTGATTGTTGAGTATGTCCCAACTCCCCAACTGTTACTGGGAATCATTTGGAAAACTGTTATCTATCACAGGCCAACCGTGTGCCAGGACCAGCTTAACAGCTTAAGTGTACAGAAGACCAAGTTTCAGTTTCTGGAAATGTTAATTTACGACTATAGATGTGGCCAGAGAGTTCTCCTATTGCAAATTAAAGCAGTTCTCTTCCCACAGACTAGAATCCTCCAGAAGATGTAAAGGATCAAACATTTTTTCAGTATAACACTGTCATGTATTACTGAACATATCTTACAACTCCCTATATGTTGTTATCTTAGCAGTGTATGAATCTATGACATCTCAGACTTGAGAAACTCTTTAACTCAAATCTTGACTCTTTGAGCTGTTAGTTGCACAGATGCAGTTTAGTATCTGTAATGTCAGCATCACTGAAGCCATGATGACGAGGAAATTATTTCTTAGTAACAAGACTATTTTATATATTCATGCATTACTTTATAGTTACATCAGCTTTATGTAATCTATGTATGTGCAATATAGATGTGTTATTAAACAAGCTTACATTACCTGCTGCATCAGCATGATCACTGATTATTTTTTCAAAATCTTCTCTATCCCCAGTTTTTCTGTAAAGATCATAAAAATATAAATAAAACCCCTGAAAAATCAAGATAAACATGGTAAAAATAATAGGCAACAGAAGTTATATCTAGCCTGTCTTTAATCGGTAAAGACCAAGTTTTGCTGATCAAATAGGCAGTTTTTCTTTCATTCAAAATAGGGTTTTGGTGGGATCTTAGATTATCCTGTGCATTTGAGATAAATTAAAGTTTTAGTGGTCTGAGCTCAGATTGTGGATTGAGGCCAAATGCTGTAGGCTGTCATTGATTAAAATCTCTTACGTTGCAACAACCCTATTTTTAGTTTGGTTTATATTTTGTTACTTGAAGTTGTAACTATATTTCATATTCATGTATAATATAACTGGAATATACATTCAAGCATTTTACATTCCATTAAATAAAAAAGATGTGAGAAGGTATTTCTGTTTTTATAGAATAATTCATTACTTTAAAATTACTTATTCATAGGTAGTAATCCAGATTTCTGTGATACAGAATGGCAGCTCTCTGAGTTCTGTGAGGTCAAAAAATATCACCCTGAATGTCAGATGCAAAATGATGAGATGTAGCTTAGATGAACTTCTATATAAACAGTTAGCCATTGATAGAAATTTTCTGAATTTCCTTAATAGAAATATTTTAAATAAATATAAATGCAAAAGCAGCAATACAGATGTTTAGATTTGCTTTATCTTTGCCTTAGTACACCATTCAGAATAGAAAACTATTTTTTTGTTTCAAACTAATACTGCATGAAACAATACGTAATTAAAGTATTCATTTCAGTCCGCATTTGCAATACACATCTGTTCAGCTATCTAGACTATGATCATTCACAGTATCAAAAGCCAACTTTTTTTTGTGTAATACTAATCACTTGCATTTAAAATTCTTTCCCCAGCGTCATAGAAATATCAGTGTTTTATTTACTATTAGAAGGCCATACAATTGTTGTGAAATAAGGCAACCATATTCACCTGTCCATCTATGTCTGAGTAGTCTCCAAGTTCCTCCAAAACACCTGCTTATTTTAAGCAATATTTCCCCGCACAAATGGCTTATTTTGCCCATCAAGCCAACTTACATTGCGTGAAATGTCACACACCAATTTAACAAGGTAACAGAACACAGATTCCAGAATTCCTGACTCCCAGTCACCACCCTAGTTGTTAAGAACTCTCAGCAAAACATTTCTGGTGCACAATGCAGTTGCAAACCCATTACACATACATACCTGGTTTCTTTTATTCTGTGTTTTGCTAGTGTTCTTTGAAGTGCAAGATTTAGCCTTTCAAACTGGGGAAGAAAAAAATCTACATTGACTAAAATATCAGTGCTGAAAATTTAATCAGAATAATAACATTTTTATAAGGAGAATTACTTTGCTGTCCTTGGGACTAACGTCTTTTTTCAAGGTGGTATCATTAGAAAGAACATGCTATTTCTGTGTTTGGGGTTTAGTTTATGTTGATGTCTTCAGCTCAGTACCACTGTAATTAAGCCCCCTTAGCTGATGTGTACCTGTAGTTAGGCATTTAAAATAGCGATGTACTTTACCTCCAAGTTGTCAGAGGATAATAAAGACAGTGCTACTGAGAAATAACTAACCCAACTTTCTATCATAACCCACCACCCCCAAAAGAGAATTACCCCTCAATTCAGAACTACTTTGGTAAATATAAAATTTATTCTCCTGACAAAAGAAGAACAAAAACAAAACAAAACACTACCACATTCTGCATTATATCCCCAGCAAAAGATATTAAAAAGTGGTTCTTCTAAATATTAACTTTTCTTGGGCTAGTAGATTTTTTTTCAGGGCAATTTTCAAAAGTGTCAACATTGAAATTGCTAAAGGTAACAGTTTCAAAAGCAGACATTAAAGATCAATATAACATTCTGTGTTTCAGATTACCTCCTTTTCTGTTTTCAAGACTATAACATTTCAAGATGATGTTATATGATATATATTTGTAGAAAAAGAAGGATTTCTGCTAGGTATTCTGCAAGCCCAAGTATCCTCCAGATGAAAATCTATTCACTGTAGATAACCTTTGTAAAAATTTTTCATAATAAAGAACCTTTAGAGTACCATGAAGATTTACCTCATTTTCCATCAATCCTCTCCTTCCGTATCCTTTCTGTAGTTTCTAATTGGAGCAGATACAATACTTCCCAAATGTGTATTACAACTGCTTTGTGACCTGAAGAGCTATCTTCTATATGTAGTCTCCAATCATTTGAAACCCAAACTTCAACAGAGACAGGGTCATAGAATAGTACTGCACTGCCGTGTTAGAATTTTTATGTTATGCTTGATTTGGTCTGGCTTTTCTTTGGTTTTCATTCCCTGGGGAAATTAGTTTTTCCACTGTATCTTTTACGTTGTTTGTTTGTTTGTTTGTTTTTTAAAAGGAAAGTTTTCGCTCCAGAATAAAATATCCCATGAAAGAGTGGCAGTATCTTCTGGAGACTGTTTCCAAGCAAAAATCTAAATTGAACTTTGCCAGCCTTTTGTCATAGCTGAGGAACTAGCCTATCATATTTATGTAATAGGCAGGTGCATACACATATACCACTCTTTAAAGAAAAAAAAAATATTTCATTAAAAATCCCATCAACAACTATATACTAAAAATAAAATTAGATGAAATAGAAGACTACAGCCAATCTGACTTAAAACAGCAATCATGACACTATATGAAGGGTACTTTGTCAGTTCATTTTTGCCTTGGAAGTCCTTTCCTCTACACATTTAAAGTAAAGATCAGTTTAAAGGGATGAATTTCTTCTATGTAACTGCAGCAGAAGTAAAAAGTCATCTATAAAAAATTGATAATGTAGAGTTTTAGCAAAAGAATAAGAGATGGATAAGTTGCAAAAATAGATGTGCAAATAGATTCAAAAAACTCCAGCACATTTATTAAGGTACACTGATTGTCCCTAACTGGATTGTAATTAATGAGCATCCAGAGAAGGCCATTCACTGTATAGTCCCAATATATATCAGTCAGTTCACTCACGCCTTCCTCCGAATTTGAGGCAAGCCCAAGTATGGAATGTTACGCAGCTGCACTTTAAAGTTGTGATTCTTCATACAGAAAAAAGCCCTAGTATTCATCTTCACTCAAGCAAACTGCTGTGAATGTATTGTGCCTGTTTTCAGTAGAGTTGAGAAGAGATGTAAGAATCCCTCTGTGGAACTGCTGCAGGATTTTCTTCATTTTAACTAATAGATATTAATTAGTTCAGTGTTTCAACATGATTATTGCATTTCCCAGTTGCACAACTATTCTGTTCAGTCTCTCCAGGGCAGGGAGTAAGACATGGTTTCTGCTGTGGGGACACTGGAACTAGGTGTCAAGTTCTGTAGTCTTCACACATTTAAATCAGTCAGCTATGGTACAGCTCACTTAAGACGAGTTCTGTTTGCTTTGTTTGAATTATTTGCTTGAATACATGCTTTAGGATTTTCCTTTGCATGAAACACAGACAGTAGTATTTTTAAAAATAATATAGCAGAGGTCAGTATCATAGCAGATGAAAACAGTGATTTTTTTTTTTTTTGTGATAATGAATAATGTACTTAGTATAGATTCAATTAGGTGAATTGACAAGGTAACCATGTAATTCCTATAATTCATATAATTCATGTAATTAGGTGACATGGCAGAGTTTCTCCAACTGTATCGCTAAGTAAAATAAAATGCTATGGAAATGCATGTATTTAAGAAGAAACGATCAGTGGAAGGTTGCAAATGCAAGGCTAAAAATACAGGGAAATACAATGGAAGAGATGTTGTAAGAGTGGACAAAACTCATTGTGGCAAAATTGTATACAAAAGGAGTGGAAAAGGATGAAATGAGGGTTTAAGCTATGCTGAGCTAAATAAGAATACAAACTCTGAAGTCAAAACAGCTTTCAAAAGGCTTACATCAAATGTATTTTTAATATGTATAATGAAATGCTAGTATTAATACACATTATATGTTTACCTCAGGAAAGATTAGTTTGCAGATGCTTTCAGTTAATGTGTGCAGGTACACTCTACTTCTGCTCGTTTTCCTCTGTGGAAGGTCTCCTTGAGCATCTTTTTCATGGACTTCTTTGCAGATGGGCAGAGCTGCTCTAGAGCTATTTTCTGTGCAGTCCTTCTCACGTTCATCAGTAATGTGAGTTTGAGTCAGTAAGGAGAAAGGACATTCCCCTGTGATCTTCAAGTCTTTCAGTTTTGTACAGAACATACTGTACAAAGTCTCCCTCTGGAGATTAAGAGTACTTGGCTTTGTGTTTAATAGTTCTCTTTTGTTTACTAACAAAAGAAGATGCCAGAATATTAGATGAGGCAACCACTGTGGAAGATTATTGGTAGTTAAAAATCATCACGGGAACAAATATGCACCCCTACAAAACAAGAAAAATAAAAGCACATAACAAAACATTATTTCATTTTCTCCTTTAAATTCCCATGATGTTCCATTTTTACCATTTGAAATAATGGCTTTTCTAGGGCCTTGCTCAGGAGAACACTTAAGCTTTGCTCACGTGACATTTTAAGCATGTAATCCCTACTGATTTGAATGCTTCAGGTAATGCTTCAAGTGGTGTGCATGGTTAAGTGCTTGGCTGAACTGAGGCTCTGGTGATTAAGGCAGAGGAAATGTTTTGTCTGATACATCTTTGGTCGTAGTGATGGATGAGGCTCCTGAAAGAGTAAAGAGCTGAATTTTAATGAGAAAACCCTCTTAGTTCTTCACAAGCAGCTATTAAAACTACCTGATGTGGCACAATGAAACTGATTTGTAATGGACACTTAAATCTCAATTTAATTGATGCTCAAGGTATCCTTTTTGTAACAGAGAACTGCGTGAATAAAGTTGACACTTTCACTGCTGGAAGTGAAGACCATCCAAGACCACGGATTAATGCCTCTTGTAAAAGCCACTGACTGGTGACAGCTGACATCATGGGAACTTGACCACATAACTGATGTAGTTGCTTGGAAAACACCAAGGGATTTTATGCTTTTACAGATGATGTCTTTCAAACAACACATTAAGAACAGAATTGAACATTTCATTTTAGTAATTGTTGCCTTTTTGTTACATATATTTCAGTAAGACTTAATCTGAAAAGGCTCTTCCCTTAAGGGCTACATTTTCTATTGACTGTATCTCATTGAATCAGATCCCCTCATCTTCACGTAATACTCTAACAAGGTAATCCTTGAGACCTTCTGGCAACTCTTGAAGCAGCTGAAGTGTTACATTTCTCTCTTTAGAGATGTAGTACAATAACACTTTCTTTCAGAGGCACTATGGCTTTAATCAGCCTGTGCACCACATTGCTTTTTCCTCCCTCTGAGACACCCAAAGGGCTTTTAGGGTCACATAGCAATTGCACCAGGGTTTAAAAATAACTAATTCTCTGATACAGGTTATCAACTGCTTCTTTTGAAACAGCTGTATGAATGGCACAGCAGGGGTATGCTGCAGAACCAGCACAAGTGGCACAGATAAGAGGAGAAACAGACAGAAGCCACTTTGGCTGGACCTCCTGCTGGAAAGAAAAAAAAAAAAAAAAAAAGAAAAAAAAGCATTGGCAGAAAAGGCCTTTTAAAGTATGCTTTAATACTGATGGTGTCAGGTCAGCTTCTAGGGGACATCTATCAAAATTATTAAACTATTAGTTTAAGAATCGGTAAACGCAATGCTAAGAACAAGAGGCTAAAGAATGTTTAAGTAAGATTCTGTATTTCTGATTTCAGTTTTTATACAGAAAATTATTTGTTTCTACTGCATGGGTATCAGTAATGCTTTATTTTTTATTGCTGCATACTCTTGTGTAGCAGATGAGACACTGAAAAATTCTAAGCAAGAATCACACTGTCTGTATGCATGTTTATGTATTAGTTTTCTTTATAAGTATTTACATATATATGTAAATATTTTTCTTCAGGAGCCATTATATAACCTCATTGCTTAAGTAAAAAAGGAAAGCAGAAAAAATGCATCTTTTTTTTGTACTTAATTGGACTGTGTACTGAATCCGTGTACTAAAACTGTTAAGAAAAATAGTAATGTAAGTATATATGTGAAGCATTGTCAAAGATAGATTTGTGGCTGTGATGGATCTTACATACATACTTACATGCTTTACTGAATTTGGGCCTTAAATGTCAAGATAAATCTTGAATTTACAAAATAACACTACTAAAACTTTTCTTAAATCAAGTGTAGTAAAATTTTGGAAGAAAACAATTTCTGAAATATATTTTTTTGTTGAAATATGTTTAAGTATAATGAAACACTAAAGCATCTCCCAGTTAATGTCATACTTCATTTATGTGTTGCTATTAAAAAAAAAAAAAGGTTCTCTGTCTGTGAAGAATGTAAGACTGAGTTAATTGTTAAATTAGATACCAACAAATCTTTAGCACATTTGCACTAAACTAGGAACAAAGGTAGTGACTGACCTTCAGCAATGATCAGTAGTTTTTAGTTGTGTCCAACCCTTCCCCTCCCCCAGATGGCAGAATTATTTCTTTGTTTCTAGAAGACAGTAATCTGGAATCACATGGGGGTTCACTTCCATTGTAGGATATTGTATTTTAATTAAGTTACATTCAATGCAGTACAAAAAATATCCGGGCAGGTAGAATCAGCTCAGTGAAGGAACTTATTGCCATTATTTTACACCTGGAAAACCTGGAGCGGCCAGAAGCTGCACGGTGGGAATCAGGTCCCACCCTGTCAGGTCAGAAGATGATCACAGGCCGGGACTTACTCAGGGGGCAAAGTGAGCACTGGCACGAAAATCCCTGAGTTGGCAGAGCTGCTGGGCATGCGTCTGCTGTATCCACAGCTTCTTTCTGGAACGCAGTCTACCGTCCTTGGTGCTGCAGGACACCCACACTCTTAGCCTCCTCTTCCCCGGTGGGCACTAGAATCTGTGCCCTTCCTCTGAACGTGAAGTTGTGCTCCTGCCAACTGCTGTTTATATCAAAACTGTCATGCATTTGCAAGAATGTAAAATGAGATCTGTGACGTTTCTAGTAATAACACTGTTGTACAAAAATAACATTTTTCATGTGCAGATCTTTAAATTCCAAATAATTATGACACAGTTCCTAAAGAATGCTTCTGCAGAAATACTTTGTAACTATCCTTATTTTCCTAGGAACAAAGGGGATGAACCTTTGATAGCATGTACCCCAGTTCAAACCAATATCAGCTTATTAGGCATAGCAAGTTTAAAGCAGTGATCATGTTAAGATTCTGTACCTGCAATGACAAGACCCCCTAAATCACATCTTTAAAGAAAGAGAGTGGAAACCTAATTACATCACAACTTCAGAGGATTCAAATACTGAAAATAAAAACCATACATATACTAAGTCTTTCTTAATTGAAACATCGAGTTTCCATTTGGTATCTTAAGTGTATCATGCACTTAATATAACTAAAATTCAGAAAAGGAGTCTGTTAAGTTCTAGGAAAACCTGCCTCACTCAAACAGTAATTGGACAGGGGGTTTAAGTGTCTGAAAGGAGAAGGGCAGTGAATCACCACTGTAGAGTTTACAGAAGGAATTCCAGCAGTATAATGGACTTTAAAAAGGTATGAGAAAGATGAGATGTGGCACTTATCACAGGTTAAATCAAACATTTGCAGATGTGTTTCAAGAATAATGAACTCCAGCCTTTCCATTGTTGATAATATTTAAGGACACTTTCTGACCATAACAAAAAAAAAAAAAAAAAAAAAAAAAAGGAAAAAAGAAGGTTGAGGAAACATGGAAAAAGTTTCTGGTTTTGATTTCTCTCCAAACATGCTTTGCGAGAGCTTATCCCAGGGGAGCTGCAGTGTTTAATGTGAATTCTCCATCTCTGCTGTATTAATTGCTGTCTTATTTACCTTTGGAAACAAACTGAAAATTAAAGTTAAATAATCTGTGGTGAGATTAAACTACAAGCAATGAATTTATTTGATGTCTGACTGAATAGAAGATGGCATTGTGCCACTCAGAAAAACTAAGATGACTTTACATAGTATAGTCATAGCAGTAGAATAATTTAACAGTGCTCAAAATGCTCTGTGCAAACATTTCATTGTATATTTACATCTGTACTTGTCTTACAGCCAAAATGCCTTCCTGTATGCTTGTTTGTACTAGCTGCTTCTGAATATTTTCCTCTGCTAAAACATTTCCTTGACAATAGCATGAAATAAAGTGCAATGAATCAATCATACAGTAAAACTCCCTAATATTAACATAGCCATTTATCAGAATTAAGCAATGCCACTTGCTAACAGTAGCTAAAGTTGTTTTATAATCTTGACTTGCAGACTTGGGTGAAAAATTAGAAGTAACATTACATACCTTTTTCTTCATGTAAACTGAGTCCTTTGCTTAGAGTAGGGCGGAATCTGTTATGTGCTATTGTGTTACTTTTTTTTTTTAGCAGATATACTTTAGGTGAACTGTTACATGTTAAGCAACAATTAAAAAAAAGAAAACTTCTAGTTTGCTTTGCATCAGTCAAAATATATTACTAACTGGATCTAACTTTCTGCAGCACAAGAGTGATTGCAGCGCTTGAAGGAGCTTAGTGTGGTCTGGAAGTTATTGCCTCAACAGAAGTAGTAGTTAACTTCTATCTTGCCTTTATGTAAAATCTAGACTTGAAATTCCTACTGAGCTCTAATTCCTGCGGGATTCAGAAATCACTGCCTTTTACACCTTGCCAGTAGGACTCTGCACAAAGCAAGGCAAGATCTGTTACTTTATGTACAGGCAAAACACAGTCAGCTCCTAGCAAGACAGGTTAGTAGTACCCATTACCCTATCAGAAATAGGTCATTGTTGATTCAGCTCTTGTCAGCAAATAAACTCAGGGGAAAAAAACTAAATGCTGTCATTTAGTCTTACAAATCTGAAGCGCAATATCTGCACTTTACTTTTTCTATCTAAAGTGGTGTGTAGCAGCGGAATCAAAGCCTTGGTGAATTGTCCATTTCCAGAGATTTCAAGGAGGCTTCTAAAATCCTCAGAGAAAATTGATCAAGTCTGCATCAAAATATAAGTTAATATTTTAAGAAGTCAAAGTAAGTATTTATTAATCTTGTTAAATCCTGTACAAGTAAATAAGCTAACTTACTCCGGCTGCTTCACTAAACTTGAACACATTCAGAGAGCACACCTTCAAATCATTAATTTGTTTCGATATTGTTGCTTTAGGGAGCATAATATGTAAGTAACCAGAGGAGACAGGCAAATCTGTTTTCGAATTTCTGAGCAGTAGTAAGTCATACCAAACAGAAAACTGCCAGTTGATGACTTAGGTAGAGGACATCTTGGAAGAGGTTTGTCCTCATAAAGAGGAGTGAGATGTTTTCCTGTATCTCCCCAGTAAGAGACTAACCCTTCCACTGAAATTTGAGGATGCCTCATTTACTCCTTTCCAGTAACTTGGTCCTTTAACAGGGTTTTGCTAACATTTGCTAACCCACCTGAGAACAACTGTGACATTACGCAAGAATAAATAAAAAAAGTATCATGCGTGCATATTAGGTGAAGTGCATAGCAGGGATAGGATTTCTAAATTTGCAGTAACAACACGAATTTAATTAAAATATCAGTAAGAACAGGTTACATAAAGAATGTAACTGTAAAAAAAACTGCAAAACCAAGGACTTGAGCTCTAGGAAACTCCAAATGTAGGTGATTATTCAGTCCTAAATCATTAACACCCTTGTTTAGATATTATTGCCCAGGCTTCACTTGGACTACAAAGTAGTACCTTTTTATTCAGCAAAATTCTAGGCTTGTTCTAGGCACAGTTTGGCTACTTGAACAAAGGCAATAACTGATGACAAGATTGTTTTCCTCTGAGTAGATCAGGTGAGATGAGACATGGTATTTGAAACTGGACTTCACAATGCTTTGCTGAATCTAGTAATTTCTTGGATACCAGCGATCTCAAATTCTGCTCTATCTGTAGCAAGAAAGATGCTTTGTTAGTCATTAACTTTTCTGCTTCTTCCCCTAAACATTCACCCTTCTTTCTGACAAGTCATCCCACTTCTGATCTATCTGTACCACAGACCTCTTTAGAGAAGTGTTATTTTTCACTCCAAAGCACTGATTGCCTTTGTGTGTGATGCAAGCCTAGTTCCAGTAGCCTGACTGCCAGATTTAGCTCTCTTTGAGGCTATTTCTAAGAGACGTATACTCACAACTCTTCTATAAATCATAGCATGCTTGATTTTGATAGGAAGGAGATACCACTGCACATACCAAACTATCTAGTGGAATTCCAGTGATTACTAAGCTATGCACAAAGTAGTAATGCAGTTATGATAAGATTAGACAAGTTATAGCGATCAACTTTTGGTTTAACAACCCAAACATTTTGCTAAATCCAAATTCAGTGTGGTAACTTATCACAGTCTGTCCTGTATAACTGCTTAGGACAAACTAAAAAAATCTATACCTTGTTTACAAGGAAGACTTTCTCCCGATATCATGTGGAATTTATTCACCTTTCTACCTTTTTTCTTCATGGAATGTTTTAAGAAACAGAAAAATGCAATCAAGTGTTTTCTCTGTGCTACATGTCTTGCAGAGCGTGATCTGCTGCAAAACTAGACAGGTACCAAGCTAGGAGATGAATGAAGTAAGAATGTTGAATCATCCCTTTGTCCCCATTTTAATAAGCAGAAAATAACTTTCAGGAAATACAAAAGTAAACCTCAAAACCCTTAATGCATCTCACGTTAAGGTCATCATGAGACATACATTTATTCTAGTTTAAAATATTAACATTTGTAGAAGGACATCAAGCTCGGTACCTTGGCATAGAAACCAGTATTCCTGGAGACAGGCAAAACCCCTAGTTTTAAAGTATCACTGGATTTCTGATACTGATTTTGAGACTGACTCATTTCCCTCCAGTGGTTTGCAGCAAATCCCTGGATCCAAATATAGTCCTGGGAGAGGCCCAGACTCCAGATGTGAAAGTTATGTTGCAGCTACATCTCTGGTTTCATTTAAAAGCACAGGGGGAACCCTAATTACTGCCCCCATGTTTTGGCATGTAATTAAAGGAAGGACCGATTCCCAAATGTTGCTTATAAAATGTATATTTGTCATTTTAAGTATCACATGCACATTCATTCATAAATATTTTTCCTATGCTAGGACCAAATAACAGGGAGGCATGCTGAGAAGATAGCGTGGGAAAAATATTCTCTTCCTGTTAGTCAAAGCCTATCTGTGAAAACACTCCACAGCAAGCCCAGCAGGCAGTCTCTGTGCACCTGATTCTCAGCTCCCTCATCATGCTCTCAGGCAGAAACAGCAGTTCCTGGTTGTGGCATGTCCTCTCAACCTCACTGCTGGTCTGAGGCATGGCTAGTGCCACCAGCTAAGTGGCTTGGAGTGGAGATACTATACTACCCATGGAAACCACCACCGCCTTACTCTGCGGGAACTCCTAACTTCGCTCATGTTAGTCACACCTTAGTTCTGAGGCACAGCTAGAGATAATTCACAAACAGTACAACCTGTTATGTGTATCCACAACAGATTATTTAATTTTTTTGAGTACTCCCAATATTGGACTGACATAATTGATGACACCAGAAGTATGCAAAGAGGGAAGCAAATGAAACAGAAGTGCTGCAGTGAGGACAAGCAATACGAAAAATTATCTGAATTTCCAAAAATTGTTCTCACACTTCTAAAGGAGTATATTTTAAATATGGCATTTCCCTTTAATCTTCACTTGCAGTCCATGAAAGTACAAAATTTTAATGAGTGTCATAAGAAAGCAAATAAATAAATTTGTGTCTTCAGAACTCTGTCACTTCAAGAATTAAAGCTTGTCCTGCAGACATACAGTGTTCATGGCAATTAGGAGGAGTTAAATTAAATGCAAAGATCAAAGTCTTGCCCATAGTCAGTGGAACGTAAATTAGAATTTACAAAAGGTGAAGCACTGTGGCTCTAGAACATGAAGTAGTTGGCAATTGTTGTGGCTACAAATTCTTTTGAAACACATACTTAGAGATGAATCTCTCAAACTTCCCAATACATATAGATTTACTCATTTTAGTAGACCTGTAACTTTGAGTGTCTCCAAACTCTGTTTTTTGTTTAGCTCATAGATTGGAAAGACTTTTTAGGAGCAAAGAAAATAAATAAAAAGAAACAATTGTAATCTTCTGCAATAAAAATGAAATCTAATAAGTTTGAGTGTTTTTCACTGAAATCTTTAGCTAGTATTCATGATTTATCCAGGACTGCTACATCTTCCATAATAAATGAAACAAACTTATTAGAAGTGCCAAATTTCTAATGCATGAAGTTACTTCTCCTTTGAGAACCATGGTCTGTATTAACTGTAAAGCATCTCCAGAGATGACAAAATAATTCTGCTGCTTCTTCAGAGACACTTATCTTGCCAAGACTTTACATGATTGTATTCATCCAATTGAAGTTGAAGATGCATAACTGTTTACACAACTGGCACATATAACACCATTATTGTTACTCTTTTCCCAAAGATACTGGAATTTTCATAGAGGAATATAAAACACTGACTATTGTGTCTTATGACAGTGCAAACATTCCCTATGTGTTCATGGTTTTAAATTAAATTTTAGAGATTTTGGAGTATGTAAAATTTCTCTGTACTCTACAGATCTTGGAGAATTGTTTGAAAATTAGATCTGTGGAAAGCAAAGTGCTTCATCAGTAGATTTCAAGCACAGAGTTTTTAAACTTAATATTTGCCACCTGCAACTTGTGCTTACAACATCTACAAGATCATTTTCACACTGAAAATGACTGACAAATGCCTTTCATACTTATTCATAGTTAAGCACTCATGCCAACTCGCACACAAGTCAATAACAACTTCTGTATATAGTGGGAATAGGATTAGACCCTACCAGTTCTGCCACTATTGTCACAGAAATACTGATTTGCATGTAGATGTGTGGATGTGATAGTAAACGCAGAACTGATCTCATTTAAGATTCTGGAAAAGTTAAATACTATGCCTGGGAAGCTAACAGTGGAAACTTCTAATTAGTGAAGATGGTTTGTTCTGCAGCAGCAAAGTCATGGCCTTGTAATTTTTCAGATAGGAAACCAAAAAAATAAAATAATAAAATAAAAAATAAAAAAAATCTTCAATTGAAGAACTGTATTCAACCAGAATAGATAGCTGAAGACGTTTTTTCCACAGCCATCATGCAACTACTCACACTGCTTTAGCTAGAGCCTGAGGCAAAGAAAGCAGCTCTGAAGAAGAGGGAAAATCAGCCACTTCCCTAATTGTTCTCTTTCATGGTATCTGCAGGGCTGGACTAGAAGGCACCTTCCTTTTCAATTAAATGGTTACAGATGTTTTCTGCTACAAAATGCGATTAAAATATTTTAAATAGCTGATTTGGCCATGCACACTGCAGATGAGTACCTTCATTTTTTATTTCACTGATTGGTCTGTCACTTTTCAGACAATGTGCTATTTTTAGAAAAGATTTGAGTGCACAAAGGCAGTGAATCTTACCTTTGTAAAGCACAGTTCCAAAGGATATCAGCACATCTTGTGAGACTCAATCCTCTAGGAATACATTACAATACCAATTTCACTGTTGAGTTGCTTTCTTATTTGCTTAGTTGGTTTCTAATACTCCTTTGGAAAATGCAGCAGATACACATTTAAAGCAGTGAAAGATAGATATGTGAATATATAAATATGTGATAAACGTGAATTTATATTTTGTATAAAATGGCTTCTTTTTTTCATTAAAATAATAAAACAAAGTAAAAGTGAGATGTTTTGTGAAATATTGGGCTTCCAAACATGGTACGTTAATTTCCAAATGTTCAGTAGCCCTAAAGAACAGAGAAAAGATCTGTCCTTATATCCAAAATGCTGTCAAATGGGAGAAACCTCAGTCAGTGTTGCTCTCCCAGTTATAACAGATGCATTTAGAAACATTTAGCATGTCCCAAACCATGCAATATACCAATTCAAGCACATTAGCCATTGAAATTCAGCTTCTTGTAGCAATATCAAATTTGAGTATTTAATCCCACAAAAATACAGATAGTATCTATCTTCCAGCATTTCTGAAATAGCACAGAAAAATATGCTTGGCTTAAAATGTTTTTAAGTTCCACTGAAATTGACTGATTTCTGTGGCAAGAATCATATGAAGAACTCTTACCAAACAATATGTTTGTTATCCAAACAAAACAGCTTCTATGATGCATAACCTGAGCATTGTGCACAGTATGAACCATAGCATAAGTTTCCTAGAGTTATTCTATGAAGAGCACCTACAACAGACCATGGTTCCTGATCTCACAACCTGTTTAACTGCATTATCTGCAATATTAACTTCACTGTATACTTACTGAAGTCTGAAAGATCAAAGCTCTGCTCCATTTCTCAGATAGCATAGTCTTTTTCATTTATCATAACATTATTTTACAATATCTGCCATTCTTTATCATGTGAAGGAGAAAAAGGAGAGAAGGGAGATAAAAACAGGAAAAGGAACAAGGAGGAAAAAAAACGCAAGAAAGTAGAGAAGGGAAACTATAGAAGGACATGAGGATTAAAAATCTGTAAGAAAGAAAGAAAACATAGGCAACAGAACAGAACAATTTGCAAAGGCATAGACTGTTCTCTTACTGATATATTGCTTTTTCTGCACTACAAATTCACTGAAGTACACTGGGTACTTATGCAAATCATTTGTCTGTAGTCTTCAGTAAAGCCATTAGAAAATGTTGAAATGATAATATCAATGAACTTTTCAGCAATATTTTAGATTTTAGGGGATGTTGTTGTTACAGTTTGTGTTTCAACCAACTTTGTTGGTTGTATATTATTCTCAGATGCAGAATCATATACAGAAGGATACAAGTTTATCACCCTGATTTGGCTCCAAAGATTGAAGTTCTACTTTCAGTGTTTTGTCTCACTATCATCTAATGGGAGGCAGGGAGTGACGTACCTTGTTTTCCTGCACTGCTTAATGTGGTAACCTGGTGTTAAAAAGAAGGAAGAATTTTCTAGACTTGACATTTCATATGTTATTTTCTTTTATTTTGTTTTAAATGGCATTGATTTGTGAGTTAAAGGCAAGATACACATTTTAGCTGATTTAAGATCTCATAGTTTTACATTTTATTTTGTAAAGGTATTTAATTCACTTTTCTTTTGTATGTCTATAAGGAATCTTTCTTTTCTCCATCAGGCCTTCGGAAACACCATTTAGTGCTGCACACACATCTGAGATACCAAGACAGAAATACTACTTACCTGGCTTCCTTAAAGGCTGAGACCTCCAACCTAGTGAGGCAGCATAAGACTGCGCTACTGTTGGCAATTACCAATAATTGCAAGCCACACCTTCCTCCCACTGTGGCACCACAGAAGGTAGGAAACTGTAACATTGCCCAGTTCGCAGTTCAAAGTATGGTAATTTATGCTTTGGTGCTGGGAGTCTTTGGGTTTCAGTCCTCAGGCAAAATGAACAAGGAACAGAGTCTTGCTTTAGAGGCTAATGTTCCAAATGAGAGCATCAGGTAAAGAGAAGTAGTACCACATAGGAATTTGGAAATGACAACTGACCAACAGATACAACGTGCCAGTCATTCTTGAAGGCCTTAATCTGAACCCTGAAGTAGCAGGCAAGGACTATAGAGGATCTGGGCTGCATTGCCTTTACTGAGGTAACAGGGTCATCTCAGATTTATTTAATTATGAACCAATACTAATATCAAATGTAATTGTTAAACACCTTTGTCTCAGCACTTCAGCTTCTGCAATGATAGATAAACTACATAGATATTGTAAGAAATACTTGAAGTCCCACATCAAAAGTCTTTCGAGTACTATTTCTCACTAAAATGTTAAAGAACACCCACTCAGTATTTACTGTTTTCTAAACCTTTAAAACAGGCATGCCACCCCCAAACACCTGTTTTTTCATTATATTAAGGAACCACATTAATTTCAAAAATCATACCACAGGGGAGATTGGAATAATAAACACATCTCTATTTAAAGATCTGCTTAAGTGGTTCAGCAAGCTGTCACCGACTCTCCTACGTTTTTATACAAGGTCAGGTGTGAGCTGAAGTTCGAGGCAAAAACAATTTTAAAATAAACTTTTATGAGGGTTATGCAGGGGCCAGATAATAGGATGTCTCCAACTTGCAATGTTGCATACTGGTACTCTGAATAGTAGCTCTAAGACAGCAGAGAAAACAATTCAGTTGTTTCAGATGTGTAAGGACAGGGAGAGGGGACAGTGAACTGTGGGATAAAAATGTAAAAATAAACCAAAAATCAAATTCTAGCCCTAGCAAGTCCATATGTACTCAGATTAGTACTTCAAATAGATTTTGAATTATTATTATATTGAAAATAAATGCTCCTGTGACTGGAAGGTTAAATTTATTGTTAACTGAGTTCTTGATAACCGAAATCCCATAACAAGTAATAATTTCCACCTAGGTGTTTGTGTATATGTACAGAAAGATGATGCTACACAGGTAGTTCCCTATTTTTCTAGGGATATGACATTTCACAATGAAAAGAGAGACCATGTGTATAGTTGGGGCAAAGGGAGGGAATGATAGTCATGCGTTTCTAGAGGACATAACCAGAGACCTAAGGTTAAGGATGAAGAGAGGTAGTACACCTTTTGTGAGGAATTCATGAAGAATTTCCTGCCAAGATTAACTATCTTGGTATTTTGGAGCACCTGGAAATACCATGAATCTTGCAGAGTTTGTGCTCTCAGCAGGTAAAAAATGGGCAGGAAAGAAAGTTTTCTCCACTGTATATATATAGTCTTCCTTTCCATGAAGTCAGAAACTTTTGATATTTCTCTTTACAACTTAAGTGATGCTGAAAATTCAAAATATATGTTTTAAATATTTGTGCCAGGTAGTTTCCAATGAGACAAAAGCACTAACTTTCCAAGTATCCAGTAGCAATAAAGGAATGAAGTTCTTGCAACATATTTATGTTGTAAACCTTTGCTCTGAGCTTTCAACTCTGTTTATAACTAGCATCTAAATACTGTACTGCCCATTGTATTTCAAACTGACAAAAGAAGCACATTGCTAAGTAACGTAGCTTCTTTGCTAAAAGCTAGGTTACCAAATCTAAGTTAGAAATAAATATCTGAATTAATTTATTAATATTTGACTAAAGATTATGAGTGTTTTCCATGGTTGTAGAGTGACAGTAGGGAGACAAACCAGCGAGCATAGAAGTTCCTGCATATTTATTCCATTGTTAGATAGACCGGCCATTTACAATACAGTACATTGCAGCAACTGCAATAAAATCTAACTGTATTTTTTTTAAATATATCAAGTCCTTTTGGTGCTTTTCTGGCACTACTGTTCTCATTTCAGTTTCTCATTTTTTCCCTATTCCAATTTTTGCTAACGAAAATGTTCCCACAGCATGGGCAAAGATGGATGTTCTTTTCTAGCTTTTGCTACATGTAGATCGTAATCCTATATTCCTTCAGTACTCCTCCCTTTTCACCCATTCAAATCCTACTTGAAAGATATTTCTACTTTTTAATTCCTCTTTATCGTTTAAATATATTTTTGCTTAAAACTTATTATCGTGTAGAACTGGAAATTATTTTCTAAGAGAAACTGGAAGATATTATTAAATCATATTTCATATACTATATTAATCAACAGATAAAACAGTTTTTACTCTTGCTTCCTAGTGCCAGACTCTACTCTTCTATGAGAATAATATTTTTTCTGTCATGATGCCCACCATTATCTCAAGCGTGGTATACTTGCACATTTTAAACTCTAAGCTGTGACTCCATTGGTTCTAGAATTTACCACTGATACGGCCAACGACTTTTTCCGCATATACTTGACTATCATGCTGCATCTCTCGCAGATCTGGAGCACATGACATGCAGAGTAAGTGCAGAGCTGATCTAAGCTGATCCTAATTTTCAGATCAACTGTAGATTTTCAGTGTCAAACTACATACATAGTCTCTGCCTCATGAGCCTATTAAAACGTTTTGAAAGCCATGCCTAACCCATGACTGAAAGATGCATCTACTCTATAGTATTTCATTTCCACCACACAACCAAACATTGTGTTGTCTGGGAAAGGGAATACCATTCAGTTAGTGAGACTGATGCTTTGTCAACATATGAAAATTCTTATGGAGCCTTTGCTTACACTGAATTACTGTTATTTAACCTTCCGTCTGATGAGTTTATCTTTGGACAGGTTTCTCAACTGAGAAATTATGCCAATGTCATCTTGCGTCCTGCTGGAGTTGCTGTTTCTTCTCTATCACTGTTGCTAGGTGTATTATTTGTTTATTTTAACTTCCCAGAAGGCCCAAATTAAGATCAGGACCATATACAGATATATAGTAAAAGATGTTATTTGACCTGAAGGGCTTGCCCTCTGAATAGCTAAGACAGAAAAATGGGATGTGAAAGGAAGTGTTACTATACCTCTTTTAGGAGTGGGGAAATGAGGCATGCTGCAGATCACAAAAGAAAGACTGCAGCTGAACTAAGAAGTAAATCCAGATCTCTTGAACAGAGTTGCACAAGTTTTTTGGGATAGAAGATCATTAGATCTGAATGATTTGCAAAAATCATTGGTAAGATTTGACCTTCTATTTGCATACAGATTTTAGAATAAATATGGGAAAGAAACACTTGCACATTCCTACAAGTGAAATTCAAATAGTTTTTGCAGATAGATTCATAAAAGTATGCAGGTGCTATATATAACAGCAGAACAAGGAACATATCCTCATCGTATAACTTTGTGCCTAACACACACCAGGGTTAACTTCATTTTCTCATTTCGGAAGGCCTTGCAATTGCTTATAAGAAAGGCATTTCCTCTTGGCTGGTTTTATTAATATCATGCAACACATTTGGGAAGCTTTAACTTCAACTGCATCAAAATAAGCATTTAATTCAATCTACAATTAATTGTAATTATTCCTGTCTTGATTTCCTGGACATTTTGAGGAGAAAAATTGGTACCATATTCACCAAAAGCCTTGTTAAGTTTCTTAAGCCCCAAGACTATCCTTCCCTTCATACCATTCTTCCCATGTGAATGTCTAAAATCCTACCTTTAAACATGCTTTGTGGATTAATGGTTATTTGCACCACAATCTGAACAGGTTTTCAGTTCCCTGAATATTTTTTCCTCAACAAGAGGCCAATGGTTTCGTACTCTCAGCTTACTAGTGCAAATGGGTAACTATGAAGACAATTTAGGCAAAAATAAAAAAGGGGGGGGAATTAAAAGTTAGATTGATGCATGCTTTCTCCAAAGACATGGAAATTTTGCCATTTTTAGCAGTGCTATTTAAAACAGCAACTGTAATAAGTATTTTAGGCTCCAGAGTGCCTGCAGTCAAGACTACGGAGCCACACAGCCATTAGTATAAGCAGACACCCCTCCCTATCAACAAGAAAGCAACTGGGTGTATTGTCTTCTGTCTTCAAATCATACAAATAATTACAAGGAAATGCAAAAACCCAATTTTTCCAAGCAACAAACTGGAAATCTTGCTGAGGTGTTCTGCAATTGCCTTTTACTAATGCTCTTTCCTGTGTGAAGGGTTTCTGCATTTGCCGAAGAGGGAAATCAGCTCTCCCTGAACAGCTTTTGTCAGTTTCCATCTGTATCAAGTGCCAAGTGAAATGCAAGGTTAAAATGAAATTAAACACGTTTACTTTGGTGAGCATTAGAAAGGCAGTTGCCACTGTACAACATATTCCCATTTAATATACCATAGAAAAAAACGTTCTTGGGATCTCAAAAACTACCATGCTGTTGTTGATTAAAAGTGGAAAGTTTAGCAGCAACCCCTGTATGTGTCACTGCAGAAACCATGTTTTATCGCATCCTCTGGAATCTGAGACATTCTAGAATTATGCTGCACTAAGACTACCAGGAGGATTCCCACAAAATACAGTTTCTGAAAAGAATGTTTTATTTTCACTCCAAATACCTTAGAACGGGGCTAAGGAAGAGATTTACTTCATTAATGTACATTTGTTTCAATTTCCATTTGTGGAAAAAATTAAATGATTTGAGCACATTGCCTTATAGCAAGAAAATTTTACTCACACTGAAACAGTTGGATGACTTGCATGGGATATTCCCTGTAACTGTAATACAAATAGCTGTCTAAGGGCTAGATTCCACAATGCTTGATAAAATCTTTGGAACTGTCTCCAGCCTCTTCCATGATGATGCACACACCCTGCTTTCTAGATTACAACCCACACAATTAAAGCTCTCTTCCTGAGCCACTGCATGGCTGACCTATTTTCTATATGGACTTAGCTGAAACAATCAATGGGCATAGCCATGCGTAAAGTGCAAGTCATAGGCAAACAGTCCCTAAAGAGAGTTTCAGAGAGCTCTGTGCACCATAGGCCCATGCTGGGGTGCAATTCTTCAGGCATTTTTCGCCTTGTCTTATGGCAGAGGAAGAAGTCTCTTTGGCACTCAAGCAGGGACAGTATTTGTAGCATTTGCTACACGTTCAGGCAGAAACACACAAGCGCAAGATACAGTCATAGGGGGTCTCATGAAAGAAGTGCCCTCTCAGAAATAATAGATAGGGTCACTACTTGCTTATTATCTAGGCTCAGTGTGTTGCCTGGGGGAAATTACCCTACTGGTGCTGGCTTGCATCAGGCGCTGGCTTGTTTGAATACTACTAGCAGGGCACCATTCTCTTGAAAGAGCTACTTCTAGAATGAATATGCAAGAAGAAAAAAATCAATTCACAGCTTAGCTGTAAGTAACACAACTGAACTAATTTAGTTAGAGCAGTGAAATTAAGAATCATGAAATCAAAAATAATGGTAATACTGCCAGGTTCAAGAAGCAGGGAAGGTGCCTAACAGACTCTGAACTATGGAAGGGGACATTTCAATAAAATAAGAATGTTAGTTAGACTACTCTGCAGTTAGATGTGAAAGCTGTAATCTTAGCAGAGGCATTAATTCCACCTAACAAAACTATCATATCATAAGAAATATAAATGAAAAATAAATGCAAGTGAATGTCACAAAACACTGTTCTCTGGTAGGGTGAGATTATTCTAAAGGTCAAAGGTCTGTCTGTGGAAGCCCTAAACCTCAAATTTACTTGGGGTATGCCACAATGAACAGGACTTGATGAAATCTCTCTGTAGTGAAGTAAAATTAATCCCTACAGAATATCTGTGCTCTGATTTAACGTCATGAAGCAGCATAACAACTGACAGCAGTGGAACTTGCCCTCCTCAACAAACTAAACTAAAATAGTAGACATCAGATTGATCTAAACTCCACATCTACAAAAATAAAGGATACAGTATGAGACATAGGGCATAAATGAGGAGTTAAAATAACTAGGAAACACTAGCACTGATCTAAGAGTGGCATCACCTGAGTAAGACAACCTAAAAACTGGAAGAACATGTTACCAAATGAGTAGCAATCTATACTTGTGGTACAAGTAAAAGGCTTCATTAGGGATATTAACATGGTCTTTTCATTTCGTTTATAGTAATCAATAAGCAAAACCCTAATAATAATAAAAAACCCTGTTGTCCTTAGCAAATTTTCCTGTCTTTATTACAAAAAAAAAATCAGTGGTTTAACCCCTAACTGGAAGCCCTAGCCTTAGCTCATTGATGCATGCACGTAAGTACTATCGGAATTTTAAATTCGAATATATATTAGTACCCTGTCCTGAACAGTGTTGCTTTCTTGAACAAAGGCTTATACTTGAATACTGATTTTAAAATATCGTCCCTATCCAATGATAGACTTGATTCTCTACCACTGGTACCGCTGGTCATGGAAGACCATGACCTCTAAATAAATGCAATGAATTGCAATAAGCACATAAACAATAAAGATCTTAAAAAATGAAATAGTACAGAATGCACAAGGAACTCCAGCAAAGAAACTCTAATGAAAGTTCTGAATAGCTTAATTTCCATTTGCTAATACAACAGGCAAGGTCAAATATAACAATCTCTAGATATCATTAAATAAATAAATCCTTAAAACATATCCTGTCATTTCCAATAGCTATTTTAAAACACTTTTTAAAAACCTACATAGAAGTTTTCTTCAATAAATAAGCTTTTATAAAAAATGCAAACCTGATGCTTGTCTACAGAGTAGAAAGAAAATATGACTAAATACCCTCCAATACATATTTCTTTTCTGAAAACTTAGAATTTTGTATCTGTTTCTGTGGATTACAGAGGAGCTTGATATTGTTTTTAAAAAAAAAGATATAATTTACAACATCTCTTGGTGTAACAACTCATTTCAGTTGAAAGGAAAATAGCTGTATTTGGTACAAAAATCTACCTTGAGTGCTTGGATTGCTTGCTTTGCTTCTCATCATTATTTTAAAGTTTCAAACATAGCATTCATCTTCATAACGGCTGTGATATTTTACCTTTTATTACATGGCATAGCCAGGTTTTGACTGTTACTGATATTTTGAGTATTATATTTTATTATAAACTCTTATTTATGTTTTGATTTCACTATGGGATCTGTTTTGAAACAGACTGTCATATAATGGTTAAAGACATTTTTAAATAAACATCAATCAGAATAAGATAAATATACAACATTTTAGTACTTATTTCTATGGACACAATACAAATACTAACCTTGACTTCTCATTTTTAAAGTTTTTTTTCATCAAAACCTCAACTGAATAATCTATGTGAATAGTCAGACAGCAACTGAACCAGTGGGAGAAAGGATGGTGAGCCATTTTATTGATTACATCAAAAAAAAAAAGATAAAAAAACTGTAGAACTACAGTCCTTTGTTTCTCCTGCAATGTTTGCCTCATGATCTTGCACTGTCATGACTCATAGTAGCTGTAGGCTACATAATTCCACAAAACAAACAAAAACAAGAGATCTCAAGACATGATTTCCTTTCTCCTTCCTTACTTTTCCTGGATGCTTTGGGTCAGCATGATATCAGCAATTGCTTTTCTCTTCTGAGAATGTGGAGTGTAAAGTCACTGTTACAGTATTCCTCATGCTTCCTTAAAATCATCTAGTTCATTTAAGGATCTTGCTGTTGGCAAACTAAAGAGAAAAGTCATAAGAGCTATGAATGTACGGCCATACGTAGTGCTCCAGAGCAATGCAATCCAAGCAAGAAACTTCCCTACAATGAAGAGAACATCCCATGCATGCATTTCTAACACATTTGCACATATTCTCTGGTTGCTTCTATCACCTGTTCTCTGATTAATTACATAAAATAGTCTGTTACTGGAATCTCTTTCTAGCATGGACTGTCATCACCTTTTGTTCTTAACGCTAGAAAAGCAGTAGACCTACTTATGTGATTTAAAGTGCATGTTTCCTTGCTCCTACTTTCTGTAATTTGGAAACAAATCATCTTAGCATAACTACAAGAAAAGGGAGTGGCTCTACTGGGATTTTTGCTTTAGGAAAAGCTATACAATTAGGCCATTTCCAAACAAGTAAATCACTTTATTCTACTAACAAAGATAGTTGAACATTTGCACTTGTTTTGTTACAATTCACATTTATGAGAAACTGCTCCATTACATTTTTTCTGTTACTAGAGTCTGACTAGAGACTTCACCATTAAAAAATATAAGTGAATAAAAATTTATTTTCCCCTACTAGTATGTCAACTATCAAAAGTCTTACTGTTTCTTTTTAGACCATCTCATATGCAGCATATTGTAAACTGCAGCCCAGTGAAACTGGATGGGCTCAATACAGCATTACAAACCACTTCATTGCACTGCAGTACTCATTTTACCAATGCTACATCTTTGCTTAGGACTTTTTCCTTTTCCTCTTAATTCATCCTTCACGCATAAATAAGCCATCTCACTACATACACAGAGTAAGCGACCAGCTCTAAAAATACAGCCATTTTAGGAGTAGCATTGGATCAAGCTTGATAGAGTACATAAGATGTATAAAAGTGCTCCTTTACATTAGAAACAAAAACTTTTCAAGTGTCTCAAATGTTTATACACAGGGATGATTTTATAAAGGAACTCCACTAGGCCTAGGCTAATAACATTCCCTGGATTTGAGCCACAGAAACAGCTAGCTCTAGCCATGCAGACAAGGAATTACGAGCCTACAGTTTTGAGAAGGAAAGGAAAAAGAAAAAAAGAAAGAAAAAAATCTGAAAAAAAGAGTTAAGCTTTGAAAATCGACTGCAAAAATGAATTGCCAATCATAAGGAATGCAATGCCAGAAAATGAAATAAATGCAAAAGTGAAGTTATTGTTAGAGCATTAAGCATGCGATTAAGTATGAGGCTTGTGGCTAATTCATGAAGTGCAGTGACATGAATTACTCTGAGAACGAGATAAGAAGCCTTGCCTAATTGTAAGGCAGCGAAAGTAGCCTGAATGGTTTCAATTAGCTCGACGGGCACTATCAGCTGGCAAATTCTTGGAAAGCCTCACCCCGCACAAAGGCCGCCCGAGTGCCCCTGGCGGCTCCAGCCCTCGGCAAGCCCCCCGCCCCGCACCGCCACCCGAGCCGCCAGCACCGCACCGCCGCGGGGCCGGGGGTGCTGAACGGGTGCTGAGCGGGGGCACCCCGCGCCCCCTGGCTCCCGGCGCTCAGCCCCCGCTGCCCCAGCTCCCAGCTCCCCGCTGCTCGCCCCGTCCCAGCGCTGTCCAGGGTCCCCGCAGGCACTCACCGCTCCCTCACTCACCATGCCGCGGGGCCGCTGCCGCTCCCCGGCGCCGCCAAGGTGTATTTGGGGAGCGGGCGCGGCGCGGCGGCGGGGCCGCCCGGGCGGGCGGGCGGAGGCCGGGCGGGAGGGGCCTCCCCGCAGACCCAATCAGGGCCCGCACGGGCGGCCCCGAGCCCCGGGCCCCGAGCCGCGGCGGGGGACCGGGGAGGGGGTGCGCGGCCCCCGCCGCCCCGAGCCGCCCGGCTGCAGGAGCACGGCTTGCTCCGGGCAGCGGCTCCCGGCTGCCGGTCCCGCGTGGGCAGCGACCAGGCTGTTGGTGCCTTTCCCAGACCAGAATCTTTCTGAACGCTTCCCAGCGTGGCACTTGGGTGCTACCGTATTTGTTCCCTTTGCACTTTTGCCACCACAGCCTTTATTTACTTGGTGCTGGGGATACCCTACATCTTTATGCGTTCCATGATACGTACGTTTTTACTGTAGCTATCTGACTACTGCAGTCAGTAGCTCAGCAATGACGGAAGGGAAACAATACCTTTCCAAACAAAAATAAGCACAGGAAAGAAGAAGAATTCAAACGATTTCACAACATTGGAGTGCCAAGTTAATCTCGAGATACACTTCAAATTCAGAAAATACTTTTTATAGAGCTACCGAAATCATTAAGACCGTTTTTGAACAATCTTAACTCTTGAATATCAGCAACGAAACAGAATGACATCTCTACAATTTTTAAATCTTCATAAATGGAGTATTTTCTCTGTGAAAACACCGGATTGCTTTTGGAAGCCCTAGGTCAGAAATAGTTATTTTGCTGGACTTGGGCAATTAACACTGACAGACCTCACGGTAGGATTAGTTGCCCTACGAAGTCACATGGAAGCAAACAGAAGATTTCACCAAGAAATACAGCTGTTGTGTGCTCAAGGATGAGTTTGTGGGAGCACCGTACACCGTATAGTGTTTGCATACATGATATGAAAAGAAAGGGTATAATGTCTTGTAACTTAATAAGCTAGTACTGAAGGCAGAGTTGAAACCAACCAAAAGAAAACCAGCATATCTCTGAGTGGTTTTGAACAGATCAATTTTACACGAGAGAGATATCAAATCTCAGAGTGTGAGTGATTTGTGATTTGTTGCCTTCTTGACTATCAGAACTGAAAAATGGTTTCATAAATGTCTGCTTCACACCATTCCTCCCTCCCTGCTGTGTTGACAGAAGACAAACCTGACAGCTAGAGTAAAGCAACTGATGAATTCCTCCAACCACCAGTCACTCAGCTGAAAATAATCTGCCAAAGCCCATTTTGTTGCCATTTCTGCAGTTATTGATGGGCAATGTGAAGCTTAATTGAGTGCTAAATAGACTGGGACATACTGTACCTGATAAAATTACTGAATTAATAAATAGTGCATTGATAGAGTCTCTTGCCTCCAGAAACAAAGACTAGTCTCACGGCAAGGTGTGGTCTTGCCAATGTTTGCCCTCATCTACAAACTACCCTCACTCTTCCTGTTCAGTCTCATTTTTCTGACCTCGGGGAACCAGCTTTTTCTGTAAGCACCTGATATGATTGATTCTGTTGTCAGGATTCTTTACCAAAAAAGAGCAAGAGCTTCTGTTGCACAGAGAATGCATGTTCCAGCATGTGCAACACAAATTTAGAGCTGATGATCACTACAGTGTGAACCTGTTGTGCCCAGAGTAACAGACTAATGCTAGGGGACAAGGGTGGATTTGGACATTGGTTCCAAATAACTGGATCATCAGCACTCAGAGGTCTCCCAGAGCTCTCGAAATGATGCTGCTCATCCCTGTCACATCATTCGCTATATGTGCACTAGTAATGATTTGCAAACTTGCACTAAAAGACAAAGAGAAGGCTTATGAGTAAGACCTTTGCAGTGAGGATTTGGAAGAAGAAAATGATATTTCAAATTACATTGATTGAAATATTCATATACGGCAGTATTCTTTTTTCTTTAACCATTGAAATGTTAGTTCTTCAAGCAAAATTAGATTAGATAAATTTATTTCATAAGATCTCAAAAAAAAAAGTTTCCATCAAAAAACGTTTATGTTATACTTTAAAATGGCTGCATTTTCTTCAGTTTCTTTAAATTAAAGGTCTGTTTTCAACCAATAAAATGTCAGATTTGCTGTAATGATGCTAAGACGTATGTAAAATCAAATATAAGGGAATCATAATTCAGAGCATAATTAGCACTCCTAAACTGCCATTTACTGGCATCTGCTGTATTTAAATCAAGTTCTCAAAATCATATGTCTTCGAAGAAGTGCCTCTCAAATTTATCATCTCCCCCATGGCAACTGCAATTTCTGACACCGATTGAGTGAAAATACAGAAAGCTGCAGCCCAGAGCTGGGTGCTGAGCAACTGATGGCTCAGCCTTGATGGCTTCAGGCAGCAGCCCTGTGGGACCGGGGATACTGGCAGATCACAGAACTGCAGAAAGACTCGGGTCGGAAGGCACTTCTGGAGTGGATCCAGTGCTCCAGATGTGTTTCACCAGTGCTGAGTAGAGAGGAAGCATCACCTCCCCCCAGCTGATGGCAGTGCTCTTCCTAATGCAGCCCATACAAAGTTTATTGCAGCCCAAATTATATTTCAGATGTCCATTTCAGTCAGTGGTCCATTATTTATCCAAAAATTTTATTAATGTGGATACACTACTAAGAACACTTTGGTTTTCAGTTTTTGAATCCAAATTGGTTGATCAGGTTCTTCATGGGCTCCCTGGCTCAGTTCACCTCTACTTTGTAAATTACTGAACTCGAGAGTGATATGGCTATACTCTGTGTCTTTTTTCAAGGCATGGGCAAACTTAATTGTTCCTAAACTATAGCGTTTACCTTTGTAACTTTTTTTTTTCCCCCCAAAGTGTTTCTAGTTTGCAACTGCAATTTATGCTCCACCCCCCACATTTCCAGCATTGCCATTCAGTGACAAATATTGGAGACTCACACAAGGAACACAATAGCTTTTCATTCTAGTGCAGAGGAGGTGCACATGACACAGAAAGGTGACAGTCACTTGATCCATGGCACTTGTAATCACATTAAGTTTTACAGATCAAGAAATGACAATTACTCCTCAAGGCAGATGAGAGTACAAAAATCTTAAAAAAAAAAAAAAATTTAAAAATGTCATATGCTGTATCTTTTTAAGACCCTTCTAAAATCAATCCAAGTGCCAAAAGGTGTGCTGTAAATTGGAGACTTATAGTTTTGCACTACCTAAAATACATCCAAACTCAGATTAACTATGGCTGTTGGACACCTCTGCCACCTGGTTAGGATTCTTTTATTCCTTTCTAGTTCTTGCTATAGCGGGTTGAAAACACTGTGGGAAACATACTACCTGTGATGGGCCTGAAGGGGTCTACCAGACCTCTTACTGAAATTATATCAAATTCAGAGGAGATTCCAGCGATTTATACACGTGTAGTTCAATTTATCCCTTTTTGGACAATGTTAATTCATCTCAGTTAGAAATTACTTATCCTTAAGGCTCATAAATACCTTTATCAGGAACATGTGTCTTGCTGTCTGGATGTACACTGCATTTCAAAAGGGCACCAATGTTAAAATGTCTTTTCCTTCACCCTTTTCCCCTGAAAGACTCCCACTTATTTTTGTTCTTTTCAAAGACTACATGTCATATTCTTACTGTTACACAGCTTTGGTCAGTCAGATCTGAGTATTTATTAGGAGTAATGTCTACTTTTTCACCAAAGGAAGTTTGTTGCAAAGAGAGCTTCAAGTCTTCCATGAAGAAAGGTTTTGTGTCAATGAACACATAAAAGCATAGGTTCCACATTCTTTCATAGACTTTGTACACATGCAAGCAAGCTGTCCTGGAACATATGATTTCCAGGATAGAAAGGATTTTTTGTTACTGTTGCAAGTTTTCTTGGTAAACTGTTTCCTGAAGGACTGGCTAGACTTACTGTGTGTCCTCTGACAATGTGCCTGTATACTGTGTAGAAATACAATTTTGTGACGTTCTTAAGATGACTTACCACAAAGAGTTACAGAAATACTACAATGGCTCTAACAGTAGCAACAGAGAAATAGGATTCCCAGCCTTCCTCATTGGAAGTTACCCTGCCAGACAGATTTGCTTTCTTGCCCGATATTCTTATTTTCATTCAGAAGATGAATGTAATGCTTTGTACTGATCAATTATTAATATCTCCTTTTAGGCAGGGAAGCTGTGACACTTGGCCAGAGGATAAGTTTCTTTCACTTCTGAAGTCATACTTAAGAAGATTTCAACTTAAAATACAAGTTCCAGCTTGGGTAGTTGCAAACTCTTTGCATTCTCCTCTAATTTAAATTGTTATTGAATCCTTCCTGTCCCAAGTGACTTGTTATGAAATCTTTGTCATGCGTTGTACTAAACACTGGCTATGCCTGTTCTGTGTGATCCAAAATCATTCTTCAGCTCCCAGTTCCAGGTGCATGCCCCGATGACACCCCGACTTTGTCTTGAAGGAGCTCTGCAGATGCATTTTTTTTCTGTTGTGCCTTGATTTACATGAAAAGAAAACTTAGGCAGGCAGGCAGGAAAAGAGCTGCAGGGTGTTCCCATAGAGAGCACAGAGCTCCGGGAGTTAGGACTGCAGAGATCAAATGCCATAAAGTGCATTTATGCTGCAATAAGTTTTAGCATGTCTCACATTTTATCTTCAGGTTAGTGAATTGATTCTCGTAGGTACAGGAATTCTGAATATCAATTTAATTCAGCTGTTGAACTGATGTAAGAAGAAAATCCTGTGCACAAGTTGGCAATCACATCTGAGGTGCTTGTTTTATCTGCTGTCTTAGCATTATTGAAAATCAGATCAAGTATTATTCTTGTGCACAACAGTAGTTCTCATTCAGTATTTCAATCTCTAATCTTCTAAATTAGATAAAGTTGCATAATTACATTGTTATAAAAATTACTCATTCGCTCTTTTTTAAGGAGAGTCTGTTTGCATTGTGCCAAGTACAATGGGTTCCAGTCATTTTTTATATGTTTGGCTGCTGTGAGATTACAAATATATGCTAAGATCCAACTTCCTATACACACAATATCTCATTTTTCTACAGCTAAAATCACTCATGAAAACATTCTCAAGCAGAGTCATGAAGCTTCTGTTCTGGATACTGTTTTGCAAACATCTGGATCCACTTTTGCTTTTGTAGCAAACTATCATGAGTAGTTACAGAGATTTCATTCCAGAGATCCTTTTGTGTCAAAAGAAAATGGAACACAGTACTGAATAATCTTCATTGAGAAAGGGATAAAATTTGGTTGATCTCAGTTTTGCAAACACTGGTTTGTATAGGTAAAGGTTTCTCTCTTATTCCAATTACGTATCATGGCAAAACTCCTACTGACCCACTGTAAAAAAGGCAGTGTTTCTAGTTTTCTGATTTTGCTCCTGAATTTCCTCATTTTAGTTTGAATCCTCTTAGCTTGGTTCACTTGGAGTTAAAATGAATGGACTACTTATAGAACAAAGGTATTATCATCAACAGAATCCACCTCTCAGCACTTGATACTGAATGCTGGAAATGTTTGAATAGGCTTGTCGTACTGCAAGGAACTGATTGCAGTTGTCTTTCTAATTCATCAAGAAAAGTTCCCACCTGCCCAGTTAAACAGAGTGGTTTAGTTTTAGAGTGGCTAAGAGAGCTGACAAAGAAACTGCCTCCTGCTAATGCAGCAGCAGAACACTTCCTATGAAATGACATCAGGAAAAAGGTATTCCAATATTCTTTCTGAAGCCCAATGCATTGTGCGGCTGAGCACTGAAAGTGTAAGAACGAGGCTGCTCTTCAGACAAGCACATACTAATTACTTCAAGACTGACTACAGATGAAAGTATATTATCACCTGAATTTGACACATTAAGTATGCTGAGCTTTGATTTTCTACAAAATAAAATGAACTTTTTTTTTTTCAAATGTGATTCTTTCCTTCATTCTAAAACTTCATAAAATCATTTTTAACATGTCCCACATCTCTGCAGAAACCTTCCTTTTTATGTTAGCCATGAAAATTTGTCATTTTCCCTTCACCTCACAGTTGTATTCATCAAAAGAATTAGTTCTTTGCAGTGCACATTGTCCTATAATGTGCCTGACACTCCTTTTGTTCTGCAGACCTTTCCATGGAATAAGTCTGTGAGTAGGTTCTTTGTGTAAAATCAGTACAAAGTAACACTTATGCTCTCAGTTTTGAATAATTAAATATGATAATAAGACAACAAAAGAAGGAAATCTGAAATTGACTTAATATAATGACTAGAACCAGAACAAGGAAGAGAGAAAAAAACACATTCTGAAAAGCCAGAACTACCTGGTAACAGATAAAAGTATAGATAAGAAGAATAAAATAATGTGAATAGCAACAAAAGAGCAGAATCACTTGGATGATTTCATACTTTTGCCTCTGAATTTCAAATTCAATACACATTAGCTGTTCCATAAAAATTTCCACTTCTACTTTACACCAGGTACCAGTGCACTTGCCATAAGATGGTCAGCAGCAAAAACATGTCCCTGCCCTGCCTAAGTGTGCACTCTCCAAAGTGCTGCTTACAAAGGCAGTGTAGAGAAATTCCAGTAAGAAGAAAATAAAAGACATGATCTGAAAGACCCACACATTTTAATTTATCCATTGATATTCAGCCTTAACGAGTGTTCTACAGACCCTCAGGTTTCATTGCCTTAACTATGCTGTCTATAGACTTATGGAGGAGACTTGTGACTGATCTAAGCTGCATCAGTATGCAGATAGCATATATCTCTCATACATCTCATTTTCATCAAGCTCAGATAATATTTCTAATTTCCTTGACTGATCTTGGATTTTGATGGCAGAATATTTCATCATTTTCAGAGGCTAAACAGTTCTGCAGTATGATTATCTCCAAAACATGCAGGGTGAAGATGAGATCTGCAGTATAGGCACTGCTCTAAGACAAGGCTTAAAGCACAGAGAAGGGTGCGTGCTAGTTTTTCAAAGATAGGATAGACTTTATAACCTATTTTCTTGTTCAGCTTTTTGTTATCTGAATAGGTTCAAGACTGAAATTTCTTCAGGTAAAAAGTCTTCAAAAGTTTCAACGGTTTCGAATAGAAATGATAAGAGTATGGAGAGTAGGACTAGCTGGTCAACTTTAAGAAGTTTTGTGGGAGAAATATGGGCCATGGTGTATTGGTGAGTGCAGTGATGTGCTGGAGTGAGGAAACAAGTAAAGATCATGCTCTTCACACAGTAATAACATCTCTGTAATGCCCAGAAAGAGAAAATAGAACAGTAAAGTAGTACTATATAAGCATAATTTAATTTGATATTAAAACTCAGGTAAATAAAGACGAAACAAATAGCTCAGTTTAAACTACAGTCTGTACATCTCAAGCAGTTTTGAAATCCTCATAGTGAAGGGTTGAGTGAACAAAGATGTTTGCTTCTAATCAAGTGAAGCAGATACATAGCTGAGCAAGGTAATTCCACATGATAAATCTTCAAAAGTGCATTTTGATGTTGTCAGTTTTATGATAACTGGCTTGATATAGAAAAAGTCCTGAAAGTTAGAGCTGTATGTTAGAGCAATTTTGCACAACTGAATCATGCATCCTTAGAACTGAAGTAAAAGAAAAAAAAATAAACAGAAAACCTTCAGTCAGCAGACTGAAAGGTATTCTTCAAATAGTAAAGATCATATATGCCTGTGCTTAGCCTCATCACCTCCCTTGTACTGATTTGATATCATTAGGTTTAACTTGATTTTCTTGAAGTAGCTCTTTCGGTTAAAATATTTATGAAACAGGGTGAAAAGTACATTTTATTATATTTGCAGTATTTTCAAATTATATACTGCATGATAGCAAGCAGGAAAATCCAAAGCACATAAATACTCTTACAAATGCACATGCACCAAAGTTCACTTTCCTCTTGTACACCCAAGTGTTGCCAACGGGATCACCTTGTGCCAGTTCTTGTACCAGAACTGCAGCTCTTTTACCTCAAAGCTGAATTTAAATATTTTTTTTTTTGAAATTTTTTTTTAAATTAAAAATGTGGAGGATGAAAAGACTTTCTTTCAGGTCTTATGTAAGAGTTTATTATGTTTACGGTGGGTTTAGAAGTCTGAATAGGCAGCCGAGTCTGGAAAGATTGTTGATCTTCCTACTAAGGAAATGAGCCCACCGTATAGCTATCATACGCAGCACCACCATGGACTAAGTTGTTTACAAAGTTATGGATTTTTCATCTAGCAAGGCACTATCTAAATACCATTATAGTAACAGTACAAACTAAGCATAGACTATCTGGTCTGGTATCTATTTGCTTGCATTTTTAAGTTCCTTGTAATTACTATCTGAGTTTTCCTACTTAATGTAAGATTGAACTTGGTAACTTTACAAACCAGCCTGCTAGATGGTACTTACTTGTCTGTGGTGGAAACACATCTAGAATCAGATTATCATTTAAATAATGTATTTCCAATCCTTTCCTACTCTTAAGAAAAAGTCTGACAAAATCTGCTCTCCCTTTCATATTGTGTAAAATTCCAGTAGTCTGTTTGTTTTGTTCCTTTGCTCACCTGTACAGATAGTCAATCCAATTTTTGAGCAAGTCCACAGTGAATGGATTATATAACTACTTCGAAATGTTCATGGGTTAAAAATTATCTGCATGCTGCTTTCAGGAATGAGCTAAAACCCAGAAAATTTACTATAACCATTTTTTTTCTTAGTAGCCTCAATTTTATATTTATCAAAATTGAGATGTTATTGCATTTTTCCTTTCTTTAGCATCCTGGCTTGTATAAGAAGCAGTGTGGCCAGCAGGTCTAGGGAAGTGATTGTCCCCCTGTACTCAGCTCTGGTGTGGCCGCACCTTGAGTACTGTGTTCAGTTTTGGGCCTCTCGCTACAAGAAGGACATGGAGGTGCTCGAGAGAGTCCAGAGAAGGGCAACGAAGCTGGTGAGGGGTCTGGAGAACAAGTCTTACAAGGCTGAGGGAGCTGGGGTTGTTCAGCCTGGAGAAGAGGAGGCTCAGGGGCGACCTTATCGCTCTCTATAGGTACCTTAAAGGAGGCTGTAGCGAGGTGGGGGTTGGTCTATTCTCCCACGTGCCTGGTGACAGGATGACGGGGAATGGGCTAAAGTTGCACCAGGGGAGGTTTAGGTTGGATATTAGGAAGAACTTCTTTACTGAAAGGGTTGTTAGGCATTGGAATGGACTGCCCAGGGAAGTGGTTGAGTCACCATCCCTGGAGGTCTTTAAGAGATGTTTAGATGTTGAGCTTAGTGATATGGTTTAGTGGAGGACTTGTTAGTGTTAGGTCAGAGGTTGGACTAGGTGATGTTGGAGGTCTCTTCCAATCTAGACGATTCTGTGATTCTGTGATTCTGTAAATCAGATTGTTATCATGGAGCTCATAGTATTATAGAGATCTCAAGATAAGACAATTGATGTGCTTAAGACATTCTAAGCAGGGGTCAAGTTTCATCCATCTGCTTTAATTCTATTTCAGTTACATTTATCACCTCAGCGTATAACCTGCTGCTGTCCCAGGTGGTTTTGACATTTACTATGCAGAACAGTCTCTTTTTAATATTTCTCTGACAGTTCTAGATAACAGCTGATGGTGTCCTGTTGCAGAAATCGTTATAAGGGAATCTTCTGAAATAGATGATTTGATGAGACTATGGTGCGCAGTTTTTTATCTACCTCTCTGTGAGGGTATGGGTCTGTAAAGCAGCAGCTGAAATGACTGATTGTCTAAGCAGGAATCTGAAAGCACACAAATGGACTTCCTGCCTTGGGTCCAGGCATGACACTGACTTATTCATGTACAGAATACCAGGTGGTAATCACATAAGAGCATAGTTGAAAGAAAAAAATCACAGCTGAATGAATTTAAGGTAAAGGTGCAAAAGACTATAGATGCCCAGAAAAAAAAAAAAAAAAGTGGAAGGAAATAAGAAACTAGCTATATTTTAAATTTAGATCTTAATGAATATGGGGAGAAAAATATATATATTCTGAATTATCCTATGACTTCTGGATTATAGTACTCCTGGAAGGACTGAGCACTTGAGACATTGAAATGAAAAAGTCAATATCCATTGGTAATGAACTAAATTGGACGAAACAGTGTGCTGTGTTTGAGTCAAAATATAAAAGTTCTATTTTTATTTATTTACTTTTAAACAGCATCATTCTAGAAAAGGCTGACTGGGGGAAAATAATAATAATAATAAAAGATATCCAGTCTCCCATGTTTCTGTTAAACTGTCAGTTTGCATTAAACTGACAGTTGTATTATTAACATGTTGTTTTGTTTTGTTTTTGTGTTTGTTTTTTACCCAGGGAGTTTTGTCAACTTTAAGAGTGACTTGGTGTAGGATCCCATGTTCAGTAGGATACAATATAGTAGGAGCATACAAGAGGATCTTTGTCCATCACTATGAACTTTCTGTGTTTACAGAGTATGGAAAGATTCTTATCAATAATAGTTTCCTAAGTGATGTATAGGTATGCAGCAAGATACAACAGACTGTTGTCTTTTCTATTGTACTTCTTGCTATACCTGAGGAGTATCAGTCAGAGGACACCAAATAACCAAGGTTTATATTATGGAATTCCTTGCTACTTGCTTGCTTACTTGTTACTTTAAATTCAGAAAGAACTAAAAAAAAATGATTCTAAGGTACAATGGAAAAAAAAAAAGAAAAGAAAAGAAACCACTAAAAATCTTAGCTCAAAGAAGACTTAAAAAATTTCCCTCATCTTCTTATTCCCAATTTTATAAAATATCAGGAGAGCCCCTGAACAAGGGAAAGGGAAAATGGGTAGCCCTGTGTATGAGAAATATTACAGGGCTTCCATTCCCTATATTACAGGGGAGACTTCACAAACAAATGGCAAATGAAGAAACCAACCAGTTCTCAAAAGTAAAAAGTGAAAACCTGTTCATCCCTGTCTGTGCAGACTTGTTTTGTAAGCACAGTTTTCTATGTTATCCTGTGCTGTTTTAGATACTAAACAAGATTGCCAACACTATTTTTGCAGTGATTACTACAGGATGTGTCAGAAACTGATATTCAGCATAAACACCATATTAGTATGTATGTGTTGTGTGGATTTTTTGATTGTTTGTAAAATGTTTTTTATGTTTTAAATCAAGCAGTCAGTTTTGTCTATGCTCTGAATGAAACCCATCAGAAACTTAGAAGAATAGTATTTTGTTGTCTTTGATCTGATAAGATCAAAGTAGGGACAGAATTTGAAGCAGTTGGCTGTAGCCAGTGGGAGAAGGACTAAAATAAATGCAAATAAATTTCTCAAAGTATATAATTGAAACATATCAAATGTGACATATATACTTATACAAATAGTATGCTTTCAACAGGCTTTCAAGCAAAAAAGGGACAACATGAAATTAAATTCTCAAGGGCGTATAGCATATTTTAGTAGGAATATATCAATTTCTACAGATATCTTTGAAACTACACAAAAATGTATTTCAGGGCAAAAAGCAGATGAGGTCAGCATCCACAAAGCTTGCAGGCTTACTCTGTTCACATGCAGCTTCCATGCCTCTTGTCTAAAAAATCTCTCACCTGAGTCTTGGAATGATGAATTAGTTTAACTTTGGCTGTGGTTCAGTGAATATATTTTTCCATGCTCTGTTGGCATAAATTGTACAGTTGGGATTGGATTATTTTTCCTACTTTAAAAAAATAAGTCCAGCAGAAAAGTACATTTTAAAAATGTAATTTTCCTCTTCTATGGGAAATATATGACTTTTTGAGATAGACAATTTAATATATTAATTGAATTGAAGAATTGATGGGGCCTATTCGAAAGCTTGTTATGCAATTTCAAAAAGACTATTGAAAGAGAGATAAAGGCTTTTAGTCATGAAAAAAAAAATTTTTTTTCTTCAGCATCTAGGGTGGCAGTACTCTTTTGTGCCTCTCATATTCACATCTGTGTTTAGGAGAGCACTGCACAAAATATTCAGCTTAGCACAATGAAGAAGGATTTTTCATGAATATTAACAAAAGGCACATCAAGATGAACAGAACACACAACTGGGAGGAACCCTCTGGAACTTCTTTATGTGATACGTATTCGGTGTTGAACTGTTTTATGACTTGTGGCCCTGAATATTTAGCCACTGAATTACTAGGTCTATTCACAAATATGGAATTTAACGCGCTATTTAAAGAATGTGTTGGTAAAGGTATTCAACACAAGATTATCACCAATGAAGACTTCAGTAAATTCCAAATTTTGTGCTCTTCCTTGAAGCTTCTAAAGAATTAGAAGAGCTAATTCCTGTAACCATCATGTACATTATTGTCTTTTAGTATTTCTGACCCCATGCCTTAATACATGGGATTTAAATTTCAAATAATTATGTTAGCTTAGCGAGAAAAATATTTTAAATAGCATGTTAAATTTTCTTTTCTTTCTCATATTGCCTTTTGGTTTTCAAATAAAAAGTGAGAATCTAGATGTAACCTTTTGAATCCAGAACTGCAGGCTAAAAGAAAAACAATCATCAAAACACACTGAAAGTTTAACAAGTTATGGTTTAAAGGGCATGTGCCTGCCAACGTCTGAAATTTAAGATAATTTCTGTGTGTTGCTTATAACGAACATTAAGTTTTATTGAAATTACTGATCACCTAATGTCATGACTTATGTTTGTGCAAATAATAGATTTTTTTGACCTTTATAATCTTTATTATTAGTGGTATACCAGTAAAATACAGTGTCAGAGCCTTGACTGAAGTTAAAAGGACACAGACTTATTAAAAGCAGCAGAAGGAGAAATCAAACAGACAGAAAATGGAGAATGTGAAAGGGAGGGAAAATAAGAAATATTTATGAATATTTTTAGTTCTGCTCTTTGGTCTCCTCCAATGACCCTGTAAAATATTACTAGCAGAAAAGTCATGTACAAAATTTCACAGAAAGAGGAAAGCAAACATAGGTTAAAAATAAAAACAATGTGCAGAGGGAATTTTTCCTATTTGTACTTTCTGGTGTAGTTAAACACATAGGTAGACATCTCTTTTGAAATGGTTTTGAAAAATGGATTATCAATACAGTTTTATGACCACTGAACTTCTTGTTTGTTCAAAAAGCTCTAGCTGTAACCTTCTGAACAGAGAGAGCATGGTTAAGCTACTTTTTAAACACAATTAGGGAAATACACTCAATGGTGTTATGAAAGTTTAGGAAATGCAGTTGTGAATCTGGGGCAAATCCTATCTTTGCAGCAGATCAGTTTGATCTTAACACCTTATTCATGACTAGTCTCTTCCTGTCCTGCCCTCCCATGCTTTAGACCTCTCTAGGCTTCCTTCTTCAGAGGAAGGCTTTCCACCAAGGCTTTCCACCAGAGGAAAAGTCACCAGATGTTCATTATCGGCCTTTTATGTGGATGAACCAGTCCTTACTTTATAAATTTCGCATGCTGCTCCTCCAACAGATATCTTTTTTTCCCATTGCATCTGCTTTAGGATCATGTGGCAAAAACAGCAGTTGTCTCCATAGCAGATCAGCTTTAGGAAAACATTCTGTGCATTTCCAGATGTCTTGTAATGCAACTCAGCCATTAGAAAAAAAGGTGTAGGTAACATCATTAAGTCAGCTGAATTTCTGCAAACAACAGCAAGTACTCTGTGGAGCCACAGTGGTTCCTACGTTATAGTTTGTGATATTCTGATCCATGCAAAAACTTGTGGTCTGCACACAAGGGACAATTTGGGGAATATTTGATTACATTCAATGGGAAGTCTACCTTTGTTCTGGGAGAAGCTATTCCTTACTGTGATGATTAGAGGAATCCTTGCTGAAGATTATGCCAAAAGTAAACTGAAAAAAAACTTTCTAAAAACTTTCTAAAAGAAAGACACTGAAGAGTCCTGGCATTTCTTGCTATGATTACTTCATTGCTTCATTTGAGTGAAAGACTATTGCTCTTCTCTGTTGTTTCCCCTAAAGAAGTAAGATACAACATGATGGCATTATATGGTATTGCACCACAATACAGCATACTGTACCTCAGGTTTTGAATTAAACAATTGTTTCCATAGTATTTCTGTATTCTGAAAGGTGATTCATTGTGCCCTAATCTGATATGCATAGACCTGGAGCAATGTTTGCATTTCTTTTATGGATGAGAATGAATATGCAAACTGTAATGATCATAATGAGTGAGCTGTTTTTTTATTATTTTATTTATTTATTTATTTAAAGGAGTATTTCACAGGATTGAACATAACTTTCTTTACACAAGGGTTTAACAGGCACCAGCTAAAGCTATTTAGCTTTCCTTTCCCTCAATGATAATAGAACAATTAATTTATTTGTTTTCTTGAGGGAAATATTTTTACTTCTGCAGTCCCTAATGTTTATACGACAAACCACTGAGTTTATCATGTGTAGTGGTAATTATTTGAACTGTATTTTAAGCACTTGTGCTTGGATTGCTCAATATTTTGTTACGTGGATTGTATATGTGAAGTACTTTGATATTCCTGAGGTGCATTTGTGGGTATTTACAGCTATAGTACTTGCTGAGTCATAACATGTCATAACTAAATGCTAACCTTGGCTGGTTAGTTTTATGTCATGGAAGACAATAAAGCTCCAGTTCAGAAATGTTCAGTCCGCTTTCCTACCAGTTAGTTCTCATACCAGGGAGGATATCTGAGCACTATTCATCAGACTTTTGGAAAAAAGATAAATTTCTGGTAGATAGAAAGGGATAATGCTCATGGACTAGTTCCACAGCTCACCTAATGTTATCATTATGTCCAAAAGAGACTAGGCTAAGAAATTAAAGTAAAAATTTCTCTTTACGGTACTGAAATATTAGGTTAAAGAACATGACATGTACAGTTAAAGCAAAGATATCAACCTGTAAATTCAACATCTGCTATTGTTGTTTTATCCCTAATGAATGCTGTTCTTCACTGACTTCAGCAGCACTACTCCTGTGATAGATGGATGACATACATAAAAGATTCATTCACTGGTTTTATGTTTTTAAAATTTAACTACTGAAATGAGAAGCACAGACTGCCAAAGGCCCAAGATCTCTGTACCTGCTCTTGTAGACAAGACTAACTTTTAACATCCTGTTAGGCATGCATCCAGTTCTGCAGGGATGGGGCTCATAAACTGTCTGCATTTTCCTGAAAGGGAAAGAAAGCCTCTGGATCTGCAATTTGGGAACCTCTGTACTTCAATGTATCTCACCCTAATTAGAGAGCATTCAACCAAAAACACTGTATTGCATTTCTGCATAGTTCTGTTGCTGGCAGGAATTAAAGTTGTAAGACAAATTAGAATTATTTTTTTTTCTGTGTATCTATTAGCACCACAGCTCTTCTATCATATGCTTTCCTTAAAAAGACAACTTGTTAAAAAAAAAAAAAAAAGCTTGATACTTTATCTCCCTTTGATCCCGGTACCTTTCTTTAACAATTGCAGTTTTCAATTTTATTTCTAACTTCACTTCATCAAAGCGGTATTTTCACAGTTGTTACAGCAATTCTAATAAAATATCTAGACTGTGTGCTAACAGGAAGGAACTGCCAGTCTAACGTGGCAAGCCTTAGTACATGGCCTTTCTTTCTAAAACCCAGCTACTATCTAATTTCGTAGCAAACCCTTGGCATTTTTCTTTTAAACAGTGCATATGTGTTTATGCAATAGCTCTTTCTAGCCTTTTGCCTCAAATGTTGTTTAAGAAAAAAAAAAAGGTCTGCAAATGATAGAGAAATTAGCTTTCTTACACAGAGCAATTGAAAATGAGTGATTTTGTCTGTTTGATATGTTCTGTTATGCTGACTTGTGCAATTAGTTATATTTGTGCAATCAAAACTTCATTATATTCATTTTCTCCTTTCTGATTTATTGTTAAAGTATTTAATTTGCATTTTGATGATTGTAGGAATGTTGAGGAGTATAGAAACATGAGCCTATAAATCCTGTAGATCTGATTAGGTGTCAAAGACAGGGCTTTGTGAAATTTACCTTTCCTCTTTCTACTGGTCTTTGTTTGTTCTTCCCTCCCTGAATTCCCTCAGAATTCATAAAATCCCCCTTTCATGTTGCTCCAACACAAAACGGGACATAACACATAGAGAATATCCTCATCACGTTGCTTGATGCAGAGCTGCAAGAGGCCTGTTTTTAACACACAGTGTGATTATGTTTGTATGCCTCTTCAAACAAAGAAGGGCACTTCTGTAAAGCATTCACAACTTACAGATACTAAATGATTCCACTGTAGCTAAAATACACAGTTCTAAATAAATATAAAATACATAGTTCTATTGTAGCTAAAATGTAGCTAGTTCATGTCTTCTTGATTATATTCAATTTAAGGATAAAATTGCTCACAGAAAATCTAAGGGGAAATACAGTCTTTATACCATCTCCTTAAATACAAGATGTGGCAATGTGTATTTTCTGAATCCAAAGAACCTTCATGAGGAATGGCTAATGTGCTAGTACTTTCTCCCTAAGTATGAGAAGACAACTTCGTATGCAGAACAATGACAAAGGAACAGTTTCACCATAAGGGTAATCACCAAGGTTGTCCAGGGAGGCTGTGTGGTTTCCGTCCTGTAGGTTTTTGAGATTTACCTGGATAATAAATTCACTAGTGATTTTCTGATACTGAATTTACATTCTGATTCAGAGGGTTGAAACACTTGCACCAAAAACATCCTGGCATTAAACTGCACTACAATAATCAGCTCTCCTTTAAGCTGGTTGCAATTCTTGTTCTGGCTCTCTGCATGCCACAGGTTTCAATACCTTTATTGCTTTCCTTGCTTAGTGCATGAGCAAAGCTGTGTGTATGGTCAGAGTTCAAGAGGTGAACAATGCTTTGGTCAGGGCTACAAGGATGGCAGAGAGTCTAGAGGGGAAGGTGTATGAGGAGGGGCTGAGGTCACTTGGTTTGTTTAGCCCAAAGGCTGAACAAGAGCAGGCTGAGGGGAGGCCTCATGGCGGCCTGCAGCTTCCTCATGAGGGGAGCAGAGGGGCAGGCGCTGAGCTCTGCTCTCTGGGGACAGTGACAGGACCCGAGGGAACGGCATGGAGCTGGGACAGGAGAGGGTCAGGCTGGGTGCTAGGGAAAGGTTCTGCACTCAGAGGGTGATCAGTAACTGGAACGGACTCCCCAGGGAACTGGTCACGGCACCAAGCCTGATGGAGTTCAAGAAGCATTTGGACAAAGCTCTTAGAAGTATGCTTTGATTTTGGCGTGGTGTTGTGTGGAGCCAGAAGTTGGCTTTGATGATCCTTGTGGGTCCCTTCCAACTCAGGATATTCTATGATTCTGTGATGGTGAATGGTTTTAAACTAAAAGAGGGGAGATTTGGATTAGAGGTTAGGAGTAAATTCTTCACTCAGAGGGTGGTGAGGCAATGGAACAGGTTTCCCAGAGAGATTGTAGATGCCTCATCCCTGGGGGTGTTCAAGACAGGTTAGATGAGGCCCTGAGCAACCTGGTCTGGTGGGTGGCGTCCCTGCCTATGGCAGGGGGGTTGGAACTAGATCATCATTGAGGTCCCTTCCAACCCGAGCCATTCTGTGATTCTATGATTCCATGTCAATGGACTCACAGTAGTGAGTAAGTAAAATATGGCTTGTCTGGCTAGTATTTATGTGACAGATGTTACACTGGTGGAAATCCACTTCATCAGTGAAGCTATCTGAACCTGGAAAAAACTTAGCAACTTAGCAACCCTGTTGTCAAAGAATGGAGACTTTTCTGCAGCCAAAATGCTGTCATCCATTTCTTTCATATATCATGATTATTATTTTCATTTGCATATTTGGTCCATACATTCCCTGGTTATGCACTCTCTCCTGCAGATTAGGCTCATGTGTACTGCCAAACTTGCTCTCAGTCTGACAGGTGACAAATGGCACATCTGTGGACCCCCACATCAAAGAAGCATCCTTTTTATGTCATGAAAACACTCCAAGTTGAGACTTAGGATTCACTATTTCCTTCATCACCTGCTGCTTTCACTGCTGGCAAGGGAGGTTGTAGTATGCTCCAACACATCCCTGATCTACATGACGGGAAACAAGGCACACTTCAGGGTGATTCTACCCACATTTTAGATACAGTCACAGGGTCTCAGACAAATCAAAAAGATGCTTTCTCTGCCCATTTCTTTATGTGGCCACACCGGAGCAGGTATGACTTTTTCCCTCACAGAAGCTTGGTCTTTGTTTCAGTTTTCAAGAAGCTTCTACGTGTAACATCCCATACAAACAAGGACTAAGAAATTTTATTAGGGCTTTAAACAAGAAAAGTGAAAAAAAGACACAGAAGTATAGATTTAGAAAACTGCATTCATTGATGCAGCTGCTGAAGAAAAAACCCTCAGGATCTAATGCTTGACTTCTTGACCTGTTTTTTAAAAGGAAGGGACATCCTGCCACCACCAGATGCTAATATAATGCCATCAGTGTGAATGACTGTTGGCCCCACTGGATGACACTGTCTGTTTGAGTTTGCTGGTTTCAGTTTGGTACAAATTTACATTCAACTGGAGCTTATTTATTTTCCACCTGTGTAATTCAAGGCTTTAACCCTAGCCTTGCTGGGGATCAGACCAGGATCAAGCCTCTACATACTACCTAGACTTAGACAACACAGGTAAAAGATGGAGAAAAAGGGGACACAAGAAGCAGAGATAACTTTAGATTTTAGGGATTCAGGAACGCTCACCATTTCGTTGATAGCTCAGTCAGATCTGATTAGTTTAATGATTATTTAAGCATTATCCCACCAATTTTAATGAGCTGGTTTGGCATTTGTACAGGTGCCACATGTGTTTCCAAGATTTATCAATTCTAATCGTATATGCATAGTGGACCAGATGTAAATTATTCCCAGCATCAAATCGGGCTTGGTGGCTGTGACAGACATGCCAGATTTCTATCCCTTCAGGGGGGCCAGGGGAGCTATGAACTCCTAATCACTGCTCTGAGAGATATCCCAGCCTCACCAACTGGGAAAGCCAAAAGCCTGCTTCAGCCAAAATCTTGTCATTATCAGCTAGCTGTCTTCACATAGCTTATCTTCATATATCGTTGTGTTAGCTAAAATAAGTAATGATAAGTTACGTAAACTAACACTTTATTTAATCTGCGAAACCTGAAGATAAAGGATTTGATCATCAGTTTTCAAGATCCCTGTCTAGGTGGTGATAAATTCCCCTTGTTTCCAAAATACAGTGTACAGAAAACAGAGTTGGAGATTGTCAGTCTGAACTATTGGATCCTGAGGAATGTGCTGGCTCGACAGACTTCATTACCCTCCAGTTCCTCTTTATAGTTGTGCTTCTTTCCCTTCACCCCAGCAGAAGAAAAAAATAGGGAGAAAATGATTTTTTTTATGTGGGAGCAAATTGTAAAATGAGAGAAGATTCTCACATAAAAATCCCAAAGACTGACATGCCACCAGTGTAATATTGTCCTCCTCTTTTGAGCATTTGGAAAGCACTAGCTAGAAAACATTCATAAAAGGTACCACAATTATTTCTAAGAAAGCAGGAAGAGGACAAATATATGAAATATTATATTAGTGGCTGTGCCTGTGAAGGGGTTTTGTGTTTTTTGTTTGTTTGTTTGTTTTCCTTCGGAACAATGGAAACATTTGCCATTGTGGTAAATCTGGATGAGATGACAGCAGAAAATTAAGAAAATATTCCATACCTTTGAGTACTCCGGTTGATTTAGGGAGTCAGTCTCGATTTTATTATATAAGAAAATGATGATATATATTACACAATGGAAATATTGTAGCTCACACTGTTCCTTTTTTTCTTTTTTTTTTTCTATAAATAATGTGTATGTATGAGGAAAAAAGAAAGACAATAGTTCAGATATCCTTATATGCTCCAGCAATATACTGAAATAAAGCTTACACTTATTCTTCTTACATCCTCCTCAAACAAATCTTCATTAATTCTCTGTTTAAAATAGAACACATCGTGTGTCCTCATAATGGGCCATATCCTGCTATCAATATTTTAACAGATCCCCCATGGACTGTAATGTGGAGTCTGCTAAAAAATTGATGGCACCATTATGTTCAACTGCAAGTATATTTATAATTAAATTATTTTTCTTTGTATTCATTCAAATTTCTGTTCATGAGAAGCAAAATTGCACTGGTTTAACTAATTAATTGTGAGCACATTGTGTTTTGTTTATTTTGGTAATATTTGCTTCAATCTGAAAACCTGTCATGAATGTTCATGCTTTCCTGCTATGGGTTAACACGTGAATCTTCAGCAGCTTAGTACAGATTTGAAAGATGTTGCAGAAACCATTTGCCATAATTTAGGAATCAATCGTAACAAAATGTGATATATCTACAAACAGAGCCTTGTTGATTAAAGCTGGATAACAAAGAAAAACAGTAGTAGAAACTGCAGAACAGCAAACTTATGATAAAAACTGATATACAGGAATTTATGAAAAAATCTATATGTAAGCATCTGATTTTTATCAGGGTTCACAAAACTAGAGAGCACAGTCCGTGGAATTTCAGAAAATTACTGAAGTGTGTTATATCTCAGCTTAAGAGCTATCCGCCTTAGCAAAGATTCTCTATGCCATTTAGACCTAGTACCTAGATTTATTGTGAAAAATATACTGAACAATTTATTTAATGGGGTAGACTTCACTATGTAAGGGAAAGATTAGGGTAAGTTTCTGGGTTGTAGCACATTGGAAGAAACCTTTTAGCTACTGTTCTCCTTCATTGACCTCCTCAGGTAAATTCTTATTTCTGATCATTTCCTACCATTGACAGGTGCAATTAATTTATTGCTAGCTGTATTTGATAATTTTATCTCTTTCTCTCTTTTTCTCTCTCAATTTCTCCTGGTACCCTTTTGTGCTTTTCTTTGTTTCCATCCCTTTGGTTCTCTGCTGTTTCTTTTACCATGTTTGAGCACTTCAGAATTTTAATGTACTTACTTATTTTTGGAAAACAAGTGGAGGATAAGTAACCCGTGATTAGGCTACTATCAGTGCATAGGATGATCAAAATCTCCATGAACATACTGTTTGTATTTATTTATTTATTTGTTTGTTTATTTATTTATTTTGCATGATAGCTGCTAAATATAATTAAGGTTTCTAGCCCTTCATGCTTCAGAAATACATACGTAAGTCTGTTTCCAAAAATTTTTTTAAGTGTTCAGCAAAAGTGTCATTATAGTAGGTATACTTACTATATATATATAGGGAGAGAGATACATATGTGTAGGCTTTATATATGTTGTATTTTTAAACCAACTAGTTTAGTATGTTTAGATTATTCTGTATCTCTCAGACAATAATAGAAAGCAAGATAAACCAGCAAATCTGGAGAACAGAAAGGATGTTGCTTCACTCTTCTTCAGCTTTTAGAGAATATGGGAAGCATTAGGCCAGGCTCTTTGAAGTGGTGAGTATTTTTCACACAAACAGAGGTTGGGGGTTTCTGGGCATCTTGTTTCTAAATGGAAATTGTCTTCTTTCAAGCAAAGTTTTTAACAGGATTGGAAAATGGCAGGTTATGAATGACAATCAGTGTAATATGAATGGAAAACTCCTTGATTGTAGCTTCCTGTCTTCACCATATTAAAGATGAGTTTTTGTATACCTTCATGGTTACAGCAGGAGGACACATATACTATTCTTTTTCATGCTACAGTGCATTCAAATCATTATTCACTAAACAGTACTGGAAAGATCTCTTGCAGTGACAACATGCAGTTTCAGTGTTGATCATTCATAGTGTGACTCACTATGTACATAGATCTATTTGGCACATGATTTGCAGAGGTCCTTACTCCCAAAATTGAATCTTACCTTAGTATGGCAACCAGCTTATTCATTTATGAGAGAACTCATAAAGCAAAACTTTCTTGTCTTTACTTTCAAAAGTAAATTAAAACAACCATGCAAGTCTAGCAGCTGTTGTTCTTGCTTTGTACTGTACTACAGAATCAATACAGTCAGTCAGTTGATTCATAAAGTTTACCCATTTTTCTTATTTATTTATACCATAAGCAATTTATGAATGTGTGCGAATATGCATTTGTGTGTGGAAAATCATCTAATCGATGTATTCCAGGTTATAAATAAACCCTGTATTACCAAATGAAAGAATCCAATATCCCATAGCAGGGTAAAGCTCCTGCTGTTTACAATTGCACAAACAAGATGTCAGTTACTCAATATGGGCAGAATGAAGAAAGTTAATGCTTCTCTTTTCCACTCCCTGGCACATGAGAAGTGCTGCAGTGTGGGTGGTGCACTCTTGCCATGTATTTTTGGACCACCAGTATGAGACATGCATCTCAAAAAGTTACAAAAATATTCGCAGCAAGGTCTTTTTCTGGAGTCTCTATCCTTACATAGCTCTTTCAGTCTGCTAGTTGATATAGTGCTGCAATATAAGAAAATCTCTTGAAAATCTGAAAAAAAAAAAACTATATACAAAACTAAATTTATTCAACACAGTGCAAATTGACATGTCCAATCTGTTTTGCTTACAGATACTTTCAGCAGATCTGCTTAATACTGCTGTACATTAATATGCCTTACTAATAAGTGACATGATAGCAATAATCAGAATATGCAGGACTCTTTATTCAATGGCTTGAAATTAAGATTGCCCCTTTACAACTTGATGATCCCACTTGCTATTTATGCTGTGACATAACATTAAATAAATAGATCAAAAAGCCTGATTATAGTTTTCAAGGCAGATACACTGGTGTCTGTTATTGCTGTGGTGCAGGTTTTGCACGTGAAAATTTTGCCCTAAAATGTAAAATATATGGAGCGTGATCTTTAATATCATTTAGGAACATTTTGTGTTTCATATTAAGCTATTAGATTTCCTAGCTTTAAAAAAGGTACTGAGTTTCTGTAATTAAGCTGATCCTACAAGCTACACAATGTCTGCTGCAGTATCATTTAAATGAACCAAAAAATATAATTAAAGCTGAATTCCAAACACCTACTCTAGCTGATTACTGTACGACATCAACAAATAAGCATGGCTTCAAAGGAATAAAATTAAACCTCTATCATCTACCAAAACCCTTTGACTATTCCAGCAGAACTGTGGAAAAAGGATTATAAATTAATTTAGTTATCTGTGTTGTGGTACAGACAACGTAACTTTCATTTTGTATTATATGATAAAGCACAGAAACTTTAAAGCTTCAGGTCAGCTTGTGTTGAATTGCCCTTGGCTGGAGTAAAGCCAAAGAACTGGTTTTGCATCTTACTCGGTCCTCTGTCCCAAACAAGTACAGGTAGCTATATCCTACACTCTTCTGATGCCCTCATGTAGAGGAAGCATGTAGAAGTAGAAGAGGGCACAAATAAAGCCTCCGATTTTCAGGTATTATTATATTTCAGGCAGTAGCCTCCCCTGTGGTAAAGGTTCTGAGATTGATTTTTGATAGTTTGAAGCAAAATAACATGCTCTGGATATGGGTAAAGTAGAAAAAATTCTATCTGTCTTGTACTGTTTATAAGAAAGCTAACACTGTTACCTAGAACAGAATGTTAGCTTACCAATGGCAGAGCATACTTACCTTTAAATGCATCTCTCCGAGAAATACTGCACATTTTAATGGGACAGGACTTTTTCAGTATGAATCTGATGCAAATATTATATATCAATCATGTCTTAAAAATGGATCCACCTAATCAAAGACACATTCACCTTGTCATCTCTTACTCAAAGCTTAGCATTCAAGCAACACAGCAGAACCACCTTTGTTCTGAACTCAGTGGGATGTGAAATGTCAGTATAGCAAGAAAACACCGTTTCCCCATGTAGAGACAGACCGTCAAAGATGTCAGGATTAATTATAAAATGGGCTGTCAGAAGTACTATCTGTGCTAAGAAAACAGACAGCAAACAGTTTTCAAAATGGAAGTAGCATGCTTTTTTCCTTAGCATTAAACACTGTAAGTTCACTTCTGTGTCATGAGACAGAAACTATGCCATCTGGTAACAGAAGGAAGCTCTTCAGGTTCTAGTCACAGGGAATACAGTTGGCTTAGCTGATGATTATGTCTATACTGCACATTGCAGTACAATGCAGAATTGCCAGAGTTATGAATAAATGGAGAAGATTGAATACTGGGAGTAATAAAACCACATTAGAGAAGAATTCTGCTGGGATTCATACATACTGCTTTTCATCATAGGATTTGTGCATTAAAAGCCAATTGGATTAGCCTCAATGCAAATGCTGCTACTATTGCTGCTGGTATCTAATCTAGTGCCAGTGTGACATTGTATAAAAGAGCTAGGATATCCTAAACCAGAATTTGTAGATAAAACTAATATAGACCCTTATCTTGAATACATGCTGCTCATTTTATATGAGTCGATTTACCCCTATGCTAGTAATCTCAAGAAGTCTGTTGCTTGCCACAGGCCCAGAGTGAGGATGTTGCACAGAAATTGCCAAGGCCATCTCATGGGGACAATTACCTTTTGCTGCCCACCCATGTGATCACCAACAATCTGCTAAGGAAAATAACAGACATATCGGGAGTGACTGTGGGGCTTTGGAGTCCCACTGGTGTTTTTTGTCCTGCCACCAGAAAGGAGAAAGTTGAAAAAGATTGGACGTACTTTCATGGCGGGTGTCAAATGCAGGGCTTTGGATTTTATGACCATGGCCCATCTCAAGTGCCTATACACAGGCCCACACTTCATGGGAAGCAAACATGACAAGTTAGAGGTTCATGCATTTTTGCTGATGTGTGCCATTGAGGTCACAGTGGTGGAATAGCTCACATCACAGCAGTACTGCAGGGAATGATACAGTGTCCTTAGGAAAGCCAAGCTGGGGGAGCAGGAAGAGGGCTCCTGCTGCACACAGGAGCAGTTTGTGCATGCAAGAGCTCTGCAATGGTCTGAGCAAGGGGACAGCTGAGAGTTTACCTGTCAGGATCAGTGAGGTCTCCAACTTGTGCATGCCATGGTAGGCTTCTGCTACAGACTACCCAAACAAAACTGTGGCAAAGGCCTTCTTTAAGCTACTGAAAGAAGCATAATGTCTGCAGGCTCTGGTTCTCAGCAACCACAAGGTGTGATGGAAGGGCAGCATAGCAGGGTGCAAACTGCCCAGGACATTTAAAAAGTACGTTGATGTGCAGCTGGTGAATGAGATGATCAAGGGAGATTTGCTGGTGTTTTAGTATCTCATGGAAGGCTACAGAGAATATGGAACCAGAATCTTCACAGCATGCATAGCCAAAGGAGGTGAGATAACAGACACAAACTGCAAGAAGGGAAATTCTGACTGGCCCCTCTTCAGTTATTAGTTTGTGTATAATCATACTAATTAGTGTAAATAGTGTAGTTAGTAATCAGATGTGATATTCTAAATGAGCTCATCCCATCTGTAATATATGAAACATTTAAACAGTTGCTATAATGTCTCAATTCCATTGACAGACCTTCTGCTACCAGAAGGGATGAATTAGCTATGTGCCCTATAAATATAATTAATTCCTATCTAGCTGAAAATAGATTTGTAGGTCACAGAATTGGTCTCATTTTGGTGAAAAAAATAATAATACAAATGTGTGATTTTGTGGTTTTCCTAATTCTGACTTGATTTGAAAAGGTATTGTCTAAAAAGAGAGAGTGGTGATTCATTTTGGTTGAAATACAAAGGCCTTTGGTACAAAGTATTTATCTACCAACTGGTTTGAAAGGCTTCTTTCTGTTTTTAAGTTGTCATAGAGCCAAATTCTGTTTTCAGACAGAAGCATGTGGCTACCCTGCAGTCAGCAGATATGAAGTCATTGGAAGCTGTATGTAAACTTATAATGGTACAATTTGGCTCAAAGTTTATAGTACTTCTGTCTAGTCTGTTTCAACAAATTATTCAATAATCTAAATGCAAAGCTTTATGCTAAGGACTTTTTGATATATTCTGTACAGCTGACTGGTACTGAACGTGTGACAGTAGTGAGTGGCTGACCTTGGAGTATGATCAGTAATCAGTTTTTCTGAAATGAAAGGCCCTTTGGGATCAGCCTTGCGAAGTGCAAAGCATTATGATTTCAGTTCTGCCAACTTGTTCAACATGTACTTGTTATTAAGCATCTGAGTCAGCTCATAGAAGTAATGAAGTTGCTCTTGTATTCAAAGATAAACACATACTAAAATGCTTCTCTGTGTACAGCACATATATTCCCACAGGACTGGCTTTCTATCTTATGTGCATAAGTATCAACTTGGCTGCTAACTCTAGCAAACCATAGTGTTACTCTTATCAGACTGTCTGACAGCAGCTTGGAAAATACAGATTATAGTACCTGCCAAGATTTTATATTACTGTTTGCTAAGTAAATTAAAATGGTTATAACCACAATTGATACTGATGTACAGGCATAATCAATTATCTGCATTGTAGATTTATTCAGCAATGATCAAGTCAGAGAACATTTCCTGTAGGATAATAGCTAGCTGATAGTCCAAGTCCATTTAGTTATGATGAGAAGGATAAAGTATTTTAATTGTGCTGCAGCTACCGTGCTAGAAGTACATGATATCCAGAGCAGTGCGAGAAAACAGAAGTTGTGGTTGAATCCTTTCCCAACGTTGAAGAGTGGGGAGCGCTGCCCAGTGAAGATATAGTCAGATTCTTCTTTGCAAGTTGTCTTTCCCTTATTTTGCCTTTTTTTTTTTTTTTCCTCCCCTTAGGAGATGCACCACTTTGCATCAAACCCAAACAGACAAGTTAAACTAAACATAAGGTCTTTCATGCTGTCTTATTACTTGCTACTCTTACTGCAAGCTTTAAACATGAACTATGTCACTACTTTTCATCAGAATAGTTTATTTTATAAACTCATCATAGCTTCACATATAAGACATTCAAGTAACCGTGCAAAGCCTGCTTTTTCATTATGTGTTTAGAACATTTTACTGGTTTGTTTTGAAATCCATGTAGCTGCTGACAAATAGATTTTGCAAGTTGCTGTGATACAGTGTGTGCCTCTGTCCTCTTCTGCAGGGGCTGACTGGATGTGCTGCACTAAAGCTTATGTGGCTGTGCTTGCGCCTCGTTTAATGCATGGCGAGCAGATAGGCCAGGCCATACTTCCTGAGGGCACGTTACAAATGCATTTTCAAATGTGAAGAGCAACATAATGAGTTAGCATATTTGCTATTGAAGAGGTTACTGACTGAAAATTAGCAAGTCACAGACCTTTACTGCTAACTCCGTCATCCATTAAGAAAACTCTTGATCTTTTTCTTTGTCATTTCAAAGTACACTGTGGGAAAGAGAAGTTCCAATTAAAATTCAAGCCAAGTAAAACAGAGGAGAAAAATGTTGTTTTCTGTGAACTGAAAAACTGGGTTGCACGTTTGCGTAGATGGTGGGGGCTCTGAAGGGTCAAACTTTTGAAATCCTTCATGCTGTGTGACAAATATCTAAAAATACCAGTGAGCCTAAGACTTTTTTTTTTTTTTTTTAACTTCAAAAATTCTCCTGCATTTTAGGAGATTACAAGATTACAAGAAAGAATTTACCCATACAATGATTTTTATTTTTATTGTTTTAAAAAACCTAACGTGACCTCGTAGAGAAACCAGTGCATTTACTCATTTCCATGCATAATGTATGCATATTTTGAACATTTTAATATCCCCAAGTGTGTTCCTGTGCCCACACAGGAACTCCTGACAAAGCCTGAGAACAGCTGTGGAGTACCTCCCAGCTTAAGTGGAATGCATACACTATGGGTCTGAGACAAGCTATGATACTTAATAGATTAATAGAAAATTTGCTATAGATTACTAAAAATCTGTGACAGAAGCACTGTAGCACATTAGTGGCAATGTGTTCAAATCATTTGAACTTAATTAATGATATACTTTCCAAACAGTTTTCCTATGATTTGCAGTCTTTAATTACATTGACTAATTGCATAGCAGACTTGAGGGACAGAAATGAAAAAAAAAAATAGATATATTGGCAGATCTTCTGGGAATATTGTTAATGAACACTGTGTTGACACTAAGAAATAGGACTTCTATGATTAATGTAATTTGCTTGTACCGTAAACAAGAAAATACAGCTGGCAAGGTATAGCTGGGCAAGGAATCCAGAATCTGCCGCTATCCAGGTTAAGGGGCAACTTAGGGTTGTAAGAACAAGGGCAATACTTGGGGCTTATTCTTAACTTTTTGTCAACATCTGGCTTGTGTCAGAAGACCCCAGGCCCAGTTACTTGTTTATCTTTACTTATACTAACAGATATGGCTGACTTTAAGAATCCTCAAATCCACATTTAGTAATTATTAATGTTGTAATGACTTCTCCACAGTGACCCCAGAAAACTAGCTTCTTTTCTGGTATCAAGTCAATGATTTTCATTTTCACCAAGTATTTTAAAATGTACCTGTTAAGAGTTTACTTAAACACGGGAAATTTAAAAATATTAACATAAAATTCAGCAGCACTCTTGACTTGCCACATTTCTGTTCCTGATCCCTTCTTCTGACTGTTCTAAGTATGCACGACTCAGAAAGAAAAATGAGTCACCCATAGACTGGTTATTGAAAGGGAATTACCTTTGACAGGAGAGGCTCGTTTGGCTGAGGTGAGCATTGTCGCCTCTGACAGGCTAAGTACGTTTGTATACATTCCTGTTCAATCAGGTACATAAACGATGTAAGTCAAAATCTAACTCCTGTTCATTTAAAATAAAGTTGAGCAGTTCTATGTAATACTTCTTAAGAGGACCCAGAGAGCACAACATTGAAAATGTCTTCAGAAAGACTGATTTCTTCTGACTTCTTTCTTTTTTTTTTTTCATGAGAAATATCAAAATAATGCATTTCCTATCAAGTTGTTTGATATGAATTGCAATACTGTATTTCAAGTGTCATTTCAGTACTTTCAGTGGGGAAGGGGGGAGGAGGTCTGCAATGGTGCCCACAGATTTTGTATTTTGGAGGGCAATGTCCCTGTTTTGTTTTGTTTTGTTTTGTTTTGCCTCTAGGCTGACATCCCTGGCTGAACTATGTCTTTCTTCCATAAATCCAAGGCAGTTTCCTTTTTCCCTTGAGTGTCAGGGTGCATAGGAGAGTCAGCACAGGTGACTATGAACCATGGAAGAAGACCATGCTTTGACTTCACCTTGTCTGCTTATGGGGTTGTGGCTTAGTTAGGTAATGACAACATTTGACTAGTGGCAGCAAATAACTCAGTATGTGTTGACATCACCTGACAAATTCAGTAAGTACCTGGGAGGTTAATATACACAGCATTTTTTTTTGTTAGTTTTACAGTGCATGAACTGCCATTTTCCGAAACTGGTATCATCATTTTGGTCCTTTGTTAGCATCTGCAGTGGAACAAACCTGAAAATAATAGCAGACAGCGAATTTAGTTTCAAGTACTGGTTGTACTCTGTATCATGAAAAGGTAAAAAAAATGTCTTAAAAAAAATAACCACTCTAGATACTAAAATCTGTATTTTAGAATGTTTCTGGAAAGAGTCAGGCTTAAACAGTTCTTACAGACATGACTAGAAAGAAATTATGGAAATATATAAATCCAATTACTTCCGCAGTACAGCTGTCATCATTGGTCTGCATATTCTGTAGCTAATTTGTTATTATATCTGAAAACTTGAGGACTAGCTAGGGGAGGAAGAATCTACAGACCAGAGACATGAGGGGCCCATTGTGACAGCATTTAGTCTTCCTGGAAGCACTGTGAAGATGGGACACTCCTCCTTCAAGAACAGTGCACTGACACATAAAGAACATATTATTACCTGTTATCTCTCTTACTATAAACATTTTTTTTTCTGGCAATAGTCTGAGCAACTCTACTGAAATCATATGGAAGAAAAGACAGGAACTTCTCAAAGTAAAAATGCTCAAAGCTCCTTCTGGAGTTGATCTGCAACATGTCTGATGTGCTGCTTTTGTGACCGTCCATTTCTAAATTAAAGTATCAAGACTCAGTTATATTAAGAACTATTTACTTCCATGAGCTCCTGGGAGACTGTGTTTCAGATGGTAATCAGTATACGTGCAAGAGCTGAGGATAAAACAAAGAACCATACATGTAATCAACCTGCTGAGCTAGTTAGGCAAATCCAGAGATGTATCACCAGAGAAACCCAGAACTGGTGATCACACTTGAGGATATCAGACGTGTGTAACTCTTTTCAGTCTTTATGGAAAATACAAATGAAAATTTTCTGAAATTTTCTTCTGTTTCTTTCTGGAACATGGATTTTCAAACAAAGATCCTGTTCACTGAGGCTACAGTAAAAACCAATGTAGATCATCCAAAACTAACTAGAAATCATCCGAGTATTTCTAAAAGTCTGCTCATATATGAGGTGTCGAGATACTTCCCTTTTACCAGTGTAGGAGTAGTTGATTAATATTGTTTATACAGTCAGGTTCTTCTTTTAGCTAAGCTTAGCTCAGGAATGAAATCTAATATATTTATCTGACTCTTGAACCCTTAAAGCCTTCATTTGACATCTACTTAGCCTCAACCAAAATTTACTACAGCTGTGCTGTTGACTGATTACAAGCATTTGCTATTCAGGTGACCAAGTAAAAAGATTCTATATTAAAGTAAACCAGGTATATAAATGAAACGGCTTACCAAGACTCAGATTTAACTAGCTAACATCCATGCACTTCTCCTTGTTTAATGTTTCCTATTGTTTAGCGCTGGGATTTCAGGATGACTTTTAACTCTATATGTGAAAATTCATGTAGCTTTATATTTGGAAATGAACATATCAAATGAATTATTAATAGAACAAAAGAAAACAACACAGTGATTTGTTATGCATGAAGTGAGATTCATGCTTATATATAAAAAGAAAAAGTTTAATCTTATGATTCATTGGGGCACTTACGGAAAATATTTATAATTTCATTGAAGGGTACTGCCTCATTAACAGAACTCAATAGGTAAAAGAAAATATTCTTTATTAAAACAGCACAGAGCACCCATAGTTTATACCTACATTTTTTGTGACATAATTCTCCATTATTTCATAACTTTCATTTTACTATACAAGGGACTCAAAAAGACAGGGTAATATGCAATAACGAATATACAGCACTAGCAATTAAATAATTATGTGTTAAGACATGCATTTCCTTTGCTGATTTCATATCTAAGTCTAGTGTTAAAATGTGAATTTCCTACCATAACAAAAGCACAAAACATTTCCATACAATCAGTTTCAGGAAAAAAAAAAAAAAGAGAAAGAAAAAAAAAAAAGAGGGAGTCAGATTTTGCTCTGACTTTGACAGAACAGTGCAATGGATATATCACTGTAAAACTTGCCTCAAGAAAGTTGCAAGTGTCATTTGGGAAATTTAAAATAACTGTAGTTGAATCAAAGAAGAGTGTTGATGGCAGCTATTATGACAAGGTATTTAAGTGAAAAAAAAATACTGTTGAGAACTGAGAAAGGTTCTCACGATAATTAGATGTAATAATAGAAGTTGCTGGCAGAGCAACATAGCATTTTAATTTCCCTACAGTTATTTTTGACTTAACTGCCCCCCCCAACCTAGCAGATAATAGATCCAAAAGCAAATAGTATGCCTCTTCTGAGGCAAGAATACAAAATTGGCTATTTTACATGCACAAGTTGGTTAGACTGCTGCACTCCTAGTGCATTGTTTGAACTACAATGTGAGGCACTGGGTCGAAGAGAGTCACGACTAAATCCAGCCCCCTAGCAACAGCTGTCAACTCTTTCATGTAAGACTGACACTGTCTGCCCCTGTGTAAAGTTCCTGTGAACAAGGATCAAGGATGAGACTTATGCTCTTGGTTATTAATCAAATATATCTGGAAATATGAATCCTATGAGTATTTGCTAGTTAAAATGTAATGTTTTCAGTCAAGCAAAACTGTTAGCCAGAGGCAGGAGATTCTCTTTAAATGTATAAAGGAATGGTATTGGTTCCACTCAAAAAAACAGGTTCTGAACACAATAGATAGGAAAAGTTGCATGTACATGCAAGCAGAGTAACAGTTCTCAGTGAGAAAGAAGAGAGGCAGATATAATAAGTTGCATTGGCTATGAGCATGCCATGTTGCCAGGCTGTGTGGAAACAAATTAAGCAGATTTCACCCATACTAACATTCATTTTTCTTTGTTTTGGGCAAAATAAATGATTTTTATTTACAGAGAAAGAAGTTGAGGATAGATCTGCAAAGAAAGTTACTGAAGTATATCTGGGAACTTTGGGGTGATGGAGCTCATTAGTGACTCTTTGCTACAGGGTAGGACAGATTGACCTCCATCTGCATGGGGTTATTATCTCCTGCCAGGATTACAGTGATAATATTTCCTGAGGACACAGCTTGGAAATGGGGTAATGGGAATATGCCTAGTACTTCTTCCATTGCTTGTGCAAACATTCTTATTGAAGTTCATAGGAGAAGGCACATACAGTGACTCTGATGAACAGGCTATACATCTATCTGTGACATTTTTTGTCAGAGTATCAAAGAATTACACATAACCAAATCAGTGTCAGTGATATGTATTTTCATATCTATACTTAACAATATCTACCAATGCATGCCAGGATTTCTCAATTTTCATTTTTTGTTTTGACATCAGCAAGAAGTGGGTGTCTTGCACCATCATATGACAAACAACAGATGATATTACACGGTCACTGTGGAAACTGTGCATTGCAGAAAAAGAGGTTCATACTTGTACTTCTGTAATGAGGACAAAACATAACATTTTAAAGTGTCCCCATTGTTACTTTGACGTTAAGTCACCAGAATTACAAAGACAAGGTGGAAGAAATATCTGGAATTCTTTTTCCTTACTTTTAAACTAAACTCAGTAATATAATTCAAAGTTTAAAGTATGGAATACTCTACATGGAAGAAACAGGTTTTCTAGTAAGAAAGTACATGTTCACAGATCTTGATAACAGTCCATCTCACAATGAGAAATCAGAAATGATTATCTGATCTAGGAAGCAGATTAAAAAATATGTTTTCTTTTATCCTGAATTTGCTAGGTGTTGATTCATTGAGGGTGTATAGAGAGGGCTGCAACTAACTGCAGAAAAGACTGACGGTGTCTTTACAGAGTAGATTGTCCAGAGTTTGGCAGTATCATAATAAAGGCATGAAACTCAAGTGGAAAACATTCTTTGATGGAGAATACAAACCCCACACTGGCCATGGAATGATTAACAGGTTGCTGTAGACTAATTTAGCTCTGTCCTAATTTATTCATGAATGTTATTGCAGAGGAGGAGTGTCAACGCATCTTACAGTGGCTGGAAGGAGGTCTGGCTCTCCTTATCTGGTGCCTTTAGGGAAGCGTTATTTAGCATTTCTATTGCTGGGTGGGACTAGTCTTTTTGTCACATCAGACTTGTGGTGATTGAGTTATGCAGGCCCACCTCAAAGAACTGAAAAAGCAGGTATAAATAATACACTTTGAAGAGGTTGTCTGTGGAACAGTCTGCAACAATTTTTATTTATTTATTTATTTTACAACGTAATGTGACCATCTCCAGAGTTGCCAGGTGCTTTCTTATCCCCTGTTTTGGTGAATCTTTGTGATCACATTCAGTCACACAGGGCTTTGTGGAAGCTGCATTTCTGCTGTTAAACGTGACGCTAAGCTGGTAGGTCCTGGAAGGAAGGAGGTGGTGTCAGTAGTGTGTGCTACTTAGGCTGGGCAGTCCTCTGAAAAGGAAGATTAATTAGTCTGGGCACATTGGTGTGCTAATGCAGTCCTATAGTATCTCAAGTAACAGCTCCTTTGTTTTTGATGCTGGGTCACACATGTACTCATTGTGGAATTTTTGGTGTCTAAATATGGACAACGAATTCTTTTGTCCACTGCAGGAGAAAAAACACCTGTAAAAACATCTGTATTTAAGTGGGGAATGCACCTAGACTACACTCACATTAGCTAATCTTGTGGTGTAACAGGACTTCCTGGCATCAAGCCCTTAGTGACCATACAATACAACTCTCAAGGGGGTTTGCTTCAGACAAGATTCTGTGGCCTGAATGGCCAGATGTGGTCAGAGCCCAGTAGGTGGTTTCTAGGGTACATCTTCTGCTTTGGTTTCATCTAGCAGGAACCCAGTCAGGTTCTCCAAGCCTCTTCTGTGATATGAACAGTAAGGGGAAGCAATTAGGAGATTTACTTTAAAAGTGCACTCCTGTATGAACTAAATATGTATGAAGCACCTTTGAGTATCAAAAAATGTCCCCTTTCAAAAGTGTATGAGTTATGCTGCAAATTTTATATTACAAATTGCTGCTAGATGATTAAAATAGCTGGATGAAAACACAGGGCTATTTTGTTTCATACCATCAAAAATTTATCATACTAATTAAAAAATGTGCTCTATATTCTATTTTAACTTTTTAGTTTTTTTCAAAAAACCTTTGTTTTGAGACTTTTTATGAATTTTCTGGACAGCTAGAGATAAATTCAATGGTCTTTTGAAACCTCTCCCTGCTATAGGAAATAAAATTATGCTATAGAAAGTTATAACTATATGAAAATACAAAATAAGCCTTCCATTCCATAGTTCTGCAACTTTTTGTCCACTGGCAAAATTAACTAATAATCTTGTTTAAATTTTAACAAACAAACAAACAAAATCCTTCTAAATCAAGGTCTCTGTCCAATTAATCTGGACAGGAATGACTCTACTGTTTTGTCTGTATGGAAGAATTCAGCTATAAATCAAAGTGGGGGGATCATTGAACAAGCTGTGTCCTTACCACATGGATGAAGAGATGTAAGCGCTTTGCACAACAGGTCTTGAAGACAAACCTCCTGTTAGACGACAGTGAACCTGACTGCTAGGGCTCCTTTAATTCAGAACTCATTTGTTTTAATATACTCTGAAAATATTCAGCCATTTTGTATGGTAACAACAATGAAGCCACAGGACAGAGATGTGTGACACATGAAGTGTCATCTCTTCATCGGAAGAGTCCTTCCAGAGATGAATTAAACACAGGTCCTTTGCCCAGCAAATGAAGATTTGAGTTGGCCTGCATATAAAATCACGTTTGCTTATGTTCCACAGATACTTATCTGGTGTACACCCAAGTCTTTTGAATATTATTTGAATGTTTGAATATTATTTGAACAAAATAGCCTGCTGACAGTGCACGTGGTCTGTATGCAAAGACCTAAATGAAGAAAAGATACAAGCTGTCAGTTTGAGTCCAAATACATGCAAGTGGCTCAGGCACTTTCATTAACAGCAATCCAGATATAATTCCTCAAGTCACAAGTACATAGAGATGATATGGAGGAGAGGGAGAAGGAAACAGTTTGGTGTATATTCAGGTTTCTGTATTATGACTGTAGCATAGATGTACTTATGCAACTGTAACTGTGTCCTGTTTTAGCTGTAAACACTCTGCTTTTGCTTGTGGACATATTGATTCACTCTGAGTCATTCCTTCTCTGTCAGAGTTGCCAACAGCGATAATTGCTCTGAAAACAGAACTGGGATCTAGGCTTCCACATTTCTTTTATTCTGTGGTGTCTGAGACCAGCAATCAGATATGAGGAGGTGTGTTACAGGTGCAGGTAGTTTTGATAGTAACTCTGATTCTCCTGAGTGAGGCTTGGCTACAGATATGACAATGCACTTCTAACTCTTCAGATCCCTGCTAAAGCATCCTCCTATGTTACTGAATTTCAGTCTGAGTCTATTGATTTACTCCCAGAGTGCCTGCGTGATCATTTGATATACCTGTTTCTTTAAGAAAGTCTTCAGATTTTGTCTCACTCCATGAATCTTCTCCTTACTTATCACCTTAGCATTCCTTTCCATTCATATTCAGTGGGAGATGGGAGATGGGAGATGGGAAGGGAAGGGAAGGGAAGGGAAGGGAAGGGAAGGGAAGGGAAGGGAAGGGAAGGGAAGGGAAGGGAAGGGAAGGGAAGGGAAGGGAAGGGAAGGGAAGGGAAGGGAAGGGAAGGGAAGGGAAGGGAAGGGAAAGGGAAGGGAAAGGGAAAGGGAAAGGGAAGGGAAGGGAAGGGAAGGGAAGGGAAGGGAAGGGAAGGGAAGGGAAGGGAAGGGAAGGGAAGGGAAGGGAAGGGAAGGGAAGGGAAGGGAAGGGAAGGGAAGGGAAGGGAAGGGAAGGGAAGGGAAGGGAAGGGAAGGGAAGGGAAGGAAGGGAAGGGAAGGGAAGGGAAGGGAAGGGAAGGGAAGGGAAGGGAAGGGAAGGGAAGAGGGGTGAAGAAGGTGTCAATATTGGAGAATGTAACTGAAAATGTGTTTCAAAAATGGCATCATTTTACTGTCTTCGAGGGGTACCTGTTCTAAAATGATTATCAATAGAAAACTCACACTTTACAACTGTACTGTGTGGGGGTTTTACACTGAAAAGAAGGCACGGAAGTATCTTTTATCTTTACATGTAAGTAAAAATAGATGTCAATTTTATCTGTCAATAGAAACAAGTATGCCCATGACCACCATGAGAGAACATGGTCTTTACAAAACACTTTATCAGCAGTCAATCTGCTTCATGGACAAATCTTAAAGAGTCTAAAATGGGAAAGCTACAACTTGTCTTCAGATTGAATGAATCCTTTCAGATTTGGTCCAATATCCCCTGAGTTCAGTAGACTATCACCTCATAAATGTTATGCAGGCACAGCATGTGCACATCTTTGTACTAACATGAAGGGAGTTCAGTCTATACTTCCTTTACAAAAGTAATTGCACTGTATTGCTGCCAAACTTGAGCAGAATATTGGCATTTTAACAAGTTATATATTCAGCATAATGAAATTCATTGAAAAATGCAAGTTGCTGTCTTTGACAGGATGGAAGGTATTCGAAGGTTATGAAAAGCAGATTTAATGTGAAAGCCTTGATTCTTGACAATGCTAGCTTAAAAATTTGGGCAGAGCAATGTGAGCAATGTGAAAAGGATCTATTTGCCTGATTTTTTTTTTAATCAGTTAAACACACAAATGTTTATGGACCTATGTTCCCATGTTTCTTTCACACTTTTATTGTAGCTCATGGTAAATGCAGAAATCCACAGGAAAGTTGTAAAGTCCAGGCTGATGGAAAAAATGATTGCTAGTGAAACTGATGAAAAGGCTGAATCTTATCTGACTAAATCACCAACTTTTCTGCTTCTGATTTCTTATTGGAGAGTTGTAAACTTCTGTCTCAAGATCTGACGATGAAAATTACAGAAAATACCAACGCTCTTTCACAGATACCAATGCTCTTTTATAGATACTAGAAATAAAATAATATTCAGGAAGAAAGAAAAATGTAGAGGTGAATGGAGAGGATGTTCCATCAATACGAAAAAAAAATCCTACTATTCTTGCTACATGAATAGAACAAAGTCTCTGCAGAAACATGGAGGAAGTTGAGACAGAAAAGAGAGGAGAATAATTGCAGTGTACATTAAGGCGAATATTGGATGTGGTCATGTATTTCTCTTTTGCTAGAGAGGACCCTGTACTGTGGAATTCTTACTGTCATCTCCAGAATCTCCAGAATACATGATGAAGTATCTGTTCCTTTGGCAGTCAGAATTCTGTTTAGGACATTGTTATAAATAACAATTTTCTTATTCCCACTTAAAGTTACTTTTCTGTACCTAAGTCACCATATCCAAATAGCTGACCTATAGCATATCTTATTCAAACTGATGAAAGTAGTAAGTTTGCACAGAGAATAAATAATGTAGTAGAAGAGCATGTACAGTGTTAGTAAGCATATTATATTCATTTATAAAGACATTTTAGCTAGGTATGTTAAATATGAACTCTTGTTTTTATTGCTGCCATTGTGGACTACATGACATTTAATGAAGGATAGGAGATAATCTTGGCAGACAGGAATTTTGCTATCCCAGATCTGAGCACCTTCTATTCTATGCAACAAAATACCACTGGCTGCTCTGTAAAAAGGGAAACTTGTCCTAGTTGTTCTTTCTTGTAGCTTGCTATAGGACAGCCAGAATGTTTTGTGTGGCCAACAACATGGTGTTTTAAATAGTTTAAACCCTTTCCAAATACTAGCAACCTTATATACAAACAATAGGAACTTTTTAAGGAAAAAAAAAGACAAATCGATACCATCTCACATTTGGAAAAAACTACAGATAAGGATACGGAAATAAAATATTGAGTTTAGAACTACTTTCAGCTAGGCCTGGCACACAAGCCTCAGGCAAGTCTTCACCTTCATGTGATAGGCTTTGGATCAATGCAGTTTATTAGGGCTATTGTTATATTGTTCTCAGATTGACACTGTAAACAAAGCACAATTCATTGCACAGGGCATTTGAAAATGATTTTTTTTTTCCAAAGAGAATATCCTGAAACAAGTCTTTTATATTTATTTATTTATGAAAGGTCTAGTCTAGTCTAGAAAAACCACTAACTCAGATTTCCCAAGCTGACATTTATATTAATTTGATAGCACATTTGTTTTTCAGTTAATTGCTTTGCTGCTGTCTGGGCAGGAAAAAATCATTCTCTAACATGGTAAATTGGAATATAAAGAGATCAAGAGATGATCTTCAATGTCATACTCAAGAGGAGCTTTCATCTACATTGACCCAATTATTCATATGTCAAAGAATGTTGTCATCTGAGGCTTTACAAAATCAAACTATTTTTTTTGTAGGGTAGTGGCCCATAGTAGAAGGACACATAGGTGAATTCAGGAGCTCAAAAGTGAGTTTATAAACACTATGGGATTTAGAGGTACTTTCAGTATGGAGAACTAAAATGGATGTATTTTCAATTATTAGTTCTTCATAGAATCATAGAATCACAGAATATCCCGAGTTGAAAGGGACCCATAAGGATCATCGAGTCCAACTCCTGGCACCACACAGGTCCACCCAGAAATTCAGACCATGTGACTAAGTGCACAGTCCAAACGCTTCTTAAACTCCGACAGGCTTGGCGCAGTGACTACTTCCCTGGGGAGCCTGTTCCAGTGTGCGACCACCCCCTCAGTGAAGAACCTTTTCCTGATGTCTAGCCTAAACCTCCCCTGCCTCAGCTTGACACCATTCCCGTGGGTCCTATCACTGGTGTCTAAAGAGAATAGATTGGCGCCTGCCCCTTCACTGCCCCTCGTGAGGAAGCTGTAGACCACGATGAGGTGTCCCCTCAGCCTCCTCTTTTCCAGGCTGAACAGGCCCAGTGACCTCAGCCGCTCCTCGTACGTCTTCCCCTCTAGGCCCTTCACCATCTTTGTAGCCCAGTATCTTACTGACTTGAAGAAAGAGGCTTTAATCTATTCTGGTTTGTTTACTAACAAAGGAGCACGAAAGAGACGTGTCTCCTTGTCACTGAAGAGGAGGTGAAGGAGCAGCTAGTGCAAGGAACACAAAAATCAGTTGCGCCAGGCTCATATGTGGTTGTATCTGAGCTTGGAGACTTCAACCCTCTTCAGACTTCCAGATCTAGAGGAACACTTTGGCTGCAGCCTAAAAGCCACATGTACATAAGCTCCGCCAAGCCAGCCAATCTTCTTCCCATGACCTTCCAGGAAACAGCAATGTAGGCATGTAACCAAATTAAAGCCCAAACCTTCAGCCCAGTCCTTGACCTGAATAGTGAGTGAGGATCCGGATCCTGGCATTTATACGTGGTAGTTTATACGCAGCCAAAGTAAATAGTGTAGTCAGAGGTCACGGGGCTAGATTTTGAAAAGTCCTACATAAAGAAGAGATCTCAGAAAAGCAAATTTAAACAACATTAATGTCAAGAAAAGTAATTCTGATTGCTATATTCTTTATCTGTCGTGACTAGACAGATGAAAATCTACGATAGCAATTTTGCCTTTAAGGTCATTTTCTTTCTTTCTTTCTTTCTTTCTTTCTTTCTTTCTTTCTTTCTTTCTTTTAACAGGCTCTGTACTAATTTTCCTCACAGAATGACTAACAGAAATATGACCCTTGTGCACCTTTTGTAATTAATTCATTAGGTCAACTCTAACCGCTAAGCCCCTTGTCAGGTTATTTCTATTAGCGATAAGGAGCAATTGACCTTAAAAGACTGAAGCCAGGTAGATGAGCCTATTCCACAAGGTCTCTTGGCTCCACCCTTGTTAAGTGAAATCTGCCAGGTGTGGATCATTTGACCTTTGCTATATAGGAAGCATTGAGGACTTGTAGGGAATTGCCTGTCCAGGTGAGTTTGAGGCTTAGGTTATCTAGGGTGTTTTCATACTGTTGTGAAATGGTGCTTCCCCAGGAGGCTGCTTTTTCTTCACGTTTTCTACCATCTCTGTGAAATAGTTTTAGTGACTCTATGAGCTAGCTATGTTGGTGGTGCCTTCTCTGTACAGTAAGACCCTGGTGGTATGACTTCACTGTGAAGTAGCTTGGAAGTGACTCAAGTTCAGGAGCTGGTAGGTAAGTGTTCCTGGGTTCTACAGTTGTTTAATGTTGAGGAGTTTGAGTACTTCCTTCACCTTGTCTGTTTTCAGTGAAATTACTTAGGTGGATTCTAAGCTCCCTTTCCAGCCCTTAAAAATAAAATAATAATAATAATAAACCTCAGAGTCTCAAGTGCTTACAGGTAAGCCTGACTTTGAAGAATGTTCTTAAGTATTTGTTAAGATTGAACAACAGACTGTGTGAAAAAGGTGCCTTAATGTGAACTCAAATTATGTCTTGTGGTAAGTAGAAACAGATCTGGATAGATACTGGTGGTATGATCGTGACTTTCAGTAAGTGGAAGTTGTGAGAATGTGCTGTTCATAAAAGAAATGCTGTTTTCACAATATGCGAGTCAAAAACCTTTAGATTACCAGAAGTTATAGATTCAAGGAGATAACTTTGTAGAAAGAAGCTATTCTTGAACATTTCCCCTGACCCCTCTGTAGATTGGCTCCCTGAAGGAAAAGCGTGAAAGGTATAATTGTTAATAGTTTCTGAGGTAGGGTCAGGGGAAGGTGTGTTTTCCCACTTGTTCACTCTCCCTTTCTTCTCCTCCAGTCCTGAATTCTCACTGATACCAAAGGTGGGTATAGAATCATAAAATAACCTGAGCTGGAATGGTCCCATAAGGATCATCGAGTCCAACTCCTGGCACCACACAGGTCCACCCAAAAATTCAGACCATGTGATTAAGTGCACAGTCCAAACGCTTCTTAAACTCTGACGTGCTTGGTGCAGTGACTACTTCCCTGGGGAGCTTGTTCCGCTGTGTGACCATCCAAACCAAAGAATGTAAATTATTTTTATTTTTAATAACAAGGCCATTCTGGCCTATCTAGTTGAGCTTATGCATAACAGAATTCAATTAGAAAGTTAATATGGCACAAGACAGAGTTCCACCGAAGTCCAGGCTTTGGTAGTTTAGGAAATACATTTTTAAGTAAGTGTCTTTGATTAGGAAGTACATTTTTCATTTGAGAACACTTTATAAGTGAAAAAGTATAAACAAGATATAGCATGGAGCTGAACTTTTCCATGACTATGAATAAATAGCATTTTACCTCTGGAGCATTTTAGAAACTGCTGTGGTGTGGACAAGCTGTTACATGTAGAGCTAAAATGTCAGTTGTTTCTTTAATTAAAAGTGAAAAATTCTATGAAATTTTCTTTTTCCTTCATGAAAAATTCTATGATCGTTTTTTAAAGTAGTAATCATTTGGCAAAACATCTTCCTTGAGCTCAGATTCCTTAAGCTGGGTCAAGATTTGTATTGCTCTCCTGAAGTTAGCCAGCACTTCTGATAGTATATGTTGCGAATATTTTTTTCTTACACAGCATGAGGATATGATGACTTTCAGGCACACTGAGGTCAACTGCACCATCCCTGGTGTCACCATGCCATGAATATCTTACATTTTAGGGCTGTCACAAAGGTAGTAGTGATGGACTGATTTGTTGCTGCTGCATTTTAGCTGTTCTTTATTACACCCTGTTTCTCTGTAAACTGGTGATAGGCATTAGTTTTGCTTCAAATCTTTCAGAAAGTGATTCCTTTATGTACTGAATTAATCTGAGAAGTAAATTCCTTCTGTGTAGTAACAGGTATGTTTATTAATCCTTTTATAGAGATTGTTCTATTCATGATAATGAATGCAGAGGCTATTGCAATGTGATGCGGAGGCAATGCAGCCACAAGGCTGCTTCTGTGTCATAATGAGTTGTCCTGGAGGAGGTGGAGGAGGAGGACAAAGGCATGAGGCCTATGTTGTGCGCTTCCTCTCAAGCGAAACTACAAATCCTTGTGTAACTCATCTTGGATAGTAACTCTGAGTTCTTGTTTAGCATCTGAGATCAGTGGCAAAATAGGAAAATCACTTTATTCCACATCTGCTTATACATTCCTTTATTTGACTTTGAATGGAACCCATATTTACCATTCATGTGCTATAGGGCAGTACAGTCTGACCACAGAGGAGCACAGATATGAGTTTTAGTGTAACTACCTTCAAAGAGCAATTAAGGAGATAAAATAGTACAATTGACTCTCAAATTTGATCCACTATGTAAATGTTACTTAATACTTCTCTGCAGAGTAGTTACTTTGATTTCTTCAGCAAAACATTTGCCAAATAAAAGTGAGTTTGTTTTAATGAGTGTTAGCCCCTTACATTCTTCAGTGAACCTAAAGTTAATGTCCACATTATCAAGTAATGTGGGTCTAGAAGGAAGAAAGGGTGAAAGAGTTGTTGCTGGAAACCTGACTCTTATGCTAGAGAAACTTCAAGGGACTTTATTTTGATCTTATTACTTTTTGGCCCTTTGGATTGGATTCTGATTGGTGGCTGAAGTGGGTTAGGTGCTCTTCTTGAGTATGCCTTCAGGTCCAGCCTCATAAGGGGAAGAAACCAAACCAAGACAAGTGGGAATAACCGGGAGCATATGCTCATTGACTGAAAATACTTGAATATGTACACCCATCTTGCAAGGGCAAGTAAAAGTACACCTGAATGAAGGAGGACTTGCTGAAAGCTGCTACTCATGTGGATTTTGCTGCTGATCAAATCCATTAGGTACATACATGGTCCAGATGTTTGCAAATCATTATAGAAATAGGAGATTATTAGTTTTTTTTATAGACATTAATCTCCTTTTCTAGATACTCTTACATTATCAGGATAAGAAAATGCAGTTTCTAAATGCTTTACATCTTTCAGAAGCAAACAGGTTCTCTAAAAAATGCAGTACTACCAGAATTTCCCTGACTTCAGTGACTTTAATTGTAGATTGAACCTTTAGCACCCATTGTGGCTCCTCTTTTTCTTGAGGAAAGCCAGACATGAAAGAGGGTCAAGTAAAGGAAAGGAGTACTAGCGCAAACCCAATCTCACATCACCCACACCCTGTGCATCTCAGGGCATGCATGTGGGCCCTGCATCTGGTGCTTGATGGAGCACCCAAGTTTACTCATAACTTCTGTGATTCTAATGAAAGTGCAAGGCATCTCTTTGCACACGCAGGAGCCAGATACCTTGTAAAATCTGCAACAAAATGCTTGATTATCAAGAATGTTTGATTGACCTGTAAGTCTTGATTTTATTTTTTTTTAATGAACTTTGAAGGGCTGTGAACAAGAGGGAGGGTAGGTAGGTCTCCATTCTGACATATCCGATAATTTTGGGCATTTCCTGCCCTCTGAATGCCTGAGGGTGGAAAAGGTTCTACCAGTTGTTGCTTCCTAAAATTCGAAACTTTATAAATATCTAATATATCTAACTCTAACAAGCTAAAATTTAGAAGGAAAAGTAGAGTTTCATCTGTGAATAATCTACTACGTTGACTGAGGAGTTCTTCTGGCATGTTGTGGGAAGGCTCTTTTATTTCTGCAGTATGGAGGGCCTGGTGAGGCCTTTCAAAGGGTAACAGCTAGGTGAGAGACCTGCAGCACCACCTCCAAGTGAACTGTCCCCACAGCCTTTGGGATGGAGGGGGTGGAATTTGGGACTCTCATTCTAGCCAGAAAGACTGCTGAAGGTGAGTGTACGTAATTGCATCTTTCTTGGATAACTAGTGCCCTGCATGCTGTATAGGGGAACCAGAGGGCCTCATTTAGCTCCAGGCACAAGGAGAAGAGCTAGGTGCCTACGAGAGCTGCAAGCTAAAGCTAAAATAAACTTAGATATTTAAACATTAGGGTTAAATGCTCAACTTTTAAATAGTTTGTGAGAGTGGTAGTGGATTTCAGTGTGTTCCGTGAGCTGCCAGAAACCAGTCACAAGAGCAGACTGTTTGTAATTGGATCTTCTGTGTTTGTACACTATTAGTAAGTACTTGGTGTGATGTTGTTTGTCTCTGGGATGCAAGAGAAGTTTGTTAGCATTTTTGTAAAGAGATGCAACAAAACTAATAAATGTTTACAGACAAACTTGCACCAGCTAAAATAAACTGCCTTAACATTACATCTTTCATTAAATAACTGTATCTGCTCTGTATACAAATTCCTAGTCAGGTATTTGTGGGAAACTGAAGGTTCACTGCAAAATTAATTCTCTTCACTTTTCCTTATAAACATGCTCTTGAGAAGTAAGAGCAAGCCATTATTGTGATCAGGTTGCCCTGTGAAACAAATACTATTTCATCTAAGGAAAAATTGAGAGGTATTTTATCTTTGTAAACATATTCTGAAATGATCTCAAAAAAAAATTCTTAGAGAACTTAAAAATCGGTAGCTTTCAAAACAATGTAAACCATGCAGTAAATATTCATTTCCTTTAAAGTCCTAAGTTGTTCTGTTTCATTCAGTCTTTGTTCAGTCTATGGTCCTGGTCATCCTTAGAAGTCAGTTATGTTTAACTTGTTTTTTTACTACTTGTGTTTTGTTGACACAGACTTCAAACCTAATCTGATTTTGAGTTTAATTCCACGATGTCAATATTCTTGCAAATAAACACCAAGTGGACAGGCATCAATAATTAAGCAAGTATGTGAACTATTTAGAAGTATGTCAATAGTACTCATTGTTCGAAGTCTCTAAAAGCCTAGGGGAGATCTGATTTATATGAAGACTGAGATGAAGAGTTATAAGAGCATCACCTAAGCTAATGAAGTTTGTTCCATGCAAATTATATAGTTATTGTATTTCAAATGTACATATTGTTTCCGGCAGGGCCACAGCTACTTCACTATAGTCCCATATCCTGTTTCCAGTGGCATCTAGGTTATTCTTGGAATTGTTCATTTACTGTGTAAGTGCTTTGATGGTCCTGGTAGTAGTAACAGAAAACATATTACCAATAGAGTTTTAATCACTATTATAATGCTATTTTTCTGGCTAGATTCTTTAACAATGACAGCCCTAGCTTTGAAAGAGAAAAACACTTTAAAAATTGGGATACAGTTTGTGTATAAGAGCATACCGATAAAAATATGAACTAACAACAAATAAAAATTTCTTAGATCTAGCATGCCTATTAGTCTGATCTCTTACAGTAATGTGCAAAGAAAATTTGGGAGTCAGTGCTAAAAATTAGATTGCAGGCTGACCATACAAAGGCAGTTCAAAGAAATTCCTTGTCTTTACTACTCCAAAGCAATTCCATTTTGTATTGTCAGTAGATCCATCTTTGGAACAACCATAGAATCATACAGATGCTCACAGTGAAGAAAAAAGTGGTAAAAACACAAGTGTAACTAAATATGTCAGCTCACCAAAACATAAATATATTGTGATGCCTTTGTGTTCACATACAGTTCTTTTAGTCTTTCATAATTCAGAGCATTTTGGAAACCTGTAAACAGACTCTTTTTTTACTCTGTGCTTGTTTTCATGTCCATTATTCATGCAAAACAGTCTTGGGTTTCAAGGGTAATAGATATCTTCTGTGACAGTCTTAGACTTATTACTTTCCCTGTCACTACAACCCTCTGACTTCCCCCTCCTCACTGAATGAGATTTTTATGATTCATCAAAAGACAGCAGGTGGAACAGTACGCAACTTTCCTTCCCCCTTTAGTTTGCCTTCCCTTTTTTCTTTTTATTTTTTAATCTGAACTTTCCTACAGTTATACCAAACTTTCAGGACCTAGGAGTATTTTATTTTTTTCTGATACATACTTCATTTGTGTTTCAATCCCATACCAAAAGTGGCATTCTGTCATGGGGGAGCCATCTTTTTCTTCCCAGTTCTGTATACCCTGCTTTCTGTGAAAAAGCATGCAGACTGGAAGGATGCCACAGTGCAGGTCAGCCTACTGCTTTTGCAGACAAATAATGGTAAAGGACCCCGGGGTGCATGGTAGAGCTGACCTTCAGCCCAGTCCCCAGTCTGGTCAATTGATTAGTCTCCTAATAGCAAGACAAAGCTTCCTAGTCTTGATGCATGTCATGCTATGCACCAACCACCCATCAGGGAAGCTGCAAAATTGCAAGGTTGTTTCTTTGATGTTAGGTCAGGCAAACTCCTATCTGGCTCCATTCCTTTACCTCCTCTGCTTCAAAATATACAGTCAATATATTTCATTTATGTATGAAAGGCAGAGCAAAATGTCTGCATCCATTGCTGAAGCTAATAAACTATGGAAAGCAGCCACAAATTTATACCTAACCAGTCTTGGGAGTTGCACTACCTTTTGCTTGTCTTTTCAGTAAAGAAATCCCACATAACAGAGTTTCAATTTCCCACCCTTTTTGTACATCTCTAAACAGTTTCAGTGCAAGGGTCTAAAACTTAAATTTCTTCTCATAATGTATTCCTCGTTCCCATTTCCTGCTTGTGCTTAGGAGTTTGAGTCCAGCTAGAAGAGCAAGTGCCTTGTGCTGAAAACTCAGTTGCTTTATTCTGCTCAGAGGGATATGCATAGCAGAAACCATGAAAAGTCTTGTTCCATTTCTTGCTCCAAAGGCTTAGTCCCTAGTTTCACATTGCCTGCAAGAGTACGATCGCATAACAAAAAGCGTAGAAGGTTGCCTTAGATATAGCTGGGAAATTCTTCCCATTTACTTTTCAAAAGCAAACTGGTTTCAGCGTTTTAAAATGTTTCATTTGGTTTCAAGTTCAAAAAGCAAAAAAAAAAAAATTAAAGCTTTCTAACATAAAAAAAGACTTTAACATCATTGTGTTGAAAATCTCCAAGTACTTGGAGATTACCTTAATTATTATCTTGTTCATTTTATCAAAAATTACCAAAGCACAGAAGGTGCCTTAGCAGCATTACAGGATGTTTCTACTCATCTGCTTTTTAGAGGTTCCCTGTTTCTGTAGCCATTGCTTTAGGTGCTAACAGCTTCACCAGCTCTAGCTGTCAACAGCTCCAACATAAGTAGAATCCAGAGTTTGGAAAATTCCACATTTCCAGTTCCCTGGAAAATGACAAGCTTTCATATTTTCTACTTAGTCCTGCATGGGAGCAAGATGTTACCTTGTGCTTGAGTAGGACCATGGTTCCTCAGCATTCAGGAGCTGCTGACTCACAGGGGTCAGAAGCTGCTCAGTCAGCCTGGCCCACAGTGCCTGAAGGACCTCATGAGGTATTTGGCTGCTTCTGTGGAAGGCAGCACCTCTCTCTGTTCTCCTGTGCTTGAGAGTGATCATTTTGCATTCAAAAATAGCACTGGCAGAATATTCAGTCTGAAAGGTGGTGTCTCCCTTTTAGATGTTTAAGATGTAGCAGGGGCTATATAACATGGGAAGAGAGAAGATTGCCAGAAACTTGTCTTGTTTTTTGCCCATTATGAGCTTTCATAAATTCCCTTGGCTGCTCAAAAATTTCCGGGGAGATTTTTCTTGCCTTCAGTGAAAGTCTAGACTGATCTGAACCTGCAGGAGTGTGTAATTTCCAGTGAGATGCCCACAATACGCATGGATAAAATCAGACTTTCAAAGGACAAGGGAATAGGTGCTTTTATTAAATGCAGAAATGCTACCAACATCTTTGACATCTGACAGCATAGATCAATCAGATCTAAGCCATATTGCCATTGACAGGATAAACCTAATATTTTCTATTTGTTGACAGCTTTTCTATTGCTAGAGCTCAAATATTTCTTCATTCTAAGGATATTTTTGGCCACAATACACTGTTTATAAATGCCTTTTCCTAGAATTTCTTCTCCAGCAGCCATGTGCTTTCAGAAATAAATTAAACTCAGTAGAATTGCAAAAAGCAAAAGAAACAGACCAAAGACACTTCAGTTCCTCAGTCTGCTGATTAGTTGTTCATGTTTATGCTTAATGATTATAAGCTACCTAGGCTACAAGGTCTGATTACTCTATTTCTGCTGCTGTACTGAAAACATTGGGCCAAACCTGGTACTATGCCAGTTTGTGTCAACAGAGAATTCACCCTAATATCCTTAAATGATTCTTTTAACAGTTTGACTTCTATTTAATCAACACAAAGAAAGAAAGCAGGACAGTTTAATAAATGCACAGAACACTAATATGAATAAAATAACTCAGCTTTCTATTAAAACTCATGTAATTGAGTTACAGCTGTTTACCAGATTTCTGCCAAAAACATGAGGCAGACATCAGGATGCTTTACAGTAATAAAAGAATAGCAGCTTTAAGTAGTCAGGAAGTTTGATGTAGTGACTCCATGGGGATATTTACACAAGTGAATTACAAGATTTTTTTTCTATTTAAAAAATAATAATCAGAAACTGCAGACAATCTATTTCCTCCACTTGCAGATTCATTATTAAACCGAAGAGCAATTTAGTCTCCATTTCTTAGCTATTATGTTGAACATTTAGGGCAGTGAGAATTTTTTAAAGGAGAGGAAGGCAGCTGTGAACAATAATCTATGCTCATATTTATAACGCAGCATCCTCCCATGCATGTGCCCTGAACTTGCATCTTAATGTAGTCAGGAATAAAGTGACATTGCTGACAATTCTGCTTCAGAACCAGACTTTTACAGCAGGGTAATGTAGAAAAGTACCTGACCAGATTGCAATGTATATTGCAGGAGTGAGGAGAACACCATGCTTGGCTCTGTGTTCACAATCAGAAGTTGTAGAAATTATGGTGGATGTACGTCATTGAGAAGGTTTTGATAAGACGGAAAATATTAGCTCTGATAAGAGCTTATCCTCAAAAACCCAAAAACAAGCAATCGATAGGTCATCCTGACATTGTACACCCCAGTTAAGGCTAATAAACTGTTTCATAATATTGCATGGAGGGTCTGCTTCTGCTCTTGACTATTTTATATCAACAGAGGTGACTTTTAATCTCTCTTCAGCTGATATGATAGAAGCCATAATTACTGCTGCAATGTCAGGGGTTATTCCCTAATCTCCGTTCAAATACGAATTTCTCCTAGTCTTTTCCTTTAGGACTTCTTTTTAGCTAACAGTTTCTAATTTTAATTTCTAACTGGTTGAGCAACCAAATGATTTAAAGGGTGTAAATATCTCATTTTTGTGATATTTGAACATTTATCTGTTATCTAACTATAAAATGTGATATTAGATTACTTTTGTCAAAACTGTCATTTGCTTTAGTCATTGGCTGTGCCATACATCTACTTCTTGTAGTTTGTGTTCTTTCTAAATTGTATATTGCAGGTTCAACACAGAGTATGCTGTCTGGCAGAAGCATCTCATTAAAGTAGTAATAGTTATTTAGATTAAACTTGCACAGGAAGGTTCATTAAAAATAATTAAAAAAGAAACACTCAAAACCCAAGAAACACTGCCATAGAAACAATGTCACTGCCTAGTACATGTTAATATTAAAAGGGCTGACAAATTAGAGATGCATTTCTTCCTATTTTAAAATCTAAAAATATAGATTTAAAAAGTAATGGGCTCATTGTTCTTTTACACAAAACATAATGCCTTCTATTTTACTAGTAAACCTGTTAGAGATAAGAGCCTCTAGGTTTTCAAATAAAAATTAAATGACTCTCATGAGCTTTGATTCTCAGTTTTCCAGTTCTACTAATTGGAGTGTGACCAGAATTTAGCTCTTGCATTTCAATCGTGTTTATAACCCAATAATTTCTCTTTCATATATCCAAATTTCTAGTGTTAAGAACAGCTATTATTCCTTTTTTTAGTTACCCTGGTACATGCTAGCAGAGACACCAACTGTGCAACCTTTACTTGCTGATTCAAAGCAATAGTAACTAGTGAGCTTTATGATCAGGGATTCATTTTTCTGACTAAACTCTGTCCTCATTAGTTCTTTTTCTATTTTCAGAAAACTTTTCACTCAGTTTGAACTGAGTAAACTCATACAGTGTGCCTGATGGGGAAAGACTGTCTACCCACAGTATGGATGTCACTAATCTGTGTATAGAACATTATTTTAGCAGATGAGGGAATTTTACCTTTCCTACGTAAATAAAAGGAAAGAGGAGTGATATCCCATTTCTCTATTTCAACTGTTTAAATGCAGACCGAAAAGAAAAAAAAGGAAAAAAAAAGAAAAAGCTGTACACCAATATAAGTAGTATAATTCTGTAGCACTGGTTGGTTAGCTGGAAGAAGGAGTAGGCAGAATGATTGATAGTTGACCTGATTTTTTCTTGTCATTTGGCAGCATGGAATTTGGGAGTGGAATAACTGTAAATTCTTACACCATAATTTTGAAGAGATTCTTCAGGTGCACTCCTATTAGCCACACTTGCCTGACTTGCACAGGATCAGTATGTTGGAGAATCTCAGATGAAATTCACTCTTCCTTTTATTATGGAAAAATGTCCACAGGGAAAAATGTGGGATTATCTTCCAGCTGTGTAAAATTTTTATAAGTGGAAACATGAAAAGAGCTTTAAACTTCTTGTACCTGTTGTTTTCTGAAGTGTTTATAGAATACCCTAATTCAAGAATTGAGGACTATTGGAGAAATGAGAGGAAGGTGGGATCCTACAGAGATGTCTTCATCAACTCTGTTTGGATTGTAGCCCCTGTGCGTCTGCAATGGTAGGAAAGCTAGTTTTTTATAAACTCTCATCCCTAGTGAATCCTTTTCTTCCAGCAATCTACTTGGTATTTCTGTGATGAGGTCAAGAGATAGACTGCGAATAGCATGGCACATAATTCTTTAGATGCTTAGAGAAAAGCTTTCACTGTCATATCACGCATAAGAAGTACTATCTCAAGGCTGTGCCAGTAATTAGCTGATGTCAGAAAATGGACAAAGGCTAAAGTAGAACTACTTTTTAAAAAGGCATGAAAACAGAAAATATTTTTTCCCAGACCACTTAAGGGTCTCTGCTCCAGTACTGTTCTGTCGTTTCCGCCTGCTGATACAGCCATTGCTGAAATAGCTATATTTCTTCACCCATTCCTGAAAGAAAGGCTATTTCTCATATATGCAGAATTCAAGTTTAGCTACAGCGACTTGCAGAATTTAACTGAGATTCTGTGCTGTTTTGCTTTGGTTTACTCCTTTTAAAACAGAGAGAGAGAAGAACCTAGCAATTTATAGTTAGTTCAGTCAATGACAGAACAATATGCGAACAAACCTTATAAGCACTTTCTCCCTTCGCTGACCTTGTGTGATAGCTGTTTAGCTCAGCTGTAAGCAATTGTCCTCAATATGCTGCCCCAACTGATGTGACAAAATTCACCTTTTGGTCATTCACAGCAGTGGCTTTTCACAGGATCTATCTACTTATGTCAAGTATGGAACTGGTATATGGAACTAGGATTTCTGGGGCTGTTCCCTAGATGAGCACACCAAATGGGAGGCTCATGAAATTATCCAAACCTTCCCACCCAAACTACCACAACAGGGAAAATTACACCTCTGATAGGATGCTAAAGACTATATTTTTGGATGGTATTAATGTAGCATTGTAATAACTGTCTCATGAGAACTCAAACAGAATATTAGACAGGAGAATAAGAAACATGTTCAAGAGAGAACCCTCCATTAGAGCAAATAAACTTGCCTATAACAGGCAAATATATTTATATTGCCAAATGTCATATTTGATCACATAATGAGAGTGGTCATTTTGGGAATCACTGTTTTTAACATATTTTTTAATAATCTCTCTGTGAGAAAAAAGGCGTGTTTCTATCACATTACTGTGGAGAAGGAACTGGGGCATAAAGAAAATGTGACTTGTTCAATATCGCACTTAGTGTCTGTCATTCAGGACACTTGAAGTCACTGTCTATGATATGATTCAGTACTGAGGTAAAAAGGAAACTAGCGACATTATTACTTAAAATTTTCCATTGTTTTAAAATAAAATTTCTGTTGGTTTCTGGATTTTGTATTTTTTTTAATGTGAGGCCACAGGGATTAGGAAGCTTCATAGACTTGCATTATTTTTTCTTGCTGAAAATATGCAACTGAATAAGAATTTGTTTCAATTAACTATTAAATATCTGAATCTTTTTTCTTAAAGTTATTGCTGTCAAGATTATATATGTCTCTGCCATTTGCATATGATGACAAAAGGGAGCTTTTTTCTTAGTTTTTCTGATGGTAATAAAGAAGAAAAAAGCAAATTCTGCTTGAGGTCTGTGTACTAATTTTAAAACCATAAGAAAGAAAAGGAGCAGTAGAAAGTGGTTTCAGGATTCCTTAAAAAACAATAGCCATGTGTATTCACAAACCTCTGCTCCAAATAAGGTATGACATATTTATTACTGTGTGATTTGTTCTTTTACAATGCTTCAGAACACTTAAAAGTTGCAGGACATATTGATGGATGTTTTACTCTGAGATGCTGTCTTGAAAAGTAGCAGCTGCAAAGATCACACTGGCTTTTTTCACTGAATGGGAGTGAAGGGACAGATGAACTATTTTGGTTAGACAGGATTTATTGATGTGCCAAAGGGCCACTTCAAATTCTGTGCTCTCATTTTTATTTGTGCTTTAAAATACAGACATATCTTCGTGTGTTTCTAGAGCAGCAAGGAGAAGTTGGAAAGGCAAATCAGTTTTTGCTTATTTGAAAGCCAAGAAAAATCTGAGTTGTCAAAACTCTATGAAGAGTAGAAGCCAAATTCTGGCCTCTGGTTAGAGCACAGTACTCCTGCTCACATAAATGGATAGATCCAAACATATGGGTTATCTGGGTCTTGATGTAACGAACTGAAAAATCAGTACCTGCATGTAAATCTTCATCATTTTTATTTGAAACCAACAAATCTCTGACCATTGAAACAGTGTCTTATGTGAAATGCGGGTGCGTGCTCTCAGCTTTAGAGGACTAGAGTAAAGTGGAATGTAAAAATGTTCTAGATATTGCTTGTGCTCTCTGAGGTCTGTCTCCCTTTCATTTTAGTTTCTTCGTCCTTTGTTCTCAGAACGTAGACCTGTTTTTGACATATTACTCTTCCTGACATACACATGCAAATAAATATAGCCATACTTTAACTCCCTTACCTTACTGGCAAATGGGCTTTGGAAGAAAAATGAGTATTAGTTTATATCAAATAGAGATTTTTGAAGCTCTGGAATATGAGGTATTTTTGTGCATCTGAAAGAGCCAGGAACTGCAAATTATTCATTTCCATGGGACTCCTACTTCAGTCAAGATGTGAAGGTTAATACATTATGAAACTTTTCTCTTACTTTTCCAAACCTTATCTGAAGACTAAAATGATCATCAGTAACTCATTTTGTGTGGGTAGTACAGGCAGAGAATTTTTTTAAGTCAAATATAAACTCCTACATAAAATGTTATCAGGAAGATTAAATACAGAGTGACTTTCCAGGTACAAGCTAGATTAAGATGGAGAATGTAGTGTCGTTTCAGAACATGTATTTTGCTTTCATTTAAAGGAATGAGGCCACTCAAAGTCATAAAAATAGAAGTAACTTTATTTTCAGCTTCTCCAAAAAGATTTTCTCTCAAAACAAGCCCATCTTTTAACTGTATATAAGACTTTTGCACTTGTCTCATACTTGTCTTGCTCATCAGTTTCTCTTGAGGCTTCCTAATGACTTTACGACAGACTGTATTTTGAGTGAGGGCTGCTTACTGCTCATTTTCCTGAAAGACCTGCCAACACAATCATGGTTGATCCCACTGTATATACTGAATTGACGTGATTCTCATTCTCTTCTGTTACTCTTTGGTCTGCTTATGGGACAGTCATCCTGATGAATTTGTCTTGAAAGGAAAAGATAGCCAGGATTTTCTCACTGTTTTCCATGGACAGCACTCTTTTGGCATGCATACAGAAATGACTGTGGCTTGCAGATGATACATGGCTTCATTATGCGTCCAGCAAACATAATACCATTATAGCTGCTGAAAGTTTGAATATATACAGTCAACCAAAGTGATGCAAACTAGTTGATGATTAAGATATAAATAAGTTTCTTATTTGTTAGTTTTATTGAATTTCTAATTGTCCCTCAAATATTTAATTTCAGATAGATAAGAATCTAATGATAGCATATATTTGCATGTTTTCTGAACAAATAAGGAAAACCATTAAGTGGAAGTTACAACTGAGTATTAAAAAAAAGAAAAAAGCATTCCACAAACTTCTGCAGCAGGTGGAGAAGACAGGAAGGTTACATTCTGTTTTAAATTTAATTGTCTCAATTATCTCTTAAGATAATTATGAAATATTATGGGGTTTGGCTTGCATATAGACATTTGTCTGATTATTTAGTAGAAAATATTATAGCTTCATTGACTGCGGTCGTTTCTAAAATAAAATTAGATACTTACTCTGATAATATTAGAGTTGCAAAGTCATTTTATCAAGGTAAAAATATGAGGGGAATGTGTTCATGCAGAATTGGACAAAATATCACCTATTTATATTATTGCATTAGTATAACGTTTATATACTTTATGCAGATTTTAGAGGAATTATTTTTTTACTTTTCCCAAAGCCTGATCCAGCTTAACTTCAATACAAGCATAAATCACAGTTCACGGTGTCATTTTGTGGAACTTCCATACAAAAGTATTTAAAAATCCAGAATATATATATATATTTTTTACATGGCTATACAATCTGTTAACTAGTCTCCATGTTTGGGAATAAATAGAAGACAAGCATGTGCAAAATTGCTTAGGGTAATTCAAGGACATTTTGAAGTAGAAATACAAATTCTTCTCTACCTTCTTACAATTAAATGTTCCTTGTAAGTTTGGGAATTTGAACCTTCCCAGAGAGAGGGTGCAATAGACTAGCATGAGGTTAGGGCCCTTTCTGTGGTCCTATAATCTGCAACTGTTCATAGAAGCTCAGTACTTGTGCTTCAGGTGGAAGCCATTTGACTTTTCATTTCTAATAACAGAAGTAGAATCCCAAGAAATGAGGGGGAAAACTGTAGTATCACTGAGAAGTTGGGTGGATTGATGGTTTTAGAGTACTTTATTTTTCTTCAGAGTTAATTTTTGTTGGAGCCTGGCCAGTGCATTCCTTGCTAATGCTGCATTATCATAAATGCGCTAGCCATTCTTTGTCCAGAACTAGCTTTTCGTTATGAACTTGTGTTATGATTATTTCCAATGTTCTATATTTTTTTCATGCTTTCTGTGGTCTATGCTGCTTTACTAGGATATTACCTACATGAATAATTACCCTATTTTACTGCTATTATCTTTGTCATGTTTGGGTGCAAAAACCCAAGGAGAGTGGAAGAAAAAAGCCTGCTCCGCAGAAATTATAGCGCTATACTTGACTACAGTAGCATAATAAAGTGGTTCAGAGCAGCCTGTCAAAATCTCTCAGAAAATTCTGTTCTTATGTCTACTTGGTCTGTTCTGGCAGTAAATTTCAAAGAGACAAACAACTTTCTCTTTCCAGAGATGTCCAGCCAACTGGAGACTCATTGTGCCCTCTGGACTGCTCTCAGTTAGTCTAAACAATTTCTGTTAAGATTGCTTTGGATTTTTTTTTGGTTGGTTGGTTTGTGCTTTTTTTTGTTAGTTTGGTTTTGGCCATTTTTTTTGAGATTCAAAAGTTTAACATGTTGGAGCTTTGAATTTCATTTTGAATTTTAAAAATGGCATAAATTTGAGGTTGTCTGTAGCAGATGCACAAAAGAAAACACAAATAGAAAAACTGCTTCACAAAATCATTATTTTTCAAGAAAGAGCTTTGGTTCCTCCTCTACAGAGCACTTAAATTTTGCAGAAAACAGGATGATCAAAACATTTGCAGCATACCAAAAGCAATGAAACATCTGTAAATACCCTTTTCATTAATATTGTAAGGGACCTAATGCCCATAAAAAGTACTTGCAAAGTATTGGGGTTAACTCTTCTTTTGTGGAGGGACAAAACCTGAACTGACAAAAAATGAGCAGGTAGAGCTTCAGTCCTGAGTTTATGCCAGATATGAACCTATTCTCTTGAGTGCATTCAACTGACTTTCATGTTGATTTCTTGGGTGGATACAATTACTTATGTTGATGAGCATTTGAACCTGGGAAACTTCATTTAGAAGCACAGATGGATGTTTACCTTTTGCTGTCTGCATCCAGTGTACTCTACTGAATCAACTCTAATTGACAAGAGAAGCCTTATGCACCTTAACAAGGGTTTGCTGTTGCCAGAAAGAGTTCCCAATGCTTGATCCTAACAGGTTTAGGTGAAACTGGTGCTTGTGATAAAGATGCTGATTTTCACTGGAGCTGACATTGATCCCTCTTTGCTTGTAAATTCCCATGAACAAGAAGAACTGGGAGGTGCCTCCGAGCTAAGATTCCGTCACAGCTGTGGTGCTAGCAAGCAGCAATGAAACGGGGCATTGCTGCATGACCTGTGTGAATATGATGCTAACTTTGGACATTTTACAGGATCTGTGGATTTGGGGATGCATATGCCGTATGTCTTGTTGAAACAGTGAACTGGATCAAAGCTTTGTCCAGCTCCTTGGAGAACTCAGAAGAAACACAACAAAGAAATCTGCAAGGAATTTTCCCTTCCCTCTCTTCCTGTTTATGCTCTCTAGAAAAGATTTGATCAAGCTATTTATTTTGGAGCCAAATATAGAACTGTGTATTACCAAAATCATCAAAGAGGATTTCCTAAACAAATTTGGAAGTTTAACAGATCTTCATCTTTTTAAAAAAAAAGTTTGCGGATGACTAGCCTGAACCAAGGCATTTTTCAAAATTATAATCTTGAGATGTATCTAAGGGGCTTTACTCCTTGGCTTAGTGGGAGGATTTTGACAGAAAGCATGTAATTGTTTAGTGATTCTTGGTATGTCTTTTCTCCTTTTTTTAGATAGAACTATTTGTTTAGGTTTTCTCTCTATCTCTCTTTCCTGAAGCCTGTGAACCATAAAGATGACAAACTCAATAGAAATTTGAAAGAGCATGAAACTTATATGAAAGAAACTCAGAATGAAAAACATTGCCTGGAATAAACAGTAAGAGCATAGTAAAGCAAAACTACTGGAAATTTCTGGAATACTCATCACCAGTGTATTGTTCTATCTATATAAGTTACAATTATTTTACATTAAAAAACATGTTTGTGTCCGTATCAACTGTAAGTATATATGAAAAGTATATTTTGATCTCATCATTCTTCCTCTTCCTAAAAATGTTTAGGGCTGTTTACCTGTAGTATTATTTTTACATCTTACCTAAGCTTCAGAAATGAAAGTAGTTAGTACTAAACGGAAGAAAAATAAAATTTCAAAGAAAAGGTAAAAATAAAAGGAAAAAAATTGAATTAATAACTTTAAACTATACCTACATAACAATGAGTGAGGTATAGAACACCAAGATAATTTATAATGACCTTGCTTCTAGTTCCAAAATAAAATAAAAAAATAGGTGTAGTTACTGCAAAATAATTTTAATGGAAATGAACATTGTCCAACAGTATTTTGTACAATATGACAGAATTGTGTTTGGCTGTAAGAACAATTTTTGCTTCAATCAGTTGTTTTTGTGGATGTAACCCTATATAAGTGCTACTATGCTATTTTCTCTAAATTGTCTTAGATTTAAAACCCAATTCTAGCACAATAATGACATGTACAGAAACACTATAATCTATAAAATGCAATATCCTGGTTAAAAAGTGGAGATGGATTCCTTAGCTAATTCCCTTGAGCTGAAGCAATTTATTTATCAAAATATGCTCAGCAAATAAAAAGAATTGAAGAAGCCTGCAAGCACATTTCTTTAATCTCCTCAACACACACATACTGGCTTGCAGTTAAGTAAAATTGTATGTAAACTGGAAGATTTAATCTCTGCATTTTCAGACAAGCAGTGGGATAGGAGAGAGATTCTGGAACAGAAGTTAATGTTATTAAGCTTGCTTACAGAGGCCAAGATGTTCGGAGTAGTGGTTTCTGAAATCTTCCTGCCTCAGGGCCAAATGAAGGCAGAAAAAAAAAAGCTTCAGTGCGTGGCTGAGAAAATGAAGTAGGGGGGTCGGGTTTACTGGGAACTAGAAAAAATAAAAGAAAAAACTTCAGAAGCAAAGATATGCTGTGCAAGAAGGGAATAAAAACTTCATATAAACCAAAGTGGAAGCCAGCTGCTAATACTTAAGATCAAAAATGTTATGGGAGGCTTTTTTTAGAGGAAAAAAATAAAGGGGAAGAAAAGCATCAAACATGAAAGAAACTACCATTTGGGATGATGGACTCTCTTGGGATTAAATCAGAATTATTCTAGCTTTTAGTTATAGGGGTAGTCCAAAGCATGAAATTTTTGTAGGTATCACAGAGGCTATTTGAAGACAGAATATCGGAAGCTCTCATCAGATGCATGCTGTCTATCCTAAAAGAAAAAAATAACATAGCTAAACTGGAGATAAAGGGAAGTTATTAAGAGCAAGAAGGATGCCTTCATAAAGCTGAAGTCCTGTCCAGCTGTGATTATCTGAAAAAGCCACAAGTATTGATAGGTTAAATGTGGGAAGTATGCTAAAGCAGATTTTGAGAAAAAAAACTTGCAAAGATGTAAAAAGCAATAATAAATTCTTTTTCAAACACATCAGGAGCAGAAAGCTTGCCAGAGAAGCATTAGAGCCAACAGATAAGCAAGGCATTAAGGCATTTGCCATGGACAAACTTAAAGCGAAGTTTCCACACTCTTGTTGGAGAAGGTATTTAGAGAATCTGTAGCAAACTGAAGTGTCAATGGACTGGATTATAGGACAAAGTGACAGGATACTCAAACCACCAGGAGTGGCTGGCGTGTGCCCAAGCACTGCAGGAGCACGAATGTGAAATGGCTGAACTTCTAGCCGCAGTTGCTAACTTCTCACTTGAAGCCACCTCAGTATGAGATGGTGTTGGTAAGGGCAAGACAACTTTTTCGAAGAGGATCCAGTGGATGTCACAAAAGTACAGAAAATGATCTAAGCTTTAATAAAGATTCAGTATGATGATCACAGCCACCCTGCTGGGAAAAGAGACAACTGTCATACCACTGTGCAGAGAAGAGCACGTTACAAAAGCGTCAAAAGTTGCTCACCATCTTTTCTAAGGCTTGAATGAGGAGACATCAAATGAGAGAATCGGTAATTCTTGTGAGGCCATTCCTGAACTATGTACAGGTTCAGGTTAACCCTTTCACTCAATCACGATGGCATAATATTCTTTTGGACTAAAGACCTGTTATCATCCGTATATCAGAAGACGAAGTGCAAGTGAAACAGATGAGAATTGTGAATTCTTTAAAGACAAGTGCAGAAGGTGCAAGAACTGATGGTCTCATTTTCTCCCAGTGTAGCATTAAGGAAAGCGGATACCAAGGACACTGAGGATCCTGAGGAAATTAACAGTCAGAGATGAAACATGGTGTTTGAACCAAAGTCTGGATTTTGGAAGCCTTGAAAATGGAGGACATTATTATTATTATTTTGTCCTAGTTTTTCCTCAATTAACTTATGTGTGTATATATGTATGTATATACATATATATATATGTATATTGCTTTATAATTTTTCTGTGTTGGGAAACCTTCATTTTGTTAGTGTTTGAATTAATTTCAGCTCACAATGCCTGAAATAACTAAGGGGTGGTTCTGAAGCCTTGCAGAACCATGTTTTTATGACAGCATTAGAGGTACACATTGCCTACACTAAGGTATTACTGTTTGACTGGGACTGGTGAGTAGTGCTGGGGAACTGCAAGGAAAGTGCAGGAGCTGAAGTTGATGAAGTCTCATGTCTTGTCTAACCTGCCTTTAGGAAGCGGTTCTAAGGGGGAACTGTCCCACCAGCCATACCCAGTTATATCTCAGGGGAATAATTTGATTTACTCTAGAAGACAGCTTAGGAGCAAACTTGCATACTGATTGAGAAGTCCTCAGGTGAGAGCAAGAAGAAAGATCAGAAGTCGGGAGATATGATTTACAGGAAAAGATTGAAGTCATACTGTTTTAAATAAAAAGATCGCTGAGTGGGGACATAAGTTTTCAAATGAGTCTGTCGCATAGAGGTAGGGAACACTTGTTATCCATGTCTTCGTAGGCCAAAAATAAATACACTTCTGTCTGCAAGCTGGTTAATAGCAGTAATATCTTTCCAATGGGAAGGAAGCTCTAGAAGAGATTCCCTGGAGACCTGATAGAGCCACTACTGGAAGGCTTTCACAGAACTGACAGTCGTCTCAGCTGATGTTACATTAGGATATGAGGATGGTCTATGTTGCTTATTAAGGCATAATCTAACCTTATATTATATCCATTCCGTTGCTTTTTTCCTCTCCTTAAAGTAAGGGAAGAAAAATTATTTCTCCCTTTACTTTGGCTATTTAGCACTATTCTTTCATGCATCCAGTCCATTTATTTAAGTCAATGCAGTACACTGTAACCCATTACTTCCCAGACCTGAAAAAGTAGGCGTATGAACGTTATATAACGTAACTTTTATCCATGACAGAAAGATGCAATTTCTGCAATCTAAGCCATGCAGAAAGGCTGTACTAAGAAAGGGGTCCTCCATACCAACTTAAATAATGAGGATGTATATATTAGTCAAACGAGCATTTTGACTAGCTAACTGTGGTATTATTATTACACAATGCTTTGGGCACGCTTTGATAAAATGGTCCAAGCCCAAAGTGAAGTGCAACATATCAATAAAACTTTGGATTACATTTTATGTCTTCTTACCCCAGGTCTTCTACCTTTGCACCAAGCAGTCTCAGAGCTTTCAGGAGACTTGCACCATGAAAGCGCTCTAAAACACCTACAGCTCTGAAGCTCCAGAACACCACGAATATGCCCTAAAGCAAAGAGCACGTGCTTTAATGCACTAAGTCTAATGTAGTTTCAGAAAGCAAGTAACATAAGAAGAACATTTTGAACAAAGCATTTAAACTGTTGGCCTGAGATTTTTATTTATTTTTTAATGCCAGAAATGGTTCTTAATTTAGGCCCCTAAACAAGATGCAAAATACTTTACTTTCAAATAACCTGGATTTGACAGACAGCTGAAGACATCCCTAGGATCTGTGGGTGCTGGGTAGTGAAGCCAGACCAGACAATTATAAACTAGGTGTCTAAATATGGATTTAGCTGCCCCTCTTGAGGCACCCAAATTTAAAAATGATTGGCTGCAATCCCTGCTGAAGCAGCTCACACCATTCTCTACATGGTCTGTGTGCCGTGGTTCTAGTAGCAATTGTTTAAATTGGAAAGAGTTTAGTTTTCATTTTGCTGTTGAGAAAACTGGCCAGTCCCAATTATGGAAACAAATCCTCAGCATAAAACTTTTTTTAAAAAAAAAAAAAAACAACACAGAAATTCTCCCAGGGAAGTCAGAGGCAGGGCAAAACTAGCTTTTTCAAAAGAGCTGACAGTTGTTTACATTTTAATGTGTAGGAATCCAGCAAGTCTGCAAGTTTATTTTTAGTAGTTGTAAACTGAGTTATTTAACTCCTTTTTCTCTGACTGGAGCTGAGACATAAAAATGATTAATACAATGACAAACTGGTGCCTGGCCTCACGCTAGAGTTTGGATGGTGATAGATACTGTGTTAATCAGAAGGCAGTAGAATTCTTTCACATCATATTTCTTGTAATGCCTCATCCAAATATTTGCAATCTGACAGCTTCTGTGCTTAGAATAGTTCTGGTTGCCACAAAAAAATACAGGGTTGTTATCTCTGTGCAGGATGATTCTGCTTTCCTCCGTGTGTAGCAAAACTGGCAAGGAAAATTTTGTTACCAGGGTCTTGGCTTCATCTCTGTTAGGAGAACAGAGACACCAATTGCTCTGTCAGGGGCTGTGAGTGAGCTAGCACGAGCCAAAAGTCATCTAAACGTCACTGCAACAGGAAACACAAGGGGCTTCCTCCACTGAATGCCACCAGTGGTAGAGGACTTTGGCTTCCCCACAGTGCTGGGGAAGGCACCCGAGGCAGTGTGAGCTGCTCCCTGCCAGCAGAGACTAGTTTGACACTGCTGCTCCCTGTGCTTGGCAGAGAAGGGATTTTGCTGGACCAAATTCATTCCATTTTGTAAATCCAAAGCAGGTTCCTGTAAGATGACAGACTTGTAAAGCTGGAGTAAAATTGGATATGCCTTAGTTATAAGACATATATAACGTAATCCAGTCACTGGAACTCAGTTTGGAGATCACATTTTCTGAAAAAAAAGGGCTGCTTTTTCCAAAAAGCACTGTTAGGTACTGCACCCAGCAAACAGCCAGGGTGTCAAACAGCAGACAAGAATGTTGGACTGGGCTTACAGCAACCAACATTTCTAAATGATGCACATTATTTAATCTTGTAGTTTGTTTCCACATGTGTCTCCAAAGACATGCAATTTAATTAGCTAGCCTCCAAGGGGGTTGGAAAAATACTTATATTTGCAGATGCTCTTGATCTGAGAGGCACAACAGAAGGGCAAAGCAGTATTTGCATGGGTTTTGAAGAGAATTACAAGCAGCCTTTTTGTTTGGCTTTAAACTGAAAGCCAAATAACATTACAAAGCATTGAGCTATTCTGGCAGAAAACACAGAAAAATATCTAGTATGTTTGGCGAGTAAAACCTTTACTGACACTGTCTCCTTACAAGTCTTGTACTGTTCTCATTGTTATAATTAAATCTATTTGAAGTTTGTCAGAAAGAAATGCATTTGAAACCATACGTGGATTATGATAAAGCCTCTGGAGTATCACTGGCTCTGTACAGATAATCATGTAAGGATTCTGGGTTGAATTTTGCATGACCTACCTCATACAGCCTATTAAAGGCAAGGACAACAATTTGGACAGATTTGGCATTGCAGTCATTTTCTTATCTTACTAACACGAATTCTTCACTGGTGAGACATATACATGTGAAGCTATTCCTGAATTACTTCTCTGTGAGAGAGGTTAATATTAAAAGGCTAATGTTTTCAGTGTATTTCTTTCTAAAACACCTGCATGCTGAGTGACATAAGAGTAGGAAAACTGTCTTTAAGGATCAAATATTAAGCCACCATATCATGTGCAATTTAGACAAGGAAATACAGAGTATTTTGCAGAGAGGTTCTTTGTCTTTGAGCTTAATAGTGAAATAAGAAAGAGGTGAAGAAAGCTCAGTTAAGATTTTCATTAGAGGTTGTGTTTTTTTCTTTCTCTGTTTAATCAAATAAACTCCAACACCTGACTTGCTTAGAGCTGCCAACAGTTATGAGGTGAATATTTCAACATAGTTGGACTATGCTAGATATAAGATATTAAAGCCTAAAGATACACTAACAGATGGAATCTATGAAATTTTATTTAGGTTCAATCTGGTGATGAAAAAATGACAGTGCCAGCTCTCAAATATGAAGCTGGAGTTATCAGTAGAAAAATGCAAATAAGGCTGGCAATTGTCCTACTAGGCTGTACGTGAAGGTTAGAGAGAATCAGCTGTACCAATGAAAATCAAATATGGACCTCGGTCTTTCTTGTAACTCCCATAATCCTGAGTATTGTTGCTCTTCTAGGGTAAGAGCTTTGCTGTGTAAGGCACTAGGTAGACACGAAAGTAGACAGTTACTGCCCTGAAGAGCTCAGCTGTTTGACCAGATTAAATATATCTTGCATTCTCTTTAATGTGACCTTTCTTCCTTCCGTCATTCTACATGCTTGTGTAATGTACCATGCTGGGGACAAGTCTCTGTGATATTTTTATTTTGAATCAATGTTTAAGTGAAATTTTGCCTTTTGGGTCTTAGGAAAGGATGACTTTCTTAACCAATACATAATGCATAATTTTTTCATGACTCTGCAGCAATAGTGTCACATGTTGGCAGAGATGCAAAGCTTTTTTTTTTTTTTTCACATTTTTTAAATTATTTTTCTTAATTTAAATATGTGGATAAAAATCAAGGTTCTCCTGAAACAGAAAAAATACCATTCACTCTCTGCTATGTCTCCTAGTGATAAAGTAAGAGTAAAAGGAATTTGGCAGGAGAACTGGTTTGTTTGCCATTCCAATCCTGCTGCTTACTAAAAGGGCAGCTGGCATCTTTCAGATGGCATAGCGCTGATAAGTGTCACTTGTCTGCGAGAAGGTGAAACATTTAATTTTAAACATCTCAATTGAAAGCACTTTAAACTTAACTGAATCTCTTATGTGAATACTTTCAAAACAAAGGGGCCACTAGGGAGATGGCTGTGGAAAACACAATTACTCTTACACCAATCTCTCCTGCTTGCTTTTATGTAGTAAGAATTGCATTGTGCCCTTCAGCATATACATATGCTGTCAGCAGCTATGTGTAAAAATGGGGCCTTAAGTTGTAAGCAAGATCTTGGTGTTAGGATTTGTGTTCATTGCTTCATTTCTCTTGCCCTCCAGGATCATACACCACCTCTAGTATGATTAACAGGAGGGTTTGCATAGCCTTGTGGTAGATGTGTTGTAAGAACATGCACAGCATTAACTGGTAGCTAGAGATGGGGAGCAGAGTAGGAATACTGATTCAGCAGAATAATGTTGTATGTACATCACAGCATAACTGGGACCCAAGGGATGAATTAAACACTGGAATATACACCCTGAGATCCGTCTCCTGAAGTTTAAGTACCAGTGAAATCATAAAGAACTGATTTCTTATACCAAGAGCCCAGTTTAACTCCTATCTAATTTCATATTCTGAAGACACACTATATTAAGAATGTAAGCATCTTTAGTGTTAAATGTTATCAAAGATTTGAAGAGATTAAAATAACTTGACTAGAGGCTGTGAAATGAAGTTCTGAGCAGCATAAGTTACTGTTGACTATTGCTAACCTTTGAGAAAGCTGAAAAGGCACAACCTTTTTTGCATGTTCTTCTGTCTTCATGTACCAGCTGAGGTTTTGTCTGAGTGTTAGCCCACGAAGTCTCTGTTAAGTGAATATTTGAATGAAATTTAATTGTTTAAAATAGTATTGTGGAAACTTCTCAATCTGCTGAAAGATTATAAAACACATTTCTACACACCCCACCCACCCTACCATTTCAATCAAATTCCAGCCCGCCTATACCTTGAGGGTTGTCTTATACCCTGAGGACTGTCTTCCTTTGGAGAACATAAACTTCAGGGTACAGGTTAACAGGACAAAAAAAAAGAAAAGAAAAAAAAAAGCATTAAGTAAGCATTAAATGTGCTTGCTCATGAGTGTTTCTCCACAAAGAAGTGCACTGCCCTGAAGCATGATCCAGGAACTTGAAGCACAGTAGCTATACTCTCTGTATCAGTAAAGCTAAACAGCCTGTGCTTAGTTGCATGTAGCAGTTCTGCTTTCACTGTCAGGGCTGGTACCAGGGTCTCAGGGCCATTCTCCATTATAAGATGAGACACATATACATGAGGCCTTCCACCAGAGATCAAGTCTTTGACTTTAACTTCAAAATTGCTAACAATGACATTGCAAGCTCTATCACTGTGTAAAAATGTTCGAATTCATGGGTAAATTTATAAATTGGGAGTATTGCTCCCAGACTTAAAAAATAATAATCACTCATTTATTCACAAATTACTCCTCAGTTTACTAAATGCAAATAACTAGCTACTGAAATGCCCAGTGCTGTGCATAAATTAAATTGCCAGTCTATGTGCGCTAATACACAAACTGATTGCAATTAATAGCTGTCTGCTGCAACAGACACTCTAGACAAAATACATAGGACATCTCCTAAAGAGATGTTAATGTGGCTACTGCATTTATCTTCCAAAAGATCTTAAGTAATGATTCTCCTTTTCTTGAAGTATTTCTTGTATTAACCTTGAATATCTGCTAGAAGCAGAAAATACAGATATCTACTGTCTATCAAGCCTACCACTTGCATGCAGATCAGCCTGTGAGATTATTAAGGTGCCTTCTAGTCTTAAAGTTGATTTTTCAGGAGTCTGTCTGGCTGAGCTTAAAATTAAATCTTTTCCTTATTCAAGTGCTTGTAACATACATGAAAAATGGAACAAATGAAATGGAAATTCTGCTAGGTGTGCATCGTAATAATTAGCTGTTCTCTGGATACCCTCATTGAGCAGTACAGTCCTCAACCACAGCCATCCACTATGAATGCAAAACCAGAAAAGCCTTTTTAGGAAGCTTAAAACAGGGTAGTATCAATAGAAATAAGTGGATGATGAAATATCCAGACTCTGCATATTATTTGGCAATGATCTTTCACACAGTTCTGTCCTATCATAGAGCATACATCTCCTTCAATACAGGACTTCTTCCCTTGAGCTCATCATCCTGACAGCCTGGTGGTTGAGGTGAGCATCAGTGGGCCTTTCCACAGCCCAAAGATGAGCACTCCCTGGTTATCTTCTGATGGTAATCATCAGTCAGGTCAAGCTATTTCTGTGCTACAGCTGCTGATTTATACTCAAATCCATGATACAGTTCATTTTATTGCTTTATTGCTGTACCTCGTTTGCTTGAGCAAAGCCTCTGTGTTAACATCTCTGCATAGCATCTTTGCAGCCTCAGTGAGGAAATGCCAGTAGCACACTGAGTCCCTGAGCAAAATCCATGTTGTGTTGCTCGCCTCTTTTCCACCCTTCTTGTTCCTCCCTCCCTCCTACCCTTCTCTCCCTCTTGCTCAGCTTGATGCTTGATTCCCCAAACAATACGGTGGCTTTGTATGCTTTTGCTAAGTCCCTAAAGTGCCACTGGTGAGTTCAAAAGCACGTTCCAATTTATTTTCTCTGTCTTTACTTATTCTTGACCATCAAGAGTATTTAGAAAAGTATGCCATGCCCTTTTCCATATCAATTATCTTAAATTATCTGAAAGCCCCATTATATCAAGTTTTATCCTGGTCCGTGTTCTGAGATTCCCAGATGGTGTTAAACATCCAGATTCTATTCTTTTTAGTGGATGTTTAAGAAACTCCAGTGGAGACAATAATATTATCTATGGTGGAGACAAATAAGGTCTCTATGGTGGAGATGGTATGGGAAAGCTGATGTTGAAGGTGATTATGTCCTCTTCCTCCAGAACATCAACAAAAGTGTTTCCTGAGAAACCATGACTGCTGTCTTACATGTTGAAAACTCATATGTTGAAGCTGATAATATCAAAACTGAGCTACTGTAAGATCTTCTTCCTTAACTGTACATCTTCTTAACCCTCATTAATAGCTAATGCATGACATTCCTGAATATAGAAAAATTGTAACAATGCTTTTAAAGCCAGAATGAAAACCTTTCAGAAGAAGTTTTCTTGAGATTGCAGCAGATAATTACAGATGTTAGACCGTTGCTACCATCATGGGTTCCCCCAGAAATGCTGTAAATCAGCACAGCCTCATTGATTGGAGAGGAAACAGACTGCTGTTAAGTCATCTGCTTCTTTTGCCAAATAACTTTAGAAATCAGGAGAAAAGAAGAGAATATGCAAAATAAAGCAATTTCTCCTGCAAGGCATTGATTAACCCCTTTATGTCCCTCATATTCCCTATTGACTTCAGCCCCTATCAATGACAGGACAAAGTCAATGGGCACTCTTCACAAAAGGCAGAGTTTTAGTACCACAAAATTTAAGCCAGGTTCCTATTGAAGTCCTTAAGGTTTTAGCTTGCTTTATGGCATCATAGCAAGGAAATATCTCTCATGTAAACATCAATATAGATACAAAAAATCCTTGTGGATTTCAGTTTACACTTTAAAATCTCTCCCATTTTGTAATTATGGTGCTACTTGGGGGCTTTCTTTGGGGAAGAAACAAGTGAAAAGGACTGTTGTTCTCATTCCCAGGAGTGATCAGACCACCACTTCCCCTCGTTGGTGTGGCAGGGGGATGGCTTTTGGTTGAGGAAGGCCAAGTCTGATTTCCCTCTTGGATATACAAACTTTGTTTTTTGAATGGCTCAAAACTGAGCTATCAGAGCACCAGCTCCCATCTAGGGCTTGGGTTTAATGACTCTGCCACACTCTTTGGCCCAGAAGGTCTGGGAGCGTGGGACAAGTTCAAGACCTGAAATTGAACCCCTTCTGGGAAAGTGCATTGTGCTAACTGAGGGAGACTCCTGGGACAATCCACTTTAAATAGCATTTGTTTCTAAGTGCGATAGTTCATGTGAAAATGCATGCAGCACTAGCTCTTACAAATGTTTCACCTCAGTTTATACTCTGTATAAAGAACATTCTCAAGCAGTTGCTGGATTTGCAGGATGTGGACAGGAAGGATAAGGAAGGAGCAAAAGTTCAGCTGTTATAATATGTAGGTAGCCAAGCTCAATTTTCATTGTCTCCCAGTGCTACCTCTCTCATTCAGTGCTGCATAGGGAAATACATGGGAGAAAGCAAGGCTGCAGCTTCCCAGAACACCGCAACTGAAGCTTGCCAGACACATGGTGACCATCAGAAGGTTGTAATGATTAGTCTGGCTATATAAATAAACATGGCTGAATTGTTTGATCTGTGTGACTCTGCTGCACGGAACATCCCTAGGTCAGTGCTGCATGGAAAATAAAGAGCAAGAGATTGAAATGAAAACTCTCACATATTGCAAAAGATGGGTCTATTTGACTATACAGGGCAGAAAGAGTACAAAGAGCATCTCCCCAAAGGGTTAAGCTGAATTGGAGAGTTGCACTTTATGTGCTATGCTGGGCTTTTATGCAGTGTTCACGGTGAGGATAACAGAGTAAATGCTAAAGTCAGTCCTTGTGGAGCTCTGTGAGGGAGACCTGCCCCTTGTATTGTTCTCAGCAGTGAGTATGACAACAGAGGAGGTGAGCAGGAGAGTCACTGGGAATTAAATACGTTGGTTGGTCTTCTTTCTTTTCTCTCATTTTTTTCCCCACAGCTTGGACTTAGTTTGCAAGTGAGTCTCGCTCAGCTGAAGTGTGTTCACAGCCATTCTATCCTCTTTCAGGAGTGTTGCTCATTTAGGGATAGCATCCCTCAGACCTGTAAGCCCTTGTGTCTTGGTATCAAGTATCTCTGTTCCTGCAGCATGCAAATGTGCAACAAAGAGAGAAGCAGCCTTGTACCTTTTTGGAAGAGACACTGAAATCCTGAACCTTGAACAATGTTCTATTCTCTACAACTATCATTTTAATGAAGGACAGTCCCAGTGCAGGCTTTGTTTTGCTCTCGTAATTTATGGTCAATGGGCACATTCAAAACTGCTCCAAGGATTACAGTGAGGCTACCCAAGGGACTCCACAGAAACTGATTTGTGTGCTGAAAGCAGTAAAGCAAGAGTAGTCTGGGGCTGAGTTTACTTGTGATGGTGCAGAGACATAGTGACACAGTCCTGCTCCTTCCAGGACAGAAGCCAGTATCGCAGAATGCATTAGATTACTGAAAGCTACTTTGAATTAGGACAAAGAGACTGCCCAAGCAGAACAACAGACAATACTGTTCCTGGAATGTGTGCTAACTGGCATGGACCACGCTGAAAAGTCTCTGTGTAGTACCACATTTTATTACAGAGATGCACTTTTTGTGCTATATAAATGAACCAACTTGTTCAGAGCTAAGCTTGTGTACTTACAAGACATTCCATTGCAAATCTGGCGTATGCCCTGCATCACCCTTTCAGACTACCTGGTAGTATATTTGAGGCCATTATTCTGTAGAAGTTTATATAAGCAGACCATAGTTTCTCCTGTTCTGGAGGATGAAGATTTCAAACCTGCATCTCCTTTCATTTCCCTATCATATGAGGTAGCCTCAGCAATAGGCAATATGGAGACAGACGTATTTCAACAAAGGAAACCATAGCAACAATATCTACAGTAAGACTGGAATATTTCTTTAATGAAAGATATGAAATAACAATATTCTGAATATTTACTGCAAGTTGCTCAATGTCAGGTTCAAGCCATCTCCCCTCTGGCTTACTGTTTTTTATAGCAAAATAGTGGAAACATCGCTGCCCCATTTAAAATCTTCCTTCTGGAAGAAGACTGCATCTTGTATGGCTGCAAACATATTGCTGGATTTATTTTGAATGCAATGAGAAAGCCTTCACTGCATAGACCTTGTTTTATGACTAGCTATTTAGGATATCTTCTTGCTAGCACTATGGTATAATTTTCTGTGTAGATCTTCATAAGTTAGTGTCTAAACAGATGCCTGGAAAGGGCACGAGAAAGACAAATACCAAGTCCTGATAACCCAGAAAGAATGGTGTGCTAGACCAGCTCCAAAGCTTCCTGTGATGATGGCTCCCAAGTCTCATTTAGGGAAAGTGCATGAGATCTACGTGACACACTGCATTTTCTTTTATACACCTGTTCTCCCGTGGCACAACATAACAGTACAATTCGTTAAGGTTGTCAGTGGGATTTCCTGTCCTGTGTGGGACAGACTTTCCTTTTGCTATGCCACACACATCCACGAAGTTCATACAGTATGTCTAATGCAGCTGCAGAATGCTGGCCATGGTGGTGAAAAAGGAAGGGTATTGAGGCAGTCTCCTGATATGAGGTAATCTCCTGATACTGGATTATTATGAGATTGGTGCTCTAGTTTGAGACTCCCAACACTGACAGAAGTTGAAAAATAGACTGTTAATTTTGCTAGTTAATCTCAGTGGTTTCAACATCATTCTGCACAAATAATTCATGTGGCACAGCTTTTTGTTTGTGTTACATTATATGTAATTTTTGCTCATTATGTGCAGGGGCTTATTGTAAAACCAATAAATTGTCAACAGCAACTTCTCTGAGAAAGTTAAAGATTGTTTATTTTGTTTTTTAAAAACTCCCCTTTTAGTGTTGCACTATGTTGTATATTGTTTTTGCCATCATGCACACACATTACTACTGTTGTGATCAATAATTAACAAGGCTCTTTGTTGTTCATTAACTAGCCCTTTCAAGTTCCCAGATAAATAGAAACAAAGACATTTTCAGGCTGTTTCATTCCAGGCACCTTTTGTGTGTGTGTTCTTATGGCAACACATATATGGACAGATTGATAAAGGCCAAAATTTCATATGAAAGCACTTATTAGTCCACTGCTTTGAACTGTACCATTACAGGAAAACCTTACCTTCAGTGTTTCCACACTTCTAGCATTAAAGTTAACAGTCTTTGTTTTTTGCCATAGCATCCTTTCTAATTTGCTGCAGTCACCAGAAGCCAATGCTACCTATATGATCATGACAGCCCTAAACTATACTTATGCTTTGCACTGTTCAAAAGCAAACATGAATACATTACTAATCAACAGTTGCAAAGCAGCAGTAAAAGTGTATCTGCAGAAATAAAACTGTATGCCAGTTGTTTGCTTTAGGTTTTCATATAGTATATCTTTTATGAAATTTACCTGAATAAAGATTTAGAACTGTATAAAATAATGAGCGCAAAATCAACATGTTTGCCTGGGGAAATCTTCCTTATGAAATGTTACTTAACACAGATGGTACTGACTCACTTAACTCTGATGGTCAGTTCCTTAAATGAAGGAAACAGCACAAGCATAGTAAGAATGATATTGCTGTTAATAAAGTTAGAAACTTCACATATAAACTTTAAATCCTCTTAGATAACTAAAATGCCAGTGAACTCTGGTCCTCAGGCTAGATGTAGCAATAAGATTTAACAGACTCTAAGCATGCAAAATGTTTTATATAATCTGCAAATTTTAAAAATGATTGATAGGTTTTGAGGAGAGACACACCATTCCTGAAGTCTAAACTTTTTTTCCAGCAATTACCACTGGGAAGGGATGACTAATTACAGTACTCAGTATGCTGTACAATATAAGTAGCAGGCAAATAAACTTTAGAGTTTTGATTTAGGTGTTCTCCATTTAGCAGAAGTAGCTAATCTATTTTTGGAAAGAGACCTATGTGCCTGAAGGCTGTAGGCTGATGAAAGTCTTCATACTGTGCTTAGTAGAATCAAAACATTTTCTGATGGTGCTGTAAGTCAAAGTCAAAGCTTTTGAATTCAATACAATATGTACTATTACTCAAAGTGCAATTACATTATTATTATTAAAATTGCCATCACTTTAGTTCAGTACTTCAAATAGTTGGCATGCAAAACAGTGTATGGATGTTCTCATAACCCAAAAGATATGTAACTTTCAGCAGTGGCTGAACATGGCAAGACTACAGAGATTTCTATTGCCTTCATATTTTCCTCCTCTTAAGCCATCATGTCTTTCTCAAGAATATTGATCATATGAAAAATAGTTTTAGAAGCCTATTCTATACTCATAATTAATTTTGTCCTTATCTCAAATTGAATTACAGTGTGCAGTATTAAAAAAAAATATCATAAAATCATAGAATGGTTTGGGTTGGAAGGGACCTTAAAGACCATTTGGTTCTAACCCCTCCTGCCATGGGCATGGACACCTCCCACTAGACCAGGTTGCTCAAAGCCCCATCCAGCCTGGCCTTGAACACCTCCAGGGATGGGGCATCCACAGCTTCTCTGGGCAACCTGTGCCAGTGCCTCACCACCCTCATAGTAAAGAACTTCTTCCGAATACCTAATCTAAATCTACCCTCTTTTAGATTAAGGCCATTACGCCTTGTTCTATCACTACAGTCCCTGACCAAGAGTCCCTCCGCAGCCTTCCTGTAGGCCCCCTTTAGGCACTGGAAGGCTGCAATAAGGTCTCCTCAGAGCCTTCTCTTCTCCAGGTTGAACAACCCCAGTTCCCTCAGCCTGTCTTCATAGGAGAGGTACTCCAGCCCTCTGATCATCCTTGTAACTCTTCTCTGGAGTCATTCTTATTTTGGAGAATATTATATATTATAATATTAAATTAAAATATTATACTATTTTTCTTTTTTCTTTTTTTTTTTTTCTCTCATTACTTGAATCAGTAATTCAATGTTTATGCTAACTGGCAATACATTAAGTTCAATTCCTCATCTCCAGTCTGTTATACCCATGGCAGTACTTGGAAAGTGATTTCCCTGTGTTTATTTTAACACATGAGTTTTCTCGTCCCTGAGTGAGCAAGAAGCCCGGTGGGTGCTTGGCTTCTGGCTGAGGCCAACCCTCCACACAAAGAGCCCTTTCAATGCATACTGATCCTGGGTCTTCAGCTGGTTTTCGAAAGCACTTTTTTTTTTTTTTTTTTTTTTAACAGCAACCTTAGGAAGGCTTCAAAACCTGCTGTGAACAGGCCAATGGTTTTGAAGTGTGTCATAGCCTGAAACCTGTAGTTATTTTTATAATTTTGTTCTGGTGGCCTTCTACATTTTCAGATTTAAAACCACCTTCAGATACTAAAAATAAATAAATCTGAATAAACAGTTTCTGATATGTCTTGGAGAAAATATGGTGAGATAAACTCATTTTAGAAGGTGTAGGATGAGAAAGGATGGGAAAAGAGCCTGAAATGCCATTGTGAGTTCTTTGCTTCAACTGCAAATGAGAACAGCTTACAATAGATATCGCTGCTTCAGAATCAAGCTTTATACTGACAGCAGCAAATGATGCTTAACATGCTAGGCTATAAAGACTAAAGAACATTTGTCTTCTTCTGTAAGTACTATTTATCTGCTTGTGTTTTTGCAGATGAACTGGTTGTCTTTTATCACTCATTTGCTCTCCTGCACTACCTACCTGCAAATTCCATTTATGTTTCTGAATGCTGAGAAGAATGTGCAATTAACCTACCAAATTGAGTGTTTCATAAAACAGCTTCAAGTTCTGTGCACTGATAATTATTTAAACTCCCTCTGTAAGAACTTTTTGGTGATTTCCTAGGAATGTCTTTGGTTTTCACTACTTGCTAAATCTTTCTATTTACTTTATTGGAAAAAAAAAAAAGTATGTTGATAATGATCTTAAGATTCAAGTGTATTCTTTTAACAGAGGCCTACTGAATTCTGCCTGTTACAGTTCAGACAGTACAGAATTCAAAGCCACTCCAGTGTAATCTATAAATCATACTCTTTTCATTGGTTTGTTGATATTTCCAACAACTGCTGCAGTTAAGTGATGAGTGATGGATGAAGCATTCTCCACATGATCTGGTCCCGTAGTGTTGCACAGTGTTGCAGTGTGATGTGAAATGGCTTCTAAGGTCTACCACAGGGGCATCAGTGACTGCTGCCTGGATGGCACCTGCTCTGTAGAAGTGCTCAAGATGAAGGAGTAAGGGTAACGCCTGTAAATATGGGCGGACATTTCCACCACAACAAAATAGAAAATAATAACGGAACGGATGCTGTAAAGTCCTATAAGCACATCTGAAATCCCACTTTTTGTGTGCGTGCAGAGACAATGAGGTACAGACTCAATGAAAATGGTTATCTCTGGTCCTAGTACTGAAAACAGTGCAAGGAAGTGTTACTGCAGTAGGATGTCCCTGTTCACAATGCTCAGAAAAAAAAATACATTAAAGGCAGAATCTGCAGAATTTTCAGAGCACCAATGAAAAGCTTAGAGAAGATGTAGCAATTATTGCAGTTGTTGTTGGAGCAAGGGAGTATATCCCAGGGATATTTATGTACTAACAAAGGAAAAGCAAGTCTCTTACTCTTTTGAAGAATTCTTGCAGTTGCATTTTTCTCGTTGTTTTCTATCCAGCCTTCCTATGCATAAATGTGACATCAGTTTTCCCTTCTTTTTTGTGGGTTTTCAACTTCATTAAAAGTCTGGAATTTTAATCAAAATCAACAGAGAATGAATTCACCAAATGATAATTTTTCTTCTTTCCTTCCCAACTCCCCAGAAAGATATTCAGCAGCATAAGAAATTCATTATTGAAAGCTTTTTTGCCTCTGAAATATTTACTCTAGAGAAGAGTGAGAAAGAGCATATTTTCCTATAAAGAATTTAGTTTGTATAAAGAATGACTTCCGAGTTTTCCTCCTTTCTGTTTTGTCTCCCTTTGTTAGGCATACTCTGTTATATTTCAAAGAATATTTATGCTGTGGTGTTAAAAATCTGTGGCACTCTTTGAAAATGTACAAACCATACTTAGTGGTTTTCCTGGCTGTAACAATGTAAAATAAACATCATTTCCTTCAGCAGAAAAATACAACTTCATAGCAGACACCCAAATCAGAGGGTTGGATAAACTTCCAAATTCTCCCAGAACTCAGAAGAGATTGTTAATTAGGTTTTCACTGAAGTATCTTTTCTTATAAACCATTCCGACAGATATGCATGTATTCAAGAAAATATTGGACCCAAGCACATCTCTTTTCAAGTGAGTCTTACTGTGATATCAAAAAAAGTGGGAATAGGCCTATTTGAAGTTATGGTTTCAAGACTCAGCAGCTGTAATGGTATTTATGAGAAGGTGAGAATATGGAAACTGGGAGCCTGTACAATCCATACCTTGACTTTGTCATGTGGCTTGGCCCTGCAGCACTAGGCCCTGGGTCCCCTGACCCTGCATGTGCTGCTCCTCGTGTTCTAGGGCATAATTCTAAGTTTGTAGTTTTTATTTTATTTTTTTTTCAGTTCAGTGTTTATAATAATATGACTGCTCAGTCCATCACAGTAATATTTTTCTATCATGAAACTGAGTGTATATATATATATATATATATAAAAGGAGGACGTATAAAGGTACAAAACCTTCTGTGGTGGTGTTAGGTGGATTTGTTTTGGTTTCAAGAAAGCTAGCTGGTTTATTAATAAAAATAATAATAACAATAAAAACATTGTAATATTTATGTAGTGTGGAAGAGCCAAGAACAGGGCTCATAGTGAAGTGGGTAGCTAAGCTGCTTGACCATCTATATATATACCTTATGCATGCTTGATACCCTCCTAATCATTCTTATAGTCATTTCCAGCAATAGGGATATAAGCCTCAGTCTTTACTGATGGTATGTGCAGATAGTTCTATCAGCTAGCAGAGCTCTGTTGATAAGCCTGGCTAAGGTTTAAATACATTTTACAAGTCTCAGCTACTCCCCCTGCCCCCCCACCTTTTTTTTAAAAAAAAAAAAAAAAAAAAAAGGAGGATGTTTTCAATAGTTATGTTTCTGACTATGGGAAAAGAAGTAAGAAGAAATATTTTTTTTGCCTCAGAATATTGATAATGCATTTTTTTGTCCTTTAAGTTATTCACTGTCCATATGTTTTTAGAGCACAGTGTGTTTGGACAGCCTACAAATTTCACAAGGATCATTTTGTTATTAATCATAAATTCCTGTCACTTCATATTACACATGCACTCTTAATCCACTTACAAAAGCTATCAGATTTTTTCCTTTAGCCAGTTGTTTCTTTGGCACAGCTTCCCTATTACGGTGAACAATCAGCATTTGAACTATAACTTAAAGTTTAGATTGACCTGGCTCCATTGGGTAATTCTTTCCTGTATTCGTAAGAAGCTCTTTTTTTTTTTTTTTTTTTTTTTTTTTTTTCCAGGGCACTATTATTGGTTTTTCAATTTCAGTATAGTTTAAAGAGTGTTTGTATTGGATACATTTAAATCCCTCTAAGTTGAAAACTTTCAAAGGTGTTTGGCTTCTGGCATACTTGTGTGGACTAGTAAGTGGGTGACATGCTCAAATTATCTTAGATATCTGGGTCAGCTGTTCTCAAGGATTTACTTACATTAGGATGTAATTGTAATGTACTGTAGTACATTTCCAAATGTTTTTAGTAACTGTGCTAGCTGTAGTGTAAATAGCTCTCTGGGACTTGTCTACTGGGTTAGTCAGAGTTGCTAATGTGCAAAATGAATGTCTTTGCGAAACAGTATGCATCAGACTATGATTTTTGCACATCTGTGGCTTGACCCTGAGTATCTGTGCATCCCATGCTTCTCCCTCGCATTCTAGTGGACATCATGCTCTGCCATTAGCAGAAGCCATGGAATATTGTTCTAATGCTTTAGAAACACTTTGTGGTTGTCCTATCTATTTCTGTCCGTGGGATGTAATCCTTCCCAGTAATTCAAAAGAATTGGCAGTTCACAAGTGTCTTGGGTGGCAGTTCATACATATATATGCCTGTGTGTGTGTGAAGATTTGGATTCTGCAAAGTGCTTGGAAAATAAATAGAGAAATTAAAACTTGCTTTATTAAGCTATGCTGATGAGACAAAACCCACTTTGGCTGTGTATCCCAACTCACTCTCTATTCCTAACCCAAACCTTTGCTATTTGAATGATACAGAAGTAAAGACATCAGAGGACTGGTGGAGGAAGTTATCCTATGTTATTTAACAAAGAATGAATAGTTTCTGCTTCTCCTCCTCAACTTTTCCATAAGTCTCTAATAGAAAACAGAAGTGGGGTTTCTGAGCCTTTGCTTTTCCTTGACTCTCGCATGTTATTTTTGAGATAATTCAGACTGAGTCAGTTACCCTGTTGTAAAGCCTGAGAAACTGCACTGACTGCACTAACTGTGCTTGGGTGGGTGTAACTGTAGAAGGAGAAATTGGCAGCATGGCTGAGAACAGGAACCAGCAAATAGGACTGCATATAACTTGGGTAACAGGGAAAAAGGAGAGATGTGCAAACCCACTCCAGCCTGATGCTTTGACCACTAGTTCATCCCCTTGAACTGGAGTTTTAATACTATATATAGCAAAACAAAGCAAATACAAGCTGACAAGCCCATTGGCACCTTGATACCATGGTACAACTCATTTCTGTTCAGCTGGAGCATTGTCCCTACCCCTGCCTGTAAAGTTCATATCTTAGCTGTAGTATTATTAACCACTCTTTCCTCAAATAGATGATATTTCTGAGCATGCTATTTCCACTCCTAATCAGCCAACACTGGAGTGTGTGAATCTGGGAATTTGCCACTGGCAGTGGTGATTGCCTGCATTCAAAGAGATCCTGAGGAGTAATGCCAGGTTCTTTTCCCTATCATTTTGTCATCTCCAAAGAACTGGTGGCATTCAACTTTCCTCTTTCTACATTCTTCCCACTAAGTCTCCAACCAACATTGTTGTACTACTGGTCACCACATCCAGACCTCTGTTTATCCCAGGGTTCTGGGAGATTTTTAGTATAAACTTGAATCTGTTCCCATGTGAGCACTGCAATGATTCTCAGTGACGCAGGTAAAGAACACACTATTATTTGTACCAAATAATTGATTTCTGGAGAGTGAATCGGATCTTATAAGCCTCTATAAATAAAAAGTTTTGCTTTTCCCCAACCCAGAAACTAAAAACATTGCACATTACCATTAGTTTGTAGGAAAAAAAAAAAAAAAAAAAAGATAGAGAAAACATTCCTGTAATATGAAGACGCATTTTTTTACCCTAAAGTAAAAAACTGAAATAACTCTCTTTAACATAATAAGATTTTAGAAATCTCCTTGCAAAAGATTACAAAATCACTCTAAATTAAGTGCATTATTCATCCTGATGTCTTCACTATTCTTTCTGTGGCTATAGAGCCTGCAAGAAAAAGGACCAAATATGAAGCACAGCGTCTGGAAAAAGCAGCTTTAAAATAGCACTTGGCATTTTCCAGTTTATTGCACTGAATGTTAATACACATTGGGAATTCATAAACACAGAGAAATGATTTAGATTTCCCTTCCCGTATAACAAACACAGCAGGACAGAGAAGTGCAAAACCTGATATTATGGTGTTTACAGCTGGGATCCAATTATATGAATACTATTTTAATCTCAGCTAGTGTCTTGCTTATACACTAGATTGTACCTTATTCAGCCTACTAGGAAAGGTTGAGTGAAGAACATACAGGACAGCTTTAGTGTAGCAAATTCAGTTACTAGTATGTACGGCCACGTGGTGCACGGAAGTTACTTAAAGGAGTTAAATCCATGGACCCACAAGCTGGCATGTGACTGCCCAGTGTGTTCCTGTTTCTGTCCTGCCCCCTAGCCCAGTTCCGGTCAATGCCAATTAGTGCTCTTCCTGGGAATAGCCTGGGGCAGCAAAGGCTCCCAGTTGGTGCTGTAGGCCTGGTCTCTCTATTTTGGGAAATGAAGAGAGCATGGCTGCAAGGACATGAACTATGCTCTGACACTTACCCCCAGGGCCCGCAAGCAGGCACGGCTTGTTCTAGTTACTCGTATAGGCATAGCCCACTTAAATCGTACCGTTTTAGCTACATGAGCAATTCCACAGGGCTTCTGGTGGGCTCCCTTCAAATCCAGCTCCCTTCAGATCCCTCACATGCTATAGTCCCCTGCTCTGGTATCTGGATCACAGCTTGCTGAACTCCAGCAAGATGTGTCCTGTGGCCCATACAGTCAGTCACAGCACAGCCTGTAGCTGCAGGCAGTGAAATAACCACCCACTGATGAGGCTGCTGGCTATGTTAGGAGCTGTATTCTGAGAAGGTTAAAGGGGGAAAGGTGCTAAAGCACACTTTGCCTTTCTTTTGAACTGGCATCCTCGTTTTCAATAGAAAGGAGGTGTGATTGATGTACTCTCTCTATATTTGACAGTGCTAATCTCCAAGTTGCCTCGCTCTGCCAAAGCTACCACGGTGCCATCACCTTGGTGGCACTTGTCAGTGAAATGCAAAAGCTCTCTTAAGAGCAAATTCAATATATGTGCACATGCACACACATGAATTCATTGATAACTCCTTAGTCATTTTGGTTCCCTTTCTGCTCCAGGATTAGATAAGTAACACTCTCTTTTTTCAGTTTTATTTATGCTTTTTAAATGTCACCAAAAAATGTTGAAGCTGTTTATTTGTCATGAAGTTATTTGCCTATCAGCTTCCTTGCCTTTTGGTTTGGTCTAGAATTTTGGAAAAGAAAAAAAAAAAAAGAAAAAAAAAGAAAAAAAAAGATTTTTTTGACTAACTAAAAATTGTACATTTGCCTAATGAGAAAAAAAAATCCATCTGAATGCAGTGAGATTATTTCATGTGATTCTAGCTAAATTAAACAACCTGAAAGACATCTCTGGCAGATGGGATGCAAAATTAGAATGCAAAGGGAAGCCAACCCTCATTCAAAGCAAAAATATTCTCTGTTATCCCTCTGGCAGGTTACATGCTATCTAGTCATGTGAGTGAAATTCCTAAGTGACAGAGTTACCCCACTTCCATTTCACAGACTGACCAGCACAGAAATACCTTTTTAGCCTCGCTTCAATTATGTATCTTCAACCAAGGCTTCCCAGGCAATGCAAAGTACTTGCACAAACTTTGTTATACATCTCTAACATTTTTGCTGTCCATGGCAGAATATTATGAAAATGCTGATTACATCCATGGGACATTATGCAGTGCCATCCAAAAGGATCCAGTCCTGGAAGCTCTGGACATCATCAGCAAGGGGTCTGAGCTAACCAGCCATGCTCCGATGCAAGAGCTGGAGCAAAAAGCCCCCCTAATGTGACTGTGCTGGTTCCCAGCCTAAGCAGTTCTGCATGATGCTGCCTAGCACAACACAGACACATCCCTAGCATAAATCTTTTTACATCATTTTTTCCTATTCTATTTAATGGCATATGACTTTAGAATGACGGAGACTCACTAGTCCATTTTTTGCTAGCAGTATAATTTTGTGTATGGTTTTCAAAATCCTCATGCACCAAATTGTGTTCCTGTCTAAGGCAGGGCTTTGAAAGCACCAGACTATTGTCAGGTGTCCTCAAAATTATTCTTTTTTTTTTTTTTTATTGTGGCTGTCACCATTGTCTCCTATTTATTTTCTCTACAAAAGACTAATTACTAATTGAGTTTTCATGTAGCTTCTACTGCAAGCCTATTCTTTCATTTCCATAAAAATTTCAGAAAGTAAATCTTGATTCATGTCCATCACCATATACTTTATTTTCATAGTCCTTTCTCTCTCCTCTCCCACTGTACAAGTAAAGAGATTACTTTTATTTTTTACCGATTGCCTGCAGCATTCAATCTGTACGTTTAACTTAGAGAATTTTTTTTTTTAGCATTCAGAATCAAAATTACAACTGGTAAAAAAAAGCCTGGCGGTAGTAATAGTAGTAGTAGTAGTAGTAATAATAATAATAATGTTTGACTCAATATAGAATTATATGTAGATAAAGACACTTCTACATGTAATCCAACAATTTCTTCATCTTTACTGTTACATATATTGTCTGTTAGTTTTCACTTTAGCTGGTAAATTGGCAAACTTTCTGGACATTACTGAGAAAGCAAATGTTTTTATGTTCCATGACATTGTTCTATAAATTTTCTTTAATATAGATTTTGAGCCTTTTTAGAATAGAGAGCCTTCTTGTAACCTTGTGAGCAGACAACAGCCATTACACACACTCACACATAGCAGTACGAAGCTGTGTATCTCAGAAGAGATAATTAAATAATAGGATTTCAGCACTGGACACTGTTGTGGCAAGTAGGGGTTCCAAACTGTAAACAACCTCATCCCTGGATGTGCTTGTTTATCAACTAGATGGACTCTGCTTCCATAATATTCTTGTGATCGCTGCATTCATTGTGCTCATTTATACATTCAAAAATCAAATAGCTACTGAAGCTACTAAGCTTATCAAAACATTTACTGCAGTTACGTTTATGCATGTTTGAGATGTCTGCCAAAAAGAAGCACATCAGATGCAGTGCATAAATGTATTTGTTTAGAGTCAGCTGTTAAGCCTAACCAGTGTGGGCAATTCAACAGTGTCCTTTAAAACTGGCTGAGAGTCACAGCCATAGAAAGCAGGAGCCAATCATTCAGTTGAATCTATTAGCTGGGCTTTGGGTACCAAAAGGGGTACAGAGAAAAAGAAGGTTCCAACAAGAGCCCTTGGGAAGGAGGGAGGAAGGGAGGGGTGAAGAGATGCTTCATCTGTCTTTGACATCTTGACCAGGATAGGGCTCCTGCCCCAGACCTTGCTTTGACCATAATGCCACTTGAGAGGGAACGAGCAGGAATGATTGCCCAACCTTCCTTCTCTTTGTTTGTGCCCTATGTCTGGAAACTTTAGCTGGAGATGAAGTCTGAACTCCATTAAACATTTATAATATTTTAAAACTCAGTATACATATGATAGCACTAAATTCATATCATATTAGACAGACCTTAACAGAGATTGCTATTATTACATAAAATTGCTATTATTATATAGAAATCTATTGCAAATGGATTTTTAAATCAACTGAATACTGCTCTGACAACTGTGAAATGATTAACTATGTAAAACAAGATGAGGATAATGGTAATCTCATAAAGGTATCATGCCATACACTTGCAGCGATTAAGAAAGCTTTCATAAAAGTCTTCTCGCTCTCTTTTATGGGCCTGAATCTTATTTCTCCTGTACAGGGATAAGTGTAGAATTGTAACACTGTACATGTGGAGCAAATGAAATTGGGAGGATTTCACCATACTGTTCTACTGGCCACAGCCCTGAAGAACTTGAATTCACTACACTACCACAAGCACACAGGGAAACTCATCTGCATTGACTCTTGCAGTTTTGATTAATTTTTATTATTGCAATAGTGGTAAAAAGAAAAAGAAATACAATAAAAATGAATGTTTTAAAAAATAAACAAGAAAAATAATGAAAGTAACTGTCTTCAATAGATTAAGGCTTTAAGTAAAGTCTTATCCTTTTTAAGTATAATAAAAACTTGTACAGAAAAATTCTATGTCAACCTTACTTACTTAACTCAATAAAACTCAGTAACATAATTTTCTGAGTTTTCTGTCCCTTTGTATTTCCATTTTTCATTGCCATTTTAGTTTCCATTTGAGTTTTCTTTCTCCAAGCACTTTGGCAACATCTTTAAAAGAGCATTTCAGTACTTAAAGAGTAAAAAATAGATAAATCAGTCTAAAGGGATATAGCAAGCTATAAACTTTGGAATTCCACGCTCAATTTAATTTCCACCTTTTTTTTTTTTTTTTTTGAGGTACAAGTTCATAATTTCTAAAGAAATGTGTTTTTGTAGATTACAGTTTTTTTAGATACTTTGAAAGTTTCTTCTCTTTGCATTCTAAATCAAAAAGGCTTTTTAAATTAATTTCAGTGATGACTTTTAATCATCTCTATTAAAAATTGTCTTGAACTTGACAAGAAAATAGAAAAGATTATAAGGGCTGAAATTTTCCACCACCTTTTGCCAGCATTTAACAGTCTGCGTCACTAGTAGCCTACAGATTATATATAGCACTTTTTATCTTCAGGGAAAGAACTCAAAATTGTTAATTTGCAGATATTTCTTTTCTTTTCTTTTCGGGTTTTGCATACTTTTCTGACACCTGATTGTTCTGTGGTATATTAAAATGTAAGTCCCTCCTTTTTGGCTTTTCTATAATTTAAATAATTACCTGAATAAAGCATGTGAATTATGGCTTTCACATTTCCCAGTTCAATCATGCTAATTTATCTTCTGGCAGAGAGTTTCAAACAAAATTACTGTCTCGTTCTGAGATGTGATGTTAATAAAAGATATTAATTACTTCTTAGAAGGCATATTTCTTTAACCAGGTTGCAAATTTATAAAGGGATTTGCCAGAAAAGAACATGCTCTGCTTTAGTTCTCCCTCCTCTGACATACACACAATTTCTCTCACCCAGACTCATCCAAAAATGCCTTTTAATCTCACTCTCAATGAAAACTTTTCCATCTATTTCTTCTTTATCCAGTGGTTCCTTCACTTTCTTTAATGTCATTTAGCATACATTTTCTTTGAAAATCCATCCTCCTAGCTTTGAAATTGCATATGAAGATCTCTGGAGTCTAATCAAACCAGACTATATTCTGCAGTCTATATTCTACACTTTCTGAACATCAAAGATATCCTTTCTTGTTAAGTTTCATATACTTTGCATCTAAACCTTGCAATTTTAACTAAAATTTTAATAGAAAAGGGCATGTAATTAAAAAGTACTGAGTAAAAGTGCCGAATGCCTATCAAAGGTTTTATAAAGCATGAATTTTCACCATTTGGCAAGCAGATCTCTTCAGATTTAGGTATCTGTTTGCAGGTATGTGTCTGTGAAAGCATGTCTAGATCGGTTTTTCAGTGCCAAATATAAACACAAAGTACTTGTTTAAGAACTTCGCAAACTTGTTTCTGCTTTTCTAATGGGTGGTTGGGAGGAGAAAAGTTGTGATTTTTTTAGGTCTATTCATTTTCATATTACAATATTTTCTGCATGTAACTTGGAATCTTAACCTAAAAGTATCCTTTCACATCTAAAGAGTGTTTGTTTCTGATATGGAACAGAACTTTTGAAACTTGTGGATAGGAAATGTATTTTCATTACAGGTTTAAAAGGTTCTATTTTCATCAGTAATAGTCAAGTGAGAGAAAAGGCACATTAAGGTTCCTGGGTTTGGGTGGACTTTTTTCGCTCTCACAAGGGATTTGGGGGGTGTAGGTCTATTTATACATACGACGGGTAGGAGCATTCTTTGCAATAGCCAGAACTATTAAGTCCTTCATCTTCATCTAAGGGATAAAGATAAATATTCTGTTCACTTCTACCACTTGGAAAAAAATAAAAAGCATACTCTTTCAATGCAATATCAATGTACTATTCTAAATAAATATTTCATAAGGGAGACAAAGAATCTGCTTTAAATTGATAGTGAGATAATTTGCTGTGGAAGAGATGAGGCTAACAATTTTTTAACCTCTTCATTCAGCAGAACAGAGACAGTAGAATATTCTGGCTGCAGATTCTGCAGCAATGAAAGAGAATTTATCACAGACTGGTTCTCTCATTGTAAACAACAATGATAGAAGGGAACTAATTGACCTTTTCAAATAGCATCTCTGACCCAGAGATGCAAAGCAAGCAGCAAAGAGACAAACACATTGTGTTTTCAAATGATGCTGGAGCAAGTTGGAAAAAAAAAATGAAATAAATAAAGGACCAGATATAAAAACATAAAGATCTTTCACTCCATTGTTACCCAACATAAAACCATGATCTCTTGTCCTTTTGTTTGTTTGCACACCATTTGCTGATCTCTTCTCTCTGGTGACCAGCAACAGGACCCGAGGGAACAGCATGGAGCTGGGACAGGGGAGGGTCAGGCTGGGTGTTAGGAAAAGGTTCTGCACCAAGAAGGTGGTTGGGCACTGGGACAGGGTCCGAGCCTGCTGGTTCAAGAAGTATTTGGACAACGCTCTCAGACACAAGATGTGATCTGGGGGGAGGGGGGGGCGTGGTCTTTTCAGGGCCCAGGAATTGGACTTGATAATCCTTGTGGGTCCCTTCCAACTTGGATATTCTATGGTTCTATGATTTATTCTCTGCATTTGGCTTATTCATTCTCATTCCAAGCAAAGCAAGAACTGGACTATACAGAAACTCCCACTAACACATCGTTCGTATCTGTGTTAGTTTTAAACTTTCTTTGAATTCTAGTACTGTTCTTCAAGCCACCTGGTGCTCTCTGAAAGCAGCAAATGATGATGTGTTTCCTTCACTACCTTTGTTCTTTCAGAATGCTTTCATTGCATTCTGTACTTGGTTTAAGTATGAATTCAAAGTGCAAGTAGTAATGGTGGTAGTATTCTATCAGCTTTGTGTATTAATTTTAGACATTACTTGAACTTCCCATGGAGTGAGAACTGCCTTCTCCTGGGTGTGCCATTTGCACAGTGATAAATGGGCACATTCTTGCAATGGAGCTCGACGCAGCTGCCAGCAGCCTTACTTCTGCAACAGGGAACACTGTGGCAGTGTGTGTGTTAGCATGTCCAGTCTGTAAAGCTCCTCTGCATTTATTAGCTTCAACTCAGAACTACAATCACATGCTCTCATGTGGTCGTGTAGGTTTCCTAATTATTATTTATTTATTTATGGGATGCAGGCAGAACAAAATGTGTCTGATTAGGGTGTGGGGAATGTTCACTTCCACCTGGTAGCAATAAACCGTTTAGACAAACTTTGTCTACTACATTCTAATCTCTCTCCCTTCTTGGCCCTTATTCTACAAAATTCTTTAATATAATGAACTTCTTGTCTGAAAGACAAAAATTGGTACTAATTGGTGCTTGCTACCCCACAAAATCACTTTTCTCTTGTATTTTTGTACTACAGCATAAACTGGTCACTATTCAGTGATCTTCTTAAAACAAGCCTTGTATCTTTGCATTTTAAACAGAGACAGTCTCCATTTTGCTTTATTTTTAGTTTCTTAAAACAGTGATTATTCTCTTGACTTTTGCTCTGGAGAATAGTTTTCATTTATTTGTTGTCCTGAACTTTGTGTTTTCCTCAGAACTAGGAAGGTGAAGATCTGAAATTCATACTGGGCCTGATCCTGCACTGAATAGTGGTAAAACCAGAGTTAAGAAGAATGGGAAAAAGTCATGTTATCATACTTAATCCTGAGAGCAATACCACCAAGGCAAATGGAAGGGCACAGTTCTTCTCCAGTGTAAGTGTAGCTTGTTAACTTTCATTTTAATTTACATTCTTCAAGTTAATTGTAATTTTAATTCCTTTATACTTTATGAATTCTTGTTAAAGATTCATTTATAAAAGAGTGCCGTGCATGTTTAATTAATAAATTGGGGAAAAATTTTATGCATGTATCTATGTACAAGAAAACAGACTCAGTCACTGTGAGGAAGTCAGAAGCAGACTTCACTGTTAACATCTTGGCAGAAACTTAAGATTTTATGAAGCTCAGTTCAAATATTTATTTCAGAGGACATACTGCAAATGCTCAATTTATATAATACGTGAGAAATAATTTTCAAAAGGCTGAAATTTTGCTCAATTTTTTTTTTTAAAAAAAAGAAACCTCAGAAATGTGTAAAAGAACTTTCAACATGAGAAATATATGAGAACTATCTAGTGAAAGAACATCAGCCTTTAATTGATCCAAGCACCACATAACAGGGCAATGTACAAAGCATGCATTTAGCAGCCTTAGGTAGGTTCTGGGAAGAAATGGAGCCAACACCATACACACTTATAAAAGCAGTATTTTAAAGTAAGCAATGACTTCTAGGGATGAGTGCATTGTGTGTCAGATGTGTCAGTGGTGAAAATACAAGTCTGCAAGATGAACACAAGATTGTATAGCCTGTAAAATGAAATGATAAACAAAAAAGACAGCTCCAAGCTGAAAGTAACCAACATATTTCAGTGTTAGATCTATTTTTAATTTTCCTTCTGCCCACAGTTTGTAAATATACTAAAAGATAGTGCAGAGGAATGGAAAAAAAATTCCAACACCCTTAGACCAGCAGTAGTGATCTAATTAAAAAAGATTCTGAATGGTCTTCCAGCCCAAGAACAGGCTGGGAAAACTGCTAACTGTCTCTCAATCTCTAACTCACGAGGGTCTCCAGCAGGGCTGAGATAAAAATTTAGAGGATTATTTAGTCCTTTTGGAACTCTGTTTTTTTTTGTTTGTTTGTTTTGATTTTTTTTTTATTATTATTTTTAGCTTTTTCCTCATGGAAGTTTTCCTCTCTTTATTCATCCAGAAACATGTGGTATTGGGTTTTTGAGATTTCTTTTTGCTTTTCTTTCCCATTTCTGAGTCTGGAACCTCCACGTACTGTTAAAAATGATTTTCATTCCTAACTTGCATTCAGAATATTGTTCTAGATTTCCCATGAAGGCAGCTTTCTACCCTGCAGTGAAAATTCTAAATGATAAGCAATGTGAATAACTCATGAATGCACCATCCTGCTTTCTTGCTGACAGAACTTTTAGCTTTACCATGCAAGTTAAACACCCCAAAATTCAGCCATTTATTCCATGTGCTTAGGAACACCTTAGGTAGGTGCTAAGGACCAAATCAGGAAAAGCCTCTCCCTGATCCTAGGTACATTATGTAAATACAGATTAGCTTCATTATAACTAGTATAAGAGAGACACAAGAACAGTTTTTTTTCATATACTTATTTGCATTTCCATTGTCGGTCCCCAAGATGAAATGTTATAACTCTGAAATGAGCCTGTCACTTATATAATTTGAAACCTACTTACTATAGAGCTTGCAAGCATACTACTCCTACACACATGCACTCCTAGTCAAATTAACCTTCAAGTCAATGAATATTTAATTTTGAAATTATTTTCAGCATCTTATCTCTCCACAGTAAGCGTGCACTGGATAATAATATAGCTGATGTGGTGCTAAATTCTCTGAGGCACAAGAGAGGAAGTAAAAAGGGCTATAGACCTACTAACTGCGTACCTGATGGTCTGTCCTGCATGCAGAAAACCCAAGTCCAGAGATAAAAAGTGGTAAAAACCAGACAGAAGGACAGAGAAACACAAGAAGACATAAAAAACATTCTTTCCCACTTTGACAGGAGCACTACAAACAGGCTAGTAAGGAAATTAAAGCACTGGAGGCCACTATGGTACAACACCGTTATAAACAAATCAATAGCATAAAATGTCACATATATCTTTTTTCCAGCATTTTCAATAACAAAACACTGACCTTTATAAAGAGGTACAGAGCTGTGAGAAATAATCTGATTCATTTTGTCTAATACTATAAGCCTAAAAGCATCAAAGAGAAAAGTCTAGCCAAGAGACATTACTTACATTTTAAATAAGCTAAAGGCTTTCCTTAGCAAAAAATGCTCACAGTTTGGAAGAGTATCACAGACTTTTACAATTTACATCAGGCAGTTCAAATTTTCTATAGTATGACTAGTCTGGAAAATGCACACACACACACAAAATGTGTAAAAATTACTGTTTCAGCAGCATCAAAGCATTTTATGATAATTATTGGTCTGATTAAAATTTCACTTGGACACTCTCACATCCAGGTTCAAATTTTGACCAGAGTATGTGTCCATCCTTTGACTAACCAAGAATGTTCCTACAAACTTTAAATTGTTTCTTTGTGTCAGGCAAAAGAGTGGCTTGAGACTGTCTTATTTCTCAGCTGACTGGCCTACCCATCTCTTGGTTACACTGAGTTGGGTATCTCCCCTCTTACTCCATGACCTCCATAATGGAGAACCCTCCACAATTTCATAACTTCAGAATTTTTCCATGACATAATTGTTATTTTCTAAGCAAACCCATTGCTACTATAAGTCATGGGCTTGAATACCACAAGTAAACTGCTAGCATAAAAGTTTCACCAATGTTTTTGCTACTTTGATGTAAAAATATTTAACAGACACTGAAAACACAGGTACTATAGCAGGCAACAATAGAATGTCCCTGCATTGTTGGGATTAGTGGTGTCCAATATTAATTTCCCTACTGACAGGCTTTGTATTTTTCTAAAACACTGTGAACCACAGCAGGCAAGTAAAGAAGAAAAAAAGTAGTAGCTCTTATTTTCCATCTGATTTCAATGGTTGAGTTACATACTCATGTATCTCTTTAAATAAAAGCATGTCCAGCAAATATCTGGTGTATTTAAAAGACTTCTAAAAGGATTTAGAGAACTAATTTTAATCAGGAATATTGCAGCTCAATTTTGGGTTTGTTTTTATGTCTGCTTGGGGAGGAGATTTACTTACGCTATCCTTTGGAATCTATTATTCATGCATTAGCTGTTCGTGTCATGAACAGAATATCAGAGAAGAGCTGATCCTGGTTTCAAAGATGATATACAAAGCTAGATATCCATCTGTGCAGAAATCTGATTGTTGGGATTTATAGTCATGGTACCTTTCTTTGCTAAATATTCTCTGTGAGGCTATAATTCCATATGTTGTTGCACAGGACAGCAAGAGAAAACCTTTAAAGTACAGAGTGACTTGAAGCAACTGTGAAAAATAACATCAATTTTAGCAAAAGCAGCAGTTGAAAAAAAAAGATAGACTATTCTTTTGTGGAGTATTTCTAGGTTTGCAGAAAAAAAATAGAGGAAATGTGACAAAAAAAAGACTACAGTTTGCTTTCTGTTGTAATGTTCTGATTTTTTTTTTTTTTTTTTAGAGATGTACACTTCCTACCCACAAGGCAACAGTATATGCTGAAGAGGATATTATCTGTTGCTATAATTTACATAAAACACAAATGTTCTCAGTTTCAGTTCATCTTTTAGCTAGCCTGCAGAGCCATGTACTTTATGGGTATTGACCAGGAAGACAAGCCTGTTAAAGGCAGTGGCTTCTGAATTTCAGTAGAACTGTCTCTTGTTCCAGTCAGGAAAACCAATTCCCAGTGACACTCTGAAAGAGATACAGTAAGAAAGTCAGGCCTAATATTATCATATGTGTTCCATTTAGTGGGAAATGAAAAGTCATCATTTTACATGAAATTCCCTAATCAGCCATACTGATTATATTTTTATGTATTTTTTAAGCAGAATTTCAGTTCTACTTGCCAAAGGAGATGGGTTGCTGATTAAATTTGTTTGATCATGCACCAACAGACTGATGACCTCCCACTGCCTGCGGTAACTGCTCCCTCACTTTTTCAAATGTGTGTCTTTACTATTTTGACTTCATCTGTAGCCTTGTTTAATAAAAATGAAGTAATTTGTCTGGTATGTATTTATATCACTGTGATACCAGCCCTCTGTTTTCATAAATTGATTTTCAGTGTGTCATTTCCATGTTACCATATTGTACATTCTAAAGTTACCCCAAAAGAATTGTGATGAGATGCTCATCCTAATATAGAGCTGAAGCTGCGTTCCTAACTCAAAACTGCTTTTCAGTATATATCCAGTGGAACAACTTTCTTTGAAAACAGCAAAACAGCAATGTATTTGGCTGGTACTTTCCTAATGCTACACACAACATCTGTCCGAAAGAAAAACGGCAGAAAGAATGCGTGTCAGAATAATTAACAATACATGTTGCAATTCATTAGGATCAACACATGAATGTTGCTGCTGGCAACACAAGTGACATGTACAAGTCAGCTAGTGGCAAAGACGTGTCACTGCCCCTATCCACAGGAGAGGGTACATGAGATCTCCACTGATCGCAAAATACTATCTCGGTACAAATTTAGTACTCATCTTGATTAAAAGATTTTCCACCTTAATCTTACTTAATCAGACAAAAAGACTTGGTGACATGTGTATTGTGCAGTATCTGTGACTCATGGTAAACTGTTGCTTAATGGAAAGAATGCAGACTACGGTTCTTCTCACACAAAAAGGAGGAAATTATGTTTATAACTACATTGATTCTTGAAAAACAGCAAGGTTCACAATAAACTGCACAAATATTGTACATTTTTATCAAATGTAATAGAAGTAGTATGAACATATGACAACTTTTTAATAAATGAACAGAGTGTTACTGAAGTCAAACAAAAACTATCCCTTTCTTGAGGAGGCAAATGAGGAGGAATAAAAAGGTCGAGGTAACTTCCTCCAAAATATCAAAATATTATGTGCAAGAAGCCATGATTATAGCTTGTATAGCTTAATTATAGCTGACTTGTATGCACTGTTCTCAGGATTGTATGAAAAGTCACGTCGACATCTAACTGACTATTCAGCCTCACAGCAATCATGGCTGCATGGTTACAAGAGAGACATTACATTTTGGCACACAAGTATTAGCCTGGGTTTCTTTCTGTAGAGGGCTGAGGTCATGCTTACATCAGAAAGTTCTGCTGGCAGTACTTTGGTGTGATTGCAGCTTGTTCGCACTACTTTGGAAGGACAGATAACGTACTTGCTGAACTGCCTTTGCTAGTGCCAAGTGTCCTTCCCTTGAAAATCTGTTTTGGCAAAATATATGGTATGCACACTTTCTATTGACCCCTACAACTTTTCTCAGCACAGTTTCTTGGGAACACCTTGAAGTGCATTGTGAGATATCATCAAGGAGCTCAGGTTTGAAATCTCTTAATTAATTTTCTTCCAGCCCACAATGTTTCTCCCATGCTTTGACATTCACATTACTGTTTCAGATTCTTCATAATGCCTTTTCATCTCCCTGTTCAATCACTCAATCAGAAATGGGGCCCCAGAGAGATAAGTAGCATAATAGAGTCTGCTTACAGACAAAAACTCCCCACAGCGTCTCTACTGCCAGAGGTAGCCCATGGAGCTGCCATTGACACCAGGTGAACTGGCTGATGATAGCAGTGCATGAAAGTCTGGGTGTCCTAGACATTTGCTGACCAACCGTGCACAACAAAAAGGAAGGAAGGAAGCACTGAAAGGTATGCCACATTATACCATGGTACGAATCCAAATCCAGGAAAATCACCAGTGGCACCCAAATTCATGAAGCTTGAAAAGTCCTCTGGCACTGAGACACTGTAGAGATTGTTCCCTTGCTAGCCCATGGCCCAGATGCTGATTCACTGGGGACAAGAAGGGCCAGAGAGTTTACAGGGGATATAATCCCTCCTTTAGCCCTGGTACATGGGCTCAGAGTGCTCCAGCATAGCAAAATATGCTCTCAGACATATGGATGCACAGCCTTCCTCTTTTTTCATATCCAAAATTTTTCTCTACCTGGCCAAGATTATTACCCAAAGGTTAATGAGTTTGGGGCTGGATAGCCCAGCATAGAAAGAGATGGCCAGTCAGGTATGCTGGGACTGTGGCAACAAACAGGAACAGGCAGATTTGAAATAATGGGACATTTTGGAAGGCACAAAAAGTGTGGTGCATAATCCAGTCTGATTCACAACATCATGCCTTTGAGTACATAGGAACATAGCAACAGCTACACTGCCTCAGACAAGAGGTCTAACTAGCCTCATACTTTTTCTCTGACAGTGACCAGCAACAGAATCTGAGAGAAAAGAGCAGACTGGGCATCTGGTAGCCCCTCTCCAGAATATCCTCCCACCCTCAGGACTTCCCAGGTCTTAAGTTTTCATATTGTATTTCATATGTTTTGATTCATCCCTTTCCAGTAATTTCTCCAGTTGCTTTTTGAAACCCTCTAAAATTTTAGTATCCACAACAACCTGTGGTAAGAAGTTCAACAACTTTTTTGAGAAGTTGCCTACGGAACTACATTACTGAGTCTGCTTTGAACAGGTAATTAATTTCATTTGATGTTCATTATATTTTATACTGAAGGAGACAGCAAAAAATTGCTCACTATTACTCAGTTTCTTGTCTGCTTGGGACTTCATAGTCTTCTACCATAGCAGCCGCATTTGTGCAATGCAAATGCTTCATGAACAGTGTTCAGTAGGTGGAGAAGGTGTATGATGCTGTAGCCTTAAAAATCTTTTCCAACAAAACCAATAGGAATACAACTCCAGGATATGCATTTTTGCATGATTTTTGCATTTAAAGAGACAGTGCTTATCTTAGATGGCCATCTGTTTCCTTGGTTAATTAAACTATACCATGAGTAGCAGTAGAGAACAATTTGCCTTTTTACTGAACAGGGACAACAAAGCTGTTGAATGTGTACCAAACAGACTGAAAAAATCCTGATAGCAACTCATGGCTAGCTTAAGATGTAATGAGTAAGTATTCTTGTTATTGCTACTGTGTGCTATATTTTCTTTATTTGTGGATCAGGAATTAGCTGGATGGAGGAGCGAAGTTTAAGGGCTGCTGATTTTGAATAAACTGGCACAATCAGAAGAGCTAAACAAGGCTGTAAAGTTCCCTTTAACAGTCAGTCAGAACTACACAGCATGCTGCCTTTGTGTAGTTGTTTGCATAGTTGGCTTTAATTTGATTTTTCATGACATGTAAATGCCTTTTATGAAAATGGTAGAGGGACTGTTAGAACCTGGAAATATGTATAAATATGATTTTCATACTCATTATCTAGATCATGATTTGAAAACAAAGTTATATCAAATCATGATAAGCAATGTGAAAACAGACATACACTTTACAGTTTATGAACTTGGACTGTAATACTTTATTTGCTTAAACTTAGCTACACTAAGATGGGTGTGAAGTGTCTTCTGGCACATCCTATTTTGTTTCCCCACAGGCCTTCCAGCAATTTTTCTCATCCATGGAAGTCCTGTTATACACTTCCTAGACCTCCTGCAATTTTCATCATTCTTCTAATATATTTTTTTTTGTATTTTCAGCTTTTCTTCAGTCATATGGTGCATTAACCCATCATGTTTCTCTTTGGAGTCAAGCACGCTTGGCTGTTTTATCATGCACTCTCATGGATCCCTACTATTACACTTGACAAGCACTAGGGATGTAAGCCACCCTGCTTTTTCTGCTTTTCTTCTCCTGATCAAGGTCAGTTAGTAGGGGGCTCTGACTTTAAAAAAAAAAAAAAAAAAAAAAAAAAAGCACTTATGCACATTGAATAAAATGTCAAGTATGGGAGAAAAAAATGCAAAACACTTAAGTGAAAATTTGGAATGGGTCAAATTTCTAGAATTTTTTAGAGCTCTTTCCACAGGTCAAGCCACAATAAACCTGAAGGAACTCCTGAGAGCCTTTTTGAGAGGTGTTTGTGGCAGGAAAGAGGACTCCTGGGGTCACTGTAAAAATACTGGCACCAGGCTATTAAAACAGATTTAGATGGATATGACCACTGACTGGTGCTTATGGTTACACTTTTCATGACCTGAGTGTAACATGAAAGTGTTCTTGTCATGGATCCTGGGCAGCATTGCCCAGCCCAGATACATGTTTCGAAGTCATCCTGGTTTTCTGAAGGGTTCATGTCCCCTTCCCTCTCTCAGATGATCTAATCATTTCCAGTCAGAAAGACTGTCTTCTCTCCCTAGTGCCATCCAAACATGTCTGAAAGTGTTTTGGTAGCCAGAATGGTTAGTTTTGGAGAGAAGCATAAGATTATCTTTTGTCCTTCATCCAACAGTGCAACTGAAAATGTTGTTTCTTGTCTTTGCTGGCTGAAGAATTATCTTGCTTGTGAAGGTCATTTTATTTTGAAGACAGGAAGCTGGTTTAACCAGCAAAAACCTTAGCCAAAAAACTTTTCTGTGCAATCAAAGCCTGAGACATTGTTACAAAAAAAAAATCATTGCAAAAAGTCGCAATCCTAAAGTACAAACACAAAATGTGTTTATTTGCCACGCTGCAGATCATGACTGATCCTCTGATGCTGCGCTTTGTATTAGGAAGACATTTTGTGACATAAAAACGTGAATATTTCAAGTATTTCTTTATTTTATTTTTGCAAAAGCTAGATATAGTAGAAAAACAATCACGTCAACACTGGTCTCCCATGGTTTAGAAACAGTGCAATAAATACTGGAAATAGTTAGCAAATCAACATTTTTATTTGTTTTACATGATAGTGCCCACAATAAAATGTGTCAGTTTGGGAATGTTGTTCAGAAAAACACTTGAGGGAGGAATCCTGCCAATGATAGCTGTATCAACAAACAGCAACAATAACACATAAGTTTTTACATAATTAGGATAATTGGCTTTGTTTCTTAAAACAGTTTGGACTATTCTGATTGATTAATTGACAAGGTAAACATTCATGTTCCCTTAAATTACACAGTCCTTGTTATTCTGAATGTACCAGTCTTTACCAAATATGTGTCTGCCACAACCTCACTGAAGTATATGCTGAACCGAGCCTTTGATAATCTCACAGTACTATTCTATTCTGCTTATGCTCTCCTATAGCTTCTCCGTTCCATTTCCTGGTGTAACAACACAATACTTGTGCCTCCTTCTAATGCAGTCATCCACTGCTTGGCCTTCTGCTCCTATTTTCTTCTTGCTTGCTGGTGCAGTGATTCACCACCTGGTCTAATCTTGATTTACAAGTGTGTTAGATAGCCCACAGTCAGGGAGATGAGGCAGTGAAAAGCACTGTCCAGGGAAATTAAATAAACTTGGAGTTTGTCCATCTTTACAAAACAGTGCAAACTTTCTTCATCTCTATCACTCCAAAGAGCATTTATGGCAATGGCTCCTCCTTCTATTTGCCCTCCTTGCTCTCTTTGGAAAACCTGTAAAAATAAACATAAGCAAAATAATAAAGTTAATAAACTTACCAGAAAAAGAAGGATACCACCTGACTTTAAGCAGAAATGGATACTCCAGGAAAGAAGAAAAACACATTAAGCCCATTGGGAACTTTGCATTTAAGAAGGGATTTTACAAAAGAGGTGCCCCCACACCGTGGAATTACAAAATCCTAAGGGATAGGCAGAGAGAGAGGTACGTACATGAGATTTTAAAGCAGAACCAAAATACCTGGCAGACAGAAGAAAACATTTCAAAGCTTTCTGTGAATATTTTGGGCCAGATCCTCTATGAGTGCAAATCGGTCTTATTCCCCTGAATTTAGTGGAACTATATTATTTACAACAGCTTAGTGTGAGCCCATCTGGCCCTTTTGCTGTAATTGAATAGCTAAGAAAAGAATGAGGGGGCTGTTTGCTGGTAAAATTAAATATGAGCCATATTCTCTAGGAAAAGTCATATGAGACAATACACATGTCATTTCCCTGTGTGGCAATGCATCCAACCTTTCTCTGGCTAGCAAGTGGCACACCAGTCTTTGCAAAGGTGCTTCTACCAGTGTATGATGTTGTACTGAGATTTTACCACCGGACAAAGAAAGGCTAATTAGTATCCTTTCAAACCTTCTGGCATACACACACACACAAAACAATTTTGACAAATCATTGTACAATCTACTTTTGAATCAAATCAGCTCTAGGCTTTTCTAACAGAGCTCTGACTTCAAAAGTAGCTGCACTCTATTTTCATTCTTACCACTTATGCTTTATCTTTTCATTCGTGTTAAGTATCATGCTATGACAACAAGGTACCAGCAGAGCTTGTTTTTATTTCCTTTCAAAATTTATATTTGGAACTTTGTTAAGAAGAGGGACTTGGTTTTACTTGCTAGCTTTGTAATTTGGACTGACAATGGGGAACTTTATGATCCTTAGTATTCACATGGGTATCTTCTGTTATGCATCAGTACATTAAAAGATAGAAGTGCACCATTAAAACGTAGTCATTTGGAGTTCTTCCCTCTTCTCCTTATACAAAATACTACCTGTACGTATGCTCCCCCCCCTCCCACAGCGAGATAAAGAAGCTTAATCTTCTTCTGGGCTCTGCATGAATTTCTTTTATCTCCTTAGCTCTGTTCCATGTAATGAAAGAGACATCACAGGGTAGCTTTTTGCCTGTTTCCACATTACTTTCAAATTTATTAATGCAGTTTAGAATATTTAGAAGGATTTTAATTTTTATTTGGTAATTTTAGTTTGCATACATCATTTTTATCTTTTTCTTGGTTTATATATTTTTAGATCAGTGATCTTTTGGATGTATGATTCATGCTGATTTAATTTTTTCCAACTGGTACATTTTTACTTAAGCTGATACAAATACAGTGAAACTGATACTTTTGCAATGAAACCAGCCATTACACACCTGTGATCTCATTTTTTTTTTTACTGGAAATAAATAGATTTTCTTCCCTATTTTTCCCAACATGTCTCCAATAGCCTTTTGGGATTAAAAAACATAAAACAAAAAACAATACAAATAAAAGGCTCAAGCACCTATATGCTGCCTGTCACAAACCAGGAGCTATTCCAAATCAGGTAACGCTATTTAATTTATTGTGGAACTATTAAAAGTGAAGCACACTTTTTATTTATTGAAGCAAGTAACTAAGTAGACTTAATGTTTTTTACATCCAATGGGCTGCAGAAATAGCTACATACATGCATCAGCTCTGCAAAAATAGTCTGTGATTCCATGGGCTGTAATCTATACACATGTGGGTTTTAGACCCACTCTCAAGGTTATTAACAAACACGTCCATCAGCAGATGAGAATCCAAAACTGAAATGTAGCATGCTATTTGTCCACTGAGGAACAGAACTGAGCTTTTAATGAGTTTCATTCACAAAGGCTATATGTGTAGCATGGGAGCAAACACCACTTCCATGCTTGCACATGCCCTTGCTGCATTATTTTGCCAGGAGAGAAAAAGTCACCATCTTCAACCCTGGTCCCCTCCCCAAAATTCTTCTTTTCCCCTGCAAAACCCACACAGATACATAGTCTCACTCAGAGTTTGAGAGTTTGATTCACTCTTAGCTTTGGTGGAAAGGACAGGCTTAACTTCCACATTACTTCTATATTCAGAAAGACTCCTGTCTACTTTTTTGTAACTGGTATTTATATATCTAACTCCTCTCTTACATTTTCTGCGTAAGAGAGAATTGTAAACAGTAGCCTGAAAAACAGAGAAAGAGCGAAAGATGAGAAAGACAGGGAGGGAGGGAGGGAGGGAGGAAGGAAGGGAGGGAGGAAGGAAGGAAGGAAGGAAGGAAGGGACAACATCATAGAATGGCTTGGGCTGGAAGGGACCTCAAAGATCATCTAGTTCCAAGCCCCATACCACGGACAGGGACACCACCCACTAGATCAGGTTGCCTTGAACCTGGCCTTGAACACCTCCAGGGATGGGGCATCCACAGCTTCTCTGGGCAACCTTTTCCAGTGCCTCACCACTCTCTGAGTGAAGAATTTCCTCCTAACCTCTAATCTAAATCTTTTGCAAATCCCCTTCAAGTACTGAAAGGTTGCATCGATCTTCACAATCATATTATGTGTGAAATGGTGAAATGTTAGGAGTGAAAAACAGACAAGAGAGGTTTTAAACTTTGTCCCTCATTGCCTTCGTAGTGTAATCTACAGCAAGTAGCAAAAACCATAAGAAAGCCATGGCACCAGTCAAAAAAAAAAAAAAAAAAAGCAACCACAGATACTGTTGATATAAACAGATCTTGGAAACTGGCAGCTGAATGGGCTTTAAACATTTCTGTTTGCAATTATATTAACAGTATTCTATCTACTGGCTTTTTTTTAATGTTCTCCCAAGAGATTACAATGTCCTTAATTGTTTTGAGTTTCTCATAAACTTGTTGTCTGAAGAAGCTGACGTACTTAGATTTGTCCACTACTTATGCTGTGATCCATAAACACAGTAAGAAGATTACAGTAACGACACCCATTGCAGTTATGACATAAATTGTGTCTTTTTGGAGGACAACAGTATTAAATAGTTTTATTATAAAGAGTTCCAGATGTTGAGTTTATGGGACAGTGTCTAAATGCACAAGGAAATGTTGATCTTATTTTCTGTGAAATGGCATTGGAAATGCTTAAAAGAGCTGGTTATATAAATCGAAAAGTAATCAAGACACACTCTGTTAATATAATCAAAGAGATTAATTGGCCATTATTTTAGAAGATGCCGTTATTTGTTGGTGAGATATTTCTAAAAATGTTACATACTCAGATTTTATATATATATTATCAGGGTAATGTTAATTCTGGAAGTATGGAGTTACCTGTAGTTACCTAACTTCCACCATCAGCAATAGTACCAGAGCAAATATAAATGCATTCTTCTGTGGAGCAGAATCTGTCCCTTCTTATATGAGTGACCACTCATATGCTATAAATAGCAAGCAACTGATATGACTAGTTTGCTAGCCATCTACAGTCTGAATTTTTCTGAAAAAGCTATTCAACAAGTACTTGTGAATGTTGAATACACATGTAGAAAATAGGAATCATTTGCATATATTTATATATGAAAAAGAACCACAGTTTTAAAAAGCTGTTGGGCCAGATTCCACAGTCATTCTTGCTTATGCCAGTGTTCATTTCTTCCACAATTTTTCTGCTCACATCAATGGGATCACCTTCAAAGTGAACGGATAGCAGAAACGGCCTTACTTTTTAGTGGCATTAGTAGAGAGTTAGTGAAGAAAAAGGAGACGTCTTTTGTTGTAGAAATAATAATTGTTTCTGGCTCCAACTTTGATCTCACACTCTGCTGCATTGCAAAAAGCCTCAAGGTGATCAATGTCATCATATTCATGCAAAATCGAAACAGGTAGCATAATCCAATAATTTAGAGTAGAAGGGACCTCAGTAGGTCATAGTCCAAACTCCTGCCAGCACTCTTTTCCTCCCAGCTGTCCCTCTGAGGTTGGATGATAACTCACAGAACAGGTACAGTCCAGCAGGTAAGCCTTCCTGCTTGGAGAGGCTGGAAGACAGGAAGGGATTTCTCAGGCTGTCCTGAGGACAGCAGAGCAACACATTACTGCTTAATAGTGTTGGACTTAATGATCCTTGTGGGTCCCTTCCAACTCGGGGTATTCTATGATTAATTGCAAGTTGATCAATAGCAGTCCGGATGACTGTGTTGATAAGGAATAGCATTTAGCTCTTAGAAAAGAATTTGGGACCAGATGACAAGTTGTTCATATGAAGTTACAAAGGTTGTTTCAGCAGTATGAATGAAAACAAAGCTTAGTAGTATGTCTTTAAATATTTTGTGTTCAGGGTACACAAAATAGCTGTTTACCACATGCCAAAAATATATATATGCTAAGGGTGGAAGTGTTTCCAAAGCATAAAAATAAAATATCAGCATTTTTCACTGCTGTGATTTAGTGATTTGCTTCCAATCAGGGATTAGAAATACTCGGTAAGTATCTCACAGGCATTAGAGCTTCACCTCCTTGCATTCCATGTAAAATGGTTTAGATGCTATTATTCTTGGATTAAAGCAAAATAAGCTAGGATAGATCACAACTGAGGAAGAGAAATATGCAATTTCCTGTATCTGCAGTACGTAGAAGAATTTATATCTTGAAAGAGAAATAAAATCTGTTTCCCATATTCATATGTAATTTTACACTGCAGCTCTGTTCATGGTCACATTACTATAACATTTCTTCATAAGAAAAGTTTCAAAGAGGTTCAAAAAAAGTTTATGTTTGTTTGTTTGTTTTTCTCCTGAGTTTTCAGCCCTGTCAGGCGTTTCTGTCTTCTGTTTGCAACCAGTTTGCTGGAGAGATGTTGAAATCCAGCTATGCATTGTTAAAATTGCAATAGTTAAATTACTTTCTGAGGTAGCAGAAAATTAATGGGAGATGTGCCTGAATCACCTTGCTTTCAATAACAATTTTAAGGACTAAGCTTCCCTTTGCTTTCTGTGGGTGGTCAGCAAGAAGTGTGACTGCTTTCCTAAACCTTGCATTGTGGGTTTTTCCACTCCTCGTACCCAGCATGTATTTCTGAGAATGGCATTCTGGAGAGAAATACAACTTATAAATATAATGCATGGTGATTACCTTGTGTGGCAAGAAAGCTGATTACCAAAAATATTTACCTTTAAAGTTTGAGGAGGGCTTTTTGTGCATGTTTGATTAATGAAAGAGCTCTAAAGAGCGTCAAGGGATTTGATTTGAAAAAAAAAAATGTTACAAACTTATCACAAATTTGGAAAGGCAACAGCATCTAGTCAAATGTCTCTGATTAATTCTACTATGGCATGACCTCTTCAAGCTCTCTCTGAAGTTCAGTTCCCAGATGAAAAGCAAAGCCTCATGACAACCTCTTCATAAGAAAAAAATCTTGGGAAGGATATAGCTGGCTGAAAGACCTAAAACCCTGCATGGAACAACAAAGCAACAGTGGAAAAAGTTGTTTGTAAAGGCAAATTCTCCATCCTTAGGGTCACGTGAGCTCAGTGTGAGTGTATACTCTGACATCCTGCGTTGTAGGAGCAGATGCCCAAACTTGCTAAAAGCCACTAAAACAGCATGTTTCCGGACTTTACTGATTAGTACAAAGGTCCTATTATTCAATGCAGATGCAGTTCCTGTGCATCAGCTGCACCTTGTCTTCCAGAAGGAATGCAGTTCTGATCCACAGTCCCTATTTAAAACAGAAAACATCGAAGCAATTAGGAACTGAATAAACATGGTTTCTCTGTGGACCACAGCCAATTAGTACCGTGATAGTCAGCAGAGAGGATGTACCTGTCAGTACCTTCCTTTATTATAAGTTATTTGGAAAACTGATGAAAAGATCCTTCAGTTTTGTTTTTAGTTCCAAAACCTTTGCTAAATCTCAGAAAAAAATCAGAACACTGTTCAGTGCTTAGAGGTTATTCCAGTAAATGGATCTCTGTTTTCTAGGGACAAGTTTGGAAATACACTGTTAGCATAGTTAATGAAAATAGGAATGTTTGCTTGGACCCTGCATATGTTTTTATAGCAGTTGTATAACACTTAGTGGTCCCTTTCATGTGCAGGACCGAGGTTCTACAATTTGATTCCTTTCTTAATCTGGATTATCATCCAGATTCATACCTAGAGACCTAGAGGGAAAAAAAAAAAAAAAGAAAAAAAAAAGGTATTATACTTTATTCAAACACTTCATCCCAGATCCTGGAAGAATGTTTACATAGGCAGTTGCCATAAAAATTACGGATAGAAGACTACACATAATTTAAACTTGATTCTCCTCAGCATATGACAGTGTTTATGTCTGCCAAAATGTTGACCCTTAGAAGTGTGTGTATTCCATCTGCCCTCCTTAATATACTGTGTGTATTCATCATGGCCTCAATATGACTTTAGACACTGCAGACATCACAAGAGCCTTTCGCACATCGTTATATCTTTTCTCACTCCATTAAAAGAAATAAGAAAGAATCCAGATATCTGAAACCTAGATTCTAAGTACAAGTTTCTACCCTTCAAAAATATATTCTAACATTGCAAATCTTTTTAAGTAAGTGAGAGTTACAAAGTAATAAAGAGCATGGAAGAAAAAATGAAATTTAAAGGGATTTATGTACTATATCCAAGTTCGACACACTTGGATGATTCCCTGTGGACCATGTTATGTTTTTTGTCCCATGTGAAAGCAAGCCAAAGCTAATTATAGAACATAGCACTAAGCAAGGAAATAAATCAAACTTTGCACTTCTAAATTTTCACATCTGCAAATTAACATCTATAGGTCTGTTAGCATAGCCTCTTGTTTCATATAGAAACTGTACCAAATGGAAGTACAGTTGCTTAACTTAGGATAATGAGATGTAATCCAGAAGGAATATACACTTCACAAGAATTCATAGCCGTGGGCTAAATCTCCACACGTAGAAGTCAGTGGTAAAACTCTTAACAAACTTCAAGGAGAGCATTTGTTCAGTACATAATGCTATGTGAAATCCCACTCACTGCATCTGTGTAAAACCTGTATATATGGCATATAATTTCAGCACTGGATATATGAACTCAAATACAGAGACTAATACATATTATTATATCATGTATATTATATGTGTAGTATAATGTTCATTCAGTAATCTGTACACATTAACATCACAGATAGAAATAATATATAGATATATGCATGATTACGTGTGTGTGTGTGTGTAAGAGAGAAAAACAAAGACAGAAAAAGGCATGCAAACAGACTTCCAAACAGAACTTTCCCAGAAGATAACACTAAAGTTTCCATGTGATTGAAACTATGAAAAAAGCCTGTATTCCCACTGTACACCCAAGAACTGAGAAATGGTGCAGTCACCTACTTATGCCCAAGCCACGTTGATGAGCAGACTATTTAAACATTCAAATTGATGGATTAATTTAAGCAGTCACATTGGCCACCATCTTGCATGTTTAATCCACTTGGAAAAAATAGTGTAAATTTTTTTTTCCTGTTTGCCAGCAGCAAGCATTTTCAGGCAGAGATGGAAATCCACCCTAACATCCAAAACCATCCAGATCTCTGTGGAGACTAAATACTTTATTGTGAGATATAAATTTCAAATTTTTCAATTTTTTTAATGCAGGACTTCATGCTCACTTTGCTTTATCCAGGACTATAATGCTCACTTTCCCTATTTTAAAAGGAAGGTAGAATTTACCTGCTGTTGTTGTAACAACAAACAATAAACTGGTTGTTCGTAAATATCATTCACCAATGACTTTGAACTCATTAAATTCTACATAATGTTCTACATTACACCACTGTTATTACAGGGAAGGAAAGACACCACATGAAAATGAAATTGGGGTCGGTTACTTTTCTTCTTGTCAGTTTGAAGAACTGGAGCTCACCTACAATCCTAATTCTTCCTACTTTGTTCTTTAGCTTTATTTCTGCCTTCTTGGATATTATCTCTGAGGAGTAAGTAGGGTGGTATAGTACCGTTGAGGAATAATTCTCATTACAAGACATTGCAGAATTACTCCAGCTTTTTTCAAACTAATGCAGTTAGCTCCAAGCCAAAAAAAATACAAAACAATCACCCCACCCCACTGGCCCTACTCTCAATCATACTCAGGAGCTTTACTCCACCGATTTAAATGTGAATCTAAATAATTTTCTGGAGCTGGATTTTTTTCTACATGTTGCATTTGACTGCAACACAGGATAAATTTCTCTAGCCAGCTTAGCTTCCAACATAGCAGAGGTCAGCTGCTAAATACATATGCAGTTATCAACAGGATTTATACAATGCATAGAGAAGTCTCTGCAGTCCTGATTTCATCAGTCTTTTTACCCATATTAGGTAAGATTAAAGCTAGCTAAGATGGCAGAGGAGGCACTGAATTGTGTAACTGTGCCATTTGACTGTGGAGCACCTGTCTGAGCTCACTTAGCAACTTTGCTGTGCTACATCCAAACCTGGCTAAAGCCCCTCATTACACCCTACTAAACCACAGATAAAAGACTGGAACTTGATACCTGATGATTATGTCCTCACTGAGATTAATACAGTGGTAAAGAATTAAAAAAATCCTCAGTATCCAAGCTCTACCCCTTTACAGATCATTATAATCTTGCTGCTAAAACCAGTAGTGCAGAATTAGGCCACCACTGAATGCTTTATACATCTCAAATGCATGGATTAACATATATTAAAGCCACTGCCTTTTATTGCATTGAATTCAGTTTGTTTAGGCACGTATAATGGACATCATATTGCTGGAGATTTTTCCTGTTTTAAATGAGCTGGGTGTTGACTGGATTATGAGGAAAAAGAGGGAAAAAACAGGACTTTCCTAAGGGCCTTCTTCCAGTGGCTGGCCACACAAATTAGAAAAAGAAGTCAGAAGTAAAAAGCTTGTTTTCGGTAGGTCCCCACTGATTTCCAAGGGTCCCTTGGTGATTTTGGAGAGAAAATGAGACATGAAAAGTAAGCAGATAGTATTAGAGGAAATCCCATTAGACCTGTAATAGGTACTCTGGTGCAGTAAGCCAACAGCATCTGTCAGTGCTGCCGCTGCTCAAAAGACAGTGTGAAGTGAGTTGTGCTTTTTACTGGCAGTGCCTGAGTTGCACAGCATTTCCCCAGATGATCTGCTGGTACAGCTAGCATGTTTCATTTGAATTATGGGGTAAATAACTGTATTTGAACAAAATCAGCAGTAGAAAACCCAAAGAGAAAGAGGGAACAATCTTGTCTAGGAAAAGCTCTGCACAATCCATTTAGCAACTCAATGCAGTGCAAATGGGTCTCTCACATCATTAGCAAAAAGACTTTTTTTATGAAACATTGCATGAAAAGATCAGCATGCGATTACTACTTCGTCTTGATCTGCTTACCATTATTCTTCTTCTACAGGAAAAATAATGTTTTGATACAAGCCAAAATGCAGTTCCCAGCTGTATTTTGTCATTAAATGGCTTTCACAGTTCACAGCTCTGCTATCAGGGATAGATTCTCAGCGGCTGGGTAAATAATTTCTGTTTCGTTGATGCTGCCTGTTAATATTGCATCTGAAGCTTGTCAAGGTTATAGAGCTATAAAGCTTCAGAAAATATCATTGGTGTGAAGTGCAGTTGCCATCCTATGGATAATTCATAGGCAAAAGATGAAAAGGATCATGCTGGTTCCTTTCTTGAAATATCCCAGGGTCTATTGTCAACACAGAGAGCCCAACGATTAAGTAAATAGGTGGGCAGTCAGTCAGTTAGACAGATGCTGTAGCATGAACGTGTGTGTGTATGTATGGGCTTACTGACAGGTAGCAAGTAGTTTTTAAACCACTTGTTTTAAAGAGTAAATTTTAACCTCAGGAAAATGTAGCTTCAGCATCAGCCACTGTCACTTTAAAAGCACAAGCATGGAAGCCAAAATATTAAAAATGGTGAATAAACTCACATTACAAATGGTCTTCCAGATACAGCGTTTAGTTTTAGAATATCATTTTAAAGTAATAATCTTTATCTGTAATGCTTCAGTGTGCTGGATTTGTACCCAGAAACATTTCCACGTACCTCAGACATATAGAACAGATCTTCTTGGCATACCTATTCCTGACTCCTGTTCAGCTTTCTCCTCTGACTTAGCAGGCTGCAGAGCCCTGGCATGGAGACCCAACCAGTCTTACAGCAGCTTTTGATAATCCCCCCAAGTGATGGCTAACCAATTTGGAAAATAAATAGGAAATGGAAAGAAAGCTCACTTGAAGGACAGATTAGTACTGAGGACGTCTGCTGTTAAACTGAAGCTGACTAATCTCAGCAGCTGCAAAATTTCAAATCAGTTACAGGGACTATAAAATAAGTCACCAGACGGAAGGAAGGAAATGTGGAGAACAAGAAAAGATGAACTGTTAAGCTTCTTTTGCAAATACAGGGTTTAATTTAATGTTCCAGATTACTGACTTGGATTGTTTGTTTCCAAGTGCTAGGGATAATCAACGCTTTCCTTTAACAAGCCTGAATGAAATGTTCTTTCCATAACCCTTGTAGAAATGACATAAAAGTACACAACAATATTAATGATAGGGGAAGTCGATATAATTCTTAATCTGCAAGAGAAATATCATAAAGTATCATGGTCTTCATAGGAACTACACAAAATCTGAAGCTTGTATTTTGCAGGTCTCTCTGGTGTCACCATTGCAGAGCTCAGCCTGCAGTCCCTGAGGCTAACATCGTGCATGTGTTGGCTGGCCTAGAAAAGGGAAAGGGTATGTGAGAGCCTTCAAATGGCTCTCCTCTAAAGGTGGAACTGAGGACAGTGCATCTGCAGCTAAGGAAGCCAGGGGTCCAATCTGCAGGATGTTCCGTGATCTACCCATTTATGTGCTAAATAGAAAATAGGAAATGTCCAACAAGACACTACAGTTGTCTGTAGTATTTCTTCAGGAGAGGGGCTGATGTAGCTTTCTCTACTACATTTTCATAAATACATATGTTGTCTGTAGTATATGCAGAAAAAATGCCATCCAACAGCTCCTTTACTAAACAAACAAACAAACAAACAAAACCACACACACACAAAAGGAGGCTGTTTGCAAGTGCTTAAATCTTCTGTCAAGCAGTGAAACACACCACTGAAGCTCTGCAGATCCTTCTGCTTCTTGTACAGCACTGCCTCTGGTAGGTACAAGCCATCACCTACAATGTCTGAATTTTCTTCACTGATTAGGGGCCTAACTGAGTGAAAAAACAAGATGATAGAAACCTGTCAAAATTGCAACGCCATAAAATTTTTGCATTCCTTTGGGTCGCTAGTGTAGCTCCTGAATCTTATCTCTACATACATAAGATGGGAATAATAATCGCTTCTCTCAGCAATCTAGCAGGAAGAATCAGTAACTCCCTTTAAAACTAAGAAGTCCTCAGACATTGTACCAATGAGGTTCATGTAAGTATACTGAAAGACAAACCAAGGTATTCCAAAGATAAAAAGTTATTCCCCTATATCAGTTACAAATTTAAAAAGCATAAGCAAGGTAATACAGTCATTGTGCTCCTAATGGGCCTTAGCTTTCCTACACTTCCTCAAGTATATTAATCACACAACTTTACTTGCCCAAACTACTTGCACTGTGAAGCTCTGTCGTCATTTGGGAACGGTAGCAAAGTCAGACCTGGCAGCATTATTTTCCTTTAAATCTTCCTGCCCTAGTGAACCATAATAGCACTGCAAACTAAAAGGCATCAAGGGAGGACTATAGACATAAAGAGCAGGAGCAGACATTATTATTGTCAGTGAGAATTAGTCGGTCGATCCTTCTGACCACAAAGCAATTAAATTTGGCCTTTTACTGCATCTATTTTCTCTGATTAATTTTAATGATGTCAGACTTCTCGTCCCTTGGGGCTGCAAGGCTGCGGGACATTGTCCAAGTCTTTAACCCAAGGTCCTGTGTACCCATCTCTGGTGACCCTGCAGGTGGAAACAGCTGGAGTCCTGACACTTCTCAAATGTGCAGGTGATAATCTGACAAACCTTCTTCCTCTCACTGTGAAATGTGCCACAACATTAAAGGCCTGAGTTGCTGCTCAGCACTTAACAGCTGTTGGGTTTTCTTGTCAGCATTAATACAGCATTAGACATCGAGATGCTTCAGGAGTGAGAGATGTTTAGTGAAACTACAAGCCAGTGAAGTTTCTATCAAAGGTGTTTATTTAACCAGAGCTCACATCTGCAAGGCTTTAAAAGGAGAATTTATCTAGATACAAAAGATACCAGTAGCTTGAGTCATTTGCACACAAAATGACTCCACTCGACGTGAAAAAGTTTGCATGTTCTGACTCCCCTTACAGGAAGTCTAATCTCCTGTCAGTAACACATACGAGCTTTGTCTGTTTGAAAAGTTCACTGTCTGTTAGCATGACCACGCCCAACAAGACAGCAAGACAGCTGTGTCTCATTTCTCTGTGCTCCGTTTGTGTTTCCTTAAAATCACATCAAGTACTATTAAAAAAAAAAAAAAAAAAAAAAAAAAAAGCTTAAAATAACTTTAAAAGAGAAAGGACACTTTTTGTTTTATTTTGTTTGTGTTTTTTTTTTTTTTTCTTGATATCTGCCTCCATCTGCTGCTTCTAGGTCTAATGTTCAGGACTAAATTAACCACTCAAAAAAACTTGTGCCTCTACATACTGCTATATAAATGAATTTGTCCTGAATTTATTTGCTTTAACCACTTTTCTTTTGCCCCAGTTTTAAAGACGTCTATGCTTACTCCTATATATATCAAATTTATCAAATTCAGGTTTGAAGGTAATATGCCTGAGATCAATAATCTACCAAGTGAAGCTGGCATACCTCCTTATCCTGACAGAATTTTCTTAAACTACTTGCAAATCAGGATCAAGATGTAAAAGTGAGAGTATGAATTTGATGACAAAGTGGATTTCCTACCTGATTTCCATAGCGGCGCATTTTACAGATATTACTACATTCAATGTATTAAGAATGCATTACAAACTTTAGCTGTTCTCTTCTGGAAACATAGTAGGAAACCATTGAATACAGTTCCAGTAAAATAATAAATGATGAAGAAAAGGTCAAGCTAAATTTTAAGCTGATGTTTCAATCTGATAGCTCTTCTTTCTTGTGGTCCCAGATGTGATGAAAACCATAGTATTTTGTAATCTATTGGAATACAACCCTTTTCATTTATGTTGTGGAGGACCAAGCTACTGTGCTAATAAGTTAAGAATGACAGTATCTTTTAAGAAAAATAATAATAATAAAAAAGAATAAATGTATATTTTTACCATGAAATAAGGTTTTACCATAAAAATTTACCATAAAAAGTCAATATTTATTTTCCATCACATAATTAAAGACTATATCATTGTACAAATTCAAAAGGAAGGTTGGGGAAAGATACATTAAGATTGTCACTGTTGGTATTTCCTGACTTGTATCAGCTTAGCTCTTCAAACTGAGCATTAGTTTAAGCAGTTGAAAGAAAGAAAGAAAGAAAGAAAGAAAGGAAGGAAGGAAGAAAGAAAGAAAGAAAAAGAAAGAAAAGAAATCAGACAGCTATGCAATATACCTGAGTCTGTCTTCCCAGAAGTGACTGAGAGGTACAAAAAAGTGTTTTTATAAGAACAGCCCAAGTCCTTCCACTCTGGCATAAGTAGCTGTGGAATAATCCAGGGATACTTGTAAAAGACTGCCAGTATGAGTTAAGTTAATTAAGGTGAGTTGTCAAATACTTTCCAGTTAGATTGGTAATGTCATGTTTTGAATAGACTGTTCCCTGAGAAAGAATGACATTTACTCAAAATAATACTGATGAAGAGAACAAAAGGCTGAAGTGCTGTTGCACATTCCTCTGCTCTGCTGGCTGCTTTTGCAGTTACTCCAGAGCTGTTTTAAGCTGTTTTGGGCAACTTTGGGCCTCAGAGTGGCTGAGATAGCATGTGCTGCAAACTTGCCTATGAAATTATGCAGCTTTTTCTGAGCTCAAACTATGCAGAATGTTTTCCCAACCCAGTGACTCTGCTCTCATCTTCTGAGGTAGCAAAGGTCAAACCCAGCTCTGCTATGTCAATGCTTGGTGACTTGCAGATCTTCTCCAGCAGACCTAGCCTAAAGGCATAAGATAAGGTTGGCTATACTTCTGTTTTTACTTTCAGACAACCTGAAAAAGGATGGTATATTTTGGCCAGACAGACATAGCTCTTCAAAATATGGCACACTGTAATAGATGTGCATATGAGCTAACCATCTGAAAAATTCATCATACCCAAATGCTTTCTGTACATAAAGTTCTTTTTTTTTTTTTTTTTTCAGACTAGAATTACATTGTATTGTGATGCTTGCCACTGTAACATTTTTTGATTGTTTGTCTTAAAATGGTTATTTTTCAACCTTCTGGACAGCGCAGAGACTAACATACATTTGGGCAACAGAATTAAATGCTACTTCTACATTTATTTTAGCGAAATTAATATAATTGCTGGGATTATTTAGAGTGTTTTTCTCAGTGCTCCATGTACATGTGTGAGAGAAAGAGCAACTTCACCTTCAAGTGTGCATTTCTTTGTCAAATTTATATTTGTGATTTATTCAGCAATTATTAATTAAAAAAAAAGACATTAGTGATAATTTTCAGCCCATAAAATCTTATGATTTTTGTTTTCAATAAGCCTTCAGTGGGTGTCAATGGGCTTTTTGCCCGAGTTAAGACTGTAAGACGTAAGATGCAGACCTGATGTTCGTGTGTTCTGACAAAAACATCTTCATGCATTTTGAGTTCTTTATTGCTGACAGCATTGATCTTTGTTTTCACATCCTACCAACTCCATGCATTTAATATTTAATAATACTGTTGATATTAGGCTCCATTGTCTCACTTATATAAATAACATAATTAAACCAAATCTTCCTTCTATATAGAGTGTGCAAGGCTGGAAAAATGATCTAAATGAATGCAATGCCTTTCTAAAAATCCCATACACATCAACAGTAAGGTAAAAGAAACTAGAATAAAGTGGGCACGTCAAAAATAAACCTTTTTTTTTAACCTTAAAACATTTTGCTGCCACCTTCTGGAGTCTAATAAAATCGCCATCTCAGATGTTTGTAATATTACATAATTTAGCCTTCAACAGCAACTGCTAACATTATTACAGAGAAAGAATATATAAATTTCTTCTTTATTACTTTTACATTCTAAACATGTCCAATTTCAACTTCCATGGAGAGAGAGCACAGAACAGACTCGAATTTAAGAAGAAAAAAATATTGCGCATCAAGCGTAACTCTCAACAAAATACATGAATAGTCAGCAGACCAAGCATTAGCTGGTCATAAAGAAATAAAAATAAACTGCTGCTCACAGATGGTACACAAATGTCAAATAATGATTCACAATTATTTGCTAGTTTAAAGCTAAGGTTGCTCTTTAGAATATGGGGCCTCTTTCCCCTCAATGTGTTGTGGCCTTTGCATATCTGCACTGCTTTTAAAATGTAATTCTCAAAAATAAACAGGAGGTAAAAGAAGTCCTAAAGCTTTAGTCTGTGCCCTACATATTCTCTCATGGTTTCTGTCAGAGATATTTTCTTCTGTACAACATTGGAAAGTACAGTGCATTTTGGGGAAGATTAATATATGCAAATATAATACAAGTGCACAGAGCATGTCAAAAGTCCTTTATTATTGCTAAGACAACTGAAACACTGGAAAGACAAAAACTCCGCTTATTTTAGAAAGGCAGATAACACAACCCATTTAAACTGAAGGAAGAATATTCCATATCCGTATGTGGTCCTGAAGCTGGCAATTTTCTTTTGATGCATGAGATCAATATTCCCAGAGCATCCTGGCATTTGATTGCATGCATCCCTGAATTGCTCATACAGATTACAGGCGACGGTCGGCTCAGCAGGACGTGTGCTGCTTGGCAAAGCACCTGGTCACCTGCAGGTTGGTATTTGTTGGTGTGTTGCACAAGCACCTTTTGGGAAATAAGAATCAGAGTATTGGGAGACATGAGCACCAGGTAATTTACTTTGATGTCACTATCGTTCCTTCATCTCTAGGGTTTCATTCAAACTAATGCATGGGTTCTATGATTTTATTTTTTTCAGAAAGCGCTACAGTGAGTTTGTTCCTTACAGAAAGAGCTGTCCACTTGAATCCATACTGGAAAATTTTGGACAGCCACCTGCCTCTGAGAATGGGGTGGATGAAAATGTGTCCCTCCAGTCTTACTGCGGTGGCATGGACCTAGTGGAGTACGTGTATCCACCTCATAGTAACAGGTATGTGGGTTACACGTAGGATATAGGCACGGGTTCTCAAACCTTAATATATTCTGCAAAGCACAGATGAAGTCGGTTTTCAGCCCAAATTTTGATGCATAGATGTATCCACTGCTGTGCCCTATCTCCAGCCTAAGTAGTTATGGAAAACTGATGTTTAAACACCCGGGTACTGAAGTGTCTGACCTTGTACACAGATACATACATGCTGAGGGAAAGGCAGCACAAAACTGGGAAACGTTTCTCTTTTTTTAACTGCAGGGACACCATGCAGGGGTGGCCAGCACTAGAGAAACTCCTTCAGGAAAAGCATTAAGGGTCTTTTTACAGTATTTTATTCTTGTGGTACAGAAGTGAGAGTACGATGATGGGGAAAATAAAAATCCCAAGCAGAAGGGCACCAGCAAATGAAGGCAGGGCCTCGGGCAAAAAGGAGGGCGCTCGGCGGTATAAACAACCTCCGGGGCCTGCCGCCCTCCTCAGCCGGAGCCCGCGGCCTTCAGCGGGGCGGCGGCCCCGCGGTCCCACCCGGGCCTCCCGCCCGCCCTTTGTCCGCTCGTGGTTGCGCGGCGGCGTCGCCAAGCGACGGGCAATGCGGGCGGCGGGGCCGGCCGTGCGGGAGCAGCCGGCCGTGCGGGGCGGCCGAAGGCAGCCCGCGGCCCGGGGCCGTAGCCAGGCGGGACGCCGCAAGGCGCAGGGGCGGCAGGCGGCCGCCATGCCGGGGGAAGGCGGCGACAGGCGGGCGGGGGCGCGGAGAGGAGCGGCGCAGGTGAGCGGCAGGCCCCGGGAGCAGGTCGGGTTTGCAGAAGAAGGCGGCTATTTGGGCATCGGGGGGTATCGCAAAGCTTGGGATCGGCTCGTTCTTCGGCTGCCGTCTCCTCTGATTTCCACCCCCCCCCAAGCCACAGTTAGGGTTTTAGGCAAGTCGGGGAGTATCTCCGTGCCTCCGTTCCCCTGCTGCGGAGGGGTGGCCATAGCACTGCCCCGTCTTGCCGAGGGGTTTTGCAGGTGAAATTCGCGAGTGAAAATAGGACATGTAGTTCATGTACAAAGGCTGCCCTCAGCTGGCCACGTTGTTAAAAATACCTCCACGTATCGAGCACTTAAAAATGGGGAGAATGAGGATGGAGTGAAAACACTGTTTTACTTACCATTCTTAGGAATTTAAAGTTAAATGGGGTAATCTCTGTTGCACAGTTTTACTTATGCATGTGTTGGAGGAGGGGATTAGTGCTGAATTTGAAGAATTGAAACTTCTGTATGAAAGTTATTTGCAATACCATTTCAGGGTGAGCTACAAGAAGCGATTTCTGCTGATGCAGCAAGGGAACAAACAGCTGTTTACTCAGATGACTTTGAGAGTGAAGAAGTTGCCATATTAAACGGTAAGACAGAATTAAATTTTTTTGCCTGCTTTTTTCTGTTCTTAACTGATTAGTAGATCACAAGGAATCTTTGTGAGTCAATATGCATGAATGTTCCAAGATTCATATTCTATCAGCTTCTAAATCACTTAGTCCTCCCCTGCAAAATTAGGGGTGTTGCCGACATGCTAGACTAGACACAGTATGTGCTGTTTCTTATAGCTATGAAACATCTAAGCCAAGTTTTTAGATCCGCACCTGGATGAGACAGTGCACAGTACCGTGAATAGAAGTTGACATGGTCAGAGAGAAAGCCATAATGCTGCTTTATTGTTTTACCAGACAGGACAATCAGATGCAAGATGCGCTGCAGAGCATGCTTGCCTGGCAGTGTAGGCAAGCCAGCAACAGGTTTGGTCTGGCAATTTTTCCAGGGCCGGGATGCATTTGATACTTGGTAATGTTTATGTTTAGATTAATTAGGTTGACCTAGTGACTGATATGGTGAACTCCTGATATGGTGCTGCATATTAAGAGAAATATGAATCTTAAATATTGTAATGTGTTTCTAAAAGGACTACCTATGTGTAATACCTGTGTTTTCATTCACATCTGAAGCATCTTTTAAAAGTTGGTGGGATGCTTTGATTTCCCTGTGGAGACAAGCTTTATAAAGAAGCTCCTCGTGGATTAAATATTGTACTCAACTATCGTGGCATTTTTTGTCATCTCTCTTGAGTATTTGAATCTGAAATAAAGTAAATTAGTAATAACAGTCTACAGAAAGATAAACATATTTTTAAAAAACATGTGAACCTTAACTTTGGAGCGGAAAGTATATTCATTTGAGTATCTTCTAGTTGATTTCAGATGGGACTGAAGTACAGAGAAAAGAAGTGGATGATGGGGTCTAGTAACTGCACATGTATAGCTTTATTGTGTTGACTTGCTTCTGCTTCTTACGACATTGGAGATGCTGTTTTTTGGAAGGGATTTCAATTGCGTGACAGATAAGAATTAACCATTAAAGATTTGAAGTATTTTCTTCAGATTGGGCCCATGAAGACAGATGGCAGGAAAGGATATAGAAAAAGGATCCAGTGTGGTGGTTTGGGGAGATCAGAGGTGCAGAAAGAGAACTGCTTAGAGATTTAAGTCGGAAGAGAGTTATATGAAAAACACATTTAAATCGTAGAAGATACAGTTTCTGTGTCTTGTATTTTTCCATATGTCTCAAAAGCTGCTAATATACTGAAATATACGATTTTCAGGTATTGTGGAGGAATGTCGTAAAAGCAATTCAGATGCTGACAGCACTAAGAAATCTGTTGCCTTTGAGAGTCCTCTCTCAGATGACAGTGCATCACAAAAAGCAGCTGACTTAGAAAATGAAGGTGCTGATGACTTGACTTTATCCTTTCATGAAAGGAAGCTTCAGCAAAAAACACTTTCAGAAAGTGAAAACATACAAGATGACAGAATAAATGAAGTGTGCTGTTTGGAAAGTAAAAATGAAGACAATGCCAGAAAAAATAATGAAGAGCATTCAGCGGCTGAATTACAATGTCATATGAGTGAGATTGACCACTGCAATGATTTGCCTATGCCTGAACTAAAGAAAGAAAGAAAGGCCGTTATGCTGGATCAAAAGGAAAAGAAACCAATACCAAAGCCAAGGGTGCACAAAACAAGAAATACGTCAGCATCAGGTGAAAAGAAAGCACTTGAATGTTATTGCTGTTGCTTCCTTAGCCATATTATATTATTTTAAATGTGTTGTTATTAGGGTTATTTTCTGTGTTAAGTATATTTTCAGTTGTTTTGACTTTTGATGTATTTATTTAATGTTCGTCTAATAATACATGTTTTGATAACCTGCTTGGATGGGAATCTGAACCATTGTGGGTCAAGTATCAAGAGGTTCCTATCTGTCTTTCCCTTTCAGGAGATGGAAACAAACTGTTTGGGTGCTTAAAGTTTACTTTTCCATCAGTACATCTGCATGGAAGGTGTGGGAGGGCTAAAGCTTTGTCTCCTCTGTGTGTGCATAACACAGAGAGCCATATTCACACAATGTCCATGGCATCCACCCACCCATTAATGGAAAGGTCATTAAACAGGCCTTCCCTCTCCACGGTCAATGAAGTTAGAACACAGTGTTCACAAATACAGTGTTGAAGTCATGATGCTGAGACTTCATGCTGCTGTTGTGTGATAGAGTGTCAGAATATGAGCCATAACCAAAATGTTATGGATGGTAGACTTCTTATCACCACAAAGCTAGGACTTAAAATGTTCTTTTACTTTGTAGATACTGAGCTACTTTGGATGCATATTCAGAAAAAAAAAAAGTTTAGTGACATAAAGAGGACTTCAGTGTTTCATTATAAGAGCTAATTTATTTTATAACATGCAAAGCGAAACTTAGAATTCTGCTAGTTGGCTGTATGTACTTTTAAAAATTTTAAAAGTTGAAAGACTTCATGTTTTTTACCTACTTGCCAGTATGGGAAGAATTTTTCCTGTGCTCTGTTTCCATTATTAGTTTTTTGGTTTTATTTCAAGAGGAATTTATGGCTGGTCATTACCTGTGAGGGAAGATGACAACTTTGAAATTGGTAAAGCGTAATTAGTGGTATCTGCTACTTTTTTTCTTTCCACATGATGGCACCAAAGTGCCAGATACTTGAATGTGCGGCTAGGCATTCTAGATGTCTTTCTTTCATGGCCAGAATGCCTGTGTAGTTTTTACATGGGCAGAAAAAACGTTGGAGAAAAAACATTTTCCTCATGTAAATGCTAGTATATTGTCTTCAATAGTCAACTGTTGTGAACTTACTCATATTAGATAAATATATCCCTAGCCAACAGAGGAGTCCACCAACCAAAGACTTACCAGCTTTGTCTGCTCGTTTGATGTTAGTGTGCACTGACGGTTTTTCCATGCCATAAGTCACTTGTAAGAATATTGTTGTGACCTCTCAGCTCTCCGAACTTCACAGTAACTGTATAATTAGGCTTTACACTGCTGAATGTGCTGAATGGCCATGGTGATTCTCTCATTTCCTGCGATAGATGTATATGAACAAGGACTTAATAGGTAATACTTCCGTGTCAGTCTGCAGAATTAGATATGTGTTTCCACGTGTCTCAACATACATCAAGCAAAAGGCAGGTAGAAAGCTATTGATCTTGTCAGTGCAAGGGTAGGGGGGAGAAAATGCGAGGAAGATTGGAGGAAGTTTAGGAGCCAAAGGATAGAAATCTCTGAGAAACCATTGCAAAGTAGATCTGCTGCTCAGTGACTGACTTAGGGAAGGAACGGAGACATCACTGAAGAAGGTGGATGTATACTGTGGGCCCTCCTCTGACCACATTTCTCATGATGTCTTCTTCTACCCAGGGTTTTTCTGCTCTGCACCATATGGAGAGAAGCAGCCTTCCCTTCATATCTTCTCTGGTAGATAAAGAGAGTTAAGCAGAATAACAAAAAGGTTTTCTTACAACAGTGCTGTTAGATACATGCTCTCTTTTATGTTTATGAAAACTTTTCAATTGTCTCTGACTGCAGATAAGTTCTTGTTTGTAGTTTCAATATATACATAGAGAGAATGGTAAATGGAAAAAATAAGTTTCTAGATTGTCTGTCTACGAAATTATGTTAGAAGCTTTATAACTTCCATTAAACTTTCTGAAATGTCAATAATTCCTTATATAGCTGCTTGTATTTAGCCCCATGTTAAGACAGATGTACTATTTAAATAGCTTGTTTAACTGAAAATAGTCGAGTCTAACTTGACAAAATAGTGTTCCAGACTAAAATGACCTTAATTAGACATAACCTAAACTATAATACTCGTTTTCATCTGAGAATATCAGCATTCCTTCATCAGGTGGCTGTTACAAAGCATCATCTCAACCAAGAAGTGTCTGGAGAAAAAGTGGCCCCATGAAAGACAATGAGTTTAGTAGGTCAGAAGAAAAAATAACTTGTAGAAGTGGATTGTCTTCATTTTCGGCACCGTCATCCTTAACTTCTCTGAATACCAGAGCCTCGTCTGAGAAAGCAGTGCTTGCCGAAAACCCTGGTCCTGAAGTAAGACTGAGAATGAAGTGTATATGTGTTTATTTTTTACCATTTACATTGGAAACTTTAAAAAGTAACTTATTAGCTGTCAAAATTTTCTGTAGGAAATATAGGAGTGGGGAAAAATACCATTTCCAATAGCATTCTGGAAATGCTATTGAGGGGCATATAAGAGAACATCATTTTCTTTCTAACTAGAAACAGGATTTTGTTATGTTTTGCAGCTGTTCAGAAATGGGTTGATGGGTTTTATTTCTCTGAATGTGAGACAGTAATTATACTTGAAGAGTTCTGAAGAAACATTTTATCAGTGTATTATAAACTCAAGTTAAATAGTTCTGATTTGTTATGAATTGTTCACTTGTTTATTTGCCACTTTCTGATCTAAGGGTCCATGGCTAGAAAGTACTTCACCACCATTTTCCATTAATTTTACTTCCCACAATGAGAGATCTGGAGATTCCAATTTACTGATGTGTGAAGAAACACCACTTTCACAAGGTAGAACTTAGATATGTACAGCCAGATAAATGTCATAATTTACACCTTGGTAACATCTAAGGTTCCAGTTCAAGTCTTCTTAAAATCAATGTTTTTCTTAATTTCCTCCTTTACATTCTCTTAGTATCTTTCTCTTGCCCTCATGTCTCCTTGTATTCTGCTTCTAAGAAAGGCCCAGCCTCATTCTTGCCATTATGTCTAAGTGCAGTATCAACCCAAGTAGTTAGAAATTGGGTCCTGGAAATGTCCTAGGATTGGAGAGGAACAGATTGAAGTCTGAGAAGTGAATTTACACTTCTGACGTGAGTCAAGTGTCGGCATCATTGCCTAAGCATCCTTGAGACTTAAAACAAGTCATTTTGATTTCATTTCCTCTTTGCCATCAATGTGACCAGGATAAGCCTTTCTCTTCTTCAGGCTGGTATTGTTTTTCAATTTTGGGGGTATTTCTTAGTCTCCTTTGTTAGACAAAAAATCTGTGTTACAAAAAATGAATGGACCCAAGTTGAAAAGCACTGGAATGGGCTGTTAAACACCTTTCATATTGGTTAAGGTTATCATGCTTGGGAGTACTTTGTGTGTAAGACTCCAACGGGTAATTAACATAGCCTGTTGGATGCAGTGAGGAAAATGCTGTTGGCATGGCCTGTGTAATGTCTGTGCACTGGGCTGCAGCCTAATGAGATCAAAGTTAGGACTTGGCTTGAAGAACCGAGTATAGGAAGGTGAACAGAAGTTGAAAAATCAGGCACAGCATACTGGGTAGTGAATAGCAAATATACTTAGATCTGTGTTTAATTTTAGTTCTTTTTTGTTTTGCTGGTACATTGAGCATTGTTAATAGAACAATATTTAAGGAGAAATTTGTATGGGGAAAAGGAGATGAGCATCAGTGTACTAGAATGTGTGGATTCTCCATGAGGAGGGACAGCATAAATGGAGAAGAATGATAAGGTGCTGGTGTCAAGTGGTGGAAAAGGGACTGGAAAATAAGTGTTTCAATTTGATGCTAAAGTGTGCAAGTGTAAAGATTCCAAGCAGACCAATAAAATTTGTATAGCTAGAACTATTAAGGAGGAAACTACAACAATGCTTATGGGTTCTATGTGGCATTTTTTCATTATGGTTAATATTCTGTATCTGTTTTGCAAATAGTACTAAACTGACTTATACATGAAATTCAGTGAAGCTCATGCTACAAAATAGTCAGAAGTCTAAAGTAAATCAGCTGTCTACAGTGTCGTGCACACCAACTGCTGCAACTTAACTACACTTGTATAGTTTCTGATGCCTGCAGCTTGTATACGGTTGTTATACTAGCTTAGTGATAAGCTTAAAGTGAAAAATGAAAGGTTACGTATCAACAGAAGATAGAAAATGGTTCATACGAATTCAGAATTTTCTTTGTCACCTGGAACCTACCTTCATCACTGTGATTAAATTTCTTACATTGTCAGCATCAGTAGTCCTTTCTTCAGTTAACTTGGAGTTACTGTCATCCAAAACTTACTTCTTTTCATCAGAACTGTAACTGGGAATTTATCATAGATATTCCTGGTTTGTATCTTAATTATTTGAAAAATTTAGATCGCTGTTAATGTCTGTTCAGATCTGATAAAAACGTTTTTAAGTATTATTGAAAAAGTGCTTCCTAACTGGCAATTTCACCACTTAGGCATGTATTTAAATTGACGTGACATTTTGCTTAAATCCTCACCACTGAGGTGAGAAATAATTTTTCCATTATTTCCTTGTGCATCCCACACTCCCATAAAACAACACACAGATTTTTTTTTTTTCTTTACGCAGATTGTCATACAGACTTTAGTAGTAGTGTAGACTTCTCTAGATGTGAAGAGTTCCTGCTGTGATCGGAATGGCTCTTGCTTTTGGTTTCTGCTCTATAGCCAAGTTCACGTCGAGAGGCAGCTGGGAAGTTTTGCTGTTATCATGCTCTTATACTTGTTAAAACTTTGGTTGTATATAGTAAACACATTATCCTATGTGAAATTCAGTAATATGTTTCATAAACAAATGTTTTTAGTACAGAAATAACAATAATGAGAAACCATGAAACTCTTGTTAACATATTGTCTAAGTGAATGGGTCCTCTTAATCTTTTTACTCCTGTTAGATGAGAGGAAGGATACCAGCCCCAGTGGCTTGAAACTGGAAGATAATATTAACAAAACCCTTTCTGTGATAGAAGCAATGACCACGACAGCGTATGAGAAAACAAAGAAATCAGAGAAGTCAACAGATGACAGTTCAGATAAAAAGGAGAACATTGTGCAAGAGCAAATAGTAACTGGTACAGTACAGGAAGCGTCAGTAGATGGTCAGTCTGAACATGTGGAGTCGAAGAATACTTCAGAGGACTTTGTCAAGGTATTTTTTATGTGTTTTTACTGTTGTTCAGAACAATGAGAAGTGCAATGAAAAGTTTTGTAAAGAAATTCGCAGTTCGTACCTTAAATGTGTAAAACTCTGCTTGTAAAAGTTTTAGACCCAAGGCTCTTACAAATTATGGATAGTTTTAAGGAAGACGTAGGGAATACCTTTTACAGAAATAGTTTAAAACAGACAAAGGTAGTAACATGTGTTTTCAAATCTTAATTAATTATCCTTATGGAAGTTAAAATGCCAAATCTCTATTTTGAGGACTGAAAAGTTGAAATGAGCAGTGTATGTTGGCAGAGGATGGAATCCATGGTGTGACTTGATTAACAAACAAGACACAAAGTACTTTATGCCTTTTCATGAGAAAGAAAATATGTAGGTATATGTAACTATTAAAGCTAAATATTAAAAACAGTTTAAAGAATGTTGATATAACAGGGGAGCCCACTGTCCCTTTAGGTTCTTTTTATTCCTTTTTATCTCTAAACTATAGACTATATTTCAACATAATACAAAGAAACATTTCTAGATGCCATTCCAAACATTCCAAAAGGTGGTGTGTTCTTTTTTTAACGTTCTTACAGTATTGTACTGTACCCTTTCTGTATTTGAGTGGCTTTCATGTGTATATATGTTTAACATCCTTGTTAAATTTTAAAATCTATGTCATCCTGATCTAGTTCTGTTATCTAAGAGACTGCAATTTTTGTTTTCTCTTGCATTTCTTAGAAACAAAGTGAAACAAAGGCGACAGTTCTACAAAAATCAAAACCTTCATCTTGCAGGTGAGAGAACAATGCTGTCTATCATAGTCTACAGAGCATAAGATGTACGTAGGTGCCCTGACAATGCCACTTTGCTCTCGTTTTCTGTCAGCATTTTCTTCACTGCTGACAACTTCTGACCATCTGTGGAGGATACCTTAGGAGATGAGACGTTATTATAATCCTTGCTCAGTATCTCCTCTGTCAGATTAGACTCCAAGTCTTTTGTCAATTTCTATAATGTGTGCTCATGTGTCCACCAGTGAATCCAATTTGTGTTATCTTAACAGGTTTTAAGCTTTTTTATAGATGAAAGTATAAGGAGCTTGTAAATGTTCTTGGGCTGAATATGTTGAATAATGGCTTGTTTTCTCAGTAATAAACCTGCCCAAAGAAAACGTGCTTTTTCCTCCTTTCCTATCCCCACACAAGTACATGTACAAACCGAATCACATTAAGTTCTGGTATCAAGAGAAATGAAAGGAACACTGCTTGCTAGCAGCTACAGTAAATGAAAGGATGATTAATATGTTTGTGTCTTTACAGGTCTCTGTCTTCTGCACACTTAAAGAAAAAAGCAAAAGCTGTTCCATCAGCTACAGCTGTTTCACCTCAATACTTGGGAACATTGAAGGTGTTGGAGAATAAACACTTGCAGAAGAACAGTAGAGAATTTGACAAAGCAGATAGTTTACGAGCAGCTGTTTTCCAGGTAGATCTTAAACAAACAACAAAATAAAACAAAATCTCCTATGCGTATAAAGGTCTTATAGGAGCCAACAACACTTATTTTCATGAAATCAATATTGTTATGTATATTATTTTCATATGCTTACAGATTTGATAATCCTTTTATTCCAGTGGCCATGCCTTTGCATCAAATTACAGACTTAAAAGCTAGATGAGAGGGACATAGTTTGTTTTGTAATTTATTTTTGTGTCAGACTATTCTCAGACATAAAAGATATTTTCCTTTATTTTTAATTTTTCCTTAACAAAAGTAAGTGTTTAGTTTAAAATTTCTTTTTCTGGTATCTTCTATTCAGTTGGCATTTAGGAAAAGTAAAAACAAGTCTAGTATTCTTTCTGGAAGATAACCAGTGTGGATTCCGTATAGAATTTCATCACAATTCATATGTGGGTTCCAACAGATTTTTGTTACTAATCTGGGTGATGAAAAATACGCATTCCTTTTGTTAACAGATGTTGTTCATATTGGTATATGTTTGTAATACTATTTATGGTTCTAACCCAGAATTTAGAGCCTGAAATCCACACCTATAGTCTGCATAGTTTTAAAGGTAGAATAGGTTACATTTAGGACACTCGTATTTTTAAGCAGCATACCAAATATATAATTAAACCCTGAAAATTTAAGCCTGATTCTGCAAATGACTCATAACACATAACAGTGCCTGGAGTCTCACTTTTCCCAGTTGGACTTTGTTCTCTTTAGTTACAAGTATTTGCAAGAGAGACAATAAATCTAAACAATATTCCTGGATCCCAAGTAATAAGAATATTCCATATTTCTTTTTCTTCCTTTTTTTTTTAATGCTTATGTCTTGTTGATGTTTTTAAGAGATTTTATTAAAGATCTTTAAGGCTTTTCACGTTAGTAGCTATCATTGTAGAACCTTAGACTTTTCTTAACATAAAAAAAATCACACAAAAAAAAACCTGTCGTGAAGGTCCTTAAAATAGTTTAATTTGAACCATGTCTTACTTTTCCACATGGGATAATTATTAAAGTAGCACATGGAAGAACTGAGAGTGATTCTGGTTGTCATTATATTGGTGCTGCTCTAATAATATTCGTCTGTTTTAACTGAACATCTTTAGTTACAGCTTAAAAACACTTTAAAAGTGTAAAAGTCTTCTAATATTCTTACAGAATTGGCTGGAAAAGAAAAGAGCTTTACTACTGGAATTAAAGAGAAATGAAAAGAAAAAAGCTGAAAATCTGAGGATCAATACTGAAGAGGTTTGTTTACACTCTTGTTTAAGGAGAATTTGACAAACTATCATTCTCTGAAGTATATTTAGCTGTGTTTTGTGTCTAATTACATCACTCTGCTACTGTAAGGCCTCTGGTTTTCTCTAATTGGAAGCAGTAAGTGACATGTCCTGATTGTTATGGTTGTGCTAAAGGGTGTGTGGCTAATGCTTCCCTACACATTTGCACCAGGGATGTTAAAAGTGTTCTTCTTAAATTAATTAGATTAATTTTCAGGTTTGTTTACAATGATCTTGGGATACTCAACCTTTCACACGTTAAGTTTTATCATATCTTCTGGTGGAAAATGAGTTTGCTCCCTATCTCAAGAGATTCTTATCTACATTTTACATATACAGTTGTTAGATTGGGTTCTTAAGTATTTAATATGTTTCCCTTTTAAGTATTTAATATGTATTTCATGTTCTTCTACACATTTTGCAAGTCATTTGTATAATTTGAGTGAGTTAAGTTAAAAATGAGCATAGAAAAGTCTATAAAGTTCAAATTTGAGTATTACTTGGAATGTTTTCTACATATCCATTTCCATTTCTTTATTGCTGAATCTAATCCTACATTTGAGAACGAGTTTAAAGCATACTTTTTCAATTATAGATATATATTTTATATTTAAGCGTATTTAAATGTAGGATGTTATTTTCAATCTAGAAAGAAGCTGTTAAAAGAAAGGAAGCAATTGCATCTTTCGAAGCCTGGAAAGCAATGAAAGCAAAAGAAGCAAAGAAGTTAAGTGAAAAAAAGAAGCTCGAGGAACTTAAGAAAAAGAAAGCAGAAGAACAGAATGCAGAGAAAATAGAAGCAGCACAGAAGGTAATGTGAAATATGTATATAAAGGTGGTTCAGATATAGTTCAGGAAATTGCTGAGAATAATTTTGGTAATTCCAGCAAGAGATGGAATGAACTGGATTCTAAAATCTGAACGCAGTTAATCTTTGAAGAAAACATGGTGAGATTACGTTCTGTTGGAAATATTTAATGTTTACATTTGTACACAGATAAGCATTTCTCTGTATTTGGATTCTGTTAGCTGAATACAAAATAAACTCCATGTAAATGCATTGGCAAAGAACTATTGTGTACTGGGGAAAATAACATGCTTTTTAGATATAATGATATCGCCTTCTGTGCAATGCAACAAACAAATATTCCAAAATTTGAACATGAAGAAATACCAAAAATATTAATCCAGTGTAAGTGAGGAGAGCACTGACAAAAAGATGAGGGGGAAGATTTCTAATGAACCTGTGATTTTCTTTAGGCATTTGAAAAATGGAAAGAAAGAAAAACAGAATATTTAAGAGAGCAAAGCAGAAAGGAAAAACAGTCTGAAAGAATCAGGAAGAAGAAAGAAGAGGAATTGGTTGAAGAAAAGAAGAAAGACAACGTATCAGCAGTTGAAAAATGGTACTGCATTTGAGTTTTGGCATATCAGTTTCCAGAACCTTTGCTTATAAATGCAGTAGGTCTTCTGGGAGTGCTTCATGTGCTTGTGATTGGGAAACAATGGCTTGCTTGGGATCAGGCTTTTCAGTCTCAGTGAGCAAGCATAATCCCAGTGAGAACACATTCTAGAGTTTCGTTTGTTTTAGTAACTTAAATAATTTCTTCCCTAAAAGACCGAGGCAGAGGTACTACAACTGAGAAGTAAGATTCACCGAATAGTATAATGTCTTGCGTGACTAGTCTCATGCTTCATTAGTAAGCAATAGGAAGGAAGGTATATCCTTCTTAAAGTTTTTGGAATACATTGTATGAATGTAGGTGTATTCAAAAGCAAATGAGATGTGTCTGCTGAAGGAATTTTTTGTTAATTTTGCAAGCCAAGAGTTTTCAGAAACTGAGTGCAATTTACTATATTACCTGCAGAACTTTTAAATCTAATTTTTATATGATACCAGGTAAGGGGGAAAGTAGTACAGAGAAAACGATGCCATAGTAGGTAGAATAATAGTTTCATTTATACCTTGATGTTAAATTACATGAAGACGGACATCAAAGATTTATAAATATATATGTATATTCTTGATCTGTTATTAAATGCATAAAATATCTCTTTGGACTCAGTTTAGTTAATCAGTCACAGATACAGCATTTAGACTGTTACACAGTGATCTCCTGTTCTTCTTTCTCACTATACAGGAATGAAAAAAAGGAAGAATATATAAAACAAAAGAAGGCAGAAAAAATCCTAGAGAGAAGAAAGCAAGAAATACAACAGACAAAGAAGGACGAGAAAGATAAAAAGGCTATTGAAGAATATGAAAGATGGCTGGTAATTTTTTATTTATTTTTTCGCTATGTAAAAAAAACAAATTAATGTAGTAATGAGGGTGAATACTTTCATATGGTAATGTAATATTCTTGCTGTTTCATGCTGTTACAAGAGAGGCCAGATGATGGCAGTATTACATAGCTAGTCCTCAGACACTCTTGAACAAAATGATAAAGTATGGTGTGCTTGATCTTTAGTTTACATGGAAAATATATTCTTCCTACCTACATGACTTAGAGTTTTGAATTTCATAGTCTTTTCTTCTATTCCATGTCAGGAGAAGCCGTCTCTGAATTGCCAGCTCACCACAGCACAAAACCAGCAAAGCCTAGCAGCACTGCCAGCTGCAGCAGTGTAGGCATTTGCCTTCAAGGCAACATTTAGAGTGAGGAATTCTTAAATTGATAAAAGCAGTTACACCGAGGTTTGAGATTATTTTGATTTACTAGGAAGGGCAAAATTCTAATGCTGCCAATTATATTTTCCCTGCAACAGCATGTTTTATTCCTAGGTGTTAAGCAGTAAACTAATCTGGTAGTCTAGTCCCAACAATAAGGCGATATTTTTTTTCCTTGCAATAGAAGGGCAAACTAGAGGAGAGATTGCTAATATTTTTAGCATATATTTTCTTAAATATGTGTGACTTGCTAGTTAAAGAAAAATCTGCATTTTCCATCCTCAGCCTATGACACAGTCATTCATCATGTTGACTTCCAAAGTTTCCTTAGTTTGAGAGCATTTCTTCTGTTGTCTCTCTTCCATGTGATTTCTGGCATACACCCGGTACATAAGGGCTCTGTTGCCATTGATAAGAAGAGGATCCTGCAACTCAGCTGGCTTGAGATCCTTACGCATGCTCATTTAAACCATCGGTAGACTATAAAAAAAAAAATTCTTTTCCAGAGTTTCAAGTAGATTTTCTTCTTTTCTCTCTGGTGATAGATGAGATTGTGCTGTTTGCTTTGCAGCTAACACACCTTTATTTCAAATAGCATATCAGCAGTGACTCTGTTCCTCATATTCTTTGGCTGGAATAATATTTCACTTTGTATAGTAACAGAGAAAATATACACCTTCAATGAACTGCAGAGAGAAACAGTTGTAAAGTTGTCAATTTATTATCAAGAGAATGCAAATGATATTTGCGTATAGATAGATAAACTGTTGTCAAATCTAGGAGGGCAGGATTTTGAAAGTCTTAAATGTATTCTTTAAAATAAGGGGATTTTTGTTTGAAGGGAAATAAGAGTAATATAGTGGGAAGTATTCTATTATCTTTTTTCATTAGCAGTTCAGCAGAAATAAATGTGTGAATTCATCCTCAGATTTCCTGAACCAAGCGTTGATCATAATGCATGGGTAAAGCAGAAATTTTAAAACCTCCTTGTAAGTTCTATAAGAAACATTCTGCTGGTATGTTAATGGAAATTCTGTTACATATACTTTTAGAGGACATTGTGTCGGTCTTTGATAACACAGTTTAATAGAGAAGATTACTTTTTAAGACATGAAAATGAATGCCCTGAAAAAGGCTATTAACGTGTAAAATACTAACATAAAACGGATAATCTTGAGCTGAGATACTTTAGTATTGCTGAGAAAGGTTAAGCTTCTGATTTAAAAATTTTATTTCTTTCATAATATTTGCCTCTTGCTACTCATTAAGTACTCTTCAAGCCAATCTAGATGTAATTCTTGATTAAATGATTGCTTTTACTTAGTACTTTTTACTTTTACTACCAGTGTCTGACATTTGTCATTGACATGCACCTAGTCTGAGAAGTGGAACATAGAGGAGAATCACGTAGAAAGTTTATTCTGATGGATTAGTTTGGTTTACATTATTTTTTAGATGTTAATCTTTAACTGTTTTTCTGTAAGAACCTAGAAAAAAAGTGAGTATCCAAAATGTGTTATGTTCTCCATTGTACTTGGTTAACCTAGTTGAATTGTTGAGAAGTGGTGCTGCTCTGTGCATTCTTTCAGATTTCCAGTTCTTGAAAATCAATACAGTAAGGTTATGATTCCTAGAAGAAGTTTGAAATTTTACCTTGAGGTTGAGTATGCTCAACACCTATTTTTGGCATTCTAACGCTGTTAAAAAACATCAGGAAGTGATATTGTACTGGATTAGTCTCATGGAATTGTTGATTTTCTTGGTTACAAACAGCTGATATGAGTTTTTCATTTCATGTGGTTTAATAAGATCTATCTGAAAATACTTTCTATATTGGGATCTTAATCTCCTGGTACTGCAATATGTTTGAAATACGGCTGTTAATATTATTCCTCTAAAATGTTGTAAGTCTTCTGTACTATCTAAAATTCAGTTATTATGTGACAGTCACACTGCTAACAAATCTGATCTTCCCAGAATTTTGTAAGTGAAAAATGTATTCTTCTTACCAGGCTATCGAGTAGGAAATTTTAAACAGAGAAATCAAGCCAATCAAGTTGATCGGCTGTATGACAAACTGTAGTTCTAGTTTTCATTTCGCAATATTTCTTTTACTCTTCTCTCATTAGTGCAAATAACATTTATTGTATCAGGGAAGATTTATATCACTTATTATGTCTTGTGAAGATGTGAACTGTGGCCAGGATGAGAACATAAAAAGCATGGTGTGTGTTGAAGGCAGGGAAGAAGTCAGCAAGGCTTCCTGTCAAATTTATCTATAAAAAAAACAGCTAACTTAACCCAAGACTCTTTGATTAGCATCAGGATTCATTCGTGAACATGGGAACTTCAAATCCAAGTATATAAAATAGAGATGTGATTTAAAAAATCCAAAACAACTTTAAGTCCCTTCCTGGGTGAGTGTATGCTTTACCTTTGGTTTGGCATTTTCTTACGTGAATCGGTTGTGCAACATGTATTCAGTAAATAGTGCTTTATAAACATGAAATATGCACACTTTTAAGACATGATTTCTCATGTAATTGCCACTACTGCTACAATAAGTCTTATTTTTAATGAATTTCCAATTACTTGTTGTAATGTCTCTTTGAATGTCAAATACAGATCCAGATTCTAAGATTGGTAGAATAAGATTAAATGTTTGTAAAAGTACATACTCAGGATATGTACAAATACACCAACAGGAGCATGAATCATACATGTTCCATTATAGAGAATATTCTTCCAAAGCTCACGTGTACTGCTAGCACATATCTTTTTATCTTCTTTTTTGAGAAATATCACCGATAATGCAGATTCCTTTCTGTTTAGGGCACTAACCAGTTTCCTTTAAGAATGTCTGAAACATATCTTGAACTTGTTCTAGACAGAAGAGTCAGAATCTTACGGTGCTACTTAAGCCCAGTTTGTCTCAATTATCCCTTATAATCCAGGAAGATAGAGTTTGTACAGAGAGGTAATATTATTTAGTAGACTGACAGTTCTGTACCGCTTGTTTTAGTAAAGGGCATTAGTTCTCCATGCAAACCTTGCCTTGCTTATAATCAGCTTTACTAGTAACAACGTGAAATCGTTGTGTGTTGATTTAGCCAGACCAGATAGATATTCCTAACTGAATTGTGTCTTTATGTTAACAAAGATATTCAGATCTTTGTTTAAAAACATACTGATAGGGCTGATGTTTTAAAGTATGTTGTACTCTTACATTTTTGTACATATCACAGTTGTAACTAGCATTAGTAAGTTTGAATAGTGTATATGTATAAAACAAGGAAAAATTCCTCTCAAGCTCCCTCTTTTACAATAACTCATCTACCACCATTTGCTAGTCTCTTCCTTTAGCTGCAGTAACCTCACTATTTCTCTTCTCAGTTATGAATAACAGAAAGACTCTGCCAGGATCATGGGATCTTGCAGTGTCCCTCAGAGGGATCGGATCATGGGTTATCTAAGAGTGCCACTTAAAGCTATCTTCAAGGAGCAGTACTTCCACAGCAATGTAGTTCACATGTGAAAATATTAAACTTCTGTGGTGCTTCAAAATACTGGCTGATAGGTTGCAACAGAGGAAAGAAACAAGGTTGGATGGATTTGGCAAATTGATTATGATTTCAAGCCTGCATATCCACAGTGTATCTTTATTACCAATGGCGTGTATGCCATCTGCTGTTCCTAGGCGTTCACTGTTCATGTGCTAGAAAGCCAGCAGCTCAAGGACCTTTTTATCCACCTGTCTAATGGGACACACTAAGTGATGCTCTGATCCGTAATGTCAACCTTCGTTCCACCAAGAGGGAAATATTCCTTAAGCCAGTAAGTGGTGTGCTCATGCATGCACCACAAACCTACAAGTGTGATAAAAGGAAAATTTGCACCTGTAAAGAACTCTCCAGTATACTAAATTGCTAAGGTAGATGCACTCTTAGATTTTTGGTCTCCACAACAATGAAATGGCAGGCATCTTTACAAAGAAGAACACTTATTTTATGTACGAACAGAATGAATGTTCTGTATGAACAGAACAATATAAGACATTAACTAATGATATTCAAGAGACCTATTATTCAGAAACTAATTAGCAATTATTTACTATTATCTTTAATCAGGCACAAAAATACCATTGCAAGTATTGCTTATCCTTCATCATCCTAACTCACCACTGCTGTTTGAAAGAATAGAAAATATCATCAGAACCTTACAGTGTTTATAAAATAGATGGAGGTTTGTTTATAATTGTTTACTTCCCAGATTAACTCATAGCAAGTGTAATTTAATAAGTACAGAAAGTTACACAGATGCATCAAAATTAATGTAACGGGAGACATATTTAGCACTGTGTAAGTATCCTTTTAAAAGAAATATTAGGATGAGACTAATTACATGCAAGACAAATACAATACGTAATCCACTAGGCCTTTTGTTGCATTTTTTGTTTAGCTAGTGCACAAAGCCAGCTCATCCTTGAGACTGTCACCTTAATTGTAAGCAACATCAAGTGTGCAGCCTCTGTGTTGCATTGTGCAATGTGCATGACCGAATCCCTAAACGGGATGTGCTAAGCTCCGAAAGGCAAATCTCTATTGTGTGTTAACTTCTCGTTTTATCCAAGAAAGGTGTAGCAATAATTCTGACTTTTCCATTGGTAGAGTTCTTTTTTTGACACAACATTTTTTTTTTTTCTTAGAAAAAGACAGAGAGGAGAGAGCAGCTTGAGAGGAAGCAAAAGAAACTCCAGGCTGCCTGTGGGGATGAAGTGCGTTCTCCCTGGAGTCCACCTGGTAAAGTCATGTATTCAAGGAATTACTGAGCGGTCTATTGCGTTCTATGAGAAAAGATCGTTTGCAAACTTCTGACAGTGAATAGTCATTTATTTCAATAACAGCTGCTTTTCACTGGATCTGTAATAGAAGTTGCATCCTTTCTTTTTAGTTAGTATGATCTCTGAAGATTGTTTGTCCTTTTCCAGTGCTTTAGCAAATGCACTAATTTTTGTAATTCTGCATTTAACTTAGTCTTGCTAAATACTATGTTACTTCATTCCTTTTTTGTGGAAGTCTCTATTCAGGCTATGTGAGACTGGACCCTGGTCTTTTTTTTCACACAGTAAGTAGCAGTTTATTTAGCAGAATGGTTATATTTAAGTTATTAGGCCGTATTACTATTCAGCATGAGTAATGACAGTAATTACTCAAAATGAGTGGTCAGTTGCAACTATGCACGTTCAGAATCAGGGAAAAAAGAGAAGGAAAGACTTAAGTGTTTGCCTTCAGAAATGTTTTAGAGACAATCTATTTATAAACCATTACAAGATGATCAACAGGTGATAAACAATTCAATAAAAGGGAAAGTACAAGCAAGGGAGCTAAATTGTATGTGCAGGATGAAAGGACAGTAATGCTAGATGATGTGTTTGAAATGTTTCTCTCCCTTTATCTGCAAGACCGGTTTCGAATGGGTAATGGAGAGGCAAAAGCAGCTCTTATGTGGTAGGTAAGAGTGTATTTGTGAAGAAAGTACATGATCAAGAATGCTCCTGCCATGAGGAAGATGGGACTGGGGAGTTAAGTGTGGAAGAACTGTGGGGTGAAGGCAGGAGGAGGATGGGGAAGGAGATGTTAGCTGTCTTGTGGTAGAGCAAAGACATAAAGCTAAGCAATATGGTGGGGAGATGTTGTTTTCATGCATTAAGAGATGAGCTGCAGAGAACCCTTTTATTATGTTACACTGTGAAATACAAAAATAACTTTTAAATTAAAAGTACATCATGCAGAAACAGCCTTTCATGGGGCCAAACCCAGTTAGCTATGGGATGGTAGAAAAGAATTAAGCTGGAACTGGTGAAATGTAAAATGATCTAGGGCTGAGACTGTAGCTGTTAATTCTGTTTCAGGTATTCATATGCATTCCATCTATTTCCTGTTTCCTACAGGAAACAGCTATTTTAGAAGCATGTTTTGTTGTTCACACAAAATCTTACATAAAAACTGCAAGGGCAGAACAGTGGTACTCTTCTGAGGCAATCTTAGGCACTGAAAATGACTTTTCTGGAGCTTAATTAAAAGACTTCTGTTGTTGTTTTTCCGTGATCAAATAAATCCCTCCCAAACACATTTTCATCATTGCTAATGAGCCGGTTGCTGTAGTAAGTTATTAAAACTACTTCTGTGTTTTTTTTTTGTTGTTGTTTTGTTTTGTTTTTGTTCCCATGGCTATTTGCCTCACTATTTTGGAATCAATGGGAAGACTACAGATCTTTAGAGATCTTCACATCTCTTATTTGCCTACTGTCTAAACTCAGGCTGTTATTTACGTGTTTTCTTACTTTAATTTTAATAATCATGCCAGATTTGTTCCTCAAGTGAGTATTCAAAAAAAGAAAACCAACGAAAAACCCTAGTTCATAAATTGATGTATTTTCTCAAATGAAAATCTTGCACTTGTTTAGACTGACAACCTCCTTGGGAAGTAAAAGGAGCATTTGAGAAGTAAACTTGCACTTTTACACTCTTATTCTGTTTATAAATTACTGAGATACTCATTAATTCTGTATTTCATTTAATGCTGGGGCATCTTCTCAGAAGAGAAAAAACACAAGACTGTCAAACAGAGGAACTTCTTCAGTTCCTGACATTGCTTGCTTGTTTGTTATGTTTTAGTGAGAGCCACTGATTATTTAAAAACATTTGTTTTGGCCATAACTATTCTATTGCCATAATGCTTTGTAGGTGAAATTTATTGTTGGTGTATATGTAAAAGGGAAATTCAGAAGGATATCTCCTTATGGTTGAATATGGTTCTGTTCATTATTGTTAGTATGCACTCTTGTTTTGTGAATGCATAATTCAGAGCTTTGTCAAGTTTGACAGAAGTAGAAAGGTAAATATGTTAGAACAGTCGGTGGTGGAGTAGTTATCATCATTAACCTAATTTCTGTCAGTAAATAAGGGTAAAGGAAGGCTTATAAGATGCACAGTTTTCTGTAGCAAATCATCTATTCACTATCTAAAGAAGTATTTGCTAATCCTGAGAACAGTTATGAGGTTTCGCTAATAGTTGTGCTGGATTTGTGTACAGCCAAATCGTCTGATAGATCCTATTTGATCCATTGTGAGGAGTGGTTGCAGGTTTGATATGGCTTCTCCTAGATTGGGGTGTATCTTTACCCCAGAATCAGGTTTGAGTACATTGACTCATATTTTACACTACACATCTTGACTTCCAGTTTCCTTGCCGGCACCTAATTCATGGTAGCCCTGCTGTGGTTTGCAATTTTTTAGCGGGTCTCTGCTGGTCCTACCTCTTGCTTCCAGGTCTGTTTCTTCCCCAAAAGGTAATTGTACTTGACCTGGCTTTTATAATTTTGTTTGTTTCTAACGTTTGCTGCTGGCATGCTCACCCAGAAATGTTGTGGCTGGAACAGTTTTGTTCTACTAAAGAGTTTGTAGTGGAGCAAGGGACCTTTATGATACCCGTCCTTTGATTATATGCAGTCTGCAGGTAATCCAGCAAATCCAGACTTTTACCTGGCTTCAACTGCACTTTACTAGAGATAATACAGACAAATGAATAGAGAGGACTTTAATCAACTCTGGGCCTGGCTTTGTCTGCACTTCCTGCTACCTCGTGGCAGGTCAGGCATTTTTTCCAGCAGTAGTGGTATGACAATGACTGTGTTAGTATCCAGAGAGAAGGCAAAAGTTCACTGCCCACAGAAACATTGAAGAAGTTGTGGACATGCACAGCCAGAGCAGCTTCAGTGGACAATCTAAGAGGCAGGGTAAAATTATATATACCAGCAGGAGACGTAACAGAATTACAGCACAGCCAGAATACAACAGAACTGCCAGCTCAAATTAGCCCACCCAAATTTTTAGGGGTGGGGTGGAGTGGGGAGAGGAACGAATTCAGGCATTTAGGCTGGAGCAGTGATGTGCATTGTCTGCTAGGCTTTTAACACTAGGAGCCTTGAGTTCAGGTTTAGTCAAGAAACCGTAGCACTGTAATTTCATGGGAAAATGAAATGTATATGAGACAGGAGATTTTTCTGTGCAGCTATCATCAGGAGAGACTGAGACAAAGCATGGAGCCTGTGTGAAATTTGGCATGCTGAATCATCTAGATCTTTATTTTTGCAGTGTCCAGCTAGAGTAAGCAAGGCAAGTCCCTGTGCTGACAGGCTTGCAGTTGAGGGATGCAAATGAAAAGATTGTTAGAGGTAGTGGCAGAGCTGGAAAAAGGTATATCACATGCCTATTGCTAAGCTGAATACTGCACCATTACTCACTTTAAGCTTTTAGATGATTGGATAGAAAATTTTTGACAGAAGATACAAGTGGGAAGATGTTGGTGACATCCTGCAAAGGAGTGATATTCCAAAAACTCACATAAATTCACAGCTTTTCAGTGAGAAAAAAATGCTGAAGATCTGTAGACACACACAGAAAAAAAAAAGTTGGTACAACTCTGTGTTTGACTTTTATAATAAAATTTTGCGAGCTTTGTCTAATCTTGCATTATAAAACTTTGGACATGTTAATGCATGATGTAGAAAAATGGAGCTGAGGTGTACAGGTGTGTACAGTAACTTATAAAAATGTATTTATTTATAAATCCTGTTATGTTTACAGAGGGGAAATATTTATTAATAAAGTATATTTTAGTATAATGGAATCAATGTTTTTATGTGATCTGTGGATATAAAATCTTATTTAAAGCTTTTATGCATGTAAATGAACTAGACACTATCTCTAAGCATAACATATTCTTTCGCGATTGTTAATATGACAGCCTGGGAATTATATCCCACTCAACTTATAGCTTCTGACACTACAGCCCTCTCCTTTGGTTCTTTTTCCAAAGTATTTTATTCAGGCATTAAGTTGTTGCATTGGTACACTAAAAGGGACAGGTTGATGGTCTAATTAAGCAAATTCAAAAATTTTATGCGCTACATCAAGACCTCCAAAAACAGAAGCACTTACCACCGGGAGCTGTCCAGGCAAAATGTCGACAGGTAACAAAATGCCTTACCCCTCTTTCTCAGAAACTGTGTCTGCAGGGGGAAATTTAGATACAGCAACTAAACAAGGAGATAGGATAAACAAATTTCTGTTCAATTTCCTTGTTCTGGGTAAGAAAGACTGTGCATGGGTCTCTGATACTTTTTTTTGTTTCATATTCACAGAATATAAGGCCTTTAGATCATCTTACCTGGTCTGTGTACCCAGGACTGCTACATCTCACTCGGTTGTTTGTGTGTTGAACTGAGTCACCTGAGTATGACTAAGACACTGTCTACCTTTTTCACTGCTATATCAAAAAGTAGCTCCACATACCCTAATATGCCTGGTTTTCAAAGGACAACTCTTGCTTTGTGTGGCGGTGCAAACTTCATAATGCTGCGCAGGGCAGTCTCCTGTGAGATCCTGCCAAACAGCTCCCTGAACAAGCCATCATCTGCTCTCCTGAAGACCAAGGATATGGTTCTGCTGTTTGTCTTGTTCCCTTCTTGCAGGACTGAGAGCTTCCCAGTCTCAGTCATTGCAGCCAAGGCTGCCAGCAGCGTTCACAACCCAAACTACTTCATTCCTGTCAACATGCAAAAGCTAAGCTCTAGTCACAAGCATCTCTCAGGTCACCAGCACTATCAAATGCTACTTATAGTTGTTCCACCTTCAGGTTTCTACTGAACTGTTGGTTTTAAAGAACAATTTCTCAAATACCAGTAAGATATCTTGGTTAGACTTTAATGGCTAATCAGTAATAGCAAAACTGACCTCATTGTTTCAGTCTGGGGCGTGGAGATGTTTGTTCATATTATCAGACTGTATCCAGACAGTTAAGCTGTGTTTTCAACATAACCCATAATTTTAGCACCTTCGCTCATAAAAGATGAAAAGCCCTTAGTATTGCAAAGCATTTTCCTTTTCTACTACTTCTTTTATGAATAGACTTTAATGCTTTTGTTTCTGGCTAAGTTCTGGCTAAAACACTGGAAAGTTTTTTCATCAATTCTTCATTTAAAGAACAAGTGAGAACTTCCATTATAGGTTAATCATTTTTCATGCAGAGAAATGTAAAATGAGTATATATTCATTTTTATGAATATAAACTGAGATGCCCAGCCCTTGATGATAAAAAATGATACAAGGCTAACATTATTTTCAAGCATCATTACCTCCCAACAAGTGAAATAGGATGTTCTGCTGTTCAGCTGTATCAGTGCCCAGGGATAGCATATAACAATAATACCCTGGTTGATTTTATATTTCCCTTGGCACATTTTAACTGTGTGGATGACACTGGTGACCCTTCCCCATATACCGCTTTACAACAAAAGAATTATGGAAAAACAACAGGGAAAAAAATCTGGAGGAAAAATATTCAAACTATCCTCAGTCTATTTCACTTTCTTGAATAAACATCTGGAAGAACTTTGGAGAATAAATCATATTTTGGATTTAAAAATAAAATTATACCTGCAAGCTTCTTAGTGCTTCTAATACTGAGTTGCACAGAGAATGTGCAGAGGTGATGTAGCACCCAGTCTACCAGACTATGGCCATGAAACCTGCGGGTGGGCAGGATGATTGCTCCCATCCCGAAGAGCTGCTGGGAGGCCTGGGCATTGCAGGTTCTGCTCCCTGGTACATGCAGGATGGCATCCACTCTTCCCTCCCTATGCCACAAATATCTTTTCACTGACAGCTGTAGGCAAAATGTAAGCAGCAGTTATCTCAGCCCATGACTAACCCCTGCAGATAGCTTTCTAAACTTCCCAGGTTTGCCTTGTGTCTAAGTAAAGCCTTGTTGATACGATTTTTATTGCTTGAATCATCTACCACTGAAGGAGAATGTCATCCTTGATTGAGATGGGAGCAGGAGAGACTTCGATTGCAAAAGGTCAGGGAGCTAAATGAAAACACTCAGGCTTTTATTTAAACATATTTTTGGCTGTCATGGTCAAAGAGACGATACTGGTGAGAAAGTGAAAGCAATCAGTACTGTCATTATTAAATTTAACATTTGCAGGAACATTAGTGGTTATGAACATGGTGCTGGGTACTGCACAAGCAGAAGGGAAAGAGGACTTGCCACAGAATTGTAGGGGCGGGAAGGGACCTCTGGACTTGCCACACAACACTCCTTCTTCCAGGAAGCAGGTAGGAGAGATTTAGACAAAAGCTCCAGCAGAAAGAGGATGGTCTTGGGCAGGCAGCAGCAGTTTCAGACCAGCAGCCATGGTACAGTGGCATCCACAGCTCTTGGCAGTCTGATTTTACACTTCACCAGTTACTGCCCTTGCTTGCTATCTCACCTTCAGCAGCCAGAGGCAAGCTGCTCACTTTTTTCCTTGACTTTTCTGCTGACTATGTTGTCAAGCATCCTTTGTCTTCTTTTTTTTTTTTTTTTTTCCCCCAATGTAACATATTTCCTGTCTTTCCTGCTAAAGACACTGAATAATTCGGTCCATTCTTGCTGCCCTACAGCACCTCCAAAAGAGATCGATCTACTCAAAAAATGATTCTGCCTTCAGAACTGGCACACAATGTAAAGTATCATTATAGTATTAAACCCTAACATCAGCTTGATACTTATTTTTCCCTTAAACAGATGGTAGTGCATCAAGCTGTTAACTTTCACTGCAGCAAAGATGGCATTCTGCTTAAGGTTTCTATTCCTCATGTGAATCAATAAAATGTGGGAAGAATGCATTAGAGAAATGCTCTTTGCAAATGGCTATATATTTGTAACCTATCCAGAGCAGGGACACACGATAATGACACCTGATTTTTAAGGGCAAGCTATCTTTTTTGGCTTACCAAGTATTACTTGAAAGACAGGTTATGTGCAAATGGTGCCAGAGCAATTATGGGTGATAGCATCAGGAGTAACCGCTCAAGGCGATGTACCAACTGCACACTCGGTGTTTCACAAAGCCTACCTAGTGATTTGCAAGTTAAATGTCCTTTAAACTATGCTCTTTATGATTCACTTTCACCTTTTCTTATGCAGATACTTGTGGTAAATAATCACACTGAATAAGGCATTCATAAGAGAATGAGCAGGGGTAATTTAACCATGTGTGTGCAATGTGGGGCCATGCCACCACGCTGCGATGGCATCCCAAGCTTGGGCACTGTCTCTCCACTGATGGGGTAAAAAAAGAGCAAGGACAAGACAGGCCAGAGGGTTTTTGTATGGGTTTCATGCTTCATTGTAGGCTGACTGCATCTTTCCCAAGCTTCCAAGGTTTGGGAAAATCCCTCTGAACAAGCTTCTGCCCACACATGCTGGAACAGGATTTATGGGCAGGACCTGTTATAGTCATGGCTGGCAAGGCTCTGTTTGCATCATTTTAAATATTTGTTTTTTAAAAAGGGGATATTTTTTTTGCCACAATAAAACACTTCAATATCTGAGTCTTACTCATCTTTAGCAGAGCATGCAGCCAAGAATTAGCACACATATCTTCATTGCTCTTGTATGAGGCCAAGATTGCCCCTGAATGGTTTTAAGAATACTTAAGGGAAAAAACAAGGATTGTTGTTATGGCCGTACTTGAAATCTCAGCACCTCAAGGACAGATCCATCCTGCCTTATAAATACTGAACTCCAGCTCTATAAAGCAAAGATTTTCAGGTGTTAATTGCCTGAACTTCCCAGAGATTTCACTTATATTCATGTCCAGCCATACCAGAATAAATCTTGGTATTCATGTACACTTGGTATTCATGTACAGCACGACACATGCACAAGGTAATAATTAAAGAGATCCTCCCAGGTAAGAATTATTATCCCTCATGTTAGACAAATGTGGTTTCTCAACCGAATCAGAGCTCAGAAAACACATCTTCTTAATTCCTGGACCTGCATTGGCTCCTGCCAGCATTGCTGGTTTTCTTACAGAGTTTTCATTGTGCAAAGATCATCACCAAGGCTTCAGCTCCTGCCAGCTTCACTTACTGCACCCCCACCACGCAGTCTGTGGTTAGTAAGGAGAACAGGAACTTGTTTTTCAGATATTTATACTATCGTGGTGAAGAGCTATGGAGATGCTGAACAGAGCTCAGCAGCCACCCCAGCATGACCTGAAAGATGCTCCAAGCCCCAAATTCTAGAAATGTCATCAGTGCCCAACATGACACATCTCTAGGAGAAAATCCAGTGCCTGAACACTGGCACTTAGTGCAGCATAGATTCGTGAGGACAGACGAGGGACACCAGCAGCATCACACTGTTGTGCCTCACGAGATCAGATGATGTGAGTTCCGATGGAAAATGAGTGCTGGAGCCAAACCTTAAGCCGGGCAAGTAGAGAAAACCCAAAGTTGTTCATTTCAGTGGGCTGTTACGGCTGTGGCTGGCTAGGAAGATAAATACTGAGATTTGAGGGGAAGGTTAAGCAGAAAGTAGGTGAATATAACCAGAGGAGACTGCCAAACCAGCCAGCTATGTGCTTGAGTGAAATACGTATTTCAGCGTGCTGGGGAACCAGGTAGCACATGCAGTAGAAACTGTGGGCCACCTGCTCTCCCAGTTCGTGCTGCTGGATTTCCTGCTTTGCTCCACCTGCCTCCAGCCACTGCATCTCCCTGCTCCCACCCCATGGCACGGCCCCCGCTGCTCTCACCTGAGTGAGGCTGCTGCACTTTGTGCAATCACTGCACCAGCTCCCAAACCGCACACACCCTGCCTGCTGGAAAGCCGTAAAAGCATCTTATATATTTTTATATCTACCCCCTGCTGCTCTGAAAAGCCAGCCACACGCAGCCACCGATGCGGCAGCACTGCAGGGATGGAGCAAACGAGACAGGAGTAGGGAGAGGAGGAGACCTCCTGGCGGGCAGCCCCAGCAGCTCCAGCTCTATGGGGTCTGCTGCAAGCACAGCAGCTTTCTGGTGGAAACCGTTGCTTTTGTTCAATTACCACTTATCCTCCCTTTCATCAGAAAGCTTCAAGTGATTCTTGTGGCCACTGACCCCAACAAAACAGTGTTTTTGTCTGGCTTCAAACTTCTGCGTGCAATTGAAAAAAAAAAAAAAAAAAAAAAAAAACAGGAACAACAACAACAACAAAACACTGTGCTTTATTTCATTCCTGATGTGGTCTTCAGGCTTTCACTCTCTCCTGAGAGCCAGACCCCTTGTAAATACAATCACGGTAAATATTTTGCTTGTATTGAGCGTGGTACGTTACACAAAATCTTGTGTGACCAGGGGCCAGGCTGGCTGGGCAGCTGGGGTCATGGGCTCTCCCAGGTGCCTGCTCCGACAAGGCTAAGTGCTACTGCCCAGCACCGCTGCACCGACAAGCAATGGAGCTAGCACTTTGGGCAGTCCAGCAAACCTAAATCCCCCTTTCAATTATGGATGGGGAATGTCTGTTTTGACCGAAACTGTCAAAATAGCTTACTTTACTTCTTCCAAGAGGGAAAGCTTTGGAAATGCTATTTCTGAGTTTTTTATTTCCACACAACCTGAAATGAATACTGCCAGATTCCCTTCACGGGAAGCTCAGTTTTAGTGGAGGAGCACTTTTCCAGCTGACAAGGGAGGCTGCATGAAACGGTGGGAACGTTGGGCCATGGGGATCCATTTGCCACTGTCCCCGGGGAGGGAATCCCAGGAACCTGATGAAATATTCATGGGTGATGTTCAGGGAACACGGATGAAGCCAGTGCTGCATACTGGGAATGAGAAATGGAGAGCAGTAGGAGGGGCTATGGAGGAGTGGGGTGAGTAACACCAATGGAGAGGACTGAGTAGAGGCTGCAAGTCCTTTCTGTTCATTCCCATATAATTTCTTTTCTGCTGGGCACTTCAGCCAGCATTAGGGCTGTCAATTTGGCTGTGTAGCTAGCAGCAGCCTTGCATTTCTGTATGGGTTTCCCTAATGGGAAATGCATGTTCATATATGATTTCAGAAAGACAATGAGTCTAAGGGCTCCTGTGATGTTCCCCCTGCATGCACATTACTCAGCCAGTGCAGTTCCCATGTGATTTCAAAAAGAAACCAGATAAACAGGATGGGGACAGCTCGGAAGTGCTGGAAGAAAATAAGGTGAAGTAAATCTTACAGTGAGCCTTGCTGAGGGGGCGCTTGCCATGAAAACACAGAAGCTAAAAAGAAAACAAATCAACAAAGGATGCTTTAATTAAATGAAAGTATAGAAATAGAAAGAGAGAAGCTGAATTCTGGTACCTAAACAAAAACGTGAAGAAAGCATTAAGATAAAAATGTTGTTATAGTTGAAAAGCTGGATGAGAGAAAATAGATTAAACACAGCTAAGCAAAGACTGGTTGGAGTTGTCCACACAACAACAGAAAGCCTCAGGGAAGACTCGGTATGCCAACACTTGCTGGAGAAGCTACATATATTGGCCCTGAATGGTTATGCCTTGTCTCCAAAATTGGTATTATTGTAAGGTTACTTCTGCTAATCATAAAATCTTACATAATCTGTTTTTTGGTTTGTTTTTGTTTTTGTTTTGGTGATGGTTTATTTGTTTGGATTTTTTTTTTTTGCTAGACTTGGTACAGCTACTGTGAGTATATCAGGCAATCGTGATTTGATTGTGATCTTTAAATGTTCTCAAAAGTGTGATTCTTTGAATGTGTAACAGCAAGCACAGAGTATCTGTAGTGAAATAGTCTCATAGAAAATGCTGTTATAACTGCTAAAAGCAAGCTTTAAAATTCCAGCTAGTACTTGGAACTATTAAATTACAGCACAGCACCCTGGAAACTGCACTGCCACTTGAAAGTAGATTCTCACTTGCTGAAGTGTTGTTTAATAGAAAGTTTTAAAACCAGAAGGCTTAGGAAACCTTCAGAGCCTGGGGAACTTGCGTGCATTGATGTCAAGTATTTGGTGAAACATGACCCAAGAGACAGTGTTCTCTTTTGAAGTTGTTTTTTACTTCAAGGGGTAACTTACAAGGCAGGGGCATCCTGATATGAGGAAATGAACAGCGTCAGGTCTCTGCTAGAGATGTGTTCTGGGTCTCAGCTCCACAATGCACCTGGCTACTGAGGAGTGTGTTAAGAGATGTTAAGAAAAGGATGTTGTTTTTCCTCCTTGCAGTCTACCAATGAAGTTGAGTAGAATGACAGTATTTATTTATTTATTTATTTATTGGGGGATCATCTCTCCCTTCAGGGGCCAAAATATCCAAATGAACCTGTTAATGTTGGCTACCATTTAATCCTATACAATAGTGGTTTGTATTTGGATGAATACATTTGAATCAATGTATCTGAATCAATAATAATGAGCCAGTCTCTAAGTCTGTGTCAGTGTCCCAGCTGCTATGCCAGTCCTCCTGGAAACATTACCTTCTTCAGCCCCTTGTCCAGCAGCCTGTTAGTAGTATCTGAATGGTGTAGGATGGCCTGCAACTCTTCATTCCCTGCAAGTGATGCACATCTAATGCAAACACTTCTGCCTTCATTTGAACAAGTGCTAAGAAGGTTAAGAATGGGTCCAGTTATGTAACCAGCCACACACTGATCTTTAAATGTTCGGTCATGTCAGTCATAATTGTATGGGCAATTTTCTCTGTGCAGTTTCTATGTCTGGTGTTTCCACATGAAAATCTATTGGTACAGGAGCAACAGCAGACATGATGCCTTGTTACAGGTGGAAAACAGCAAGACTTAATATGCCTTAGAGTGTCTGTCTCTGACATTAAGGATTTCAATGTAGGTGATATTTTTCAGTTAGGTTGATGAAACAAATCATTTGCCAGTTTCTGCCAGTCTTCAAGTCACCTAAATTCAAGTGTTTCTTCTCAGCTTTGTCATCATCATCATCACTGCCTGTCACCCTACAGCCTTCAGCTCAACACAATTACAAGCTGGTCACTGGTCCTATTTTTTGGCATAAAATAACAAATATGGATGTGAATATGGCCATGCAACAACTTTTTAATACTTGCATTATGTATGTTAAAGCAGCAGAAAACCAAATGAATACAAATAACAACTGTCAACATGGCACAGATGGCTAAGTGATGCCACTGTCAAAAGGCACAAGGATACATTTCCAACACTTTCCTACTTGCTTTGCTTATTGTCCTGTTAAAATTAAAGGGACCAGTAACATGTAAGTGAATTACTAAAGAAATTTTGAATCTGGAGGAATTGGAGGCAATGAATATACAAAGTCATAGCAGAGCCACATAGCAGGGCACCTGACTCAGCTGTTTCAAATAGCGAGACTATGTTCCTCTGTTCTAATTAATCTCTAGAAAGATGCTTACCAATAGTACCAAAGCTATAAAAATAGCCATTTTTTAAGAGCTGTTTCAGGAAAATATGGGCATCAGGAGCAAACTTCAAATAGCTAGGTTCCAAAAGGTGTTCCGCTTTTTTTTTTTTTTTTTCCCTAATAAAATATTAAACAGTTACAACATCCTTCTGAATGTTTTGTTATCATTTCCTAGGAGAGAAAAACAAACATAAATGGTACTGTTAAAACAAACACCAAATACTGGAACACATGCAGCCACAAAAGCACAACTCCTGCACATGTGAAAGTGCAACCACATGGATGCTTTGGTAAGCTTGACCAGTGACTGTATATGTGAGGTCTGATACTGTTTGGATGCTTTATCCTGGTTCTTAGTTGTAGTTCATGAAGTAACAATGCTACTTTATCCCACTTAGTGTCACATAAACTTCAAGACATACATGTCTGTAAATATTTCCAGATAAGGTAATCAGTAGTTTTCACCTGGATCACCTAACAGGAAAAAAAAAGAAAAAAAAAACTCAAGAATCTAGCAGTCTGGACTGCCCAGGTGCATCCAGGTGTCTTATTCATTTGTGTGATCATCCCTTTATGAAGCTCCTGCCAGCACATTCACGTTACAGCAACTGTAGCAAAAATAGAAAAGGGATAGTTGATGAATTTTTTGACAGTGAAGACAGTGAAGATCCGCCCAAATATTTCTATGCAGTGTAACCAAATAATTGAATTCTTCATTCAATTTAATGGTTAAATGATCTGGAACAAGATTTTTGTCCAAACACGTCTCTTCCCCTCAATTCACTTTTAGGGAGGCTTGGGTGTGACTGACTGTCTGGAAGATATTTATAAACCAGCAGGTCCATGCTTGGTTTGCCTGTTGTCAGCAGGTGAAGAGCAAAAGTTCTTCCTTTGTAGCTCATGCTCTATTTGGTTCTAATCAGTAAAATAGACAAGATAAAAGGGGGGGGAGTACAATCATAAGTTTTATGGAAATATGTTTTGACTAGCGTTGTTTCAAACTGCAGTAGTAGAAATACTAATGAGCTTGAATCGAGGGGAGGGAATAAAAATATGATGGAAATGGGGATACTCTTTTTACAGGGCAACCATACTTTGAATTTTCTACCCTTGAAAATAGCATCTACATTATTAGGGCTGTTTGAAGAGGGGAAGAAAAAGGCAGAATCTCAGATGCTGGAGCCTAGCTGGTTAAGCATCTTTCACTCAACAGCAAATGCCTATCTTTACCACAAAGCTGTCTTTCTAATTACTATAGGGAGTATAAAGCTGCTCAGGATCCTCAGACCGATTGATGGTAATGGTGAGCCTGTGCTTACTGCAGGGAAAATTTCCTAATTTTTTTGCCTTGCTATTCCTTACTAGGCAATGTCTGGAGCTGGAGAGACTCTTCAATCCTGTTTTAAATCAGCAGGGAATTGGGCTCTTTAAATTTACCTGAGGATTAGAGCTCATTGCTCTTAGGGTCAGGTCATTTGAAATCCTGGCACCTGCAGATATGTACTCAGAAGTGCTGATCAGCACTGACAAGCCAGCCATGGAGCGGCTGCATCTGAAAACTTCCACAGACTTTACATTAGGGCCCTATGGCAGAGCATTATGGAAGCTATGCAGATATTCAGACCATACTCACAGCAGCTAATGCTGTAGTTTCTTATCAATTTCCTGCTTAAATTTTTGGAGGGCTTGCTATCTCAGACCTGAGTTGTGCGAAGTTATTTTAGCAGAGACTGTGCATTGCAAATAATTTATACTCTGACTTACAGCCAAGAAATTTTGCCCGTATATGCTGCTGTCTGTTCAAAGACAGATTTTTACTGAGAGCAGTGCGATGTCTGCAGGTGAGACCAGGGCAGAGACTTGCCATGTGTCACTGCTAATTCTTCACAACTTTGTCACCATTTACATTGTGCAGTGTGACAGTGACTTCAGTGACAAACCTCAGTTGCTTCTGCCCTGGTTCTGCTACGCCTGTTTCATTTTTTCATCCTTGTCTTTGTTTCTCTTCAGGAGTATTATTGTCAGCAGTTCATATCTTCTGTTTTTTTTTTTTTTTTTTTTTTTTTTTTTGTTGTTGTTTTGTTTTGTTTTTTGTTTGTTTGTTTGTTTGTTTTTTGTGTGTGTTTTGTTTTTTTTCGTTTTCTTTTCCTTTCTCCAGTATCTGCCTCTGAAATGGTGGATATCTGAACAGTTAATGCTTACACTAATGCTTTCCTTAGGCTTCAGAATATATATATATATATATATATTTTTTTTTATGAGCAAGGAAGATTTCAACCCCCAGTCATTTTTCAAGCTACATGTAGGAAATTAGAGGAATAATAAGGTAAAACTGAGCTAATTCTGGAATTTTGTCTTTACAAAGACTTGCATTTGCACTAGTCTGTGTTCAGCTGGCCATATTTCCTGGGGAGGTGGGAAGATTTGAAACATCTGCTCCAAGCCAAGGAGTCTTTGTCTGTAGCTGCTTTTCAGGACACAACATCTCTGAAGTTGGCTGCTGAGCAGACTGCAGTCATTTTTAATGCATCTTTCATTACAAAGACAGCCACAATAAATGAATCATGACGTTAAAATCAATGCCACCAGTTACACGAAGGAAGCCTTTGGGCAAAACTTGCCCAGTGTTAAACTGTAGTAAAATCTAATTTTCTGCTGCAAATAGTGCCAGAGTGGGGGAAAGCCATAGTGCTTATCATTCCTTCCTTTCCTCTTTTGCCAGGTGGCCCCCAGCCCCTCTGCAGATGGGTGGGAATTGCACATGCTGCCCCTCATTTGCCTTTCTTGGAGGGACTTGATGTCATGTGTCATTGCATCCCATGCCACATGACTATTATAGTCTGGGGCTTCCATGATGCTCCCTGACGTGCCCTGTAAGAACATGCCTTGCCATCATGTATGATGCACATGGAGGAGGCAAGGGAAAGTGGTTTAACTCATCTTTGTCATTCTTCAGGAAATATCTCTAGACTTCTAAATAGAATAAGTCTGAATTTCCTATAGTAAAATGATGAAAATTAAATTCCCTTCATGTTCAGGGTAATACTATGATACCTCATGGATGTTCAAAACCTAATGGAGCTTAGCCTTCTTTCTCATTTTGGGAAGGGGAGGGAGAATTTTTGTACATTGCAATAAAATGTAGCAGTACAAAAGCAATCAAATTCTGAATGCCAGGACAAATAAACAATTATTCTTATTCACAGTCCTAGGATGATTGTGTAAAATTATGTTCAATAGCAGATTCAATATGAAAGAATATAATAGTTAAGAAATCATTTAAAGGAAAACTGCATCTTTCTGTGGAAAAAAAGCTCTTCAGAAAAATAATGAAATCTGATGCGAGTTTTTGAAAATCACTCTGTGTCCTTTTACTGTACGTAAAACTGAGAGAGAAGCATTTCTAAGCCTCTGATGAATGATCCCTTCCGACCTTCCAAAATACTTCTCTTCTGAATAAACACTTGAAACTACAGGTCATTTGTGAGAGTTAGGATATACTGGCCTAGGTGCACTCATTGGTAATTAAATGATCTCTGCAAACTGATTTGCCATGCATCTGACTTGTGTGTGGGAGTAAGTAAGTGGCTCAGTGCACTGATAATGAGACTAAATTTTTATTATGAATTCCAACAAAGTTTTGAAACACACTGCATTCAACCAGATACTCAAGGACTTTAAATGAATTCCAGACAGAAACCAGGTCTTACCCTGGTACGTGTCCTAACTACTAAGCTTCAGTATTGTTCTGTTATTCTGTCAAACTTTCTTTCTAGTTAATGTATTTCAGCTCTTTTGGGTAGTTAAATGCTGTGCTAATGGCAGGCAGCTTCAGAAAAATCTCACAGATCTGACTGGGAGGAAAAAAAGGAAAACAAGGCAGAAAGTTTTCAATGCAGATTACTCAGTTAAAGCAAAGTAATGTCTCTAAAGAGAAAAATAAATAAATCCGTGAATATGAACTCAAAACTGGCAGTTGCAACTCCAGAAGGTGATGCTGAAGTTGGACAGTTCTCTGAAGTCATAGGCAGGATATGCCCTCTCCCAGCAGTAATACAACAGTGGTGAGTGTTGGGAAGTGTGAAGGTAGTAGGCTGAATACTGGCCAGGATTATATGCTTTCCCTAATAGCACCTCATACTGATAGTCCAGAGAGAGATTCTTGGTATTCTAGCAAGGTTGCAAGATCTGTGTTTCCTATAACCTGTTTGAATCCTAAACAGAGCTTAAATCTCTTACATAAAAATAAGTGAGTGGCAGCACCATCATCAATGCAATTTTTTTTTAAACACATACCTTCAAGAGAAGATTCTGGCCTAAATACCTTTCTTTGGTCCTAAATACCATGTAACTACTTTAGTGCCTCATATTTAAGTGTTGCAGTGGTCATAATATTGGAAACCCTTGCTGTTTGCTTGCCTCCTGGAAATGACCCTGAAGTTAGCTGATGAAGGTAAAAATAAGACTACTTCAGCAATCCTAGTAGAGCAACATGGTTCCTAGGTTTAGAGGAAGATAAACACGTATCTTTGTGTACAAATCTGTGAATACCTCATATCATTTCCAAGAAATGTCTACTACCATTTATCCAGATATGTACAGAGATCATAATATAGATTAGGTATTTAGCCAAAACTCCCATCCTGGGTAGAGTTTTACCTGAGGAAGATCTCATCAGCTATCTGGACTCCTAAAATCTTCTTTTCCCTTGCCTCTTTTTGCCCTCTGCTTGGCCCGGATTTTCATGACGTGACCACTTTTGACTTTAACTCTCCTTCCTGAAACACTGCCTAAATAAAATGGTTCTAGGAAATGCTGTGATTTTGGCATAAGTAGACACAGCCGTGTTCTTTCAAGATGGCAAACTGAGCTTGCTCATGTCTTGATACTTAACTGCTTGTAAACAAGTAATTACCTGAATGCAAGGAAAACATTCTCCTTCGGTTGGTAGTTTGGCACTGAACCATCATGCCTTTATTTGTTTACACCAATTCTTTATACTTGTCTAACACTTTTATTTCATTTAAACACAAAATTAACACCATCCTTCCAAAATGCAGAAGAATAACATGTGGGAGGCTTTACTAGCTGTTGATAACAGTCTGTGAAGGTAAGCATATGTTCTGTGATAAGAGTGCAGTTGGACTGCCTGGTTGCTTAAGTAAGTTTTGAGGGATTACCATACAATATTTAAACAAGACCTAGGAACTATCATGGTAGAGTGAATCCAATGTCCTGTATCCTGTTTGCAATAGCAGCTAGTACATGATGTGTCAGGGAAAGCTATAATCTAATAAGAATCTATTATGCCAGCTAAATTGGAACATAATGTTCCCTCCGAATTATTTGCTTGATTTATAATAGCAGTAAGACTTACTGAAGAATGGAGAGAGATCTCAAAAGGTTTGTAGATACCGAGGAGAAGATTTAGGATTAACTAAAACACAAGTCTTCAGCTGACAGATGCAGCTTGTTCTCTTTTTTTAAAAAGCTAATCAGAAACTGTTTAGAAAACTAGAAATTGCACTTTCATCACACGTCCTGCTTTTCTAGCAATATTCAGAGCTGTGTTGCTGTAATATCCAACATCTGTAGCAAATTGAATCCTTAAGATTTATTACTGCTTTCTGAGTTTTAACGTGTGGAGTGTTTCCATTCCTTGAAAAGTTATTTTGGTGGTATCATATCACACAGCTGTGTGATCATAGGGGGTATGAAATTAAATAGAATGCATTTGTTAACTTCTCCAACAGAGATTTTAAAGCTTTGGATGGAGCAGATAACATAATGTTCTCTTTTCACATATGGAAATAACATTTAAAATTCCAATTTTACATTCATTGCTAGAGATATACAGTGACTGCTGCTCCATCAAATGGAGCTTCAGACAAATTGTCAGATGTTTGGAACAGTCCAGATTCTTTGTTCAACACCCAAGTAGAATTAAGCAAATAAGGCAGATTTGATATACACTTATGTCGCATTTCCATGTTACACAAGGTACTAGTAAAAATGCAAAATAGTATGACAGGATCTGTGAAATCTGTAAATAAGGTTGAACTTCATGTAAAGTCAGACATTTCATTGTTTTTGAGACCAGTTTCTTCATGGTATAGGGTGACAACAAGATGTTTGTAGTAAGTATTAAAGGGAAGTTGATTTCTTGATTTCTTTTCCGTGCAATTAGACTGCAGTGTTCTGTAGTTTGGACTTGGTACTTCAAAAGACTAGCTGTTGAAATAGGAAGGTCGGAATGGTCAGTGAAAACTAATTTTTGTTACCTGTAAAACTGCTCTGGTGTGTATGTGATAGAATCTGCTGCTGCAGCATCTCTCCTAGCTAAATTCTTATATCTATCTTCTGCAAGCATTTTCATACATTAAAAAAGAAAATGCAGGTAAATCATTTGTTGACAACATTAATAAATACAAAAATGGTGAAACTGATCACTAGGAAGACAACAGTAAAATCAATCTAAAATGACATTTGGAGCATAGTTTACTTGCATACTTACTACTTTCTTACTGCAGAAATTCGTCTGCCTCAGAGGAAGGTGAAATACATAATTATTTTTTTTAAATTCAGATCTGCTCTTTCATCTGCTTATTCACCACTTACATTGGCACAATACTGAATTGTTTGAGAAGCTATTTGTCAGCTGTCATGGAGAAGAATGCAATGTGACAGGTAGGTATCACCCATAAGATCTACTGTTTTGTAGTTCAGCCTTGCCTGAGACTCACTGTGCCTCGTGGTGTGCAGTCCCTTGCTCCTTTCCTACAATGAGTCACTGTTTCCTTAATCACAAATCTACCCTGAAATGTTCAGCTGGATCTGGCTGTCTTGGCCTGGAGCCATGCACTCTGCTCCTGACTGAGGGAGTCCAGTGCAGTGGTGGCTGGTGCTGGTGTGGCAGGGACTCCTTGTGCTTGGTGTTGTGTCTCACCTGCTGGTCAGGGAGTAAGCATGGCTGCAACAGACGAAATTGCTGTCATGTCCTCCCCCTCCACATTGTGAGACAGCTATTGGAGGGAACGTAATGAAGGCCAAAAAATGGGAGATGTTCCTACCGGCTTTCAAGAGTTAGGGCATACATGTCACTTGTGCCTAGTAGGAAATCTGCCCTGAAACTGTTAATTGCAATCAGGTCTGAAAGTCTGCACAGTTCATGCATTACTGCACAGCCTACCAAATAACTGGGACAGGGTACTCAAACTGCCTTTGTAGAAACATTATCAACAGAATGATGCCAGTAAGAGCATTTGCCCATGATTTTGTCTTGCTAGCTTAGAGGTTTCATTTCTGCTCAGAATTTTTCCTCTTGTGATGTCTCATGCTTCTGATGATCCTATCCTAGCATATAATGAGACCAGCAGCCTTCTGAGAATAAATACTGACAAACTAACAGCAGCAATAGTTATAGCTTTAACTAACCATACACTCTAATTATTAAGTTCCCAAACTTTGCAATTTATCAAAAGACTGATTAAGGCATTATGCAGGGCTATATGCAGAAAGTTTAGAAGATAATTATCAGGGATGCCATATTGAAATGTAGCCCTCCATTCTCAGCTTGAATAAAAATGCTGAGATATTCATGAATGTGCATGTACATGTATTCCTATGTGTGATTACTCTAAATCTAGCTTGTTCATGCTTCACAGCTTGAAAGGAATGTGTGCAGTGAAACAAACATATAACTTTAGTTTCAGATAATTCTAACTGATGACAGTGATTCTTTAAAAATAATAATAATAATTATCAAATCTTGTAAGCACTGAAGACATTGAGGGCACTATATCTATTGTCCCAAGCCAGACCAGAACACTTTACTGTACAGAGTTTATCTGTTTATTCCACATCAATAAGTATCAAGTTTAACAGAGACAGGAACATTAATGAGACTAGAACAAGGAGCAACACTTATCAGAAAGAAGTTATTCAAAATATCTTCTAGATTAGTTCTTAGATTATTCATAATATGTGTCTAATATAATGTATGCACCACAAGAGGTTGCAAATCTCTTTAACCAAAGATAGCAAAACATTGCATTAAAAGGCACAAAAGGGTAAAGTTGAGATTTTTTATATCAAAAGGGTAGGTTAAAGGTGTTTTACACCATATATTCTTGGTTTGGTTGGACCTGACAAAATTTAAGCTTGAAGCAACAGACAAATTACTTTAGCAATCATAACTGCTAGTGGTGATCCTGGAGTGTAGTAAGCTGTTTTTTAAACTCTCCCAAACACTGAGCTTATCTTGGAGAAGACAACAAAAAAAGAACAGTCAAAGAATTATACAGCTGTCATTTTCACAGATCCTGGAAAAATACCAGAATATACTCAAATGATCAATTTGTAGGCACCTAGAAAATGATCAAGAGGTGAGTAACAACTAGCATGAATGTACTAGTAACAAGGCATGTCAAGTTGATCTACTTTTCTTCCCTGACAGTGTGAATAGGGGAGAAGCAGTAGGAGTGAAATAATTTGACTTTTACAGATTTTTATGCTCCCTCACTATGTCTAACAACTATAAAAATATGCAGTAGGTGAGGCTATTAGGAAATGCAGAACTGGTAAGAAAAATTCACTCTAGAACAGAAAATCAGTGCTTCAAAGTCAAACCAGAAGACTATATCAAACAGTATTCTTCAAGGATCTTGCTAGAATCTACATTCATTCAAAATAATATGATCAAATGCATTCAGTATTTTCATCAGTGATTTGGATGGAATAATGTTTTACCTATGCAGATTGTATTAATCCAAAAGGCTGTAAGCACACTGGAGGACAACATCATGTTCTCAAACGGTTGAGGAAAGATCTAAAAATTCACTTGAGATGAATGCCAGGATCAGAGGGATGGAGGGACAAGACTGCCTGGACTGCTGGCAAGGATTTAAGCATTGCAGAGGACTGCAACCTAAATGACTTAGTGCCATGCAGTTGGAGAGGGACACATCAGAGTGGATCTGAAACAGAGTCCTGAAAGAGGAGTCTCTTTCTTCCTCAGCACTGCATTCTGCAGGTCAGGAAGGATATAAGTCAAATGTCAGAGTATGAAGTGGTGAGCCCAGTCAGGGATCAGAACGAATCCTACAAGGACAGGTTGGAACAAAACGGTAACTTTAAATTTAATGATGAGAAAACTGAGGAGACCTAAGTCTTCAATTACACTGAAGGGTGCAATGAAGAGAATTAAATTCTTCTCCCTGTGCTGCAGGTAGGGCAAGTAGTAATGGACTTAAATGATAGCAAGCAGACTTAGGCAAGTCATTAGCAAAAATTAAGGAAAGGTGGCTTAGCACTGATATTGGTTGGGCACTAAAGAGATTATGGCATCCTAGGGGGGGCTGGTTTAAAAGCAGGTTCTAGAAATATTAGGAATGACTGTTCTCCCTCTGGGCCAGGAGATAGGCTAGCTGATGTCGTGATGTCCATTTCTGCTCTTACAATTTCTGTTCCTATGAGGCTTTTTCTGCAGTAAAATGGTGTAAGAATGTTATCTAGTGATGTGGGTAACTTGTGTACTTGTCCTACTAATTTGTTCCCTAGGATGCTGATAAAAGCAAAATAAACCAGAAGCAAATTGAAAAAGCTGGACCTAAATGCAGGTGAAAAGTTGCTGGAGCCAATGACCAAAAGGAAGGCAATGCTGGGAGTACACATCAGTTCAGCACAGCTCAGCAGGCAAAAGCTGCTTGAAGGCTTAAACAGCTATGCATGAATCACTTTGAATATTTAAGCAACATTTATTTTTTCCAAAATATGCACATATTGTATCAAGATCAAATACTTTGCTTAAGGTGATCTGTGTTGCTCAGTCCTCACTAATACTAAATCTGTATGCTCTAGTTCTGTAGAAAAAGTAGGTCATTCTGCAAAACTGAAGAAATCCCTTTAGATTACTAAATACCTTCTCATCCACAGGTGCCAGATTTCCTGCACCCTTCCCCTTTAGCTGATGTTGATTGCAGTGAAATAATGAATTCCTTTTTTAGTAATAAATAGACAGTTGTTCAAAAACATTGCAAAGTGCTATTTTGTAGAGAGATGGTCAAGTAGATGGTGACTTGCTAACATTGCCATTGCAGTTACAATTGCCTTTAATTTGGGGAGTGCTGTATGATAGCCTTTAATGTGAACTGAAAAACTTTCTAAGATATGCAATGAAGACGTGCTTCAGACAGCCCAAATCTGCAGGAAGATTTCTGATGAGTGAAAGGTGACTCCAGTGATATAGATAAGCAGTCATACATTCCAGTGGCATGACAAATATTCATTTGGTAACTGACCTATATAGAATATTGTTAATAAAGTGAATAAGTAGAATATTAGGAATATTATTTCTAAATCTAAACTAAATTAATAAATTTCACAAACTGCTAAAATTTCCCTTTTCCTTAACATAAGATGAAGAAGATAAAGAAATGTATCTTTGCTCACATTTATGTGAATACACATTACTTTGAACTCTTTTGGATGTATAAAGTTGTTCAGTGTACTCTTGATTTTTTTACCCATCCACACAAACCATCATTTAATGTGAATTTGGATTAAGTAAAAACCGTAAGTAAAAACCGTAACCGTGAAGACCAAGGCAAAGTGACATGTAAGAAAGCAAAACAATCATCTTAGCATGAGATTTTCATACATGAATGAATACAACAAAATTGCCAGCTGTCCCTTTTCCAGTAATCTGAAGTTCATTTGATCTCATGTAATCTCAGAGTGACAACTAGTTTAAAGGGCATACACAGTAAAGTATGTGCAGCTACTTTAACCTTTAGATTTGTTGCTGACTCTCTGTGTATTAACATGTTTATATGGGCACTAACAAAGGTCTGCCTGATCCTGCTCCTTGAATGTGATCTCTTCCTGGTGCATGGATTGGGCTTTGATAATTAACAGAAGAATTTTTTTACTTCCCAATACAGGTATATCTACATAGGCTAGTGAGTTGTCCTATGCCCCCTCTCTATAGTGCCAATACTAGTAAAATACATAGTTGCAACCACTACTGCTACTGCTGAAACTTTTGGAAGGGGAAGCATCCTGGTTGTGCTATCTTTCTCCTGTCCTCTTCTGCCATGTTTTACAAGAGCAAGGAGCAGTTTCAAAAGCAAAACTTTTTTTTTTTTTTTTCCTCTTTGGGGAATGTGACAATTAATGTTACAAGTGTGAACATAAGTAGGTGGAAAAAGTGCATGAATGTAAAAGTGAGGCAGAGTGGAAGATACCTGAAATTTATGTAAGACAGTGATTGAACCCTTTTGAATGTTAGAGAACATTTTGATCAAAATATAGTTATATTAGAGAAATCACATATACCTATTTTTGTATTTTCTTGAAAAACAGGCTAAAGGCTGAGAAGTCCATGTACCTTATTCTCCATGGTGAGAATATGGTCCATGGCAGTGGGGCAGCCTGAGAGAAGCGGCTGGTGACTGGTCACAGTGTAGTGAGGTAAAGTTATTTATTTATTTATTTATTTGTGTTCAAGTTCAGTTTTCTTTTTATTGGCAGCTGTTTGGTTGCACACATTTGTCCCAGAGCAATTACAAGCAAGTTTTTGGCTTGAGGACCCCTCTTCAGCCTTGGTTTTGGGGAGTAAGGCTGCCCAAAGGAGAGCTGGTAGAGAACAGTCATTGAGCTTTAACTTCACATATGCAGTAATTTGCAGGAGTTCCTGTAGTTCAGCACCCAAGACTAGGGTGAGATCCAATTACTGTGAGTACAGGTTACTTGCTATCATGATTTTATAAGTGGCTGGGCGGTCAGAAAGAGAGCAGGATTTATATACAGAGCCTAAGCTGTACTAACTGAAGCTTTATCATAATGATTGCATATCTGTACAACCTCATCATTTTCTGCATGAGGAATCTGACTGTACAGAAACTGGTGTCAAGTGCACTAGGTAAACAAGCTGGAAAAAGAAACACTTTCTCTAATCAGTTATCCTTTCAGTCATCTTGGATTTCATTTGTAACAATAACAGATAAAACACTTACAGATGGTCTTATATCATGCCTTAAATAATGCAAAACCTGTGTCAAGCACAGGCTAGGTCAAATTTGTTTATCACCATATTTATAATACTTGAACTGGTACGTATTTCATACCCATTATGAGGTCAAATAGTGAACAATCACAATATTTCAGAAGTGTCTAATCTGTACTTAGCTTCAATTGTTCTCTTCCTAATAGGTGAGATAGCAGGAAACTGTTTTTGTAGAAATGATGGGAGATAGCAAAGAATGGTTCTTGATCCTCAGTCAGATGCTATTTGCTTTTAATCCTTCCCCAAAATGTCTTTTACTGAGACTAAATTTGTACACTGCAGCAATACTGAGACTTTTTGCTGTTTGGTACCCTACATGTGCATAGCCAAGTTGCTTTGTGCTCTGCTTCTGTCTGGATAGACACACGCACTGCACAAAAATAGGTCCAATGCTGCTGCTGAAGCTCTGTCAGTGCAATCTGCTTTGTGCTTTCAGGTAGAGACCGTGCCATGGTGGCCTCAGGAATTACTTTATCACTAGAACATGAAGATATTTATTATAAGCTAACCAATTATAGTCTGTTTGAGAATGTGCTTGCTAAGGTTTAATAAGTATATGCAATATATACATATATATAATGTATTGTAATACATTAATTGAAGCAGTGTATAGTTGATAACTACTGATAATCACCCATGTAAGGGTAGGCCATGAAAGGCCACTGTGTAAGCTAGTTCTTCCTAGGCTTCCTGTTGCTGCCCCTGTCTAATTTGACAAGTATATGAATTGAAACTGGACAAACTATGCTTTGCCTTCTATTTGATGGCACAGCTCCACAAAGAGGACCTGGGCCCTGATCTAGAATGATATCCTTGGGTACACACAAAATACAAAATTATGAACACTGAATTGCCTGCAGTTCTCCCTGTGTGTGTCTTGATAACAGTGGAAAAAAAAGGCTGTGTAGGGGAAGTAGGTAATTCTGTATAAAGAAGGACAGAGGCTTAAAGAATTGTTAGGATAAAAAGAATATAACTCTGGGGACCTCTGAGAGGCTGAAGAGTTCAAGCAGTCAAACAGCAATGCTCAACGGGCAGTAGCACTCATTAGTGTTTGATCGACGTATCTTGATGAACGACTGCACAGCGGAGTCATACTTCACTGGTATATCCAAGGACTGATAGTGACTTTGTCATGACTGCATGGAGAAAATACAGTGAGTTTATCTATTGGTGAGGGTTCTAGTCACCAGACTATAGAGAAATGTTTATAATGTTCAGTTTATCAGCGTGAAAGGTTTTGTGATGGTAAATAGTCCAGCTTCTCCAGCTGGAAAGAGAACACAGGCTTGTCAGTACACCCAGCCATGTTCTATGCTCAAGAGGAGGGCACCTGAAATCCCATCCACCTGTTCACAATTTTATCAGTTGTTCTGATAAAATACTATCTCTTCCTACAAATTTTTTCTTGCTCTGTTGATACCAGATTATTTTTCTGCACTGTCAATGATCTTTGATAGATAGCTTTAGGAATCATTTGGAAATGTTAAAATATGATTCCTCATCTGTCTAACATTGCCTTCTCTAGAGTTATATACATCATCTCCATCACAAAATTGCTCCACCTTTAGAGAAACATAATGTGTAGTTGGCAGTATGTTAACTACCGTGAAATAAATATTCTGCTGAAAATCATACATGGAAATGCAATATTAGTAACAGTTACTGAATCAGCTAAACGAAATCAATATATCAGCTAACAGGAGAATTTTATTAATAGCTTCTGTCAAAAATATGAGACTTCAAGTACTTCCATTATCCTCACAATCTCCATCTTGAGACTTCAGCTTACTGTTCGTAAAAAATTGTTCCCAAAATAAATTTAATACTTCATTTGTGGTCTAAGGAAAAAAATTTGGTCAGCATGGTGAGTTGTTCTGCTTTGTCAGCAGTTCAAAAGATGTAAGTTTTTGACTTGGCATGAATTTATTTTTTTTTAATAATTCTTTTTTTGCACAGGTCACCAAATGAAAAAATAAAATTAATCAGTGTGCTCAGACCTAGTTAGTACTATGAACCAGACAGAAAAGCTGTTTACAGGAAGTGACTGCAAGAAGAATCAATCAGCCTAATTTTTATGTAGCTGTAAAAAGAAAAAAAAAAAAAAAAAAAAAAAAAAAGCTGCAGCAGGTGGTCAATAGAAATTTCTATTCCAAAAAGGTTGGGTGAAGCTTTCAATTTAAAAAGGTTAAGAGATTTCTTTAGATAGCCAACTTTAATTTACCATGTGTAAAACAGTGGCTTATCAATTATACCATAAAAATAATGGAGACAAAGCATATATCACCTGTCCCATGTGAAGAAATGTGTAGTTTTTATTTAGTCATTTATGTTATTGCCTACGTTGCTTTGGTTTGTCTCTAGATAAAAATAGTTATTGGTGTATTGGGATTTTTGGACCTGTAAAGTCCTGTGTGATTTGAATTAATCTGTATTGCTCAGAAATTTCAGTTTTAGATAATGCGTGCTTAATATTTTGATTAGGCATCCATAGGTAAGAATGCAAACGATTCTGTTTCCTTAAATGTCTTTTTCCACCTTAGGAAACGTGGAGATGTAGCAGGTGTTATGAAAACTAGTGCATGTACACCCATACACATCTTTTGATTAATATGAACTTCTACTAAGTGTTAACAGCTGTCTCTGATATCTTGTTCTGCCCAAGGGGGCCGGCTGGTTGAAGCATAAATTAGATGCTCTAGATCATAATGGCTTTTACTTTAGCCTTTAGCTCGGTGAGTCAAAGAAATAAATCTGAAAACATTACAGTCAGAGAAAGGGAGATCACTGAAGTGATTCTGTAAAGTAGAAAGGAAATACAGTTTCAGTTATGCAGAGATTCTTAATGGCATCAACAGGCTCACTGGAGTGCTTACAGATCTCAGATATGCACTCTGGCAGAATATGTGCTATAAATACCTTTCAAGAAAACATGAAGACAAAGGTCATGCTATGTAGCAAACACTTAAAATACCAAGCATTGCAGCTCAATTGCAGTCAGAGCCACAGTTTTCACACTGTTTGCTCTCACATATGTTTCCGTTCTTAAAATGTGGAGGAAACTAACATTTCACCGTCTTGTTAACGATTTGCAGTAGAAGAAAAACCCATTCCTCCATTCCACCACTTTGAAATACACAAGTGGTGTGATGGCACATCAGTGCCCAGGGATGTGCATCGAACACAGGTAAGACAGTGGGAGATCCTTGCTCCAGTGGGTATGAAGTCATTCCTCCTACTGACACCAGTGAGGAGGGGGTGAGGGTCAGGGATGCATCCTGTGCATCACCGGCACCTTGCGGCTGGTGACTGCAAGGCCTCCAGTAACAACAGGGACCAGGGAGGGGGGAATGTGCCTTTGTGTGCATTTGTTCCCTGAGCACTCTGCTTGGATCCCCCTCTGGCATTTACGTGATATTTCTTCACATTTGAAGATACATTGTTTTTAAAAGTGGTTTGGTTGAAAATGCATATTTACACAAGGAGACTTTTTTAGTGATGCAAGAGCATTTGTGTCTCATCTGGGGCTTGGCACAGTATCTAGTGAAAAGAAGCTGTTCCAGTTTGTTGCTTCTAACTGATATTTGGTTGTATTGAAGTGCTTCTCTTATTCTGGAAAGGTTTTCATGTATTTCTGAGCATGGCTTAAAAATAAAAAAAAAAAAAAAAAAAAAAAGACTAGTGCATTCTGTTCTCTGATTTTCTAGGAGAAATATAGCTGAGAAAATTACAGATTTTTGGACGATGAGGGGATATGTAGGACACTGAAAGTGAGATGAAAATTAAATGCTTCTGACTTCTGAAATAGAACATGAAACTGAAAATTTGCATCCCTCTATAGCACTTCAGATGTAGCTGTAACTTTTACTGAATAGCACTTACTGAATCTATGAAACCTGCAGGTTTTTCAGGGTATGGAAACACTGTAGCTCTCAGCATGTCAGCTAACCTAATGCTAGAAATAACAACCTCACACCAATAACAAACCTCTTCTAAACTAGTCTTATTGCTGAGTTGTTCCTGATAATGAGCTTCATCTAAGTTCCTTTGAATGAAGGAGCTGGAAGTTGCAGTAACTGCTTAACTTCTGCAAATCATATGACGTATGATGTTCCGAAATCCTATATGTGGAAATTTAAATGTTCCTTTTCAGAGTTTCTAAATCAATATAAAAATCTAACAGCATAAACTTGTTTTCAGTAACCTGCTCCTTGCTCACAACCTTCCAAGTTAAAGATGCAAACAGCCTGTGGAATTACAAATACCTTCACATGCAATTAGAGACTGTGTTTCTATTCATGTGCTTTATTCCCTGCTGTTACCTGATCACTCTGTTATGAACTATTTTCCGACTGGGAAGTGAACGTCAATTCACCTTTCATTTGGTGTAGCAGAAAGCTAACGAATGTTATCAATCTCTTTTGTACACAGCCATGGAGTCTGGGAAGCGTAGCTCCCTATCTTCTGGCTACTCCTCAGGAAATGAAAGAATCTTCCCTGACTGTTTAAAGTGAGTTGCTGCAAGGTATGCTGCTAGCATTTAAAATGTGCAACTTAAAAATCTGTTCCTTATTTATGCTAAAACTGTACCTCTGAGGAATATTATTCATATCGTGCTGTCATCCTTCATTTTTCTGAACTACGTATGTGTAATTCAACTCCAAGTTAACCAAATTTTTCCTCTTTCAAAATGTTCTTAAAACTGTTCAAGAGCAAAAAGGGAATGAAAGAAGAATGAACAATTGTCTTGTAATGATTTATATTACACTAAAATCCCTTAATACATAGTATGTATAAGGGTTTTTTTAAACCCCTCATGCAATTTCTTCATGTAAATTAAAGTTCATTCTTGAAAGTACTTGATGCTGTTTGTGAGTCATGGACCCAGAGTACAAGAAGTACTCAATTTCAAGCAAATAGAATTCTAGACTTAGGGCTTGTGGGCAAATTAGCCATTTTCTTAAGAAAAGTACCTACTATGATACTTAAAAACAGGAAAAAACACACACACACACACAAAAAATGCAGGTAAGGACAATTACTTGGAAGAGAAAATTCAGTGAGGCTGAAACTGTGTCTCAAAAGAAGTCATGTAACCAATGCATCTGACTGGAATTGAGCCTGTTTAGTAGTCTGGTCATTTGTATAGTGGGTAAGATCAGAAACGGATTCACACAGAACTACCTATCTCAGCTGTGGTAGCACAAACCATCTTAGATGGAGAGTGACTTCCAGATGTTTTGCAAGCAAGTGAATACATTTTTGTCCTGCTTTGCTAATTTTCTGTAAAAGCTATCAATATGCCAACTGAAATGCACTAACAAAAAAATGTCCTGTGCTAACCATTAATTCCCACTAAGTACCCTTCGTTGACCATTACTGCTTAATAAAGGAGTCTTTTTCATCAAGAGGAAATGCTCAGTCACTGTTGTCTTAGAGATAAGGTATCTGTTCTCAATAGCCAAGCTATTTGCAAACTGTAGTTCTGGCCTGGTACATTGCTTATAGCTGAAGTAGGAGGAAAAATATACTTGGTGTCTTGAGAAATACTTTTTTCCTTTTTTTTTTTTCTTTCTCTCCCAGCCCCCCCCTTCTTCCCCCCCCCCCCCCCCCCCCCCCCCCCCCCCCGTTTCCCCATTTCTCAAGTAGCACATGGTTTGGAATGACAGATGACTCAAACTTATTATTTCTATGGGACCAAAGCCCAAACTAGTCTGCTTTCTTATATCATACTGTGCACTTAGTGACAGAAAATAAGCGGACAGATTTGATACATCAGCTTCCTTTTCAGTACTTTCTGGTTATCCACACTAAGTATAGTGTAGGAAATGCTGAATGCAGACTGTTGTGGATGTGACAAATTATTCACATGTCCACACAAGTGGACACAAATAAGGTTCTGCACAGCACAAGCAATATCCCTCTTCAACAAAAAGAAAGATACAGCTTGATTCTTTATCACCAACTTACTGCACAGCTGATGGTAGGAGGTTTTTTTGCCTTCCTGGCTTCTTATACAGCTGTGTATTTATAGAAATTCTGGGATGAGTTTCTGTGGTCTGTTTTCTGTTAAACCTGATAACTGAATTGATTTTTTATGCACTTAATATTTGAGTCAGACTTAAAACCTGGAGCATTCCTAGTAAGGACTCAAAACTTGATGTTCGTTTGCACACTTTCCAATTGAGTCAATTTCCATCTTCTCTGATTATGATAGTTATCAGATTGTGATCAACTGCATGAAGGAATCACAGGTATTGACCATGAAACCAGATAGTAATAAGTGAGCAATTTTTCTACCAAAGCATTTTCCTCCTCTGCTGTGTGCTGTTGCATGCCTTCTCTTTGTCTGCTCTGGATCAGTATAACTAATCATGTCTAGACTAACGAGCAGGTACTGAAACTGCAATTTCAGTAGTCTCCCAGAAGAAACTGGAGAAAGACGTTGCTCTAGATACTGTACAAAAAATAGGCTCGTGTGCCCTGGCAAAACTTAACAGAAGGTATTTGTTGACCACTATTATGAGTACCACAAAAGGTTTTCTGTTCATGGTGTACGAGTGATCAACAAAGCTACAATGGTAACTTCACTTAATCCTTCATCATATTCACAGGGGTTGCTTCAAAATCTGGCAAATTTTTGACTGATTTTACCTCATTATCAGTAATAAATGTCAGTAAAGCATAGTCTGCACTTATTTACCATAGTTGTCTCAGTTCAAAATTGAGAGCATAACAATGCTGCACTACTTAACTGATATTGGAACATCAGTAGGAATCACTATGAATTTAGATTTGGACAAAAAACAATACCGAAATAAGTAAATGGTTTACACTTCACTAGCAAAGAAATTGGCTCATAAAAGTTTTCATCATGTTAACATCTGCATGCATATGAGAAATAGCTATTCCTACAATCTGTTTACAAACCAAAAACCAAATGCTGTCACCGTGGAAGACATAATCACATTTGTTGCTGTTTGAAAAAAGAGTAAAGATGATTTTCTTTTGGAAAAAAGAACTGTAAATTCTATGGTTTCCGTGTTGAAATCTCACCAAATGTACAGACCTCCAACAAACAAAACTTCTTACAGTAGCAGGTGTTATGCTGATGGGCATTTTGTAAAGTAATAAAATTTAGATAGAATGCCATATAGAATGTAGAACTTGCACCACTTACTGACACAATTCTTATTTGAACTAAACATTGAAGAAATGTCTTGCAAATACTAGACATATTTTGTACACATCTCTGATGCTTCAGGCAATCTTCATCATTGGCAGCTGAATTATCTAGAATTTCTGAAAAGGCGTATAATGTACATTATGGGGAGGGAGGTGAGAAACAGTCTATAAAGCCTTTTGCTCACTATTTAAGGTCTGCTTTGCAGTTCTCTTGACAGATGGATGTTAAGATAATGCTAATAACCTACTCTGGCATCTGATGATAAGAAGAGGGAGTTCGATTTAGTATACTGTATCAATAACTGCTGCTAAAATAACCTTTCCTAAGGTGTGTGCCACTCAGCTGAAGTCTGCTCTTCCCACACCACTGCGCGTTACTGAATCTTGATATATGTGATCAGGAAGACATGAAAGCAAATAGCAGCATTGCAATATGATCCTTTTTGTGCCTCTGTTACCACACATGGCTAAGATTGTAGTGTTGTCTAAAGATTCCAGTGAGTAATCTGCATTTTTAACAGATTTACACAAAGAAATAAGAAGGCTAGCTTTTTAAAGCACAAGAGGGTCAATGACACCTGGTTCTTTCCTTAGTGGTCTTTTATGGAAAAACATCCTGGAAAGTTGGCAAAGCTGCTGAAGATTTGAATTATTGGCTGAGGTCATTCAAGGTCTCTTAATAGAAACAGATGCGATGTACCCTTAATTTGGATGTCAAGACTGAGGTCTGAAATATATAGCAGTTAATAAACTGTTGTCAGGAGGATCCATGAATGAATGGGACTTGCCAGTAGCAACCTTCGGGGAGCTATTTTACACCTGCTGCTAATCATTCATAGATGTGGAACAGACTTTAGAACAAGCCTGAGCAGGCGGATAAAGGACTTGATTTATTGACCTGTTTTTCCAGTCTTACTGAAGTGAATTATAAAGTCTTCAGTTATTAATCCCTGTAAATTAACTAGTATGGAAGCTGTTTGCATTTGGACTTTGAGACAGAGATGAAAGCATAAGAGCAGGTCTTTTACCTTTGAAGGGACCCTTATATTTTGTTGCCTGCATTAACTTAATGATTAATCTCTTGTTCAATTTCCTTCTTCAGTGGAGTCCAGGAAGGCGACTGGCAATTTAGCAGTACTGATACATGTAGCTGATTTAGAGCATGAGGCTGCAATGCTAATAACTGTTTCTATAGAACAAATACTATAAATAAACTGATACAAAACAAATTCAGTCTTAGATCCTTCAGGAACTGTCAGATGTGTTATGGGCACTGTAATTCAGGGACTGTTGATTGTTCAGTGTGAAAATAATCAGAAGACAAAAAATCCTCAGGAGAATAACTTCAGAAAACATAAAAATCACATATGAAATATAAAGCCAGTAGACTTCAGAGTTGCTTCTGTTCATCAAAGGCAAATTTCTTTAACTGTATGAAGGCAGTATGAATTCAAGCAGTGCATTTCCCTCAGTAGCTGGAGTCCTGCTAATTTAGGATAAGGCTTTAATGGTATGTTGCAAAGCAGTTATAAGGTATCAGTATCATATCTATTAATTTTCAGGCAGTTCAAGTGAAATAGTTTGAGTGGAAAATAAAATATATAGGGACAAACAAATTCTGTTTTGATTACTAATTGACTGACATTGATTGACATTGATCCATGTCTTGAACACAAGTCTTTGTCAGCTATTTATAGGTTGCTCTCCTGAGCTTATGTTGTCAAATGCATGAAGCAAACAATAATAAATAATAAATAACCAATAGCAAATAAATAATAATAATAATAATAATAAACATCATTTTCCCATTTCCTGCTGCAGTCATCTTAATGGTATCTTTTGCAGGTACATTTTGATGAGGTCCCTATATACTGTCAAAAAGCAGAGTCTGGACAGTACGCTTTCACTCTGCTTGTCCTGTGTTGTCATCTCCTGTCTTAAATCTGAAAGAGAAAGCAACATAGATGGTCACATTACTTAACAGCTCCATCTTGTTCAAGTCATCACAGCCAGAGTTATCCAAGTCATCCGTTCTCATGCTGCTTGTTGCAAACACCTGACTGAACAGCACCGTCAGCTGTTGGTGCCATCTTGTCCCAACAGCTTACCAGTAGATCTCCAGAAAATGGCTCATACCCTAGTGAACAGCTGGGGAGAAAACATTCTTGGCCTGAAAGAAGAAATCAGTATTTATCCCTACAGCTTCTGTAATCTCAGACGCTGTCCTTTTATGTAACAGGGCACTAATCCAAGCTTTCCTTTTTTTCCTGGCTGCTGAGGCATTCCGCAAGATGAACTTGGATGGACTGGATGCCATTTAGCGCTGCCTCCTGCCCACCCTGAGGACCAGTGCTGTTCTCGTGCAGGGAGTCCTGGTCTGCTGCCCTTGGCCAGTGGTACCATTGCTGCTGACAGACCCACTGAAGCTACTGCCATGATGCTGCATCCTGGGATGAAAGATTTCCTATCCATCTGGAGCCTGCACTCCCAATGAGCATGCTGATGATGCTTGTTACTGCTTATCACTATCTTAACATTTCAAATGGGACTCTCTTCTTTCAGTGACATTTATGCTTCCTTCTAAGGTGTTTTTGTGGCTTAGAGATACTCAGGTGGGTTACATTGGTGCCCCAAGTAACCTGTGCCAAAACAAAACAAAAGCATAAGGAGTGTAGTTGGTCTCGTGCCTAAAACAGCAGCTCCCAAGGCCAATTTTCCCTCCATGGGCTGGCAAGGGGCTGCTTCTCAGAACCAACTCTTCTTCATGTATTACACACACACTTACTGCCTTGCTTTGCTCACACCTGTCACTTGCTCTCTTTTCTTACATTTTCTCTGTTTTCACTAATTGCAACTAAGTTGTCTTCATTCACACACTTTCCTCATTTGTTATGGACTACAGGTTTTTCTGTCTTATGCTCTCCAGTCTCCTCTAACATCATTCACTGAGCATTCCTGTGTGTAGATCCAGGGGCTTGCTCATGACCAGTTTGTCATGAAAATACTGAACACCACTCTTTTAGTGGTAACATTATGTGTCAATAGAGGAAATTTGTGAAGCTTGTTTTTCATCAAAGATAGGACGTTACTCTTACCTTTCACCCCAATTATTGCATACTTCACTGCACAGTGATTTTTTCCAATGGCAATTAGATATTGGAATGGAAAAATCTTCTTAGCCTTTCTGGGGAAGTGATCTAGTAACTTGTGCCTCTTCCTGGACAGTAAGACACTGAAGCAAGTTTTGCAAAAATGTAGTAGACTTACTGTACCATCAGAGCATCTTTTACTGCAAGTGATAAGATTTGAGATGTACTGCAGCCTCACTTTGAGATAGAATACTTCCTTCTTCCAAGGGGGAAAAAAGTATTCCTAGGGCCTAACTCCACCCAGATGGGTTTTCTGAGCCATGTGGAACTGCTAAGTGTACTGAGTGCCTACTTCCATCAGAAGCTGAGTTCCTGCCAAAGCTGCTTTGAAAATGCTGTCTTTTTTGCCTGCCTACACTGAAGAAATGAATCTAAAAGACCTCCCTTTTCCCTGGAGGTGAGAACAGTCCAAAAAGAGTTTGTAAAAAAATTGATCAAATTCCACTAATTACTACAGTAGTAAGAAGGTAAAGATGGCAATAAGGTAGTTCTGAGAGAGCTGCTCTTTATTTTTTAACGTTTTTGAGGTAGTCAAATGTATCCCAATTGCTTGTAGTGCTTTATGATATGTTTGACTTTAGATGCATTATTTATTTCCAGTAAGCACTGAAAGGCATGGTATTCAAAAGAATGCATTTTCTGTCAGTTTTTTCATGATTTGTTATGTATGGAAATTAAATCTCCCCTCTGCTTGTGGGAAATCACTGATTTTTCAGTGAGGAAAATAAAAGTGGCTGTAGTTCTTCTACGGTCTTTGTGAAAAAATACTAATAACAATAAGGAAGAAAAATCTTGCAAAGGAATTTTGGTTAATGGTTTCACTTACGTGCTTCAATGAATACTTGCTTCTCTACCTGTTGGCATGAGACTTCCCACCCTGAAGTGTGAAAAGCAACTCTTCTGTATTACCATCACTTCATGGAAAATCCTTCAAAGGCCTATTCTGTAGTCTTTGACTTGTAACCTGCTGTGTTATTGAAATAGGGTTTAAGAAAGGGATAGAAATACATAAATATGTAAATAACCTGCCAGACCAAAGCTTTGGGCACATTCTCTGAGTGCAAATGTAGCTGGGACCACCACAACTCTCCTGTGGATACATTATTTATTTGGTTTTTAATGTGCACTCTCTTTGATTTTCCTGCCTCCAAGAGTCTTCAGGGTGACTTGACAAGTGTGCAGAGCTGTGAACACAGCTGGCTGAATTCCCATTTGACTTTCATTCCTCATTTAAGTAAGGAAATGACATGATATTTTGTTTCACCCAGCAACAGAAGGATTTCCCTGCCTTGAAGTAGATTTGCTATAGTCACTGTTACTCGTGTGTAGAGATTAGATAAACAGCTGCATCAGCCTGCTTTGATCATTGATTGGTTCCAGGACAGATTGCTTCTCTCTTAGGGTAGAAGGTACCAGCAGACTGATGTTCATGTACTGAGCCACATTTTTTCTCTTAATTAAAGTGTGCAGTTACTCCCATGCGTACCAGAGAATAAATATGCTCAGAGCATGTAGCGATAGGATTCGGGGACTTGCTCTTTCCTTTTGGGACAGTGTATATATTTTCTGCAGCACCAAGCACTATGACAGTAAGGCAAAATTAAAATTTAAGGATGACCTTTGAAAGTAACAGAGCTCTGTGATGTACTCTGTATAATTTAAGTTGATTCTTCAAAGCTTTTGAGAAATAATATGAAAAAAATAGTTAAAAATATGGCTGGGTGAACAGTGCCTAGGCTTCCATCACACTTTTCTTTTCAAGAAAATTAAACATTTGCATCAGAACAAGATTTCATTACGTTTCTGAAGCACCTGCTGTTGCAAAAGAAAAAGAAAAAAGGTGGAGGGGAAAGGCGGGTATCTTTGCTGATTCAAGGCTGTACTCTTTGCTGTTCTTGCCTCCTACTGGAAAGAAAAATCTACAGAAATTATTTTCATCAATTTACTGAAAAGATAAGAGATATATTGTTATGCTATTCATATCACCCCCTGAACAGTATCTGGCATGGAAAACCAGTCTCCTGGCTGTTACAGTTACATCTGTTGATTCTTCTGAGACCACTTTTGGGCTCCTTCTGTTCAGGAAGCTGCATCACAGCTAAACACAACTCCTCTCCATCTGCCTCCAACCCCTGCTGTACTAAAAACAAACTAAAGCAGGAAGACTAATAGCAGTTCATATTAAGGACTGAAGTTGTTTGACCAAGTCTTCTGAGTCACTTTATTTTAATCCTGGAGTATGTGCTTATTTCAAAATGAATTGCATTTCAGTTGAAAAAATTAAAAATAAAAAAAAAAATTACTTGCAACTGTTTTTCAAGTATAAAGAAAGAGAACTGTGGAAGCTCAAGATTTGATCTTCTGAGTTACAGTACTTAAAGAGCTACAGGGGCCATTTTTTTTTCTTTCTACTCTGTGCTTAGAAACCAAAGTAAATTGACCTCATCTTCTTTCCTTTACTGAATTTTCTTTTCAGAGAGCATTAGCAACTGCACGCTATGCTTTCATTTTTGTACAACTATAAATGTTTTCATGCACTAGTAAAGTCTGTAATACTTAAAACCTTTCTTTTCACCCCTTATCCTTCCCCTATACTGTAACATGTCTACACACACATGCTGTTCTGAATTGTGAAAGAGTTCAAACTGAATCATGACTTCAGATTCTTTTAATAAAGCAGACATTGTCATAACTTTGACATTGATCTGGCTTTAAGCCAAACACCAACATTTTTTTATTATTATTTTATTATCAAGATGTAAGAATAAATGGCCTTTCAGAATATTTATGCAGTAAAATCCATAAAATAGATGAATAGGCTTGGAGGAATTTTCATATTCTGTGCAGAAAAAGTTAAGCCTTCATTGTGTTCTTATAGCCCTGCATTTTAAAGGTTTATATTTAAAAGTGATTAATCTCAGCAATTTACAATAACCATTTGGGATCTTAGAATTATTCTCTGTAATGTGTTTTTTTTTCTTCTTCTTTTTCCACAAATAGCATCTGTTTAATAATTGCTGAGAGACAGCTTAAGGAATGAATGGAGCATAGACATTTCCTTTGATACATCATGCAATTTGTGATGAGTTTTACTTATTGATCAATTTTGCTTTAAACTGGTTGGTAATGTTCTTAATGTATGGTATAAGGTATATGTGAAAAATAGGTTTATTTCTTCAGTGGGTGACCCCAGGAGAAGTCTACCTCCAGCACCAAATACTTGACTTACTGTGTCAATGTAATGGTCCTGTGGTGATAGCTTCCCTCCCACTGGCATCTGGCTCTCAAATGCTCTACCTGCCCCATTCCACATGGATCAGGGCTGGGAGCTACGAGAGCAGGCAGACCACTTTTTTCTCAGACACAGAAGGGCTTGGTTTTCATTTCACTGTTGACCAATGCCTTTTCCAACACATTTAGAGTTCACACTTTTGTCTGATAAAACATAGTCCTCAGTGTTTCCCAACATTGTAAAAATCAAAGGATGTCAGCATTTCTGATACAATTGATAGAACATCTATAAAACACTGTAGTGGCAGGGTTTTTTTCATCATCTTCTGCAAATTTTGACTAAACTTTGAGTTTTCATTTCATATTGTTGTTCTTGTCTTGCATGCTCGACTACAAATATGTATATGTATATGGTCTGGGGGGCATTTTTTTCGCATAAGTTTTGTAAACTACTTTCAAGGTCACAGAATGTGAAAAAGCTTGAAAACAAATATTTGGAAGCCACCAGGAACACAAAACCTATGCTTTTTCTAAATCTTTTATGCCTCACTCTCTTAATATTTTTGAAAAATTGCATTGTGTCTGCACTTCAGGATCCAGCTGCTCCTGGACTCTCTGTTAAGGTCACTAAATACGAAGCTATTACTTAGTACTGCCAAGAGCACTTCAAAGAATGATATGTTTTGCTCCTTCAGCACTGCTCTGCTTCTCAGCAAATTTTAATGTGAGTTAATCTATTTATCTAGACCACGTTTACTACTATAAGGAAAATTAACAGTGAGGTTTTAATTTGACTGAATCTCCATATTACTAAGTTGAAATGGGAATTAATAGATACTAAAGGCGACTGCAGAAAAAAAAAAAAAAAGAAAAAAAAAGAAAAAAAGAAAAGAAAAAAAAGGTACGCTAGCATCAGTAGCCCACACCCTAAACACATGAAAACATACATGATTTTGAACACTTACTTAAGCCTTCTCTAACTTGAATACACCCATCACTTTGTTCACTTGCATGCTTTCTGAGGAGCAGAGAAAGAGAAGGTTTAATACTCCCCACTATTGGCATGCAATTAAACAAAACTACTCTTCAGCTTTAGATGTACGTTTTGAGTGTGCAGTTACTGCATGTGTCCCTAAAATGCATTTGCAATATTTCCTCATCCAGTTTTTGTACACCCCTCATCAGTTTCTGATGTGAAGAATGCTGAGATAACACCTAAGTCTCCAAGGAATTTAAGCATTTAAGCATATGGTTTAATAAGACACATTTATAGCAAGCACAAAGCTAGTTAAGTTTAATCTTTTACATCAGAAATAATTCAAAATGCATGGGTCAAGCAAGTTTTCTACATTAATTCTAATTTCATGAAACAGCTTTTGGTAAGATTCACAAAGAATCACTTCAGATGAGCATATTTCTTGAGATAAAAGCAAGACAATAAAGTGACTGGACTAAAGACATGATTGTCTCAGTCAATAAGTAAAATGAAAGGAGACAGAACATCTGTCACCACAGAAGAATTCAGATAATATAAAATTGAGCACATTTTACTTTGGAAGACTTGTACTGAATCAAAAGAGTTGGATCTTACTCTGCCAGTTGTCCTTTCTGTGCTCATTCTGAACTCATTCATAATGAAATATATATTGGACATTATTTTCTGAAGGCAAAATGTTTTTGTTCTGCTGGCTGTTAGAAAAAATTATCTTGTACGCAGCCAGAATATGCGTCTTGCCACAAAGACTATATTTTGAAAGACTGGCAATAGAAAAGTACTTCAGTTATAAAATATTTCACAACTGAAAATTTGAAGTTTAATTTTAGCTCCAAAAAGCCTATTTAGCAAAACAAGAGCTAGGTAAATACTGCTATTAAAGTTTAGTTTAGCACAGCATGCTTGCATAGTAACCTAATCAGTCAAAAGAGAAGATGATGGCATGTATGTAAGTATATTCTGGACATCATTATTAGGGTATTTCATATCATTATAAGGGGATTTTAAAAATCTGCTTTTAATTTGAAGACATGATGTAATGCTTATCAAACAACCACTTTCATTACAAATACTTGAATCAGTTACTGGTACATGGTGTCATATACTTAGTAGAAGATTCCAAGCCACCAGTTGCAAATACAAAATGAAACGTTGGATTTCATAGCCTTTAAGTGCCCTGGCATGTTATGTATTCCTTTATTCTTAGACTAATGCTGTGATCATTCAGCTGGGAATCTGATTCTTGGGTGTTTCGGTGGCACTCTCCTCTGCAATGTCTTCAGCCTTGGTTTTGATGGCAGAAACTACAGGCAGATTAAAGTCCCATCTCCTTTTGTATTGTGTGTGTGTGTGTCCTTCCCCACCAGCCTGCCCTGCGGCTTTTTGGTGTTCATGGCAGTGGCACCACACATTCCAGAGTTGTACAAAATCCCAAGCCTGACTCAAAGGTCAAGAGACTTTTTAAAGAAGTTCCATTTATGTTTTGCTACTGGGGCTGTGGTTTTAAGCTCTACAGGAGAAAGATGAAATGACCTTTTATTTTTAAGGGAAAGCAGAGTTTCTAGCATACTGTTTAATACAAAGATCAGGGGGAGGGCAGGGATGGGGGGATGTTAGGAAAAAAGCATGCCTAACTCTTGCGATAAAATCCCACGAGCAGCAACCCTGATTTTGAGCTCTCTGATCAGACCCCATGACTCAGTCTCTGCTGGAACTACTCCTGTTCAGCCTGTGTTGGAAACATGTTCTCATATTTAAAGTGTTCAGCCTAATTCTGACTTAAATATACAAGCCTAGTTCCCATCAGTTCCCCTTGAACAGCTGTTACTGAAAACTTCAACCTTTTTAACTTAGCTCAATGCTATTTATACTCAGTCACAAACCCTAGAAATGACTCAGGAGAAAAGACGGTTATTCGTATCTTACAATACTACCCTTATCCACTGTTTTTGTTTTGTTTGTTTGTTTCTGTTTTGCTTGTTTGCTTTGTTTGCTTGTTTGTTTTTTTTTTTGGTTTGTTTGTTTGCTCGTTTTCGTTTTATGGCCAGGAGAGGGAGAACCTTGAGCATGTTAGCTCTTCTGTTTGACCGACACTCAGGAAAAAAAAAAAAAGTTCCTTTTAGGTGTTTAACTGCTTAGTTAGACAATCTGTATTTGTACAAAAAGAAAAAGAAAATTTGTTAATGGTTACTTCCTACTCACTTAAACTGTATCTACTCTGGAGAATTTTTTGCTGCATTTTAACACAAACTTAGTTTCACTGTTCCATTTCCATCAATGATAAACAAAGCAAAGTTGAACCTAAAAACTATCATAGACTTCAAAGCAACATGAAAATTAGTAAAAAATATGAAGTTTTATCAATTGAATTAAATCAATTAAAGTAATGAAATGAATGTAGGGAATTATTTTATATTAAGTTAATATGATAACCTATTGAAACTAGACTGCTTTATCTTACACCTATATTTAACTGGTAGCATAAAATAATTATGGACTAAATATGGAAGAAAATTGTGATCCACCTAATGATTTTTAAATGAAATTTACCTTTAAAAAAAAATGGATTTCTCACACACAGCTTCCCAGTTCTACCTACACTGCTTTTACTAGATCAACAAATGGGATACTCCTTAGAGGAGAGGAAGTTTGAATTACACATGACAGGTTTTCTTTTATTACAGAGAGACAGAGATTTTTATATGTGTATATGCTCTGAAAGAGTGATGGTATATAATGTACCATCTGCTCATTTCTACTATTTCCATTCTTATCATCAGTAGAGGCTGAAGGTTTTACTTAAAGGTCTTTCCCTTGGATTGACTGTGCTGCCAGCAGAGCTCTCCTTGAGGTGCCATACCAAAGCTGTAGGAGCTCCTGCAGACTTCGGTGATTAAGGACATACACGGTTCTTCTTCAACAATAAAAAGCCTTTTCTTAGTCTTTGTTCATTACCAAGCTGCATGAATATAGTAACTTTCACAACAGTCAGGTTCCTAATCCCCTGTTTTACTGGCAGTGAGTCATCTCTGGGGATGAGCTGTTGCCAGTATTTCTAGTTTGTCCTTTTCAAAATGTTCAGCTTGATTTTTATTTTTGATTTTTGGAAAAAAAAAATAACATTTGGTGTGATCAAGAAAAAAAATATTTCAGCTAGAGTTTTACAAAAAATTGACCTCGTTTTCTCATTTTCAGTCAGAGATGAAATCCTAGTAACTTTGAGTGATTGTATGGCCAAGGGATTTAGATAATTTAAGAGTTAGAAAAGTTTCTGCTTGAAATATAGGTAGCTGAAAAAAGGTAGAGAGTAGCAACCTGTGATCTCTTTCCCTTTAGCTCTCATTCGCAAAGATAATGGGTAGGCATAGACAACTCCCATTAGGGAAAAATTGTAGTAGCAATGAAGAGACGAGTCTCCAATGAAAAGAGGGAGTAATGTGCTGATAATTTGTATTGGTGCTAAATGCACCTCTATACTCCCAGATGCATAAAGCAGTGAATATTTCAAGGCTTATGAATCACTATTGTCATGAATTATGAATAACCAACTGATAAAAAACAAACACACAGAGGTGCCAAAAACAAGCTATCAAAGCATACTAATAAAGGGGAAGGAAACCCACAAGACAAACATTTTGAGCCAATGTATGATTAATCTGAATGTTTATGGCTAATAAACCACCCCCTCAACTAACGTACTTCTAATTTGTATCATTTTTATCTGATTTACTATATGGTATTTGAGATAATTGTAGTCTAGCTTGCTAATTAAAGAAGAGTAGCAATTGGAGACCATGACATAGGTAGCAATAATGTTTGAATTAGCTATAAAATATATTGTTAAATGATCTGAGTCTTTTTCACCATTAAAAAATATCACATACAAACTAACAGTTGGTATTTCTCTTTCCGCAGTGCTGATCTGGACTGCAAAACTACATCGCTCTAAACAAAGTTCTCTGCAGTAGGGACAGAAAATGTAGGAGCTAAACAAATAATCTACCGTGAAGAACTTATTCTACAAATGAATAATTTTCTCACTATGGAACATGATAATCATGAATCTTACTAATTTAATCATTCTCTAGACTGGATTTTTGGGAAGGGAGGCATTGCAATTTTAACTGTACACGTCCACTGATGGCAAATTCTTTCCTGCAATTTCTCATCATTTAAAATACTTGGATTAGTTATTGCTGCACAGATCAGTTCTGTAAATGCAAACTCTATGAGTACAAACATTCACCCTGAGAGAAAACCAAAATGAGCTTTGAAACTACTGGTACATAAACTATGCAATTACATTTTTCATGAACATGCCACAATTAAAATTTAATTATTTGCGTGTTAGTTGAAAGTTAGCAGGAAAAAAAAAAAAGTTGCTAGTTTGAATTTTAATGTAAATGCATAATCACAGGACTTTGTGTTCATCCTTCTCTATAAAATAGTTTTAGTCAACATTATATCTTTACCTTGCTATAACTCAGACCAGTGCCACAGTAACAGAGGCTGTTGGATATTTTAGAAGTTTTCCTGTTTCTAGAAGTCACTGGTGAAGAGCTAGGGCATGTGCCGAAAATGCTGTGATCTTCCTGGACAGCAAGAATATTGCACATGATTCCATGTAGCCCCAGGGACCAGGGATGGGGATCAGCACCTTGGGAAAGGGGCAAAGGCTGGAGCTCTTGAGATGGGGGCTAGAGCCCTTGCGATTCTGTGTCATGGGCTGGAGAAGCAATATGTGAAGAAGCAAAAATGTACTTTTTCTTAGGAGTGTCACACCTGACAGTAAGCATCCTGTCATTAGTTACAGAATGAGAAATGAAAACATGACCAACTAGTAATGATCTCCAGCAAATTACCTGGGTTGTGGGTTAACTGTTGCATGTTATTTCCTCCCAGAAACTGGTACTTTGGCATGATATTTCACCAGGTTTTATTAGTGTGCCAGCTCACATCAGCCCCTGTTGGGGAGTAACTGTAGATTACAGAGTCAATGACCTGTCTTTTCTTGCCTTGGCGTTACTTAGAGGTACTGTAGGGGTGTCTTTTTGCTTTGCTTTCTGCTATACTGTGCTCTTATTCTCTTCTCTCTGTGTACTCTGGAAAATGTAGACTTAACTCTGTGCCAATATGCAAAATAACATTAACGCGACACCATTCTTAAAAATCACACCGTGGACTTAAAAGACAGGCAATCAGCTACAAACACCAAATTGCCCCGAATTGCAGTTTAAATTTAGTTTAAATGTCAGAAAAAAATGAATTCTTTAAAGACTGTGGATAAGCTACAGCTTGGCCATTTGTCTCAGTGTGAGCATTATCCTGGAACAAGCCAGAAAACAGTCTGTAATTGGAGCCACTGTTCCTTCATTGATTACTTTCTTTGACTTCTAAGCATGTCCGGCAGAAAGGAGGGGAAGGAGAATAAATTCAATATGCTGCTTTTGTGCAAATCTTCAGGCTGCGCTGGCCTATACTGGCTGCACTCCTTACAGACTGGTAGGATCCTGGTCCTCTCAGTCTGACTTCTCTGAACTGAGGGACCTCAGCAGTGGTGACTTCTTCCCTTTGCTTCTTCAGGAGAAGCAGGGACACTAGAAAAATGTTTCATAAAGACAAGGGAAGGGGATTGCTGCAGCTTCAAGGCTGGAATATGCCTGAGGTTAGTCCTGTGTGCCATCAAACATGGACTCAGCATCAGTTCAACCCCTCCCAACACCACTCTGCATACCCTGGCCAAAACCACAAAGGGGTCCAGGCCAGCAGAAACTCTCGTTTCCTTCTTACCTGCCTACACACTGCAGGATATAGCTATGGGTAAGAACAGTAAGAGAGGCTTTGGTCCACCGTGCAGCTCAGGGCGGTGATGATCTCACTTTGGGTAAATAAAAGACATAACTAAAGTCTTCCATGTGCCCAGGCTGATCGGCAGCTTGTGTCCCCACAGACAGCCTGCTGACAGACTGACACACTTCAACCTCGCTTTCTGTCCAAGTCCCCTCCGCTAGGAAAAGGAGGAGAGTGTTTGAAGGCTCCTTGTTGGTCTCGCAGCTGGATGTGGGACTGACATGGCAGTCTTTGATGTGGCCTCGTTTCTTAGGAGAGCTCACATCCCAGGCAGCAACAGAAGAAAGAAACAATGGTATTCCCAGGGCGCAGCGTTTCTGACTTCTCTTCACATGCATGCAGAGAGTCTGACCTCAGATACAAAAAAATGTTCACCCTGAGGTCCAAGCTGGAGCTGAACGCCACGGGCTTTCCTTGTCCTGGCCTGCAGCTTCACTGGGAGAAGTTCTGGTGGAAAATACAGGACTGGGACCAAAACAAAGGAGCGTGATTGTAGCAATAAGTACATAGACTGAGAATTAGTCATGTGGTCTTTATGTTCACTGATAACATGCAGGCAGCAGCCACAACTATACCTTTTACCTGATGTAAATTTTACCTTTAAGCTGACTTAAATAAGCAGTACTTACTATCTTTATTAATAATAGTGTTTCCATTGTCTCTCTATCAACAGCATGTATTGTTTGCATTCTCTTTCCTGCCATTATGGTGGAGTTTTCTCTTTTAAAGTTATTTTCATATTTTTTTTCCTGTTTTCTCTTCTTAAAAGGGGTCAAAACTTTACTGGGATATAGTAGCTCTGCTGTTCCACCAAGAGCAGCTAGCCAGGTTTAGTTTGTTTGTTTGTGTTTGGTTTCTGGTTTTTTGTTTGTTTGTTTTGTGTTTGCTGTGTGGTGTTTTTTTTTTTGTTTTTTTTTTTTTTTTCCAATTAGTGATTTTCTGACGCTTACAGACATGAGAGAGAGAGAAAGAGATCAAATTAATTCTCATTTGTGAAATGAGCTGGCATTTGAACCCAGCTAATTGAAAATGTTTTTTCTTTGTTTAGTCTGCTCAAGAAATTTAACCAAAGTCCCTGTCTCTCACTACTGGCTTTACAGCTCAGCTCTTTGGGTACACAGAGCAGAGAGATGTAACTTCTTATTGTGGCAAACAGATGTAAGGAAATTGGAAGCTCTTCTGCATGCAATTCCCTAAATTCATTGCCCGTTCTGTTTTACAAGAGCTTTGTAGCTCCATAGGGCTGCTTAGTTTACCATAACTGTTCGACATCTGTAGGTGTCTGCTACTGTCTGTTGTTACTCCACTCCTGCCTCATTTTCCTTCAACCTTGGCTTTATTTTCATACTCTAAACATCCTGTTGCCCACATGGTGTAATATCAGTAACACCATCAGTCACGCACAGGTTACCTAAACGTATAAAAAACGAATAGCTATCCATCCTCAAGATGATGGACAAGGTCTGAGTTTTAAACCAAGAGGCAAAAACAAGGCATTGCTTAGCAATAAATTATTAGAAGAACCTCCTTTTGTGCAAAAGACTGTAAAATAGTGGAGGAAGGGTAGAGGGAGAGCAGATAGATCATTTCCTTTCTCTGGTTGACTGTCGCTCAGCTTTTCACCTTCCCCATCCTGTTACGACCTCTGCCTGCAGGACAGCTGCCCTTTGCTGGGGAACAGATCCTCCTCAGCTGTCCAGCCAAGGTCCTGAGGGCCACCACCACCTGGGGAAGGATGGTGGAGAGCATGAGCTCTATCCATCTCCCAAGACAATTCTGTTCTGTCCCATTATTTTCTTGCTTTCCGTGATTCACAAGCCTTGCAACTCTATTTGAATCACCCTAGCATAAATATTTTGTTAAAACACTCATTTGTCTTTGTTTCTAGAGCCATCCTTTCCAGAGCTGCTTTCATTCCTCTCTGTTTCTGTCCTTGCTATTTCATCATGAACTTATTTCCAAACCTTTTTTCAAGGTATCCAGAGTTATCAACATCAGAAAATGATTCTTTTTCTGAAGAGCCTGGACAATTTTTATTTTGAATATTGAAAGTCTGAGACTGTTTTCAGTGAAAAAAATGACTTTTTTTTTTTTAATGGAAAACAGGCACAGTTTATAGAGCTTTAATCAAAATCTCATTTTTTTCACTGAAAAAAGTCATGATGTAACATATTTGTCAAGTAAACGTATGCAGGAAGTGAATGTTTTTTCCTTTGACAACATTGATTTAGTATTTCTAGCTTCTTGCAGTTCCTTACACTTTAAATTTACACAATATGAAATTATTGTCAATTATGCTAATCTTTTTAATACCCATTCTTAATGTTGATAATACTGTAATCTGTAAGACATTTAATTGTTTTCACATTTATCTTCCTCCAGGCTTGATAGGCAATGAATCCCTTTCCACACTTGCTTTACTTTTGGGCTTTCCCTTGTAAGGCATGTGGTCTTAATACAATTTGACCTAGTTCTGCATGTATCTAATAAATGCAGTTCTGTAGCTAGCTCTCCTCTTCCATTTACTTTACTCTCATCTGATTCTCAGAGGAAAACTGAAAGCCCCCAAATGCTTGTTTTTCAAAGACAGGATAGGCACTTTTCCCAGTTATTTCACATTCCAGTAGTTGTAATTCTTTTCTGTGGTTTAAGCTATGTTGAAATAATGTTAAGAGACTACCATTACAAATTATTGGAACAATGAAAAACCAAAATTCCACAGAAAGCTAGTTTTAAATTTAAAGAAGCCGTTTTAGATGTTCTTAAAGTTTTGCCACTTGTTTTTAAGAAATTAGAAAGCTTTCAGAAATCTTTATAAAGAAACATTTTTCACTTTACTCAGAAGATTTCTTTGGCCAATGCCACTTTCTGCTCTGGCATTGTGAGCCTGGTTGTTTGCATTGTTATCTCTCTTTCTGTGGAATAGAGACTGCAGTGTAATCCTATGGATGTGCCATCACAAACCATGCCCATGTCCTTCTGTTTCTCTGGAAATGTATTCACAGGTCTGTGCAAAAAAAAAATCATATTTCACTCAATTCAAAATTTGCCATTTTTACTGCTTATTTTTAAACAGTTCTTCCTAAAGGTTATATGCCTTTAATCCAGTTTCACTTATAGCTATTGGTAACTTTGATATTTCAGTCAGTCTTTTCTTAACATAATATTTTAGTTCTATGATCTGAGATTGAAAAATGCTGTTATCTATGTTAATACTGCATGCTTTCAACATCACCATGGGGAACTGAGCAGCTCCTAGGACGGTATATTGAAAATGTGTAGTCTCGTCTGTTAAATTGCTCATCTTGCAGAAACTTTAAATTAAAAATAAAAGTAAACTAATACTATTTTGATTCTAAAGCTGCACCATTTAAATGATTCATTCTGCCCAACAGATAGGCAATTTTTCCTAACAGGAGCATATTTTTGTTTACTACTTCGGGGGAACAGTACCAGAATGTGGCAGGCAATAGACAGAGACATTTACCTTAGTAGCAAAGTCTTTTTTACCATAAGCTGTATACATTTATTCTTCACTTTTATGAGGATACCTTATTGTATTTCTAGCTTTTGTCAAGCTCTGCAGAAAATGTATCTAATTTCTGTTTCAACTTCACAGTACTTCATGGTTCATTATGAATATAATATGCTGCCGGTGTCATTCCTGAGCAGCATTGTGTACAGAATCTGTAGAGTCTTTTGAGGAAATTGACTGTTTAGACACAGTGAATAAAGAGATTCAAGTGAAAATCACATGGGATTCATTCCAACTCTGATTTTTTCATCATCTAACTTGCTCAGGGTTTCGTTTTTTTTTCCTTATCTGTAGTCAGATATTTAATTATTTACTCCTGAAAATCTTAAAAAATGAAAGAAAAGTCATTCTTCACATAGAATCAAGTGTATGTACATATTAAATAATTGGATAATAAAACAGATTGGAAGAGACTGTGATTATAAGATGTGACAGCACTGTTTAATAACTCATTTTAAGAAATGTTTGGTTCTTTATCATCATTTGGTTACTATCACTGATTGGTCACTTTAAGGGGTAGAAAATGCTAAGAAAAAAATCCCTGGGCAGCGCTTCTTAGCCCTGCCTATTGTTTAATTTAAGTTGACTTTTCTTCTGTTTATTCCATTGGAAACTGAAAGTGTCTTTTCAGTTTTATGGAGAGGAATTTTGCAGGGCATTGGAAGAGAAGAGAAAAATCTCTAATGCACTTTTTTCTCCTTACACACTGGACTGCAGTCTTGAGCAACTTCCATGCTAGAAGTGTTAAGGATCCTTAACACAAGCAATAAATCCTCCCAACACTAAGGAGAGAAGTCAGAAATTCAGACTCCGCCATTGGTAAGAACCATGACCATAATACCAATTTACTCCTCATACTAATTATGGTGTCAGTACACTTTTTTAAGCATTCAGGAAGAGGAAGCTCTCTTCTCTCATACAGTTCTCACACCCTGGCCCTCTCTTCTTAAAACACGTGCAGGACTGGAAGGTTTCACTGTTTTCCTAATCTAGATCGATGTATACTATAAAAGTAGGAGGGGGAGGACTGGGTTACAAAGTGAAAAGTGGTTTTGGTGTCCTTTTGAAAATGTCTGTGCTCTGTTCTTTAATCATAATGAATTGTAAAGTGTTAAGTCAGTACTTAAAGAATTAGCAAATAGGAGAAATTTTATGTACAGGAGGGAGTGATGAAGACCCCTGCTGAACTACAAGGGCAGAGGTTACTTGTCCATATTGTGCCTAGTGGTCCTTGTTTGTATGTTTATGATGAAAAACAGATTTCTGGAAATAGACAGCCAGGTTTATAAAAACTGATGACTGAAGCAGTGAAAGCATTAGTTTTCTCATTAAATGCTAGTTACTGATAACACTTGACTGACCTATATACGTCTTAAACAAGAACAAGGTATTTCTAGAATGCCTAGGGAAATTAGCCATTGCTAAATATTCTTTAGATTTCAGAAATTATGTTAATCACTTTCTGCCTTCAAGTTTCACAATGTGGTTTGAGTTAGGGCAGTCGTTACTTATGCCATTGGTCTCATGCGATGCAGTAAACTTATTGCCTGAACAAGTGCTTCAGGATCTAACAGTGTAGCAGTATATTACTGACCTGGCTTGATAAACCTATGTGGTGCTAGCCTATGTGGGTGAATAAAACCCAAAGAAGATGTGAAATACTGAATGAGCTTGTATAGAGCCCCTAGTGCGGGGCTAGCTCTTTACCTGTATTGCAGAGAAACCTTGAGTCAGCTCTAGGTGACTTAGCAGTCATGTTTAGAATTTTTCTGTAAGCTATGAAAAGGTTCTGGGTGCATCTGCCTGTGTACCTAAAGTGCTGGAATAATCATATCTATGCAGCATGATAGTCCAATTTATTTTTGAACAAATAGATGTGATTTGGGACAGGCAGAAACTTTGAAGACAAGCCTTGAATAAACCTCATCATGCTTCAACCATCTGCTTCAAACCTACCATCCAACCACTAGAGGTAAGACTTCCAATGTTTGAGCAAGTATGCACATATCCTAAGCCTACACTTCTGCACACAGAAGTCCTAATGAAGTACTCAGAGCAACCTGGGTTATGGGAAATGGCATTTCATTGGTGGTACACAAGAGGATGATTGGCAAGTGTTGTGCTGCCACTGCTTCTCCTGGTTCTGGGGGTGCAGAAGGCAAGTTCTGTTTCTATTGATGCCAGGCCAGCACCTTTCAAAAGCAACATATTCATAGCACCAGTAATAAGTACAGGCAGCAGAGGAAAAATTATGAAACAGAAATATCTTCCTGTTACATTCTCGTGTCTCAAATAACGAGATGCTTGATGCCTGCCTTTCACTGATAGCTGGCCTACTGATTGCTTTTATAAGAAATGATTTTCTGACGAAAAACCAAGCAGCAAAATGCTGAATGTATTACTATGTAATTTTATGTGTAAAAAGATGAAAACAGCCTGCTCCTTGAATAATAACTAAATATTGATTTTCTAATGGTGTTTTATCTTCACCCAAAGCATCACTTCTTGATGGAGACAGTCCAGTCTCTGGTTTAAAGGTCATTTGCTGTAGTTTATGTAAACTGTACAAAATTTGTATGTCTACCTGTAAAACTTTTACATATTGGAGTAGCTACATTGTTTCCTATGTGAGATCCTAACAGATCCTTAAATAATTAGCAGTGAATACAGCTATGCTAAAGGTGACAGGGAGAGGAACTATGGAAATGTGGTTGAAAATGTGATACTCATAAGTCATACATAAGACATACTTTATGATGTGATACTCATAAAGTCATTATCATGTTATGTTATATTAATACAATGATAATCTACAGACTAAATGTAGTTTCTGGGTTCCACAACAAAGGATGGAGTGACTCCTTTGCCCGTTTATTTTTCATATTTTCTGGAACTGCCAGCACAAACATGCAAAATAAAGATCTACACTCTCTGTTTGGTGTACATCAGGGTATCAAATTAGCATGCAGAAGGCTCAGGCTTGCAGAAGCTAGGCACCAGCTTCTGAGCCATGCCAGATGTGGGACAGTGGCCCAACCTGGTGCACCCTTGTGAAGGCCAACACAAAGCTCTGCAGAAGCTCCCCAGAGAAGACTCTGGGGGAGTCACTGTAGAGGAATGGGCTGCAGCCCTGGCTCCTCATGCCTTACTCCATCTGGACCTTGGGGATGAGTCATAATGTCTTCATGCAAACCAGTCTCCCCCTACTTCTCTTACAGTACAGCTTTATGTAAGTAATTGATTGAGAACATTTTTTATCGATAGACACAAGGCAATGGTATTTCAGACTTTGTGGTTGAAGTTCCTGAGCTTTGTTGAGAGAGTCAGCAAAGAAAACTGACAACAATTAGCATGAAAAGAAAAAAAAGGAGCATGTGTCTTTACTTCAACATGTAGTTATGTAGTTATGCCCTGAAATCCTTAGGCCAGAGAGTATTAAACATTTGAATGGGTTTAAAATGCAAGACAAATTTGCTTAGACAGCTTTGTGGAATTCAAATACATCTATTTTATAACATTCTAGCATTTATTTGATATAGAGATATTACTTCTGTCCCTAACAGCCCAGTAGGTGTAGCTCTCCAGGGAATGGAAAATAACTGGGGATGTGTCATTATATGCCTGCTCTGTCGCTGTTCTTCCCTTTTTATATTACTGACTCATCCCTTCTGTCCTTATGGGGTTAAACAGACCTTTGATCCAGCCTTGTCCAGCCATTCTGATGCTCTAAGAAAATGAACTCTTGTACATTGCAGGTAATTTCCTGAGCGACCTTTTACACACAAGCTGCAATCTCTGATATAGGTGAGCCAATCCATGAAGTAAGAGTTTGCTTTGTAAGCCTGCTTGAGTCTCAGGTTATGCATATAAATGGTACATTGAGTCCATGTTCAGTACTGAGAGAATTTCAGCTTCTAAGTCAGCTACAAGGGAAATGGAATAAACTGGTTCATAGGACACCAAGAAGTAAAGAATACTAAAATGGAAAGTCTAGGTTCAGCTGCCTCCTAAAACTAACTAACTAACTAACTAAATCTAATTTTTAACTCCCTTAGCAGTTTCAAACTGAAATTACAGATTTTTGTAGAACAGATTTTAAGAAGAGGCAGCACTCACTGTTCTTTGGCTTTTTATGACATGTGAAATTGCTTCCTTCCACTGCAAGTGAGAAAATGATGAAAGGAAAGCAAGTGCTCTTGTTAGCAGCTAATCTCAAATTAAAATCCTAAAATGTTCATTATTAATGAAAACCACCAAGAAATCTCTCCTATCTATATTACAATGCAAAAGTGTTATTGGAAATAGATGTTTCTCATGAGAACAGGCAAGAGTTGTTGTTTTCTCTCAGCCATTTTATTACTCCCATCAGTCGCCAGCTCAGTTAGCTCACTCTTCTTCTGTGTTAGAAGTAGCTCAAAGCTACTGAGGCTCGAAGACTACAAGAATCATTGTCTCCCTGTATCAGGCTCTAAATTATCACAAAAGGCCATCAAAAATTTTGTGCAAATTATATGAAATTATATCACAATACAGAAAATAGCTCCGAGAACGGTGGTTTTCTTTTTACAGTAACTTTTGGGACGGGTATCTTCCCAGTTTGTCAATAAATCTGGAGGCTGTTTTTTAACTGATGTCCACTTGATAGTGTAATGTCTCAATAAGAGAACGAACAAGTGTTGGCCTTCGAGGATGATGAATGCCAGGAAATGCACACATTGTGGAAATACCACCTGCACCATTAGTCTGAATCACTGTTATTCATATATCATATGTCTGTCTGCAAGAGCAGTGACTGTAGTACATAAGATCCACCAATTTTGAGGCAGAAGGGACCCCTGCCTGGGAAAATTGCTGTATGTTTTCCTCTCCTTTTTGGCACATTTAAATGCCAAGTAAAATTTTCTTTTTACAGGAATGTAAAAACATACATACACATTGGACCAACTTCTGCTCCTCTACACTGTTAAAAAATAATTTCAGTAGGAATGAGAGCAATATGTTGCCCAAAAGATGTATGAGCGCAAGCATTCTCAAGACAGCAAAGCTGTAGCTTTTCACAAGATGGTTATTACAAAAGGAAGAATTTAATTTCAGGGGCAAATGTTTTGATTGTGTCTGTCCATGGCATAATGAAAGAAACACAAACAATATATTCTGCTTCTTACACACTAGAATAAATACCATTAAATTACAAAGAGATTAACTCACACCTACCACTATTTTGTCATGCTTTTTATTTATTTTTTCATCTGGTAAACTCATACTGATTTTTTTACTACTGTTGACTCATTGTCTGTGTGCTTTACTGAGGAAATATATAAATATCACTCTCCCACTTGAGCCCATACCACGCAGTTTTCACAAGACCTTATGATTCTGTAGCTGGTTGCTTGCATTCTGCCAGTTCCAATGAAAAAGAGCCCCGGGTCACAGTAGCACTGTGTACTGTTAACAAGTAGCACTTTATGAGTATCTTTGCTGTTGTTCTTTCTTTTGGATAAAGAAGAAAAAAAAAATCTTTACCTAAGTTTGTCTGCTTTGGCCCTGTTTTTATGGGAACATGCTTGAACAGATGAAGAAGCAACTGCCAGACCTTAGCTGCATTGCTGAAACTCTGGCCAAAACAACTGACCACTGTGAGGCTCCATTTGGGCAGTCCACTGGGTTGCTAGGCTCAAAATGGTTTCATCGTCTTGAGGGGAGAAACAAAACTTTGCATCAGGTTTAAATAACCTGATAAAGTGGAAATATTTTTCTGTAGGAAGGGGTCTCCAAATCTTGTGATTATCAGCACAACCTAAGAATAAAATATTTTTTGACTAGAAGTAAGAGCACAATGACAAGCAAAACCTTTCTGCTCAGGTGACCGATTGCCTTTGAACTTTCTTTTAATTTTCGTAATACTTGCAAAGTATGGACATTGGTGGGTACCACTGTTATTGTAGGTACGTCAAATCTGGCTCTTAGCTGAATGGAAAGGACACCTAGTAGATATAGAATTAATGGGTCTAGGCATTTTTTATTACCCATCCCTGACCATAGCTCCGTCCCTGACTCTCTCTTACTACCAAACCACAGAACTGTTTTTTTTTTTTTTTTATCAAATTTAAGTTTCTGGTCCCAAGCCCTCTACTTCCCCTTCCTATATTGCATGCTTTCAAGCTCTCTTGCAAACAAACAAACAAACATCTTCCTGTAATCTTGGTCCCAGGCATCTCCGTTCCTCCTGAATTTGGCCTTCCACCATGGAGACCCCAGCCCCAGTCACTCACCACCTGTTTTTCACACATGCCCTGGTGTGATGGTTGCACAGACTGCCCTGGCGTGCAGACCCCATTTCCCCTCTGTTCTCTCTCCTGCTTCTGGAAGGATTTCCAGTATGAGGACATAAGCTGCATTTACCAACAATCCATCCAAACAGAACTCCAAAGGCAGGAAAGTAGGACGTGAAAAAGATCCATCATAGTGCATTTCTTTTTATAGACTTTACCTGAAATTGAGCATAGAAGGGGAAAACTCTTCAGGCTGGTGCCACAATGTGATATAAATGGGCTTAGTGTTATGAGGTGCACTGACCTAATTTATGGGAGCTGAGAATCTGGTCAGCAGCTTACAGTGCCTACTATTATGTTTGTTAGCGCTCTGCTTTGGAAAATGCTGAACAGGAGTGTTTAGCTATGCCCTGTGCCAGCAAGAGTGCATAATATAAATCTCTATTTGAGAAATGATTTTCCTTCTTTCCTGATCATTCGTTCCTAGTCAGCATCATCTTCAGATACATTTGCCTGATTTCTTTCCCTCCTTTTTCATATGACATCTCCCCCAAGTTAAGCATCTCCAAGGGAAAAAAAAAAAAAAGAAAGAAAAAAAAAAGTCAAGACTCTGTCTTAGACAACTAATAATTTGTTTATTAAACATCACACAATAAGGGAGGGTAAAATAAAATAATAAGAAGATGTCAGGTTGGTCTTAAGTTCTGTCCATGAAAAAGAATATTTTGATCTGGTATGATTTTACAGAGCTCAGTAGAGCTCTTCAGCATGGATTTACAAACCAATCATGACCTCAAGTGGCATGCTGTTCATCTGAATAAAATACCTGCCAAAGTGCATTAGGACTGGAGTACTCCTGAGTTGCTAGGTGCCTTAGTGTTCAGATCTAGCAGGGTCTGCATTAAGTGTTTCCAAGATTATAAGCAATGGGAGCACATCTGTGCCTTAATAACCCACATCTCCTTTTTACCAGTCCTTTGGTCACATTATAAAAATATACTAGGCACACTGCCTACAGTCACACTTTAAAAATGAGCTGCTGTAAAAATCAATTAATCTGTATGTGTTAAAAAATGAAAACTCAATGAATTTTTGAACTCTGATAGCCAATTCACTGTGTAGGTTTTGTCTCTCTTTAAGGTTGGATGATGAAACTAGGCTCTTTGTGGTGGCTTTCAGCTCTCTCCTCCTGAACCATATCCAGAGAGAAACTGAAATCTGCAGCAGGCAAAGGTTCTCAGTAGCCTCTGAGAGGATCACCTTCTAAATGCAGCTTTATATGAGCTTCAGACGTTATACAAATGAATTCACACGCCCCTATTTCAAATGTTACCTGTGCTGAGCTTGTTTGTCGTTTTAATTGCACAAGCAATTTCATGGCATTTTAAATAAATTGTTTCCCTGATTTGTATCCATGTTACAGAACAGAATTGACTGGAAATTAGAATCAGCAGCATTCTTCTAGGAGAGGAGTGGGGAAGTAGGGTGAGAGCTGTCTTGCCTGCAGCCTCAAGCCACCCAAGTGATTTCTGAAAGCTGAAGCCTGACCTTGGTGACAGCCCTGAGGGAAGTACCCACGAGTGATCAGTAAAGCACCTCAGGAAATGAAGCTAGCTAAAAGCCTGGCCACACAAAAGACCTTCCTGTCTGTCACGCTTTTCAGGATAGTTATAGTGATGAGTTTCTTAATAGTTGCTACAGAAAAATATATAGTCTCCAAAATACCAGTGGAAATACTGCTACACGCTTTTTTCAAATGACACTGCTGAAAGCCACTTTTCCATGACATCCTAAGGTGTAGGCTCTACTGTAAGGGAAGAAGTGTGGCAAACTACACACATTGCATGCTTCCAATTAACTTTGCTAATGTTAGCCTTTGGGAGCCTGCTGATGGACTGGGCTGTCGAGTCATTCTCAGCCTTGCTGCATCCACATAGCATGGACCAGAATTTTACCAAGAAGAATTGAGCATCCACAAGCTTTCCATCCCAAGAGCACTCCAGCTTGTTCCTGAGAGTGTATATGCTTGCTTAGGGCTTCAAAGGAGCCAGGTAAAATGAAGGCACGGTACTTAATTGCCTTCAGGCACAGCAGTGGGATAGGTCCCATGAAATTTTAGTTGGATGCTGCTGATTCTTCCATGTTACTGAAGGAGAGCAGGCTATGTGAGCTAAATATAGCCTAAATATAGCTAAATATAGTAAAGGTATGAAATTGCTTGTGGAGAGATTTTTAAAAGAGTACAAGGGATTGGAAGCCTAAATTCAAAACCAATTTTCAATTAAATTTGCCTCCCTACATCTCTCAGCACTTTTTGGTAACAGAAACCAGTATTCATCCATCAAAGTTCAGCAGTAGGCACATTAGCTTGCAAGAGTTCAGATATGGACACCAAACCCAGGAATGACATGCCCAGTGGCACAAAGATTAGAAGTGCAATTCAGCCTGTGTTGAAAAAACAGTCTTGTTAATTTACCTCTTTTATCAGCTTTTTGCCTCGGGAACTATGATGCTGGATAGGTAGAACTTCAGTAGAGGAACATGAGTGAAGTATCTAAGCTGAAATTATCAATGTAAGTAAAGAACACAAAAAAGCATCAGTGCTCTGACCTTCCCCATTTTACCTGTTTTCCTTTGACAAGTCAGCATTTCATTTGCTTTAAACAGGAAGCCCTGCTGTGATGGAGTTGTAGCTCTGTTTGCACTGTTGGCTGCTCCCTGCTGTTTAAATGTCAGTTTTGGATTTGCAAAGACATAAGGGTGTAAAAGTGCCTGTGAAAGACTGTCACTTGTAGATCTCAAGAGGAAAATATCTTCCATAGTGAACTGGGTGGGGAAAGGTGCAGTGATAGGTTAAGAGGGGTGGGGGGATATATTTCAAGGCCGCTATAGTACTGTCATCATCATGCTCAAAAGCCTGTATATTCTGCTCACCCTTTCAGCAGCAGAGCCCATGATGAAAAACTGCGAGGGCCAGAAGAAACAAGCATTCTGTGTAGCAGGACAAAACGGATAAGGAAAACACCTTCTTGAGCCAAAGATCAGTATCTTTTGAGATACACTGCTCTCAGGAGGCAGGAGTGGTTCAGACTACCTCCTCCTGCCCTCTTGTCCTGTCAAGCACCCATGCAGCTCTTTCTGCTGCTTTATTTGTGCTGAATTATTGTGTTCTGTGTAGTGATTTGAAATTGTATTTAAAGCTGTAGGTGTGGCGTTTTTATAAAAGAAATCAAGACTCAAGTATTATGCATCTTAAGATTCTAGTCTCCTGTACAGTACCAAGCTGGTACACAACACATCCCATATATACTATCTCATAGAAATATAGAAAATTTCTGGTATCACCTGTCTTATATTTCAGAGAAGTAGTAAACTGAGCAATAAAGATGAAGGATTGGATTTGCATTTACTTATTGGATTGGAACAGCTGTATTCTACCACAGGAAAATCAAAGAAGCGAGAAATGAGCTGTATCATACATATGCAACCCATGCATCTGAGATTATGAAGTGTTCTTAGAATTTGTCAGGAATATCTAAATAATAAAGACAAAGTGGGGTTAGAGGAAGTTACTGCCTGATTTTACAGCTCAAGCTAGAAGTGATTGTGAAAGATACTAAGCAGCAGTTTATCAATAATAAAGGCACATACTGTTGGGGGTTTTCAGCTATCTTAAGAGTCAGTAAAACATATTCTTCTGATGTTTAAAATCAACATTCAAAGCATAAGCTGAATGACTACTAAAAGGGAAAGGATGATGAATTGGACTGATAAACCTGCAAACATCCTTTTAGGGTATTTTTCAAGCTTAGGCTTTTGAATAGCAACTATGGAGGGCATTACTTTTCATTTCAGTTTATGTCCTGGTAATCAATTATACACGAAGTTGGATAGCAGCCCTTTTGCTTCCCTGTTAGATGTAAGAAAGCAAATAAAAATGAGATCACTGAATGTAATGAGTTCTTCTTTCCTTTCTCTGCCTTTGATTCCAGTTAACTGAGCTAACCATGGATTTTCCACTTTGAAGGAAGCAAACTGGCCATATGCATTGAGGCCGTCTTTGTCATATTCTAACCCTTACTTCATTATTTCTAGTTCTGCTCATTATTGCCTTTTTTTTTTTTTTCTGGCTTAATTTGACTCCTGTAGGAACTCAACACTGGAGACCATACTGGAGACCATATACTGTGCAGCCCTATTGCTGATGTTTTACCAGTCATCTACAATAGCAGGAATTAATCGGTTACCCAGCTGGATTTTCTTGACCTCTTGCATATCATACTAGCTGGTACATGCTCCATAACTCTTTGTGTTGCCAAGTCCCTCTACTGCAGGTAACTGCTATCTCTAAGCCTACACAGGTACCACTTGTACAAAGCAAATAAACAATAACAACAGTAATGAGTCAGACTGGCCACGCAGAAAATAGGACATTTTTTTCACATTTTCATATTTTTGCTTTCAGAGAGCTACAGTGTCCTAGTGTCAACTCCACTATTTACTCACAGCAACCACAACTATACTGCTGAGTTAGCTTGGGGCTTGAGTGCAGTACTCAGGAAAATCCTTGCTGCCTACATGTTGGCTTACACGTTTTAGAAAGACTGAGAATTTCCTTCTCCATGCCGGAAATTCATCCACAAAGGCCACGTCACAATGCAACTGGGCCATGCACTGTTCTTCTGGCCCTGTGGTGAGGTGACATAGACTGGCAGTAGCTCTCCTTCAAAGAGTGATATTTAACCTTAGGTCACCTCTGCACCTCTTGTGGTGTCCCTATGTCCCTCAGACATCGCTTCAGAGACTTAGGGGTCAAGGGAGAGTTGTGTTGCAGCCCACCAGGAAGGAGTTTTCATAGCATGATCCTGTGGGTATCTGCTGCATACCGTGAGAGGTGGCACTGAGGGCATGTTTGAGGGTGCGTTGATAGGACAGCATTGGTGACTGCTGGCTGGCACAGTTCAAAACAGCGCCCAGGGATCATGCTAATTAAGTGGTTTGCACTATCAGCAGTATACTGCTCAGCTTCTCACTCTATTCTTGTTTTATTTAGGAAAATAATTGCAATTAGAGAGACTCCCAGCCTGTTTCTACAGATAGTGTGGAAGCCTTCAGCCATCTGGCACAGCAAGCTGCGCCCACACACAGGCACTGCCACAAGCAGTGAGCTTAGCCCATATGACACCCAACAATGCTTTTACTTGTCTGTGCCCTGGTTTTCCCATTTCCAGAGATGGCTGAAGCTGGCTGAATGACCATAAGCAATTTGATAAAACCAAATTCAAGTTTTAATTAAAAAATCTACAGTCTTCAGCTTTCATTATAAAGCATCTTTACAATCTTAAGTATAAAATCCTATTGTTCTTGTGTGTGATTGCTTCTTTTAAGTAATGTAGTTTTCTCAAAATGTGTTATTCGTAAATCTTTATTTTTACAGCCCTATTTGATGGTGCCATTTCAAAATAATCAGCCAGTAGTTAAATTGCTTTAGACATCAAGAATGCAAGCAAACATAAGAAATCCCCGTGTGGTTCTGCACAAGCAGAGGTAAATGTCCATTGTCCATCACAGTTTCAAAGCAACCTCCATTGAGTACAAGGAAATTACTAGCTTATCTGTTTGAGATAAAGTATAGATTGCAAAGTGTGTATTATTGTTGTTATTATTAGTATTTATTGGTATTGGTATTGGTATTGGTATTGGTATTGGTATTTGTATTATGGGATTTTCATGAAAAGCAAACATTGACCATTCTGACAAACAAATGTGACCAGAGGGTTTATAGAAATCTGGCAAGATGTTCCAGTGACTGTAAGAGCAGATTATATCAACATTTTGCGTCCCATGAGATAAATCTGACAATGAAATATTGGATTTTAAATGGAGGCAGCTTTTCTGGAGGAGAAAGTTTGTTTTGCCCCTTCCTAGAGCAGCAGATGCTCCATGCTGTGGCAACAGAGGAGAGGTTATGCCGCTGCACACTCACATCCCACCACAGCTACACCCAGCTCTGCCTTAAAGTATTTATATTTTGGCATAACCATCTGTCAGGCAGTGTTTTTGTCAGGACAAGAACATTATCACTTCTTATGTGTAAAATATGCTCCCCAGTGGATCACACTGCCAGTTCATTTCTGTTAGGAGTAGGACTGCTGACGAGGGCACAGGGAAGAGCTGTGCTGCTGAAGTGGCAGGGTTTCCCAGCACTCAGGTCGCATATTATGAAGTGGCCACTGGTGTTCAGTGCCACAGGGCACATCAGTGCTAGAGTCTGTGGGATATACCTGAGCTAGTCTGCAACAAGCTCTAACATGGGCAGGATGAGCCAGACAAACTGATCCTTGCCCTGTCACTTACCTTCAGTGTAAGGATGTGCTCAATGCAGCACTGCCTGTGGACACTTGATTTGTTGACACCTTGATTTCAGCTGCATTTGAGCTTTAGAAACAGATCTATGCTGAACTTGAGAGGCAGTGGACATGTGGAACTTACACTTTGCGGAGTCATCAGCATCAAATTGTAGCTGGGATGAAATACCACCAAACACAAACTGCATTGTCCTTACAGCAGTGTAAACAGAGACTCGGTGAAAAATTGATTCATGTTTCTCCAAGCCCATCTGCTGGGAGCAATTGTCTCAATCCACCTCAATCCACCTATCTCCCTCAGCTTGTGTCTTCAGGTTCGGTTGGATGGGAATAGCTGTGGAGCTGTGTCTGTGCTCTGCTGAGATGTGATCGTACTGCTCCAGTGTGCAGTGGGAGCAAGGCCAGCTGTTTCACCAGCTTGGTTACCTCAAATAAATTAAAAAGTCACAGTGCTGCCAGCAAACACTGAGATCCAATTTAGTACAAACAGCTCTAATTCTGGAGGATGGCAGTGAATAGGAGAATTGCCCTAGACCTCTATTTTTTTTGTGCAACCTTGGAGAGCTAGGAATAGTTTGGCCCCATGTATATTTAAGCACAGATTCTGCCATTGAAAAGGTCTTGAACTGCAGGGTTAGTAAATTATTGCATGAGAGTTGTGAAGTACATAAATAAAAGTCTGTTTCATATAAAGTACAGTTGTGCAAATTCAACTCCAGGTTCAAGGGTCAAACCATGGTCTGGTTCTCTTATGCGGTATCAGCAAAAAATATATATATACAGTATTTTTTTCAAACTAAATTATGCCTCCATCATCACATATGTAATTTCACAGTCCTTAAGTTTTATAACCTGAAGCTCTCTTTCTTTCAGAGGTACTCAGTGAAGTCTGAGAGGGAAAAGATTTTAGCACAAACAGAGAATTTTTCATATATCCCATCTGAAATGAACTTTATGAGGAGTATGTATGCATTATTCATCTCCTGTACTGGCTGGAATTAATAACACATCCATTGCATCTGATACATTATCACTACAGAGCTGTTTACCTGTACTGCATTCAGGTGAAATAATGTACGGACACAGGCTTACTTGCTTGAGAACATGACACAAACTTTAAGGCTCAAATTATTGCAGGAATTTCTCCTCAAAATTCCTCAGTTTCCCCAGGCAACACTGTCCTTTGTGCATAGAATTGATTTGTGTCTTCATTTGCCCTGGTTTCGTTTGAACACGTTTCTCTCACTGCCCAGACGAGGGGAAGAAGAAAAGTCTATAAATCAATTATGCCCTGACTAGCCCTGTTCTTGTCTCTTCCTTGCTTCATGACGGGAGCTTTTATTCTCTGACATTCTGAGTTCTCCAGTTTTAACAGCTTCAGATTTCCTCACTACCATTGTACCAATTTTCTTTTTAAATAATATCTAGTTTAATATCTTCAAAAATGAAGATGAGATATGAAAATCACTATTGATTGCACAAATAAGCAATTTTAATGAAGCATTAAAAACATGGCTCTTCAGCAACACTAACCTGCATGGATTTACATACATCTCCTAGCTTCTTAGAGCAAAGGACCTGGCACAAAGTAGCTCTGTTATTGTGGAGTGGTATTTATAATGATAGTACCAGGTAAATAACTCAGGGATTCAAAGACAAAATTTATCCCTTAAGGTCATTGTCTGGATTAATACAAGAAAAGTCCCCAAGAGAGTTTAGAAACTATGAGGCAAGGATTATATTAATCTACGAATTCAGTGGTTCTTTATGGGTCTGACAAATAAAATGCAGATAATAGTTTCTATTCAGTTATTGCTCTTAGTGTTATTAATATGTTGGTAATGTATGTATGTCCATTACACATTTTGTACAAAGTATGATTATACCAACTATGGGGCAACAGTCAGTTATGCCCACACCAGCTTCTGCACAGCTGTGTGGTACAGTTGATACACCAAAACATACATATACTAAGCCTATATGTTGTGCAAGCCTAGCCCCTCTGTTTCTGCTGCTTATACTCTCAAACCCAATTTTGCTCAAATTCACTTTGACATGCTTTCTGCTCAATCCTGCTTTGGCTACACTGTGTTGACACACACTGAATAGCACTGTATATATAACACTGAATTGTTATATATACAATAGAACAGCTCTAAGAAGATGTATACGGCTACCTGAGGAGAGGTGGCAGCGTGGTGGCTAAGTCATTCTCCTGAGAAATGAGGCCTGTCAGTTCAAATTCTTGCTCTGAATCAGAGATGACATTTCACCTTGGGTGTTCTACTGACTCCTTGCAAAGCCTTAAACAAGTATTGCTGTTTGCATTCTTTGGGTTTGTATAAAGCTTGTACCTATTCAATGGGAAAAGAACATAGTGCTTTAAAAAAAATAATTAAGGTACCAATGTGTGAATGGGGAGACCTAGATTCCTATTTCACCTCAGCAGACGAAACAGGGGACCCTCTGCAGACTCCTCAGTCTGTTGGTTAGAGCCTGCTTATAGATTCATTTTCTCTTAGGAGGAAATGGGGACTAACCATGGGTTTCCACATCCTTCTGACAGCTGGGATTTGGGGGAACTCTGAGGGAAGTTGCTACCTGATTGCTTTTGGTGAGAAAAATGCCTAATTTTCCTATATAAAGGGATACTAAAGTGAACCCTTGCATAGGTAGCTCTTGAGTCCACACCATGCAGTGGTGCACCATGTGGAGGTCTGTCACCCTAAAGCAGGCACTGACTCAGGCACCACCTCCACACAGCACAGTGGAAAGCAATGGGATAAATTAATGCAACTTTGGTACAAAATGATGACTGCAGAGAAAGCTCAGGAAGTAGTAACATAAAGATGTCATGAATAGACTGAAAGATAATTTCTAATTAATCACTTTCATCCAGGATGATATAAAGCGGTCTTAAAATCATTGAGAATTAGCCCAGCAAGTACAACTTCAGCACACACTGTCATGGTTACTTCAAAACGCTTTATATACCACACTCTAACAGGCTTAAAAGAGTTGAAATAACTTTTAACCAGAGGTGGGGGGTGATGGGAAGAGGATTTACTTTTTAAATAAAGGATGCTATTTGTGGAAATAATACAGTTTTGATGAAGGGTTCAGAGTCAACTGTAACTGATACCTATGATTGATGTCCATAATAATTGCACACTTCTGTAATCCTTCCTCACCCCTAACTGTTTTGAGCTTACATTTTGGATATTATTAATATTCAGACAAAAATAACTTGTGGACAATATCATGAAAGTACATAGTTGAGAATTAATCTATTTTTGCAGAACTGTTTAAGAATGATGGATACTTTTTCTTCCTTAAGTAAACACCAGCTAATTCTCTAGACCTCCCTTCTCTGCTCATGAAAAATCCAAGTCCAAATGATTTCATGGATTTTTAAAGGATGATGGCAAGATACAGTATACACAAAGCTGAATTTCTCCACCTGACAAACATCTGATGCCACTACATTGCTAACACTTCAGTACTGGAGTTTTGTTGTTTTTTTAATTTTTAAGAGAGAACACAACAAATTTAGGAACACTGAAAATTTAAAAAAAAAATGAGGAGGCTGAAATGTAGCTGTGGAAAGAGACTCCAAGTGAAAGTATTACGTTTATTTTTATTCTTGATAAGCAACAGGGCAGCTTGGAATAAACACCAATTGAAATTTTCTTCATCTCTTTAATGAGTTCAAAGAGGCTAAGCAAAGACACGGAAGAGTTGAACATTGCTGTGTACAACACAGTAAACAGATTAAAATTTTATACCTGAGCAAAAAAGGAATTTAACTATTAACTACAGCATGCAGAATAACTGATAAGTTATCACATAAACCTAGCATACTGTTATTAGGTTACACTCATTCAGATGTTTTAATTTTTACAAAAGCTAAAGATGGAAAAAGCTCCAAGATGAGATGAGTGTGTGACATAAAATCACAATAAGGAAAAGCATATGACCATCTAGCGGCCTTTCCAGAGGATCAAAATTATCTGCTGTTTTATTATGCAGGGAGAAAGCAGCAAAAATTCAAAGACTGCAGAGTTAATAACACGTTAGGCATTTAAGCAGGTCTTGAAAATTAAAATATTGGCAGTTTATGAAGTGTTCACAGAAGACCTGAGCCTGCATCTCCTGCCTTCAAATGCCATTTTACAGCTTTGCGTTTATGAGCTCTTCCAAATGTGGAATGAAAGGTAGGGACCTGCAGGGAATGAGCCATCAGGTCACAGGCTTGCAGTTCTGTCACCAGAATAACCACAGCCAATCCTTAAGGAATGACTTTCTACCCCATTTGATCGGCCAAAACCCACCTTTTCCTTTCTTCACACCAAAACTGGTATTTTTTCATTTTTGCTTTTTTTTCCTCTAATCCATTTTGAATGCTTTCGCTTGAAGTGCTTCAGTAGGAGTCAAAAACAGTAATACATTTCTCATCCTAATTCCCTTATTTTGCAAAAGGTTCCTGTGGGAGAAAAGGGGTCTGAAAACCTTGATCTTTAACCAGCAGAGCCCATTCTCCCCAGACAGGTTTCATTTTCCCAACAGACTTCTATTCTCCCCAGTCTCCACATGCAATATACAAGTTGCCTGCTCCCATAGTATTTCTGAGCTAGAAATCAGCTGTTTGCCTCCCTACAGCAAAAGCAGCAAAATCTGCTTTTGTCATTTAGATTTGTTGTGAAGAGATGGGAGGGATGGGAGTGTCTCTTAGCATGAGACAGCCATAAATGAAGTCTCTCCCTTTTATTTCCTCAGTTGTATAGTCACATCCTTGTGGTGACAATCTAATCTTCCCTCAAATCACACCACCTGCCTTGACCTCCCTGCTACTCTTCTTTCACCATTTATGAGTAAAACTATGCATTAAAAATGCACGTGTCAAAATGGATTTAATTCCTTTGTCCACAACATATGCATTTCTTCTCCAAAGTCAGAAATCTTAAACATTGGTAGGTTGTGTGAAAGAGTCTCCAGGGAACTGACTCCTCTTTGCTTCCAGTTTCTTCCTAGCTTTGAAAGCTGCTGATACTTCAGGGTGGATGGAGTCCAGCCGCTGCTCGCACTGAAAGGCTGTGAGGAAGGCCGTCCTGTAGTTGTTATTCATCCAGCCATAGAGAAGGGGGTTAGCAAATGTTGAGCACATGGCAATGACGTGAAACACTGTGTAGATCAGTTTGTACTCTTTCAGGTCTAGCACCTGACTGTCAATATCACTGACCAGCTGGAAGGTGTGAAAGGGCAGCCAGCTGACAGCGAACACCACAACCACACACACCAGCATCTTGGTGGTTTTCTGCCGCCGCTGGTGGTAGTGGTCATTCCCAGCCCCTGGACTAACATGGTTCTTGAGCTTGGTCCAAATACGGGTGTAGGCGTAGGAGATGACCGCCAGAGGCAGCACATACTGGATCAGAAGCATGGAGATGCTGTAGATGGTGCCGTAGTTAAGCTGTCCCTCCCCTGGCCACTTCTCAGAGCAGACCACAATCTTGAAGTCAGGAATGATCTCAATCAGTGAGTATTCACGGAAGATGGCCAGAGGACTTGCCAACAGGGCACTGACTGCCCAGGCAACTCCTATGATCAAGAAGCTGATCCGCTTAGAGATTTTGCTTTCCAAGTGGTAGACGATGCAGCGATGCCGATCCAAAGCGATCACGGTCAATGTAACAGTCGACACGTGCACAGCAAGAGCCTGGGCATAAGGCACCAGGTGGCACAAGACTGGGCCCAGTTTCCATTCGCCCAACAGTGTGTAAACTAAAGTGAAGGGCAGGCACAGTGTATTCACCAGCAGATCAGCCACGGCCAGGTTGGCAATGAAGAAGTTAGTCACTGTGCGCATGCTTTTGAACTTGATGATCACGTGGATCACAAGGGAGTTTCCGATCACCCCCAGCAGGATGATGGAACAGTAAGCAAAGATGAGGATTATCTGCACTTCGACTAGCGTCGTGCTGTCCTTCAGTTCAGGTTTAGGGTCGAGAGCCAGCTCGTTGAGTGGCGTGGTGTATCTCGGCAAGTACAGCTTGGTGAACAGCTCCATTTTCATTTCATCTGTCTGGTTTTCTTCACCTATTGCTTCCAGGGGCCCCATTCTTGCAGCAGCCTGGTCTAAGCAATAGAGCTGTCCCTGAAAAACAAACCAACACAAGAACATGTGGAGAAATCAGCCTGTGGTGGTTAAGACCAGAAGTAATGAACGGCTACAGCTACAGTAATGAAAAGCTACAGCTCTTTCCTCCTCTAACCCAGGTTCTACATCCCAGGATTAAGAGGAGATCTGTCTTAATATATTTAAATTCTGTTGCCCTTACATTTGAAGCCCGATCCTGTAACATTATTCAGGCATGACTCCTGCTGAAAATTGGGACAGATTTCAAAAGCATTTCAAAGACAAAGTTTGCCTCAGTAAATGCAGAAGGATTAAGATCCAGCTGGGCAGCATATCCTTTTTTTTTACAATCCACTACCTAAAACTACTGCTGATTTAGCACAAAACTTCCATTAATACCTATGGGAATTCTACATGGAACAGCACCATCCAGACTGTTATTAGCATAATACTCTTCCAGCTTTTCCTTAATGGAAAGTGTCCTTTAAATAGTTACCAAATTCTTACAGGTTTAGGCCCATCCTTAATGCCAGAGAACAGATTATTGATGCCTTTTTTTATGAAACTTTATTTTATGAAAGTTAGTGCCACAAGGCAAGAAAAAATACCCTTCTAGCAGATCTGAAATAGTAGCATTTCTATGAAATGACTGTGCAGCCTACTCATGCTGAAATTTAACTCAAAACACAGCTAAATCTCGGATATAAAAAATATTTCCTTTTTGTGTAATGTTTGAAAAAACACAGTTCTTGGAGGCTGCCAATCACTTTTTGACTGCAGCCATAGAGAAGAGCAAATCATTCCCCTTCTGATGTCAGGAAGGATTTCACCACTGGCATCAAAATCACATTCTGTTGACTTCCCCACACAGGCTGAGCCAAATTCTGCTCAGCTAGCCTACGCTACCCTAAGAATTCAGTAGGCATGGATGGATAAATGCATGCTTTACAGTTAATTTCTGACTTGGACTTCAATCCTATGTAAAGTGTGCCTGTCCCCAGGTAGACTGTCCAAATCGTGGGTGGCGTCACGAGTGCCATGCACCTGTGGATTCCTTGGCTTGACCTGTGAAAGTACTGAGCAAGCATTTGTCAGCATGGTGGGCTCACAGAAAAAATACTGACATTTGCCACTGAGGGGAAAGCCAACGCTGAGTTACTACTCTATTTGCTCATTCATACATTGCATAAGTAAAGCAGCAGAGTAGAGAAGAAATGTCACTTGCTTGACACCAGGTGTTACACACAGTTTAGTCCACCTTGAATTCAGGTCTGCCTAAAGAGACATTCAAGCTATTAACAACTGTGGTTCTCTATGCTTTTTTAAAAATTTATTTATTATTATCATTATTTAAATCACATCCACATCACTGCAGATTTTTATTCCTACTTCTATCCCCACTGACATTTATTGGCAACATCGCTAGGTGTGATTTCCTAACTAAGTTGCTGTACATGTGCACCTGCATCTTGTGACTGGCTACTACATTATGCCTCAGGAACAAGCACCGTCTGCCAGCAGGTGACTGAGACCTTTGTGTTTTGCTTGCATACCACACAATATCCCAAAGAATTTCTCAGAGCAAGCCTTTATTTTTTTCAAAAAGTGCAGCTCAACCACATGAACTGAAAGTTATTTTTCCCCCAGACTAAGCTGGTCATTATTACGCTTTTAGTCAACACTTAGTGTACAATTAATAGTGTAAGCCTGAGATACACTGTGAGACATAGCTTACATAGTGTAACACCGTGAGATACATAGCTGAGGTGTGCTAGGTGTTTGTAGAAGCTTACAGTGCAGTTTTTAGTAATGTAATCAGTTGTTACCTACTAGTCTAAGCAAGGGCAGCAAGGCAGGACTCCTAATCAATACACCTTTAGTCCACCAGGTAAAAAATGGAAGAGATATAGGAAAATTTGCACCACCAAGGCTATGCAGATGTCCAGAACTCATCTGATCTTTTCCCTTCAACCTGTGTACCTATGCCCAAGAATTATGCTTGCATATATTACTAAATTACTATATTACTTTGGTGAGGTCCCAAGACTGTCATGTACTCCAAGATCTCATAATATTTTAATTGCAAAATAAAAGCAAGTCATAATTGCACATTACAAGAGAAGGGTAAGAGGGAAGGCAAATTTCACACGTTTTCCCTTCTTTGCCATGAACCCAGGGAGGATGATGGAACTCAGCCAAAAAAATAATAATAAATAATAATAAAAAAGGTATAACAAAACAAAAAAAACCATATCATCCCTTTCTTCCATAGCATCCCTTTCTTCCCCAAAATGTTTTCGCTTGTTTCTCTAGTCACGGGCATTCTCATGATTCCTACTTCCAACCCCTTATTTAGCAAAGCCCTCTTTTCTTCTGCCACTTTTATTCCATTTGTTACTATTTGGTCTGTTGACAAGCATTTTGGTCTTGTCAATACAACAAAGCTGGGGGAGGGAGGAGGGACAGCCAGGGTTTTGAGCCGAGATGAGCTGGTGTGTCACTAAGGGATGCAATAAACTGGACAAGTTTGACATTGCCAGTGGGACAGTTGAGTGGGGGAAGAATCATTTGCTTTTGTTGGACAGGGCAAAACTGAAGTGGCGTTTGCTACCTGAGGAAGTGTTTGGCAGGACCCTTCCTAGTCTTTTTCAGTACAAGCCCTCCATCCGATGGCTTTTGCACCCCTATCGCACGGTGCTGGTTGTTTGGGTGGTTGTTTTTTTTTTCATTTTTTCCCCCAGCCCCTCAGGGATGCGCATCAAATTGCACCCAACTTTCGGCAGAGGAAGGCCCGGGGCGGATCTCTTACGGTTCCTACAGCAAAAGAAGAAGGGCGACCACCCCCGAGACCCCCTCGGCACGCACCCTGCCTCCCGCGGCCGCAGCGCAGCCACCGGGGGCGGCTCGGGAGCCGCTGGGGACGGCGGGGGGAGGCAGCAAGGACCCCGCACCTCTTCCCATTTCCCCCCACCCCCAGCCCTGCCCGGCCCGGCACTGCACACTCACCGCGGCGCTTCTCTCCTGGCTGGCGCTGGGGCACGGCGGAAAGTTTGGAGGTGGCGGCGGCGGCGGCGCCCCCCGCATGTCGGGGGGCGGGACGGGGCGGGACGCGGCGGGGGGACGGGGACAGGCGGGGGGGGACAGGAGGGACGCGGCTCCGCCCCGCTAGGCTGCGGGAAGGGGGCTACGAGCCGCGGCCACGGGGTGCTCCTTCCCCGGGAGGCAGCGGCCGGAGAGATGCCGGAGGGAGCGGGAGGGGGTTTGGGGGAAAAAAGGGGAGATTCTGGTCGGTGCCGGGTGCTGCTTCGCGGTGCTTCCGAAGCGCCTCCCGGGGAGGAACGCGAAGGGGATGCTCTCGCTGCAGGGAACTGCTGAAATCCTTGGCTGTGAGCGCCCCTGCTCGCGGAGATTTGCTGCTCCTCGTTAGAAGGGATGTGCCTAGTGCTAGAGCAGGTATAAGGGTGAATAAAGCATTTACATATTCCGCCCAGAGCAGAATGAAAGATTGCAGGTTTATTTACTAGGCTGCAAATGCAAAGGCAACAGCTGCTGTAGTTACGAAGTTCTGTGCTCAGTAACCTCCCAAAAAGCTCTCCTGTCAGCCTAGCTCCAGCCAGCACTGCTTCCTTCTGGTGGGGTCTGCCTTCATGAAACCCCATCAGTAGGACCTGCTTAATATTTCTCTGATGCCTCTCTCCGAGGTGTAATTTACAAGATGAGAATCAAAGGAGTATCTTAGTGCATGGCTGGAGGGCCTGATTCACTGAGCAGTGCTTCAGCCCTAATGTCACTCCCAAGAACAGGAACCAGAAGGCTCCGCTTTCTCTGAGGCTACAGCTCCAATGCTGGGACAAATCTCCTTTCAAATCTTACAGAGGGTGCTATCTGGAAAGGGAATGCTCTCTTCTCTCTCTCTTCTTTGCATTAATATTTCAGGTAGTTTCAAAGTTCAGCAGCATAAGCTTCCCTCTTCTGTCCTCCTTTTCTTCCTAAGATGACCCTGAACAAGAACTCTTTCTTTGTCGAAGGTAATGGTCCTTGCTTTGGTTATAGCTCAATATGATACTCTTATCAGAGCACAGAATGTGAGTATCAAAGAGTAACTTCAGCGATTTACACTTGTTTTTGAAATTCAAAACATGTCTTTACAACCCCCTTAGATCTTTGCTAATTCAGGCTACCTCTCTACGAAGGGCCTTGCTCTTCATCCTTCACCACTTCCGAGGCAGTTAATGGAATGCTCCGAGCTTCTTGCAAAACAGATTTCTTTGATGACTAAATAAAGAGCCAGGAATTTCAGTTCTCCTACCCCTGTTTATTTATTTTCCCAACTTAATTTCACTGTGGGATTTATTTTTTGGTGTACCAGCAGACATGACTGCATGCCATGAGTTTTAGTACAGCACTGTTATAATGCGTGGCTGTAACTGCAATTCTTGCCTTTCCTTCTGTTGCGAACGGTGTATGCTGGTGTTTACTCATCTTAGGGGTGTTGCTATTGTGCTTCACTCCACACACTCTAGCTTAACATGTATTTTTGCTTCTCCTAACATCTTGAAGAGTATAGCAATGCTACAGATCTTTACAATCTGTCTAGCTCAAATCACCTCAGCATCCCATAGCTAAGGAAAAGCTTTTCCTTTCTTTTACTTCCAAACTCCTGGAGAAAAATCAGGAAGATGTGCAGGTTCCTAGGAGCTGTTAAACCAGCGAAGGTCACAACCCTCACCAGGCAGCACATCCCACAATTTGACAACCCTCGCCGTAAGACAAAATTTCCTTGTATCAAGTCAGAGTTTCCTCTGTTCCGAATGCCTCTTGTCTTAGCCCTGTGCTCCTGCTGGTGTCTGCAAACAGCAGTTAGATCTCCCTTTAGCCTTGTCCTCCTTAAGGCTGAACGAACACAGTTCCCACAGCCTCTCTTTGAATGCAGTGTGGTCCAGCCCCTGGTCATCTCGGTGGCTTTTCGTTGGGCTCGCTTCAGTCTGTCAATGTCTTTCTTGCAGTGGGGACTCCAAACCAGACCCAGTATTACAGATGTGGTTTCACACCTGCTGAATAGAGGGGAATAGTCACTTCTCTCAACCTGCTGGCTACACTTTTGTTATGTCCTGATATAGACTGTAAGCTAGACTATGTCAGTTGGCTTGCATTAAATAAATGAGCTACCCAAACTTTAAATCCCAGCTTCCTATTTAAGGCAAGCCTACAAAATGAGCTTTTTCTGTGAATATGTATATGTACCAATGTGAAATACAGGCTGTATAGCTGAAGAACTTGAAAAAAAAAATAATCTGTTGGACATATGTTGTTTCTGTTGGAAATCACGCTTAAGGAAGAACTGCAGAATGTAAGAAATTTGACATGCATAGCTTTCCTCCAGCAGTACCTGTTTAACCATCTTTACTGTTAGAAAGTTGTCTTGTCAAATTCTGTCCAACATAGGGTTTCTCAGAAGCAATAATAAGCGTTCCTGCCAGCACCTCAAAAGTTTACCACTTCTCAGATGCAAAACAAACAGATAAAAAGTTCTGCACGTAGTAGCCAGACTTGAAGCAGTAATGCCTTTTTTTTTTCATAGACACATAGTCATAGTAATAGAACAAAAAAAGAGTCTTTGTCCATAAATTGTCCAACATCAGATTTGGTGGAGTGGAGAATAATATTTGATGGACATCAACAAGGCAGAAAAGGCAGAATCTCACTCCTCCCTTGTGCCCAGACAGTGTTCTCCTTATGTCATCATGGTAAGGAGTGAATTTAAAAGAAACCACTTCCCCTTGAGCACTGACCTTTAAAGTAGCATTGTGCTGCATGCCACTGACTTGAGTCAAACTCTGCCAATCCTTAATCACGTGGATATTCCTGGAGCGAGTCAGGTTTTATAGCATGCAGCACTCTACCTAACACTGACAGTCATTTAAAAATGACTTAAATGAAAAGACAATAATACCTGAAAATGTGACCTCAAGAGAGAAAATCTATCTCGAATTTTTTATATGTGGTGCCAACACCAAGATTATGGAGTATAAAATTATTCAGGACCATACTTCTTCTTGTTTAAAAGGCCTGAACAGAAGTGTTTAAGTAGCTAAAGAATGAAGTTTCTAGTTACATAGATCTGTGAACACTTTAGAGTAAATTTATAAACTGTCCTTTGTTCTCATTCCCTTCTGGTTTAGATTCAGCCTCCCAGGTTCAATTCAACCTCTCTCTCTTTTTTCAAATGCAGTAATAAGAAATAGCTGTATGCATAAAGAATAGCAATCAATCTACCTTAGGCAAATAAGGAGATAAACACAAGACAGTGGAGGACAGGAGAAATTGATAGATATGTGAAGTATCAGCTTCAAGTTGCTAACAGCAGTACTTCACAGCCACTGCTTGTTAAATGATCAGTTTAGTGCATCTGGTTCAAAAACTAATACCACTAAGGGCTCAATTCAATTGCCTGTTTGTCACAGGCTGTGATTGAATCCAGCATCATCACCACATAAGACAGCGCTGCAGAGCTGAGTGTTTTGTTTTAAACATTGTCTTCTCAAGGCATCTAACACATTGCCGTAAAGTTGTTCCATGCAAAGAAAGTTAAAACTGTAAAGTACAGTAGCTCATTTAAGAAATGACAGATTTAAGGTGGCCCATTTAATATCAATACAGTCATTTTTGTTTATTTAACTATGATACAGTCTTTAAGTAACTGGTCACATATTTTTTCTTTGTCACTGCTTTATTCAGAGCCCCAAATTAGCAATGTTTATGCAATGAGTAAATTCTTGTTTTTTCTTTTTTTTTTCTTAGTATATATTTTGCAGTTTCATTCATTCTCTTTACCGATATACTACGTTTCCTCTGCAAAGAATATAAAGATTGCCATTTTTTTACAGGATTTTCAATAGTGTTTTCATCACTAGACCTTGAAAACAACTACTCAACTTTTTTTAAGATCTACTTTCTGTCATCTGGAATTCACAGACGTTGGCCAAACATTTAATTGTACTTAAAAAATATGGGGAATAAACAACTTTACTCTATTTTTTTTTTTGCTGATTGCATTTTTAGACTTTTTTTCCTTCAATCTCATAAAATTGCATTTTTCATTAACTCCTTTTTTTTTTTTTTTAGACATAAAGATTTCTGCAAACCCCAAAATGTTATGTGGAAGGTGACACTTCAATAAGCTCTTAAAAGTTTTGTATAAAGCCAGTTGTTGCAATTACTAAAGACTTTTTAGATGTTCCTGAGGCTAGCCTAGTCTGTTTATTTTTAGAGCATTCATCATAGAAAATAGATTCTCACTTATAGCTTAAAGCTTGAATATCGTACACACTCCAGTCCTCAGTTTCTGTTAGCTGGGAAAGCAGTATCTCTCTAAATGGTTTCCAAATGTGAGTCAACTACATCTACTTGCTGTATGCTTGCTTGAACGTCGTTTATTTCTAATTCTGGAAATCCTTGTCTGTTACAAGCAACAATGCCACTCACCCTTTGCTTTGCCTAAAATGATTCCTGTAGCAATTTCAAAAAGTTGTATAGGTTCATAAAGCTTAATCATATGATCATAATGCTTATTTTCCAGTATCCTGATGAAATTTGTTGAAGTGCTGCATGAATTGTCTTTGGAACAAAAAGAATTAAGCTGAAAAGACAAATATCTTTGTTTTATACGTCCCCCCTCCTGCACCCTCCCAAATTACATTTCTCAGAATGTAGAAACGATCGTAAAGTTTACAAGATGTGCCATGTAAAGCACATCATGTTCATTGTGAGGTTAAATAGTTAAATATAAGATGTGATTAAAACAGCTTCTAGTAGTTTATAGAACTGTGTCATTTAACATAAAGAAACATTTTTTCACTCGCAGTTCATGGGATAGTGACACAATAGTGAAAAGCCAAGTTAATATCTTTCCCTCTTTGTTGAAAGTGAATTAGTAAGCTTTCAGCAAATTATTTCAGTTCATTTTTTCATGTTTACAAAGAAATTTCAAGCTGTGCTAAGCCACATCACTGTCTTCATCCAGGGCTATTTTGTACCTCTGCATGGCTTTTTATGGAATAATGCAATTTGGTAGCAACATATGGCATTAAATTCATGGATTTCATTTGTGAGCATTTTTGTTCTTGAAAAATTAGTTTGATTACTAAAGAAATGAAAAAGGAACACTTTCCATACCTATTATCACTTCACTGCATTTTGAAATGAAGTATTTACTGCCTTCTTTTGTGCACTCTGTCACAGTTTTAGAACTTCTAAAGGACATCTGTTCTAGGCTAAATGCAACAAACCTGCACAGTCCTCTTCTCCAATGATAATCATATGACTCAGACACTCGCATCCAGAAATGTTTAACAGTGTCAGCTGCTCCATCTTCTCCCTTGCTGATACACTGACAGGATACGTTCCATTACAGTCACCACGTCTACAAGTATCGTGAAACTTTACAGTCCTATTTTTGACTGACACCACTGTATGGGAATCAATTAAGCTTGTCAGCCTAGCTTCACATAGTTGAGAGAGAACTCTAATACTTTCTTTATAAAGAGCCTTGCTTCCCACTCAGAATTGAACTGGCAGTTTTCTAAATGAACCCTTTGTTTTCCTTTGTTAATTGCCCATGATTCACATCCACATTTTGCAGAGATTGATGGCATTTTAATTGCTAAGGGTATTTAAGGATCGAGGATAGGAAGAGGCTTGGGAAAAAGCGGGTAGGGGACTGGTATGTTTGGAAGGCTAACTGTTCTGTGATTGCACACAGCCAGGAGATCAGCAGCCAGAGCACCATCTGTGCACGCAGCTTATGCGTATGACCCGGCTTCCTCACAAAGGAATGTGTCAGCTTCTGCTTTTCTGGATCAATTGAAAGCCTCCTTCATGCTAGGAGCTCCAGTGAAATTCTGTGACTGTTCCCTGAAGTCAGATCTAATCTCCTTGCCCAGCACGCCCAACGGGTACAGGTTTTCTTCAGCAAGAAGCTCTTCCTGCAATGCTGCTTCCACGCATTGGAGCTGGGAAGGTTCAGCAGCTCTTCAGTGTCACCTCACCGCCCTGTGAGTTGTGGAAGGATCATCTCAGCATCCTGGAGAATGGTAAGAGATATATGATCCCTCACGGAGATGTAAAAGCATCTCAAGAGGCTATGCGCAGTTGTCTGTGGTGGAGGTGTTTGCATCTGAGATAGTTATCCTCAACTTCCATGTAGATGATGGCAGGCTTAGATGGATCAGCCATTACACAAAGTTAATGCCACATGTTCTTATCAACAGGTAGCTGTATGGAGACTCAGAAAAAGCAGATTTCTCTACAGATTATATAGCAGAGTCCTGTCTAGTAAAGACCACTCTGCTTCTGTGGATCTCCACACATCCTGTTTCACCCTGGCTTTTCTGTTATGTACAGAAATTTTCATTTGTGTCTCTCACCAATTCATTCCCCTTTATTCCAAAAGCTTCCTATGATCCTAGTTGCCCTCAAGCATTGATTCCTATCAGTCAGGACACTCCCATCCATTTCCATCTTCTTTCATTCCTGTCACCTTCCTCCCAACTTAATCTTACCCACAGCTTCTGTACTTGCTTCTGCGTCTGCTATTGATCTCCCCTCCTGGGGATATCAGACGCACTCTTCTCTCTTCTAATGGCACAATTTTTTCACCATCAGAAAACAAGAAAATTGTGTTAGTGTCTCTGTGTGGGAGGGAGGGGGAGCTTCTTTATCTTCCTCTTTATCTTTGGTCCAATATAAAATTTGAGAGTGAAATTTGGCACATTGCTTCTTTACCACATCATTTCTCTCCTCAGCAAGGATGAATCACCACATAGTTTTGCATGTTTTTAGCATTATAGTCCAGTTCTTTATAGTGCAAATGTATCTGGCCTACTTAGTGGAAAAGTAGTGAATGTCATTAATAGGAATCAAGATAAACTCTTGGGTAATTTCTGTTAGATTTTCTACCACCTTATGACATTTTAAAGAAAATTTACTTTATGAAAAGTCAATTGTTTAACTGATTTGACTTGTCAGAGTCAACAGGCAGAGGCATTGAACAAAATAGCTTTGTTTTTTCTCCATGCAGTCCAGGACATTTTATCTTATACTCTGTAGCTAAATGTCAGTTACGACCATTACAACCTAACCTACAAGCAGTTTTCTGAAGCAGATTGAGGAAATTAGCTTTCCCTTAAACCTAATGGGAATTGGGTATCTGTCTTCTCAGCCACCACTGAAAATCCTAACCTCAAAGTTTTAAATTATTTGTTCTCTGGCAGAGGCTTGTACTTGATAGTTTCTCGGGTAGGTATTATTTCTGACTGTTCAGCAGCAGGACAGAACAGACATTCCTGTGTCAATGAAGGAGACAAAAAAAAATCAGTTAGTTCTGTATATCAAGAGGTTGCTTCTCCCTAGAATGGATTTGCTCCAGCAGCTTACATCATTCCCTCAGATCTTACAAGTCAAACTATGAAATACGCAGAGCATAGTACAGAAAAGTATCGCAGAGTAAAAAATAAGCACGAATCTTCCTGACCTCTGCACAGGTTCAAGTATAAGTGGGAGATGCTACTGGGAACTTCTGTGATATATTTTCAGGCCAGCTTTTGGTTGCATAGTGTAAAATTAAGGAAAAAATTAGCAGTGTAAAGAGATTTAACTTTCACTTGCAAACAATTTTCTTGTTCTTTTAGAGTCATCTGGCATTATGAATACCTTATGCCTGGAGGCGTATGACCTACAGCTTGTTCCTTGAAATGTTAAGGGCTGCTAAGCAAACCTTGGCTCCCAAGAAGAACACGGGGTTGAAAGGTTTTATTGTGTTCCCACTGAAAACAGAAGTAAAATTCATACCACCTTTGGACAGGGCAGGATTTTTAGGCAGTGGAACCTGCTGGTGTAGCAATTCCAATCCGAAATTGTTTCCATGCTCTTATATTTCTTTGAAAGTAGGCCCTAAGGAAGCAGTGTCCTCCACTGAGCAGTATCTCGGTTAATGTGAATTGAGGAGATATTTGCACCTAGCAGAAAAAGTGAGACCCTTGTAGAAAAGGTCAACAGTTAGGTAACACTGATGGTTGTTGATGGGCTGATGGTTGTTGATGGGACTGATGGGCTTGTTTTCTTGGAGTAACCCATTTATGAAATGGTCACACAACATGATTCTGTGAAGAGAGATAACTAGGACCTGTGCAATGCTAATTCTATTTTAAATAAATCTCCACTTAGGAATGGGTGCCTCCAGGAGCTACCACCCTGGAGCCTATTTCTCTTAGAAATTCCAGCACTTCCTAGCTTAAACATACCTCTCTGTGTCTTCCCTCTATCCTTCCCTCTATTTCTTGTGAAAATATTTCATTTTGGAAGCAGCCTTATGCATCAAATGTTGTTTTTGCAGATGTATTTTGCAATACAGGGCAACAAGTCAATAAATTTGAAGACAAAAAGTACTTCACCACACTCAAACAAACAACTCTTTTGGCAGAATAAGCCCATGGTTTACTCTATTGCAACAGCAGTGACTCATAACATCCACAATGCATCACCTCTCACCTTATTATTAAATACAATAGGCATGTGCCTCTTGAGCATATTTAATTCCTGTACCAGCATTTATTTGGAGGTGTCTGAATTAGTTTATTAAGAAAATCTACAATAGTTTTACTATTGCAATATTACAATAAAGTACTAACATACAATAGAGGAAAAATATTCCGCTTATTAGTTATGCTTCCTTGTGAATGTTTACAAAGCATAATAGAAAGAATAGGTCAAGCTTCTAGATAAGAAAAACATGTCTTTATAATATAGATAACACATTTCTGCAATGTTTTTCTGGTAAACTCAGTGGAACAATGCAGTAATGCTAGATTGCACATTTGTAAATATGATTGCAGGGATATAGTGTGCTATATCACCAAATATTATTTTGTAATAATTCCCACGTCAAATATAATTATTAATTTATAGATATAAATGCAAGAAGAATTTGCATTGTACCTTTCCGTGGAAAATATCCATTTATACTGAAGAAGGTCCATGTTAACAAACATTGATATATTATGAATAAATATAATAAATAATACCAAGCTTAATGAAAGGGAGAAAAAAAGGTGTAAACTTAAAAATCAGGTTTTGGTGATCTTTCCATATGTCAGGCTTTATGTTATTACTATTTTTTTAATCTTAGGTGAGCTAAAACCACAAATTTCTGATGCTGTACAAATAGATCTGCCAGTCCTACAGTGGGGGCTATTAATTTGTTCCAGATCTGATCCAGATTTTCCAAATAATTTTATACTATATACATGTGCTATACTTCAGAAAGTTTAAAGACGGTGGTGCAAGAAAGGCCAATTTAAAACCAGGGCTTGGATCCTGTTACTCACCTTTGTTTTAAGGAAATAGGACTTTAATTTGGTGTTGAGCACTACTTCAGTACAAGCTCCACAATTTAAAAACATGTTAGGGAAATATGTCAAGATTCAGAGTCACCTTCATGTCTGACAACAGCCTTGCTGTCTGCTTTCCATCGGCGGCTTTGTCTCTTGCAGAAAACTGGTCAAAAAGAGTCTTGGGGTGAAACTAAATATACAAGGAGGTTTCCATGCTAAGAAGGCGTCTACAGGCAGTGTACTTTGTTTTAGTCTATCCAGAATAGATATATTTTAATTTATTGCAGACTTCTTAACATCCCCTCACTTGGACTGTTTTGATCTAAGCTTCTTCACCCTAGATAGATGTGCAAAGAATTAAGTCTATATATAAAGATCCATCCCTCTCAGGTTCCTGCTGCTCAGAAGTAGCTTCTGGCTGGCAACACTTGGATTAGCACAGAATCACCCAAAGAGGATTTTCTACCATTTCCGTACACAACTGGTGGGCTTCATTGGGCTTACTAAAGCCTGCAAAGGGAAATCCTGCCTCACTAGCTTTCGGAAGTTGTACAGGGTATCCACACATCTGTGGTATATTTTACTTAGGTTTTCAACAAGCCATTGAGGAGATTCCTAACAGAATACCACTGAAGAAAATAAGTTGCCATGAGACTGATGCTTGGGTGAACTGAAAGATGCCTGCAGGTAGAAAGCAAAGGGATTAATTGTTGCTATCCAGGATGAAGAAGAGTCAGTAACAGTACCTCTTAGGGAGTGAGTATTATTTAAGATCTTCATCAATGACCTGCAGAAGAAAACGTTGAAGAAATATCTCAAAGTTTGCAGATAGTACCGTACTGCTTCAGGGAGTCAAATGGCGCACACACGTGGCAAGGAGCTCCTAGTGCTCAATACCGTGCTGAGTGGGTGCAGTAAAAACTGGTAGATGAGTTTCTGCATAGATATATCATGCACGTACAGAGAATAATCTAAACCTTGCTTACCCAGTGCTGAGCTGCAAACTGGTGGCTGCAGCTCGGGAAGGAGACCTGGTCATTGCTGCTGGCAGCTCTCTGAATTCATCTGCTTCAAATGCAGCAGCAGCTAGGAGTGGGAACAAAGTTTTGGGTACTCTCAGAACAGATGCTAAGAGCAAAATAGAAAATATAAAACCTTAGTGCATTCACATCCTGAACACCATGTGTTTCCACATTTTAAGAAGGACATAAAGAAATCAGAGAAGATGCAGAGAAAGGCAAGCAAGATGCTTAAAGGGAATGGAGCAGCAAAACAGAAACACCTGGGACTTTTCATGATCTTGTCCCTCTCCCACCCCCAAAGGCTTGAGGGTCAGGGCTTACAAAACTGTGAAGGCAGTGAATAAAGCGATACAGAATTGTTATTTGCCAAGTCCCGTGATGTCCTATGGACACTTACTGAAACTAGTTGGAGAGAAGTTTAAAATCTGTGAAAGAAGATACTTGTTTTATACCACAGATATACCTACCCTACCTTCTGGAACTTGCTGCTACAGGAGACTGTGGAAACCAACAGTGTCAGCAAGCTGAAAACACCTGAAGCAGACAAACTCCAGGGCAGTAGGTCCATAAACAGGTACCAAAAGGCACGGGCAGGAACGTGCTCGCTGCCATCCTCATCGTGGCTGCGGGTGCTGGAGGGGTACCAGGAGAAGGACTGCAGAGTGGCAGGGATCACGAATTCTCCAGGAATGGCGTTTCGTATTGCCACTGTTGGAGGTGAAACAGATGATTAGTTTGACCCAGAAGGCCATTTTCTATGTCATCATGAAAATAAGACCCTGCACTCCTTTGGTAGAGCTTAAAGCTGCCACTTCAGAGTTATTTCCACCCATTTAATTTTGATTGCATCTCAGTAGGCAGTAAATGGTGTGGGATATTTCTCAGCTGAAAGAACTATATGGTAATTATCAATGGCAGGATTTTGTGTGTGTGTGTGTGTGTGTGTTGTTTTGGCTGTGTCAGGAAAGGAGTTGAAGAAACAACTTTAAATAGATTTGGATCATCAGTATAAATCTATAGAACTTTAAAATGATGTAAATCTATTCAAATAAGAGAAATATGCTGAGCTAAGAGAATGAGTTACAAACAAGCAGGCACAAAACACTAATTTTATTTTTAATGAGTGTATTTTTTTTAGGACCACGTTCTGTTACTCTCATTAAAATTTCTGGATCAGAGTCCAATTTATACAGCTGTATTTTGTTCCCAGGTGTTCTGGTGGCATGACTGTTGTACTTTGCATAATGAGTAAATCATTGTTTTCAATAATGAGGAGTTGCTCTAATAATGGTATCGGGTTTGGGACCTAAATCATTTTTAAAAGGACCATAAGGCTGAGAGGCTGTAAAACCCCCTGGCCACGTGGTGCTGGCTGTGGGGCTATCAGGAGCTCTTCAAGCTTCCTGCAGCAGCTCCCACTGAGCCATTCGTCTCAGCAGCAATTCTCTCTCATCTTGAGGATTTCATAGGAACTGAATGTGGTAGCTTCTCCTCACCTACCCTTTTCTGTCATACTTAGTTTTCTTTCGTTGCCCATCTAGCTCTAAATACCCTGCACGGCAGAATGCCTCTTTGCTTTTCTATATTTCTCTTTGTTCCTTCTCCCAGTTCAGAGAAACAGCTGAAAAAAATGATGAGCTTTCCATCACCCCTCAACCAGAAGGTGATTTTCTGTTGCAGAAAATACTGAAGAAAATATTTGTGTTATGTATAGCTAGCTATTTTTTCAAAAATTGTTCCAAGGCATGCTTATGGCTACATATTTATATTCATCAGGTATCACATCCCAAGACAATTAGTTGCGGGTTGCAGTTTTGATATCCATTTGCTGTGTCACAGTGCAGAGAGAAGAATGCCAAATCATGTCATCTGGAAATGTGCTTTATATGAGCAAAAGTATGAAGTATGATGTTTACTTTTTTTTTTTTTTTTTCCTGGAAAGTAAGAGAGCAAATAGCTAATAATGGGGGAAAAAAAAAAAAAAAAAGTCTCACGGACTGGTTATGTGTGAAAAGATGCCATTTGAATTAATGGGTGGCAATTTGCTCTGCATATAATTTACAGTCTCTATGTCCCTATATACAGCAGCAATAGTAAAAACCAACATCAGTTATGCTCTTACTGCTTTTAAATTTCATTTGCTGTTGCTTGCATCAGCCTTAACTTAGTTTGGTCTATTATTGCCACAGAGGAAAAAAAGCTTTGCTACGATTAAGGGTGGGAATTTGTCTATGTTTAAAGGTGTTCTAAAATCCATTGTTTATTTCAAATACAGTGAAATTTGGTGGGTGTCTAAAGGGTGTATGAAGATGTGGTTGCATTGCAATCTGGGATAATATAAGCTGGAGATTGTTGAGGAACAGTGCCTCAAGGCAGAAACTTTTCATTTTCATGTTTGACAGGTAATTATAACACATTGCTGACATTGTCCCTAGACAATCAAATCATAATTCTGATCATGCCTGATTGATCTCAGTGGCTTGACATTTCCCATTGCTAGCACATGGGGCTCACATCCCAGTATCAAGTAAGGAATCCTGATTTGAAAACCAGTGCTCTCTGAACATCTCGCATCACTCCCACAGCATTTCCTACCCCTCATGGTGAACTCAGCTGAGGCAGCACCAGCAGTTCTCCCCATCTGTGTTCAGTTTCAAGAGGGACTGAGTAAAGGCTACTGGGATGCACAGCTCAACTCTTCGGTTCTGTTTTCAGTGCTTTCTCTGCACTATATGTTTCAGAAATGTAATCATAAATCTTCCTCTGTTGCCAGCCCAAATAATTAAGGGCTAAATCATGGCGTTGCCATGAAATATGAGACCAAACAACGTTATGCTGTCTGGGAGCAAATCCAGAGGCAGAATAGCTAAATCTCTAGTGCTATAGAGGCCAAAATGGTTATCCCTTACATTCTTTGCTCACAAATGCCCTCAGGATCAGCAGTGACAAATACCCTTGCTGGTATTCCCCTAGGGAAGCTTCAACAGCATCCAGTATTTAAATCACCTTTGGAGGCTCACTAACTTTCAGGCTGTCTTGTGTGACTGACTGACAGTATTTGTAGCAGTAGTTGTGTCCCATAAACCATCATTGCAGAGACCTCAGTAGCTTCATGAAGTGATGAATAGCTCCCCCTCTTGATTCAGTCCGCAGTGGCAATACCAGCTTGAAACCTAAGGAAAGATCAGTAGAGTTATATCACCTTTACAATCAGTTTGAAACTTGGTTCTTACTTCTCTTCTCTCTGCATGAGCACTGAGCCCCAATTTTCTCAGTCTGTCAATATATATCCATTGTACAGTAATCCTCATGTTCCTTCCTTTGATTTCCTTTTGTCCTCTCCTCTCTACATGTCTCTGACTATTCTTGCTTTATCTTTAAACGATTGAAGAAATATGCAGGCTTTTTCAAACAGCACATTTTTTTCTTACATGAGCCATAAAATGATGTACCTCTTTACAGCTGATCTGCTTCCCTCATGAGGTAAGATACTCAATGCATCCTCGAAAAAAAAAAAAGAAAAGATGCATCTAAAAGTAGCTTTTGGGGGCGAAGGGGGAGGTGAGAAAATAGTTCTGTTAAAAATGCCAATTAGCCAAGCCAGCTGTGATTGTTGAAATTGTTCAGAAGCAAACACTACAAAATGAGATATACATGTTGCATACACATATATGCACATACGCATATGTGCACATATATGAAATGGTTGTGTCTTATTTTTCTTTTTTTTTTTCCATTTCTTTCTGCTTCTAGGTCGAGGAAAAAGTTAAAATCTGAAGAGTTACAATCTGAAATTTCTTAACTTTAGATAGAGGTTGAGCCAACTTTGCAAATTCTTGTAATGTTATTCCAAGTATCACAACTGATAATGCTTTCTCTTCAAGCCCCAAATGCTAGCAGCAAGAAACTGCAAAGGAACATCAATTTTCAATTTTGAGTACATCTTGAGCCCTTCTGATCTCTAGAAAAGTTTGAAGCTGGCTCAGAAATATAGCCTAAAGAAAAAAAATAAAGTAAATAAAAAAAAATCAAGACTTAAAATCTTATGACTTTTAAACAAGTCTGATGTTTTTCCAACTGCATGAATTTTGAAGACAGGATTGGCAATACTGCGCATCATAGCTCTAAGCCAGTTGAAGAAAAAATCCCTATCATGTGTACTACTAAAAATGCAGTAAAGTGCTGTCCTGATTAAGAATTACCTTAATCTTTTATGTTCAAGTACTGTCCTGATTCAAGACCTTTCTGTGTTTACAATCTGAGCAAGATCCAGAAAGATGTTAGGTACTTTGCAAAATTAGACTCAGTTGCATAGAGAGAATTCATGCCAGTGCTGACATTTTATCTAGCAACTTTAAACCTAAAACAAAATTTTTACTCCTAAATTAGAAATTTATGAAAATTCAGCTAATAGTGATAAAGTTGCACCAAGATCTTTCTCTTAATAATCTTTCATTGCTCTTTCTAGCAACTTCACTGTGATATTAATTCCTCCGACTTCAGAAGCAACAGCGCAGTAGACAGATCTGAATTATGTCAGTGAGCATATTTTGCAAGCCATCTGTAAATGCTTCACTGGTAGAAAATGGCACAATTTTAAACTATCTTCCCAAATTACTGCGAAGTGCAGCTTTCATATTGAAATAATGAGCATACTCTTAGTCTCCACAGGCCAGGCAAACTGAAAGAAGTCTTTGCTATAGTTTGTCAGAGAAGCTCACTGAATCTGTGCTGGGTCAGGGTTACAAGGACTTCCAAGCAGCACACAGTCTCTGCATGCGGATGCAATCTGTTCAATACTCAGAAAAGCTGCCAACCTGCTGCTGCTGCACTCAGCTTCCTCTGCACAGGGGCTCTCCTCTGCAAGGCTTGAGATGCATTAAGAATTCAGTTGGGCCATTTCCCAGATTTTTCTTTTAGGGTGCCTAAATAGGCACTCTGAAAGAAGGTGCAGCAAAACCTATGAAATAAATGTTCTACAGACTGCCATGCAGTGCTCTGGTCCTCCACTGGACGTGGACTCATGGCAGGTCCTCAAGCTCCCAGTGGAGATGAAGTCTATTTTATGTGTGGACTCTGAGAACTGATAAGCCAAGCTTTAGAGATAACACCTTATCCCCTGATCAATGACTCTTCCCTTACACAGCTCATCCTCCTGGTTGCAGTTTCCCTTTGTAGACAGTAATATTTGTCATTTGTTTCAGCAATGATAATGGAAACTAAAGGAGACATACATTGAGATAAATGCTGATAGCAGAGGTTCTCTGGATTTACACAGACCTGTCCCAGACTTGCACCTAATCCCCTCCCAAGAAGTGTTTATAAATGTGTACCTTTGGAATGGGCTCAGACTGACATTTACAGCTACCAGCAGTGAGATAGGTGAGATAGGTTTCTTTCTTTTATATTTGTGCTTGTCCTTCCAGCCTTTGGGATATAGTATATTTGTTGGAGGATGGGCTTGTCCTTCTGGACTCAGCAAGGGCATTTTTTATCCCTTTCAGGATCGGGGATATTTGGCAGTACTTTTTATCTCTTTGTCATATGGAGGTGATAAAAATCTATAAAAAAAGGAGACAAAACCAATTCCTCCAGACTGGGCAACATATCAGAACCGCTTATTGCACTTTATTGTGTCTGAGAAGAATGCTTCAAATCATAATCAAAATGACTCTCAGAAGAATGAAAATAGCTTGGTTCATCTTTACACAGGAAAAATAAAAACAAGTAAATGATAAGTGTTAAGCATAACACTGTAATTGCCTGTCTAGTAGCCTGTATTCAGGCTGAACTCCCACTGTCTTAGCTTCATTTGTCACGCAATTTATTTAACGGGTCCATCATCACAGAAATGCTTTAGATACCAGGAAAGACAAGTCAAAAGATAGTGGTGGCCTTTTAAAAAGATTGTATAAAAACATGGTGAAACCCCAAAAGAAATGAGTAATTTCAAGCAAAATCAAGAGTGGTATTTGCCTGACACTATAATGAATTATAAGTAAAATGGAATGTAAACAACATAAATGAATCCAGACTTCCTAAGCATAGAGCTCAGAGAGTTCATTAAATGCATAAATATACTGTATCTTTATTCTGTGTACTTGGATCAAAAAGTATGAAAAGTATACTGTAGCTGGAAATTAATCGAGCAGCTGCTTGAATAGTAATACCTTTATTTTATTATTCTTTTTTTGAACAGGTAGGTTTTTTCAAGTCACCATTCAAGTCAACACTTTTTTAACACTTCAGAGCTATGAGGCAATCTTTGAAACACTGATGTTGCTTATTTCTTGGGCTGGTCCTTAAGTAGCACCTCTGATATTGTAGTAAATTGTAGAACACATGAAGAGCCTCGTAAGGCTATATCCCCAAGGAAATTGAAGTTCTGGGAGATCTTCCATTGATTTAAAGGGGGAATAAATCAGAATATTAATACCATTGATATTGAGAAATAATAGAAAGAAATAAGCAGTAATACTTCTGCAGGATTACTTAGTATAGTTTAGTAGCTCACCTATATAGGGTTATGTTTTCTCTGTTTCTTGAACTATACTAATTACTAGTTATTGATTACTTATGTTCACCTTGTTATTGCAGGTCTGTGACAGTAGGGACAACAAATTAAAGAGTCCCTGAACACTGCTTTCAGAGGACCACTGCATCCTGGTAAGAGATGTTAAGCTACAGTAAGGAGCATCATTTCAGGGCCTCACAATGCATTTTTATAAATGTGGGTACACTTACATATGCACTTCACGCAGAGAACAGAACATTTCTCTTTTACAGGAAAACTCAAATTCTGTGAGGTCAAAATGCTGTTAGATAACTCTACCCCCCAGCAAATGCATGTTCTGGAAATGTTTCCAAAGCAAAATCCTGCATCCAGAACGAAATCAGCCCTAGCCTTGGCCAGAAGAACAAAAAGCCATTCCCTGGACTGCCGAGCGGGGGGGGTCAATTGTTCCAACCCAAAAGAGTGAAGATGAGAAAAGGGAGAGCTACAGGCTGGTTGACTTGCAAGAAATATGTGCCCAGCCTATGGTATGTGACATTGAAGAGCTGCCTCTGGAGAGGATTATGATCTTTAAATTGTCATCCCATTTGGTAATCCTAATGGTGACCACTATCATTTTCATTTTAGGCATACTGCATTGAGCCACAAATCTAAAGGTTTGATTGTCCCTCTGTGAAGAGTGAATGATCCATCTGCCTTTAGCAGTCTGCAATACAGGAAAAACTCTGTTACATGCTTGCAGTTATTCTTCATGGCAAAGAATCTGTATTTAGGGATTCAGATTTATAGTTCTTCCAAATGCATGTTAGAGTAATTTGAGAGGTTATCATCCCCAGCTGCCTGTCCTTTCTCTCTGCCAGAGGTTATTGCTCCTACAGCAGAGACAATTGAAAGGCTGGCACATTATGTGCACTGCTCATCACCTGGCACATTGATTTCAGCTTACATAATCAGTGGGCTGGGCTATGAGTGTAGGTGGCAGTAAGCTTTAATTCATCATCCCTACTGGGCCTAGCAGCAGTAAAGTACTTATCAGCTTCTACAGGTGATAGCCAAATCCCACAGGTATTGAGGGCAAAGCCCTAAATGCCCACCATGCAGGATGCTGAGCGTTGCTACAAAGCACCGTTTCCCACACTGCATGTCCCACTGTTTGTAAGGGGGCAGGAGGAAGAAGTGCTGGCTTCTAGTGTAGCTGCATCAGATAACGCTTGGGATCAGGAGAGGGCTAGGCACATCCAGGTCTAGTTGGCCCAGGAGAAGGCAGCCTGAGAAACTTACCAGTTAGGAGTTCAGGCAGCCAAAGTGCTAGAAGTGGCCATTGGGGAAAAAGCCTTGAGAAGGATTTGGAAAACTTAATAATAAGCTCTGTGAAGCCTAACTTTTAAATAGTATTTGAAAATATCGCAACCACACTGGGCACCTACAAAAAAATCCCAGGAGGCACCAAGTCAACCAAGTATCAGAAAGTGAGGTGATGGGCAAGTCCTAAATGGTAACCCTCCCAAGGCAGCTGCTTTCCCAGACTTGCCGTGGAGCCTGAGAGCATCTCAGTCTGGCACATGTTGTTCAAGTATTCACTTGAGGAATGAGAAATGCAGCTCCAACACCTGTTCCAGTTCTGCAGAGGAAGGGACTGAACAGTTGCCTTCTAAAGGGACTGAACAGTTGCCTCCTAAAGGGACTAGTTTACCTCAGCAAAGTGCTATTGTGAAAATTGCACATCACTTCTCTTTTGTCTGAATAATGTGTAGTCTGAGAATGACTAATGTAACAGACTTTGGGAGGATCTAGTGTGTGAATACATCTGAAGCTGCTTGGCACACCCAGGGTTTTGTGAATGCCAAGCAGCAAGAGGCACTGAGGGACCATTTATGGATGCAAATCAGCAGAATTTAAGCACCTCAGGGATGAGGAAGCAGTTAGTCAGAATGTCTGAAATTTCTAATAGTAATTTAATTCTGCAAGCAGACATCTTGATTCACAAGTAGGATTTAGGTTTCTTGGTGGATTTGGCCTTTTTGATCTGGAGATATTTCAAACTGTATCTGTGAATCAGTGGGAGTTAGGGGCTTTGATGTCTTCTGTGCTCGTTTCCTTCTGAAAGCATCTAAATACCTTTCAGTGTCTGGGTCATGAGGAATTCTGTGAAGTACACTGGAGTGTGAGACTTTTCCACAGACAGAAGTGACCTTGCTTGAGCAGAGATGTTTCAGCACAGAGCAAAGTAAAATTTGCACAGTGTTTAGTAACATCACAAAGACCCTCTAATCTGGGCATTCCTGCATAGAAAAAAAAATATTGAAGACATCCAGGCATTGTTAATTATATTCAACCCATTAAACACAAGCATCATACAGAGCAAAATCATTTAGGATTGACAGGTTTTCATATTGCTACCCTTAGGCTTACCCCATGTTTAGAGCAACTCCCATCGATTTCTGTTGACATTAATGACCCATTAACAGTTACATTCAGTGGCTGGCAGGCTGCTCTTTGCCTACACCCATCCCCACCGCCTGCTCACTAAGCTCTCTTCTCTGGAGGTTGCTGCTAAAGCAGTGGCCAAAGAGTGGGGCAGCAGCAACTGCAGTAGAACCAGACCTTCCTAGCATAAGTAGACACCACTGCCACGGCTTTATCTTCAGGGATCATGGTGACAGAAAGTCTTGTTCTCCAGGGTCAGACTTCCTCACCTGGCAGCCCAGCCCTGCTCCTTTCCCTTCCTCCATCCCAGAAGGTGCAGCAGATGGAGGAGGTCCTGGCTGCAGTGAAGCAGTGAGTCTCGTAGGAGTGAGTCTCATAGGAGTGGAGGGTGGAGGCGTGAGGCTGAGTGGGACTGGGTGCTGGGAAAGGGGTGACAGGGGTGCAACTTCCAAGTCTAGGGTGGAAATTAAGTAGGCAATGATCCTAGGAAAAGAGGCATGGTGAAACATGGGAGAAGGGTGGGGAAAAAAAAAAAAAAAGTGAATAAGACCTGCTTGCCCTGCCAGACTTCCACAGCTCCCTGAAACCTTTCCTTCATCCTGCTCAGAGCCCTTCAAACTTCACTGACCCCCACTTCCTCCAGGAGCCTGAAGTTTCCCCTGACCTCTTCCAATCCCACCCACATACCTGTGAGGCCATTAGTGATCTCCATCCTAGCCCCCCTGCTCAGTCTTCACCAAAGCCCTTCAGTCCTCATGTAGCACCTGGCCGGCCTTTCCTCACCAGCCAGTGGCCTTTCCTACCCCAGGAGCCTCGGCTAGTCACTCTTAATTATGTTGCCAGGAACCCCCACGTGAGCTTGACTGGCTGCACTAACCTTGCTCCTGGTGGGGAGTCTTTTCTCACCCAGCACAGCCCTTTGAAGTCAGCAGGGCTGTTTTTGTGTGGAAGTGCTCACCACTGAGATGAAGGAGTGCATAATCAAATCCAAAGTATTCTGCTCTGACACTGTCATCCGCCACACTTCTCCCAGAGCCCAATCAATACACATTTATGGGTCTGCATCTAGGTGCTCTGCATACCTGGTGAAGATGATTATTCCAATCTTTCAGTCTTTTTCACCACTACCATTCTTTGTCCCTGTTCTCCTGTAGTGAGGAATCCCATAACGAAGACATACTGTAAAGTTTACATGAGGCAGTGTTTCTTCTGTATCTTGGTTTTCTGACACTATCTTCTCTCTGATACCAGGCTTCAAAGTTGAAAAGTAATGTTATATTCAATGATCAGCGAGCATGGGGTTGACAATATCCTTGTAATATGTGAAAGTTCTTTGAAATAAACTATTCTCTTTTGATGAATACCCTCATTAACAAACGACCCATATATATTTTAGGTAGGGATACATTTGATTTTAATACATATCTCACCCTAGTCAATGTTAGCTATGCTTCAAACAATTTTAGCTGCGTGGAACAGATGATAGCTGATTCTTTCTTTCCATTCTTCAGTTCCTCCTCACCTAAGTCTGATCATTTTGAGGCAATGGAATAAGTTGCTGGCTAGAAAGAAAGTTTGGTATGGGATCTGAGATTATGATACCAAAGTAAAGATAACTACACAGAGCACAATGTGTGTAAATGAGACAGAATAAATAACAAGAGAACAAGTTAGTGAAAATGAAATTAAAAGAGAGAAAAGAAATAGAGAAAATATGGACATAAAGCAAAGAGCAGAAAATAGAACTTTGTTGCTGCTTTCTATTGTAATGCCCTTGCTAGAATGCATAAACTGATCCAATTCATAAACTTAAAATCCCCTGCTCCAGATGAAAAATAGTAACTATGTAAAATTCATGGTATTTGTGACTGGTTTTTATTGACAAAGAGGAAATACCCATGACTCTTAATAGAGCTTCAGCTGCTGATATAACATCTCCACTAGAGGCTAATGCTAGAACTTCAGACTGCACAGGAAATACGTCACAGAAGCTTAAGAATCTCTTAACGTAAAGTGATTATTATATATCCTAGTCTTATTGGTCTCCCAGCTATTCATATTCAGGCTTTGAAATGTCTGCTTTTATTCCAGCTCTACCATCCTTTTTGCTCTTCCTAAGTTGCACAGAAGTTGTTCAGGAAATCAGCGCCAGTGTCTTTGTGACTGATATGTAAATCAAAAACAAGCGGGAAAAATATAACAAGCCTTTAGGGAAATGGAGGGGCTCTTTATGGCACTTGCTTGATGCTCTAGCTACTCTAAGAGGAGCTATTTCTAAGGCTATCAATTAGACAGGGATGAGTAAGTGAGGTTATTAACATTAGAGCCATTCAGTTCAGGTCTGTTATTTCAGCTCTCATTTAGGCAGGTAGTTCCTGAAACCTGTTAGCAGCGCAACAAAGCTCTGCTGGTCTCAGTCCATTTCTAGCAATTTAGGGCTGAGAGAACACTGCTAGTATGAACTGTCTGTCTCGTCAAAGAGACCTCTTATGAAGATTCAAGACCTTGATGTTTCTAGATGCCAGTTAAATAGCTCCAAAAGGTATCTTTGGGCATTGTGAGATCTGTTTGTAGGTGAACATTAGCAAAAACTCTAAAGCAAGGAAATTCTTACTTCTTATTTATGCTCACCTACAGACAGAGTTTTCCCAGATGCTGAAATTAATTTGCTCTGTTTTGCTCACAGGGTAAGAGTGGCATTAAGTTTTGTTGGAGAAATAATGAAGTAAAAAATAAAAATCAACAACAATTACACTAATGAACAGTTATACAAAATCCATTCATTAAGAGGCAGGAAATGAAAGGGATTATAAACCTGCAAGAATTTTAAATGTGGGAAAGGTAACACAGTAGATAGCTAGATCTGCTATTAGCTCAGAAACAATGCCATATGTGAGAGGAAAATAAGAGAAGCAAATTTTTCCTCCCAATTTTCTATCTACAGCAGAAAAAAAGATATGCTTAAGTTATATTAGTACCTTTAATATTTCATTTCTAAAGAATTAGCAAAAAATAGGGCTTGACAGATTTCCCATCCAGCCACTATCACAGATTGGGATATACAAGCAATCACAGATTGATATATAGTTATTTAAAACCAGAACACAGCTTATTAAAGAACAAAAAACACAGAGGCAAGGTGAAGATTGAAAATGCCTTGGTTTGCAGTTGTCTGTTTTATTTTTGTCATACTGTCCGTTTTCCTTCTTCAGTCAAAAGAAAAAAAAATGCAAAACCAAACCCAACCAAACCCAGAACTGGAAAAACAAAGGTATTTGAATTTGCCATGAGTTAAAGGCCTGACTGAAATTTGGAAGAAAAAAAATTAAAACTGAATCTATTATGACAGATTACTTGATTGACAACAACAAAAAGTCTCTGTCAGGTACTTATTAACCTCGGCAGTATCAAAGCACAATGCAGATAAAGTACTAGTTTACTGCAGTACAGCGACAAAAATTAAAAGTAGGGAAATGCAGAAATTTGAGTATTTTTTTGCCCACATTTTCCTGTGTTTGCAATACAGTTTCCAATTATTGAAGGTCAATTTGACTTTTCTGTGATCACAGATTCACTATTATTTCCTTAGTTCTTAAATCAATAATTATAACAATTCCCTATGTGCTTTCAAATCATACTTATTACATTCATGAAAAGTATCTGAAAGTAATAATATAACAGCAGTATCTTTGTGTTGAGATTACATTTCTTACCAGCTTTGAAGTTGGTTCCTGTCTGAAGTCCTGTACCCAGTTGTGATAGATCATTAAAGAGAAAATGATCTTGACATTTTATTTTAATAGCCTGATTTTGCTTTGGCCAAACATGAAACACTGACCTTCTAGGGTATGAACTTTCCCCACTAGTGTATGTTTTGGGAACACTGGGCTGAAGAGGGAATAGAGAAGGAAAAAACAATTCAATCAATACCAGACTAATAGCTCCTTACCAAATGAATCACTTTCCAAGACAGAGGGAGGGAAGAAAAATCTTGCCTTATTCTATATCCTGATATTTGTAAACATAAAAATTATTTACAGCATAATCTGGGCCTTTCCTGTTCAGGCTATAAAATTAAAGATTCCTATCTTCAGGACAGTCACCCTTTATAAAGCCAGTAATGCTTTACCCTAAGCTATGTAGAAGTAGAAAATGCATTTATATTAATAGAAGAACACTCTGCACATGTGATTTTAGTAAAATATATATATATTTTTTTTTTATTTATGTATTTGCATGCCAGTTCCTTATAGCTCAGAATTCATATTAATGTGTCTCCTCCTATGGAACCAAGTGGAAATAAGGCAGATGAGGGAGACTAGGGTGATCCACTGAGTAAGAAGTTTGCTTCAAAGACAGATTGAAGGAACTAGCATCTTCTTCTCTGAAGGAAAAGAAATGAAGATGGGCAATTGTCCAGGTGCCATCTCTACCACATGAGTCTATCATAATGTGAGTCGCTAGAGACGGGAAAGTTGGATGGACCCCAGGAGAGGGATTTGTATGTGTCCTTCTACCTATCCATCTAGTACTGGCCACTGTCAAAGACAAGTAATTTGACTAGATGGATACAACCAGAGAAAAGAGGTTCATGTTTTCTTATGGGAGATAGAGTAGAATTTACCCTTGCGCACTGTGCTTGTATATTTATAAACTTCTTTCCAATCCACAGCTTAGGAACTTTTTCCAAAGAAATTGGCTATTGAAAGAGGGAATGATGTAGTGGGAAGGCTGAGAGAACTGAGAAGGGATTCTTATCAGCACTTCTGCCAGTAGGAGGAAAACAACAAGCTTCCAGACCAAAGGCTTGTGATTTGTGTTTATACACCTGAGATTTGGAGTCAAAGTACAGGCTGTTGCCCATAGTTTTATAAGGCTTCTATTGCTAGAGGGTTAGATAATTCATTTTTCTATCAGGATATTTGAGCTAGCCATCTGAAACCTTTTTTTTTTTTTGTTATAACAAAGGATCACATTTGATAAGGTCCGTATTAATAGCATAACCAAGCATTCTAAGTAATTAATGAAATGGAGAATATCTTTGTCTCCTCTGTCTTTTTTTTTTTTTTTAATGTCAAAAATATGTGTGGGGAAGGGCGATGCCAAAGAGTTCAGAATTTTGGAAAATCTCTGGAGTTCCCCCTGGAAGTATAGGTTTCCATGAAAGCAATCTGAAAGCTGGAAGCAATTTGCTCTGGAATTTCAGAATATATTTTTTGATTGAAAAGTAATAATATGTGCTAGGAAATGACTGGACAAGAATATTTACCTGTGCATAGACCAACACAGAATAATCTACAGTACAAGAGGAAGTGCAAATTGTCAACAACATTATAAAAATACATGCAGTATGTGGAGCAGTAAGTCTTTCAAGACAGTCTGTTAAAACTGAGACTTAAAACTGAGACTTTTTTATTTTTTTAAAAGCTCAGGCATGATGAAAAAGATGGAATAGGAAATGTCTAGGCCATTAATTATTCTTTAGAGGTAGAGGTAACAGTTCTCAGCTGCAGCTGTGAAACTTGCTCAAATCTGATCCCAGATCCTATGTTCTTTTCAGAATAAATAAACATAGCCAGTGTTTCAAAACAGGTCTTTAGTGATCAGTCCTATCACGTGTCATCTAAGGTTCCCGAAACAACTTGTTTAAATTGTGCTGTCCTACTGATTAAAAATTAATTGCAGAAAAGATAGCTTTAGTACAAGTGCTGGGCCCCTACATCAGATCAAGACAGTTTTATGAAATCCTATTCTTATACTACATGGGCAAGTGGAGTCAGGAAATTCTTAAAAATCGCATTTTTTCAGCAAGGGAATAAAGTAGTGCAAACAGAGTTCTCAGAGAAGAGGCAACAGTTGCATTTTGTGATTTCAGTGTGCTGCTCTGTGGGAAATGTAAAAAGTATGCTTTAAAAGCATGAAATAAAGTAAAGTCCAGAGAATTTTATCTCCTTAGCTAAGCTGCCAAAAATATTTATGGAACTAAAAATCTCAAGAGCATAAAGCAATTCATACTATGTTAATGTTTGTACTGGGAACTTTCCATTAGTAAATATATGAGAGAGAATAATCATATCCATCCATCTGCTTGGTGGCTGTTCAACCACGGAAGCTGCTACATGTCAATTATTAATCCTCCTGGGGATAGAAAACCTTTTTTTTTTTTTTTTCCCTCTGGAAAGCTGGTTTTCTGTTTATTTGTTCTTATTTCTTTTCTGCTATTTAAAAATAATCTTTTTCTTACAGATTTTTACAGATATTGGCAGATACATTTTCTTCTCAGTAATATGTTCCTTTTTCATACAGGTCTACTATCAACCACATTGCTTTTTTCATTAGAAAAATGAATGATCAGGATACATGAACCAAATCTTTTTCAACTTATTCAAGTTCTTCTGAGACTCTGACTTCAATGCCTTTGTTGCAGCGATGTTTGTTCCACCGATACTCATTAAGACATTTCAGCAGCCGTGCTGCTACCATTTTTCTTGATCAGGTAGTGATCTTTCTAGTTTCTGGCACAGCAACAGACAGGAATGCAAGAAAAATATTTACAAAATATAAATCAGCAATGTCTAATCTAGATGTAGCAACAACAACAAAACAGTGAGCATGGCTTCTGGTACTACTATTTAAAAGCTAATCAAGCAAGCAATGTGTAACATTGAAGAGAAATTAACGTCAGTGAAGGAGGGTCATTTGCTGATGAGAAATTGAGAAATCATTGATTTCAGCTGGAATCGAGAAAGATTACTTAGTTGTTTGTTGTTGCATTATGCTACTTTTCACAGGTTGATTTCTGCTGGGACAGTCTGCATTACTAATGTCACTTTAATAGTATGAGAACATAAGTACATAGCATCAAAGAAAATCTTTGCAGTAAACACAGGTACTAATTCAACTTCTCAGAACTGTCACAGAGTAAAAGCTAATTTACTCATGCTAATCATTGAATGTGACTCAACACAAGCAACTAAGTTGAAAATTAATGAATAAACAGGCAAAAACTAAGCTTCATATATGACAGTTATGAAACTATTTGCTTAAGTCATTTTAAGAACATGAGGAAAATACTGAGATTACAAATTTCAATTTTAATTTACCCAGAAAGTCATTTAGAAAAGATGGATAAATAGCATTGGGTGTATAGTCTGTACAAAAGGTTTGCCCACACAATATATCAGTGTTTCACTCTATCTTATTTCACTATTATCTGCTAGTAACCAGAAAGCCAAGGGAATTACAGTCCCTTTTGTGCTGGGCAATGCCATGTGAATGTGTACAGCAGGAGACTGTCTCAGAGACACCACACTACGTAGACAGTTAGTAACTAGAGGAAAGAAACAAAAATCTTCCCTCCAGCTCACTGACTTTCTGAGTCTGGTCAATGACAAAACTCAGGGCCCAGGAGCACCCATAGTTGTGTGGCTTTTGTTTCACCTTCTGCCCTCCTGCCTTCTTGCACTTCCTCCAATGCTCCAGCCTGCTCCAGGCTGAAGTTAAGTTTTCGTTCAGTGTTCGAGAGGCATTTGGATAACCCTGTCAATAATATGTTTTAACTTTTGGCTAGCCCTGAAGTGGTCAAGCAGTTGGACTAGATGATCTCTTGTGCTCACCTTGTTCTACACCAGGGCTGAGCACAGTGGCACCAGCCCCAGAGGACAGCACTGCCGCACACAAAGCTTTTGTGCTCACCTTGTCCCAGTCCTCAGTAGGAGAGCTTATGGAAGTGAGAAACCTTGCTGGAGCTGTGATGGTGTTCCTACCATGTTCTTCAGGCCTGCAGAGCTGGGAGGAAGGTAGACCTCAACATGGAGCTGCACGGCATTATTTGCAGAGATACTGAGCAGTGCTGTTGCCTGAGGGAGCAGGATGGAAAGACATCTTTCCAGAATCGTACTGCGGCTTTTTTCCAGGCAGTTATCAAAGTCCTCTGGGTTGTCCATATCAAAAGCACAAGGTAGAAGTTCACATCAAGTGCTTTAGACATCATAAACCCATTCAAAAATCCCTCGTGCATTTCTCAGAATATTTCCAGTTGCTCTGGTGTGCTTTACTTCAGGCTTTAGGTGGAATTCTTTGCTGTATTAGAGATGTATTTACAGTCCTCTCATTTCTGTATTCTTTTCAAGTGTTTTGGTTTGAAGTTCTTTAGCTTTGCTTTTACTGTCAACACACTCCTTTCATCTTGTGACTTTCTTTGTCTTCTAAGAAAACTGATAGAGAATTGGACACCAAAAACTTATGGGGAGGTAGACAGGGAAAGATTGTACTCTCGAATGGGGCTTGTTTACATCCTGCGGGCAGAATTGTTTGGACATATTTCTGTCAGTAGTACATTGTATTTTTAATGCCATTAAGTAGTGTCCTTTTGTCCTTTCCAGGAGGAAAAGGTTACATCCCTGATTTCTGCTGAAGTAAGGTAAAACTACATATACTGCTTTACTTATTACAAAATATTATTATTTCAAATATATTTGAATATTATCATTTTAAGGAAATTAGGAATTTAGAGTGCCAGAAAATTTTCGTAAATATATTGTGTTACATATTGCATGTATTTACATATTACATATCTTATTTCCAATGATATAAAAATCATGTTTGTTTTCCCATAACCTTATGCATTTTCTTCAGGCTCAAAACCCACAGACCCTATGAATAATATTCAGGTAGAAACACTAGGCTCACCTGCTTCCATGTCAAAAGCAAAGACATAAAATGTAAAGCTATGGCAATTTCAAAGCACAATCACAAAGCGGTCTTCCTGCTGATCAGTTACTACAGCAAAATTGACCAAGACTTGAGAATTTTTTCAGTTATGAACTGTGTGTCAAGTCTGAAATGAAAACCAAAACCTGACAGATTTTGCCACACTTGGGACTGATAATATTTACACTGCTTTGGTGGATATGTACCTTGGATCTCAAAGAGTCTTACCTTTAAGGAACCAATGCCTTCTAACCCTGTTCCCCGTTTTCTCTGCATGTAGGGAAAGTGTTGTTTTTTTGTTTGTTTGTTTGTTTGTTTTTCCTCTGCATTTAAATAAGTATCAACTGCAAAACTGGGATCCGTATCCCAATTCAGAATTCTCCCAATTTTAGAAGTTTGGGATCTACAGCTTTATTTTGGGCACAGTTGTCCTTTCAGACTCTCTGACACGTCAGTTAAGCATTTTCTTAAAAAGTAAATGCCCAGCCCATCACATACTCACAACTTGTCCTGAAAGCAGCTCACTACTTCATAGCATGCCGTACCTGCAGCCCCAGTGTTCTGATAGGGAAAACCAAGACTATAATGATACTTGCATATGTATTCAAATACCTTTATACTTGTTATAACTTATGTGTATATTAAAAGATAATTTTAGTATATACCTGATGCAATTTATTGCTTATCACTTCACGGTTAGGTTGCAGTTCTCAGTTTGAAGGATTTACCCAGCAGAAAACTTGAGGAAATAACAGGGTAAGTCTTATGCAGTCTGGAGTGGTGAATGATATGTGTCCGAAAAATTGTTTATTTGCAATTTTTTACACTGAAAATCTTCTTAAGTATTTATCATTTTTCAAGAGCTTGTCCTGTCTACTTAATGGAGAACTGCAGAATGATACCTTCATGAAATAACACATTAGATCAAAGTAACTCGATTTTCTGTCTCTCTAGTACTGTTTCTATCTGACAGTTGTTCAAGGAGGTATTTGACAGGGCTTTTTAGATGCTGTGTACATCAGTTCACCCATCTGTGGCCCTAATATGTTTCAGTTCCATTTCTACAAATTAAATAAAATTCCCACCTACCCTGATAGGACTGGGCCTTTTATTTGCCATTGCAAAGTCATAATGACAATTCTGCAGAGACATAGTAATAATAAATAAAAAATAAATAAATTGTGAAATCTGGACGTTGCATAACACACTCCATCTCCAGATGGTAAAATAAAGTTGTATGTGAACACTTTCCAGTATTGCTGGGGGAAGGGACGTGGAGAAGAAAAGTCAGGGCTGTGGGTTTGTGCCAGAATTTAAACCCTTGCTTACCAATAACTTTGCAGGGGAAATCTTCTCATTGCTTTCCTTTCTTGCTCCTTCCCAGATCCATCATTTAAGACTTATCTTACAGGATAGAATATAAAATTGCAAAGCAGTAAACTGTAGACAGAATTAGCTTTTTCACAGGATATCTCCTGCTACTGTGGCAATTGGAGGATCACATCTTGTGCTGTAGAACAGAAACAAGTATTTCAGCATGCAGCAAGATAAAGCAGGTCAGGAACTGTCTCCAAAGTGTACGGACACATCCAGGTTTCTACTTCTGAAAAGTTACAGTAAAACTCTTAAGTCCCCAGTCAGGGAGGGGTGTTTGGGCTTGATTTTTTTTTGGCTTTTTAACATTTATGGAATACATGTTTTGAGTTCATATTTTGAGCCCAGAAAAGTTGCAAATGTTCTACACAGTTCTGAATAACACATTCTTTAATTTAAAAATTTTGTTCTTGTGTGAGCTAATGTCACTCTAGACCATAACATCATTTTTCTCCTCCACTGCTTCCTAATGTTGATGTCTTTAGACCAGATCAACCTGACTGGATAGGTGTTAGCTGATGACAGCAAATTAATTATTGTCATCTGACATATAGAGGCAAAAGAAGCATGCAAGAACCAGAAGAATAATATCTCTTCTCTGTGACCCCACCTGAAATTATGTTCCCTCTCTTATCAGTCATAGCCCCATCTCCTTGATACTCCTGAACTGCTGCTGCAGAGTGAGATACTCCAACAAATCATTTCAGTTAGTCATTCTCCAAAGTAATCATCATGCTGTCAGGAACTGAATCAGTCCGCTTATTTACTTTGATAGATCAGCATTGTTACATGGTGGAAGAAAGCTAGAGAAAATGTTGGCACAGTGCTATCCCCTTGATCTTGGTGGAAGTGAGGTTCCTGCTTCTGCAGCTCATCCCTTAGAAAAGTGATCAGGAACCTCAGGGCAAGAATAACCCCAGTCCTGTGTCCTGCACTTCAGCAGAGAACACATTCAGTACAAATGTGTGCCCCGCGCATCATATATTATAACTACTGATGTATCATTTAATATTTACTGTTAAATAGAGATTCTTCCTCAAGAAAAGTAACAACGCAGGAAGAAGGGAGAAATAATTTTTTTAATCCTTCACTTATTACTAGCTTCTCTAGAAAGTGTGAGGCCAGAACTGTGCTTACTCTGATAGTGTTGCATTTAAATCAACCCTTGTCATGAGTGACAACTCCACAGTGCTGTGTCTGCTGCTCTGAATGCACTTCACTTTAGCTGTGGAAAACTGTAGGCATTTACATTAGGAGGTACCTGACCTGACTCTCAATCCCCTGCAAGAGACTGCTGTGCATTAATTCCAGCAAAATTCTTAGACCAAATAAGCTTTAACATTATCTCTCTTCACCATTGTACTATAGCAACATCATCTAAATGTAAGTAATGAAAAACAAACTCTGATTTTAGAAGAATAGTCTTGGGAGCCTTGATTAGCTGTTGCATTCATGTTTTTAATACTTACATCTGCATAAAGCAGTGAGAAGAATAAAAGATCAGGGACAGAGTCAACACAGTTTTGCCAGGCTTGTCAAAATCTCCTTGTCCAAACTTCTTTCTTCTAAAAGCAAGCTCCTAGACTGCAGGGCTTCTTTCACTCTCTGCAGCTGCCTTCAGCACGATGTGCTCTATGACACTCTGGCTTTTCCCTGCCAGCACCTCTTCAAGGAAGGTTACGGCCCTGAGGGCTTGATATGAATGGTGAGTAAAATTTTTGCACTAACTGTAGACATTTGGGCTCTCACCACCACCTTGGATAGCTTATCCACCACTGATTTTGGTGCTGGGCATATTTCATGAGAGAGCCCAGAGGATAAAGTCCCAGACAGAGTCAAGACCCATTGGCAGCACCAGCAATGCCCCAGCACACAGCAGGCTGTGCTGCACTGAGCTGGCCTGCCCAGCTTCCTATGAAGCAACCCATAAGATATCATCTAATAGCAGGTGTCTGTGTATACTATGAGAAAAGAAAAAAAAAAAAAAAAAAAAAAAAAGGCTACTCTGCAGTGCAGTTCTGTTGTCTTTCAGACGGAAATTCCAGGTTCCAAAATGCTGGCTGGCATTTTGAAAATCTTTTCCCCTTAGAGCACAGCCCCGGCACACTCTCCCCTGCTCAAAGCAGGCGCCGTTTGCCCTTCTGTGCTAGGAACATCAGGCTTGCCAAATGTGAAGTGCATTTGACAGGAAGGTGATCTGCTGCCATGAAGATATCTCTCTGCAGCTCCCCTTTTCCACCACACTTCTGCTCTCTTCTAGTTCTTCGAACTGTGGGGTTCAGGACTATGCTGAAGAGCCCCCCAGATCAGCCTGTTGTATAAGTTTGTATTGATTTTCCCTTAAGGTTAGAGCTCAGGCAGTGTTTGCAGATAACCTCCAGTGAATTACTCTTCATTATATCTGCCTTGAAAAGTTTGAATTGCTTGAATAGAGTATCACTGAAAGCTGCCCTCACCCCCAGATTTTCCCTTTTCTCTGTCATGCTTTTTTAATCCTAAAGCACTAAGCCTAATATATGGTTTTGAGAAAGAAAATAACAATACAGCCTTATTGTATGGGGCAACAGCTAGGGAAATTCAGGGAAAGAAAGCTGTTAAATTAAATATACCTCTCACTTGGAAGCAGGCAAATTAGGAGTGAGGGAAAGTCAGGAAAGGGAAACGTTACTTAAATATAATTAAGCAGCAAAATGAGGCAGGATAGAATATCCTGGTTAGATATCTAGATGCGGGGGGAGTGGAGGAATATGCTGGCAATAGAAATATATACCACTATAACTGTAATGAGAGCCATATTTACTTGAAATAGAAGGGAAAAATACAATGATACCAATTTATTACCAAGTTAAAGGAGATCAACAAAGCTCCAACATCTTTTAAAACATAGTATTGATAACAACAAGAGAAAGACTTAATGAGGCATTTCACAGCCCAATGCACTGAACTGCAGAAATTAATATTTAAGGAGAGTCTCAAGTCTTATTTCTTATTTATTGGTGTTTGTTCTGAGATTTCCTTGCAGTAGGGCCTTCTTACAGCGCAGTTTCTTGGCTACAGTTTATTTTGGATAATTATACCATGCCTATCTAAATACATTCTGTTTTTTTGTTTGTTTGTTTGTTTTTATTTTTTGCCTCTCTATGGGTATTTTCTGCTATGTATGAGTCTACGGCTAGGTCTATGCAGGAGTGGAAAGGGAGAAGCGAGGACCTTTCCTTCCTTCCTCTGCTCACCTTCTTGGGCTCACTGAGCATCTCTGTAGACCCAGGCATGGCCTGCCTTGACATGCATTTAAATGATTAACAGTTGGCTAATACACATCCATTTTAGTCATCTTTTGTTTATCACAAAATGTTGCATGATGTTGCAATACAGATATGTGTTTACAGATGAGGACTATGTGCAAAGCGTAAGGGGTGGACTTTCTTTGAAAAATACCAATAGTCACAAATTTTGTAGTCACTATCAGGGAGCTCTCTCTTTCCAATGCAATATGCTGTGAAAAACCACAGAGGAGAGACTGTGATACCCATTACATGTGATGTTTGTGTACATCTGGGAGTATTATAATATAAAAATAAGGTTATAGATGCTGTTGACAAATTGTCCATTTTTTGTGACAAATTAAAGAAGTTGTAGAAGAAATGAACTCACTGTGTAATACCACTGACAGCCTACAGAATAGTGCCAACCCTTCAGAAACCATGGGCTCTTTCAAATGTGCATGAAAATGTGAGCAACCTGCTAACATATTTGATCTTGAAATTGCTGTATTCCCAATAGCATAACCAGAGCTTTCCTGTCCAATTCTATTGCTTCAGCTTAGACCGAAGATAGGAAATGCAGCAATGAGTCACACATTCACATACATTGTACACAAAATTAAAATGTTTAGCCTTTAAATTGCTTTGTGGCACCCTTGCCGTACAGGATTCCTTTTATCAATTTAACAATATGTTTGTGAATTTAATAAGTGCTTATAACATCATGACAGCTATGAAGAAGTTTGTAGCAACAAAAAAAGGGTGAAACATGAACCCAGAACAAATCCGTTACTGAGAATAGATGTGGACCCTAATATTATCTTACAGTACCTTCAGTACCTGAAGGAGGCCTGCAAGAAAGCTGGAGAGGGACTCTTTATCAGAGAGTTTAGTAATAGGACAGTGGCTTTGAACAAAAAGAGGGTAGATTTACCTTAGATATTTGGAAGAAATTCTTTACTATGAGGGTAGTGAGGCACTGGCACAGGCTGCCCAGAGAAACTGTGGATGCCCCATCCCTGGAAGTGTTCAAGGCCAGGTTGGATGGGGCTTTGAGCATCCTGATCTGGTGGGAGGTGTCCCTGCCCATGGCAGGTGGTTGGAATTAGGTGGTCTTTAAGGTCCCTTCCAACCCAAACTATTCTATTGTTCTATGATCTTTGATGTCTTCAAGATGGCATTAAACTGTCCACTGAGCTTTTGTCATGTCTACTGTCTATCATCTCATCTCTTTGCTATTTCCCACTGTGCAACCAAACCAACTCAATAATCAAGTCAAGGATTTTTAGGGGAAGCATAAAGCTGTCAGATACCACTGAAACAACCATTTGCACCATGAGAAAGTACGACAAAAACTTCTGTTCCAGCTTCTGTTTTGCAGGAGTAGAATTACATGTGAGATACAAAGGCAAGTTTTATAAGAACAGAGGCATCTGTCTAGCGCCCTAGCAAAAATCTTTTCTATTTAAGTCCTTTCTTTCAGGATCTGAACTGTTCATCCAGCTTGCTTTATGCTGCAGCAAATCTGCCCGGATATGTCCCAGAGAAACTACTTTACAGTGGTGGAAGCATCTTTTGCAATATGCAAACTATGTAGAATATTTGGTATCCTTTTAAATGTGAGTTCTAATATTAAATAGTTGTGAAGACATTGTGAAGAACTGTACATCTTGTAAAGAACTCTCTCTCCGTGTTTTTCATGGTTCAGAAAAGTTGTGTTTCCATGGCATTCACATGCCCATCTTGCTGATTGCTTTTGTGCTGTCCGGAGGTGCTACATCACAATTGGAAATAAACAGATCTCAATTCAGTTGCTGAATCATAAAGGCAGGGGATTTTTTGTCTTATTTTATTTTTTTAATGAAGTATAGGGACAGACAGTTGAAATCCATGGAACGATTTAAAATATGATCACATGCTCCAACGCACCAAATCAGTTTGAGTGACATTTTTCTTTAAGAAATATGGAAAAAATATCAAGAAAAAATGTTTGAAGTTGACCCAAAACATAGTTTAACTTAAAAGGAAACATTTTATTTCATTCTGACCAACCTGGTTTACTTCTGGTTGTATGTTTTTCAATTTTGTCTTTAATATATATTCATTTCTAAATAACTCATGATATTTTGAAAATGAAAAAAATTGTTTTGATAAAGCTGAAACAGAACATCTCAAGACTTTTTAAAAAATGTTTTCTCTGTGTCCAGAACTTAAATTGTTAAATTTACTCTAAATTCTCAAAAGGTCTGGTCCTCTGAAATGTCTTTTTCCTCTAAATTTCCTAATCTGAAAAGTATTTTCCAGATCTTCCATACCTTCCATTCTAGTGGATTTATTTTTTCATTAAAACATGCACTCCAAAAAGTAAAACAAATTGGTACATATGTTTATAATGTATGAGATACCATAGAAATTTTCTTGCTTCCATACAGTTGTCATGTTTCAGCTAGCTGTGGCTCTACAACCCTTTATCACGTGAGAACCTAGGAATGTGCTTGCAGAAGCATCCTCAAAGTAGGCACTGTACAGTTTAAACATGGGATTCGAAAGTGGTACTGTATGTGAAGACAGAACAGGTACTTAAGTATAAGTACAACTCAGCATATCCCAGCTTTCCCCATAGGTGTTTTGACAACATGTCCTTTGCTAGAGAAAACACCAAAGTCATTTACTGTTCAAATCTCTCTGAAATCAACCAAAATTTCTCCCTTGACTTTATGAGACTCATGTTTTTGCCAGGCGTATGGTGAAGTCACAGGACCATATGGCATGTCAGGGGTTTCACATGCCATGCCTTTACTTACAATGCCAGGGATTTCACCTACAATGGAAAAATTAGGTCACCTGACAGTAAAGGTTGATATCACATTAGGAACTATGACACTCCATTCAGTAAATCCAGGTAGAAAGAATATCAATGGATCAGAAACATGAAAGGCCAAGAATATTTATTCAAATATAAACTGTCATTACATTAGTTACTCTTGATTTTTTTTTTTTTTTAATATTTATTTAGTATGCTTTTCTCTTGGATTTGGTAAACATAATGCTGTATTAGTGTTCCTGCAATGACTTATGCATGTGCATACAGTTGAAGTAATATCACCAAATAACTGCTCAAAACAGCTTTGCAATACAACTTCATGACTTATTCATGAGGCATGCTGTTTGCAAATGAGACCACAAATAACATACACCAAAGGAATTTCTTCTGAATCTCTTCTAGTGGTGCCTGATAACCTATACACAAAGCTGCATATGTTTATATGTTTTATATTATAATTGGTTTTGTACCAAACTATTTCTAGGTGAGTCAGATAATGAGCAATAGCAAAATACTTATCCCAAGCTTCACATTTTGCTACTATGTGCTCCTGGAGATATTAACCATGGCTTTGCTGTTTCTTTCTTCAAACACTAACTGTGATATTTTTATAGGGAAAATATTCTTCAAGTTTCCATCCTTCTTCCCAGTTTGCATCCAAATTGTTTACAGAATAGAGTTACAGAATGCTTGGGCTGATTTTATGTAGAAAATGTATGTATGTGACATTTATCTGCCAAAGATAGGCTTATAAATGTAGTGCCAACAAAAAGACAAAGATTTGTTGTCAACTGCTTCTCTGTATATCAAGGCTCTTCTGTTATGGTGACGTCTGAGAATTTCTTGTGAAAATAACCTTACAGAAAGTCATTTTTCTTTAGGCATATTATCATAACTGTAGAATTTCAAAGCCAGGAATCATTAGTGTACTCATCTGCATAAAAGGTAAGCCTGTTAAGGAAAGACCAGACTTGCTAAGGATTGGTCTTAGGAGAGCTAGTGATTTCCTATACCTGTATCTTCTAAATCTCTTTCTCTGTATAAGTGACTTCTCAGTTTACAGTTCAAGGTTGCAAATAATATTGAATGTTGATAACGTGGATTCTTTGGAAAAAGCAACAAATAAAGGTAAATAATGTTAAAGTCCTGCTTTTATGCAATGTGTTTTTTTCTATTATATCCAAAATAATTTTGAAATTCTCATTTCACTCACAAAAGGATTCAGAACATACTTCCCCATGTCGGTTCACAAGTGTATAAAATAATATTCAGACAGCTTCTTACTGAAACCATTGTTTCTCCCTTCCTCTTTCTACTTTGTTAGTGATCACTATTACGGTGTGTTTTCATACCATATCCTAAAGATACTAATTATTTTCTAAGTAAGATACTCCTCCATGGAGAGAGAAGGTCTAAATTCAAAAAGATGTTGATGCTGCACCATGTGACTTCCATGTGCTCCTTCTGTTGAAACAGTGCTGCATAAGTTACCCTACCTGCCTGCATGATGTTGGAGTTTTGGGCTCCTAAGAACTGGAGTCATGGAAGCCATCAAACTGGTTCAGGTGAGCCTCAAATTAAGTAGGTATGGCAACATAAGGAGATGGAAGTATCTGGTGAGGATTCTTGACCATAAATTATGACATGAGACGAGATGTCAAGGGCTTTCTTTAAGAAGTCAGAGACGGTGATTAATGCATTGTGGCCTCCCTTCCACCTTCTCATTTTGCTAAAGTTAGCGTCAAGATTAGCTGTAGGTGCTCCACGTGCCAGAAGGATGTCGTTACTACTATGTGTTTGGAACAATGAGGTTTTTTGTTTGTTTATTTGTTGTTTTTGTTGGGGGTGTTTACTTGTACAAATAATTGGAGATTCATCTAGTCAGAGGCTTGAACATGACTCTGTGGTATACAGACTCAAACCCTTCCCTGCAGACACTCTTTTTCTCCCTTTTTTTTTTTTTTTAATCTGGTTTACTGTATATTCAATTACTAATGGAAAGTTAACTACCTCCAACAGGAAAGATTGTGATTGCCACCTCTTAGCACAACAGTCCCTGCTGACTTCAGAATTTTGCTAGTTTCTAGGAAACCTGTATCCAACTCTAATTTCTATCAGACAAAATGGAGCTGTAAAAACACGAATTTTCACACCCTGAGCCCGCTAACCAGTGATCATTAGCAAAAACACAATATCTGCATGAAGAAGGCCTTGTATCTTCTGTCTTCTTTGTGAAACGCAGCCTGGTTCTGAGAACATCTAGATAACTTGACCACTGGAAGTGAGATAGGCAGCGGAAAGCCTGCAGTGAAATTTTTGCCTGGGCTAGGACGTGGTGCTATTTGGTGACATAAGGACAGAGCTGCTTTTGCACATGGCTACTGAGAGAAAGGTAGTACATATGCTTACAGGGTATGTGACAGATCAGGATATTAGAATACAAGGATATTAGCAGCACAAAAGGTTTTGACATAGGTCTCTAGAGTGGCAACCACACGCCTCGGTTTCTTTGACAGTGTAGGAGACTCCCCTCAAGCATGGCAAGTTAGGACTAGGCCAGGACAGTGGGAGGACTGTGATCATTAAGACTGTGTAGCTACTCATCAGTTGTTAGAGAAACTTTTGTGATGCAAGAGACTTACTGCTTCTTTTGAGGTAGTAAAATGTTTAAGCAAATAATTTTTGAGTGGATCCAAGAGAATAGACCTAATTCAACAAGACTCTCTAGTACTGTATGATTGCTATGAGTCTACCCCTGACTTAAGAAGGGGAACTTTGAGCTCCTCTTTTCTTTTGTCCATTTAGTATTTCTTGAATGGTTCTCATCTGGGTGTCTGTAAATAAATAATTCTCAATTTTCCCTTAAAGTGTAACGATCACCATGTAGCAACTGAAAAACAGTAGAAGCACACTTGTAAATGAAATTGCAGTTTCCTTGTCTAGTTAAACATAGGATTTAAAACTGATGCTGTTATTCTGAAGTTCACCCTCAAGATGTTTTTACCTCATCTTCAGCTCCATACAGATATCTCCCTATGTGTACAATGGAACCAAGGAGTTTGTCCTTCAGTAATTAGACCCTTGGAGGTTATTATCAAAGCAGAAGCAAACAGCCTGGAGGTTTATACTGACTTTCTGTTATAATAGACCTGTGTGACTATGTGAGAAGTCTGAATAATAATGAAATGCTGCTCCTTATCAGAAATTATTCCAGTGAGAAGCTGGAAGTGACCGAGTTGAAGTGAAAGTTAAATAAGGGTCAGGATAGTTGAGGTTTTGAATCAAAAGAACTTTCTTAGAATCTCCCAAGCTTCATATAACTATTTCCATAGCTTTTTGCTAACAACATTTGGGGACAACCAAATGATCTCATCAATTTCCATTCAGCCACAACATCTTGAAAAAGGAGTGATTTGCTAATTCCTGAAAAGGCAAGACAAAGAAGAGCTCCCATTCACTTACTACTCATAGTGAGGAACCCCTGAGTGTGAACAACCAAAAACATAAGATATACTTTTCTTACATCTCAGTTATTATTAAATGCTAACTAATATTTTAGGGCAATTGAAGGGAAAAAGTCTCAGCCTGAGCCATTTTAATATCATTCAGCATTGGGCTGCTATTGTTTTTCAACATTCTCAAGCATTTTCAGTGTTTATAGATAATATTTACTTTCTTCTGCTCTTATTTTCCTTTGTTGTGGTTGTTCTTGCTGCCTTTGTAGCTAAAAGGCCAGTGCAATTTTTTATTAGAATTACTTGTACTTCCAAGGAACCAAAATCTACCCATATGTAAAATCTTCTCTGCTAGGCTTATATCATAGCTGAATTGGGGGTGAAAAAGTCATTCATTTTGAAGTACCATCAGGTGATAAAGTCATCCTTTATTCATGCTTAGCAACGTGTAGGGGAAGAGGTCTGTGCAGCCTCATGTGAATTTATTTAGATTGAGAGAACTCACTTTGCTTTTGTGAAAGATAATTTCCTCTCTCAACACTGGGACTGCTTTAGAGCTACAGATCAATGCTGGATAAATTTTACCTTCCATGAGAACCTCCAACAGTAACAACTCAGCAGGATGAATCCAATTATACAAAGAAATATAGTGTATTTCTTACAGAACGTAAAAAAGTTTCTTGAATGGCATCTCAGTATTTGCTGAGTTAGAGATTAAGTGTAAATGAAGTTCTTCATTCAGCAAAGACCAGATTCTGTTGTCAGAAAACTTAACTCAGCACAGTTACCTGTTCCAGTTCGTTTGCTGATTTTCTGCTCAAAACCAGATGCATCTTTTAACGGAAGTTCAGTTAAGCAAGCATGACAGAAGCAAAGGGCAAACTGTCATTTTTTAGCAATTAAAGAGTCATGAGAAAATATTCTGAATATAATATTCAGAATGTAGGTATTGTGAATGACATTTTAAAATAACAGGCAATGGATTGTGATATCAACACTAAGCTATCGTTAGGAAAAGAGAGCAGGTCAGAGCTTCGCAGAGCTGCCCAAGCAACGCAACGCATTGCTGATTCTTGTCCTCAGCCAAATATCTTTTCATGCATAAAGTGAGATGGCTACTCAGGGAAATGGGAAGTGAAGAGGAACATGATGGAAAGGAATACAAAATACAAGGTTTTGATTTAATTCTAGTGTTATTAAATGAGTGATAAGTAGTAAGTATAGCAAAAAATAGTAAGCTGAAGCACAGAAAAGTGATGAAGTTCCTTGTTTCTTCTTACTTTTTTTTTCCTTACTAAGCCATTGGTACCACATTCCCTACAGCATTACCTGCCAACTTAAGACTTAATATCAAAAATATTTAAGGAAACGGTATATCATATCTGATAGATTCTCTGCAGGAAAATACTATGCATACAAAATAAATGGCTGGTCCTCTGTACTGGGGAAGCTGATGTTTTTGTGGGTTTGCATAAACTCCTTAAAATTGTGCAAACATCTATGATTTTGTTAATCTACAAACACTTTAAATATCAAATGGAAACAACAGCAAGTCTTAAGAGTATGTCTTTCACAACCGAACCAGACCTATGAAACTACAGTCAGTCATTTCTCCAAGATTTGTTTTTCTGTCAGTCAGAAATGGGTCTTATCATCTTTGGAATAGACAAATAGTGGGAGATTAAAAAATCTATTAATATAGGTCCATAGGAATCAAGACTTTATAAAAACTACTTACAAGCATGGATGAAAAACTATCAAAATACTAAAACTCATGAGAGACGCTATCCTTTGAAGCTTCAAGAAAAATGACAGAAATTGGTATAAAATAGCCCATTCTCCCTCTTATTCCAAGCTGAGATAGATTTTTATTTGTTCTTTTCCGTGTATGATGTGTATGTTCTTTTCCGTGTATGTTCTTTTCTAGAGTGTGTGATAGAAGATCAGGTAGAAGTCAATGTCCTGGGAGGGTCTCAATGGCAGAATAGTGCTGTTGCAACTCTGGGATTTACATGACCAAGATCTGCCCAAAAGTTTTCTTCGTTCACTAGGAATAGATTATGCCTGTAAGAGTACTCTTGTATTGTACTCAGGAGAAGTAATTACATTGGAAGAAGATATATCTAGGCAAGTTTTATTCATGTGTTTTGGTTAATGTCACCACCAATGCAGCTAGGGCACTGTGTTTTTCAGCAAACCTTAGCCTTAGCTAACAAAGAATACTATGACCACTGGAGGAGGAACAGAAATCCTGCTTGTACATTCATAGGTCATCTGTGGTCAGGGGCAGGAATTGGCACAATACATGAGGTACTTTTGAATAGTTCTAATTTAGCTCAGAATTCAGACCTTATTAGCTCTGAGAAGTAAATGTAATTTTCTTTTGAAAGACGCCTCTTGTAACTCATAACCTAGCTCTTTCCTGTATAATAAGTCAAAGAAGATCTTTATTTAAAACAGGAAGTACATAACAGATGGTGGCTCCATGAGCAGTTACATTATTATTGAATAATTTTATTAAGGGACAAAACCAGGACCATTAGGCCATGCAAAGAGTAGAGATTGGTCACATCTAATTCATCGTCTCAAACACAACTGAGGAAATCATGTTAGCTATTAAAAATTAATACAATCTACAGATAAAATTAAAAGTCAAATTTAATGAGTGGGGACTGGATCCTCAGGTGGTTTCTTTCAATAGACTCTGCCTGCAGGAAGTAGATCTTCACTAATGGTCCTCAACTGAGAATAAAAGCTTCCAAACATACTCTTTTTCAGCTATACTATGTAGATAAATTATCATTTATTCCTGCTATACACCTGTAATTTTAATAACTGAACTTATCTGAGTGGATGTCATGACTGCTGACAGAGTATAATGACTTGTGAATCAGCAAATAGTTGCTATCTCCGTCATAGCCTCTGATTTGCCAACTAGCCACAGGCAGAGTAACCTTATCTCCCCCATATGGATTTTATCAGCTGTTTTGTGAGGTTAATAAAATAGTGGAGAGCTGTAAATAAAAAGTTATTGTATGTGTTATATTACCTATAATAAGTAGCAGGTCTGTCACAAACTACAGAACATTTAAATGCAAGAGATGCTCTGTTGGTTCACTAGTCTCTGTGGAGGATGGAGAAACCTCAGAATTTGCTTGGTCTGGGCTCAGGGTGTTTTCTCCAGCCCCTCAGACCACCAGCACTCCTGCTTCAGCTACCTTGGTCTTGTAGCTCGCACCAGACAGGAGTACACAGGGGTATTAGACCAAAAGGCACAAACAAGATCAGATAAAATGAGGTTTTTAGCTTTCACAGATATCAAAGCAATTTCCATCAGGAAAATTGTAAAGACCCACCCACCACTCCTAGTAAAAGAGCATTACTATCTTTGCAGCGAAATACAGTGTGGACGTACCTGAGTCAGTCATCTCAAACTCCCAGCCAATGTGATTTGGTGCAGGGTGGTATGCCTGTACCCGCTGAAACCCAGGAACAGTTTAATGTCAGGTCCAAACAGCTGGTGTTGCAAACCCCCTGGTTCTGCCCTCAACTTAAATTTCAAGCTCAGCTTGCAGATCACCAGTTTTAGTGACCTAAGCTTCAAGTGTATTCATAGCTTCAGGCCTCCAGCAACTCTGTTTTGGACACTATTATGCAACCAGCATCAGACAACAACTGAATGAGGGGCATCTGTAGCTGAAAGCACAGGGAACATTGCCAGCTCCTGTGAAATTTTCCAGAGGGAGAGAAAGTCAGCTGGAGCTGTTGATGTGATGAGGGGAGATACACAAACTCACTTAGAGAGTTGAGGCCCACATAAGAGTCTCATAGCTGCCTGGCTGACCGCATCTCCAGGGTTGCAGACTCTCAGTTGCAGCTGCTCCGGAAAGCCTCCCTTCATCAACCTAATTAGTCTTACCCTGACAGAAGAAAAGGGGAAGAGCAGACAGCATTTGCTTTGCCTAATTCTAGGGCATAAAGCTGTGGTATTTTTGCTCATCTTTCTGCCCTTTGCCTGTGAAAAGAAAATGAAAAATGTGGGAGGTGAGCCTGGTTTAACGTGCTGACCTGAGGGAGGGACCTTTTAGCAAGTAGTAGGCATGTGTAGGAGCTGCATCAGACTAAAGGAGCCACAGGTATGCTACCCACTGTGTGTGTGGACGTGTGGGTAGGAGAGAAGTGCTGCTGCTGCAACATAAAACCCAAACTCCCTTTCTCAGTGAGTTTAGGATCCTCTGTGATATTGAGCCCCTTCATGGTGTGATTGGGCAAAAGGTTCATTCAAAACCTACCACCCAAGGAATATGGCTAGTTTCTTGAGCTGCATGTGCTCATTCTTGAGCTTTATGACTCCACAGAAGATGAGGCCTTTGTCTAAAGTGGCAAACTGGCAGGTGTGGCAAGTGACAAGTCCTCTCAGATCGGCATGGCACCAACAGCAGATGATCTGTGGCAGGCTACAGGAGTACCAGGATGCTGTGAGAGGTGTGTCTAGCAACACTTGCTAGACACATGGAAAGACAACAGTCACTTGCAGCTAGGCCTGGATGTGGTTTTAGATGAAGGATGTGTAGTGAATACAGGTAGATGGGAGTGGTATCTTCCCGAAGTTGCTGTGAATAGCTTGTGATTAAACTTTCTCAGCAAACTTATAGCATGAAATGCTTTTTCCTGGGAGTTATTCAGAGCCTATAAAGAACTCAAGGCTTAATCAGAATCAACTAGTGCCCTCAGGTCTTGCCTCTTGGTTGCCACTTGGAGGCAAAGCAAGCGCTCTCCTGTCTCCAGTAAAAATGAGCTTTCTGCTCACATTCCCTTTTCTGAAATACATTCCAAGAGTGGAGAGGGAGCAGTGTCTTCCTTGTTAATAATTTCTCTGGTTTTCTTTTGGGGCAGATGGGAGTATTATCTCACAAGTGACCTGAGGGCATGCAGTAGCACCCAAAACACACAGGGAATAGAGCCTTGCTACTAGAGAAAATATGAAGTATAAAATGTTTTTTCCTATAAATGCTTCACAAATATATTTGATGTTCTAAGAGATTACTTTAAAGCTGAAAGAGATGTTTTCATGTTTTTTGACTAAATAGTTTTAGGATAAATCATCATGGGGAAGCAGAGGAAGGAAGCTGTATGCCTTAGAGACTACATGCTAATAAATTGACTAAAAGCAAAAACAAAATGCTTAAATATGTTACTGACAACAATCCACAGAAACCATTAAACAAAAGAGAGTCTTCCAATTAAAGTGGGAAACAATGGAAAATATTTCTGGTAAATGTGCCCCTTCCTTTTATTGATGAATGGAACTTTCACTTGTGAAAACGAGATCAAGTAACATTTTGGTTTCCAAGAAAGGAGTGAAAATTGAATTTTGACTGCAGAGTTGCTGTATTAGTAAGGCTTGAATAATACTTTTATTTTACTACATCCAGCACAAACTTACATGTTGTGAGCAATCACATAATGCCAGAAATGTACAGGATTTGCCAAAAGTGATTCCTATTGCAGATGACCATCATTGCAGATATATAAAACAAGAGCTCACAGTGATTAATTAAAAGGTCAATTTCTGCTTGTGACAGGGAGCAGGAAAGCTCACAGAGTAAAAAACTGTCTCTTGGTACAAGTGTCACTGACTGAATTCAACAGAACTGATTTCATTAAGAACAGCAAAATGACTTGATTCACAAGTGCACATGAATTTGTATGAGAAATCTAAGACATAATATAGACTTATGGAAATGTAAGTACTTTTGGATGGATGTAGACACTTCTTACAATGATAAGGTAGCCTCTACAAAGGAAAACAAGCAGCAGTATACTTTAATCTCGTTGACTTGAACCTGGACCCAGGCCCTTCTGCTCTGTTGGGTTCAAGGCATGAACCAAGTGCCAAACTATTAGAGAAAAATGGTTGACCCTAACAGCATGGCTTTCTGATGAGGATGTTCAGGTTGTTTTAGTACCACTGTCTTCAAAATCATGAAAGTTTATTACATAATTGGTGTTAACCGGGTGAGTCTTAATCAGAGGTTTCTTATTCAGTGCTTGGACATCATTTGTTTGGTGAAGTGGAAATAAGCAGTGCATGTGAACTAAATTATATTCTTTCTCCTACTGACAGCAAAAACAGATTAAACAAAATGAAAAAAAAAACAGATGTAATGTTGGAAGAGAAATGTAAAACTTATTTTGGGAGACTTACAGGGGTGATTAGGGTAAGGAAGAAACAAATCTCTTTCTCTGACTGGTCTGTAATGGAAATGTATGCAATCATAAGACAGCATACCCGAACTCATTCTGTTTACCCACATTATCTCATCCAGCCAAAAGAGAATTTGAGTTCTCTGATATGCAATCCACACTGCAACCCACACTGGCTCTTAGACAAACAGCAGTACAGAAGTAATTTTGATATGTCTATACTTGTGACTGAGACCTTTGTACTGTGGTACAACTCCACAGGAGCTTCCAGGGGAGAGACTGACAGGGAGGGGTACCCTAGCAGTCTCTGTGAGTCTTGTCCTCAGGGTGTCCCTCAAACTCAGCCCTGGTAGCAAAAGGGTTGTGACTCCACAGGGATTGTTGCTGCCGTGTCTGTAAAATGGTGCTAAAGGGACATATGGAATGGCTAAATATGTTTATCAATAATTTGGTTTTGGGGTGGGTTTTGGGGGGTTTCTTTTTTTTTCTTTTTCTTTTTTTTTTGTTTCTTTTTCTTTTTTTTTTCCTTTGGAGTTACTGAACCACGAAATGTCAGCCCATATAGTTTCAAAACACTGTGTGGAATTAAACACACAATAACATTAGTTCTGACAGATTTCACAACCAAAATCTCACACAGTGCTCTGAAAATGTATAAGACATTCTGAAGAGTTTAGTAATCAAACCCAGTAGATGGCCAAAAATAATAATACCTATAAGCTTGAAATTAGAAAGCTGCTTTGTCTACTTGTTTGTGATTCTTCTGACATCAGAGTTAAGTGACTTCCCAAACTGAGGTATTCAGTGACATTATAGATTCCCTTGAGTGCCCTAGCCATCTGCAAGGCATTGGCAAGTATGACACACAGCATATGGGAGACCTGCTGCCTTCTGCAATGGCAGCTGTACACCACTAGGAATTTCAAGTGGCGTTGGACACCTATGCTTAGGAAGCTTTGTCCTTTCCCTTAAATCCTGTATTTTTCCATTAATTCCTTTGCCATTAACTGTAGGTGTTAGAACATGTAATAATTAGCTGAGAGTTATTGTTTGTCTTTCACAGGTAAGAGAGGGATATATTATCTGTGAAAGTCTGACCGTCACATGAATTAATTCTGCCTTTGAAAAGTGACAGAAAATGTTATCAACAAAGCTGAAAGGATATGTGGTTGGATGCTTTAATGGAGTCATGTGAAGTCCAGTTTCTTGTGACTATTTGGTATGCATATTACGGGTAGGATGATTCTAGCTGTTTTTTGCCAAGGCAGACCAGTACAGCTTTATGAGAAGTGAGGGGGAAAGATACAATTGTCTGCTTGACTGGTCTGTAAGCGAGCGAGATCTCAAGGCTGGTTTGCCACAGTGGTATTTTGACAAGAAGCCTGCAAGGTTAGGCTCTACCAACAGAACTGCGTTACTGATCTTCATAAAGAAGTTATATAAATGAAGTTGTTTAGCCAACTAAAATGTAGTTGGGGGAACACATGGTAAACAAAACATTTGGAAAGGAAATGAAGTAGGAGTATAAAGCAAATGCTTAAGAGGTAATTCTTTGGTGTGACTTTCCCTGGACAATATCTTCAGCAGCTCTTGGTTAGAAAAGAATAACCATAGTGTTCATTTGGCTGTATTCATCATTCATTTTATGCCTTGTTTTTGCTTTATTATCTGTCCCAGTTGTACAAAACTCACAGTAATAGCTTTCAGGTAGATGTCCAGATATGCAAAAGGAATAGCTGAACAATTTCACCTGGCTCTATACCCAAAAATATTTTTACTGAAAATGAACCTCAATTTGGAAAAATAGAATGCTATTTTGAAAATTGATCATTTTTCAAATACAGGAGAGGATTCATATTTTAGCTTACAATTTATTTTGGTAATAGTCTCTAGTTGTGATTGAAATATATTTATCATTATACTATTTAGATAACTAAGACTCTGAGCTAGAGGCTGTGGAAGTCATTAAAGCCTCTCACTTTAATTTAGTTGGCATTTTATCACACTGTGATTTATTTAGCACCGAGCAGGTTTATTATCCGTTATCTGATATCTATCTATGGAATATGATAGGGACAGTGACAATGTGTAGGAACGTACCTATTTTCCTTTTACTTCTGCGCTGACTCTCTGTCAGTTACCAGGGTTTAAACTTGTCTATGTAAAGTGACTTTCAGTAAGTGTCTGGCACAGATATATGGTCACTTTTCACAGTAAGCGTAAAGACCACTGCCATTAAGAGGTTTTTAAAGACCAGTTGGTAGATAGTGTCTGTTTGGTCATGATAAACATGTTAAGCCGTCACAGTCAAGAACAATAACTCTGTAACTAAGAAAAACTCTGAGAAACCTTACCAGCTTCTTCCAGGATTTGAGAGGTTTTCAAATAGTGCTACAAAGATCTGCCAAAGCCTGAGTCTGTGGATTCGCAGAGGGTTTCATATTGAAAGAGAATCAGATTTTTTTTATATTACTTTTCTGAACTGTTTATTAAAATTCAAACCAGAGCAAACATTCCTCTATAGCAATTTCATATATTCTTGCAAATTCACACTCTCATTCAGCAATTTGAAATGAAGCATGAGGATTGCTGGAGTTAGCATGTTCTTTTCACTGAAACAGCTGCTGTCAGAACAGGTTGTAGCTCTTTGAATCACTTTAACTATAGCACTAATGGCATTAAGTACAGGTGCATGGGTCAACAAGGTAGTACCTTCCATGATTTCCCTAGAGCCGCTCAGAATAATGACTAATGATGCTCAGAATAAGGGAATTACCAAAGTGAGCAAGTAGCTTCAAGACCATCAGAGCTCCATTATGGGTTGGAGCACTGTTGTAAGTTTGATAGGTCACAATTTGATTCTTCAAGTGCCAAATGGAATGAGTCTGCTATTGCTGGGCACAGAATTGGACAATGTGTTTTACAGAACAGCTCACAGCTTTTAGCCTAAGTGATAGAAGAATTAAGTTTCAAGGGTGTTCAGGTCTTATGTAAAAAGTCTGGCAGTCTTCTCTAGGTTGTAGCTGTTAAAATGACTGCTACAGACAACTTTGAAAATAGCATCATTTAAAGCACTTACTGCACTCTTCGTGGCCGTCAGGTATGGTACATGATATACAGACTAGGCATAATAACAAAAAATAATGGACCTGGGTAATACTGTTCCCTACTTATGTAACAGAAGCATTTACAAATTAGTTCATTTTTTCAAATAATTGCTTTCAGACCTCTGTTTAACCATTATCATTTTTTAATATGTGCCAGTATTTAACATTTTGTACTTCCCAGGGTTTTAAATATCTGAGTTAATATTTCTCCTCAGGGGGCATGTTATTAACAAGTGTAGTGGGGACGGTGCAAAAGACTGCTAACAAGTAGCCTTCTGTCACCAAAGGCTAATTCCTCAAAGATAGTTTACGCATGCCTTGCACAGGGCTCCCCTGGTCCCTTACTGCTCCTAGAATATGAAGCATGTTGTCACCTATTTCACAGGCAGAAATTCAGGCAATTGCACTAGAGAGAATAAAAAGCTTTTTGTGTTTATTTAAGCAATTATTATACATCCAGCAATCGGCTTTCATATCTCTCTACAACCTTGTTTGACTGGACCTGTAGTGACACCAGGGGAAGGCTCAGGTCTCTCCATTAAAACATTTCCCCATAGCATGTGTTATTTTCAGGTAGGTTTGTTTCATTTAACTCCTAAAACAAGTGAGCTAGGCCAGCTTCTCAGGCTTTTTAGAAGCTAATTAGGACTCAAGATTTAAAACTTTGAGCTTTTCTAATTCTATTTAACCGTTGTTTTATCTCATTGTTATTCGAGGAGGAAGCAATGAATTGTATCTGTTAAATAATGAATGTGCTGTAATGGAACATATTCCAAAAGTTTTAACAGTTCATTTGCAGTTAATGACAGAGAAAGAAAGCATAAGGAGAAAGGAATGCATCTGTCAAGATGTAATATTGAAAGAATACATTATGATTATAGATTATAATACTAAAAGAATAGATTACTATCAAACATCCTATACAAGTTAAGTAACTTCCAACTTAACTGCAGCTGAGACAGTAATCATTCCAATCACAGCAGAGGAGTAGTTACCCGCAATTTGTAGAGGTGAAACAATTTCACCAGAAAGCAATTGTAGGAGGCATTTAAGGATGGAGAGACTGATGATACCTGATAACTGCCAGCCTTTGCCATAGGCTATGTCTAACCTGAAGGACTGGGAGTACTGTTTCTGGGTTTGGGTAATTATTACAATTACGTGATGATTCTGCACTGACCCAGAGACCACTGTATCCCCATGCTCCATTTCACGACTGGCTGAACAGGACAGGTTTGTCTCAGTCAAGGTCTGGCTTTGGACAGCTGCAGGAACAGGACCCTGGTGAATGCTGAGAGCTCTCATGTCCTTACAGACCTCCTTCCTTTAGGCCACTTCATGCAGACAACTTCAGTTTGCACAAAAAGGCTCTGCAGGCAGGATATATACAGCTTAAATGCATACTGTATTTTTTTTATTGGCAAATGTGAACTAAAGTCAGCTGAAATTTAATGAGCTACTAGGCTAAGCATTAGTATGCTCACCACCTCTAATAGGACTCCCGGAGGCTTTCTGCTCAGGCAGAAAGGTCAGGCAGGTATCTATCAGTCGGGAAGATGGTCAGGCTCTGCTTCTTTCTGAAACAAGTCCTTAACATTGCTGAGTTGCCATCTTCCACCAAACCTGTTTTCTTTCTGTGAGGATTTTGTATCTCTCCTAGTGGTTTTGTTTGTTTGTTTGTTTTTATCTTGAATCTTTAGCTACTCATGATCATATTGATTGCCTTGCATCTTAATTTCCTTAGAGGTCTGAGCCAAATTTAGATGGCTGGGCTCCATCAGAGGAAGGGCTGTGGGTCCTTAGAGCATAGATGATGTGGGTCCTTAGAGCATAGATATAATCACTGAAACCAGGGGTATTTTTACCTTAATTTTTACAAGACTCAGAATTTCACTTGTGGAACAGAAAAATGTATTGCTAGGTCTTTGTTCTCATTTTTGACCAGAGGACCTTTATGAGAGCCAACATGGGAGGGAGATGGAAGACAAAAAAACACTTCAGTATCACTCCCTCTTTAGGGACATGTACATTTCTAATCTTGAATGGTGATACATTTTGAGAAATTTTGACTTCAAATCACATTTTTTAAAAATATCTAAAATATATCTTTACTTTAGAATGCTTCTTTTCAGTTGCACATTTGAATAACTCCAGTTTCTTTTAAATATTATGCTGTAGCTAGTGAAGATTGTTTTCTGAAAAGATGAACAAACAGTTATTGTAATCTTTATGCCTCAGTACATGGAACAAAAGAAAGAACATGCAAATTTAGGGGCGGGGGAGGACCTGAAAGAAATTATAACATTATTCTCTTCTACTGTGTTAGTTAGCTGTAATGCACTATTCATCTGTTCTCAGGCTAGATTAGTTCCCACATTTTTTGAAGTATTGAGTAGTTTACTAAATAGATTATGTATGAAGACATCTGGAATATTAAGATCTTTCTGATGGTTTACTAAAACTGCAGCCTCTATCTTTGTAGGTGTTTCTACAGAAAATTTTATCAGAATTGCAGGTCACTGTTTTTGGCAAAGCGTGTGTCATCTTTCCATATATCTAAACACACTGGGAAACAGCAACAGAATGGTGATCTAGCAACAGTGATTGTGCAGGTGGAGCTAATGCAAGCAGAAATTTATTCACCTGGAAGAGACTTCTCCCAGTTCCTTATAGCCTGCTCCCCTGGCTAGGTTGCTATTCCTTTCCTTGCCCATCCATTCTACCCTTGGAGTGAGCAGGCAGTTGGATTTGATGATCTTTGTAGGTACCTTCCAACTGAACTATTCTATTCTATTCTATGAATTTGTGAGAGCTGTCCAAGCACATGAGCTACTACAGGATTACTTATTTTTGTTAGTATCTTTCAAGGCTTATGGTAACACATAAGACAATATTGCATGCTTTGTGACAGAACTTGAACCTGCAATGTACTGGATGGTAGGAAGGAGGAATAAGGGCTCTTGTTTTCATGTTTGTTTGTTTTCTTCTTTTAAAAAAAAAAAAAAAACTTTTCAAAAATAATGCTATCAGAACATATTTTTTAAGTCCTGAAGCGTAGAAGAGGAATGCCTTATGTTGTACAGTGACAGGTTCAAACATTTTGTCAGTAATGTCCTTTTCCTTTAGTGTCAGTTGATAAGGCATATTTCAACATGAATTTTTAGTTTGTAAGTTTTTGTCAATCTACTTATTGCAAACCATGAAGCACTGAAGAGACACAAGGAAGGCACTGAGACAAGTGGATATTTTTTTTTTTCCTCCTACATTTCAAAATTGTAGAGAATGCTACTGGTTCTGTAAAAATCCTCTCTGTTGGAGACACTGCATTGTCCTATGCTCCCTATATGAGATTAACTTCTTTCACCCCCTCTTTCTCAAGGAAATACTCTCTTCTAGTTTTCAGTAAGAACAGAAAATTATTTTTATTCTTCTTTCATTGTGATTTTTTTTTTACATAACCTTCTGCCCTGCCCACAATCCTGCTTCCCCTGACATCCAGAAAACCCAACATCATAACGTAAGTATTCCCTCCAATACAGACAAAGATCTGAGATGAACCTTGCCTCATGTGAGGCAAGCATGTGTCAGCTCACAGAAAGCTTGATCTAAATCTATGTAAAAGCAACAAAACTATTTCCATTGGCCTCATCAAGAATTAGGTCATGTCTGTTGTATTTACCAGAACCAAAAAATAATAATAATAAAAGGAAATATTTCCTTATATAGGGAATTTTTCATCACAAACGATGTGAGCTTCAGCATCCCTAGTGGATGAAATTATACCTGAGGGGAGAGCAAATGAAGTCTTGAAAAGAAATGCAGACACATACTCTAGCAGCTCTCTGTCGCATATTTAGTAACACTTTAAATTTGGTAACATTTCTCTCTCCTGTCAAATGCTTACATCTCTGGACTTCAGGAAATAAAACATATTTTACTAAATAGCTGTGATACAGTGCTGAGCTTCACTGACCTAAGTAATCTAATGGCTAATCTGGCTATCAGATGCATGTGTTTATAGTATATATTTCTGTGTTCTAGTAGCTGACTAGGGGTGCATTACCAAGAAAATGGATTTGGACCCCCAAGAAAATGGCTCCTGGTACTGGAAAATCCCAGGAAAATCATTAATGCCCATAAATTGCAATTTGAGTGTGCAGATTGGATATTAGGAAAACCTTCATGCAGCACTGGAACAGGGTGCCAATGTGATTGTAAAATCTGTCCTCAGAGATTTTCAGAGTTGATAGATGAAGCCACACATGACCTTATCTAGACTGGGCCTAGTCCTGCTTCAAGTGTGGTGTTGGACTTGATGACCTCCAGAAGTGTCTTCCAACTGACATCCCTATGAGAACAAAAGTGTAAGGAAGTGCAGAACATGTCTCCTAAGTTTTGTAAATATTATCTGGTATGTTTCATTTTCTTCAAGCCTTGGTATGAATCACAATTCTGCTTCAGGCACTTTCTAACCACATCAGAAGATGGTGTCTACCCCATCCGGAGTGAGGAAGCATGCCAAGTTCAAAAGACAATAACACTTTCTCTAGGGATCATGCTTTAAAAGACCTTTTCCTTTAAAAAGATACCCAACCTAGATGGCATCACATATAGTAACTAACCAGCTTGGATTTGTAGTGCAGGAAGGAAGGAACCTTTGAAAGTTTGTACTCTGCAACTGCAAGGAGTGACCTCTAAGGAATGGAGCTCAATATAACTTGGCCTATCTCCTTCTGATTAATGATTTTCCTACTGTGAAAGAAATCTATAGTTGTTAACAAGACTGTCATGACCGCTTGCAAATATCAGTTGCTCTGTTCACTGAACTCTGCTTTTTTTTTGCCTTTTTTTTTTTTTTTTAATTCATAGAGGATATCTTGTTAATAAGAAATTGGCAGCATAATAAATTAACTGCAGCATTTATCTTTCTAAATGCTATGGGATTGTGATATGTGTTTCAAATCAGGTGCACTGAACTCTGAAGTATTTTCTGTCTCCCTGAAAGGCCCACCTTCAACATAAGCAAAATTGAAGCAGAAAGTATCACAGAATTGGTTATGACTTATTTCCAGTATAATACTCAACACTTGACAAGCTACTAAAAACTCATTAAAAGATTACTGCGGTAAGAACCACCTAACAATACCACATGATTTACTTGCAAATACAAACTTAAAAGAAATGTAGGAAAATGAGAATACTGCAAATGAAAATATTTGACAGATGAAGGCATATGTATGTCTTATTTCAAACATTTTTAGTAAGAGCAAAGCATGTGAATGGAGCTTGGTTCCACTTTTCAGTACTTGAGCACACAAAAAGGTCTTTGGAACAAATCTCTTTCCATTTTGAGGAAAGGAACAAATTATTCATAACACTGTCAGCATTCTAAAATAAAATGAAATTCTAAAATACATTTTCAGAGTGAAGTAAATAGTTTCAAAAGTATACCTAAAAAGTAGGAGACCATGACAAATTTGACAAGCAAATTTCCTTCCTGTGCTCAGCTTGTGATGGCATCTATCCTTGTCTTCTTCAGTTCACTCATTCAGCTTGGTCACAGATTTTAAAATGCACATTTTCATGCTTCCTGTCCCTGGTGACAGTTTGTTGTTGTTGTTTTCACCACTGTCTCAGTATCCATTCCTCTTCCTGTATTTTGCAATCAGTGTTTTATATCTATCATACCTCAGCTTCTCCTCTTAAAAAGGCCTGGATTATCTTTTCTTTCCAAGCTCCTCTACTAACTATTTCTCCTTGCAGTCTCAGTGTCTGCAATGTTTCCTCACTCCAATGCCCTGCTCTACCCTCGCCAGCTGCCTTACCTAATACTGAAACTGATCCCACCATGCTCTAACACCTTCTTCCTAGACAAGGCACACAAATGGCCATTTACCCCCACCTTATTTCTGTCTCTCAGTGTCTTGGTGACCACCACCATCTTAGCTTCTCTGGCCTTGTCCGTTCTTGTTCCTTGTCCTGTTGCTCTTCCAAGGGGTTCTTTTCCACTAATGAGCAGGAATATAACTTTTGTTACAAGCAATCAATGTGTTTCATGTATTCTTTTAAACAAGGGCTCCTGCTAAATTCCTGATATCCCATTTCTTTTGTCTTAAAGTTGTATTGTTGTTTCTAACTGGTTAATATAGATTTTCTGTTATTATGAACATCAAAAGGAAAGTCTGGAGACTGTGACAGCAGTGATAATTTTACAATCAATAAAATGCATGTTTTGCCTCAGACCCCAATTTTATCTTTGTAATTTACCTTCTGCCTCAGAAAAATGCTCTGCCAGTAGCTTTCATCCAGTTTGCTCTTTAATATTCCCTACATCGTGAGTAGCATCTCTGAAGTTATTTATTTTTTCACCTGCTTCCTGACTGTGATCAGAAGCTATGCACTTATCTGAACTCCATGCAGATAAGGACATAAATTTATTCCTCTTCTTAGGAACTCCTTTCTTTTTTGTACTCTGGTATATAGATAGAATGAGCTGTATGTCCAGACATCCCCACTGATATGGTGGGAAGGAGATACTGTCGTATCTGTATTTGCAGAGCCAGATGCCATTCTGTCACACGAGCCAATGGCCCACTCCTGATGACTTCTGGAATGTACCAGATGTTGTAGGAGAGACCTCTCTGATGTTGCCTGGTACATGCTGTAGGACAGCATGGTCCAGCTGGCAGACTGCAGTCTTGGATCCCAGCAGCAGGCTAGCTCTGTCTGCAGCTAGGACAGGGAAATGGAAATAGCACTTCATTTGCCAAGTTTTCCATAGGGATGACAGGTTCACTGCAGCAGGAACCCCCTTGATGACAGCAGCAACCAGTCATTTTATAGGGCTGCAGCCATGTGGACTGTCCTCTGCAAAAAAACCTTCTGTTACTGATGCTGATGTGGCTGAGTGTCCAGAAGCTTGTTCTTCCCATTAAAGGAGTAGCCTTCTGTAGATGTGAATGGGATACAGAAAAGCTTTTCATGGCTTCTTGTAGCCAGGATTGGTTCTAGATCAGTCTTTACTCCTGGTAAGGAGTAAATGTAGTCTCTGAGATGGTCCAGATAACTTAGTGCTTGTTCTTCATTCTGTCACTCTCATAGATAGACAGAGGGATAGACAGAGGTTTCTTCTGCCTTGGAGCCAGAAGAAGTTGTCTTGCCTGCAACAGAGAGTTTGAAACTTCATTTCAAAGTATTTGGGGAACTTCGTGACACCTCTGTGAATTCTCCCAGCAGCTGTCCTCAGGCTGGGACTCAGCAACTCGTATAAAGCTCACTGTGGCAGACTGGAGGCTCACTGGGGATGTGGCAGTAGAGTTATGCAGGAATAATGTGGCTCTGAGAAGTGCAATTAGCGGACTAATAAGTATAGAATGAGGGAACAACAGCATGCAGAGGGTAAATAGGTGAAATAACAGTTCAATTCTCAGTAATAAAATAAAAAATAAACTGCATTCCATTTTCTTCTTCTGCATTCTTTTCTTTCATGGTGTCTGCTGTTTAGTGATTTTTATGAGCAGCCCTCAAAGGTTTATAATGCTTTTTTTTTCCGGTGTGGGTGGATCTGTTGCCACTTCAAGTGTTGCCTTTTAATCACAAATGCCATTCAGCTGTGCATGGAGTTTAAGCTCTGTGCAAATCCCTCAGATGTACCAGAACTACTGTTTGTTTAAAGTGAAATCCCTGAGAACTCTGTGAGGTGGAAATCTTTGCAGAACTCTGCTCCGAATTCATGTAGTGCTGTGGAAAACACCCCTATGTCTGATCAGCAGTCAGCAAATATGGAACAAATGGCTTGGGATTCTTATCGTTCAAACCCTAGCAGCTCACACAGGCCATAAAGATATCATGGACTCCAGGAGGAGGGCACAGCTGATATGCAAAGGTGAAGGGGAAGCAGGGAACTTGACAGAAGAGAAGAATGAACATTACAAACTCCTTATCATCCAATGTCAACTTCACATTCTTACCTAGCATATAGAAGAAATGGACAGAGTCATCATTCTAACTATCTCTAGGGGAACACAGAAGCTGTTTCCAGCACGTTGAATCTGAGCTGGTTCCAGACCATCCCAGATCTTGTAGAATAGTTGGCAACATTGGCGAAAAGTGGCAGTTTCCAAAGCCAGGAGATGTCAAGCACTGAGACCACACATATAAACTCTTTATTCATTGCTTTTTGTGTTGATCTTTCAATAAAAAGAAAAGAAGCTAAGATAAAATTGAATACAAGAGAGGTTTTGTTGTTGCCTATAATAAAGTCATTTCATTTGGTATTGATGGGTCATCTGTGCATTAGAGAAGGAGTAGAAAAAAATGTACAACTGGTCTTGCTGTTTATTGTTCTAGTGCTGACATACACCTTGAAGTACAGAAGAGCCAAAAATCCACCCAATACACCCAACAGCATCTAATAACAATGGACTGTGTAGCACGCAGTCTCATGATCCTGAGTTCCTGTTATTATTTGTCAATTGAATGTGACAGTCTTCTCTGATTCTACCTCCAGGAAACTTCTACTTGGACAATGTTCAGTTCTGATGGTTAGGCTGCCTTCTCTATTTTTTGCCACTTTATTTATGACTAGGTTGCACCCATCTGTCGTTAAGACCATTTTCTGTTTAAGCAATTCTTCTCCCTGTGGTGTTGCAGATATGTCCCATGCTCATGACATGGCTTCTCTGTCCTCCTGGTCATCCTGCCATTTGTTCCAAATGTTATGTGCATACCATGGAAATCCTAAGTGCAAAGTGCTGACTACAAAGGGTTAGAGCAGGCTGGAACAAGTTAGGAGAGAGGTACAGCAAGGTGTATTATACCAGAACAACAGCGCTGATGATTGCCAGGCTATCTGTCAATATCCATCTGTCTCTCTCTTTATTTTGGTAGGCGTGTTGATGCATCCTGGAGCTGCACTGGCACGCATCACCATGGTTTCTCATGGTCAGCCTGTGGTTACTTGGCTCTTCCAAGACATAACACTTTCAGGTGTGTTTCCAACAGATAAGAGTGTATGTATAGAAAAAAAACAATCAAACTTTTTCTTCACTTTATATAAGACAATTGCCAAAATCTTTTTTTTTTTTTTCCATATTCTTCATTATTGGCAATCTGTTTTACAACTCAGTAAGACAGTAAGTCTTACTATCGGTGACATAAAGATATCATGATCTAGAATGGATAGGTTAAATTAGTCGTGAACAAATTAACTAGAATCAAATAAACAGACAAGGGTAGACTAAATTATATAAAGAGAGAATAGGTTAGAAGTACTGGATTCAGTACAATAGATATCTCTAAGAGCTATGTTCAGGTAATTTGAAGGACATTCAACAGTTCTTGAACGGTTAACAAAAAGAAATCCTTAACTCTGAGTCTATAAGGTGGTATAGACATGTTAAACACTAATGAGATCCTGGAATACACAAAGGGGAGGCATTTTGATTAAAGGGAGGCTGTTAAAGATGATTCAGATAAGTAAAATCTTATCTGAAATACAGGTACTATAATTATCACTCAAAACACAAATTCAGACTGGAAAAAATAAAGAGAAAAATAGGTATGGATATGAGGGAAATTCTAAGTCCTGTTTATTAGAAACTAGAATTGGCTTTCATTCACTGTAATAGGTGAAGTGAATATCAACCAGCAGCAATATCAACCTTTTAAGAAAAATACTTATATATGACAATGACAGAGACTTTCTTAGGTCAACTGAGAGACTCAGCGTAATATTCTTGATATATTTGATTGAAAACCAGGCATATTTTTCCATAGTGATGAGATAATAGTCACATAGTTTAGAACAGGCATATGCTGAAATACAATAAAAACCTCCTGGAGGAGGGAATCAAGATATGGCCCAGGTTAAACAGAAGACACTCAACACCTTGCAGAGCTAAACGCATCACAATCACAGTCTAACATGGATCATAGCTGGGTCCTTTTCCTAATTATTTTTTGTCATATTTTTTCAGTTTTCTTTGTTGGACATTTTCATCAGTCATACTCCTGACAAAAAGAATGTCATTTTTTATTTACGTACTATTTCTGATTTTTTCCCTGGAGTTAATTTCCTAGATTCAGAAATGTTAATGAATTTTTCTAATAAAGAAAAATCAAACAAAGCTGGCAGAAATAAGGTCAATAAATATGTTATACCATGAGTGCCTGTATTTTTTATCAAATTCATTATGAAGAGTAACCTCAGTGTAGAATGTGTTCACCAAAATCTCAATGAATTTTTGGAAGCTGGCACTTCCATGGCTGCTGATGTTGGCACTAACATACTTTGCATTAGTTTTCCACAGCTGGAGATCTTGATTCACAGACATGAAAAGAATCAAATTAATTTCCTTCTTTTCCCTTTCTTTCATTCCTTCCTTCCTTCTTTCATTTCTGCTTATAAACCCATTTGAATCTCAGTGTAAAATTGTGCACCAGCAGGAAAATGTTGGCTGTGGAATGAGGCAAATGGTCCATTGCACAGAAAAGGAGGCAGTCCAATTTTTTTCCATTGTTAATGTGGAGGCCAAATGGAAATGTATTTATATACAGAGGACTGAAAGGATATATACCCACTATTTAGAGTCTCTGGGGGTGATGCCGTAATGGCTGACATCTAGGTATCTGAACACCAGATTTCAACAAAGCATTGTAGCTTTAAGTTTTCCTCTGAAATCAACTAGGCACCTAAATAAAAATTAAGAGTACAGATGTTGTATTGAATCTGGGCCACGGTGTACTTTCATCCCCTTATTCTCAGTATTGCTGAGGGTGACAGGGCAGAAGGCTCTCACTGAGATCATTTTCAGTCCTGTCAAATGCTGAAAAAGTATTGAAAATTACTGTATGGGTAAAATCAGTTCTAATTAGTCTCTGCTGGAGAATAAAATGGGCAAAGGATAGTGAGGGGAGGATGAAAAAAGAAAAATATCAAACACAGGGCTGGTGTCTGCAGGTTGAATGCATCGTGTTTGGAAGGATGCTTGCAATACCTGTAATTGAGCTAAATACAGCATGTCAGAGGAAAAGCTATTTGCTATTCTAAAGATAAAAAGAGCTTTCTCTTTTTATATAGGTGTGTATAATGACAGTAATAATAATAATTTGACACACATTATGGTAAGGACTCTTTCAGTACTATGTGTCCATTATTTTGTTCACATCATACCCATGGCCAAACGAAGAATCTAGCATGCCTATTCTATAGTTCCTGCTCCTGTTAACGCTGGAGAGAAAGCATTGCTTCTGCAGAGCAGAAAATCTGTGCTTTCTTAGCTCCCCCCTTTCTGGAATAGCTCCCTTCACCCTTCTGTGAGGACCAGAGACGGGGAAGATGTGAGCATCTCTCAGACACTGTTCTGATGGATGGAGAGGGGAACCACGGCCAGGATTTATTTAACACCTTTTTGTCAGGCAAAGGGCAAACACAACTCCTATACAAGAAACAACCTTTTGGGTTTATTTTAAGGAATATTCAACACTTACAAGGACCTGGCTTCAAGTTTGTAACTTTAAAGATCCCACAGTTTACAGAGATTAAAACTTCTGTTCCTTTACTGATGGGGATATTTGTCATGCTGATGTGGCAGACAGGTAGGCGTTCTTTTTGCCTTAATAAGGTGAAGATTTATCTTAGACTTGTGAGAAAGCCACTGTGTAAAGATACATCCTAAATCTATTCCTCAGCTTTATCTTGGCCCAGCATATGGCAGTATAGATTTAGATTGGTTAATCAGAATTCCTCAGGAACTTAGTCCTGTCTAATACCAAGATCATTAATCTTATGTCTGAGAGATACTCTGCAGATCTGTTGTCACTGGCACACATTAGCTATATGACTGCCTCCACTTAGTGAGCAACAATAATGAATTCATTTGCAGGATTTTTTTCCAGACATACATTCATCTCATCTGATGTTTCTTACTGAGCCTTCCCAATGCTAGGAATATCATAGACAACAACTATAATCTACTTTATTTTGTAGGAAAATTTAAAGTATGAATATTAAAATCCAAATTATGCTGAAGACTGGGATCAAAGTTACACTTTGTAAAACAAAATAAAGTTTCATCTTTCTGCCAAGAAACCAGACATTTTAATAGCCTGCTTAATTAGAATTTACTAAGCCATTAAGTTATGTACTAACTCACATATGTTTCCCCTGCCAAATTGTTGTATGCATTGCTACGAACATTTTCACATACCTATATAGAGCATGCATGCAGATGCAAGTGTGTAAGAATGGTAGAATTGGAACTCATTACCTATCATTTTAATCTGAACAGAAGCAAGCTTTGTACCTTCAAATGACTTCAAATTTGTATGCCATAAGCATTGCATTGACCTATCAGCCAGTCTGCAAATATTTCACTTTTACTTTCCCCAAGAACCCTTGAACGCTTTCCAGAAATGTCAGGTTCAAAAATTGAATTTGTGGCTCATTGCTGAGCTGGGACTTGTGCACCTCGAAGCTCTTCCCCAGGCTCAGGTCTTCCTGATCACAGAGAGCTACTCATTGGAAATGAAGAGGGTAACAATGCTTACATACTCCTAGATGTTCATTCTGTGTTGCTCTTCCTCTCAATTTATTGATTTCAGGCTGAGTTCTAAACCAAGAAGCCAAAAGAAATAGTTCTGTAACACTGCCATAGCTAAAATCCAGCCAGACATAGGATAATAAAAAAAAAAAAATCAAAAGTTGCTGGGATCAGCCTACTGTGTTAAATTGCATTGTATAAGCTCATGTATCTTCCTGCTGACAGAAAGTTTATTACAATGCTGATGGCCAGAATGAGATTGTAACTGGTTCTGGCATCATTTGGGAAAGGAGGATAAATCTTTATGAGTGGCAAGGAATGATACAGTTATGATCCCTTATAAACCAGATAGAGATGAATTGTGTTTCTGGTACTGAGGGCTGGCAGGACACTTGATAGAACATGATTACCAAATAAAAAGGTAAGGTGTACTATATACCTCCCTCCAGTCCAGGACATGCTAGAAGTACATCTCTCAAGCCTCCTTTAAAACATTGTGGCCCTTTGCCATGGGTAGCTTACAAATAAATACACTGCTAGAGTCTTAATTTCAGGGGCACCATGAGTATACTAGAAGTTAATAGGCTTCATGGTACTCAGTTCTTCCAAATGTCTGGGCACAGTTTTCCAAGGCACTTATGGTAGAAAGGGAAGATCAGAAAACAAAGTTATACAAATATTACAAAGATTATAACTGTGCGCGCACACACACACACACATTTACACATTCAAGTTCTATTCAAATTTTATAAATGTGAAAAATGGATTTCCTTTAAAAGACTGGCATTCTTCAGAGAATGCTAAATCCAACCCAATTTACCAAGAGCAATGCAATTATCTCTATCAAAAGGCATTACGTTTTCAGATACTCTTAGATTAATATGGAAACGCAATATGAGTTTATAATCTTCACTCAAACAAAGTGGTGTGATGTTCATCCATCAGACAGTGTATCTGGAATAATTGAGAAGCAAAACATTAGCATGATTTAAAACAGTTTATATCATGTAGCTGCAATCTATCATTTGCCAAATACATTTGCAATTTAAATGTCATATATTGATCCCAAAGAAATAGCTACATAGGAAAAAAAGGACATCTTTTTGGGGAAATCTGAAGTTAGTTCAGTTTCAAAAAGAGCTATCTTGCTGAATGCAAGTTCATGACTAAGTTAAAAAAAAAAAAAAAGAGGGAAGTCATTATGGCAAAGGAACTGTTCATATGAAATTTAGTAGATGTGTCAATGTGTGGTTCATTGCATGTCAATAGGTAACCAATAGAAGGTTAATTAAATTACTTACCACAGTTCTTACATTCCTGCAATAAATTTAAGATTCTAACTATTGTATTAAGTAAGTCATTTTCTAAAGACCTGTCAGAAGAAGAAAATTCTTATTTTGATTATATTGTAATCATCCTAATGATATTTCCTTTTCACATCATTAAGCAATAATTCATGGTGCAGTGCAAATAGTTCAGTTTAATTCTGAGAATGTCAAAATCATTTACCTATTTCGAACATGAAACATGTTCCTGTGTCCTGGAAGCAGTGAAGTGTGTTTCTGTCTGATCTTTCAAATGTAACTTTTAATCCAATTTCAGTTTCCACCTCCATGTTCCCCATACACCCCTCCTCTAGAGTTACACTGACAACACAATCACTGAGAATTCACCCCTTTGGATGAAAGCTAATGGTATGTGCTACCATGAAAACTGGATAAAAACAGATACTCTGGTTTGGGGATTTTGTGTTTTTAGTTTGTTTGTTTGTTTCAGATCAGTTTCCTGATCTGAACTTGCAGACTCCATTAAATCCCTCTAGACTGGAAACACAAAATATTTCCTTCACTCAACATGCAGAGGCTGAACAGTGTAAGAGGCACAGGGACTGACAGTTGTACAGGCAGCCCTGTCTGACCGACCCGTCTCAAAAATACATCGTGAAGAATGATTACATAGAAAATAATGTTGCATAAGGAATAAAGTTCAGAGAAAATGTCAATATACTCAGGGTTAAAAAATGCAAAGAAGAGTCTGAAAGACCTGCAGTCACTGCACTTTATAATTTTTATGTCCGGTCAGGGACATCTTTCAAGGGTAGAAGTAATACCTGGAAACATCTTGACCATGTAAAGGAAAAATCACTTAAGCCGCTTGCAAGCCGTAAAGATATAACATTCAACAAGTGCAGCTTATTTCATCTGCATAAACATGTGGGTTGACCCCCTTGCTCCCTGTGGGATGTCTGCCCTGCAGGATGCTCTCTTGGTAAGCGCAGTGAATCAACGAGCACGGTATGGGTATGAGTGCTGGTGCAAGTTGCTGTGCTCTTTTTGAGAGGCACATCTGGGTGCCCCTTCCTCGGTGTCCCAGTGGAGCCCCAAGAGAAAGCAAGGTTCCTTTGCTTCCTTATGGGAGAATAACTGCCCACTTTAAAAAAGTGCATAACTGGAGGTAACTCAAAGGAGTCTTTTTTAAGCATCCAGCAGAAAGACTGTGCAAGTGTAGCAATTATGCCAGTCATGCTGTTCTTCCCTGGGAAGATGGCAGAGGATTGACTCTTCTTGTTTAGGGGCCTGGATTCAGTTTTCCAAAGTGCCAGATACTCAGATACGCTGAGGTGCTTATGGCTCCTGTTGCGCTTCAGCAGTTCCAAACCAGTTCCACAGAATGACTGGAATTGGAAGGGACCTCCAGAGATCGCCTGCTCCAACTCCCCTTTTGTCTTTGCGCTTTTAACAGCTATAATGCAGACTACTTATATCTGTAGCACATTTCTAACATCTATTAATAATTTAACTATCTTCTATAAACTATTTATAAATCAATTCCTAGTAGAAAGCGTATCCAAAAATCCAGTATTTTCCCTGACGTGAAGCAGAGCTCTAAGAATATGGCCCCAAGGGTAGGTACGGAGCACCTAAGTTTTGGACCCAAGCCATAGGTCAGTAAAAGCCCCTTCAAGCAACCTGAACATGCTCTCATAGTCCGTCTCTGGATCTCAGCAGGATGAAAGCCTGGCAGCAGATCACATCAGCTGTAAGGTCTTAACTAACCTATAGTGCAAGATTAGTATTTTAGTAGTGAAGTTAATTGAATATTATGCTTAATAGATTTCACTCTATAGAAACACATTAGATTGGTGCTTTGTGTGCATGATTAAAATAAAGGCACTTCCTAGATTCCTAGATTGCCTTTTACCTATTTTGTACCTCCTGATAGATCAGTTTGGGTAAAATTCTGGCTGATTTTGCCAGAATGAGTCATATCAATACCAAAAAGAAATTTATTTGGTTTAATTTCATTTTACATCATTAAAGAACCCATCTGCTACATAGCCTGGTTTTGAATCTCCTGCACCTGGACTGTAGATGAGCAGAGTTATTTGATTATGGATGGCTCTGAAGACTGCAGTTTCCTAGGGCTACACATGTCATGCTTTCCATGTCCAATGGCATCTCCCCAGGGGTGGTGTGGTGGAACACCACTTGCCTAAGGGAAGCACTGCAAGTGGATATTTGTACCTTATTCTGCTGAAATAATAGCTTCTGTTTGTTCAAAATATAAAATGTTCTTTGCTGTGATTACAATTGAAGTGTACTGTAATGTTTTACTGACCCTTTTAATAGGCAAAATTTAATCTTTCAGTAAGAAAGAAAGCCTGGTATTTTTTCCAAAGTCAGTATACGCTGATCCATGCAATATTATAATACCCTATCACCCTTGACTTGTATTCGTGTTTGATCATTGCTCCATACAAGGAGTGCTGTGGCAGAATTAACTTCCAAAATTATCAGCAGGAGAGAAAACTCATAGCAGGCATGTTTGTTATGTTTATTTGGATTTATACAACAATTTGGATTTATACTTTTGGGTTGATATAATCAGTTAATGATTTTGTTGTTCTGAGAGACATAAAGCTCTTTTGAGTTAATCTTCTATAGCTTTCACCGAATGAAAAAAGAATAACACACACTTTTTTTCCATCTCACCAAACATTCAGTTTTCTTAAATTGCACATCATAATCATCACCTCCACTCAGACTCCCCAGTTCCCTGGCATCCTTCGCTCACCTTCTCTCTTGGTTATCTCTTGTGCAATGCAGCATGGAGACAGAAACTTCTAGTCTTTGGGCTGACATTACTCTTAGATGGATGCATGTCACTTTGGAGTAAAAGTCTTCATGTCCTAATGGAGAGCACTCCAGGTGTTTGAGAGATCTCAAGTTCCACTTAAAGTTGTACAAAAAACATGAACCATGTGCTAATAATTTCATGATTCACAATAGACAGGCCATGCCTCAGAGAACTTAAACCAGGTAAGGAGGAATATTTGCCTTCAATATTGAAGACATTCTTCTATCAAATATTTAAATACTGCACAAATAAGAACGTAGACCCAGGTCTTTAAATCCCTAAAGATGGGGTTCATAAACTACAGACCCTTAGGATTTTCATAAGCCCTATACCCTTTGTGAAACGTTATGAGCATACAAAATGCAATTTTTGCCTCAATAGATACAAAATCACTAATAAAAATTTACAGAGAGCAACCATTTTGTATTCACTCTCTAAACTGCACTATTTTAATGGCAAAAGCATAGAATACACTGAGTACCATGCCAAACTAATTTGTCTTGAACAAAATAAGAACACATTACTCTGGGGGGAAATATTCATTAGAATTGTTTCCATTATACCTGCTTCCTCAGGTACCTCCTACATAACCAACTTGGTGTTTTGCAATTAAGTCAAGTTGTTCAATGCAGTAACTTTCCTTTTTCTCTCCTCCTGTCAGTCAAACCATATTATAAAAGCTTCTTCTACACTCAGCCAGACAGCTTGTTGTAACGTGCTCACTTTTCTCTTAAAAAATAGACATGACATGCAACCCACTGCTCTGTACAGTCTGTCATCAAATCATCTGTGTGGCATAATCCCCACCCTGTTATGTCAGAAAGGTAGAGTGTATTCAGCTGTCTATCACTTCTTTATGCTCGTTAAACCTTTGATGAAGTCAGTGAGCCAAAATAGAATGTGAAAAATAGACCATCCTTTGAAAGCTTTATGAAAGGGTACTCAGACATGCAGTCATTTAAAGGAAAATATAGTATGTAAGCATGAAAAGAAAAATAGGTATCATAGGAGTGCATGCTATTTTTAGCTTCAATTCCCATTAAAATAACAATCTGCATTGTTGGTTATATATTAATGTAAATAACTTCTGTGCAGCTTAATGGCAACTTTACTGTAAGCTTTAGGCAGATGAATGAACTTGAAACAAATAAAATATCATTATCCTACTAATTCATTTAAGACATCATGGAAGATAGACAACTCTGCATTTCTTACCTGTGGGAATATGACAACAAAATGTCTTCTTGGCTATCTTGGGTATTTTGGCATAATCTACTGATAATATATATGTTTTTATCTGTCTGCATAAATACACACTTTAGATCTATGTCTACATTTATTGCATGCATTAATCAATATAAAAATACAAACCCAATGTCATACCAAAGACTGGTGTTCTCAAATGAGGCTCTGCATGATGGATTTGTGTAAATTGTTATTTAGTGTGACAGAGGGAGGTTTCTTTACCCAAGTGGTGAAGAAAAATCCCTAAATGAGGTGTCTTAAACACCCACAGGATTTTAATCTTAAGTATACATATTTTGTGTGCTCCTTGATTCTGAGTCTCTAGGTGCACTTTTTACATGGCTTCAACTATATTTTTCTGCAGCCCTGAGAACTAGAAAATTTACTTCCTTATAACGAAGTCTGAGGCTGATTAATTTCATGACTGTACTGGTTGTCATTAATGTACATGGTTTGCAAGGCTGCCAACAAAATCTTGAGAACTGGCCATCCTTACACAGCCCAGTTTGCTCAGTGGTCTAACAGGCCAGCTGGGGGCCTACTACTACATCTTCACAGGCAGCAAACCTCCCCTTCAGCTAATTATCCTGCTTGGATTTTGAAGATAAATTTAGAAATGTTTGGTCTCTGCATGACTATTCGCAATAAGAAGTGAGTGAGGCATGTTCTCCTGATAACCTCTGAAGGTCAGCATCTGAAGAAGCAGTAATTTTAAGCCACTAGAAAATTGACACTTCATGTAACTTTATCTACAACAATGTTTAGGATTCAGGAGAGAAGATGCAATGAAAAGTCCTCTGTCCTTCCTACATAAAGAGCCTTTGCTAGCTGAGAGAAGTAATCTTCCCCTTTTGATTTAAATATGCTTTTTCCACCACATAAAAAATAAAATAAATCATAACTTAATGTCCACCAAAATACAAATACAGGTAGCCATCAGTGAGTAGAATATAACATAGGTTTTAAAGATGAAAACTACTTTCATTTTAATGGTAGAATTCAAGATGACTTGAAGAACCCATTGACACATGCACTGTTAAACCTATGTACAGCCTTTAAGTATGTGTCTTTGTTAGCCAGTAGTGCTGAAAAGCAAGAACAAATCTCTGCAATGCAGAACAGTGTGCAACAAATGGGCATGATTGGAGATTTGCTTCAAAAGCATGCTTCTGATCTAAACTAAAGTGCTATTGGAGAAGTTGCCTTTGTCTCCTTTGCCTAAGGACCTCAGCAGTCCTTATCCATAAGGATTAGAGGAGGTGATCAGAGTATTAGAGAAAGAAGGAAAAAAAAAAAAAAAAAGAGAGAGGATGCATTTGTTACTTGCCCTACCTTCAGGCAAGTAATAAAAAACAAGCTAAAAACCATTCTGAAGACGAATGATTGTTTCTCTGAATTTTTTGTGCAGTCAGTATCATTGCAGAATATTTTGCATCTCTTCACTTGTTGGCATACAGATTGGACTAGTGGATGTGAGCATTTATCATCTAAAAATTGTGATGGCAGGCATGGGCAAATGCAAAGACAACTGGAGTGCCCTTTCCCACCACTATGTTATGTTTGTTTGGTCATGCGCATAATGACTTAGATGAAACATGTCTGAAGTTTGGTGGTTACACTGGTACACCCAAGGCAGGTAGAAACAAAGAAATCGAGTTTTTGAGCTGGAAGAGAAAGGTCACAAGTGTTATATTTCGGAGATGAGAAGAAGACGACTAATTAAGAGGTGAGAGTAAGGCCGTCGAGGCTGTGGCAGTGAGGCAGTCACATGCATGACATCTACCACGAAGTAAGTACAACAGCCCCTGTTCAAGAAAGTTCTTTTGAGCTATTTTGCATTGTTTGTTTGTTTTTTTTTGTTTATTTCCTTGTTTCAGTTCTCCAAATGCAGTGCAGTAAATGTCATGTGGAAATGTATGCAGCTAGACTCTGTCACAAAACCTCTGTTCACTGGAAATTAGTTCAACTCTTCAGTTACAGCAAACACCATCCTAAGCATTATACTGATTTTCAGAGCAACAAACATCAACTTTTCATAGAAAAAGCCAAATTTATCTAGATTTATTTAACTCTGAAGCATTCAGTCACAAAGAAAACTGCCTTCCTCCACTGCATCCTCGTGGACAAATCTGTATCACTGGGTTTTTCCTACATCAGTCACAGTTTGTTGCTCTGCAAAAATCATACTCTGTAGATATTACAGCAGCCAAAATATCTAATTACTCCATGTGTATTATATCTTTTTAGGCAGCAGGAAGAGGACAAAAGTACTTCTTATTATGCTGCTAATTATATATGTATATGCAGACAGAAATAGGCAACGGAGCATGAGGAAGACAAAAAAACAAAACAAAGGGTTGTGTCTAGTATTCCTGTCCCTCTTCTGTGAGTTTGGTATGAAAACAAGAACTACATATTCTGATATGCCCTCTGTGAAAGTCATCACTGTTTTATGATTCAAAGGAATATAATCAATTGCTTTAGCCTGCCACTTGTTTTAACTCTGGATTGTTAGCATCTAATGCAATTAGAAAGATGATTACAGACTCAAATCTACCCATCTACTTCCTCAAAATCATGATGAACTATCCTTATGGCATTCATAGCACGTGTTTGTTTGTCATACACTTCTCATAATGGGGATTCAGCCATCTTCCCAGCCTCTGCCCATCAATGCTTTTATATCCTTGCTAGTAGAACAGCTTAATGTATGAGCCAAGTCTTGTCTGTTGCAACTTAAGCCCATCTCAACCTTAGTGAACACCAAAAAAAAAATAGTTTATTTTCTTCCTACTTACTGCAGCTCCTTTTATACCTAAAAATTGCTCTCACATCCCTTTCCCTCTGCTTGGACCTAAAAATTTACACCTGGAACTTTTTATGCATCTTTTACACCTGGAACTTTTTATTTTTTATTTCCACTGAGTTTTGAATGGCAGTATTTCTTAACAGATATTTGTACTTGAAGTTTTGCTTCTACAGACCTAGGATCTGTACTAAAGCCTTTCTGAAAACCTGCATTTCAACACTGAAAGTCTTGCATGGCAAGTACCAAGCCACAAACCTGGGCCAGTGAAATAAAGGCATTTCTAAACTCATGCATAAGAAATGAAGCTGATACACAAGGGATTACATGAAGGCAGAGAGAATAAGGCAGGAAATTAGAAATGGATAGACTGGTTCCGTTTAAATGAAGTTCTTACTAAAGGGAAACCAAAATTAAACATGCTGAAGGCTCAGAAAAGTATCATGTGCAACTCTCAAGCTCATCACTCTTCTGTCAGCAGTTTTCTCTTTTGGAGAGGTCTGCTCTTCCAGCTGCCAGCAGGTGCTTTGTAGATACTGCAGAGATGTGCAAAAAACTTCAAGCAACTTGAGGAGAAGCATTCTGACAGCCCCACAGGTTCTGCAAGAGGACTGATCAGGGCAGAGGCTGAGGGGCTTTGCTCTCAATTGCAAGCACACTTTGCTTACAATTTACATGCTGATGACAAACTTGGGCACAAATAAATTCCCCACTGACTGTCTGGTGGTGATTATAACCAACCTGCTTTTTTTTTTTTTTTTTTTCCTGTTGGTCTTCACTTCACTGGCTTCATTACTTTAACAAAATCCTATGCAAAGTGTCTGAGACAAGATCCTAGAATTCACAACCATTTTTTAATTCATTCCTAATTCTTCAGTAGGAATAAAAGACTGAAAACAAACTGCATAGAAATTGGATAAGAAACTTAGTAAATGATTTTTTGTTAGAGAAATATCTTAGCATGAAGATTCATGAAGTTATGTTTCTACAAAGATTTAGTCATTAGAATTACAAGGGACAAACAATCTCTCCATTGCAAACAAGATTTTTTTTCACATTGTATCTCATTGGAATATGTTTTTCCTCCTGCTCTAAGTCACCACCAGTTCAATCTAATACACGATTATGAAAAAAAATACTATTCATCCCTCCATTTACTGTTACATTTATGGATGGAGAAATTCAGTGGTTGATAAAAACAATTCTTGAGCAATAAAATAGTTGATTATAGTTCAGGGGAAAAACAAATGTGTATTTTTTTTGTGTGTGTGTGTGTGCCTGTACAAATGATAAATAAGTAACCCAAGGATTAAATTCTGAAAATGACAGAGCTGTTTATTTGAGCAATGCGAGCAGCACTAGGTGTTAAGTAAATAATTCCAATATGAATTGGAATGGGTCTGCCTGTAGAACTGTTGGTGTAGTGCTCTATATGTACACCATCTCTGTAAAAATGCTGTCTGAATGGTCTTTTCTACTAAAAATTTGCCCTAACCTTAGCAGCATTGCCCCCTCTTGAGGGACATACCAAGAGACATACAGCCTTCTAATTCAGTTCAGTCAGTGCCAAAAGTTGGAGATCAAAACAAAGGCAATAGATAGACCGTCAAGGAGGCTGGGTATCTGTGGGTCTCACCCAATTCAACGGAACAGCCAATAAAGGGAAGCTATAACAGCAAAAGTATCAAGACATAACAATAAATAGAAGATAGCTTAATGAGGCTGTCTTCACCCCAATTATGTTACGTGTTTCATCAAGTTCTCTAATACCCAAAGCTTTTGCTCTAGGTAATCACTGAGGGTGCATTCGAAGAACAATATGCTCTGAAAAATGAGAACAGATGCTTAAGCTATGAGATCTCTTCTTAATTCACTAGAGAAGGAAGAAGAAGAAGAAAAAAACAATACTTTCTAGACAAAGCAGAAATATTAAATCATTAAAGATGTATGTCACAAGGTTTTATGTATTGTCAGATCATAGCAGCTCTGGGCATATGAGGCCACATTGCATACAGTATTGTTTAAATATAGTTTTCTGTCTCATTTCCCTATGCTTCTTCTTCCAGATATATAATCATTATTACTAATATAATATTATTTGTATCGTTTTTAGAAAGAACACAAGCAACCAATCCACTGGAGATCAAGACATGAATAATCAACATCAAGGGAAAATTTATAAAATGTTTCCTGGTGTTACTACACCCACTCAAGCTCCAAGGAAAATGATTATCAATACTTCATACTGAACTCTTATCAGTTGCCTTAAGGACTGTGCTGTTATGCAAAATTACATATAATTTAAGATCAAAAGAAGCATATTAGCATGTAAAATTTGTCTTTCTGATAAAATTAATAATAACAAAGATAATTGACCTGCTTATGAAAGATAATTGCCTCTGAAGAACAGTTAATATTTATTAATAGTAAGCACACATAAGGATTACTAACTTAATAAGCCACATATGAACTAATATATTGAAGAAATCATGAAAACATGCTGTGTTCATATTTAGATTTTATTTTTTAAGCTTTCTAGGTTTCCCTGTGATAAATAAAATTGAAATAGATATTCATAAGTTGGCCATATTTTATTAAATCTTCTGTATGTGTACAAAGCTCATATATTATTAACTATTTTTAATGATCTGTTTTAAAACTTGAGCCGTGGCTTCATCAAAGGAGCTCAGTTATCTCCCAATTGATTATCCATTATCTTGCTAAAATGAAAGAAAATTAGTTCTTTTGAAAGAAATGATTGCCTTAAGAATTCAGCAAATCTATCCCATAGCCAAAAAAAAAAAAGAAAGTTTTAAAAAAAAAAAAAGGAGCAAACAATGAGCAATGTATACCCTGTGGGGTAGAAAAGAAAGCCTACTGTACTAAGCAGTAGGAAGAAAACAATTATGAAGTAACTGCTCATCAAAAGGTTGTTTCCTACCTTGCCAAATTCTGCATTACCCTGTAACTTTCTGACCTTATGTGGCACTCCCAATTGCTCAGTAGAATGGCTGTGCAAAATGAGGATAAATGGCTGAAAGGCAGGGCAGCATGGAGAAGTTGCCATTTGTGCAATAATAGAGCTTTCCTCCAACAGCCATTTGCAGAGTCCTGGGCTGGGAACCAACAGAAAGCATGTGTTTTGCTAAGACTAGGAATTTATAAAGTGCTGCAAAGCAGCTGAGGACAAAGAGAACATCTGGTGCTAAATGTAACTGGGAGTTAACAGGACAGTCACCATCATGCTCACAACACGACATATCTTTGCAGCTGAAAAATGCAAATTTCAAGAGCTTAAGACAAGGCTGTCTCTGTGGACACTGTGGCAATGTGCCTTGCCTGTGAGTTGCCAGAGGAAAGTACCCAAACCTCTCCACCTGTAGTCAGGCTTTCTCTGATGGCAGGTGGATTCTGTCAGCTTGGCATGGGCAAAAAGTGAAATGCTTCTTCCATCGGTGTACAGAGCTTGTGAAGTATTTGGATACACCAGGGTGCAACTGTAGGTGTGATGTTTTAGTTTTCCAGCAAGACTTGTTAAGAAAGCCTGAGCTCCTGTTAATGGTCCCCTTGCACCTGACACCAGAGATGTCTTGCCCTTTTGTTGTATTTTGGGATTTTCTGTAAAGGGTTCTGCAGGCATGAGACATATTTTGCCATGTAAGATCCACCCAGTGGAAAGGAATTGCCAGGCACACAGATTTTCTTGGTTCCCCAAAGTCCTGTGACTTTCTCTGTCACCCTCTCAGCCCAACACAGGGTAGCTCCCTGGGAGAGGTAAGAACAAGATCATAAGCTCAGTTTCATGTTGTCTCACTCCAGCCCTTTAACCTCATGCCCAACTTTCTCCATGGATTGCTTCAAATGTTATTTCCTTTGCCCTCACAAAACCTTTCAGAACTTGCTCCCATCCAACCTCACGCTCCTCACTGCTACTTCTGACCAGCCCCTGACACAATCCTATCTCCATCATCTCTTGTCACACGTCCTTAAAAGCATTTTCACGCCTTTCCCCATGCTGCTTCTCACTTTCGGAGGCGTTCCAAATAAACACTAACACAGATATGCCATTCTTCCCGTTTATCTCCCGACTTATTTTTTTTTCTTTGTCAAGATGCCAACAATGCAATTAGCAATAGTTATGCTACTAGCATGCTGGTGGCTATCTGTCTGGTTGATCTGATAACATTTTTTCTTATACCATTTCTCTTATTTTTTTCTCCTCTAGCTGACTTGGTACATAATAAGCTGCTGAGGACAAGAACACGCCTTTTCTGTAGATTTTGTTCTCTGCCTAGCACAGCTGGGTCTCTATGCATAGCCTGATCCCCTCGTGCTACTCAAATACAAATTAATATATTGCTGCAATAACAATCACTTTAAAAAATACTCAATATTGAAATAATGCATGCCTTCACAACAACAATTAGCAAATCTTCATCTTTTCAGATTAGCTATATTGTTTAGTTACATATTTAAATCATTATTTCGTTATATATATCTTTTAAATTGTTATTTAGTTAAATATTTATATTACATAGTCATATTATTTCTCAGGAGCTTTATGAGATGCTGGTGAGGTACGACTGGTACCAAAGGCCAGTTTGATTGGTAAGACCATCAGTATTTAACCCACACAACAACACTGTAAAGGAGACTTGTCACAGTACCAAATATTTCTGTCTTGTGGGAATTTAATTATATCTCTTCTGTTTCATGGAAACTGTAACCTAGATACAGAGCCACCAAACTGATAAACATAACTCAATATTTGGCATGTTATGAACAACCATATTTCAGAGGAAATTATTTGAATTCACTCATATAGATCATAAGCCTTGAAAGTAAATTACAGTTACAAATTTTGGTTCAGCAGAGTTCTCTGAACTGTAATAGCAAAGTCTGAGATAAGGTCTGGTTTTTTTTAGACTTCCAGAAAACAGAGTGAAACTTAGCTTTTTTCTTGTAATAATGTCGACCCTACCACTGTACATCTGAGCCTATAGTAACATTTTAATTATAAACCTCATTTTCAGTAAGTTGGGCTAAGTGAAAACAAAAGTGTTTCAGTTTGAAAGGAATTGCCGGTTTGGGAGCAAATGATAAACAGGGGTTATTCGGTTATTTTATGCAAATGTAAGAGAAAGAACAGATTAAGACTGACTTGGGAATGTCTTCACTTTCCTTACAAAGTTAAAATTTGACCGCTTCACACTTTTTTCTTTTTTTTTTCCAACCACTCAAGGTGTTTTCTAATGAAGAACATTAAACTTCCATTTTCATATGCAAATACAACTGGCAATTCTAATTTTAGAAAGTACAGCCTTTTTTTTTTTTTTCCCAGCATCCTCACAAGAAAAGTATCCTCCAGTCTCTCTGGTTGTTAAATGAATAATGAAATTAGTTCATTATGCCTCAATAAGAGAAAATGTGTGATATAAAAATCTCAAAAAGAGAACCAAATTTTCAAATCAAACATTGCTGTAACCATGACCTACCTAGAGATGCTGTAGACTGACATTTGAACCCCATGCTGATTTTGACTATTAACAACTTCAAAAGCAAAACAATAAAAGCTCAACCTAGCTTTGAAACTGTTGTTCGTATCAAGCATCTAATTTATTCTTATGCAGCATCAGAACACAACAGGAAAAGGGCACGGCACCATAAAAGAATAAACTAGAACAGAAAGTCAGTGCTGCTCTGCTTAAAGTTTTTGATTGTGTCACCAAGGAACTTACCATAATGTGTGGATTTCTGAATTCCTTTGTACAAATAAAATTTTTATTCTTAAATATTATATGGCATTTAAAGGATTTAAACTTGTTGGATCAAGTTCCCATGATCAGCTGAGCTTTGCTTGAAAGAACACACAAGATAAAAGTGACTTTTGCCATCGCAACCTTCTTTTCTTTGTCCTGTCTCTGCCAGTTTCCAGAGTAGGTTTTGAGTGCACATTCATATCAAGGTGCTTCAGATTTCAGCTGTACTATCTTCATTTATCTCCAGCAATTATACACTTATCAGAATGACTAAAAATAAATCAAAGGAAGACTTTGTTCCACTCTATTAAGGAGTTTTAAGTATATCTGATACAAGTTATGCAGTGATACAAGTTGTGTTATCTCACAATTAATTATTCTATTCGCTTGTGTAAATGATGCATGAAGTTTTGTTACCAAGAGAAAGGAACAGTCCGTTATTCACTGAGACATTAAAATTACTAGGCATTTAGATGTGAAAATGTACACTTAATTAGGATTACCGGTTGAACTTACAAAGCCAAGAAATTAAAAAAGTTGATAATCATGCTAACGTACCTGATGGAATTTTCTTGTCTGATTGAGCTTAAAAGAGTAATATTATTATCTTCTAATTTATGGCCTTCTTTGTTTTATTATCTTTCTGAAAAGGTAATATTTTGTTTAGCTTTAGAATTAGATTGTACATAGTCACTTGCCATCTTGCTCCACATTTTCACTTCGTTTTTATATGAGAGGTCTTAAGACTGCCCAACTGATACTTGGGAATGGAGAGTGTCAGAATAATGAAATTTTTTAGAGACAGCTAGTAAATGCCATAGATACGGATCAAACATGGTGGCTGTGACTGCAAGGTAGGAGGCTACGCACTCTAGTGAGACTGTAAGATAGGCTAGAAATCAATTCTTGTGTTGACAATTGGTCACCAAAATTCTCTCAGAGAATCTTCCATTTTGGTGTTTAATGGTTTGTGAGACCAAATTTTTGAAGTTCTTGTGAATCCTTGTCCCAGTGCCTTATCTGAGAGGAACCTAAAAAATAAAAATAAAAAATAGCATCTGCAAAGAAAAATAACTACAAGGTTTTGCTCAGATTCCTGGCAAGAGCACACAAGTAAACAGTATTTCCTACTCCACAAGATACTGCAGTGCTTTTACATACAGCAGAATCTAATTATTTTGTACTTCACTAGTCATATCTTGATTAAGCCACACAATCCAAGCAGCAAAATTTAACGAGGTATTTCCATATCCAGTAAAATAATTAACAGCAGAAGCTAAAGGGATGCTTTATTTCCAGTAAATCATAGGTTTTACAGAAATAAAATTTGCTGTTTTCACTTGTCTGCAAATAATTAAAACTAAAACTGGATTGCCAGTATTAATTAAAGTTAATTCCCAGATTTCACTGTACTTCAAGATAACTATACTGTTACATTCATCAAGAATGCATTTTCTTTTCAGAGGAGGAAGAGGTATAATGTTGCCAACAATATTCCTGTGAAGCTCTGAATCTTCCCCTTCCATGGGAAAGTATGTAAACAGATGAGTGAAATGGAAATTGTTACATGAAACACTGAATCAGCCAGAAAGAATATATTTTTTTTTCTTTTTTAGTTCATCATCATGAAATGATACTAATATGGAATCCAACCAAGTCTCTACTGTAAGCAAAACTAAGGATCAGAGAAGTATCTCCTTCAGGATGGACACATCTTCAGTGCTTTCAGTTTAAAGTTTAAAGTCATGCTATTCATGGAGTCTAAGGCTAGTATAAGCCAACATTTCAGAATAAAAACTAAGTGGAAACAAATGATGTGTGGCAGATACAGAAACAACATTTAATTAAAGATATGCAACATTAACAGATATTTAATTCAGGTTCTGAACAACTGTTTCCTGTTTGTTCTTTTTTATTTATTTATAACCCATAGCAGTCTTGGCTGGGGCGAGAATGCCAAAAATTGAAAATTAAACTGAGTTGCATTATATAAAATAACAGATGGGGAAATTAATGGTTTAAATACAAAGCTAAATCCCACTGCTGAAAATTAAGCACAAGAGAAGGAACAAAAAAAAAACACTTATTCAAAGGACTAAGTCCAGCAACTGAATGACAAGAAACTCATAAATATCCTTCTGTACAACATCAAAAATAAGAACACCTGTTTTACTAAAATTATTACAAACCTCCAGGTTTAGCGCAAATAATGTTGTTTTTTATGTGCAAGCCCATCATCCTAATCAACAAAAAAACAGCACTGCAAAAGTGGGATGCAGCCCAAAGGTTTTGTGGAGCTTGAAATCTTGCAGGCTTTTCACACCTTTGTAGTTTAATTGGCAATGAATACTCAGGCTGCTGCTTTTTATCCAACTTCTGTCTGTGGTCATACTTGCATAGAAAAGATTTTATGTTAATTATTTGGTCCCACAAGAAATCCAGACAAAGATAGAGTGGCAAGATTCTCGTTTTTGATTTTTGAAAAACATATAAAAATAAACAAACAAACAAACAAAAAGTTTATATGTGGTTAGGGACATATTATAGGAGGTACTGACCTCTACTATCTCACATATTATGCCTCTATTTAACACTGCTTATCTTTCCTGACCTGGTGCTGCTTTTTCCTGAGAGTGTAGGGAATAGCAAAATGGCTGCTCTAACTCATCCCACTTCCAAAATATCTGTAATGCACTCTGTGCCAATGGAAAATGCATGGCAGAGGTCTGTTGTACCGTTCTGGCTCTGACACTGTGTCCTCCCTTTCTCCTAGTGGCATGGAGAATGGTTGAGCATCTCAGGGATAAAGCAGAGCTCTTCCTGCTGTGTGTGAGAGTGTCACCATCACACCAGCCCTGGGGAAACGAAGCAGACATCAAAGAGCAGATCACTGCAGCACAGATCCCTCATTCTGGTCCTCGAGACTGAAAACTGCATCCATCTGGCCCAAGTGTCCAGCTTTTTTCTCCAGATACCTGAGCGTGATAAGGAGCTTGACATATATTACATTTACAGTTAAACTGATATTTGTCAACTATGGTACTGTAAATTAAAATTAAAAGTAAAATGCAAAGCATAAGTTCTTATCTTGCCTGCAACTGTATGCACATGGAGCTGAGCAAGCTGTATGGAGGAAATAGATGGAAAACTGATGATTCAGAGTGAGCCTAATTTATCACAGGCACATGTGGAATTGTCCACTTTCTAGCATTTAATTAGGACTCTTGTGCTCAGGAAAGTAAATTGAAAAATATTCTTAAGGCAATCCTCCAGATGACAGGAAAATCAATGTAAAAACATCTTGAAAGTTTTTAACATTGTATTTTAACATTGTATTTTAGTAGACAAAATGAGGCAACTTACACTGCAGTTTTGTCACTGACAAGTGGTACTTTAAAAAAAAAAAAAAAAAAAGAAAGAAGTACAACATAATCTGGTTCTGAATAAGGTTACGATGTAGTTAGCAACCACCAGCCAGCTTCCTATCTTATTGGAAGTTCTTTGAACATATCCAGATTAAACTATACAATAACACAACAAGGCTGATAAAATTTCAAATACTTTCCTTAGTCTGGAATAGATCAGAAAAAGTACAAGGACAGCTTCTCATCACCAAAAATCATTCAATATCTTTTGTTCCAAACAAAGGAAAGTGAAAGTGTTTTTTAAATAATTGCTGACCTTTTTCATTGTAAAGAAGAATTGATTGGAAAGTGTCCTTGTTTTAATCTAGTTGCCTCAACAATTTAAATGTCTTTTCAGCTGTCTCAGACATCTGAAGTCCCTCTTCAAATCCCTTCACTGGGTTTCTTTCATCTGCCGCATCAGATTTTGTCTTTACAGATGAAGTCCTACTCCCCTCCAACTACTCTCTTCAATAAGGATGCAGTTCCACCTTTGAAACACCTTTTTGAAAGTGAAGCCTCAAACTTCTTACATTCACCATGTCCGGATGGTCTAATCCTTTCTGCAGAGCACTTACTGCCAACGCACGGACCCATCTTGTGTCCTCTCACCCTGTATGTGCTGACCTTACTCCTCCCTCTCTTTCCACTTTATTGTTTCTCTAAGAGAAGCTTTTTTCCTTTACATCTGTGCAAAGAAGTGCTAATCTAACAAAACAGAGGACAGCAGGATTACAATAATCACTTTTATTAGAATCACCACTGGTTTTATATGGTCACATCTATTCCTTATATTGCAGATTTTTAGACTATAAAACCATAAATCTCTTTTTCAACAAAGCTCCTAAGACCACTGGGTCATACAGGAGCATCAGCACTGCTGAGCCAGTCATCCATCAAATGTTCCAATTCCTGCTGGCATCAGCTACAATGTCCTGGTCTTGCACAGCAGCAAAGTGGCTTTACATTGAAGTGTCTACTCCAAATAAATACACCAGTTTGTATGGCAGAATCTGCTAAAGTTGCCTTTTGATATGAAAGTAGATCCTGGACCTCACTAGTAACAGCCTTTGCATTTTAATAAATAAATAAATAAATAATATAAAATAAAATACAACATGTGGCAAGCCAGTTCTGTCTAGTTGTAGAGGATTCCAAGAAAGTATCACACCTGTCAAAGCTCAGAAAGGTTTGTTGGAAAATGAGTTTCCTGTTAGAGTTCTTAACTTATGATACTGGCAATAAATAAATAATAACAAATAATAAAAAATAAACACATTTTAAAAAAATCATAGTGTTCTCACATTCCAGACAATGGACTTTATCAGTTTATCAAGTTATCGCTGCAGATAGACAGTGTGCCAGTCTATATGTGTATTCAAAGTGATTGAACTTTGCCTGCTAACTGCTCTACAGTTAATTTCAGAAAATATGTGCTGGTGAGTGATTTAATCTTGCATGAAACTATATAACCTAACCCTTCATTTGAAAGGGTTTTTAAGAGAATGCATTCCTTATGTCATCAGAACTAGTACTTTTTTCTCATCCATACTTAGGCTTCAGCTTAGAGTGGATGTGTTTCTCGATTGGATCTTTTGTTTACTGGTCTCTGTGAGACTGCAGAGATAGAACTAGTCTTGCTGTGAGGTGAGTCACTGTTGTCATTTCAATTACCAAAGAATTGTTTTGCCAAATAATATAAACATTTCTTGTTATACAGCATTTTGTATTTCAGAGTATATGAATATAACTCATCAACATCACAGTCCTCTGTGTTGTTTTTGTTCTCCTCACACTCCATGTATGACTAGTAACACTTCTAGTGATAAATATTTTCCACAGCCCCAAACTCTCTGCTCACACTGGCAGAGACTCTGCTCTCCTTGTTACGGCACTGTAGAGTGGTGCATCAGCATGCAGCACATTGCAGCTACCCAGCTTTACAGAAGACCTTGTTTCTTTCCAGTGTTTGCTTGTTTTCCTTCTGAAACTACCTCCCACATTCAATACCCCTTGGGAAGCTGCTGCAAAGACTCCCAGAAGCTTCTTCCCTGGTGGAGACCTTGTTGCCTACCTCCTTTCACAAGGTGGCCTCCAGAAGATATCCAGTCTGAGCGTGCTCTCACATTTCCTGTGACACTGAGTCTACATCAGGTTAAGCCAAATTTTTGTAACATCCAAACTGAAATGCATTTTAGATTATGGGTAGTACTTACAAGAGGAAGAAATGAACAACACAAAAAAAGAGTAAGCAGATTTGTCGGTACATGGTGCAGCTGTGCCAGGGATGGGTAGTGAGTGAACATGAAGAGAAAATAGTGTCAGATGGTTTGGGTGAGGTAGTCTATTTTCATTTTTTGATTGAAGTTCCTTGCAGCTGAAAAAGGACTGGCCTTGAAAATATTCCCTTGACCAGTAAAATAGGAGGAAACAGTACCTGTCTGTGTTACTGTGTTTCCTGAATTAACCTCCTAAAATGAGTTTTTCAAAATACCATACCTCTAAACGTGAATAGGGTACAGCAGGATTATCAGGTATCCTCTGTGACAGAGGGAGAATGTAATGCCAAATAATTTACTAATGTAAATATCAGCATTGCCAGGTTCTTAAATAATAACAACAATAAATATAATAATAAACATAGTATGTATATTTGCATATCTAGCACAGGAAATGTTAAAACCATAAATACCACCAACCTTATCTAACAAATGGTATTTATTTGCTATTCAGAGTGGGTTTTAGGGATTCTTCAGAACATGCAGAGATAAACAGTCCTATTGGCAAGTATCATGCAAACAAACAAGCAATGCAAACTGTGGAAGTAGCTAATCCAAATTATATCTCTTTACTTCCCTTATTTGACAAGTACCCACACTGGAAAACTGCATAAAGGCCAGGGAGGCAGATAATGTTTAAGATGATGTTGTTTCTGTGTGCACACTGATTTTCTTCGTTGATCCCAACAGATTTCCTACAAATCTCAGTTTAAAAACTTTTCTGTTAATGAATCATATACAAAATTGCTCTACCGACCTTACAGTTATGAAGCAACAAACCCAATGGGGCAAGGTGAATCATAATATTTGGCAACTGAAGAGATAACTCACAGAAAAAAAAAAAAAAAAAAAGAAAGAAAAAAAAAAAAAAAAAAAGAAAAAAAAGAGAGAGAGAGAGAGGTAAAATTCAAAAGCACAGCTGCAAAAGTAAGACTCCTGACATTTCCCCCTCCCACTGTTCTCCAACTGTACAAAGTGCAAATAACTTAAGGTCAAGTGCTCACTAGGTAAAGCAGTGTATGCTCGTTGTAGTATAAAACCCACCACTGTTATTATCACAAAGCCTGTTTACAGTGAGAAAATGAAAAATGTCAATAAGCCTATTTTTACCAGAGAACAAATTTTAAGAAATTTCAGGGCTGAATGGTGCTGTTAGAAAAATGATAACATTTGCCTCAATGGAAGTAACGTCTCCCTGGATTGGTTCATTATCCCCCTTGTCTGCTGCTTCAAACCTCTTATTTACCTCCAGACAATATCACTTCCCCTCTATCAATTAGAAATTAACTTCAACTAGTTCTAGCAGCCAGAAAAAAAAAAAAAAGTAAATGTTTCCCAATAAATTCTCAAAAATATGAAGCTCATTTCTATTCTGAAGATTTACAAATGAACCACTTTTGCTAACTTATTTTTACTGCATTCTTAGCTAAGATGACTTCACTGGATTTTTTTCCTTCTGTGTACTCTGTGCTTTTTTGTACTTCATGGGATCTGGGTGGATGTGAAGAAAGTGCAGAGCCCCTGCATAAGCGCTCAAGCACCCTGGTAGTACCCATGAGGGAAGAAATGAACTATGTTCCCCAGCTTCCCGGAGTCTATTACAGAAGTCAATGATTCCTCTACATCACTAGCAAGTGGTGTTTGGGGAAGAGGAATGAATTCTTCAGCTCTGCAGCTTAGCAGTGAAACATGTTTCATAAAGACTTTGGTCCATATTTGAGATTTATCCTGATATATTTTTTTTCACTCTGAAGTTCCTGAAACTTCAATATTTATGGACAAAACTCTTCTCCCCTCCTGATCTGATCTGAATTACTAATAAGTAGGGTGAGAGCTACAGAGAAGAGCTTGGGCTTTTATATCTCTGTGTCTGCCACGAGCTGAGGAGAAGGGCTCTAGCTCTGGCATTTCCTGGCAGAATATGACAACCAGCTCCCTGCTCCTCTTCCAGTTTGAGATGAGCTGGAACAACCTAGCTGAATCCTCCCCCTGGCCTGCTGGCTTGCCACCCCTCACCTCAGTATTCAGATACCCAGCTGCTGTGCCAACTCAGCCCCTGCTGTCCATGACATGACATACCTGAGCTTAGGAGCTTCTTTTACACAATTCAAGAGCCACGCGCTGTTTCAGACCCACGAGCTAGCTACCCTGGTTTAGATGGATAAATAAGGGCATGCTGTATCCTAGCCCCTGCAAACCTGAAATATCCATATTCCTCAGAGGAGATGCCAGGATGTTTCAGAGGACCTGCTTCTTAAAATTCTTTCCTGTTTTGCTGTGGTTCACATCATGTGGTAAAAGTGATCTTACCATCATATGCTAAGAATGAATGGCAATAACATTCTCATTTCAACATCTGCCCAGGAAATGGTCTTGTTAGCAAATTCTTTTTGCAATAAAATATGTGATAATTGGACTAAACAAAAAGTGTAAAAGAAATGGGGAAAAAAAGTGTGATGCTTACATCAATAAATAATAATAATCATAAATAATTCTGTATGATCTGGAGATACTCCATTATCTCTAGAGTGTCCTTTTGAAAGGGAGTAGAGGGAATGGCATGTCTAGAATTTATTCTTCCTTATATGATCAGTAGAATTCAGGATTTTTGTTTGGTTCTTAGCTTTATAAGTAAGAATTCAGGGTACTTCAATAAAACATGACGTTTAATTTAGGAGAAGAACGATTTTACTTAGCGATGAACCCGAACCCTTTTTTCTGTTGCACACATCACTGTAGTTCAGCATCCTGAACCTATCACTTCTGCGGAGGGGTCAGTGAGCCAGGCTCCTGTGTAGAATAATGCTGGGCAAAAGAGGAATCCTTGCAGTTTAAATCAGTTAGAGACCTTCTGGGGGCTGGGCCAAGTCCTGTCCTGGACCAGCCATGAAAGCAAGCCTTCTTTGCATGCTTAGGCCTCCAGCAGTAGCCTGGATTGAGCTGCTTAATGCAACAGGTCCAAATACATCAGGTATCACAGCAGGGACTTAAGCACGGAGAAATCCCAGAGGTAGCTGGAGATAGTTTCAGTGGATGGCATCTCAGCTCAAGCAGTGACGTTCATTAAAGGTTCTGAAGGTTTTATAAAGGCCAGCATTTTTCCTGTCACTTTGCCTTGCTTTCACAAGATTAATTACTGGTTACCTGTTGGAGTGTACATGCTAACGTGTCAGGCAGTGTACCTGGGAAGGCCGCTTTGACTGGCCAAATAAGCACTTTCCCAAACTGTGGCGTGCAAAATGGAAATAAATTGTATCTACAGCAGCAAGTGCCTTCTGACACACCAAATGCTTTCCATTTTTTCTGTGTCAGGCTGTTGCTTCAGAACAGGTGAATGGTAATTAAGGCACAATCTAAGCAGAAATGGTCCTGAACTGACTGAATAGCGCTGTGCTCTGAAAACCTTGCAGCCAGGAGGCTGCCACCCTGGCTCTGTGAGAATATAGATAAATAACAGACAATTTCCATCGCAGTGCTGTGCTGCAGTTTCCAGGGTTGGCTGGCACCAGACAGTCTTGACATGCAGGCAGGACGGATGCATGGCTGCACACATACAGATGTAGATGTTCATGAAGTCACCTCAAATGTGTCTCTCAAGACTGGCAGGAGTTGTGGAGACTTCGATTTCTCCTTACAGGCTTTGCTTCTTGGTAAAACATGGAGAGGAGTGCAACAAAGGCAGTAAAACAGTTTCTGTATAAACCTGTTTAGCTAAAATATTATTTAGCTATAGGTAAGTCACTTATAATCGAATTGGACAGACTACCTAGAGAACACAAAGTTATGACTTTTTAACTAAGAAACTACATTTCATCAAACAATCTGAAATACTGACTCAGAAGTTGGTGATTCATGTCATAAACATATTTTTTTTTTCCTAAAATGTGACATTGAGCATGTCTGAGCTCCAAAGGGAAGGTTTTCTGAGGCCATTTATCCAAACAGCCCAGATCCTATGTTTCACTATGATTGGCATTGTCATGAAGTCATCACACTGTGTCATCTCCCACCTTGCTGAAGGGAGAGTACTGAACTTCAAAAGAAACATAATTAATGTCACCATGGAGCAATATTTTTTGTTAGGCAAAAGGTTGAAGATATCTTGATTCAATAGAGACTTGCTTATATCCAGTATCACATTTGATAATTTTAGTCAGTCAAAGAGCTTCTGCTAGTGAGCCTGCACTGGAAATTGTTAATTGTCATCCTAACCACATATCTATGCCCTCTTTTGGATTATTGCATATAAAAATTTTGCAAGGAATGGGTAAGCTTTACTTTGAGTTAGCCACCGATATTTGTGGATGTGTTATCTGCCATTTGTGTTTGCAAGACTCTGCTGGAGAGTGGAAATAAGCTGCTAAGTCTCCAATACAAAGGGCTCACACGACCTCCATGCATGCTGAAGCTTTGTTCCTTACAAAGAATATTTCAGAGAATAAAGCAGATATTTTACTTCATTCAAACACCTCAGAAAAAAAAAATGATAAAATCCACTAAAGAGTTTTATTAATAATCCTGACTCTTTTATAGTGTCACTTCTGAGAGCCTGTGGATGCCATAAACACTCCACAATTATTGATAGTGTCCTTTAGAATCACAGTACCTTTTTATCACTTTGAACACTTTATCTGAATGCTACTAATCCTTGCATAATTAATTTTTTATTGACAAAGAATTTGTCTAAGTAACAATCAACACCATGTATCAGTAAATAATTAGACTACTACTCAACTACTCCCTACTGTATTGATTAGACTAATTCCTTGACTTTTTCACTGTTTGTACCTGGCATCTTGGCCCTTTATTTTCATAGAACCATAGAATCATAAAATCACAGAATTACGGAATGGTTTGGGTTGGAAAAAGAACCTTAAAACCCACCCAGTTCCAACCCCTGCTGTGGGCAGGGACACCTCCCACCAGGCCAGGTTGCCCAAAGCACCTTCCAGCCTGGTCTTGAGCACCTCCAGGGATGGAGCATCCACAGCTTCTCTTGGCAGCCTGTGCCAGGGCCTCACCACCCTCTGAGTGAAGAATCTCTTCCTAGTATCTCATCTAAATCTACCCTCTTTTAGTTTAAAGCCACTGCCCCTTGTCCTATCACTATATTCTTTGTTGTTATTCTGTAAACAAACAAACAAAAAAAACTACTGAAGAACATGTGTGTGTATGCATGTATGTTTACCCCTAACTTGGATTAAAATTGCCCCCATTAATAGGCAGTCTGCAGTGATGGCCCGCATAAAGAAAACAAACAAGAATTATACATTGCAAAAGCAGTCACTTGAAAAAACTCGCAGGACGATCAACCAAAGACCAAATTAAGTCCTTAGGATAGATCAATCCATCCAGGACAAAGCAGTGACATTAATTATTCCTAATGCGGTCCTTTGGAGAAGTTAGACAAGCCAGAACCAAAGCTATTGCATGCCCGACGGTGGGAGTGGGGTGTTGGCAATATGTCCTTCTCTCCACAGAAGACACCAGAGATGGATCTTCTATGGTCAGTGTGAAGCTGTCAGCAGCATCTCCATGCTAACACAAATTGGCAGGCATTTTTTTGAAAAACAGTTTGCAGGAGGAAAGAATGCAAACAGGAAAACAAGAACTGAGGGGGGCTGAAGTGTAGGCTTTCAAGACTTTTTGTCCTAGAACAAATCTACTGCTTCAAAACATTGTATAAATATCGACACACACACTGTTCACCGAGAGAAAAAAAAAAAAAAAAGTGAACATCAACAACAAGAAAAGTACCTTGGACCCAAGAAAATTTCTCAGCAAAATGGCATTTTCCAGCAATGTACCTGTCATTAACATGTCACCGCTTATTCCAGTGCAGAGCCTTGAAAATGCATGTCTCTGAAGTCAGCCCACCACATCACATGGTTTCTGCTGCCTGATGCTCAGGCCACAGGGTCTGGGCAACAAATTTAAGTTTCTGAACAGGATGAACATTGGTCTTTCTAGAAGCAGCATAATTGTCAGCAACTCTGATGAGGGTCATAAAAAGCAACACTGACAGAATCGATTGCTGATGGAGTTGCTTCTTTCATGTATTTTACATAAAGATAAGCTCTCTAACATGACTCTGAGAGAGACTTTGCTGCTGCAATCAATCTTGGCCATTTTAAAATATGTTAAGTCAGGTGTGAAGAAGAGGAAAACAAAATGCTCACTCTATTCTTGTGTTCTCCCTGGTGGAGAAAACCTTTACTGACTTCAGGTGGCAGCCAATTTCTGGCCAAGGATTTTTTACAGATCGACCAGTATTTTCATCAGTTTCTGGCAGGCCCGGTGTGGCAGACCAACAGAGAGCTAGTAACAGAGTACTACTCAATGTACAGCTTGTGGATCTATCTAAATGCTGAAAATTTAGCAACCTTTTTTTTTTTTTTTTTTTTTTTTGTAAGGTTTGCCAGGGCCCTTTGCTTCCTCTGGTGCCATGGGACTGTCCTCACCCTGGCTCACCCTCCTGGGAGTTGCCCTGCTCTCACCACTGTATGTACAAGATGATTTTAAAACATCCTTTAAATGTCAAAGCATTTCCCCAGCTGAATATGTTGTATGGTAACATGTTATTTCTTGGCCCTTTGGTTCAAGGCCAGACAGTACATTTTATGGTCACTGTGGGAAAAAGAGTAGGATTTTCCTGGTTTGCAGGACTTCTGTAAGCAGAGCAATGCTCCCATGCACCAGAGAAGGCTTCCGAGCCATGGTAATCCCACAGGAGAAGCGGCCCACAGGAGGAAGGAGATAGTTTTCGAGTGTTCAGTCAGAGGGCTCCTCTCTGATCACTGCAATGTCAAGGCAGATAGCTAACCCTCTGGGAGAGCCTACAGCTCTGAGCTCCAGATGTGACAGCTGGAAGAGACATGGCAACATCTGCAAAATTCATTTGCTATCAGTAACTGGTCCTCAAAAATCTCACCTGTCTCCATTTCTCTGGTGGAAACACAACATTAGAGATAATCGTGCAGTTTTCTCACACCTATATGTATCCCTCTTCACAAATACAGATATATCATCCAAAATTGCAGTGCTTGGCAGCTCTGAAATAGACTGCAGAGCTCTGTGACACTGTTACATAATATAATTTGCCAATCAATTCTCACCTTGTAGCTGCATTCAGGTCTCTAACCCATCTGCCTGGGGACACCACAAAGAAATTTCAAACCACTCAGCAAACTCCAGCAGCATCCATCTCCTCCAGAAAAAGTGTTTGGCAAATCATGTTTTCACCACTTTCTGGCAAGTGTACAATTCGCAAACACCCACAGACTTTCCTTCCCTCAAAGCCACCTGGCAATGAAGCCTGGATTCAGTCCAGAAGCAACAGGACTAGGAAGAGTTACGGACCAAAGGTGCAATTTTTCTCTGAGTTTCTCATGCCCTAAAGTACATGGTGACATTGTGTGCCCTGTAAGCACAGCACTACAGGCAGGAGAATACTGGCAAGGGAGGAGGTGAAAGGCAGGGGAGGGAAATGGTGCAACTAGAACTAAGAAAGCATCCTAGCTCCCGCCTTCGCTTTCTAGCTCCAGGCATGACCTCGAAACCTCTGAGGCAGCAGGGAAAAATGAAGTCCAGCAGTAATTTGCAGGGGGGAATACAATAGTGCATTAAAGCTGTGTTTTACTAAATAATCCCATTTGCTCCATCACAATAGTGCCTTCCCTGAATCTCTGCTGAGAAGGACTGCAAAACTCCATAGGAGATAGGGCTGAAAGTCACCACGGAGAGTTACTCAATGGTTTTTTTTGCACAGAAGCTCCATTTGGAGCAGCATGCCTTCGGAGCAGAGAGCGCACAGCTACCACCCTTTTAACCTTTCAGAGAGACTGTGGAGAAAGAGGGGCTGCTGGTAGGATTCAGGGCACTTCTCTGCATCCCAGGGACTTTGAGGACATTTTCTGTTGTTCTTTTTTTCTTCCCCCCCCCCCCCCCCCCCAAACTAAATTGCATATTATTTTTCCCTCCTTTATTTTGAGTTGCTAGTCCCGATCACAGTTTACCTAACTTCGCCATCTAGTGCCCTAGTCCACAGCAGTTGGCTCACAACGAACAGAAGCCTAGCATGGTCCTAGAAAGCAGGGTAAGAGGTCTAACAAAAAGAGTTACATCAGGCATTGTGTTGTCTTGCACTTAAGATCATCATTTGTTCCTGAGTCCATCAGTATAACTCCAGGGTTCCTTCATGAGCTCTGCTGGACTGCTCGTTCCAGAGGCCCTATCATTTTAGAGAATCGAACTAATCAGTCTAGTTACTAAGCCAGGTCTAGCGCAAAGAAAGACTCAAATTTCATGTGGGCATTCAAAATATGTTTTAAAAAAAATGTTTCCAAGACATGATTATTTTCTCACAAAGAGATTGTTGATGATGGGCCGATCCTCACACTGCGAGTACAAAGACATGATTATTTTTGTTGATAATCCCTTTTTTCACAGAAGCATTGAAGAATAATGGAAGAAACTGTCAGAAGTTCATTTGCAAAGAGTATCATTCTAAATATAGTTCATCAGCCCCCTGTGGGGTGTTACACACCTGTGACTGGCACCTGAATCTTGAGTTTTTCCAGCATGCACTGCATATTCCACGTGGCTCTTTGAATGATCAGCTGTACTTATGAGAACTTTCAGAGATCGTTAAATTGGCTACATGAGAACTGATTTATCACAGCTACCTATCAACTTCTCTTCTACCAAAAACACTTAAATAGATGCACTTTAGAAGAACAAAACAGATGACAAATTCCAGAAGAAGAACTTGAAAGGAGATGACAAGCTGTCCTCAGACACAGGGAGTCCATCTGTGACTGGCAAGAACCCTTAATATTTAGTATATTTTACTGAAGCTTGATGATTTTTACTTTTTACTTTTACATTTACTTTTACATTATTTATTTATATTTACAGTGAAAACTTAGTATTTTAAATTGTATACTTAACCTTTATCATTTAGTATATTTATTTATTTAGTATAAGGCACAGAGCCTTGGTATTACTGAACTGCGATGAAACTATTCCACTTCATTAAATATTTTGCATCATAATGTAAAGTAAAATATGTGAGTGACCATGCAGTCCCTCCCTGCCACCCAAGTGTAGGAAGCCATCCATTCTCAGGTCCTGCTGGAGCAGACCAGCCCTCTGGCTGGTTCCATGCTCTGAGTCTGTTACCTGGAAAGGTTCAGGCACACTGGGTAGCAGGCAGCAATGAAGCCATGAGGGCAAAGAGCATAAGCTAATTCACTACAAAACCATTTGGGTAAAGGCCGTGACTGGTGAAAATGACTATATGAGTTCACCTGGTTTCACCCTAGCGTAAATTTAAGATTTCTCAGAAGAGAAAGAAGGAGAAGGAGAGATAAGGCAAGAGCAAGCAGGTCACATGCCTTACTCCCACTGTTGGGCATGAGAGCACGCTTAAGCAGTTACCATGGACCCATTAGGATGCTGTAGCTGCAATTTCAACTTGGCTTATGGTTACTGCTCACGTAAGCAAGCTACGATAAACAGATGTGGTGTGAAATCAATGAAAGTTATCTGCAGCCACTGGGAGGCAAACAAAGTGGCCTGGCCTCTGTGTGTACCGCTAGAGCCTTTTGCTTTCTCATACATGGTATCAAAAATCTTTTTGTAAGACAAGTAATTTGTAAGAGTTAACTTCTCTGGACCCAAAAAATGCTTGAAATAAAAACCTCTCATTAAAGACAGAGAGCACTTGTCAACGGAAATGTTGATTAATGACCTGTTTCAATCAATATTTAAGCTATTTTTGTCTAAACTGTATGAAGGTAGAAAAAGAATGTTTAAAAAACCTCTGTGGGTTTCTTGGCAACAGATTATTTGGTTTGGCAGAGTAAAATGCACTTTCATAGGACCTTTGATGGAGCTTAGCAGGAAGGTAATGCATGCAAAACTCATTTGGCAGTATGAACGAAATGGTTGCAGAGTGATGAATGATAGCAGTACATTTATGTTAACATTTATATAGTATTTATTATTTATATAGGACCTTTTAAAAATAATAGCACGTTTAAGAGTTTCCGCCAACAAGGTCCCAAGAACTTGAAGTGTCCCCTAGAAAATACAATCCAGTGCTATATCAAGCTGTTCAAGAGAGATTACTCTAGAGAGAACCAGCCTTCCCCCAGGCTGTAGGATATTCCTCTTTTTTTTTTTTTTTTTAATTCCAGTAAATGCTGTGAGACTACAAGGAAGAAGTACTTCATCTGTATTTCTTTCTTTCAATTCTTAAATGAATAAATTGTAAATAATTTTCCAAGTGCTATAAACACTAGAGTTCACTGACTTACCATGGTAATGATATGGTAATACATGGTATGGCAATGAATACATGACACATGATCACAGCTGTTAAAGCAGTGTGATCACGATCACTGCGACACACACACTGCCAGTGCAGCAGATCTTTTGAAAACAGATCATTAATGTATTAAACAGATACTCCAAATAGTAACTTTTGTGTATTTGAATATGAATATTTGTGGTGTGATAAGGCTTAATGGTCTCGCACATCCATCAGTAGCTCATTGCAAGAGCACTGGACTTTGGAAGAAATCAAACCCCTTTTAAACAGCAGGGGACTCAATGCTATGGCTTTTTAGGTCTCCTCCCAACAATGTACCTTAATGAATATATATATAGTTCAGTTAGGAGGACAGACAACAACTGAACTACACCAGCTCAGTCTTTCATATTTTACAAGGAATGACTTCCGAAGTTCGCTGAGAGCACCTCTGTACAGCAGTTGTTTGAGAGCTACAACCAGTGAGAGACACAGGCTGCTCCCACAGGAGTAGACAAGAAGAAAAGACACTGCAGATAAGAAGAAAAGACAAAAGTTGGAGAGGAGAGGAGAGGAGGAGGAAGTAGAGAAGGGAGAGGAGAGGAGATGAGAGGAGAGGAGAGGAGAGGAGAGGAAGAGGGAGGAGGAGGGAGAGGAGAGGGAGAGGAGAGGATAGGATAGGAGAAGGAGAGAGAGAGAGAAGGAGAGAGGAAGAGAAGAGAAGAGAAGAGAAGAGAAGAGAAGATAAGAGAAGAGAAGAGAAGAGAAGAGAGAGAAGAGAAGAGAAGAGAAGAGAAGAGAAGAGAAGAGAAGAGAAGAGAAGAGAAGAGAATAGAAAAGAGAAGAGAAGAGAAGATAAGAGAAGAGAAGAGAAGAGAAGAGAAGAGAAGAGAAGAGAGAGAAGAGAAGAGAAGAAAGAGAAGAAAGAGAAGAGAAGAGAAGAGAAGAGAAGAGGAGAGAGGAGAGGAGAGGAGAGGAGAGGAGAGGAGGAGGAAGAGGTTTTCCTTTGACCTTAACAATTTTCTTATCATCTGAGCCAGGCAGCTGTAGCAATGGAAAGCCAAAAAACATAAGCACCTTTGCTGGTCCCTGAAATGTTAGGGTTGGGGTGTTGCTGAGGTGAATTTGCCTCAGTTGACTCATTCAAGGAGTGACTCAGTGATCTCCTCATTTTGTTCTTACTGCACATTGGCTTGAAGAAACCCAAACCTGCATTTTGGTAAATAAATTTTATATTTAAAATATTTTCAAGCTTGTGAAAACTGGTCTAGCTTGTGCGCTAATGCTGATTTTCTATAAAAACAAACTTAAAATTGTAAATTTTTAATTTTTTTTCACCATGATGTTAATGGAGATGGTGATGCTTTCTCTCCCAGGTAGAAACTGAAATACAGTTTGTGTATTGTTTGAATCATAAACATGTTACAGAGCAAATAGCAATCGTATAATCTTATACTTCAGGAAGAAAGCAGAAAATACTGAAACCTTGAGGGAATTGTAGATAGTGGAATGTAATTAGTCATATTAGTTTCTGGCCAAAAGATTAGATTTTATATCTATACACTTATTAAAAGTTTTACTAAGTGATGGCAACTGGCGAAGACTTTCTAATTGTACCCAAAAGATAGAAATAAAGATATTGTCTGTTGCATGGCATTTTATACTGGGGTCTGCTTTTTCAGAAGATGTGATGGGTCTCCAGTCAGGCCTCAGAATTTGAACATGTAAGACAAGTACATGTACTGAATGCAAAGGCAACCTGTGTAACTGATGTAATTGTGACTTTAAGTTTTACTGTGAAGAAATATAGACAGTCAGTGGTGCTGTCAATACTGAAAAGTTGGATATGATCATCTCTATGGCAAGGAAACCAGATGCAAACATATGAATGACATTTTAAGTATAGCTGGGCTAAACACCAAAATATGCAAGACTAGTCTAGGTATTCAGAATTAATGCAATGTCTTGTCTTGACTTTCTTTTTTTTTTTTAAAAAAAAAAAAATACAATTTCAAAAACCCCTGTACTAGCTTTAATACATACAAAAAAAAAAAAAGTGTCCCACCAGAATTTCTTGAGAAGCTCTTGTATAGAAAAGTCAGATTGCCCTTATCTACTTGAAGACAGTAAAATTATCCCCATTTGAGTAGAAGCTTAGGGGTTTTTAGTCAGTATTAGAATATCCAAGCAAATTACCCAGAACAACTATCCCTGCTGAATACCCCTGCAGCTCTTCCATGAACGTGGTCCTAAATTCACAGTTAATAGTCACCATTTCCCCAACTCATACCTCTGGTCAGCAGTATTAACAGGGTTTAATTTGATCTAACTCTGCAATAGTATTTCAAGAAGAAAGGCTACTTTTTTCCTTCTTTGGCAGGTTATTTTAAGGTGTCAATTCAAATTTTTGGCACTGACGTCAAGTCTTTCTGCAGAAAAGCTGTTCTTATTCTCCACAGGGCTGTTAAATTTAAAAGCAATAAACTCCATTTTTCACTAACTGTAATTTTTCCACTATCCTATTACTATAATTTTCCATCATGCTATAGACAGGCTTGTTGGCTCTGCCACACCAGAAGAAAGAGTTGATTCATTTGTTGCGATGACATTTGCATCAGAAAGGAGGAGCTGGCCTTCAGCACACACAGCTTGCTCTGGGGCAGAAAGGAGAAGAGCGGTGGCTGTGGCTGTGCTGTGAACACATGTAGCTCACAGCTGTATAGTTCATATGAAGAATAAATCTAATAACAGTAGTAATAACTATAATGACAGTGATGTGTGCAGTTAAATTTTACAGCACAGGAAGCTTTTCAGATCAACCGTAACTCTAAACAATCCCTGTATGACACTAAAAAATGCACCTGAACTGTCTGGAAATGTCCTATGAAGATGAGCAGGGACATGGATCTCTTGTCACAGACTGCTGTCTCACCACAACGAATTCCTCTATTTCAGTGCATCTTTTTGTACAATAAGGTGCTGCCAAGTGGCAGTCATACTTGCAGTCATACTTGCAGTCATACTTGTGGCTCAGGAAAGAAGAGAGGAATATATCAGTATAAAGCAATTCACCGGGAAAGTGCACGATGCAACAAATCTATTATCTGCGTTTAAATGCCTCGCTCTTCCTGAGTGCCTTGTCCAGAGGACTGAACTGCACCAAAACTGCAGGTGGTCCCAGCTGCAGCAAGGTGCTCGGGGAGGTCAAGGGCTCTGACTTGAGCTGCACGTGGACTCAGGCTTAATGCCCAGCAGTATTTCCTATGCAGTATGAGTTATTCCTATTGTGTCAGCCCGGGACATCAGGAATGCAAAATATTTAGAAATGGGATGTAATGTCAAACTAACCATCTTAACCTGTTTGGGAGGAGAGAGCCAACTGCTCTGCTTTCTCTGCTTAGCCAGGAATGATTGTGCCATTTGGGATTTTGAAATCAATTAATCATGGCTTCTATCAGTTTTGACCATTCAGTAAATGTTTAATTCTGTCCCATCTTTTGTATTACTTCTTAAAAAGCAGGAAGCAGCTTTTTAAGGTAATTTTTATTGACTGGATGTTTGCTTTATGGAGCTATTTTCTTCCAGAGACAGATGTCTTCGAGGTCTATGTGTGCTGACAAAGTGTAGTGAAAGTCCTAAGCAGTGAAACTGCAGCCTCTATCTTGGGGAGGTGGTGGCTCTGCTACAGGAGCAGATCATGCTGCAATTGTCTTGCTCAGAATTGCAGAGGAAGAGAAAGCTTCAAATTGCAGCCCCAAAAGAGGGGCTCACTCATCAGGAGAAGCTGGATTGTTTTAACCTTAGATCCCTCAGCAAAGCAGTTTTAAGGAGGTTTGCTGAACTTTCTATGGTGAAGGGTTTACAGCTAGTTCTCCTTGTGCAAAGAGAAGTCTTTAAAGTGTTTTGCTGCCCCTGTACATACACAAGATTCAGAACATCTGCTAGGATTATATGCTATATGCTCACCATTCTTTTCCTGCAACACCAACAGTTTTTGCCATCTGTAAATGAGCTGCTTTGGCTTTACAATATTCAGAATTGTAATTATCCGAGGGAGCTGAAAGATGAGTGAAATGTTAACTTTATATGCAATCATTTCCCAAATCGCTGTGCCATGAAACAACTACCTTCACTGGAAAAAAAAAAAAGTCAGAAAGTTCAAGTGAACTTTGAAAGAGGGAGTGAATAACAGATCTTATAATTGAATAGCAGATCTTATAATTATGCTGCAAATGTGTCATTATGTTCTGTTGAACCAACACTTCAGTGTCATCTACACAGACAAAAGTACCTCAAACTGTGCTAAAGAAGAGCACCAGAAGAAACCTGGTTCTATTCCAGACTCAGCTGGTGCCCATACTGAGCCTGGCGAGAACCTGCCTGAGCAATTTGTGCAGGACCCCAGAGGAGCTCCCAGTGGGAGCCTGCCTTGAAAATGAGCCATCACTGGAAACAGCTGAGTAGAAAAGTCAAGAGATGATAGTTCCACTGAGAGAGGAACAGCTTGCTTTGTTCATGGAGATCGGGGTACTTGGCTTTGGCCAGCATTTACAGCACCACTGGCTTGAATTCAGTCAGTCCCCTAACTTCTAAAACCTTGAAATAACCATGTGAAATTATAGTGTAGTTAGTAAAAACTGCTGGGAGAAGTAATGCAACCAGAATCACTGAGCAGGCTCATCTGTCCTTTTCTCACCACTCCTCTTACAGTTTTAAAAATGTTTATGACAAACAGGGGATGATGCTTTTTTGGCTACTGAGGGATCCCACGTATCGAAGCTGCAATTCAATTATCTGTGAAGCTTTTCAGGCACTTCAGCACTGCAGCAAAATTTAGCATGGATTAACTTCCAGCTGAGAAAATAATAGGTGGAAGTTTTGCTCCTTTCCATACAGAAGAACAAAACCATGGATATTTTAAATAAAATTGTAGTGATTTCTTCTCTATGTGTAAATCATTGTTGATAAATTGTGTAGAGGAAGGAGCTAATGATTTTGCAGCTCAGGCCTTTACCTACAACACTGTATGTGTAATTTTGTTTGTGTGAGCCTGACTCCTTCAAACTTACACCCCTTTTTTTTTTTTTTGCTGAGGACTCTGATTCAAACAGCAGAGAAATGACTACAGTCATTCAATTTTCATTTGAGATCTCATTTCTAGGCTACTGCAATATTTGCAGAACCCTAATGTCAGAAAGAAAATACAAGGTCTCGGGGTTAAATTCCATGGCCTGTTTCAATTCCTTTAAATTCCTGTGGATCAAAAACCCTATGTAACTGCTCTGATTTAGACTGGAAATGTGCAAAACCAGCTATTGCCTTCTCCAGGAGTCCAAAGCAATGCCTGTAACAGTCTCAGGGATTTTTTTATTTTATTTTATTTTTTTGCTCTGGCTGAAGGTGCTTAAAATGACGATTGTGTACCTAGACCTACAGCCTGGGCCCAGCAGCCCCTTGCACAGAACCCTATGGGGAACTTCATGGTGACCTGCAGGTCTGTTTTCAAGAGAAGTGGTGTTACCTGCCTGAAGGACCTGCAGGCAAAGTACCCATCACTGGCAGCTGGGGCTCCTCTGGGGCTCAGATGGGAGCCAGGCAGCTCAACAGCTTGCAGATGAGCAGGAGCCCGCACTCAGCTTCTTTTCTCCTCTATGAGGAGACACAGGAGCACGCTTCTTGTAGTGGGGGAATACATGCTGGATGTATGCTGCTGAGAGCTCCGTCAGGTAAGGGAATTCCATCTTTATATGGCTTCTTTTGAACTTTGATGTTTTTGAGTCTTTTTGATGCTCTGCGTTATACTAGTGCTAGCGTACTTATGTGTCCTTCTTTCTTGTGTGGACCGGGTTTTACTGGCACTCTAAATCCCATTGGTGTTGTTCACCAGCAAGACAGTTATCGCTGCTATCAGCAGCGAAGAGCAGATTAAGTGATGTCCTGGGTCATGAATTAGCCAACTGGTGGTTAATTCTTGCTGCAGAAATCTTGTTGAGGAGGGAGAAGGGAAAGGGGAAAAAAATAGAGCTTCCTGACCATGCTCTGCTGTTTTACGTCAGTCTTGTACTTCCCAAGCTGTCTTTCCAGGCTACCATGTTTGCAAGTGGAAGGTTGTGCTGTGATGTGTGAGGTAGCTATATGGAGAAATATGTCTGAACTGTAGTCCCAGAATATCCCCCTCTGTCAACACCTACCAGTTCTTTCAGTAAGTGTGGAGAACTCTACTGGTGGGATGGAGAAGAGAGGATAAATTGGTCTGCTCAGATGCCTTCAGTAACTAAGGAGACTAACCAGGGAAACACTGTGAGGAAAATAAAGCACCTGTGCAGAGGGAGGAAAGAAATCGGGAGTGAAACAATACATATATTTAGATTCTGAGATGAGGAAATGAATGATACTCACCAACACCCTAGCTGATACCAACACAGTGGTAGCTAATTACAAGAGGAAGCATTTATGTTAATGATTCTATTTTGTGATTCAATTTTCTTTCAACTTCTACCATCTGTTTTAAAATACATGTTTCTGTTAGGACTCTAATAAGTACACGTGGTTTAATGCTGCCTTCTAGTCACCAGTAGCATTCACTGATTTAAATGCAAATTATATTTTGCCTGAATCTGGTCTGCTAGATCTGGTCCATGTTTGAATTATGGTTTCTGAGAAATGCGGAAGGGAGGGAAACATTTATAGAAAGATATGTTCGTGTGTCTCTCCCGCTTTATTTGGAAATGGTCTGTAAAAAATGTGGCTAAACTCTGTTAGGTTTGGAATTATGTTTTGGGCCAGTGGGACCCATTTATAGCAGGCAAATGTCTGATTTTCTTCATTGGCTTCTGCATAGCAGATTTCATGATTAGAGGTGCCACTGTTTGGGCATCTCCTTCAGTTATAAGTGAAATTTATCTAGCTATACTTAAATATGAGTCTTCAGAAATGTGAAGTTAAGTTGTTGATGTAGTGTGAAGTTTCCCCCCAAGCAAGGAAGAAAGCCGGTGGTTTTGAACAGTTTAATGAAGTTCTTCTCAAAGGGGTAATAGTGAATGCTTTGCATCCAGGGTTTGTATGAAGCTTTGAGCACCTGAAGCCTTCAAGGGCTATGGCACAAAACTAGTCTGAGTGAAAGTTATTAGCAACACCACTCAAACCTGCCTCAGTACACTCACCCCTGCCTCAAACCTGAGTGTGGAGCATAAGACTTCCCTGCTCCTCAGTAAAAAAAAAAGTTTGTGTGTGTGTGAAGCATTTATTTTGTTAAGAGACACTTGATAACTTGATTTCTACAGAAAGCTTTCACTGTGAGTCTTGGAGATTAGCTTAGTGGTGTGTTACTGCTGGTCCAGTATTGGTACAGGAGAATGCTGGAGGTGTCTGGCCACAAACAAGGGTAGCTTGTTTGACTGTTCAAAACGATGGCATGGAACAGGCAGAGGAAAGGAAAAAAGTGGAGTCCTTAGCTGAGCCACACATTGATGTGTTTTGTTTTGTTTTTTCAAATTGCTTTGTACATATGTGGAACAAATTTTTCCTTCCAAAATCTACGAGAAGCAAAGAACACTGCTGAATGTAGAATTTGGCTGGTTCTTGGGGATCTGTATGACTCATCTCTGCTAAAATTAGCCAAGCTTAATTTGTAACTTGTTGCTCAGTAAATGCATATACATACACAAACTAAAAGACCACGGGGTAGTGCTGATTTTGTTTTCTCAATGACTAACTTGAAAAAAAAAATACTCCTTACTGGTATTTCTGAGCATCAGAAGATGAACAAGCTATGGTATTTTGTCTCGCTTCCTTGTCTTGCTTTAGCCTGACTGATGCTGAGCAACGTGTGAGAACATAGAAACGAACTAGAAGTTAGTACTGTGGGTTACACTCTCATGAGATATCTTCTTGTTTTCTAGCAGATGCTCACCAGTGTAAAAATGGGAGTTGATATTAAACTTACCATTTAAGCTTTGTCTTTTTGCCAGAGAAGTCATAATCATGTTTAACTCTTAAAAAAACTTAAATTTTGCATATATATATAAATGTTAAGATCTTTAATGTAGTTGTTTTCATGTGCAGCCTTTTTCCTTTCTTTGACAATGGCTGCTGAAATGATAATTTTTCATCTGAAATGACAGCTGCACCAGCCAAGAGAGTTATAACACTTTCTGTGCTACTGAAAAATAGACACAGCTTCCCAAAATGGTGATTCTTTTTCCTAAAAGAGTGACCCTTAACTTAGTTTTAACAAATTTGATTTCATAGATGGACATTAATACTAAGCAGATGAAGAATCCTTTTGGATTTGCATTTTATATCGTTTTAGTACCAGAAAAATTCATCATGACTAAGTTCATTTTTAGTGTAGTAATAAAACTTAATCAGAAATGTCTGTCTTTCATTTTGAATGTTATAAATCACATACTAGTTTTACGTCTTAAAAAAACTTATTTGCGAAGAGGATTAGAAGATCCTTTCTAATCCTCATTCCATGTCATCTGTTTTATTAACAAACTATAAATACTGCTTCTAATTATGTCACGCTCTCCATGGGTCTGATCCTGAGAGATGCTGACAGTCTGGGCTCACAGGGACCACCATCAATGTTCTCCTCCTCCGTTGGTCCTGCTTTCTCAGCAGTCTGCTTTAACCAGAGTCTTGTTGTCCTCTCTTGTCCTGACTCTGGCTATGTACAGTCGGTGTGTCTTCCAAGCAGTCTGCTTGTGTATTGCAGTACTTTATATTTCTCTGCTTGAAAAGGGTGGTGTAGCTGCAGCAGATCTCACAGGGCTTCAAGCCTACAGAGGCAAGCCTGTACTTAAATATCTATGTCGTGTATTCCACTGGGCTTTGCATGTGTGCCAGTAATTGCATGGCTCAGGAAGCGTTATATTACACACAGTAAGATCAAAAATTGCAGATGTTTGTGTCTGGCTGTTGTTTATGCCAGCAGTCATGGGTAAGAGCGAGAGGGAAGGTTCACATGTATAACAGTACAACGTGGTATTTTAACACCAGTATCGAGTGATATGTACAAGGCAACTATAGTTAAAATTTGTCCACTTGAGTCTCCCCGCATTTAATAATATATAATAACGTTGATGAAATTGGTATGAATTCTGCTTTTGACTTTGGTACCATCAGAGATTTGCAGATTATTGGTAATAATGCCACTAAGAGGAGGGAGACTTGGAATGGGTGCAGGTGGGGAAAGAGAAGAAGAAAGGCTACAAATATACTGAAGCCTAAAATATACTGGGGGCACCTAGTGCAAAGGGGACAGTGAAGGCATAATACTGTTGCTGCTCCTTCTGCAAAACATTCATGCAGACAACAGGAGAACAGAAACAAGCTGAACAGCATATCTCAAGAAACTCCATCCAAGCAGTTTCCTTTATACTGCTTTTCAGGGTCTTATAGCACAGCACTGTGCCATAAAGGAGATTGATAGCGAATCTCCTAGAACAAAGGTGCCTCAGCAATTATCCAGGACAGCGTGCCAGTTTTCCTGGGGCCTGTCAGGAGCAGGCTGTGAGGCAGACGTGACTTCTTTGGTAGCAGTAGCATGCTCCAGACCCTGGGGGCTTCCTACTGTACTAAGATGGGGGCGCATCCAGTCGTGGAGTAGGAAAGTTTGAGAGGAGCTCCTTTAGGGTGGCCTCAAACATAGCCCTGCTTGGCTTCCATTTTGGGCAGAGGTTTTCCTGCTGTGAAAGGGGATATGAACTAATGCATTGCTGGACAGTCCACTAAGAGTGACACCTCAGGGTCTTAAACACCACTGAACGATGGAAAAATTGCCTGAAATACTTCCATTTTGGGTGGGAGGAGACCACGGAAGAAAAACTAGTATGTTTCTGACATCTTCTGCAGCAATGGTCCAGTAACATCAGGTCACCAAAATGAAAGCCACTTCCGCGAGGGAGCAAAGCTCTTGCTGCTGCATTTGATAGACAGCTTTCCTCAAACAGTTTGTAGAGACAGAGATGGCCTTGGGGAGCTGGGGGGAAAACTATGTGTATGAAAAGTACCCAACAATTCCTGCATTCATTGCACTATGTGATTTTTAACTTTTAACAACCACCTGAAAGAAAACACTCAGACTTAGTAACTCTCAAAATCATGCACTTACTGCAATACTACCAAACTCCCGAGACAAATCCCTCAAACTTCATGACCATAGCACTAAAATAATATACAGCACAGTTCGTAGGTCTTGTTAAAAATTTACCTTCTGATTTTTGAGATTCCAGAGTTCCCTTGAGTCATACTTACAAGTTTTTCTTTGAAACCAGAGTCAGTAAGAAAACATCATTTAATTGGCTAGACTTTTTTTTTTTTCCCTCCAGCAGCTGGAGGACCCTATGACAAAAAGTTTCAGCAAATTCGTGAAAGCTGATGGTACTGAATTTGAATTAATGCATTAGAAAATACAAAGTTAGTTGTTTCTCTTAGTAACGTAAGGGGGACAAGATTATTGCCTGTGAACCTCAGTGAGTAAACAGCTATGTAACTCAGAGACCATTGTCAGGAAAAACAGGAGAAAACTTGGCTGCGAGTAAGCCTTGGTTGCAAAATGTGAGAGTCCTAACTCAGAAGAGCAAAGCTCTGGACAAGCCCCTGCAATAGTCATGGGAGCAGCAGTTGTCCTCTGAGAGGAAGGTTATTGGGCTCATGAAAGGAACTGAGTCTGGCACTCTGCTTTCTCCATGAGTGTCTTAGCAGGGATCCTGGTCTTCCTAAAAAGAGAAACCTCCTCTGTGGCAACCCCCCAATGATGCTTTTTGTTAACAGCAAGTGCTTCTACAAGGAGATCAAAATGTTTTAACTTAAACTCTCTCATTTTTACTCCACAGTAAGAGACTGTGAAACTTTCTTTGAAATGTAAACCAATAATGATCTATAAAGTACTTAACTGTGTATCGAGTAAAAGCCCTATTTGCATGCGTTAGATTGTGCCTTTCATTAGAGTCTCTCAGATTATGCTGTGATGCTGGCCAGGCATGATTTTGGGAGATGTAAAAAGAACAAAGAAAAGTAATTTGAGCTTGTTTAATTCTAGCTTGTGGCTTTGTTGTTGTTATGTGTCTAAAACATTAAGCACTTCACAGCCTTTTTTTTTTTTTTTTCTTTCATATATTCTGGTCATCTCAAACTTTCTTTGATATAACTTGTGAGAGAAGAAACAGGATTTGAACCATCTAAATGAAGGCTCATACAATCATTTGCTTCGAAGTATAGTGTAGTAAAATGCAATTAATATTTTGATGTGAATAAAAGTGACCTTTCCCATCTGATGCCGTCTCCAACAAGACGCTTGCTCTCACAAATGTACTTCTCTGAAAAGCTGATGTGTGTGTATGACCTATTAAAATGAAAAATAAGAGTTTATTTCTCCCTAACACCCAGTTCTCAACGAACTATCGCAATTTATTATGAAAAATGGTAAAAGGTTCTCAGATCTTCAAGGCTGAGGTGCCCTGCTTGCTGTCGTGTCAGCCTACTGTTAGGACACCCTTGGACTTGTTCTGCGCTATGCCCTTTGCTGGCAACTGGTCTCTTCCACACAGACATCGACACTGTGTTACATACCAGCTCCTCGCTCCCACAAAGCAGTTACAGGGGGATGCAGTTTATAACTTTTTGGATAGACTAGGAGTACACAGATGTGATTAAATGATGCCTTGGTTTTAAGGACTGTGAGACTCACTTTAATACAAGCCAGGCTGAGGTTAAAGTAAACAAAAATATTTTATTTATGGAATTCAAACTTGCAGAGGTTATTGAAGATTCAGGACAGAAAAGAAAGGAAACTTTGTGCAGCTGAGACACTACAAGATGAAACCTTTAAAGGCTTCTCTTCCTGCAGGCCAGTGACAAGTGGGCTTACCTGGCATACATTGCCAGGGACTTGCTGTGCTGAACACCCCCTCTCTTCTGCAGAGCTGTTCTCCAACAAGTCTGTCCCCAGCCTGTGCTGCCAAATGCGCAGCCAGCATGCTGCAGCTACTCAGCATGACCGAGTTTGTCTTCTAGTTTACCATGTAATCCTTTTCCCCACATGCTGAATCCCATTTTGCACGGACCACACTTCCATCGCTCACATTCTGCATCACTGTGTAGATGAGATTAGTGCCCACCTCTTGCTGAGGACAACGTTTGACAGTAAAGAAGTGCTCCAGAGTGATGCTGGGTGACTTGGGATAACTGAGCTCCTCCATCCTATCGCTGGCATGCTATGTGTAAATAATATGCATTTGACATAGTACTCATGTATACCCTGGTTTGATAACATTCCCTCAGTAGATCAAAAAGCTGCGACTTAATCCTTTTCTTAATGTAGCAAAATTTGACAAGTTGTTGCTGAAGCTGAGTGCTATTTATAGGTTGCTTTACTATTTAGTTCAGAGCCCATGGTGCCTGAATGATAAAAACGATACTGTACAATCATCAAGTATTTTTAAATACTCTCCAGCAAGTCTTGCTTAACACTTATTTTGATTTTTTTAATTTTTTTTTTATGTAGTAAAGGCCAGGGGGAAGCTTAAAATAGTTGTCCCTTTCCCTTTTAGGGGAAAGAAACACAAAATAGCATATTTCTAATCCACTACTTAAAAAAAATATATATTGCATAACAAAATTTCAGCATTGAAATACCAGCTGACTGAAGTCAATGGGATTTTTTTTGCCAATAATCCTGCTGTTGCTGAGCTTCCTTTGCACCCTTTTTCTGCTGAATGAGGAAGGTTGGATCAGTCAGGAATGCAAGTGCATTGCCTGTGGGGAATTCAGTTTGGTATAATTCAGTGAAATTCTTCCCCGTGTCAGAGTAAGTTTCCGTTTGTCTTGCCTCCTGGTAATTTCCGTAACAAGTTAGTGGTGGGTTGCTCCACAGAAAGCAAACAGTGTTACCCCCATTTCCTTGCCACTTGCATCTAAACTCTTCCAGGCTACTGCAGCGGCTGTCCCCTTTCACAGCTGGAGGTACTTCAAGCCTGAGGAGAGTGGATGGAGAGGTGGGGGAAAGAGAAAAAGCAGGGATGGGATTTCTACCTCGAGGTGCAATGGATTGGAAGGGTCTCCAGTAATCCATTCAAGGCAGACTAAACATACAGGAGGGGTCACAGAGCTAGGACTCCAAGCTTACTCACATCAAATGGCTGTGCTTCCAGTACCTGTGCTAAAAACTGTTGGCCAAAGCTTTTTGGCTTGTTTAAGTATTCCCACTGAAATCTGAGGGGCAGGACAAGTGGGAGAGGGTGCTGCAGCTGCAGGGGCTGCCCCTTTGGATGTTTCCTTCTCTTTGCCCCAGCACTTGGAGCCCAGGGGTGCCCCGCAGCACCTGCACGTGCCTTGTTCTTCACATGTCAGGCTACTGCAGAATTACATTTCATCCATCTGGGCCAATTAAGTCAGGTAATTAAGATGGCTTTTTTCCCTCCATCAGATTAATCTCTTAGCAATAGTGTTAGAATTCGGACTTTATTATTATTATTAATCTTCTAAAACCTCCTTTTCTGTGCCTGTGTGTTAAGGCCCCAGCTCAAAATAACAGCAGTGTGGCAGAAAAAGCCAAGCTGCTCCCACTGGACAGAAGCCAGCGTTGTTATTCGAAGCACACTGAGAACCGATAGGATCTGGCTGCCTTAGTGACTTGAAAGACATTTTTAATTTCTTTAAAACTGGGAGTTAGCCAAATTCCTACCTTTTGAGTGTGCTGAAATTTATAGTATGGCTGGAAGGGGAGTTTTTGTGTAGCAACAGCCCTTTGCTGTCCCAAAAGTGGGCTCCCACTAAGGCAGGTGTTCCCAGGGAGATGCCCTTTGCTGCCTCGGTGACCCAGCGATGGCAGCACCCCCAGCCCCTGCGTGGTTTGGGATATCACTGTAACTGTCCAGTCCCTCAACTTATTAAGCTTGTCTTCAATAGTAGCAAAGATAGGCTTCAACACAAGACTTGCTTCCATCCCCTTTGCCTCTCCTCTACCCTGCCTGGATATTACAGGGGAGGAGAAGATTTGATCCTGAGAACAGACTTTGTGGAATTATATTATCTAGGTCTGGAAAAAAAATTTTGAAGAAAATAATTTTGCAAGGTATTTGTTTCTGTTGTGTTTGGTTTTGTTGTTTGATTTTTTTTTTTTTTTCCTCAGTGAATGAAAAAAAAAAAAAGGATGTATGCATAAATAAAAGCATAAGTCTGAGGCTTATTAGATGCGTACACCTTTCAAAATCAGATGCCATTTTAGACATTTGATGCTGGTGAACTTAGTGCTGAGTTTTGGCTGTGGAGGCTCTGGTCCACCACAGCTGAACAAAGCCAACGCATGCTCAAGACTGATCTTATTGTCCTCTTGTGAAACTCATTCTCTTCCCCCCCAAAAATGTGAATTAGTTGCAGTATAGAGGCTTTGTTCAGTGAGAACTTATTCTGTAAAGTTATTGCAGTGAGTGTCTTTTGAGTATGATAGCATGAACAAGAGCTTTGGGGGGGGGGGGGGGGGGGGGGGGGGGGAAGGAATATTAAATAAGTTCATTCACATGAGAATGTTTCTCAAAAACCTCCTCAAAAATTCTTCAGCTACTATCAAGTATTACAATGATGGAGATAGAAGTAACCCACCTTTAAAAAATTAGACTATCTCCCATTTCATAAAGCTGTAAATTAATTTAATAATCAGAGCCTTCATTGTCTTACTAATTTAAATTACCATTGGTTGTCTTTTCATTGTAGCCTGATATTAATAACGAGTGATGTTATATCGTGCTCTCAGTCTGGTACCTTGCAAGTACAAGGACTCACTGTGAATACCGTGTTTCATCTTTCACTTGCTATTACTGGGCTGTGCTGTCTTCAAAGCCTAACTGGAGCTACTGACTTTACTCCCCTGATTTCCATCAGGATTCAGTCTAATAGGGATAATGCAGTTGCATCAGAAACTCAGTTTAAAACGTGTTGGTTGAAAAGTAGGTGATGTTTTGGTTTGTTGCTGTCAGTTTGCGTTTTTTTGGTTATTGTTGTTTTGCTTGTGTTCACATTCTTCTTGGCTTAGGCATAATGTGCCTTTCCAGTTAAAGCCAGCATATGGTGTTAAACTCTAGTAGCAAAAAAACTTTAACTCCAGGAGTAGAAATTTGTAGAAGAACCAAGCTAAGAAATCACAAACTAGCCTCCATGTTTTTTCCCCATGTTCTAGTTCAATCGCTCAGGACTTTAAAGTCTGATTCAGGTAAGATTTGATTAAGAACTGACTTTAACATTTGAACGGGACACTGAACAAATCACTCTCTTCCTACTGCTTTCCAAAATTCGGATGCAATATCAACTAGAAAATAAACTTCTCGGTGCATTAAAAAAAAAAAAAATCTGCTTCACCAATGACATTAACATTCTGTGAATTAAATAGTTGTAGACTTATCTCTTGATCCCTTATTAAATTGGTGCTTAGCCAAATATTTATATTCAGCTTTCATAATCTTTCCTCATACATTTGTCCCTCCAAATCCACAGTCACTTTGATGCTTTTCTCTGAGCTCCCTGTGAATGTCTTTGTTTTGGATTATTTTCCCCAGAGGTAATAGTTTCCATATTTTCCAGCCAGAAAAACATGTTACTTTCTGTCCTGGATCTGTACATTGTTCTCATCGATGACTGGAACGTTTCCAGGCTGCGGATGCTCTGTATCTCCAATAATGCATGTATTTTCTCATGTAGGTCAGGACTTAACACGTGTGCATCAGCAAATAACACACATGCACCACGTATTTTTTCCTGCTTTGGGCCGGCATTTGCTTTAAACACGACTTGTTTACAGCCCTTTTGGTTCTCCACCCCTTCCTTACTTAGCAGAACAATTACAGAGGCTGATCTACCTTGAGGGCTGGTTAGAGCCTTGCAGGGCCTCCATTATCTCTCTCAGCAGGGTACCTTGGATTATCCCAGTGCCTCGGCACATGACTTTCCTGCGGTCAGATGCTTGAAACCTCTCTCTTCCCTTCTTTGAGCTTTGTGCATCGGGGACTCTGTCTAACTAGGTCCTAGCAGCCCAACCTAATGCCTCTGGGTGTTGGGGAGCACCAGGCAAGTCCAAAAAGATTGGAAGCTAAAAATGAATGAAAACGAAGTAGAGGCAAAAATGCATGTCTCGGTGCATAACAACTTGTTAAATTGTAGATTAATAATAAAAACCCATTGTAGATTAAAAATAAAAACCCAACCCACCACAGCAGCCAACATGGATGTATTGGAGACCTGGGCAAGTTCGCAGTCAGGGAATCCAGCCCAGGAGCATTAGTGATGTACTGGGTTTGTGCAGTCAGTGCCTTCTGCAGCTGCTGCCTTTTTGCATCCCTAGCTCAAACTCTCTTTTCAGAAAGCTGTGCTTAGCTTTGGGGATTTTTACCCCATATACCATACTGATAACTGAGATGGCACAGACGGTGCCTACAGGTGAAATAACTGGAAATAAGTTCATTTAAGCATGTGATGAAGTACCTATGTCAAAATCCACAGCCAGTAAACTTATTTTTATCCTTTTTTTATCCTTATTTTCGTACTACCACAGTACCTGTTTATTAGTTATATCAATATAAAATATTTCTCAATCACATGGGACCATTTTTTCCATTGGGTGGGTATCTTGTTGGCAAAGAGGATCATTAGAGTATGCATGTGATAGTTGTATCAAACCCTCCCTTTGTAAAAAATAAATAAATAACATCTCTAAAATATTATAACGAAAAGAGCTGAGATTATATTTGATACTTAGCAGAAGTCTGTAATGTAGGCTTCCTACAGCACAGCTCTGTTAAGGATAGGAGAAAATATAACCAGTGACAGACACATCTGAGCTGGCAGAAGTCTGTACACTGGTAATGCTAAAAGTAATATTCTACTATCTTATCTCAAAAGCAACCCTAAAGGTGGATATAGGCTGTATGGAAATAGTGTGGAAACCCGTGTGAGGAGAATAGGTTGATAGTGAACAGTGCAACTGCAAGCAGTCAGCAAGCTTTTAAGTAAAAGAATCAGAATAGATACACAAGGGGTGTGCTGGGTTTTGGATTTCTTTTTAAAGAAAAAAGTGTGAGCTGACAAGAAAGAAGCAGCAAATAATTTTTACTTAAATACAGTAGTAGCCTGGAGTCTATTGTGGGAGAAAAGTCAATGACGTAGAAAAATGTCCTCAAAAGGCAGGAAAAACGCCACGTTAAGGTCTACAAAATGATACAATGGAAATGAAACCCAGAAGAATCTAAAGAGAGCTGACAAGAAAGGTAATGCAGCTTGAGGTACAGCTTGTTTGAGCTGACTTGGAAATCAGGCCGAAAACAGCAAATGTTTTCTTTCTCAGGACTTTTATTTTTTTATTTATTTTGGTGTGAGTCACTAGTAACCTGTGTGTAACACCCTCTTTTACACAAGTAGGCGCATGTCAGTGGAGTTTGAGTATCGTACCAGCTTCCCGAGATCCCTCCTCTGCAGTGGAGTTCCCCTCAGCCCATCTCATTCTTCTCTTGATATGGACTGAACATTAAAACTGCACTTTGTGGTCTGACACTTCTGGCAATTGGTGGCCACCTTGTTGGCCCTCTTTTATACGAGGAGACCTCTCTGCCTCGCTGGTCTGGAGGCAGGAGCTTAGGAATAGGACTTCCTGGTACTGTTAAGGGAGGCTGTGTTGCAGGCCCGCTCTCAAGCACAACCATTTGATTTGGGATGCCTAAAGCATTAAGAAATCTCAATTCCTTGGGCTCTTTCTCCAGTACAAACTGAAGGGCCTGAATTGGAAAACATTTAAACTAAATGGAAGGATTCCCATTAGAGGAATAAAAGACCATGAAGCAACTTCTGAAGCATCGTCGTGTTGAGTTCCTTGAGAAGGAGGAAAGTGAAGATGACGTGATGCAGCAATGTTTTACAGCTCTCCCATACACAGAGCTGGCCAAACCACCACTGTGGTCTTACGTGTTTGCTACCAGGTTACTTCGTTTACCCCAGGGATTTCATTCCACATTCAGGCTCATTGGCTTCTGCTGATTTACTTCCTTTGACTTGTGAGGTGCTCTTATCTATCCGGGGGGAGGCAGAAAGGAGTGCTCAGGCATGTGATTTATTTTATTTTTTAATCAGAACAACTTTTTCAAAAAGAAGATAGCTCGTTTCCTTCAGCAGTTACAAAAACTGAGTAACTGCTAGTACTAGTTACATCACGCTGTTCATTAAACAGCTACTGCATGTAATTACTGAAATATGTTCAATTATTTCTGAAATACTTAAGGTAAAATATACTGAAAAAGTTAATCATAGCTTGCTTTCCAGGGTTGTAATACATCTGTGTCTTATCTACACTAAGATTGTTTGGGTAGGATATTCTCATTTATAATCAAACATCTGCTTACCCTAGAATTATGAATCATAAAAATCCAACAAATTTAAAAGAAGCTAAGAAGCAGCTATCCGTGTAAATGCAATTAAAAATTGTTCACTGGTACTTAGATTTTTATCCCTACTTTTCTCATCTTCTCTGCAACTCCCTCCCATGCAATAGTAATTAAATTGCTTTTTTTAAATGAACTATTAAACTGCCAAGAATATGAGTAAAATTCCATTAAAGTAAAATTTCTTAATGTTGCATAAAAAAAAAATCAAACTCTTTCATAAACTTTTAAACAAAATACTCAAGTGAAGCTTCCTTTAGTTATGCTGATCCTCCTCTTCAGGTTGCTGGTATATTCTTACTTGGTTAGACGCCGCTCCTGTTTAGTAAACAGTGCACAATTATTTGAATGTAAGCACACAAAATATATTTTCTGTTGTTGTTTTCCTAGCCAAAGGAGATGAGGCTTTAAAATTATTTCTGGCTAGCTTGTAATAATGAGGCTGTTAAAAACCTGGGGAAGTGTCCGAACAGTTTGTCCTTTGCATCATTATCCATAGTTTTCTAACATCTTGGGAGCCCACCATGTATTTAATTATTCCTGAAGCTGAAAGCTGCAGAACTAGTATACAGAGAGGAGGGAAGAAGGGATGTGGAAAGCTTAGTATCAACATAAGAACCCTCAAAATATGCAAAATGCTCTATAGGGGAAGAAAAATGAGAAATAATTCTCTGTACCCCAGTGGATTAACGTAAATTTAAGGAAGAATAGCCAAGAAGTCAAATCTTAATTATACAGAAGTACACCTTCTTTCCGTTCTGAAATACTGGAATATCATGCAATTGAAATGGGTTTAACAAGCACAAATCCAGTATGAAATGGAAAAAAATGGCTTTTCTGGCATGTAATTCTGGAGCATGAGTGCAAAAATTCTGGGAGCCACTACTCAAACGGGATTCCTGTGCCAACCTTTCCCTAGCCCAAGAAGCAGCTGTGGCTGCTTTCTTTTAGTGGGGTTTGAATACGGGGTGTGGGGGGGTACACGGACAGGAAGCTGAGCTCCCAAAAGCCCACAGCATTGATGTATTATAGTTAGCTTTGGAAAAGCTTTAACTTTCACTAAACTCATTTCTGTGGTGCAGGTTCAACCCAGAGCTAAATACAGCTGATTCTCCACGTGCTCATGGAATACTCCCACAGTTTTATTCAAAGCAGCATTAAGTAGCTACTGAAATATTAGACAAACTTCACACGAAGCTGTGAAAGAGAAGCAGGAAAATGTAGCTGATGTATCATGGAGGCAAGCTGTTACCAGCATGTAAAAGTGGTAGGTAGCTTTGAAAGTTTCCTGAGCCAAGGGGAGCTCTCAGGAACTAGGCAAATGCCGCCCATGTGTGGGAGAAATTGAGTTTTTTGCAAATAAAGTACTGTCTCTGTTCAAAGTTAAGAAGCCCTGATCCAATTTGTGTTGCAAGATTTGGCAACTTGTGGGCTCTGATGCCTTTCTGGAAGATGTGCTTTCATTAGGTATGTTATTGGGCTCGCTCCAGGGCATGTAATGAAATTCAGCAGTGTGTATGTTTGTGTTGCTGGCTGAACGGGGTGATAGGAGTTTCCTCTGGTCTTCATCTAGCACTTCCATAGCCTAACTCCTTGGAGAGGATGAATGAATAAAATAAATATGATTTCATGGTAGCTGAAAACTGAATGCTTTTTTAAAGGAAAAACACGTAATGAAAATTTCATCAAAATATACGCCTTTAGTGTTCAAAGGAGTCCAGGTAGCTTTCTCTTATGAACATTCCTTTAGACAATGAAGGTGGCTTTTTTACTTTTTTTTTTTTCAAGTTACCTAGTCCAAAAAAAAATTGTGTGCTCCTCAAAATCTTTGTCATCCTGTGGACGTCGTGAGATGATTGTTTTGTATGCACCCAAGCCCTTCTTTGCCATTTAGTTCTTCTGTCAGAACCTGTTCATTTCTGAAAGCATGAACAGACTTTCCTGATAGATGTTACTCCACCTATTCTTTTAGAGCCCAATTTACCTATGATGCAGGTTCATGTGTTAAAGTATGTACCTACAAACAACAAAATGATCCTCATTGCTCTTTTATTCAAAAAGAAAGGGAGGGATGAAAGTACTCTTCCCTCATCGGTTGAATCCAACCTGCTAATCTGTCTTCTCTAGGAGTGCATTGCAAATAGTAAGTTCTGGCTAGGAAGAGGCCCTGGGGAAAGGGAAGAAACATTCTTACATTTTTCTTCACCCTTGCTGTTGAATCTGTGGAACAGAGCAAGGGAGACATGAAGATTTCGGACAGAAGGGCCCTGTTGGTACAGGGACCACCTGAAACACTCAGCACAGGTAGCAAAGTCCCACGTGCTGCCTCAGGAATGCTCGCGCACCTCAGGACAGGCCAGGAGTCAGGAGTTACATCCTCTCCTTAAAAACAAGAGGCAGAAATATCATTTTTTTTTCAGAAAGGAATACAGAGCTGAGACGGAAGCATATATCCAGGGAAACACAGGAACCTCCAGGGCTCTTCTTTTTAAAGATCTTATTTTTCTTTTTAATTAGGTTAATAATGTCAGTATCAAAGCACAGAGTTAGGCTCCTAAATCCTAAAGGGGTGAGACTTAAGACACCTATTTTAATTTCCCATTGATTTAATAAGTTTTCATTTGCTCAGAAAGCTGACAATTTTATCCCTTGAAATGTTTTGACTTCTCTGTAAAAACTAATTCAGTGAATACCGTTCCTGACATTCTAGTTCTGCGCTCTTCACTCACGCATTGCGACATTTCCAACTTTGACAAAGATCATTTGACTCAGTATTTGTTTTATACATTAGTGAATACTTCCCTCTGCAGGAAAACTGTAAGTCAATAGCAGCTGTAGCCTGTGGTAGCGCAGAAAAAATGTTCAAGACCTGAAGTGGTAATTCATGTAGTTAAAGAAACGGGTACTTGTTTCTTGGCCAGCTGCCCTGGTGGTATGGCTATGTTTTACCTAAATTTTCCATCAAGGTATTTCCATTGAGTCTCACGGATTTTTCACTGGCTCTTGACAGCAACTACTCTGCCAATATCCACACCGAATATTATAACTTTGGCCAAAGGTGCTTACAAATATTAACCTCTTTGTATGGTGGGATGAGAGCAGGAGAGAGAGAGAGAAAAGGTGTTCGTGGCAGACACGCTCTGCCATGGCTTTTTAAGGGAACTTGACTTCCTACCTAAACTGGGTTGTAACACACAGACCAGCCTCGGTGAGCTGCAGTTTGCCTTTGTAAATACTTGATTCTCATACTGATTGATTTCAATTTCTGATTGTCGACTATTTGTTGACAGTGATAAGCTCCTGTGCGTGAATGACCTCCCCCCTACATAAAAATGGCAATACTACACCTTCTTTCTGAAGCACCACAAGCTTGTAAGTGCAGAGTATGATCGCTACTGTTTGATCTACAAACCAGTACTGTTCCCAATGGGTATTACCCTGTATTTTCAACCTCTTTCAAGTCTAAAACTTTACCTGCTATCTCAGCATCACTGCATTCTCCAAATGTAAGACTGGAACTGAGACCGAACTATCTTATTTTTGCCACCTTCTTTTTGAAGATGTTTAGGTGTCCTCACACTTCTTGAAATTCCACCCACCTCTGAGCAGTATGTGTAACTTTCTTCCTAATTCTGTACACCTATTTGTATTTTAGAGTCCTAAAAATTCCACCTGATTTAACTGTGCGTTTGTTTTTATATTATTATTATTTCTACGGCTGTTGTTTACAGTTTGAGACAGAAAAGCCTCTTTTCAAGAAAAGGACAAAGCTTATAAACATTAAGCCCTTCTGTGTGTAAGGCCAAAGTTGTGTCACTTGGATGATGGAAGACCATTTAAACAAAAAAATAAGCTATTACTGAGATACACTTGGGTAATTTTTTGCTAATGAATGCTTCTCTGTGGTAGTTTTGCAGTCGCCTTTGCTTGTATGGCCCTGAGGCTTTGGAAGTGGCCTGCCCTCGCCATGGTCCTGTATGTCTGGCACCATTGCTGATGCCCTGGTGCCACCGGGTGGTTTGAGCACTGCTTTCATGGGGCAACACGGGCTTTGCCTCTTGAGGATGTTACGGGTGTTAGTTACTGTAGTACTGAGTGTAGCTGGTGATGTAGGAAGAAGGGCACAGCTTTTTACTTTTTCTGACTGTTAAGCTTAATAGTACACCCACAGGTAACTAACAACTATTTCAAGTTGTGGCATCTCCTAACAGCCTTGTTAGCATGGTGAAAAACTGAGAGGGGTGGAAGAAGGAGCTCTAAGTGATTGTTCTAAACTTTCCTTCATCTTGACCGTTTTAAGGTTGTAAGTGCAGGACACTTGTATCTAACAATGCTAAATCTAATGCTAATGCTAAATGCTAAAGATTTGTAAAACTGACTTCTTGGGGGTTGCTTTTATCTTAAGGTTGTGTTAATTTAATAACTACCAGCTGACTTGTTCTTTTTTTAATTTTCTAATAAAAAGAAATTCCCATTAATTTAGCAATTTCCCTTTGTGTTACTCAAAAAGACACTAGCTGCTGGTGACAAATGGCCTTAGCTTCCCCCAGAAAAAATGGGGTGGAAGATGTAGGCTGTAGCCTGCAATACACTTGCTTCACAACATTGGCGTAACCATGTGCCAAGGCTTAAAAAAAAAAAAACGGATAAAAAGAAAACTAAGATTAAAGACCACCCTTTCTTACACAGGGCATTTTTTTTTAATGCAGTGGGTTTAGTGCAAGGGAACTTGAGCAAAACTTAGTTTCACTGAAGTCAGTGACCTCTACTTTCAGAAGGACTTCTACTTTCTACACCAATTTTAGAACAGGACGCTATATAGATCCACCTCTATCAGTGTTATACAATAGTACTGTAAAATACATGGCAAAGAGAGAATATGGTTTTGCAATGTTTTCAAAGAAATATATTTTTTTCCAGAAGGTTAATAAGCTCCAGTGAGACTTTTATAAATAAGAAAAATATGCTTGCATTTTTGAACACTGATTACAGAGTTTAATGATGTGTTCTAAATAAACTTCAAAAACATTGAATTACAGCAACCTAGTGCTACTACTAATATTCCTTACACCTTTGTTCTTATCTGCAAAACAAAGACCAAATTCTGGCTGAAGGTTGCACTTGGCTTACAGCTGCCCAGTACTCGTTACAGTCAAATGTTTGATCATGCTTTTGTACAGTCTAGCTTACTGGGAATACTTAAAATAATCACAAAAGGTACGTGCTCACGTTAATAATGATGGGAGTTACTGGTTTGTAGCAAAACCGCTTTTTGCACAAGACTTTCAAATATGGGTGCAAGGTTACAAACCTAGATAGGAAGGATGTTATACACCTGCAATACTAGCCAACCCTCCTATAAGTGTTTTGGTACTATGCAACCTCTGTGTACTTCATCACATGACTCTGGTAAGTAGCTAACCATGCTCATTGTATCAGGTTTCCATTAGAAGGACAACAGAACATTGTTTTATCAAGTCTTTCTTGCACATGCCAGAAGTCTACTGTATTTTCAAGGTGTCATAAAAGATGTCAATTGGAAAACCTTGCCATAATAACGTGAATCTTAATGAAGATTCATGACAAAACAAAAACAAAGCTTGTTTCAGCAGCTTGTAGAGGGGAATTCTCAAGCTACCAGGCAGCACTACTTTGAACTTAGTTCCCCCCTACCTTATCAGCATGATATGGTATTATTCTACCTCAGATACTGATTTTTGTCTTGGCCTCAGGGACCACTCAATTTAAACACAAAGTTAAGCAAGCCCCCTCTTCTTTCCTCTCAACAGAGCTTCTTAGGAAACTTTAGGAGTTTAACAGCTTTTGAGTGTGACAGAAGCTACTAAGCAAACACGCTTTTAAAAAGGGTGTTTTCATTTTCTTTTTTCAAGGTTTCACCAAGCCACTTAGACTTTTGTGTTCAGCAAAGCACCTGAACTGGAGCCTCTGGCCAAAGTTTGCTACTAGAGAAAGCAAAGCAAACCTTACAAAGTATGTTTATTAAGGTACTATATGTAAATTTCTAATATTTAAGTAAACACACAGAATACTAACAGCATAAATTTAATATCAATGTTCAAATTCAAGCACAGAAGTCAAAAATATGATTTCAACATTAAAAATTACAACACTTAAAACACCGATGTAGCTAATATGAAATACAAATAAAATTTAACTCCTCTATCTGTATCTAAATTAACACAAAAAAAAGAATTTAATGTATTGATGAAACATGTTTAACTAAAATATGGAACAGACCTCAATATTTGCATTAAGAAAAAATATTCAACTTCAAATCTCTCCATTGCATCGTTTTCTGTCTACATAATATTTTTTTTTTCTTAACAAGCTTTTCAAACAAAACAGCTTACAAACAGGCTGTTAGACTCTTAACATAAGCTACGTGGCCCATTCCTTGACCAGGAACTGAAACTATATACCAAGTTTAAAAAGGAGGTTGATCCACTGTGTTTGTTTCAGGAATAAAAGGAAAAAAAAATTTTTTGATCATTCAAGAAATAAGGCACTTCACTGAGAAATGCTGAATAGTTAACACTACAGGAATAAAGATAGCTCACTCAAAATGAATTACATATACCCGATTTAAAAACTTAAGAACTATTTTCCATTTAATGCTAGGAGATGTTTTTTGAAGAAGCATATGGCCTGATTAGAGAGTGAGCAAGCTGCTGTTCAACGTGACAACCACAGGCAAGTAGAACTGCTGGTTACAAGGAATAACCTAATACAAGTAAGGCTTCCATGAACTCAGAAGAACATACTTGTATTTGGTATTGTCTCTCTCCTAGGACATGTACCTTATGTACAGTTCACTAAGCTGCAATTTCTATGTCACACTTTTTTCTTTTACCAATTTTTGTCTCAGGAATTATCTAAGGTGTTGAACCTGTATTATGACTACAGCAATATACCTTACATAGCCTGATAGCATGTTGATGTAAGGCCCTTCAAAATACCACTCCATCACTGACATAATGCTATTCCAGAAGCAAAGATTTTATTGGACATGTTCTTCCTATAAAATTTGGCATTAAGTTACAGGAACAAGTCTTTGAGTGTCGCATTTGCATTTCATCTTTGAGCTACAACTGGAATACTGGGAATTATGTTTATGTATTAAAAGGCAGGGTTGCCAGTTTGTTTTTTTAGTGTTTACTTCAGATTTATTACTTACAACTGAAACTAAAAAAATACTCTGCATGCAACTCACAATACAAGGGCTGGAATTGTACCAAATTATTTCAACACTAAAGATAAGCTACTGTTGTATAAACTATTACAGGTAATAAAAATCTTCTAAACAAGTTCTCTCTTCAAAACAAATTTAACTAAAACAATTTAACATTCAATTGCACTAATCTTCAAAAATCAAAAGTTTAAAAAAAAACATGTACTTTGAAAAGTAATTCATCAATAAACATGTAATCTGAAGTTCCAGTAATTGTGCATCAGTGTGGTGTTCTTTTTCCTTCCATGGCAAGATCCAACGTAACAAATTTCAAACTTTTCAACTGCTCAACTGTGTTCTTCAGGGCAATTCAAGCTGAATAGGGCGTACAGTTGGCTGCAGGAAAAGGAAAAAAAGGGAAAAAAGTTGGGGGAGAGGAGAGAAAAAGACTTTTAATTTCAGCAAGCATAATGCATTACCTATTCAAAGATGAAATAAGGAATAACTAATAAGGAATTTACGATAATGGTGTAATGAAAGCATTCGGTGTCTTATCCCAATGCTGCATTCTTCCCTTTCTTCTGCACCCCTAATACTAACTCAAATACTTAAGGAAAGCAAATTTAACCATACTACTTTACCTCCACTGAGCACAAATTTTTAGTGAAGAAAACTTAAATATGCCTATTAGATCATTGTTCTAAATTGTCTCAATTTGTTACATGTAACACTATCATAGCAGCAGTCTTTCATATTAATGCTTCAGGTCAAGGTAAGCATTAACGATGAAGTACCATGTTCTGCCAGCCCTACTTCATAAACAAACTCTGTCTTCAGCATAATCAACAACTAACTAGAAAAGGGCATTAAATTTACTCTTATTTTTAAGTTACTGACTCTACTGAAGTCAGTCAAATTATTTCATGCATAAACGTAGACCAACCTTGTTCTATCTTTCTGACTTGTTTTTCTCCAAGTTCTCCTACACAGGCCTAGATTTACAAGCTTATGGTCCATGCCTGTAAGCAGCAGGGACAGAAAAATAACAATCTTTAGGACAAATCCTGGGTGCTCCCACCACTGCTCCCAGCAATGAAGTTAACACTGAGCATGGATTTAACACTATTTTCAAACTCCCTTAAAAGCTTTTAAAAACCAATCTCCCAACACTCAGAGAAAATGGTAATCCCCATCTTAAAATGGGCGAAGCCTCAGCAGTGACAGGCATTGACACATTAAATTCATCCACAGAAGCACACACCAAGAGAACGTTTACGTGCCACAAAATGTAACATGCCACAAAAAGTGGCAGAAAAAGTGGCGGAAAGTTAAAAATAATGCTATTTTTCTTTTCTTCAAATGAGAGGAGGAACACAGACTTCCTTTTTACATGAAACTGACTACCCAGAGAAATAGCCCCTGTCATCAGTGTAATAACAACTCTGGTTCTTAACACAAATCTAAACCTCATCTGGAAATGCAAGTGATTCAGAGATCAGTTTAAAGTCATTGTAGGAATTAAAACCCTAACTTTTGTGCTGTACTATCCAAGTGAACATCAGACTGGCTGATCCATCAGCAGGTCTGTAACAGGAGTGCTACGGTCTCCTTTGAAAACAAAGAGACTGGACTGAGTATTTCTAAGAGCCCAGCTGGTCTCAAGGTTATTTTGCCATATGCACACCCCCAACTTCTCTAACTAACACCCCGAACAGTACAGCTGAGAATGTTTTTGAGGTAAAGAAAACTGCAGCAAGCAATCTTGGGAGGTTTGCTCATTCCTACTATCTCACTGCTGCTTTTAGGAACAGAAAAAGCATATGCTTGCTTAGGGATTGTGACAAAAATAATTGTGTAAGCCATTTGATAAATATTTAAGATTTAAATTCATACTGTAAAGGAACATCCTATACTACTACATTGTAAAAATCACAAACAAAATACCAAACACCACTTACGATTGCATTTGACAAAGCCAGTAATTTATGTATTTTTTAAGCATCTTACATTTTGTACTCAGCTGTTAATTGTTCGAACAGCAATAAAGGTAATTTTTACAACACAAACCAAGGCAATGTCAAAGTAAAGAAAATGCTTATAATGAAATAGTAAAAAAAAAAAAATCAATTCTGACACCTTTAAGTTAAATGTCCCAAATCCATGACAGAAGTCTACCAATACAGCCATTCAAAAAGCCAGATGCTGAGTGTACTCTTGAACTAGTTTACATAAGTTTTATCCTTGATTTGTGAATTGCTACTGCATGCAATAATTAAGAAGCTTAAACAAGTGAATCCACAGTAGTAAGATATAAGACTCAATCCACTCATTTCAGAATGCATGCAGTAAACAATACCACATGGTGAACTGGAATTAAACTGCTACTTATATGCTCTAATTAGCCAATAAAATGCTTTTCCTTGATTCAGAGATTTATTAGTATCTTTACTTTTCTAGTACTTTTGAATGCTTTCTTCTACCTGAAAATTAACTTCTTAAATTGTGTCACAGCGTGATGTCACATGGAATAGTAGGTGCAGGGGAACAAAGGATATTTTATTGTGGAATACAATTCTAAAACCTGGCGGATCCCTAAAACTGAGGAAATTTTAACGAAACTTCTTCCCCATAACTCCCAAGTGAGATTCAGCAGGGAGAAACCTCCCAGGACCCAGCCTCTTACTACAGAGAGTATTATCTTAAAGACTAGAAAGAGGTTCTACCATCTTCTGATGTGCTGCATAGGTCCACATGTGCTGATGGAGCTTCCCTGAATGAAATTTTAAATTGTTAATTCAAGAGACCACTTTGCATCAGCACTGGAAGAATTATACACATTTTGTAACACAGAAACCTTGACGCTGTATGAACCAAATTGTTAATATCCAACTGGATAGTAGCAAAGCTTACTTAATTGTTATAGGACAGTATAGAATTTATAGCTCTGTGTGCTCACCAGATTTGTGAAGAAATTTGATTTTTAGGAATGTCTAATCAAGAAAAAAAGTCACTAACTGCTGCGTAGCCATGCAACAGCCCTTCATAAACCTTGCAACACAGGATGAAGGAGAAGCAGCTTGGGCAAAGTTTAGAAGAAATCAAGATACAAAACACTTGTATCTTGTTCCATAAAGACATCAAAACTGTAATTCTGTCTCTTCTAAAGAGAAAAATAACATGTGATGTCCAGTACGTTTTTAATAGAGCAGTTTGCTGAAGTCTCATTTTTTTTTCCCATTACTATATAGGGAATATCATAGAATGAATCACAGAATGGCTCGGGTTGGAAGGGACCTTAGAGATCATCTAGTTCCAGCCCCCCTGCCATGGGCAAGGATGAATCATCGTGTCAGTACAGAGCTCTGCTGGAAATTAAGAGGATTTTTTTATTATTATTTTTAAACCTTTTTAAGGAAAGCAAAACTTTAAAAAAATTAAAGGAGTTCGCTGGTAAATATAAAGAAGTTGTTTCAAGTCAAGGGACTATATTAACTACAGTCAAGAACCACGTTTTATTACCCCCCTGGTAATCTAAACATAATTTATTCTGCACAATGTTCCACTGAAATCAGATAGGCTACACAGGAAATATTGAACATTAGCAAACAATACTGTTTCTTTTCTAAATGCTTTAGAATCCTGAAAGAGCTAATTTTGAATTGAGTACCTTATTTCTTACACTAAGTGGTCAGGCAGTTGGACTCGACCTTTGTAGGTTCCTTCCAACTGACTGCTAAGGTCTCATTTTTTGTAGAACATACAAAGTTTTCCATTTTAAATGTTAACTATTTATAGGAACAAAACAGAAATAGTAATTAATTTTGCAGATAAACAGTACAAATAAAACTTTAGTTTCCGAATGTTTTGTCTATCTTCGTGTTTTACAAGACATCTGATGTTTTGTTATCAAGAAAGGCAATGCTTTTTTTTTTTTTTTTAACTTGCTTAAATAAATGAAGAAGTCTTCACTTGGACCACGTACAGTTCAAGTATTTTTCCATCTAAATTTAGTTTCAGCTAGGGGAGAAGGAGAGGAAAGAGATGTTTACTGTTTACTCTGATCTTACTAGAAAAAACTTTAGCTAAATAACAATATAGACTCCTGCATTTTTGTAAACAAGAATTTGTCAAACATCTGAATTACAATTCAGGTTCTCTCCCTCCAAAATACAGCAGTAAAAACAACGCTGATTTTTAAAGAGGCTATCACAATATTCTAAGACTAACAAGATTTTAACAGAGTACTTACTAGTGCACAGTGATGTAATTTCCACCAAAAAAAAAACACCACTATTTTGGGACTATGTAAAACAGAGTCCTGCTATAAAATGAATTTAGTACAAGACTATGAAAGCTTTACTCCTTTTACTCATAACAGAAGGAAACTGAAGGGCCTATCCCCAGCCTCCAAAACAGATCACACAAATGAGTAAGATGGGAGAGGAATATCTACAACTGCAGGGACCTTCCCGAATCTCCATCACTTCCAGATAGGACATGACTACAGCATATGCAGGAAACCGAACGCTGGATGTGTTTTTTTGTTTTTTAATAAATAAATAGAAAATCAATAGCCAGAGTCACTAACCAAGCAGAGAAGTCACTAGTAAACACAATGGACCTCAGTGCTACAGTTAAATCAGAAAAGCTTTTCAGAACTCTTCAATATTAAAGCACCTGTATGTTTACTAAGTATAGGGGTCACAGCTACCTAACTCTGTATTTATGCCTGCATGCACTACTACAATTGACACCATTTAGAAGCTAGCATTTCACAAGAAGACATGTGGTATATAGGAATTTATTTGGGTATAATTTAACAAGCAATTATATCCAAATACATTTCTTATACAAGAAATTTATGAGCACAATTAAAATAAAGTCAGTTTAAAGTGTAACCTAACAAACAAATCAAAATTTCCTTCTACCAGTGGAGTTCCACCAGCAGTAAGTAAAACCAGAAATCATTCTCAGAAGAATGTTCTGCTTTTTCAGGCCTCAGATGTTTACCTTCACTGAAGAAAGGGAGGTAGAAATTCTCCTACAACTCAAATCTACACAACCTCAGGTTCTCCTTTACCTGTACTTCAAAGTCATCTGGATGAGCCAAATTGATTCCAGAACCTACAAAGCTGTATTAATGATGCAAGGTAGCTGACAGATAAATAATGCCTCTCAGACTTTTTAGTTTCAATTCGGCTCTGCACTATTTCACTGCTGGTCCTGAAGCAACTTCTGCATTAATTAACACAGCTATATAGTCTCAAAATTGGAGCTGCCTCATGTCTAGCCTGAAGGACAGGGTCCAAAAAGGCAAGAGTTGGAGGTGTTACCATGTTTTTCTACATGGGCACCACACTTGACAGCAAAGCGTAACTTTGCGAACACCAAGGTGTCATGCAACTTCTAGAAACAAACCCACGTTGAAATGATGTTCAAAATAATGGAGAAAGTAATTATTTCTTCTACAGGGCGTCCAGTTTTCTTTCTATTCTGTTCCTTCCCTCTTATCCCCCCCAACCCAAACTGTGAACTGTCACTTTCTTCTGGAACTTCAACATGCAGCCCGGCTCCATATCCCAGAAATGAACACCTAGATATATAGTTTCCATATATTTAAATAAATCATGAACAGAACAAGGAATTAAAAAACTCCAGGCTTATCTAGTAACGTTAAAATATAGCTTATTTATCTTTCACTGAAATCATAAGTGTCTGTGTTTTATCCAAGAACCATTTTCAAAATATTCAGGTGACACCAAGTGGTAAATTGTTGTACTGCTATCTATTCAGGACTACTGTATATGGCAACAAGCAAGTAGTGTTAATACAGAAATATCTACTTTTAAAAATAGAGTGCTTTATACTAGATACAGGAGATTATTAAAGATGTCATTACTGTGTGAATATCCTGATTTTATATATCTCTGTGTTGATAAAAAAAACTGCTCTAACATTAAAAAATAACTTTCTACTTGTAGTATAACATTTAGATAAAAATACGCTATTTGCAATGACCAACAGAAAAATACGGAAGTTACACTATCAGTATTCAGTGATTATTTTTGCAATATTTTTTTCTCTAAAAACCTTTATTCCTGCAGTTTTAGTTCTCCTTTTTTTTCCCTCTTGACCATATACAAGGTACACCCAAAGTGTTCATGGAAAACTGAGTATTCTTCTTCTCCAAACTTTACCAGGTGCATAACATAGTTGATAAAAAAACTTTTGTTTTGACGTTCAACTCAAGTTGATCAAAATGTAAATGTTTACATAAAAAGAACTGTTTGTGTAAAAATGTGATCTTAGATCCCCAGATGATCTCAAACAATATTACACCAATTCAGAGGAACAGAGACCTTTCCGAATCTACAAGGTCCTTCTGCATACCCCAAGACATACACATGGTAAGAGAGAAATATCAACAAATCCTCTTTTCTCATGGAGATTACCCATGCTCTATGTGCAGCATTGATCAATGCACCATGAAAACTGTTTGGAACAGTGCAGCATTGCTTTGGTTGCCCCTCGCTACTCTGCATTATGTAGCAACACCAGTAGTATATGCCTTTTTTTTTTTTTTGCCTCCTGTATTCTAGCAGGTTTCCAGGGATGGCATACCTACCCCATACCAGCCTTGAGGTGTTGACTGACCACAACCTGCTGCTTTGCTTTTGTACTTACTGCTACTGTACAGAGTTAAGATGTTGACAGTATTTCTGACACCATGTAACCTCAAAGATGTCACCTGGGGAATGAGGCTGCACACCTCAAAAGGAAAGAGTTGCAGTAAGCTATTAGAACGCTATCTACTCTGCATAACATCTACAGCTTTGTTAAAAAAGCTCAGTGCCAGTCTACACACAAAAAGTAGATAAATCCAAAGTAAGTCCAATTCATCTCCTTACCAACAAAAGAAATAATAAGATGTATCTTGTTGAAATTTTGTCTACCTTTGCAAGAAATAGGACTAGCTAAGAGCGTCTTATTTGTCTTTCAGAATTAAGAAGCTTTGTCAAATCACATCTTTTGGCTTTAGGACGCAATGTCTGAAGAGTTAGAAAACAAAACTTAATACATCTTGAAATGTACCAAGTAAACCAAAACAAGACATAAGGAAAAAATGATTAGGGGAAGCCTGGCTTTACCAACGGTTTGTCTATCAACACCAAATGAAGTATATAGCTGCAAAGTTGTGACTGCCCAGCACAAATGATCGCACAAGGAACTTGAAATCCAATCCTTTTGCATAAAGGTCAGAAAGACAGTCTTCAACTTAACACACTGTTCAAACCCTAGTGCAAGTCATTATGGGACAAAAAAAAAAAAAGGAAGATGACAAAACCTTGACTCTGCCTTTCAAACAACACACACAAAAAAAAGACAACTACTAAACTGGCAAAACAGCAAACATAGAAGAATATAAGTACAGATTCTCTTAACTTTTACAGTCACAATTCCTTTTTCTTCCTAAAATAAGGCAAAAATTATGTTCTGCTGCTACCTCTTATACCTTCTGGAAAAGTCAAACTCTTGCCCACTGTTTGGATAGTCTCTGGACTTTAGCATGGAACAGATTACTAGAAAGAAGACTTTTTCATTCTGGTTTCTAACAGCTTTTATCCATGTGTTCTATTTTCAAATTCTCTCAGAGCAGCCCTTTCTCATTCACCTTAATCTGCTTACATGACTTTTAAAAGAAACAAACTGTAAACATTATAGAAAATTAAGCAGGCAACACCTTTATGTTCCTGTAAGAAAATTACTTACCAGCTGGAATTATTCTGGGTCATCTTTGCATACTCTTATTTACAGCAAGTTGCTTCCGAGATGAAGTACACAGAAACTTTTCTCAAAATCATTGCTACTTACAAGCACACATACCCATGCAGCATCATTCAACATGTCAGACCATATGACAGACACTTCACTGAGTAAGAGGGATCTTCTGTCCCATCCAACAACATCCAGCTTCAGGTATTTCTTTCAACAGAGTACATTAACATAGAACAAAAACTTCTGTAGATTAGATGGGGGGAAAACAGAAAAACAAAACACTATTTCTAGAGTCCTTAAAGCTATGTTTCGGTATTACAACAATGCAAAACACCAAACAGAGGTTCTTAAATCAACATGAAAAAGGTGTATCTTTCAGAAGTCAGCCACACGTGCTCTGAAAGAAGGCTGTGCATGCTCTGTGCTGAACCAAATCCTCAGAAAAGAGGATGCACAGAGGCAACAAAAGAATAAAGAACATTCAGAGTTCAAAGATAACAAGATGGCATTACCAGTACCAGGCCATTAGGTGGCTTTTAAAAAAATCCAAACCTGGGTTTTGGGAATTCTGGTAAAAACTCGCATCATTTGCAATGCATATAGAACCCTGAAATGCTACAAAGCTTTAAAATACTGTTAGTTTAAATTCACTTTAAAACATTTTCCCTTATAGCACTTACAACTATAATTGAAAATAAAAAGCTCAACACACACTTCCTTCAATTTTTTTCTTAAACTTTTTGCATTCTGGATTTGATAACAGCTGTGGATAAGCATTCTTAGTTTAAAATTTTCTCTCCTATACTCCTCTGGGAAAGGATCACCAAAACAATTTCAAGCAAAACTTTTTATAATGGTAGCTTTAAGCCACAAAATGGGCAGATATGCACGGCCAGATATGCAGGGAAACAAAGCAGGGAATGGAGAATGCTGTCTTGAAGCATTTCTTAGGAACGGAAGTGTCACTAACAGAGGAGCACACTTAACCTTGTGGTTATTATTTTTTCCCTGAAAATTTAGGGTCACTGGACCAAAATTATTAAGTAAAGCCATTATAATAAACGCTTCTTTATCTATTCTCATTTATCCTCCTTTCATATCTAAAGCAGAATCAAACCAAAAATCATAACCAGCAGCAGAAGATACTTTGAGAAGAGGAAGCAGCAAGCCATACATAATTTGACTTTTTTTTTTTTTTTAAACTTTTATTCAAGTGGATGCATTACTGAGGCCTGCATGCATGCACAGCTAATCAGAAATGACTATTTGCTGCATTGTACAATCTTACCATGCTGCTATCTAGAGCTGCACGATCCAGAATCACCAAGCCCGATGCCTCGGACACTGCCTATAAGGAATTTTGTGCCTTTCAACCGGCAAGCTCATGCCTCAGAAGGCTGACATCCTAACACATGCTTTTCCTAAAACTAGAAAGTGAAAAAAAAACACTGTGGTCTCTTAATACACTGAAATAAAAATAACGGAAGTACAAACTGCCCAAAATTCCTAGATATTAGACACGTTATTTACAAGTCTCATCTATGACCACTCCAAAACCCAAACTATGCCTGGGCCCAAACAACTCTTGCTTTGCTCCTCTTCTAAACGGTAATAAAAGCTAACTAAAAATCTTTTACATAGAATAGGACAAGAAACTAGTTTGTGTTAGCTGAACAGCCTATCATCTCCAATATAAATCTTCACAGAAAGAAAGGAAACCTCTGGCTCTAGAAATAACTAGAAATATTTTTTTTAATGACAGAAAAATAATCACATTGCTGCACGAAAGTCTAGCAAGAATGAATTTCACAATACAGCACCTACAGATCTAGGCGTGCTGAAAGAAAGCATGCTACAGATACACAGGAATATTACTCAGCAGATCAGAGAAGACAAGTGATGGTTCATAATATCTGCAAACCTATAAAGGTCAGTCCTATCTCATCCTGAAATATACCAAGATGAAAAAGGAAGGAAAGAGAAAGTACAATTGCTGATAAGAGCACATGAAATAAATTACACAAAGTTTCATCTGGAAATACAAATTTTTAAAGCATATGGTATGTCTGTGTAACAGCCTTCAAATCCATTTACCAAAGAGCCAAAATTCTGATTTCATTTCATATGTTTTATCAGATGAGGGCTACAACTACTAATGAAACAACATGGCACTAGAAATGAGTTCTGTGTTTTGGATGCTATAGCACAGCATTACAGAATTGAAAAATACTGGACAGGAACCAGATGTCAAATGTTACATTTTATATTATTTTTGTATTTTGAGTTCAAACAGAAGTAGGGATAATGGACTGTCAGAAATGCAGTAATTTGCTTTCTCAGTTACAAGAAGAACAGATACTACAGATTTTTATAATATTAGAACTTCCACTTTCTAGCAGCCACATTCTAGTTTTAAGAAATAAATACAAATGAAGATGCTGGACTTTGAAAGAATTAAGAATAACTGCATCTAAGTTTTCTCTCTTTTTTGGTTTAGAAAAAATAATTTAAAAAGCACTTTTTACTTCAAGAACCCTCCAATGATACCATTATAGTACTGAAAACATCTATAGAGAGCAATGAAAAAAAAACCTTTCCAAAACTATACACAAAGAACAATGTTAAAGTAACTTTTTCAGCTTTGTTTCTTAAGAACTATTTAAAAGCATTTATGCTTACCTAGATGTAGAAGTGTCAACTGTGCTGCCAATTCCTTCGCGTCTTCTAATGTTGTACAGAGTTTGTCTGGCATGAAGTAACTCTGGGAACCATATGCAATACTAGGAATAAGTACCTTGTACACCAGAAGTATTTTCCCATCCTGACTCGTGGTTGAATACAAGTAGTATTCTGGTGGTACCCAGTTATTTTTATAGCAAAAATAATCCAGGTGCATTACTGCAGAACTGAAGTGACTAGATTTCAAAGAATACATGCTAATTGGAGTAAGCTTTGTTCCTGGAAGAAATGGGTACGTACACCTTTCAACTTCAGGGGGGCTTGGACTGTGCTGACCATTAAGACGAACTGCTGGTTTCCAGGCAGATTTTTGATGACCATCCTCTTTGCTGGGAAACCCTAAGAGACTTTCAGAACAGGGACTTAACTGATCATTAAAATGTTGTTTCCAAGTACTTTCTTTGTTAATTGGCTTTGCCAGCGTTACCTCAATACTAGCTCCATCAATGCACCTCCCATTCATTACAGACATGGCAGCAACTGCATCCTCTCGGTTGAAAAAATGAACGAAAGCATAGTCTCTCAGCTTCTTTACACGTTCAACCACCCCTGGCTTGAACTTGTTGAATTCAGCTTTAATTGTGTCTTCTGTAGTAGAGAGCATTAAATTTCTTACATACAACACTTTGACTCTCTGCATTGTTTCTTCATCAACTTCTTTCTCTGGGTCTGCCCAATCTACTTGAATAGTATGACCCCAGAGCTGGAACGTTCCTACAGCAAAGAAGCACTACATCAATAAGAAAGATGCAAAGGAAAACAAAGCCATTCTTATAGACTACCTCTATAAAAAGCAAACATAATGCACACCACCAGAAACAGATGGTTCCGTTGTCTGCATCCACTTAAGCAAAATTTGTAAAATGTTACTACCTGAAACAATTAAAGAAAATAATCATAAAAATGATTCTCTACTAAAATATTAAAGACCTGCTTTCAACCATCTTTAAAATATGAAATACCAGTAACATCACTCATACCCCTCAATGAAAACAAGGGACACAATTCGAGCTCAGCTTTAAAAGAATTCCTGTGCAGGGACTAGTACATGCAAACGAAGACTGGATGCATGCCCAAGCAAATATCTTGTTGTAAACTGCAGTAACTTGTGTTCATAAAACAAACGCTTGCTTGTTTTGTTCTCAGAACTGCTTAAAATTTCACTTCTTTTAAAAAGCGATTCATAAACAAAAAAATGTTTTAGCTGAAAGGCACTACTGCAGTTTTGTAACTCAAAGTACAATAAATCAAGGAGAAAAGAAATTACTAGCCCCCCCCATTCCCCCCCCCCAAAAAAAAAAAGTCACATATACTCCCGCCCCAGAATTTGATTTAATTAAAAAGAGGTTTACCTGGGATTAGCCTCCTTCTAGCCATTGCAGCTGCTCTGTGAGACTCATATTCTACGAAAGCAAAGCCACGATTTTTAGTTTTGTCAGTGGCATTTGGATAAACAATGACATCCACCACTCCTTCTGTAACTTTTTTCATTTCATTCAGTATTTCTTGTTTCTTCTTTTCTTTTGGAATTGCTCCAATAAATAGTCTGCAGTTGTCCAAGCTGACGCAGACACCAATAAACTTCCCTGGACGAATTTCATAGTTGTTAAGAATCCTGATGGCTAGCTGGGCTTCCTCTTTAGCAGTGTACATTACAAAAGCATAGCCTCGATTCTCACCACTGAATTCCATCATCAGTCTAAACTCGTAGATCTTCCCAGCTCTCTCGAAAATAGGAACCAATTCATCTTCATACATATCACGAGGAATCTTACCCACAAAAACTTCACATCCACGAGGTGGTGGAGGACCTTCCCAACCTTAAAATGAATTGTCCAACAAAAACCTTAGTACAAATGCCAGACAGGCACACCTCCACACACAATTTGGGGTTAGGAGTTATTTACTTACTATTAGTCTCAATTTAAAACTGGTATATTCTCATCTTATTTATGTTTAAATACAAACTGTACACATAGGGCAATAGTCCTTTCTTTCCTTTTTTTGTTGTTTTTCTAAATTCCTTTTCCATTTCTTTCACTTAAATTTGGATGACAAGCCACTGAAACTAACATTATTTAAAACACTGACAGGCTTGTTGTCAGAGTCTACATTTCAATCATTTTTTGCCCCTCAAAATTATGTGTTACTTATTAGCACGACTGATATGAGGTAACTCAATTGCTAGAGAAAGAACTTGTTATACTTTCTACATTTAACATTTTAAAATTGCAAATATTTCATCACACTACTTGCCCACATTTTAAGAAGTTTTTGGTAGTCCCCAGAGCTTTTTTCCCCCCCTCAACAGCACTCAAAAGGTCCAACATCTTGGTTTCACCATCTCCGTTCATCCACTAAAACAAGAATCCCTAAGGACGGCAGGATATGAAACCATCCTTTTTTTCAGTACCCAAGAACACTGAATATTTTTCCTCCTAAAAATGGATCAGTTTTCACAGGCTGGAATTGGATGCTAAGGGGCGAAAAAAATAAAATCCACAGAACAGATCCATGCATCTTGTCCTTATGCCAAGCACATTGATGTGTAATAAAGACCGTACCTCTGCCATACATGCCAGAAGACATGTTCAACAGATAATGTAAAAATGAGTATACGCTTTTAAAAATATGGAGTAATGGTCCATAATTATGTCATTTATTTTCCCAAAATCTGCATTTTTTAAAAAAAAAAAGGTGGCTCATTTATTTAAGTTAGGCAAATAAATTAGAAAAGAGTTTCAAATGCAGACAAATCATTCAATCATAACTAGTATCTTTTTTGAAAGCTTTGACAAGAAAGGTTCTCTACAGAAGAGGAAGCAAGGGGTACAAAGCTGTTAGAAAAAAACAAAATTTGGTAACTAAGTATTAGTATGAAATGACAAAGCATAAGGAGACAAAGGAAAAATATGACAAGTTATCAAGTTACAACAAGAAAAATAATCAAATGTTTCACTTTGGCTTGAATTTCACGATCACCTAAATATGATTTATTCTGTAATTAACTTAAATTTTTTCCTTCACATAAGTATCACCAAAGGGCAAGTAATTTACTCCTGAATTTTTTTTTTTTTTTTAAATGGAACCACAAGGAAATTTTTGCCTTCTCGCAGATTAAGTTTATAAACTGTACACTAATTACACACATAAGAATATTATGTTTGCAGCAATCTAAGCAGAGGACCCAAACAAAGCAATGAAATTTGTTTTGTTTTTTCAAAAACACTTTTCTGATATACTTTTCTCAAGTGGCATAAGTGACAAGAACCTCGCTACTAACAGTGAAGGTGGCAAAAAATTAAGAATAATGAATAAATCAGTTTTTATGGTTAATTTTGAGCCAGATCAACTGCTTGCTCTGGATAATACAACAGCCAGACAAACAACACGGTAACAGAAAAAACAAAGCTGATGTCTCCTTCGACAGCAAAACAAGCTTATACAAACTACGTCATAAGCAATCAAAATTCACAAAAAAATGCAAATAGTAATTGTAGTTTCTCAGAAACCATCTCAAACATCCAAGCCTCACTTGTCCTAGAAAACTGTTCATAGTTACTTAGGGCAACTTCCAGCCTAAGCAAGCATGAAAATACATGAAGACTAGAAGTAGACAAATAATTAATGTCAGTGAACAGATCTATGGAAAATACCTTGTCAAACAGATCTAATTTCAGAAAAGATTAACAAAGTCCATTAATAAACATAATTTTTGCCAAAGGAATACACCTAATACTGTATAACATTCTAATTAAAATTGTAATTTTACATTACACAATGTTTTCATTATGAGAAAAAAAAATTATTAGCATAGAAACAGGCTGAAGTCTCAGAAAGCAGCCAGCAAAGCCCTGCAGTTCTGTATTCAGGGTCATTTTCAAAAGAATTTCATTCAGCTCTGTTCTTCTGTTTTACTAATGCTGATAAAAGTAGGCAGGTAATTTTAGTCAGGAAAAGCTTCCAAACAGCAATCATTTTGATGCAGCTGTCTGTTAAACTTCATGTAGGAAAGAGCAGTAGAGCTCAGGCTTACAAACATGACTTAAAGCCATGGGATCACAGGTTGCTAGGGAGAATGATCCAAAACAGTGGCACAAAGAATCTACGATCTTTCTGCTTGTGTAAGTGCATAATCTGTCTCAAAAAGAAGAGTTACTGCATTTAAAGAGTTATAGCCAAGACTAATGGCAAAATTATTATATATAAGTAACTGATAGTATTATTAGAGAGAATGGCAGGTACTAAATGTCTTACCAGGAAAACTCAGAAAAACTATTTCAGACTAGAAAAAAAGCCTAAATTCAGCAGGAAAGATGTTACCCATTTTAACAAGCTAAGAGTAAAGTAGATAAACCCATCTTCCAGAGCTCTCAAAATCAAAGCCAAATACTTTTCTGAAAATTCATTTTTGGAAAAAAAAAGTCAGGCTCAACACAGCAGTAACAGAGGAGAAAGTAAATACCCAAGAAGTTGAAATTAAATCATTTAGAGACCACCTATTTTCTTAAAACATTCTCAGGAACACCAAGAATAAAAAACACAATGACATTTTGGTAGAAGAAAACAAAACCATGTATTTTAACTCTTGAACACAAGAATAATGAAAAAAATGTAATTAAGAAAGACACCTAGTGAACTATTCCTCCTCCTGTATTTAAGTTTCTTCACTCAAAATGACAACAACAAAAATCATTCTTTTCGGTTTTATCCATTTATTTCATAAGCTTTCAGCATTTCCAGCACAAAATAAACCCATTAGTTTCGTGCATCCCCATAATCATGCCAGTTGAATAATCTCGCAACATCTTTAAACAAAAACACTCTTCATGAGTTCTACTCAAAACTAAGGGTCATTTAAATTTTTTTTGGAAATTAAGTTTAAAAGTGCTGAACGAAGGCTTCTACTTGCACTACCTGTGAATGTGTTACTGATTTTCTAGAAGTAAATCCGCAGCAGCAGTTCCAACAAAAGCATTTCAGGAAGGGATATGGCTATTTTAAGGTGTGAGATTTATTGTTGCTAAGTTACTCAATCACAGTCTTAAACATATTTTAGAAATAGTATTTAATACACAAAAATTAAGTCTTCCAACGCAGTAACATTCTGAAAAGTATTTACTAAACCCAGTACTACAGCCACTGTTTCCAAATTGCAATATACATATTCCATATACTGCAGGACTATTAATTTTATTATTTTGTCACTTAAGTCACTTAAGTGAAAATATAATTGGGCATATACAAAAAACAATTTAGGGACAGAGTTTGTTTTCACTGCAGCAACGAGTTACCAATTCAAGTGCAAAGGTCTCCTGCTTGTACCATGATAGACCCCAAACCACCGTAAGTTAACCGAGAAGATTACTGTAGTTTTTATAGCATGAATGCAGTTTCCCTTATCCTCTGGTAATTGTTATCAACTCTTATTTTCTGCTTACACACAGATATACACAGAAAAAAATGTTTTTCAGAGTATTAAGTGAAAGAACAGCAACATATGAACAATAAACTGACTGTTACAGTTGATTTTTCCAGTGAATTGCAAGCTCAGTATTTACCAATTCTTCATTTCAGAATGTTTTTGTTACAGAGGTGGATTAGGTTATGTTAGATATGGAGAACAGATTAGGCAACTCTGAAAACAAATTGAGTTAGGTTATCTTCACCACTGGCTACTCAGAGAACAGAGGTTTGTTAAAAAAAAAAATGCTGAGGCCAATGCAAGTGGTGTGACAGGAAATACAGTTTAGGCCTGCAACCACTGACTTGTCCCTCCTGTGCCACTGAAGGTTTTAAAACATGTTCTCAGCCACTTGGAATGCACACAGTATTTTCAATTCCACATTTGCCTTGCCACCTGTCAACCTTAACTGTTGTTAAATCTGTGACTTCTTAAGGCCATCAAAAGCGAATGCTCACCATAGTCTAGCACAAGATAGAGATCTTAAATGTTTGAAAACTAAAACATACCAGGACTCCAGACACGTTGTGTCTTACACAATATACAGGACACAATGCTACAAGAATTTTTAGTCTAATTCTATATAGCTATCCTTAAACAAAAATTTCAACTTTGTGATCTCAAATGAAATGCTTACCTGGTGGAGGACCACCAAATTTTCTTTGCCCATTTTCTTGAACCATGCTGTATCCAGTCTTCTCCATCAGGGCCAGTAAGGCAGCCTCATTCTGGGTACTACTTCTGATTTTGCCACATCCATTTGTTGCAGCTGTATTTTCCTCATGCATATCTCCAACAGCTTCAACAGAATATCACAGATATTTCAGTTCAGGTAAGTCTAAGCTGTTGTCTGTATACAGAAACTACCAAAGCACTGAAAAACACAACTCATGCTACACTTGGCTATTTAATGTGACTTTGTTTAGCATAAGACTGCAATCCTATGTACAATTACCATCACCTACATACTTGTTTTCAAAACGTTGTTCCATAGCTGCTTAAAGTTGAAGATTATTACAGCAACTATACATTCCGTATTTTTTTTATACAAATGGTTCCACAACTATTTTCTAAGTATGCTGTCCTTCAAGTTACAATAATGAATTCTTTCATAAAGCTTGTTATCACAGTTGTATAGAGACCTAAACGCTACTCAAAGGGACAAATTCCTCTCTCTTATTACTCTATTTTATAGAAGTACCACTGATTTTAAAACTGGATTTGAGTCCAAAAAAAGACTTCAGAAATGCACTAAGTCCATGTCTAATTAATGTAAAGAATTCAAAGAATTCAGGAACAGAAATAATTTAATTAAAACCAATATATAATAAAACTTGGCAGAACTGTCTGTCAAAACTAAGAGGCTGAGATAATTCCACCCCAGGGTCCTTATTTTCATGCCTTTATTCATTTTTACGTCAAAACTGAAAAAGGTTTATCAATATCAAGCCTTTATCAAAAGGCTTGTTGCTGCCATGACCACTATTTCCCAACATGCCAAGATCTCCTGCAACAGCTTTAGGTTTCTGTTATCTAGGTCACAGGAAACTAATCACACCAAGAAAACCACACAGTAATTAAGAACTTTACTAGTCACACTACTCACTTACAGAAGTTTGACTTTAATTCTTAAGTCAGATTTTTTCACTGACTTTCTCTCCTTGCCCTGCTTTTTCTTCTTTTCCCAAGATTTGCTTGGCTAAGTATTGTGGACCTTACGGCAGAAATCTTCTTCAACACTTCAATCCCTGGTCCAAGTCGTCTGTCCACGTGGTATGTCCCTCATTCTCCAAAAGACATGCGGCCCAAAAAAAAAAAAAAAAAAAACAAAAAATACCATGAGAAACATCAACTACAACTGTTTGTTCTTTAATGCCCTTTATATTTTCAGCTTGCTTTGTCTTCAATAAATTGAAGCTTCACTAAGTAACATCCTGAAGAATTCTCCACTCCACCCCCACCATGAAAAACAGCTAATACCAGGCTTGATTTCACACAAAATGTCTCGTCAAACCACAAGTATCTACTGAACAATGAAGCTTCCTTCATTGGAGCTAGTTAAGACCTTCACTAGTGAAGTATGTGGAAAACACAGAATAAAGGGAACTAAACCACAGAGAGTAAACAGTCACGTGCCTGTCTCTTCATTGGACTTCCCATTACTCAAGGTCCCAAGAAACAAATTAGCTCAAGTGCTGCACCAAACTTGAACTAATTCCATTGCTGCATTAAATTGATCGATGCTGCGGAAAATGAAGGAAGAAGTATCCCAAAGCAGCTATAATTGCATCCATTTTCTACAGTCTGAAGCAGAAGTCACGTTGTCCTTTTCATCTTGTTGCTCTTGGTTGTTTTGTACAAACTAAACTGCAGCGCACTTTTACATCTAGCTTGATTATCCAAACGAGCACCATTACCTATACAGCTTATTTTTCACAGAACAGCCGTCCAGATAACTTCCTACTGCTACCAGAAACAAGAATTACTAAAAATAAAGCCATACATAATAGGTAATGTAGCAAAAGTTATCCCACCCACCCTTTCATATAGAAGGGTTTTCAGATGATTGCTTGTCACACTGACCAAGTTCCTGCCTCCATACTAAAGACATTAACCAGCCCCATGGTTGTTAGAAGTCTTACTATTCTTCACTTAGATATCCCATTGAAACTACTGCAGTTCCTCTATCTAAAATAAGTCTGTGTAAGTTTATAGAGGTTTTTCAGAAGATTTATGTCATAACTACTTATGGCTAGACTGGTTTTAATGATTAAGTCCCTTCCACAACTACACTTAATGCACGTTACGCCGTGATACTACTGTTCTGTGTTTGCGTTATTTTGCCCAACAGCTTAGTCCCTTTAACCAAGCTTTGAATCACGGCCCTGTTCTTTGGTGCAGTCTTTCCACAACAGTTGACACTTTAACAGCCAGCCTATACACATCCCTTAATTAGAACACTGATAAAATAAACCCAACTCCTTTTTTTCCATCCCAGAAAAAGAAAGGTTTCGTGTATATAATTATACAGAATTTAGCTTATGGATTTATGTAAGTATTTAGTAGTAATGTAAGCTGCATATGCAATTATATAAAATCTAGCTTATATATTTATGTAAATCTGTAACAATAATACCAATCTATTTTAATATATATATACATTTTTCTTTTCTATCAACCAGGTATTCATTCTGGGACAGGAACCTATGTAAGCAACCATTCTGGACAGGCAATGTTCACGCAACGCCCACCACAGAACAGTTCAAAAAATAAAAATAAAATTCCCTAAAACTTGACTTCAAAAAATCGAGCTTTGGACGCAGCCAGCAGCCCACAAATACCCCCACACTACCGCCGCCACCGCGGCGGCCCCGTCCTTCTCCTCAGGGCGCCTTTACCCGAGCGGGACGCCCGCAGGCAGGCACCACCGTCTGCCCTCACCGCACCGCCGCTGCCAAGCAGAGGCGACACCACCGCCACGGCTTTCCCTCTCCCCGCCCCAACTCAGCCAATCAGCAGCCGGCTGAGGTGGGCGCGGGAGTGATTGACAGCAGGCGCTGGCCAGTCAGAGTGAGACAGAGGGCAGCGGGGCGTGGCACGCGAGCTCCTTTAAAATGGCGGCCGTTGAGGGCTGTTAGGGCGCGTGGTGGCCGACGGGACCGTTGGAGAGTGAGGTGGGGCTGCCGTGAGGGAGGGATGGCAGCCCCCTTGGAGCCCCACCTGAGGGACGTGTGTGGGCTGCTGCCGCCTGTCGGATTGGCCTCCTTCACTCCCTTAGGCAGGAGGAACCCTTGTTGCATTCAGAGGCAGCTTTTTTGTATCTTCTGGCTTACAACTGTTCTTGGAAGGCCTATCTGGGCCTTTAGGATAGGCTGTGGAGTAAGCATGCGCTTACTGTTGTGCTGGTTCCTGTTGGCCAGTGCAATGCTTCAGTGAAATAAATCTGTTTTCAATACCTGCTGTGGTAGTTCAGTTTTTACCCAGGCCTAATAACATAATCATTAGTGCCATAACAATAACAGGCCCTTCCCAAAGCAGTGGGGTTCTCTGAAGGCTTCGCAGTTTTAGCACTGCTTTGGACCCCCATCAAAGCTCCTCAGAGGCACTGCAGGCACAGAGCTTTGATGGGCATGCATCAAGTGCACAGCTGTCAATAAAAAGTATGGGATTACCCTGGAAGTTCTTTAATTTGTTGCTATCCAAGTGTTGTAGCCTGTTTTCCATATCTAGCAAACCAAAGACCCAGTGTCAAGAAACATTGAGCAAAGACTTTGACTTCCTTCCTTATACACCTTCCCTAAGTTGTAAACACAAAACTCTGCTTTTGAATGTGCCAGAGAATCCCAAGAAATTTAGCTTAGCGACATGCAAATTCATCTTTATTACAAATATATCCTAGAGTTTTTAGCAGTCTACTTTTAAATATATACTACCATAAAATTGTATTTTAATATAGCATATTAAATATTTACCTATTTGAGTTTCCTTTTTTTTAACGAAAAAGCTTATCTTTTTATCAATAATGGCATGATATGCTCATTGTGTATTTTACAAATGATATAACACCATTTAAAAGTCCTGAATGGCCAAAAATGCTATTGCCTTCAAGATTAAATGCCACCACCTTTTTCATTCAGGTGTCTGCTGGTTTTTTGACCACATCTAACTCAGCTGTGAAACCTCTAATAGGAATGAATTAGAGGTATATTACAGTAAATAAAGTTTTGTGTGTTTTGTCTGTAACTCAGTGTCACTGTTACCTTGGAGACTCCTCATTTTGTGGCAGAAAACCCTATGTGTTTCATTTGTTATTGCTAGTGGAAAGAATTGAAAGAACATGAACAACAGCTTCTAAGTGAAAAACCTCTTCAGCATTTTCTTTGAATTTCACAAATTTGACATCTCACTGGGCAGGTGACCATGCACAACCATTTCTGAGGTACAAATTACAGTTTGCTGATGAGCAGCTGCTCAGCAAGGAATTTTAACCCGTTCCAGTAATTCAACAGCAGCAGATCTCAAGGAAACACACAACTTTGCTGTCAGGTCTTCCTCTTTATGGCATGACATGAAGAAAAGAAAATCAGAATAACCAAAAAGTCTTAATTGTTATTTCTTATTAAACATCAAAGTCAGCTGTAGGAACTAAAGACTCATTTGGTTTTCTTGCTGACCCCTCCCTATTTAAAAGAAATTAAGATCCTTTTCTTCTTTTGTTCCACATGTGCTAATTGGGTATTAGAGCTCTCACTACCCCCTTGCCCACAGGTGCTAGCTGTTTCTTTCTGACAATCCAAATTGCTCAGTATAATTAAGTTTTACTATGAACAGCTGTTTCTAACCTGTATTTGTCTTGGATTTTGCTGTGGGTTGTCAAATGTGATAAAGTCTGAGCTTAATATTTTCAAGTCTTTTCTAACAGTAAGGCAATATTTATAAGGGAATACAATACTTTAGTATATCGAACAGCATATCGGATAACTTCAGGTATTCAAAAAAAGACTTTGCATAGCTGAAAACATGTCATGGCTAAAACAAAGCTAGTTATTTAACCCAGACAACACTCTCAAAAACATTGCTTTTCTTGTATTAGAGCTAGAAGAGTCCTCAACAAGCATCCTTCTCAGTCAATCTTTTATTTTAAGAAGTTAATGTAGTTAATTTTATGCTTTTATACAACGTGTAATTGTGTCAAGTAACTTGGAACAGTTGTAGGGGACAAGCCTTCTCTATTCCTCCTCCAGACAGGCACTGCCACCAGTGAATTCTGCCTTGCTTTCATGTCTTCCCCTTTGTCTCACATAGTACCGGGTTGCACTGTGCATTCAAAAGACAGCTCATTTATCAGTAGCTATCATTTGTAAAGGTATGGTGGAAGGAGTTGGTCAATGAACATTTTAATTCTCATTTCTAGGAGTGATAACTCTTCACAGCAAAGAGACAGTTTCTCTCAGTTATTACTCTCTCTTCTCCCCACCCCCATATATAAATACCACTCATCCAAAGACATGACATATTTTAATTCACTTATTTTTAATGAAGATTTACTAAAAGATGGGAAAGAGGACCAGGCTCAGAAGAATGTTTGTTATTTATCAGAGAACTTAGTTTTTACTGCCTTATTTAATTGGTACCGTAGTACATAGCTGTTTAATGTTTAAGCCTGATAAATTGAAGCTTTTTGGGGGGTTATTTTACAACAGTCATAAGCATTTGGCATAAATTCTGGTTAGAAAATTACCTAAAATTGCAAATAATGTGCTATCTGCCCTAAAGCTTTATTCAATTCCTCTTAATATAAAGGAGACACTGAGTTAGTTTCTTCATTAATGTCTTTTTGAAACTGTCACAAATCCGATGGATGAGGAATGAGGGCAGAGTCCTGCCAAGATTGTGACATTTATTCCTTTGGCTAAATTTGAAAACGTGAAAGAGGCCTTTTTCTTACACGTTTTATTTTATAGCACTGCATCAGACAGTTGCTTTTCTTTTCCTTTAAGTTATTTTAGGTAGCTGTAACACAGAAGTCCTTGATGTTTTTTAACTTCTGTTTCATTGGAATGCTAGCAAGCCCCAGCATATGTTCCTGGAGTGGACTACTACTGCAGTTGTAATATGTTTTAATAGAAGCATAAGCTTTTTCTTTTTTCTTTTTTCTTTTTTCTTTTTTTTTCCTTTTTTTTTTTTTTTTATTCTTTTGGTCAGAGTAAATTTTACTATGGCCTGGAGCGGGAAAAGAGGGTATGTAGTATTTCTGCACTCTGACAGGTTTGATATGTAGGTAGTAGAAATACTTTAAAAGGAAGCAGACATCCTTTGAAGTTTAAACAAAGGTCTTTGTAGAAAACCTAGACATAATATGATTGTAAATCTAATTATACCAAGCTGTCCAGAAAGACTTAATTTCAGTCAGTCGTTCCACTTTCTTTTGGGTTCCAGTTCATCAAGTAGCCGTTTTAGTAGGATCCTCCTAACAAGGCATTCTAGTGCCCGAAGGGTCTGTTTTCTTGAAAGGTACCATTTGCGCTTGTTCAGCTTTTTGCCTCTGAAGAGCTGCAATCCTTTTTAATTATAAAATCTGATACTGCTGGAAGAAGCATTAGGGGCAACAATGTTAATTGTAGAGAAATCATCATACAGAATTGTTTTCTTTCCTTTGTAAACCACTTCAAGACACACGTGATGTGATTTTTAACATGCAGATGTGCAATGAATATGAAAAAAATATAAATTCTGAAGCATGTTCTGTGCTCACCTAGATGAACATGAATATCAACAGTTTTATTGAAGTAAATTGAACTAAACCAACTTTAAACCAATATCACTGAGTGCAGTGAAGTAAAATGTACATAATGAGGTGTATAAAATCTCTTCATTTTTTTCCCTCATGACCTCCAGAGCTATTGCTTTCTTCCTCCTCTGTATCTTGCTCTCAAAACCCTGTGTGACAAAACCATACCTTTAATCACTGAAATGGCTGTTTTCTGGGAATGCAGCTGACCCAGAGAAGGGAAGGAGCAGCTTGGAATTGCTGAAAAAAGTAACACTGCAGAGGGTTGGTGAAAGACGAGCTAAATATCAGAAAATAGAAGGGAAGATAGGACGGGAAGGAGGGAAGAGCCGCAGGAGATGGAGAATCCTTTCCTTTAGTACTGCAGTCTTTCGATTTTACACAGTTACACAATGCTTTTCCATCTGTTTTTTAGGCAGACAATATCCTGAAATGGCATCATATCCCCTGCATGTCTGCAACAGCAGCAATTAAATAAATTTGGCTTTTTTGGCACTTTTGAAATACTGTTGTAACAAACTTGAGACCAGAATTTTCTTTCCACACCAATCTGAAGCACAAGGAGCTGCAGAGCAGGCTTCCTTCAGTCACACCACTGGTGTCCCAGTCCTCACTGGAGGACTTGGAAAGATCAGAGATGGTTCCCTCTCAGTCACTGCTCAGTTTTTGGTTTCTTTGCAAATATTGTCAGAAAATATTTTAATTTATGGTAGTTTCTGTGAAAGTTTTATAACATGGTTTCAGCATTGGAACCAAACAGGCATCAAACTGTAAAGTCTTTGGTCATATCTGATCTGACCTAGATATTAACTGAAGGTTTACAAGGTAGACTAAAGATTTACCTATTGAATATTTAATCATTCTGGAAATAAATTATATTGAGTGCAGCAGGGGAGAATGAGGTTCAGTTTTTATTTTTCCTAGATTGAAATATTTAAAGTATGTTCGTGGTAGCTTAAAAAGTGGAGTGTCCACTGTTTCCTTAGGCTGTTCGTACTTGGCTTTGAATTCCAGTTTATTCTCACAATCCTAAAAGGCATTGATTTATCAAGCTCACATCCTTTTAATTTATTATCCAGCTGCTGTGAGCTGCTAACTAGCTTTTAAGTCAGGAAGCTCGGGAAACTCAGGACTGTCAATGCCAATTACAATTAAACAACTTATGATGCTTCCTTATAATTTTCTCTGTATTTTTCCTGAGACTTTAAGGAGATAGTGCTATGTTTAGAGACATAATTAAGAAACTCTGAAACAATGCAACCTGCATTTTTTGTGGTTCTTTCATTGGTACAGATATTATATGCTTTCATATATTATACACGCATCACTTATCTTTGTATTTTTGTGACACTATTCACTAAGTAAAGCTAACAACATTATTTAAATATAATTTTAAAAATTATAACAAATTTTTTTAAAGCATTTAAATATATATATATATATTTTTATTATTATTTTTTTTTGTCCCTAACTCTTGTTTTCCTTATGAGACATAAGAGACATAATCAAAACTACAATAAAAAAAATAAACCAGGAACCACCTCACTGTGGACAGAAGAAAATCAAAGGCTTCTGCAGCTCGGCCATCCTGTCCCCATTTCTGGTTAGGTGTTACACCAGTGAAACGGGAATTCAGCATAAACATTTCTGCACCTCCTCAGAAAGCTGCCATACTTACTCAGCTGCACCGACTCAGAAAGCATGGGATGTACTGGGTGGTGTTTTACGGGCCAGTGGCAGCGATAAGTGATCCCAATTTGCTGAAAAGCCTGGCACAGCATTCTGCTGAAGAGGCTGTGGGAGAACATGAGTAAAGAAAGATTGCAAGACCTTCCCTGGAAAGCCACTAGGTGGGATTAGCTGATTTTAACAGAAGGACTGTCAGCCCAGGCTGTTCTTACTTTGAGGGAGGCCTGCAACTCCCTTCTCCCATCAGTTGCAGATGGTGCAGCATCGTCCACACCACGTCGAGGTCTTGACCGATGGGGGACTTTCAATGCTCATGTCCACACAGAGCACCGGGGAGAAGCCACCCTCCTTCCCATGCCCCAAGCCACAGGAGGCGAACGCCTACTGAGAGCTGCCCTTCAGACAGGGCAACTCTCCCAAACAGGGAGCGCAGTAAGCTTGTTACATCAAAAACCGCAGGGACCAAGGATAAAAAAGATTCAGATCACCTTTCTAACATAAAAGCTAATAACGAAAAGCCTCATTAAAATAAACCATAAGTCAGGCATTTGCCAGAGAGTCAGAGAACTGACACATGATAAAGAAAGGGCCTTTGGGGAAAGATACCTCTCCTATGAAGAAAGGCTGAGAGAGCTGGGGATGTTCAGCCTGAAGAGAAGGCTCCGGGGTGACTTTATTGCAGCCTTTCAATACTTAAAGGGGGCTTATAAAAAAGATGGAGAGCGACTCTTTGCTCAGGCAGACAATGATAGGACAAGGGGGAATAGTTTTAAACTAAAAGAGGGGAGATTTAGATTAGAGGTTAGGAGGAAATTCTTCACTCAGAGGGTGGTGAGGCACTGTCACAGGTTGCCCAGAGAAGCTGTGGATGCCCCATTCTTGGAGGTGTTGATGGCCAGATTGAACTAGGCCCTGGCCAACCTGATCTAGTGGGAGGTGTCTGTGCTCATGGCAGGGGATTGGAACTGGGCAATCTTTAAGGTCCCTTTCAACTCAAACCATTCTATGGTTCTGTGATTAGCCACAGCTTTATATATATATATGTATGTATATATGTATGCATATGTATCAGCAATATTCAAAAAAAAAAAAAAAAAAAAAAAAAAAGGTAGAGGTTTCCACAGTAAAGCCATCTGTTTTCACAATTCTTTTTTACAGGAAATATATCCCCACATTAGTCCTAAACTGAGGGGGTCAAAAGAAGCCGCTTTAAGAGGAATTAGTAAACTTAAAGTAACAAACTGGCAAGGCTGGGCATATTCAAGGCTAAAGAAACTCCAGCATGATACTGTGGGACTGAGAGGTAATGTGTAATAAATTTTTGAAAGCAGCCATTGTACCGGAAGAATGGTGCCAATTGAACCATTTTCAGAAGAATTCCAGCATGAATGTGTGGAAAGCACTAAATCTGAGTTCCATACCAGGAACATCTGAGAATTCTAAGGCTAAGTGGAGAAAAGGCATGCAAAATGAATATTCATTGTTCCCTGTAGTAAAAGAAGGGAAGAACAGCTAATGTAATCGTCAGACAGTCATTTTAAAATAAAATGCCTTTCTGTATAAATCCTAACTAATGTTGCCATTGAACCATTTGGAGGCCACACAGAGAAGTTAAAATAGAAATAAGAGAAGTTCATGTAGGGTAAATTCATTGGTGAGCATTAAACTTGATGTAATGAATGCAGGCTTCAAAACAGGAACATCATGAATTGTTGCTTATGGAAATTTTTGAGACTATATCAAGACTCTGCCTGTACTCATACCCTGCCCCTAAGCACTCACCGTTGCTCATTGGCAGAGAACGATATTGGGCTAAACCGACCTTTGGATATTGCCAAGTTCATTCCTCTGTTCCCATATTGCTGAAAAAAATTGGCCCTCCACTATAAGCTCAGGGCCCTCAAAGGTAGTTAAGTTGCTAACAGTGTCTGGTTGTAAAGGATATGCTCGTCTCAGCTCTGAATTGAGAGTCCAAGTTTCCTAAAAAATAATGGGAGTAGTTGTATTCACAGGAAAAGACCTTGGGAAGCCAGCTGAAAGGTGCCTTGCCTAAACTAGCAAAAAGCTAGGTAGAAATGCAAGTGGCAGCGCAGAAGCAACTGGCTGTAGGCAGTTGTCTGAATAGATTTGAAAAACTATGAAAAATAAAAAAGCTGCTCAGTTTATGGCCTGTAAGATTCTTCAAATCATAATTCAGTGCAAGTTCCTTAGTGATCAGGATGTTTATTTCTGAACACCATCATTACATTGCCACAGGCACAAGATATTGGGGAGATCAGGGAATGGAAGGGAGTACATCATATTTAGTCTTGTTCCCTGTGAAGCCAGTAACAAAGCCACTGTTGATTTTAGCTGGAAGAAATGTAACTGAATGATGTTGTTATAATAAAAAAGCTTGGAGTACTATGTACTTGGTGGTGGGTCTGGTGAATTGCTGAGAACGTGTCCTGCTGGGGTATTTTTAAATATGCAAGTAAAATTTTAAATATTTAAAATTTTTAAATATTGCAAGTAAAGTGATATTAAAAAAAAAAAAAAAAGTATTCTAAACTTTTAAGTAACCTATTTTTTTGTTAGGATCAAATGTGTTCTTTTTGTATAAGCAGATGTCTCACTCCTGTCCGACGTTCCCTTCCTGCTCAGATATACAGTGAGCTCACAATTAACGTCACAAATTCAGTGTCTTTCCCATAAGAAAAAATGGTTGTTGCCAACACAGATTTGTATTTAATTGCAGGATTGAGTACTGTCTGTGAGAGAAATTTTAACACATACATTCCCTAAACTGAAAATGCAAACTAGAAAGTTATTGAGGGAAAGTAATTTCTATAACTGGTTTGGGTGGATATTTTCAGCTTGCTTGTAAAAAACTCTTTACAAGTCATAAAAACCTCATTATAATTTTGAAATGCATTTCATGACTATGTATCAGGTCTACTGCCTGTATAATTTTCAATACTTTAACAGTTTGGGAGTTACTGGAATTGCTCAAAGATATCAGAAATAGAAATGCTCCATTCCTCACTGGAATTTCAGTTTGTTGGCCAAGCAGAAATATTGCTTTCTCCCGGCAAGTTTTTGAAAGGCATTTCTAGTCTAACCCTGGTCTGCAAATGATCAAATTATACAAATAACTATTTAGAATGACAATTGAGTTGTTCTTATGGTGTGACCAAAGCAGTCTGCTAGCCAACAGAAGTTGGGAGTAAAACCTAAAGGAAAATAGTGTCACACCTTTTCCATGCATTTGTCAGTGCTCAATGGCTGATGCACTCGATGAGGAGAGTTTACTTTTACCTCTGTTTGTCCAGGTCATGTCCTAATCTATTACACGCCTTGATTTCCAGAGGAGCTTCCCAAGCTTTGTCGAAGACTAAGGAATGGGACACAGCAATGTGACTGTGTCATGGGCTACATCTTCAAGTATACTTTAGGCCTTACACACCTTCCAATCTGGGATGATTCTCAGCCCTGAGTAATGCATTCAGTCTTCTCTTCCAAAACTTGGAAGAGTTAGATACCTCAGGAAGGACTCCTCGGAAACTGGCTGAGCTACAGCCTGTGGAAAGTAACTCATGAATAACATGAGGTTTGGCATGGAACTGAGAGTCTGGGGCATATTTGCATGAATCAGAGCCTAAGCTCATACTTCAGGCGAGCTGGTATGACTACAAAACAGGACAGGATCACGAGAGGGTATCTGTTCAGGTTCGACAAGAAACAGAGATGCGATAGCATGATGTCAAACCAAATAGCCTTCTTCCCCTAGGGCTAGATGCAGTTGTGTGTTTTCCACAGCTATAACGCTTCAGGTTCTGGAGGCCACCATGCCATCATTGGCTCCGGGCTACTTCTACTGTGCACGAACACATTGCTTAGAATGACTCTGAATGAATGCGGTTGAAACCAGGAACCTCCCTGCTCCTGAGCATTTCCTTGGAGCTAAGTACAGTCTTGTTCACAAATGGAAATAGCAAAAGTCACTGTGTTTAACACCTAACCCTAACTACCTAAATCTTTCAACCAGGGGTGCGGGAGACCTCTTGTTACCTTTACGCCCACATCTCTCCATTTTCGAGTAGAATTAATTACTAATTTCTTTCCTACTATGTGGCAGTAACAGACCCACTCTTCCCTGTGCTTCTGTGTAGTGCTACGTGGAAGTGTGCAGGTATTCTCAACAAAACTGCAAGAACACAGGTGCAAGTCTGAGTCTGCCATAAGACTATGCAGAACATTAGCTTTGTACAGAACATTGTAGCTTGACAAGTTTAGTAGAGCATAACCTTCAATTTGCTGGTATTCTTAATTATATAAAGTAGTATATCTCCTCAGCCTCACAGAAAACTCAGGTTTCACAGGCAACAAGGTTGCCTTCTGGTAAGGACCCAGGTATTTCATTTGTGTGGTATGTCCAATGCAAGAAACTCACAACCTTATGCAAATATTAACCAAGTCTGGCAGCTGGCAAGAAGACAGGAAGATGATTGTTGTCTCAGTTACAGACATAGGAAAGAATTTAAAAAATAAAATGAGCGAGAGAAAAAAAACTAAAGGCAATAGTTAGTTACAGCAGGTATCTGAACACTTTACCAAAAAATCCCAGTACACCAAAGCAGCAAACCTTTGATCCAACCTGATAGCTCTTCCTTATTTCTATGTGAAAGCTCACATTGTGTCAGAGTAGGAAAACATCCCAAACTTAGCATTTCTAGTTCCTGACTAAGCCTAGGTACCTGGTTCCCACTCAGAACCTCACTGGGGCCCACAGACCATGAGGACCAACAGCCCTCTTGGGGGTGCCAAACACACAGAGCCCCAACAGAACCCGCTCCAACTCTGAGGGATCAGGGAGGCATTTTGTCCTTCAAACTCAGAGCCACAGGTGCTGCCCAACCTGATAAAAGTACTTCAATCATCAACTGTCCAAATCATGAGATAAAATTAGGAAAGGTGAAGGGTAGCCACCTCACAGTTTTATCCAAAGTTTGGTGAGTCTCCTGGAGGCAGACTGAGAAGGCCCTAGGACCAGGCCTCCCATGTCCCCAGAAATGCTGTAGATATCACATTTTTGCACACCTAAGAAAATGGTATTGCTATTTCCACTCAAATGCTTCTCCATGAAGGAATTCAAGGTTTTTGGTAACAAATGGGCGAAGCCAGGTCTACTTTAAAATTCTGGCCAGGTTAATCAATGAAAGGAGGTCATAGAATAGGTTTGTCTATTCGTGTGGTGGTCGTCCATACTACTTGGCTGTTTGCATGATCCCAGATGCAGCCCACAGTAAGTAGTGCTCTCTTGGAGCTCGCCTTGGGACAGCACAGGCCGGGGGAGTGCTTCCAGGAGCTGCGAGAGGCGCAGCCATGCTGTGCTGGTGAGGGTGTTGTTATATAGGCATGAGTCACAGCGAACCACCACTGTGTCAAAAGATGGACTCTAGCCCATTTTATTGAGCAGTTTAGATTACAGCCTGTGGCATTTATGGTGTAATTCTCGATTTAAACAGCTTAATTTGCCTTCCCTTAGTCTCAGTCCTAACACAACCCCATTTCAGGCCCCCTAAGCTCCAGCTGGGGACAGGAGAACACACACATTGTGCCCATCATGCCTAACCAAGCAGCATCTCAGTCTTCACAGGCACACAGCCCTCACTGACTGGTCCTCCAGCATGTTTAATATGCCCTGACTTTGCAAGTAAAAGAAAACCTACATTACCTACCACCCCCACTTTCACTGCCTTAACACCTAAAGCTGGGTGCCCAGTCTGAATGTGATGCAGTTGTAGGGGACTGGGCAGCTGATTTGCTCAAAATCACACTATCACAGAGCAGTGATTCTTTTCCAGTTCACAGATATGCTATGAAGAAGAGGTAGCAAGTAAAACATGGGTGCAGGGCTTGATAAAGTAATCTAATAAATGGGGAAACAAACAAACAAACAAACAAACTACAAAGCACCTCACAAAAAGATTTCTAACCTGTGAGACAGAAGCTGCTGTAAGTATAAAACCGCCAGTTCTGTCCCAGACAGAGCTGCTGTGCTGCAGTCAGTGTAATTGTGATTTAAGTATCCTAAAGATTGCCCCACTTCCTCCCCTTCACCCTCTGTGCACTCAGGACCGTACCCTAAGCGTTCCCTTGACTTCAGAAGTAAAGCTATGGCATGATATACAGACAAGAACTGAGTTTTAAGAAAATGTGCCAAAAACCAACCCTCAAATACTTTGTGATATATTCCTACGGTAGAGGAAATGGTTTATTTTATTAGCGCAGTATCCTGAAAGATTTCTGTAAGGCTTACCAGAAAGTGCAATGCACTCCAGCAAAGAGCCAGGCATAGCATCTTCCCTTCAGAGCAGGAAGCCTGTTCTCGGCAATTAAGTGCTTAGCGAGATCAGTCCTGAGCAATTACAAAGCCCACATCACAAATGGCTTTGAGTGTCACCTGAGAGCTTTTCAATTTCAATGGTAAAAGGAGATGCTAGCTAATGACCGTCTAACACAGTTCTGGATCATTCAGTGGTGTGAGACACTTTATTTATGCATGTGAGAACATGCAATAAATACGTAGAGATCACATCTCTAATGTTTCTTGTAGATGCAGCTTGCTTTCTAAATCCTGTCTGGATGATGTCAAGTCACACAGGTTTAATTCCCTCCCTGCCCCCCCACTCTTCAGCAAGTATTGCTATGATTTTGTTTTTATTAAAAGCCTCAATGGTATTTCGATGTAGCACTCTCCTTCAGCACAGGAGGACCCAAAGGTGAAATCAAGCAGCAGATGACTGCTGTGCTCACCCACAAAATGAGTAATCATTTACGCTCCGAGCTAAAATAAACACAAACAGAAAGGTCAGTGTTCTAATGGCTTTCTCCATTTAGCAACTTTGTTTTTTCTTTTAAACACACGTTTTGTAAAAACATTTCGAGCCTTATGAATGCCCATTTTATTTTTGTTTTCTTTGGAAAGCCCGAAGTGAAACATCTATCCTTTTCACTCCATGTCTTCACTACTTGCATTTCCCAGTGGCACTGGGGTGATGGTTACACTCCCCCATTACACATCCAGGCTTAACCACACAACTTTTCAAAAACCGCCCCACCACTAGAAGACCTGCAGCTCCAGATTTACACTTCCCGTCACCGCTTACAGTCACCAATGAACAATACTGCTCCTAAACACACACAATTTTAAGCAGTGGAGCTGCTCCACAGTTTTCCGTGGTTTTCTTTTATAAGTAGCTCCTTCATTTCAATGGCATGATAGCTTGAGCTCAAGCCTGAAATGCAATGCTCCACCTAGGGCAAGTGCTTATTTTTACTCAAGTAATTACAGAAAAAAGTTGACATTGACATTTACCAAAATATTTCAGAGCACATACACCACCCGCTGAGCTGAACATGAGAATTCATGCCTGCTAGTCGTTTTTCCCCTCAGACTATGACTGATTTGACTTATGCCTGACTTTCACAAAATTTCCAGATCTCTTTTAGAATTACTGTTGGTAGGAAAAACTCCTTACCACGCAGCTGAACTTCTATGCCTTTACCCATGCTATTACTGGTCTCTGATGAATGGACCCAGCAGGATAGCCTAGACTATTTCATAGTATTTCATAAGCTTCTTAAAACGTTATGCTTTGAAGGAAAATTCTCTACTAATGCTTCTGGAAGTCCACAAGGAGCTGGCTTCATTTCTTTTGTAGAGACCCCTATGAAAATCCCAGTTTAGTCCCCAATATTAATCCAAATGCTTCCTGCTCAACACCATCATCAAAACTGTTCCTAGAGCAGGAACATTTCTCTGCCTTCCAACAATCCCACTTACAATCTGGTTACTGGTCATGACCCTGCTGTTTATTGTATAAGTGAATCATAAGAATTATTGGAATTCTTATAAATCCCAGCTAAATAAAGGGGAAAATAAAAGCCCACCTGTAATCAGACACCGTGTAACTGCATGTTAATGGACTGTTCACTGCCCTTCTGGGATATGTAAGAGAAATTCTACAGCATTATACGCCATATCACGAGACCATTAGGCATTTTCAAATGAATAAATTCTATTTATATAATTACAGTAGTGACTACAGTTCATACCTTATGCACAGCAAGTAAAAAAAACACATTGGAATTTAATGTAAATATTAGTAATGCATACACTATGAAAAAGCAATTCATGTAGATTTAAAAAAAAAAAAACAAAAAAAAAACACCTTAACTTTAAGAAGGTTACCAGCCACGGTTACGTGGAGCATTACAATCTTTGAAAGCAGAACAGAAGCTGTTTACAAGGACCCAACAGTAATTGATATCCAACTGCTTTGGAGCTGGGCTGCAGACTGATCGTGTCCTGAAAGCTAGGCTGAAATCCCCTCTCAGTTGATGACTGCAGCAATAATGCTGTTGTTTCCTATGAGACTGGAATTTCACCCCGGTCTTTACATTCTTTGTCGGTTATAGCAGAGGAGCCAGAAGAAGAAAGACGATTAGAGAGCGGCCAAGGAGACTCACAGTTTAAGAACCCAATCTTCAAACAGCTGTAGGTCTAGGGGAGGGAGAAGGGGGGTTATAATATAGCTAAACAGAGTCTTACTGTAAAAATGGGAAAAAATGGCAATTTTGGTAGCAGAGCTGATCAGGATACTGAACACAGCTGAGAAAGAAGTGGATCTGAGCTTGAGTCCTTGGTGAAGACACCGTAGTATTTGCCTTTGACTAGAAAAGAAGGTGAGCATAGTGCATGAATGTGTAATCACATGTATAGCATGCCATTCCAAGAGCTGAACAATTTCTCTGCATACATTAAGACATTGCCGAAGAAAAATGACAACAAAACAATATTTTTTTAGCACTGAAACAATTAGATGAACTTGATTTCAAATCCAGCTTTACACATTCTTGATAAAAAGGCATCAACACTGCAGATTTTTAGCACCGACTGCTGGCTTACAACTTATTTGCAACAGACGAGTATAGAAATATGCCTTCTTTCACAAAGAGGCATCCTGTTTTAAGGCAATATCCAAAACAATACAGTGACCACAGGAACCGCACCAACGCCTGATGCTTTACAGCACTCACATAGTTCCAATTACTATGGGAAAGTAGGAACTAGATGGGTATTCATATTTGTTTTCCTCCTCCTCCCAGACACATGCCCTGGAAGACTGGAAATCTCTGATATTTATATGACACTAGCTTTGCAAACTGTTTTCCTCCCGTACCACTGAGAACCCCTCTGTAGCCATACCAACCACTACCAGTAGCAGAATGCTGAGGTATTGCAGGCTTTCCTTGAAAGTTGTTCGATACATAGCAAGTGTTTATGCAATCAATACAAATGAGAGATTTGTGAGCACTTCCCAGAAGGGAACTCAGAGGACCACAGCCAGATGCACTACTGCAGCACAGAGCACCCAGGCGAGGGCTGCTTTTGGCTATCAGAGAGAGGCAGTTTACCTATTTGTATCTCCCCTAAAGGATATTTTAAAAAAAGACAGTAACTTTTGAATATTAAGCATATCTGTCAAAGTAAGAGGTAAGTAGTTTGTTGTCAATATCCATCGCTTTGTGGCACTTCATTGTCCATTTTATTAATAGCTGAGGCACCCAGGTACGCAGCTAATAAATTAAAGCCCGTGAAGGATATCAGCAGAATCAATTATGGCTACAGGCAAGGAGCAGAACTGCATCACACCCCTACTTTTTAGTGATTTTAAGGGTGCGTGAGAATGTACCAACTGAGATTTTCAGGAAATCTATTACTCGGCTTACACAGTAAGCTATGCCTCGCGTCCTGTATGCCAGACACAGCGGTCCTGGAAAACAGCACACGAGGTTAAGAAACGTTACGCAACGCCAGTGAGTAATTTGTGCTTTTATAAATACAGTAGTGTACATCCTATATACAGGCGCCGTCCGCGGGCCCTCGGGAAGGCCGTCAGCCCGCCATCCACAGCAAGAAGGTAACGAGGATGGTGGGCAGCGTGGTGGAGGGCGCCAGGCCCAGGCAGACCACCGCCGCCAAGCCCACCAGCACCGAGGCGAGCACGCTCCTCTGGTCGCGGATGATCATCTTCACGGTCTCGCAGAACTGCAAAAAAGCACGCAGACAAACGCAGGGCGGCGGGGTTAGAGGGGCAGGAGGCAACACCAGACGGGCTTCTCCCCGCTACGCCCCCCGGTTCCCCGTCGCCCCCCTACCTTGTCGGTCTGCAGGCTGACCGGGGCGCCGTAGCGGCAGTAGGTGACGAAGTGCTCGCAGTTGTTCCAGAGCAGGCTGTAGGCCGTGGCTCCCACCAGCTTCTCGGCGCGGCGGGCGGCCTCCTCGCTGCCCACCAGGCGGTCCTTGAAGAGCCGGTCCATGTGGTTGACCAGGATGCTGCCGCCGTAGGCGAAGTCCTCCACCGTGTCCACGCGGATGCTGGCCGTCTTGGTGACGACGCCCAGGATGAGGCGCTTGTTGGTCACCACCCGCTGGATCTGCCGCCGGTCGTCGGTGAGGGCGGGCAGGATGTCGGGCATCAGGTGGGCCACGCGGTTCTCGCCCAAGTAGATGCCGAAGTGGACGAAGAGGGTGCGCGGCACCTCCAGCAGGTCGCCCCGCTGCAAGCACCCGGCGGCCGGCGGCGGCGGCGGCGGTGCCGGCGGCGGCGGCTCCCCCCGGTCGGTGTCGGCGGCGGGCAGCGGCCGGAGGTGTGCGAGGAGCAGCAGCTTCTCCAGCAGCAGCGTGGCCGCCTGCGGCACCGCCTTCTTCATGGCCTGCCGGCCGCGGGACACCTCGGCGCCGCCGAGAAGGCCCCGCCGCCCGGCCCCGCTTTTCTAGCCTGCCGGGCGGGGCGGGGCGGCCACCGGGGCCAGCCCACCGGGCCAGCGGCGAGCGGCGAGCGGGAAGAGACCGCCCCGCCGGGCCCCAGGGCGGCGGGCGGCCCCGGGGAAGCCGCCTTCGTGGATCTGAGGGGTAAATCCTGGCAAGAAACCCGCAGAGGAGCCGCTCTCTGCGGCCACAGCCTCCCTGGCCCCGACAACCCGCTGGGGCTGAAGGTGCGGCTTTCCCCATCCCGCTGCCTTCCAGCAGGTTGGCTGCGGCAGTGCCCCGTGTAATATCATTGAACCAGGAGCAACACTGCTGTGTAACACCATCCCACCTCACCAGAGACAAACCCATTTCACACAGCAATTTGCTTTTTGCTTCCCACTCGCTTTCTGTGATCCACTTTCACTGTGGCTTAAGGCCATGACACTGCCTATAAGGCCTTCGAGCAGTAGGACTTCTTTGATCACTCCAGCAAAAAAAATAAAAATAAATGTTTCAACATCCCTTTTCCCTAGGAAACAGCCCCAGCACAAATAAAAGGCAGAGGGGAGAGGCAGGACCCAGCAGGTGAGAGCCTCCTACCACCTGAGCCAAGGCCCAGGGAGGATCCTGGGGACAAGAACGATGAGGCTTATCATTGACCCAGAGCAATTTTTCCACCACTCCCCAGTGAAGAAAATATGTCATGGGTGTAGGTTACCCTGCTGCTCATCAACAGGAAATGAGCACTGGTATCGCCCTCCCCCTTGCCTCCTGCTCCCAGCAGAAAGAGCAGCTTCTTGGGAAACGCGAGGTTATTCTCTGCTTGGTTCAGCTGCAAAGAGAGGTCCACAGTAACCTTGTTTAGCCACTGGTAACAAGTGCTGAGGCTCTGGCCTGTAATCAATGGGATCAGGCATTTGGGATTTCCTCTGGAGAGTCTCAGCCAAATTTTTATGCAACAGAGGCTTAGCTCTCTTTCAATCCCCCTACTGCATCCCACACCACTCACAAAGGAGGAAATACCGTGTAGATGTGGTTCATGGTGGTGGTAGGAACCCTGTGGATTAGCCACCAGCCACACAGCTACTTAAAATCTTTTAAAATCCAGACATTTAAACATATTTGGAAGGTCTGAGGCTTTTGCTCATGCCTACAAGTAAATAAAAACAGGCACAGTTTTTTCTTTGCATTTCAGTGCATTTTTAAGGTTTTGGAGAAAAAGAAGAGATTAAAAACCTGTCCTACACAACAGAAGGGAGAGGAATTCAGCTGAACTCCCTGACAGAAACAGCTATTTCCTAACTGGATCTTTTACTTGGAGGCATCCTTTGTTTGCTTTCTTAACATTAGTGAGCTTTAATCCCCAAAATCACCAGGGTCCATTTCAAGTAAATCCAGAGAGGAAGCCAGGATGAAACTGAAGAAGAGGAATCACAATGAGGAGGAGACTTGAAGTCTTACTGCATGGGAGGGTTTCAAAGAAATAAGGTGATACACGTGACATTTCTTCAGTGTGACATTTCCTCATACCCAAAGCACTAATGAGCTTTGTCTCTCCCTGCCCCCCAAACCGCTCACCTTCAGGTTCAGAAACTCCCCTGCAATGAGCACTAAAGGCACTACACAGCCGACAGATCTGTGAAACAGCTTCACTCCTCCAGCTAAACACATACACAGTGGCAGCAAGTGAACACCACCCCAATAATGCTTCGTCACTACCATGAAATTGTCTGAGCATGCAAAACACTTAGTACAAACTCATTTCTGAATTATGCTTAATACAATAACGAACTCATTTCTGAATTAAACCATTCAGAATATTGAAAGGAAAACCTACACGCCATTTTCTGTAGTCAAATTCCAAGGGTTGCAACACCTCTTTCAAACTGCCACCATGCAAAATGAAATTTAAATGTATACTTACCATTATTTTTTTACTCTGCTCAAAGGTTAAAAAAAAAAAAAGCAACATATTTTAGCGTAAGAATCATTTCATTGGAGATGGCTAAATTGAAAACATACTTTTTGCCTCAAACTGGGACTCCAATGGCTGACTTCTTTCCCATCATCTTGGATCGCTTTTGTGCTGTAACTTTTATACCTTCAATTGACAGATTAAATTGCCCCAAAGCTGGCAAAATCATTTGAAGTGTTAAATATAACACAGCAAACAAAGTACTTGTTTGGACTGTTAGCTGCTATAGAACAATTTCATGATAGACCCCACGATTTATTCTTGAGATTTACATAAGATACAGTAATGAAGCTTTGGGAGGTGAAAAAAATGCTGCCTTTGTTTTGTATTGCATTTGAGCAGCAGCACAACAAATTCCCAGGTAAGAGGTGTGAGCCAGCTTCCATTACACTAAAAACTTAGTGCATCAGAAGGATCCTTGTTTTTAGAATTGTAGTCATTATTTCCATCCTGCCCTCACAGGTAACACAACAGGGAAAAAGCAGAAAAGAAAGGCAATTGGAAGGGTAAGTACTTGCCTATAAGAGGAACAGCCCTGGTTTAACAAGCAAGCAAAATGCATTTGTTAACTGATTGAAGTTAAGCCAATGCTGGCTGCATGCACACTCACCTCCCTGTACAATTTGTTTTAATCAAACTTTGTTTTCAATTGCTCAGTTTCTACTGTAGATTAACAGGCAAATGCAGCTTTAACAAGCTTTCAGGTCAGCTGGGATTGCTGGAACAAGTACAGGATCATGAATTACGAACATACTAAGGAGGATAAAAACTTTGGATAGGGATTTCTGGAGGATATGTTTTGCAAGAAAAGTATCTGAAAGGCAATGCCACTTGATTTAAGCTGGTGCACTGAAAGAAATAATGGACAGAAAACATGTTTGTGAAGGATGGTTTCACAGCATCCAAAAGGGCAATTCCACAGATAAAAAACCCCTTTGTATTCCCATATCCAATCCACTTGAACACCGTACAGTTCTTTTAAACAATTTACAGACTCTATGGTAGAGCTGTAAATGACCAACCCTCTACAACATCATATTGCTCTTTTCAGTTTTTGTATTTAACAAAGACCAGGGACAGAAGAGAGAAAATATGAAGGAAGAAGGGAAGCAACAAGGCAAAGCATGAAACTGCAAGTAAGTGAAACAACCCCCAAACAGAACATTAAGAACCTCTGAACTAAGTAGCACTGCCTTCCAGGAGAAGAAACAATTTAAATGACTTGAACAAATTAATACTTATAAATGTATACTTTAATTCTAAAATAGTTGCATACACATTTACAGAGTCACGTAAGCAGCATATACAGTAAACTACATATATTTATTGTAGCCTTTTTATCCTTGTAGGTTTGCTATTGAGGTCTATCACTTTTTTTTTTTTTTTAATTTCCTCTCAATACCTTTGTATGTTTTGGTAAACTAACAGGCTTTCAAATTATTAACAAGTTTTCTGAATGAACACAATGTAAACATGATAAAAACAGCACAGCCTTTTCCCTTTAAAATTATGAAGTTGGATACTTTTCTGCAACTGACTCATTTCGTGACAAATAGACTGAACCATGCTGAATACACAGGTAGAACGTACAACTGGCTAAGAGAGTAACATGTTTAGATGGATAAAGCTTTCACTTACACCTTCAAGTCTAATGAACAAAACCACAGAAAAAAGTGGGAACAATTCCTTGTGCAGTCCTCATTAAAATCAAAAGGCAAGGAAATTAATAATAATAGCACAGACTGAGATTTAGTAAAGTTGAAGAGAGTTTTGGTTTACAAAATACTTTTCATATTTTTTCCATGATATTATTAGTAACACCTCATTGTCAGCACTAAACAAGTAATACAGTCTCCCCAAAATAAAGGGGAAGATTAACTTCTGAATAAAATATGTCTGAACATACAGAGTAATATTCATATGGCTTCTGTGGAGGAAATACAGACAGCTATTGGGAGAGAATGTGCATCCTGATATTGTCATAGGCAGCATGACAAGGATCTTAGAGTTTCTGCTTATTTAAGTGAAACCGTCTAGGAGTATCCTAGTTTGAACATGGTAGTAATATTTTGCTGCTAGGGAGAAGGCTGGATGCAAAAAAGGAAATACAGAGGTGGTAACTGTCAGTCAGAACAGAAACAAGAGTGCACTTCATTCAGCACAGTACTCCTTCACAGCAGGAAACAAACCTTTCTGTGGAAGGCTTGCGGACCATTCTGTGGGAAAGGCAATGCAAATGACAGCCAAATAGACTTAATCCAGACAGGACTCTGGTACACAAAATGAAGACTTAGCAGGCCTGAAAGAAAACAAGGCACACCTGCACTGCCTGGTCCCCCCTTCTCCCTGCTAGGACTGCCTCATCACAAGAAAGAGTGAGCAGATAGTGTACTCACACCATTCTCCTGTCTGCATTTTCCAATTGATTCCCTTGCCAAGAATCGCAGTTTGTTACTGGTTAGTGCTTTTCAACTGATGGATTCATTAGTGAGATGTTGGAAATTACAATAAAGTAATCTGTCATTAATTGGACAAAGTGCTGGCAGTTCAGTGAATCACCAGCAAAGGTCAGTATTTACTATCGGTCACTATGTAATGGTAACAATTACATTTCTTTACTGCCCTATACTGCCCTTGTGCTTAGGGACATGGTTTAGTGGGTGATATTGGTGGTAGGGGGACAGTTGGACCAGGTGACCTTGGAGGTCTTTTCCAACCTTAGTGGTTCTGTGATTCTATAGGGAAAGCTGTTCTCTAGTGCTAACTTCTTAGTGACGCACATCAGCTTACCTAACTTCGCTCTATGCGCAGGTCAAATACAATTGACAGGAGTTCAACTATATCGGTCCATTTAGTTTTTAAATAAAGATTTAGAGAAGGAAAAGAGATGAACGGAACAGGAGGCAATTTTCATCATAGAACAAAGATTATCTTGTCTCATAATTAAATGTTGCAATTTGCTTAATTCTATTTTACAGGAAATAAATTAATTCTTCATCCAATGTATTATCTAGACAGGAAATGTTAGCAGTCACAGACAAAGCTGTTAGTCTGCTATTACTCAAAAGAGTTGCTAATCTGTGCCATTTAAGCTAAGCCTCAGAGAGAACTGTCACTGATTTCCCCTCTGTGACTTTTATAAGTCTGACTTAAGAAGCCAGTTCTTCTTTATAACATTTTGTATACTACTCAGTGTTAAAAATATATGTATCAAACACCTGTTATTCTATCAGTGATTTTAAATCAGGAACATTTTTAATCTGGAAATCCAGCAGCATCTGCCCAAGTGCTTTGCCCTGTAAGAAAAAAAAACAACCAACACTTCATCATTCTATTTAAATATATAACCGTTGTAAATCAAAACAGTTTAATATGGGATTTTTTTTTTCATATCAGTGTAAGAGTCCTTTCAGTGTAAGAATTCAGCATGTTTTACATGTTTAATGTGTATTTACCTCTACATACCTTTATAGAGATTTGGGGTGAGTTTTTAATCGAGACTTGAATTATATATTCACTCAAATTATACTTTTTCCATATGCTACATTTACCTTTTCATTTAATTACATTAATTCACAAGTGAGGCTTTCTAAGTAAGAAATACTACACAGTTAAGTCTTCCAGCATTTAATCCTTAAGATTGAATAGTTCCTTCAATTTGTTACCTACTGCTAAAATCAATTTATTGATTATTATTCAACTCTGCTATGCAATTCATACCTAGCATCACCTCACTTTGTGAACAAACCTATTGACTACCCTGAGATTATTTGTACACTTGAGCGTTTCTCAGCCTGTGGTGGTAGAACTGTGCTTTACTGTAGCTATAGGACTGCCATGTTAAGAGATCTCATCATCAGGTTTAGATGTTTCAAATATTTAATATTCAAAATTTACATTTGCAAAAAATTAATTTTATATTTGCATAATGTGGTCAACACAAAAGATCTATGCATGTATTTTTCTCTTTCAGATTTATATTAATAATAATTTAACAATATTAGTCATGGTTTAAGCTAGAGGAGTCAGTACACAGTTCCTGTGTGTACTAGGAAAAACTATCAGAACTGTGCAGTAAGTTCATATCCTCCAAAACAGCCTTTAAAAAAGCTTATTTACCTGGTACATCTAAAACCACAGGTAAGGACAAACTATTAATAGAATCTTCAGATCGGTTATCTTGTACGTATCTTTTTCAACAGATATTCTAAATCATCTCTCTACTTCACTATGCTGTTTTAAAACCTTAAAACAATGAAGTAGATAATGTATACTAATAGGAAATTAATAGGAACTAAAGAGTCAAAAAACAAAAGCTTACTGCTCCAGCTCATAAAGCTGGAAGAGACTGTGGGATATCTAGTCACAAAAGATAAGTGCATTAAATCAATACATGCCTGTGGGTCACTTCTCAGGGATGCTATGCCACCACCACCAAGGGAATTCTTCAGAACAAAATTTAATCCATGGATTCCTGGCAACTCGTACCTGTAAAATAAAGTTTACTTTTTTTTTTTTTTTTCTTTTCTCTCCAGGAGATTTTGTAGGAAAACACACACACACAAAAAACTGAACAACACACGAAGCAAAAGATAACATGCAAAAATTTGGATGCTCATGGTAGCATCCTCACTGATGACTCAAGTCTAAAAGTTAACTGATGGTTAACCCATGGCTTTCCCTGACTTCTTGTTCCTCACCCTTACCCCAAATCAACTGTATTTAACAGTTTTAAAAGAGGATCCCTCCTCCTCCTCCATACAGGAAGCTCCTTAGGCAAGAGGTTCAAATCCAGTGTGAGTTAACAAAAAGGACAGAAGGAAGTATTTTTAATATTTCCTACTTCCGATACTAAAAAAATACAATCACGTAGTTCCCAGAACTCACTTTTGCTGACGACTGCCTGCTGATTTGGAAGTCATGCTTTCCATTACTGAGAAATAACCATGAGTCACTAACTCAAACTCTTACAACTAATCATAGAGGATTTTATAACAAATAACAAGTAAAGCTACACTTCAACACTCTACTGGAGCCATGTGCTTTGTTAAGATAAAATTATCTTATTTTAGTGTGACAGACCGTTTTTCTGTTCCACTGCCTGCCTCTGTAAGCATTTTTCCATCCTTGCTTTTGGCTAGTACAGCTCCAATTCAGAAACTTTTGTACAAGTTTGTCAAATGGCTTTGTGGTTTCCTAACAAAGCTATTTCAAATTCCATAAATTGGTCTATATCATATTTCCATTTTCCTATCCCTTCATAGTTTTTCAGTGTTTTGTCTTCTTCCCTGTACTCTTCCAGTGCTTCTTGGTTTTTGCTTTCTTGCAATATTTTATTTATCTAAGGACTTGATGGCTTTCCTTTTTTTCCCCCTTAGTAAAAGATTTCATCAGAACATCGGCAAGATATGAGTAACTGAAAAAGACCTTATCCAACTCCTACTATGTCTCTGAACGTTTTGACTGCTACGGTTTAAATCATATTTCCTCCAACGCTGCCTGTATTTCTTTAGTCATCTATCTGATCTTCCTCCATTTGCAACAGATTCTTCAAAATATGTCCTCCAAAAGAGATGTAATTTCTTGAAGTACTATTGTACGGCTGATTCTGTCATTCTGAGGTTTTTCTCCAATCCCTTTTTGGCACTGTGAAAATTACAGCTGTTGGTGATACTCACTGCTCAGCATGCCCTTGTGTCCTTGGGAGATGAGCTAAACCTTTCGTGGAAGCAAATGTGGTCAACCTATGATTCTGTTGAACAGCCTGGCAAACGCTTCATTCTTGTTATGCTCTTGCAAGCACCAATCAGTATGTCTGCACCCAACTCCCAGGAAATGATTTGTCATTATTCTTTCTACTCTTTCATTCTTCTTTATTATTAACATTATTAGCTGTTATTAGCAAGAAATTTGCTGCTCTCATTCTGTTGACCTGCCTTTAAATCTGGTTGCCAGGCAACATTATCATGCTTAAAAGGCATATTCACTGGGAAAGCAGGATTTTATTTTATTTTTTAAAATTATTTTATATTTTTAATCCAACAGTGCTCTACCAGACAACAGGAATATGAAAAAATAAAGCAATTTCAACAATAAGTCATCTATGGAACTGATTAAATTTAATAATATAATCAACCACACAGCAAGGATCAGATAACCTTGCAAATTTTTCAATTAAAAAACCCTATGCAAATTACAAATGACGATATGCTATGAGAACTAGAGGTCTACCAAAACACTAGACTGTAAATTTTACTCTGAAAAACCTACAAAGAAACAACCATCATAATAGTCTTAAGCAGCAACAATACACCAATCACATTGCCATGCATTTACCCAACATCATTAAACAATTTAAGTTAAACTGAGTGAAATCTAAAAGAAAAGCTTTTGATTGAATTGCACAATCGCATAATGTTTAAGAGCTGCTTTTTAAAAGCACAGAAAACAAACTTTTCAAAGAATAAGGCTGTGACAGAAACCAATAATATAATGAAAGTTCACTGTTGTAGCTAAACTCCTATGCTTATGCTCAACGGGGGGGGACTGCTTAACTACTTCCCTTAAAGTGCTGTCCATACTTATTCAAAGAAGTTATGTTTCCCTGTGAATTTCCTTTTAAAAATACACAGAAATTATGTTATAAAAATTGCATTTTTTTATTTTATGTTATATTTATTTTATATTTATATTTTTAAAATTATTTTATTATAAAATTTATTAAAAATTTATAATTTATAATTTTATAATTTACAAAAAATATAAAAATTATGAAAAATAAATATTTTATATTTATATTTATATTTTGTATTTTATTTTTATATTTTTATTTTTTTAATGCAAATTTATTGCATTTATATTGATAAAAAGACATCATTCTTCTTGTAAGAGAAAAGCAGAAGCTGAATACATAAAAAAGATGTTTGCACATGAAATATACTGTAGAGAGCTACATGAGGTTTTTTTCCCCCACATAACAAATACGTATACAAAAAAATCAATTAATTTAAAAGCGTCTGTACCCACAGAAAAGTAGTTTTGTTTTTCAGCTCCTAGTAAAAATATCCCATAGAAAGGAATCAGCTATCATATTGTTTTTCTGAGCACTGGAATGTTCTCAAAAGATAGAGAAGATAACCATACTTTAGAGAGAGAAGACAAAACCAGCAAGTTCTCCCACGATAAATGGGCAATCCTTCTTAAATAACTGACCTGAGACCAGAAATGAAAAGTTTCTTATTCTGTTTCTTCAAAAATCCTCAGAAAGAACTGTATATCTGTGAGAAGTTTTAATAGAGATACAATCCTATATAATGGAAATATATAACTGCAGAACTGAGGATGAAAGCTGTGTATAATTCTAGTGCTGTTAAGAGATGAAAGTTATCAATATGGCAAATGATATATAATAAGCTAGTCAAGTTTTATCTATTGAAGAACTTTCCCTTCTCCAATCATATTCACTCTCTAGTACTTCTTTAGAATGACCACCTCTCCATTTATAAAGACTCGTTTATGCAACACCACACATATAACCTAGTCTTAGAAAGAGAGAGGGCAAAATGCCTAAAGAAAAAGTCTTTCATATGCATGAAAAAAGTCTTTCACATGATCTTGTGGATGCCCTGCACCTTACTGTAGCATTGATGTTATTTTTAAAGGCAGTACCTGTCAGAAGACTTGTATGTGCATATGCAGAATTCAAGACTTGACATCCTTTTCTAAACTTAGAGCCAATTTCTGTCTGCATACAACTCTCTGTTCCTTAGCTTCACTTAGATTAGTCTAAGTTTTCATGTTGAGCTTGCACATCACTACTATGCACCAGAAAAACCCTGATTAACTGTTGTACCTCTCAACAGTTACTCTCCATGGGTTGAGGGGGAAGGCAATTGCATAGACTTGTCTTTATCCCTGAATGATTATCTTTTGTTACCTTGTTACCTGAAAACTTGGAAGCTTCCAAGCTTTCAGTGATCTCTATCAAAAATAATCCCCTCTTTTACTCTGGTTTGGTATATCTATTTAAATAGCCTTAAGGAAAAAGAATGAAAGGCAACTGGCTGACAATCTCTGCTCTATACTGAGGCAGAACTGTGGTTGGTATGTTTTTAATATCAAAAATAATACATTTTTAAACCACTCACATTTGAAATGAAGGAAAATGAAAGAATAGGATAGCCCTTTTTATTACAGTAAAAACTAAAAATAAATAACTCAAAAGCAACTACAGAGTCTGAAGCACATGAGCATAATCATAATTCTAAACATTTTCACAGAAGAATCTATTCTCCTCCCTCCCCCCAAGCAGTTTTTCAATTCACTCACAGAGCTCCATTATCACATCATTAAAGGAAGCCAAAACCAGGAACAGATAATCTAATTAATCAAAATTAATTGGCTTTACCCAGACACAGCATATTTCAACTTTTATTTATGAACATAAACAGCATTAAGGAACCATAATGAATCAATTTCTATACATATAATTAGGAGGCCTGACTTTTTTCCCTTTCTCCACTCATTTCAGAGGAAATTCAATTTTCTTGATATTAGAATTCATTAGTTTCATAGATTTGTTAGCACTTATGAAACGGGCGAGATCTGCATTGATCTGCTTATCAAGAGAAAGAACAGCACAACTCACAAAGCAAGAGTTAAAATAGTTCCACATTCTGAGCTTTGAGATGCACCCTTCTGACTCAAGCTCTCTGAATAACCAAAAAGACAATAGTTTCCCAGCACCCACAGAAATACATGATTTTGGCAGAATGTCCATTGTTGCAGAATAATTGACTTTATATCAAAACAGGTTTTAGAAGACTGAAGAGTTTGTTGCAATATCGAAGTTCTTGTTGGTTTTTAATGAGACACTGAAGTTTAAAACCTGTTGACTGTTTTACTGGACATATATGGATGAGCACTATTACCTCATTCTACAAGAGCAGTATGTTTCACTTGCCAGGCCCCAGGAAAGATCTGAGCATCATCCCTTGGTAGCATGAAAACAAAAATGTTATGTATGCTGTCTACTGGCAGAGGACTAGGATGCATCCTCTTTCATACTTTAAGAAATTAACTGTGTTTTTTGCTTAAAATTCTGGTTTGGTGTATGTGGCAAAAAAGCAGGTGATAGCAAGATACTTAAAGGAATATTTTCCCTAAAGTAAGTGAATTCCTTAAAAGTTAAATTGTTTTGCAGAGACAGTGATAGAATAAAGCATGTTTTTGATGGAAGATCAGGTAAGCTTGGGCTCCAGTCTACACTGGTTGCACGCATATTTTTCAGATGGTATTTTAGAGATTTCAAATTCCCAGGTCTGCGGTGTCTCCGAAGCTTGGGAAGCTTCCTTTACTAAGGCTCTCGCAGTCTCCAAATGGTTCAGAAACACTTGAAATATACATTTCTCAAAAGGATAGTGTAAGTGATTTCTATTTGGTAGATACATTTTGTATTGGAACAGAACAAAAATATAACCCTAACACTAAAACTAATTCTGAAAATTGAAATGTGCCCTTGATGCTAAGGAAGCTAACTATATTCTTGGCATTAGGCCAAGCATTGCCAGCAGGTCAAGGGAAGTAATCCTTCCCCTCTACTGAGCACTGGTGAGAATACATCTGCAGTACTGTCCAGTTCTGGGACCCCTCACTACAAAAAGATCTCTAGGCATCCTGGAAAGAGTCCAGCAGGGTCATACCAAGATGATTAAGGGACTGGAGCATCTCTCCCATGAGGAGAGGCTGACAGAGTTAAAACCGTTCAGCCTGGGGGAAAAGGAGGCTCATCAATCTTATCAATGTGTACCTGAAGGGTACCTGAAGAGAAGATGCAATGAGGATGGAGCCAGGCTCTTTTCAATGGTGCCCAGTGCCAGGACGAGTGGCAACACACACAAAATGGAAGAGAAGAAGTTCCATCTAAACATCAGGAAGCACTTCTGTACTGTGCAGGTGACAGAACACTGTGGAGTCTCTTCCTTGGAGATTGACAAAATCTGTCTGGGCATGGTCCTGGGCAACCTGCTCTGCGTGTCCCTCCTTGAGCAGGGTGTTTGGACCAGACAACCTCCAGAGGTTTTTTACCTCTTAACCAGTCTGCAATTCTGTGAAATGCCTTCACTGAACTGATTTACTCCCTTTGTCCAGCTTCAGGAGGGAACTGAATTCACACATTCATTTTCTTTTCCCATGACTACCCCTCAGGTTGTTATTCAAAAAATGCAAAGGAAGACACACTTTAAAAAATGTTAAATATACAAAACTTAAGTTAATACACTTTAAAATAATTTCTGATACCATCATGTATCTATTTTACAACTGAACTGCGCAGCTAGCTACTCACCTTGTTACTAGTTCTTCTTCGGGTTTTTCTCGCTCTAAAAGGTGTTGGAAGTAGTTCTCCAAGGCTTGAGCAGTTAAAGTTTTCTTTAGGTATGGATAGTAGAGGGGATGCCGTGCTATGACACCTGTTAGGTATAATTAGCATTAGTTAGAATATGAGCTATTGAAACCAAATTGTAGTTATCCTTTCAAAACTGACTTGAAGTCATCCTCTCAACTGAAACTGTACATATGGATCTTCTTTAATGAGCTCCTGAATAAAGTAGCACGACAACTTTCCCTCTGTCAGCAGAGAGTTTGTGAGGAGCATGACATGGAAGAAGGCTCCCAGACTACATGATATTAACCATTATTTTTCTGGATGCAAGTGGTCCCTGCCACTGGAAAACACCTGAAGAAAAACCAACAAGATACCAATGAACAACCCACATGCAGTTCTCTTCCCCTAAATGGCTTGCGTGATTTAGAAAAGTAATTGCAATTAACCATAACAAGGCATAATCTGATCAGCTGGGAGCATGGTGACTGAAGCTTTGGTTCTTGCCCCACTACTGATTAAGTGCAAGAAATTACAATTAAGTTTTTATTGCTGTAAGTATGCTTTGATAAGCTTCGGATAACTGTATGTTGAAGCCAAGGTTCCACAGCATGATCAGGAAAGCAGATTTGCGTCACAGATCTTTTTATCCGAGAACTTCAAAGTTAATTTCATCTCATAGGTCAAGTTTGCTGTTGTTCTTTAATAAAGGATTAGTTTCTTTACATCTGGGGAAGTCTATTAACAATGTACGCATCGTTTATCATTTGCGAATGATATACTGCAATAATGGTCAACTACAAATTGAACAAAAAAACAAAAACAAAAAAATCCTTCGTTCTTCAGCCAAAAAAGGTTTCGAAAACAAGGACAAGAGAACTGTATTCCTTAAATATAAATGAACAAACTATCAGTTTTTAGCATGACAGCTGATAGCAAATCAAATCCCAAACGCACCTTTTAATTCATACTGAGCTTTGAACACCACACGCTCTCATCTTCCAACAAGTAAGAGAGCCAATTGTTGCATGCAGAAGTAAGGAATAGAAGGAATTATTAAACAATGCAAGAAGCACCACAATCAAATGTAAAGACTTCACACTGAAATACACCATTTGGATTAACAATTTAATTAAAAACATTCTCTTACGTGCAAGAACAACTTTGGTATTTCCTAACACTATTGATGTTTTAGCCATACGCATGTTATAAAATTCACATGTGGAGATATTATACATGTTCAGACAACCAAGAAATTACATTACATAACAGATACAGGAAGTAGCAGCAACTAACATGTAAAGGAAACCTTAAAAGAAGGCTTCTCCTAACTTTGGACGAAGCTTTGAAGTATGATAAAGATATTATTTACTACCCCAGATTTCAAACAGTTGCTGAACATAGACCTACAGATATTTCATCAGTAAAATCCTTGTTTTATATGGATTACATTTTCTTTGAGCACTGAGTCAATAAAATAATCAAGTTATGTAAGAGATTTCCCAAAAATTAAGAAGAGCATTTGATGCCCAACTCTTATTTGAAAGTCTTACATCATTTCAGAAAGAAAGATGAAAAATACCTATGTTTGCAGAGTTTCCTTTGTCTCCACTTCTAGTATAGGCAAGATCTTCTAAGCGATAAGTATGAGGACCACTTGGCAGATCTATACAATATAAAAGAAATAATGCATCTTAATGATAGCTACAAGTAACGGTACATTTTGAAGTAATCGCCTTTAAAGTGTACGCGTTCTGCATTGTTTGTAGTACTTCCTTGAAAAAAAATTCAGAGCTTTCTTCCCACTGGAACACCTACAGGACAAGTTGTGAGGCCAGCGCAAAATTCACAAAAATTGATCATTTTTAACCTTTCTTCTAGATCTCTTTTACCTTTATACAGCTGAATACTGTGTCACAAATCCCCCCTTCCATAACCCCTGAATATGAAAATTCATCTCCATTTTAACAAGGTGGTATCCGTGAAGGTGGCTTAGCAGCTACTTATCATTTCTTAACTAGCTGACAACTGTTTTTCCTTTAACACACAGATCTCTCTGCTTCCAGTGCAGGTGGAAAACACATGCAGCTATTGATGTCTTGATAATTAGTTGTCTGTAGAAAACAGTCACAATTTTAAAGTCCGTTTCAAGACAGTGTGTCTCTCTCACTTTCATAGGTGCTGCTATGAAGGTGCCTTATTCAGTTGCATAGATGAAAATGACAAATTTCTTTATCAAATAGCTAATTTTGTAAATATCTTAGTGTTTATAAGATATTTCATGGTCATAAACGCATACACTATAGGAAGGCAGTCTTGAATTTTCATTTTTATTTTTTAAACTTGTCTGGAACATTAGACTTTCAAGTCTTCATGAACACTGAGTATCATTGCACTTTACTGAACACAAAGCATTATTTTTAACCATTTATCTATCAGAAAATAAAGCAATCCCATTCACGCCCAAATCCAGAAATTCAATCTTGTTGAAACCTTAAACAAGGTTTGATGGTTTAGTTATACACTACAGACCTCTTGCAATTCTTGATTAGTAAGTAGTAGGCTGCCACCACCTACCTTCTGTTCCCAAAAGGAGAGAGGTGAAATGCTCACCTTGCCACCAAGTTTCAGTTATTCACTGATGGTAGCTTAATACTGAAACTTGAAACGTAGGTTTTATATATATATATTTTAGGCAGAGAGAATCCAGGCATTTCCAACCTGTTTTGCTTCTGATCCAACTTCCCTCTGGACATATCAGCTCTCCTGGCACCCCCATGCCAGTATCTGTAACAGATCCACCTACACTCTTGCTTCGCATGTAGAATTCCCATTAGAGTGAACATTCATACAATGGAAGTGGCATTCTTCCTGCTTTCTGTCACAGTTTCTGGTGAAACAACTGTTGGTAGCAGCCACAAGAAGCTGACAAACATCTAAAATTGTCTTTTGTCTGTTTTGTTTGTTTGTTGTTGTTGTTGTTTTGTTTTTTTTTGTTTGTTTGTTTGTTTTAAAAAAAGGAAAATTCAAGCCCAGGGCACAGAGTCATCACATTTTCAGTCTAATGCGTTAAAAACTCAAACTTTAAGGAAGTGAAGCAATGATCTTGGAAATCAAATATGCTGGACAACCTTCAATTGTCTGTAATTGTCTGTCAATGCAATTTGAAAATCCGTCAGTCTTCCTTGTCTGTATCATTACTGCTTCTGCTGAGAATAGCACATAACTGCTGGTTTTTTTGTTTAATTTTAGAGAGTAAAAGACCCAATACTAAGATGTTATGCTGTAGGTTTGCCACATATGGAGTACTGGCCAGAGGCATATTAAGAAGTATTCACCAGTGTAACACCACCTGTTAATTTAAATTCATCCTCAGAATACCGATGAATGTTTGAATTATACTTAAATTTAACACAGTGGTAAATTCAATTTAAAGTGTACCTACTATTAAGGCATGGGTAGATGTGCACTTTGTGAACTGTGGCAGGTAATGATACAAACCCAGCCTCAGGCAAACAGTCACCACCTTCAACTCAACTCTGTCTACAGAGAATTACTGAATCTTCACACGAGCTGAAAGCGATTATAAGCTTAGTCTAGCATAAGTTTCATGTAGTACCAGTGAAGAATCATTGAAATCGTAAAAATATACAATAAATGAGTTAACATAAGAGGTTTGCTAAGAGCTCAATGCTCAATCTTTTCCATACTCACTTCCATGAAAAAAGCAAGCAGAAGTGTGCAATGAAACTTGCCAGGTAATACTAAATGGCATATTTATTTAACCAAGGAATGTTATTTGTGATTAAACAACTACATCAAAAGAGGATCTGAAAGAGTCCACTTAAGGCTCATTCCTTATTTTGAACAAGCCTACCATACTCTGTACACCATAGATATAACTTTTTTTTTTATAAATAATTTTATTGAATCTGCAATTCAAACAAAAAGTGTTTCTTCAAAGGCTGAAATGTGATGGTGTTCAAACTATGTAAGATGTAGAAGTCATCAACATTTCACACAAACAGTCTTTGACAGTCTCCATTTAAACAAAACTAGTTCAAGATAGTGTTCTGGTGTTCTCATTTATTATTACCCTAATTGATTTATCCTCCATGATCTGTTTATCAGGAAATTGTTTTCATTTAATAAACATCTTAAATCTACAGAAGAATTCTCTTCGAAGCTAGGGCAAATGGTAAATTCAAATTCCGCTCTCCCAGAACCACATCTAGCAGCATTTTTGAAATCCATTTTCGCATATTTCTCTTATCTGTTCAAAGACAACTAACAGTCCCTCACATTTGAGATAACCACAAAACCAAGAAAAATACTTCCCTCCTTACTAAATGCTGACAAAATGTTTTAGCAGAAGTTACTTCTCTCACAGTCTAACCTATCTGTCTATTTCTCATGCATGTTGTCCATGGGTTAAGCCACATAAGTAGGTAAGTACTTTGTCACATGCAGAAAACATTTCTATTTACAACTAAGGGCAAAAGTTTAGAGGTCTTTCTCAGGGGAATCAGAGCTCTGCTGACCCTCAAAAGAGGAGTTTTGCCTGAATAAAGCTTGAAGAATTCAGTACTTAAATGCTGATGTCAGGTACCTCAGAAAGGTTTCTTGAATGGTAAGAAGGCATTTCAGAGCAACAAGGAGTCTAACAGCTTTTTGTTTCTCCAATATTTAGCAATGCAGTCACCCTGAGATAAAAAAAATAAGAAAAAAAAATAATCAAGAACTTTGCTAACTTTTCTGTTAAATAGAGCAGTGACTTCCTACTCCTTAACTCACCCAGTCTGATGTTGTTAATCCTCTACTGCCCTCATTGGAACTCACAGATAGAGATTTTGCTACGAACTTTGATTTGCAACAGACATGTATGTCTGCCCTCCATTATGAACACAAGTATATTGATCTAAGATAAGACCAACTATTTCCAGGATTAACAAAATTAATTTGCTGTGTACTCTGAAGCAATGTTTCAATTTCAAGTAGCATTCAAGTGTTTTCTTGGGTCTATGGCTTGGGTGTTTTTTTTTTGTTTGTTTGTTTTGTTTTGATTAACAATTTACTTGATATAGCCCTGTTATAGCCTCAAATACGTTTTATATTGCTTGATGCTAATCTTCATCCTTCCTAAGAAAAGTAGTTTAAGTGTTTTGCAAAACAAATTAAAATGCATAGTATAAGGTAAAATATATTTCATGGACAAAATTTAGTACGTGATTTTATAGGATAAAGACTGCAAATGATACATTGACAAAGAGAAGATGAACACACCTTTCAATTCACTGTCAATCTTGGGTGGATCACAGGAAACAGGTTCATCTGATGTAAATGTGAGATCCTCCTCAAATGTCTCAACATGCTGACCATTTAAAAATAAGTTGATCTGGAAAAAATACCCATTTCCAAATTGTCAAATTAGACAGAAATCCAGTGCAAAACACAAAGAAAGCATTTTTCTAATTAAATATTTATCTGGCACACTTTTAGTAACAGCTTTGTAGATAAGGTTCTACTCCTGCCTTTTAAAAAGTAAAAGCAACAATGATCCATTCTAATCTTAAAAATATCTTTGCACTGGGAAGAAATCGTAAAAAGCTATTGTGTGCTTTCATAATAGAATAAATTTAACATATTGCTGTAGTATATCAAAGAAAGACTATGAAATGTACTTTAATATGGTAAAGTGACTGTTCTGTATGCTCTGTTGTAAGGAAAAAAAATACAGTGATTTTGTAAGGGAACACATACAATGGCTGAATATTTATGGCATTCACCTCTAGCTCTGATAAGTCCATCTGATACAATATTTATAAAGTTTTGGGTAATTTAGCTTTGTACATTTTATTTCTCTGACTGCCCTGTTCCAACATTTTTCCCCCTCAAAAGAAAATTATTCCCACACCCCCACACTAAAGAAGTAACTTTTCTCCTTCATTTCCTAACGGGAGATTTCTCAACCCTGCATCACTAAGCAGGTATAACCTCTACCAGTCAGGAATATAGGTGAATAGGTATCATCAGAAACAAATTAATACTGGGTATTTTATTTTTGTGTTGAGATGAAGCTATGAACTAAAAGATGCTATGCTGTTCATCTTGCATGATGAACATCGAGATGGAACTTGATGAATACAAGAGGAACTCTTCTTCCTCAACACCAAGAAATCTGAAAAAAAAAGTGTATTTCGTTAAGTGATTGGGCAATTCACACACATTGCAAGCAAAGGTTCCTTTGGTTACATCATACAGCATAACCACGTAGAAAAATTAACTGCATCCACTTCATCTGCATTGGAGGATGCCCAGTGGTAAATACTCAGACTTACAGCCAGGTTACATTGCTACAGCAAACTAGTGTATACCGCCTTGGCTGCAGCAGTTATTACCGTTTGTTCTCAGTCCTCAGCAAATGCAAGATCATTTTTCTCAGCAGTCTGAGAACAATCTTATGAAAGAAAACATCTAATAGCAACAAAGGCCTCCAATGCTTATCCAAGGAGAAGATAAAAATAAGTATTTCAGAAAAGTTCTTGCCTTCAGTAGGCTTGCTAGGATTCTTCTTCCCAGTGAAAGTTCTAGGTTACATTTTAAACAAGAAAAAAGCACACTTGGAAAATAACTGATGTTTTCACTGTAAAACCACTAGTGACCTATGGTAAAATCGGGGCAATTGCATAAGAGCAGTGAAAACAGCACACAACAAATGTGATATTGAATCCAACCTGAAATCCAGAAAAGTGTTATCAAACACAAAACAAAAGAACCCACTGTGACAACATTAACATATCTGAAAATCTCCTTACGTGGTATTTTTGGTTTTAGGTCAAATACTAGGTTTATTTCAACAGAAATTCCAATCTAGAAAAGCAGTTAATTCATACCTTATTTGCTCTGTAATCTCTAGCTAGACTTTTGCTGTTAATACCCAGCTAAAACTTTGAACCAAGGACTTAAATCACTTACACCACACTTTTACGTAACCTTTGCTGCACTTCAACAGCAATATGCCAGAGAATTTTTTTACTAGCATATCAGTGTGTTCATCAGATTAGTTACTTAGAACAAGGATTTTGATTTTCTGTATGGAAGAAGAGTAAGAGACACCACTTTCTTCCCCTGCTGAATTAGGTTACTATTTAATCTCAGCAGGCATTTTACTAAGTCTGGAACACAGTGCTAATTAATAATTTTACATTTAGTTTGATAAAACAAAACAGCAGGCTAAACTTCCATGATGATAATTTCATATTAAACTTGGCAAAGACAAGCCATTCATATAAAGCAAAACAAACAGCAATAAAGATGACAAGTGCTTGAACTTCATAAAGCTGCACCAGGAAGGTTCTGGCCAGGTATTAGGAAAAATTTCTTTACCATGAGGGTGGCCAAACACTGGAACAGACTTCCTAGAAAGGTGGTTGATGTCCTGTTCCTGTCAGTGTTCGAGAGACGTTGGGATAATGCCCTCAATAACATGCTTCAACTTCTGGTTAGCTCTGAAGTGGTCAGGCTGTTGGACTAGATTATATTTGTGGGTCTCTTCCAACTGAGCCATTCTATTCTAACTTCTTCAAAAGCAAGAAAGGCTCTGATAACGCTTCTCCACCATCCACATTTAATACACTTGGTTTTAATAACTGCACAGCATCTCCTCTGTAAATTTAATCTTAAATTATTTCCCACCAATGTAGAGCAGTGCTCAAAGTGTAACATTTAGCCTTATTTGTGCTAAGCATTGTACATGTTAAAAAATGAAACAGAAGCAGTCCTTCCCTGAAATGCTTAAAATCTTTAAATTGAGTTTCTGTAATTCTTTTCAAAGGTGTTTTTGCTTGTTTGTGTTTTATTTATTTATTACTATTATTTAATGTTAATTGTTTTTTTTTTTTCCTTCTCCCTTGCTGTCTGTGCTCCTAAGGCTCCCCATCATCACACAAAGCCTGTCACAGTACTCACTGTTGCTGTCTAACACAGAACAACAGTCTGTCACTTTTTCAATTAAGTGAATGAGTGAGAAAGCTCTTGCATCAATTATTAGGATGCCTTAGCATAAGATGCATGCAATAGCTGAAAGTCAGTCAAAGGCCTCAAAAGGAAGAGCATATACGTATTTTTGTCTGCAGTCTCCAACTAAAATACTTAATTGAATTTACTGAATTGTGGGATGATATTCAGAAAAACAGGGACTGACATTTAAAAATCCAAACATTTTATATTTTCAGTAAAGCCAGTTTCTGCCTCTGGTTTATCTTGAAAACTTCAAACTACACACAGGTACAAGCATAACGGAAAAGAAGTAGGGCTCTAGCTTAATGTTTCCTCTTACACTGTACTTTCTCACCTAGGATTTCACAGTCATCCAAACGATAGTGTTTCAGGCTGAAAAAAAATATTCTTATGAACTGAATAGGGCCACACAGATAGAACTCATTCACAGGCTCCTCCATGATACTCATCACAACAGCACATTAGTGTCTCAGGCTTTTGCAATTTTACACTTTCTCCAATGTAAGTAGAAGTCACTACTCCCATTTTTATAGACAGGGTATTCAGAAGGAAAAGGTTCAACCAACTCTGTTGATAAAATCTGTGTTAATCAGAGGAAGATCACTGAGTTTAACAGCTATTTCCAGCAGCATATACAAAGAGTAGAGTCACATCAATTACAATGCAAGGTTGGCAGGTTCAACTGTTCTAAATTATTGTGTTAATAACATTCTGGAAAAATATCTGGAAAGATATTTTTCAAAGTTACCAGTATATTTTGCAGTTTTAGGACTCAAAGTTGCTGAAAAAATGCCAAAGTCAGCATATTTTTTTCAAATGGCTTCAAATGAAACAGAGCAGGCTTTAAAAAGTAGTAAGTCTTACCTGGACATCACTTTTTGGATAATGGAAAAAAAATGGCTTCAAAACTGGAGACCTAGACACACAAAACGAGAATAATAAATGCATTTTATCAGAAATCAATGAAAATATCAGATCAGTTATCTTTAAGTTATTCATATACCTGGCAAACACTTGGAAAATTAAAAGCTATTTAGCCATGATTAGCAATCATTTTCTAAACAATTTTGGAAAGTCCAAGAAATGCTTTCTTAATAATAAAATTTAAGGAATTTCTGCAAGACTTTGATTTAAAATAAAAAATTCACTTACACTCTAGGGCGCCCTCCAACTATTCCAGTGAGGCCGGGTGCTGGAAATTGAAAAGAAATTCACAAAAATAACCGTTAAAAACGTTTTCAGAATACCAAAGCTTATAGCTTAACATAATTTGAATTATTCCTGTAATACAGATTTAATAAATACTAGGCGACATCTGGCAAGTTAAAAATGGTATCAAATTAATACAACCAAACATTTTATACAGCAGTGAAAAGGGCAAAATGTGAAAAATTACTGTGACTTAAAATAAAAATACATGTTTCAAAGGGTGCAAATCAAACTATTTTGGAAGAACCACCTGAAGATTTTTCCTTTTTTTTTTATGCCAATGTCAGTCAGGTAGTCTGCATTTGCTAGAAGAACAACTTAGTCTGGGGGTTGGGGTGGTGCTGTTTTGTTCACTTTTAAAGAAAGCAGAGAAACAGCTCTGACCCAATCAATATACTTGCTTAGTACAACTTTATTAGATTTACTATTTCACATGCATCTCTTGAGCATTTTCACTGGCTAATGTAGCTGGTTTTACAGTACTCTGTACTCTAGATCCCATTCTCTCTTTAATACATAGGCAATTTTGGAGCTTAAGATATTATTACTGATTTACTGCAAATCTAGGATCATATGTTGGTCAAACTCGTCTATTCTCAACATCAGGTTGCCAGACTTTACTGCCATTAAACGCACCTAACAGATCACTATTTCTGAAAGAAACAGTTCTGCTCTCCCTAGCATAGCTTCTGGCCCTTCTGTCTGGCATGAACAATATGCATACATGATACATCAGAAATCCATACAGAACTGCAGGGGAAAGAAATGGTAAAGTGAGTATGCTAAGTCTAGGAATTAACAAGTATGTAAGCAGACCACTAGAGACAAACGCTGTGGAAAGCCACCCACATGGTGCATTTACCCAGCTTAATCCTGGCTAACACGGGTTCACTTTAATTCATGCTTCTTCCAGGTGTGAATTCTCTCCTCCACCTGTGCTCCAAACAGACCAAATGCCACATAATCACACTTACAGGGTACTAAGCTTGCACCAGTAACCTCCACCTCTCAGCAAGCTGTCTTAACTTGGATTCAGTGCCGTGGTAATACAGACATATTACATTGGCAGCACTGGTTGGTGCAACACACCATAGGTCCAGAATACAGGGTCTAGCCATATCTACATTCACCAGATGAGTGATTTCCCTGAAATAGTGTTTAATAAGATGCTTTATTGAAGTCTATGAAAAGACATGCATTCATATAGTCCTTACCTTGATTGCACTGTTCTACAATCAGAGACATATTTTGATACAATGAAAATTAAAGTCAGCACACATTTGAACGACTGATTCAGGGATGGTTGATTACAGTACATAAGTCTTAAAGTTACAGAAGAGATCTCTTGCCTGAAGCTATTCCATAGCAGCTCTGCAAGTTTGGCCAGCATGCTACTGCAGTATTTGCACATTACAACTAGAGTTAGTGAAATATGGATATCTTGTGAACTATCTTCAGCTAGAGGCTGGAAATAAAAACAAACAAAAAAACCCACAGCAAGCTTTAGGAGGTGATATATGAGAACAATCTGAAGGGATTGGGGGTTAGTACCAACTCCCCTCTGTCCCTCAAAAAAAAATTTTGATTTTTTTAGTACAGGAAAAAAAGAATGTCTCTGTCAAAAAAAGCCATGAATAACCACCTCTCTACCTAAAGTTCTGCTGCAAAGAACACGGCAGTGGATAGAATAGGAACTAACCCCTTACATTACAGTTACATAATGTTAAATGATGCAGGGAAGATTCAGCCCTACACATATTACCTTTGTGCTCTTTCAAGCAGAAAATTGCCATTCAACATTAAAAACTAACTGGGTTATTTTACTGATGGACTCATGCTCCTAATTTGTTTATTTAGGTTGTTGAGGGAGGAGGCGGAATATTGTAAGGTCATGTTGAACATAGGTTCAGAAAGTTAATTTTAAATTATCTGTGGATAGTCACATGGCTCACTTCCTGCTAGGCAGCTGAACTGCTCATTAAGGGTACCAGATTTTGCTCCAAAATATATTTCAGCTTCCTGAAAGCTTTCAAAGAAAGCTGTTCACTTGCCTGCTCTCATACAATGGAACTTGGCTTCTACAACAAAACAGTTCTCTAAAAACTAACAAGAAAACGATCCATCTAAAAAACATCAACTACTCACACCTTGAGGCTACAATAACCTTGTACTGCTACTTGCTATTATTAGTCTTGCAAACTTCTGCAGCACAAAAGCTTCTGTAACAGCAGATTCATCTGTAAACATATTACAGCTACCCCTGCACATAAATGCAATGGCAGACCAAATCTACAACAAGATTATTTATTTCTATCTTACAATTATTCAATTCATTGTTCATATTAATGTAAGTAAGTTGGGAGCACGCATAAGTATGATTTTTTTCCCCTATATAGGGGTGTGTGTGTATATATGTAACTCCTATTCCTCTTCTCTTCACGCAAAGAAGAGGAACCAAATCTTAAATTGATCATGGCTTATGGCTGGTGATTTGTTATTTGTGTAAACAGATCGCACTAGAGCTCAAAACCTCACCTGCATCTCAGGGCTTCGATCCCTATCATGTTTCTCAAATAAGACTGAAAGAAGGCAATGGAAGATTAAGCACAACTCTGTAAGAGCAGGCTTACTGCTGTGGCCAGACATATTTCTCCTGAGTTACTTACAAATTCTTCAGATCAATTGTCACAGGACACATTCCAGGTGTTTTTTTTTTTTTTTTTTTTTTTTTTAAAAAAAGAAAAGATCTACTTGTACTGTACTTCATACTTGCTTGGTTGGTTACTTAAGCATCTGTGCAGATGCTCTCCCTCCTTCCTTTCTGGAGGAAGGTCTATCTCAAAATGAGGTATGACTAATTTGTCATACTTGTAGAGAACATCCATCAGGCTGCACCATCAAGTAGATAAGATCTTCAGCTAAATTGAAGTTGTTGATCTCCTTTCCCAGAAACTTTACAGGAGCACCTTCTGTTATCAGAACCCCATTCATTAGTCCCTCAAGGCAGATATCTGGTAGCAGATAAGGTATCACTAAGCATGGTGCCATCCTATCTGCCACCAGTCATCCACTTGAACAAGACCTTTCACTTGAAGTTCACTCACCATCACTATCTGGCTGTCAGCCTCTTGTGTTTCAGAACAGCACAAAATTCAGCTCAAAAAGGAGCTGAATGCCTTTCAGTTCATAAAACAGTTGGAGACCTTTTAATCCATCTATATTCTGTTCATGTTCATCTGTAGGTATAGAATTTTCCTGGTGTAATCGTCATACTGATTATGATATTTATTTTGCCTCAAGGGTCTGATCAGGTAGCCTGCCACTTCCAGGAACATTTCCCCTCACATGCCTGAGGACCTAGCCTGACACTACAAATTCCTCAGGTGACTGGACATTTAAAAGCAGTGAGTCAGTATTGTAGATTCTGCCACTTAAGCTCCACTGATTTCATTAACTCCTAAATATATGGCATGATTGGAGAAGTGTCAGGCACTACATCCACTAAATTTACTTCTTTCTAGGTGACTAAATACTGGTTTAGTACCCTTCCTTTGGGTATCGGTGCTTAAAATGGTTTGAATCTATAAATAAAGAATCAATTATTATTCAGCAAATCCTGCTCTTCTGTTGATCTGTGTAAATCTTTACAGTATTGCCGTCTTTTCACTTTGACTCCTTCTTCCAGCCTATGTTCAATTTTATGAATTTTCAGCCCAACTACCTTAGGAAAAAAGTCATCTTCTCTGTGTACACACGTTTTATATTTATCAATGTTTTTCTTTTGTGTTCATGATTCTCCAGCATACCTGCAAGCTAAATTTTGGGCGCAATGGCCAGTTTCTTCCAAATCTGAAGAACCTCAAGTATATCAAAGTATACTAACACGCCCTTCCCATCCCCATGTGATGCAGCAGCAGTATGCTGACGAATGTGCATGTAGGCAACACGAGGTGAAGTCCACTTAAGATATACTTCTTAATACAACAGTTCCACTATTTCTGATCCCCTGTGCATGTTTTCACTCCCCACCTGCCTCTGTGTTTATTTTCTCACCCAACAAAACTTGTAGAAGGATGGTCTTGCAAATACCAATACTTTTAAAGCTCACATTTGAAAGGACAGCAAGTTTCCAACTAATTTCAGGAACACTGCTATCACACAGAGTACCATGACTCACATGACTCCAACAGCTCATGACCACCCTCCTCATCCTTTGTCACACACTCTTCTCTCCTCCCCTGCACCACCTCTTGTTTTCATGCAAGCATTTGAGGGAGTGGATCCACTGAAAACCTGCCCTGGCAATAACGAGCGCTTAACACAGGCCCAAAGGAACACCTATTTCAACATGTATAACTGCCACGTTCTAAGATATTCTAATGCATGCCAGAGATATGACAGTCTGTAAGACACCCACGGCAGGAAACGTTTCTGTTGCAACCTTTCAATTAGAGAGAGAAATCTGCAGCAAAACAAGCTTCATTAATTACAGCTCTTGTAATTCCCCACTGGATTTTCTGATGGCGGGATAGCCTTATTATTTTGCCCTCTTTAGTAGTCGTTCTGTGCTATTCAAATCCTACCTTAAAGGCCACACCTAATTTTTGTTTCTTATTTCTTTTTATCCTTTACTCTTGTCAAAAATACTATTTCTGCACAATTCTGTGTATTTTTCAACAGAATAAAACATTACACAGTATATGAAAGAAAGATGCTATACCGCATGACATTTTTTGTAAAATGTTTTGGAGTAAAAAGCATCAAAATGGTCTGACTAGTGGAAGTCTAAAAGCTTTAAGTAGTTTAAATTCAAAAGGTGACACTTCTTTCTTTGAAGCTTCACTGAGTTCCAAAAGACAATCTTGTCTCATGTTCACCAACTTATGTTTTTTGACCTTAACCTGTTTGTCCCTCATTTTTCTGGTGATTCAATTAGTTCAACCAAAAGCTTATTAAATGTATTTACTTCATATTCTAAGGAATTATATATGCGGCATTTATTTGTAACTCAACTGTTCCTACAATACAGTTAAGTACAAAATATGTACTTCTGCAACGTGGTCAATTATACATTCTAATTATTTTATGTCCACTGAATACAGCAGATACACTATCTTCTGCAATGTTATTCTCAAACAAAAAAAAACAGGGCCTGTAATAAACTGCTAGGACTAGGACATTTCTTGAAGTATCTTCCAACACACTTATGAGATCAGTCATAATATTTACATACACTCAAGCACTTTAAAATCTCAAGCTGTATTAACCAGCTGTCATCTTAGTGTCAAACTCCGGTCATTTTAATGTGAAATAAGGGTCAGCACATGATTTTAGCTATTAATAAAACATTTCTTAGCTACTGAACTATTAAACTATAAATGACAGTTTCCCTCATCAAGGCTCTTCTTAAGCCTCTTCTACGCCAGGCTTTACTCAGAATGATCTATACAAATTTAAAAAAATACAATATAAAATACACTGCAACAAAAAAACTGTTTAAATGCTAACCATAAGGCTGATTGGACTGTATGTGATTTTCGCCAGTACTTTCACTGAACAGTACAAGCCTAGTCTCTGCTAACTACCTTTTATGAAGTGAGGATGCATTTCTATAGACTAGGCTATGCAGGACTATGCTGAACTCCCAGAGGCTACTACAGACTTAAAAATCTGAGCCTATACATCTCAGATTCTTCACTGCAAAGGATAAAGCATAGAACAAGAAAACAGCTGTAAAACTCTGCTATTAAGACTCAACATTAAAGACAAACTTATTTTTCAGGAGACCATACGTGCATTAAAAATCAGACAAAGTTGTTATTACGTTAAAGAAAAAACAATTTTCAAGGTATTGGGAAATAAACCGTAGTAAACTGAAAGCATTATTTCACCAATTGGAAGTTTAGCAATCTCGGGTGCTACTTGTAAAAAAAGATAAGATTGTTTTCTTTTAATACTAAGTATCACTTTAAGCCCTTTAAATGTGCATAATCCAAATGAGAACAGATTAAGTGTTTAAACTGGCAAACTAAATACCAGGCTCAAGAGAAGTTTACAGTGAAAGCGTTCCATCCCAAACAGAAAATAAACAACAAATCACTCTAATGTATGGCATGTCTATATACAGTTACTTCAGATTCTTCTCTAGGCTTAAGAATCTCATCTGCAATTTGAATAATATGAACTAGATATTTGTACTTTAGAACAGTAAGCACTGTGCAAGTATGCTCATGTGCCTCAGTGGTCTTCAATAAAAACAATGGGAATTTAAAACACATTAGTAAAAAAAAGTTACAAGATAGCTATAAAAATCCTAGTTTTCTTTATTACATAAGCTTGTTTATTTTTTTTAATGCCACCTTACCAAACTTCTCTCTTGCAGATCTAACACCTTGTATATATTGCAGAGCACAAAACCACGTGTGCTTCAGCCCATTCCAACATATATAAAAAAATATTCCTTTATTTTTTCTTTCTGACATTGAGAATGAGAGTTCATAAGAAACAGGGAATTTCAAATCAGCACACTGCTTTGGGATTGTTGTCTTTCTACTGATTTTCTGAAATAGAAATCTACCATAAAGGGGAAAAAATAATAAACAGCAATCCCAAACTGATCAAAAATTATACAGCTCTCCTTTATAAGGATTAAGTTCTATATACAAATATACAAAAATATATCGAAAAACATTTTAAAGTAATCAAAGTCACAAAAATGAGTCAAAATAAAATAAATACTGACATTACGGCTTAAGATTCATTACAACAACTAAAAAGCATGTGTCTGACACAAGATAGAGCACAGAGTTTTAAGTCTCTGCTGTGAAGCATTATGAAGATCATTCTTCATCAACATTGTTGCAATATGCCTTTTAATCACAGCAAGAATTTATTTTCATCTTGCTCTTGTTCCCTGCAAAGACTGAGAAATTAACTGAAAATTCCTTGAAAATTTTATTGGGCAGAGTTCAAAAAGTTTTGACCAAAGTGATTTAAACTTAGTCTAAGTGAAAGCCACCAAAACTAGGTTTTTATTGCTGGCCACTAATGAAATTAATACCTTTATTAACTACAATTTGTAATTCCCATATTATGGTATTATTACCAAACTAAAGCTACCTACCAAGTCTAGCTCAAGGCACCATAAGAAATGACTAGCAGGCTGAAACAACCTGGACTGACAGCATTCCTGGATTTCATCAGAAAAGATATTGCTGACAAACACCACTAAATTTAAGAGCCTGGGTTTGACATTGCCTTCCTCTAAAGATACTTAAAAAAAAAAAACAACTCATGTACTGGAGAAGGAACTCTTAGGACCCCCCATCCTTATTCTGACCTATTAAAGCTCCTCACTCTCTACTCTTCATTCCTACATGAAGAGTATTCGGCTAATCTGGTCCCCTTAAATATCAGTGGAGGTCCTCTCTAGCATTTCTTACAGGGAAAGCAGAACCAAAGATCCTGATTGAAGTTCTTTTGTGGTCATGCTTCCTTCCACTATCTCAGGAAACCATCTGTACAGCAGACAGACCACCTTGCAGTGTTATTGCACTACAAAGCTTTTTTGGTCATGTTATATAGCCCTCTAAAGATTCCTGGATGAAAGGTGGTATATATTAAAATTATGTGAAAGAAGAATGAAGTTATGAACCATACTGCACAGTCACTAGATACAGTCCAAGTAGAGGAGGCAAACTTTTCTAGTTGCTCATTTGTTCCCCCCACACACTTTCTGTCTAGTACAGACCAAATGGATGTTGTTTCCGTAGGTCACTCAAAATGTTCAAAAAAATTGAATTAAGTGTTTTAGTTCAAGTGACATCACCCTGCAATTCAGCAATTCCTCCTTTCCCCTTGTTGCTGGTTATTATGGTTAGTTTGTTCCTGTTTCTTTATTTTTCATTGAAAATGCCTACAAAAAGAAGGTGTTTGTTCCTGCCCACCCCCTAAGTCAATCACTCTTATAATCGCTACCTGTCCTCCTGGAAGACACAGAAGAGCTCAGGGGCCCATGACAAAGCTGGCAATCATTGAAACCCAGAGCTTTGTTGCTCAAAGTGCAAGCATGTACTTCTTTATAAGAAAAATACATGCTTAAAACCTCAGCTGGTGTGCAGCTCCTCAACTGTCACCATTTCAGTAGAATTAAGTCACTCATTCTACATACATACACAGACTCACGTGGGATGTGCAAAACCACATCTGATAGGCATGCTGCACACACGTAAGAGGCAGCATCCACAGCTATTTTCATTTAATGTCCAGCAAGAGAAAGCAAAGCAGCACCGTATAAAATGGAGCCTCAGGTGCTCGTGCACAGAGCCCTTACTCAAGGTACAGGAGTTTTGAATTCTGGGTCCTCCTCTGTCCATGGAGGCTCCTGCCCTTGAGTGAAACAGAGGGGAGAGAAGCTTGGGGAAAGGGGGGAGGAAGCTATGAACATCAGGTCCTGCTATTAGAGAATTCACCTATGGGAACATCAATCTGAATTCTGACTTCTGTTCCCAACATCACTTGTACATCTGTCCAACAAAAGATCAAATTTAAGTCTTGTTAATGGACCCGTCTGGTTTAGGACATTTAAGCAGCAGGCATTCCTTGTTCTGCTCTTCACAGCATGTGCTGGCAGCCTACACCACTGTCAGAAACTAAGCATCAGAAGATGATTCATTGATTAGCACACTACTAGTAAATGTCTGGCAGTGTTGCATTAATTATTCTCTTTAGAGAGATTTAGCAAAAAACAAAAAAGCTTCAAAACCACTGCCTTAGGAGTATTCCACATCAACAAGCAGCCCACTAAACATTTAAAATCCCAAATCTGGCTCTTCTCTACACATAGATTTTATCTGTGCAAGCAATATGGAAATCTGCTACATCACAGCAACCGAAAGAATTGACTGTATGAAGCAATCTTAGTCTTTACAAATTAGAAAACTGCCTATTCATGGATTTGTGTTCAAGGATTTGGAAGCATTCTAGTAAACAGCTCTGATGCCCTGTGATACTAGTAATTTACTTCAAGGAGACCAAAAACCTTGCTTGCCAGGTACAGGAATCCAACAGAAGTGTTATCTATCACCAGATGCCCCAGACAATTCCAGGAATACGCTCCTTCCCACTACTGCTCATTAGCAGCAGTCCTATGAAGTGAAGGAGACTTTTTAGTTAATAAATGCTGCAAGATATTCTATAAAGTTTAAGCTGTCCCTTTACAAAACAAAGCCAGCATCACCACAATCGCACATTCAGGCTGTCTAACCTGACACTACCAGAAAAACATCTGTTCCACGAAGAGCTCTGAAAACATGAACTGAAAGCTTGCCAGCCACCTCAAGAAATAGATGTTCACATACTATGGTAACTCAGTTATAATACTATGCTGTACTATCCAAGTTGGGTAGCACAGATTTTTGACTTTTCTGTTCTTTAGACAATTTAGACAATAGTAGAGAAAGGAAAAACTGAAACCTTAACAAACCTAGCACCTTCTGACATCAACCAAGGTTTATTTGCACAGTAGTTGCTTGTGAACGAAGAGGCACACATTAAGAATTTGGATAGACAAGTACATATGCATTAACATCAGATCCTAAAAGTAGGCACTTGTTTTAAAATCCATCCAGCTTTCTTTTGTTCACAGAGATACCTGCTAGGGATTGTCTGTGCATATATAAAATAAAGAACAAGAATAGATCTTTACTTCCAGCAATGTTACATAGCCTACATAAATAATGACAAAGGAGAAACTACTTCAATTATGAATCCTTAACTAATTTTAGAAATGCTAGCTTGGTCTAACTGAGACAGTACAACTTTTCATTCATTAGAAAAACCGACTGTGGAAACAGTGTGTATCTGTGGTAAATGCTGATCTGCTAACCAACCTTCAAAAGTGCAAAATATTTTAAAATCAACTCCACGAATATTCCTGATTACTTCTACATAATTGTATTCAATCCTTTAGAAGGGAGAAGGAAAAAAAGGAAGAAAAATGTGACCATTCATCGACCCCGCCTCTATAAACACAGCTTTAAAAAACATACATTATCTACAGCCGTGATACCACTGTAAAAACTACAACACAGAATGTGCTTTGTTCCATACAATTTTGAATCCAATAAAAATAAAGCATTGGCTAATTTTTTAATTGCAAGGCAACAAGTAGCCCCCATTAATCAGGATGATAGATGTGCTATGGAAGTTGACATTCAGGTTAAGCTCAAGTAATTCAATTTTGAAGATCCATGTAAATCCTGTGTATTTCTCCACAAGTTACAGAGAAGCAGTTGCAACATATCTGAGCTCTCATCTTCAAAATTAAGATGCCCAAATTTAAAATGGATTTTTTAAAAATTGGGTAAGTGTCCATAGCGTAAGCAGCAGTCAAATCACAACATGTGAACATGCTACTTACAACTGAGATGGATATAGTGGTGACACTTAGGTGTGACTTGGGAAGAGAACAGAGAGGAGAAAAAAAGAAGAGTTTGCTTAAAGTGATCAAATAGTAAATCCTTCTTGAAAGCTACAAGAACACAATGAAATTTACAAAGAACAAATGTGAAAGTTTTTTGGAACAAACATCTAATAAACAAAAGAAGCATACATCATTCACAACCTCATGCAAATACTTAGACTACATACACTTAAAACTAAGATTGGCTTATAATTAAATCCTGGTATTTTATCTTTCTCTCTCAAGTCCATGGAAAATGTCTTGCTATGGTTGCCTGACATCACATTCACTCAAAGTCAAACGTTAAAGTCATTAATTTGAGGCTAGACATAATTGTGCAGAATGAGAATTTAAGTTGAGGAGCTAATATGCACAGCGTGAATAAAGAATTAGATGCAGCCCATTAGGATTCTCACTGCAGTATCATACTAAAACGCTTTTAATTAGATCTGAAAGTTTGACTTCTCTACATAAGCAGCTACACATTAAACAGCTTAGAAGTACAGTAGTATTTATAAAAAACATACTACAGTAACATCAGATAACTAAGTGCTGAAGAGAATCTTAAAAAACCCTTGAACTATACAGCTCCTCATGTACTGTGATGTTACAGAAAGTCATTGCGATAAATTTTTGCCAGCTGATTACCATTCTTAACATTTATTTCTGGTGAGTTCTAAATAGGATTACTGAGTTTTAATAACATAAACCAGAATAAAAACACCGTCACATATCAGTGTAACCATGAGTAGGAAAATAAAAACAAATGATAAAAAAATGTAGAAAGGGACAACAGCAGATGGATGAAAAGTCTCAAAGAAAGAAAAAGTGGACTTCCAGAACTTCCATTTTACTGTTTTTTTTGTTTGTTTGTTTGTTTTTTTAAAAAAAAACATGTCTGTGTGTCTTGTCTCTACAACAAACAAATACATTAAAAAGGAACTACGATTTTACTACTATGGGTGCAATGAAACAATGGAACTAAGTCTTTGGGTGCTAGTCAGGCTCAGGAACAAGAAAAGGTAACTTTAAATTCTTAGAGAAAGATGTATTTACCCATGCCAGTTCCAGCTGGTGCAATCTCTTTGGAGAAGATTTCTAAAGCTTCTTTTCGCTTATGATGTACAGCAAGCCAAATAACAGCTTCCCGAGGACCCTGCTTCAAAAAAAAGCATAAGTAAGATTTGCTTTGAAGAACATCTATTATATTTGCCAAATCAAAAAGTAACTGTAGCTCAGCATTCAAATTACATCTAATGGGAACGTTTAGTGCTTATCCAACATCACTATAATTTTGGTTAATGTTTTATCATCTTTTTCTTTTGCTACCATGAAATCAACTATTGGAAATTTCAGACTGCTACAACACCAAGTAACTTCTCCATCCCAAAGAACCAAGCACTATAACAAACAGTAATTTATAAGAAAATAAATACTTTGCTGTACTCGGTGGGATGGGCAAACTAATTGTCCTCTTATTTTAAGCACGTTGAGAATACTTTGGGGGTCAAGTAAGCCTGCCAAGTTTACTTCTCTTATCATCAAAAAGCAAACAGATCTACTCAGGAAAAAAGAAGTCAAACCTAATCCTTGGGAGTTAAACAGGAGAACTGAACTTTTTTAAACCAGCAGTTTTCCAACAAAAACACTGGACACCCCCCCAAATGTAAACCCAACCACTACTGTCCCTACTCTATAGCCAATACAATTCCCTCTGTAGATAAGCACTCTCTCTTATGATTTTTCTTCTGTAAAAATCTTTTTTGCCACTGAAAAAATTCACCACTGGAAACCATATACTGGCAAAAGCCTCGGAGTGAACTTCTAACTCTAGTATTTTAAGCAGGTTTCAAATTCTAAGTCTGTCCCTAAGCATCTCTTACTTTTTCCCTAAAACAAACATAGCTGTTACCATCATATACAATTCCAAAATTACTTAAAGCAATTGCCAATTTACACAGCTTGGCATAGTGAAAAATGCTAAACCATTAAGCCTAAAAAAAAAAAAATATGAATTTATGCATTAGAGTCCTCTTAAATTTAACTGTAGCATAACAAAACAACCTCTTTTCTTTTCATATTTTAAGACTTCAGTAAACAGTTTAAACTCAAAAACACACACACAAGTTTTCCTCTTCAAAATAACTACAGAAACTCCAAGCTGGATCTGAACTCTGAAACTGCCTTTTAACACATTTCCTAACTCTAGTGCTACTTATTTGAATTGCCCACATTTCTGTAAAGCTGAATTCTTTAAAAATGTTACATAAAATTAAACAGCAAATTTAATTTTAGCTTTTGAAATGCTGATGTCTTGTACGTTAGGATCATTTTCCTGTGTGTATACTGTTACATTTTCACAAAAAATGATACTATAGAACTTGTCAACATCAGAAAATCTCAAGTCAATTTCAGGAATTTAAGTAACTTCAACAATGTAAGAACATGGATGCATTTCCTATTGGCAGCTGCTGAAACAGTGTTTATAATAAACGCTGGAGTACTCTACACCAAGCATTCTGGATAGCGTATGATTATCCCAAAGAGGGGGGTTATATTAACAGACTACTAAATTCTGTATTCCAACTCAAACATATGGTAAAATCCCCAAATGAACAAACTCACTGACGCCAGCTCATACCAATGTAGGGATATTTACCAATTTATCATAACTGGTGACCAGCTAAAACCCAGTTAATGAAGGGCCTTCACAGAAGAATATGGCTATGATACAAATTCAACTTATTTTTTTAAGAAACATTCCCAAAGCTATCAAGAGATTCATTAATTACTACTATTAACAAGTAATAGGAAATAGTCTTGCAGAAAGCATGCTTATGCATTCAATTCACATCTGCTTCCTGCTTCTAAACTGTACCATGTCTTCAGTAGTCTAAGTTCTATGTTTACCTCTATGCCCACAGATGCAAGGTAGTGAATGATACTATGATCTAAGAAAATAGTAAGTCGAGTCCTGTTCTCAGGAGGTGAATCCAGTATCAGAACTGAAGATACAGGCTATTTTACAGTCATTTATCTTACAGTATTGTAAGTTTTAAAAAAAATACACACAAATAGCAAACCAAGGATATATTTCAAGTTTAAAGATGTGTTGTAAAAGTGTTATTAAAAACTAACATTTTAATTAACTAAGCATTCCTGTTGTACTGTTAAGAGTAAAATAATTTACTTATATCCATATTTAGCACAGTTTTTATATAATGAACTAAAATCTGATGTCCTGTTAATATGTCTCTTTCACATGAAACATATCCAGTATTCTCTAAATCGTGAACTTGTTGATACTGTGACATTGTCATAAACCCCTTCTTCCTCAAGAACAGAAAACCAGAGCAGGACGTATTAAAAATTATATACCACCAGGGCTACTCCGTGCTGATTCAGGTCCCTTGCTCCTGCTGACAAAGCAAGCTATTAGAGTGTCAAGGAACAACTATGTAAACAGGGGGAACTGAAAAAGGAAAGGAAGCAAGCATTTCTGAATTTCTCAAGGCTACTTTCTGTTGTCAGCAATAGTCGATGCTGTACACATCAGCTCAGACTATGCTATAGTGGTCTACCTAGGTCTGGGATATACTTAACTTCACAGTTACAGAGGAATACCTTTGCATCCAGTTTGAAACACCTGTGTGGGAATTCATTCAGCCATACCAGACATTTACACTGAGCTCCAAATACTGTTTGGTACCCAATTCCTGTCTTGGTATTCTGAGACATATTTCCCTCTCTTAAGTTTAGATGGTAGAATCTTCAAAGCAGGGACTGTTTCCTTGGCTGTTAATTCATTGCCTAGCCTAATGTGGCTCTGGTTTTGAGCGCTGTTATTTGCAATCCAAATAACTGCATTTAATTTTGTATGGAAATACATGATAAGAAAGTGAATACATGATTCTGAAACCCCAAAGGGCAGATGTTTTCCTTAGGAGCCTACAACTTCGTTTGAAATGGTAGAGCAATGGCCACTCCTCCCCCATTCTTCTCACACTCCTACCACTGCTTTCCAAATGAAAACTCTTCTGGTTAGTTTCTAACTCTTGGTTTCTTCTAATTGTTGAAGGACCGGGGTGAAGGGGGTAAAGCAGTAGAGCATTTTCCTGTATTTCAGCCTTAACTCTCACATCCTATTGCTGGCATGTATGTGCTTTCCATACAACGTAGATAATGCTCTGCTCTACTTTTATAATATATATAAGACTTAGGAGCAGACATATTCAGTGAACTGTAAGAAAGGCAAACTGAACAGTAAGAACAGAAAAAAGTGTTCTTTTCCAAGTCATTACTCACTCTATACAACAAGTAATACAGAAAACTTTACATAATATAACATTACAGAATGTAATACAATTCATAATCATAAGGAGCTAGTACAAAGAGAACACATACAAGTTCAATATCTGGAAAATCTGTTCCTATGTTCCAAAACTCTGATTCTGTAATCTCAATAACATAGCAGGGTTTATGGTCCTAAAAGGAAAGAGACCACATCATACAGATGGTTCATCAGGAAGCAACTCTTGCTGCTGTGCAGAATGACACCGAAGTCCAAGCACTAAAGTAAGCAGCTGCATACATAACTTGCCTCATTTACATGAACAATTTCTATAATAAGAACGTCACTATCTTTTTCAGTATTTTCTATACATACAAATTTTCAGCTATTTTACATGTTCGCATTTCTAAGATCCAACTCAGAGCTGAGTTATGCCAGTACCTTAATGGTTTTGCAAGACTGCAATTAATAAAAAAGAATTAAATCCTACTGTTTTAGAACAAGCGAAGCTGTCTAAATATTTTAAGTGTATGTAAGTGGGGACAAGATTTACAGTCTTCTTCCTTTAAAAAGGACTTTCACATTCTAGATTAGGAAAACAAACTGGGTATCACAGCTGCAGTAGTTACAGCCATCATTCGTATTCTTACAGATGAATATAATAAGTCACAAAACATGACACAGAATTATGTAGTTGAGGATTGTTTCACAGATAGGACCCACAGGCAGTTTTAAAGTTGCACAGGCAAAAATAGTTCTGTCATTTCCAGACTCAACAACCTTTATAATGTGGTCTTTTAAATTGCATTAGACACAACTTTAAGTCTAATTTATAAGAACTTTTATAAGACATTTCTTTAGATGAATAACATTAGAACAGACTACAATAACATTTTTATAAGATTTCTTATCAGTGCTTCTGGAAGATCCAAAACTGTGAAGTTTTTGTCAGTATAATTTTGTACACTAAGTATAACACTGAATTCTTTGCAAGATGGTGGGGTGAAATTCCCAAGATGACAGTGACTTCCTTTAAAGTTACAGAAAAGATAACAATATGGAAAGATTAAAAGAGGTCAGTAAAAGTTTAAGAACACTCCACTGAATACTTACACCATCTATACTCCTTCTAGCATGAGGTCCATAAGTATCTTCAGACCCTAAAACCTGTATGTTAACTGCACTGTAATCTTCATACCCAAGCTGACTGAAAATAAGACGAGTCCTGCAACAAATGATTGTATTTTAATTAGTAAACTGCCTCAAAGTAATTATCTTGAAGTAGCCCCACATGGTCCGCAGAGGTTAGTTGATGTAAACTGGACTATGAACACTTTTCACTAAGCAAATGCATCTGAATACTATATCAAGTGATGCAGTATCAATCATATAATCAAGTGATAAATACAAAGTTACACCTCTCAATTTATCCCTAGGTTTCAATTTGAGCCATTTTTCTATTCAAATTATTTTTAAAATGACAGGCAAAGACAAATCAATTTCAGGTTTTTTTTAATCTTTAAAATGAGAGCAGCTGAAAATGGCATTACAGTATATGCAGTCTTCCTGGTTTTCACACTGGTAATTCAGCCCTTATCTCCATTCCTCCTATAAAGTATTACAACCTACCAATAAACACATGAAACTACCTCATTACATCACAGGCATCAACAAAGTAAAATCTAACTGAAGAAGGAATTTGTATACAAACCTTAAAGGTAATTAGTTGGGATTAATGAACATACAACTCACATGCTAAGAATTAGATAAAGTTTTTAAAGAAAACTTTTCCTCATTATTCATGCCTGCCATCTTGTGAAATCCCCGAAACTCATTCTGTAAGTTCATTTCCACCCAAAGCATGTTGTTTCAAGAATGCCAAGCTTGTCCAGTCATGATTAGTAATGGGGATGACCATTACCTTTTTAAATACACTATAAAAACACATACTGTTTTAAGAGAGACAGCAATTAACACTTTTTGACAAATATTATACTCATATTAGAGCATTAGCAACAACTTTTAAAAGACAGCCCAATTCACAAGCACTGAATAAACTGTGAATGACCCTTACAGTCTTTTAAAAATAGTCATATAAAGTCCAAAAACCAAAATAGTCACAGTAGAAAATGAGAGGGGAAAAAAAGCTTTAAAATAATCCAACTGTTAGAAGTATGCAATGTTAATATGTTGGAAAAATAAGTTAAATTTTGAAGCACAAACTAGTTTTCCAGTAATCTTTATCTGGAAACCTTCTAGCTGTTTCAAAGATCTAATCAGTTGAAATGCTGGAATTATGTTAGGATGAAAAAAATATTTTCCATCAATGGAACATTTTGAAGATCCTGGTAATATCATCACTGTTACAAATATTAAACATGGCACCTGAAAATTTAAGCAGTATATGGGACTTAAATACACAACAATTAAAGAAATGCATTTTAAAGAGATGAAGGTGATCAGTGTACTGCAAATGAGGCCATTTTATTCCAATTAATGTGGAAAAAATACTTGATTTAAGGTATCTAAATATGAAAAAACAATGTTTGTAATAAGGTAGAATAATTTATCTAAAAACATTAGAGATCCCAGAGTCCCAAATATATTCTGTGGGTAGTTTTTAGCCCTTTAATGTGTCTTGCTACTGTAATAAAGAAGCTGAATTGTTTACAAAGGTGTTTGAAATGAAGGAGAATATACTGACAGTCAATATTGTATATTGTGACTTTTAATACACGTAACAAGCCACAGCTGCTCCAGGCATGCCTCATGTGCTGGATGTCACTTATTACGCCAGTTAACCAGCCTATGACTATCTCCCACCAACCCTTCTCTGAGGGATTATTCAGGACAGGACAGCACAACAAGCAGGTTGAATTTTCTAGAGCTCACAGTGGCAGCAGCACCACAATCTGTTTCAATCCAACAAAAGATGCGTGTAGTCCCATCTAAAATGGTGTCTAAGAGTAAACATGAAAGTTTCAAAAAAGGATATATGCTATTGAATGTTTTTTAGAATACAATCTAGATCTATTGTATTTTTTTAGAATACAATCTAGATGTATTGTATTCTGTATTCCCCCTCCAATTTCCCCCTACCCCAACTTCCAAATATTTGAGTCACAGTGTCTTTGTATTTAACACCTCTTGAAGGTTCTTCCACCCCCCGTCTTCTCAACAGTTTTCTCAGTAGCTTTTGGAGATGTACCATTTTAGCATTCACAGCCCTCTGAAGAAAGGGATTTCAGGGCTTAATTACAAATTCTGCATCAGCCTGCTCTCATCTGCTATGTCTCTTGAGGGAAATCACACAGCTCTTCTCTCATCATGGCACTGTACATGGGCATATAAGCAGTATGTTACTGCAAGTCCACAAATAACCTTGCATTTCTGAGAGGTGTCTAGCCTACATGGCTTGTTCCACAGGTCTATAATACAATGGAGGAGAAGTCTAAAACATTGCTGAAAGAAATAGCCCACATAACTAGAAAGTTTGTGTGCTATGGGAATAAATACTTAGAGACTTCTGCGAGGACATGAAATTATATTTAAGAGGAATCCCTCCTCCAAACGTACTGACATATACTGACAATATGATTAAAGGTTTATTATGCTGTCTTTGTCTGAAAATTATTCAGGCAAACAAAATCATTAGTCTCATTTTACAAGGCACTAGGATATTTTGTTTCAAACAAACTTGGTAAACTGCCTATATTATATAGCATCAAGATTTTTGGTAAGTTCTGTGAGGGGAAAAAAAAATAAATGAAACTTACCTTCATGTAGGTTTCTCACTGGCATCTAATAAATTTTAGTCTAAACCATAGCTTTTCAATATAAATTTGGGTCTCCCTCCGCTATCCAGCTGTTTTTGAACACTTTTTGACAACTTTTTCCCCCTCTGTCAAGTAAAGTATAGTTACAGGTTGTTTAGGAAACCTGTTGTCAGACTGTTCATGTCTTGAAATGTCCTCCTAACTGGAAGATTATAATTTTCTACGGTTCTTACGAGGTTAATGATTAGCATCAGGTCACTGTTCTATATTCATTATCTCTGAAGTTAAAGAGTCAAAACCCCCTACCAGCCTCAAATACTAACCTTTTGAGAATACTTTCCGCAGTAAGTTTTCCTTTTCGTACTGCCTTTGGACCTCCCACAGGACAGACAGCAGTAGCTCTGAAACCATCAAGGTAAGTGGCATTTACCTAACGATAGAGAGATTACAGAATTATATAGGAGACAATATTGATATACTATAAATGGTCTCTGACAATTATTTTCCTTACGCTCTCGGAGTGGAATAAGAAACAATCATCATGAAACTTGTTCTATTATTTAAAATTCATAATGGTATTAGAAGAAGATTCAGATTTGCAAAACCGTAAAACTGAAAACTAAAGAAGACTTCTAAAGTAGGTGTGCAAAGCATTAGGTTCATTTGTCACTACACACCTATTAACAGTTTCAAAAAAATTGAAACATTTCACAGTAAGTCTAACTTGCATATTTTAGAATATTACAACATTCAATGTATTAAATATGAGATATATTCAAAATGACTCCTGAACAGATATATTTAAAATTACCTACATAAGAGATGATAATAAAATAATAAAAATTTACTGCACTGCTATATAAAACAAACTCTCATTCTGCTTATTTACTTTACTCCATTTCATGGTTCATTAGCTGAAAGTATCAAGTCTCAATTATTTCCTTTAGTTGTACAAAAGTACACAAGTGTAAAGTCAAAAACAAAAACTACAGGTGGACAAGGCTGCTGAACAAGACAGTTCCTGAAGTTTGCTGAGCAGAAGCAAAAAAAGAGTCTTGCTTCAAACTGCATGCTCAAACCAAGGAAGAAAAGTATTTCCTGCTTAATTATCTTCAATGCTAAAAATGCTTTGTCAATATGTTCCAGCTACAGCACCTGTAGGGAGTTCTTCTATGCTAACTTTACAATTTGCCAAAACTAAACCTTCTTTGGTGATACTATCTTAGAGTATCAGTTTTTAAAAAAATAAAATATTTCAATCTTAAATAAAATGGATTTTAAAAGTGTCACAATTATTTTAAAATGCAGTAAACTTTTTTCTTTTTAAATTATACTCAGGCACATATCATATTACTTAAATAAGTACTGGTAGATCTGCACAATTCACTACTTAAGTTAACTCACTTTTGATATGGCTATGCTAAACAGTTAATTGCTGAACTCTGCCTTGCTCCTGTAAAAGTCAGATTTACTATTAGCTTAAACAGGAAAAGGATCCAGCCCCCTACCAGTACATTGCCAGAAGTGTACTATCTTAGAATCCATTCAAGGAATGGAGACCACTAGGAAAAAAAAATAATCTAGTAGCAAATATAAAACTTTGCACTTTTATTAGGAGTGCAGGTTTCTTTCAACAGATATTTCAGGAAACTATACAACCAATTATCTATCTCAATTATTTGCTCTCTTCACATAAATCCCGTTATTTAACTTTTATGTGCTAGGTGGTTTTCAAATTTCATAATGAAATGGAGTAAGATTGGTATGCCAGTACAAAATTCACTAAGTACTATGAAAGTGACAGTGTGCTAACAGATTCATTATTATTGTAAGAGAACCATTTCCGCCTTCTCTGACTATTTTTGGATTTACCTGTTATACAAATAAACATGATTTTAAGAATCAAGTAAGGTTTGTTTGGTCTTTAGCTTTCTGTTACCCCTCCGCCCGCCCCGGCTGATTATGAAGATTTTAAAGTGGCAACAGTTTTTTTTGCAGAAAAATATTAAGCATTTTCTCCTAAGTAATAAAATATTTTACACTCCATAGAAAGAGTTAATACCTTATAAAACGTCGAAGGAGGTGATCCTTTTGCTCCATGAACTTTCACTGCCCCACCTTCAAAACCTACAGTGGTTAAAAATCAATACTTAAGCTTCTTCAGTATAACTTCAAAGACATTCTTTTATGATACATGTTAATCAAATGCACTTAAAAATAGTAATTGATAGCTGTACTGCCACAGAAGAGAATCTTTTACGTAACAGTCCTCCTTGACTTAGAAACACAAGCAGCAAACTGGTGACTAAATTTATGACTTCAATGAGCCTTTTAACAAAATGCTTGAAATGTTTATTTGTGTACTTAAAAATACTTGACACAGAATGTAGCCTTAGAACTACAGTAGAAAATAGTTATTTTCCACTTAACAACCAGTTATCGCACACACACAGCACGCGCTTACTGTATCTTAATGGAGTGGACTGCAGTACCTCGCTTGGCAAAGAAACAAAACAAGAAGGATGAGAAACCTGTGACAGCTTCCTTACTGATAGCTTAGAAAGCAGTGGAATAATTTAACATCAGCCTCCTTGTTGATAACAGAAACAGAACAGACTGAGTGTGTGCACCAGGGCGACTACCGTGTTCAGTATTAGGTATATTAATGCCAAGAATAAAGTGGAAAAAACACTGCCATGTCATCAGGTTCAAGCTTGAACTGGACAAAAATCAATAGGTGCAATCTCTTGAAAATTAGCAGCACAGGATCAACACCTCGCCAAACAAACAGAATTATACTGTAGTTCACCTGCAGCTAATCTGTGATCGCAAATATTTACAAGTTTAAAGCTTTAATCTCTTCAGAGTACTTGTGTAAAACAGCAGTTCCTTCAGAACATATTTGAAAAGTGAATCAGACTGACATAAATTTTATGTATCACTCATAAATAACATCATCACTCTCTCCACGAGGTTGACATAAGGTTAGCTTGACTCTGTCAATACAGAACAATATCCCTACAGACAGAGTAAAAATCTGGAAGATTTTCATATGCCTGATTAAGGAGTAATACAAACATAAAACCCACAAAATAAAATGCATGACATCCATTGACCAAAAGAAAACAGAAGCACCTCACAGTGCAAACATTGCAACTAACCCAGCAGGACAATAAAATCGGCAACGTAAACAGCAAAAACAGATAGCATGCCCTGTTTTTACTGGTGTACGTGTCAAAGCACTTCAAACTACAAATATTTAAGAAATTTGTCTATTTTCCATCTGCTATATTTCTAGGAGGACTAACTGAAAGTTCATGTGAAAGTTCATTTTAAGTTCAAACATGTCATATCGGGTCATTTGCAAGCTAAAAGTTCACAGGAAGGTTAGGGTTCTCTTCCCACCCACCCCCCTTTAAACAAAGACTAGCAGCTAAGAGGAGCAAGCCGGCCTTATCAGAAAACCATTCTGTTATACTGCATGAGCAGAAGGTCCACTGTTCAATTTTACAAAACTTTTATAAAAAGTTTTTCTATTTTTTATTTTTTTTAATTTAAGTTTTACAGAGGTGATCAGCATACTGTCACAGCTTAAGTTCCACGAGAATAAGGAATATATATTATAATACAGGTGCAGTAAAAAACAAACGTCAAGTAACTGTAGCTAAACATTTTGATTACAGCTTGATAAAAGTTCTTTTACCCAACTTACAAATCTTCGAGTTGTTTTTGCTGTCCTGTTTTCTTGCTACGCTTTCAAGATCAAACCCAGAACAAACATCATATATATCTTTAGTTTGTTGGCTGTTCATATGACTGTTTGCAGTTTCGAGGATGGAAAAGAAACTTTCCCAACAGAGGTTCTCTAGTGGATATCATGTACCTAAGCAAGCTTCTACCACTTAAGATGATGCAATTAAATATGTCCAGGAAAACCATCATTATCAAATAATGCTCTGAAAGACATGGCTATCCATTGTTAAATTCCAAATGACATAAAAGAGAAAATGTATAAAAATACACCTTTTTGAACAAATAAACTGCTGTTAAAGTTTACAAAATAGCAAAGTCATAGTGGAGCTGCCTCAATGTTACTCATAAAGAAAACAGTTTAAAAACTTAGTAGATATTAGTCATGCATTAAAAGTGAAGCAAAAAGAACAATGATAAAAGATTTAAATGAGTCAGCCAGCAAGATCATAGAGTGGCTTGGGTTGGAAGGGACCTTAAAGGTTGCACAGCTCCAACCCCCTGCCATGGGCAGGGACGCCTCGCACCAGACCAGGTTGCCCAGGACCCCATCCAGCCTAGCCTTGAACACCTCCGGGAATGGGTCATCTACAGCTTCTCTGCACGACCTGTTCCAGTGCCTCACCACCCTCTGAGTGAAGAATTTCCTTCGAACGTCTAATCTAAATCTCCCCTCTTTTACCGTAAAGCAATCCCTATCATTGTCTGCCTAAGCATTGTCTACCAGAACCCCCAAGTCCCTCTCTGCAGAGCTGCTCTCAATGAGTTCTCCTCCCAGTCTGTACTCTTATCTGGGATTGCCCCTACCCAGGTGCAGCATCTTGTACTAGGACCTGTTGAACCTCATCAAGTTCGTGTGAGCCCACTGCTCAAGCTTGTCCAGGTCGCTTTGGATGGCATCCCTACCTTCTGTTGCACCACTCAGCTTGGGGTCATCTGCAAACCTGCTGAGGGTGCACTCAATCCCACTGTCTATGTCGCTAATAAAGACTTTAAACAGTACCAGCACCAAGACAGACCCCTGAGGGACACCACAGGTCACTGGCCTCCACCTCAACATAGAGCTATCAAGCACAACTCTCTGGGTGCAGCCTTCAAGCCAATTCCTTAACCACTGAATGGTCCACCCTTCATATCCATCTCTCTACAATTTTTCGATCAGGATGTCATGTGGGATCATGTCAAAGGCCTTACAGAAGTCCAGACAAATGAAAGTATGGTTAAAATTCTTAAAACAATTTCTAACAAAATTTCTCAGAAAAAAATCATTTATTACAGCATCATGCTTTGAGAACTCAACAAGGAATATGCAGAAAAAAACAACCATGGAAATTGAAGTAACAGCTTTAATCTGATAACCTATTTCATTGACAAAGATCTCTTAACATGTAAGCGGACTAACCTGGAATTTCAGTGATGGAAACTTCAGAAAAGTCACATGTGACATCTGGTAAAAGATAGCGCTGAGGATTGCCCACTTCATACACCAACTGTTCAGCCACAGTGCCAAATGAGATTAGCCCCCCTGTGTCCGGTGGTTTGGAAATAATAAAGTCTCCTTCAGAGGAGCACTCTACAATGGGAAAGCCTATGTTATGCCTGTAACATTAAAAACATTGAAAACAAACCATAAATATGAAGGGAAAGTGGAAATAAAAGAGTAAGAGATAACAGAATTTTATGGTAATGAATAATTAAATAAAATTGATCAAGAGTTAGAACATAGCTGGTTCTTTTCTTAGAAACATGCACAAGAAAATACACTGAATCAGGTAACCAAAATAATGAGAGGATGCATTTTATTGCCTGGCGAAAGGGTGCACAACATCAGATACCAACAGCAAGCAGACAGGAGCAGAGAAGGACACCAATGGTATTAATAAAAGTAGAGCAAAATCTGAAAGAATTAGAGAACTATGATTAAGAAGGTAAATTCAGAAGAAAAACATAATTGCTAATTCTAGCCTAGCTTGCTACAGCAGTACATACAGCATTGATAGTGTAGACTGGATCCAGACTGCAGTCTGGATTTGTAAAAAGGACATCAAAGCGGGAGAACAAACTGTGCTGGAAGTCTCAGATAAGAAGAGAAGTAGGAAACAAATCACGTATGTTAAGACAATTTCCAATTTATGATAAGTTATACGCACAAGAGTTATAATCAGAAAACAGAAGAATACATGAAAGTAAGAGCTCTAGCTCAAAACAATAATAAGAGCAAGAATTAAGAGGAAATTATGAAGCATAACAAAGATAAAAGCAGTAAGACAGAAAATTACAGAATCGTTTGTAAATTAAAACACTCCTCCTAATCATATTCTCTCTATGATCAAATAACTCAGAGTAAGATGTTCATGCTGGTTGTTACAGTAGTAGGGTAGGATTTTCAAGGTTTTGTGGAAGCTATCTGCTTTCCAAGATATCTGCTTTCCAAGTTAAAAGGTTTTTATCCACAGAATTTCTTTAAGCAGACGTAACAAGTTAAAATCAAGAAGCACCAGAAAATTAAAGCAGAGTCTTTATGCTCTCATAAAAAGGCTACCTGGCTCACTCCTCTCTCAGAAGTTGGAAATTTGTGGAAATGAAGCAAATGAGTGAGAAAAAGAACACAGATAGGAGATAGAGGAGATACAGCCCCTTGTAAAAGCAGAACTGTTCTAAAAAGGAGCTAATAAAAAGGTGCTCAACATCACCATTCCCAAAGTCAATGATCTTCAGGTCATTCATACACACTTAAAATCAGTTCATCCCTGAAATTAATTAATCCTGGGTGCTAAAGGGAACCATGTGCTGAACATACAACCAAATTGGTTATTAACAAAGGTTAGATGAACATAGTTTGCATAACATAAATGCACAAAGTTTTAAAAGGAAGTAAGCAAAGAAACCAGTGAACTCTTAAATGACATTAGCAAAAGTTCATGGGAGTTTGAACAGATTCCTTATCATTGGGAAGCTTAAAACTTAATCCTTTTTTTAAATAATGGAGTTAAGAGAGAAGCTCTGTTACCAGAGATCAGCAACTTTAATGCCGCTAGTATACAAAACTTTGGAACTATGGTAGCTGGAGGACACCTAGAAAAGCCCACCATGAATCAGTAAGGATTATATTTCATTAGTCTGGTCTTTGAAACTATTTAAACACAACAGAGGGGATAAAAAAATAAAAATTAAAAAGACAACACACAACCAACCAAATCCTGTGAATAAAAAGAACTGAATGTATAAAAAAATGTTTATTCTGAACAATTAGTGTAGGGGTTTTTTGTTTGTTTCTTTGGAGGGAAAGAAAAGGGATGAAAGTTGACAGCAAGAAATATGTAACACTTGTCATTTAAAAGTGACACAAGAGAAAACTATAACCAAAAAGCCATCTCAATTACCCTACAATAACTTTCAAGACTTATAATAGACTAACATTTGTAACGATCCCAATTTTACAGGTAATGAGAAATTTGGGAAGCAAAGTGACTTGCCTAGTACTACACAGCAAGATCAGCAACTGAACAAGACTACAATTAAGGAGTTTTTAAATGCTTAGCGCTACGCTTGCATGCTTTTATCCTACTGCCTATTTGTCTTTTTTAAACCAATAGCATCAGGTGCCTTGCCAGCAGGCTGAATGCAGCTTATTTGTATCACTTACCCAGAAGTGTAATCTATCTGGATGGAAGTGATTTTACAGTGCAGTCCATCCTACTGCACTGAGAAAAAGCATCCTTGCTACAGCCCACTTTAAGTCATCAGCACAGACAACTCCTGGGACACATTCCTGTACCTTCTCCCCAGCGAACTTTGTTTTGAAGGAAAAAGAGGTAAACTGCAGACACTCGGTTTTCTAACATTGGTTCTAAACTACTGACTAAACTTCAGATTTACCCTTTACTCTCTAAAGACCTGACCCATTAGCAAACAAAACACAACCAGGAAAAACACATGCATCCTGTATTACTTCATAATAGATGCCAGTAACAATTTACATTAAAGTGTACCTTTTTAAAATAAAAATATATTTTGTATATTGCCATAAGACATTACTTAAAAATTAGTTTTTAGCTTGGAAACAAACTAGGCTATGTCAAGTGACAGCTATCTAAACCTAGAGTTTGAGCTTCCTAACTGCAAATTTCTGCATGGGGTATTCTAGCACATGCTGCACGTACTACCATCGCACCATCACCTTGATCACTATTTCCACTAAAAGAAGTAACTCTGACTGATTTACCACTATGCTGAATGATTACGGACCATGTAACACTTGCTCTGTAGCATACCAACATAAACCAATACAACCCACAGCCAAGTTGCCATCACATCCAAACTGGCAGAGTGGCCAAACGGCACCTTTCAATGACAAAAGAATTGCATCAGTTTAGTGATAGCACCATTTCGGTTAGACGGGACATTATAGATCATTTAGTTCTTACTCCCCACCACCCCACTCGACCCCCGCCATAGGCAGGGACACCTCCCACCAGACCAGGTTGCCCAAAGCCCCATCCAGCCTGGCCTTGAGCATTGCCAGGGATGGGGCATCCACAGCTTCTCTGGGCAACCTATGCCAGTGCCTCACCACCCTATGAGTAAAGAATTTCTTCCAAATATATAACCTAAATCTGCCCTCTTTTAGTTTAAAACCATTACCCCTTATCCTATCACTACGCTCCCTGATCAAGAGTCCCTCCCCAGCTTTCTTGACTGCCCCCTTTATAGGTACTGGAAAGGATAAAGTCCCCAAGTAGGATGGGGCAATATCAAGCTATATAAATAATTCTGAAACTCCAAAAATTAATTCTAATTAAGTTGTACGATCATGTAATTAACAGAATACAATACCATAGATAAATATGAAAGTACCACTCTCAAGACATTTTGAGCAGATCTTTTAAACAGTTAAAATACAGAAGTAGTAACATACATCAATTTGTAAAAGGAGATGACAGCATTCTTTTATCCAAAATAGGTGTTTCATGTTGTGGGTTTGGTATCTTACAGTTCAGTTGTATGCATTAGTAAACCACAGAACTGAATAAATCCAAGCTAAGATCAATCCTCAGAAACCCCTTCCAAACTGGTGTTAGGTGAGGAGTTAACAGCTAAAGTAGGTCCTCACTGACTACAGGGGTAACAAAGTCCCCAAACTGTTTTTGCTGTAGAAGCCACCTTCTCATCTACCTACATCTCCAGCTGCTGTCCTACTTGAATAGGAATCAGGGCTCTGAAGTTAAGTTTCCTGTCAGTTCTCTGCCCTGCCAACAATGTATTCTTGGGTCATTTTTTCCCCTACGTAAAATACCGTTTTTCTTAATTTCTGGCTCTCAGAAAAGTTACACCTTATGGGCATGTTGCAGGTGATTAACAAGAACCATCTACACAGATAACTTGACTTCTCAGTCTACTTGTGGACAATGCACTGTTCAATCTCTGGACAGCTGTGAAGACTGCCTTCCCTCTTGTTTTACTCGGTATCTTACACAGTTTGCATTAAAAATAAAAAAAGATTAGTACTAGATCCTGGATGGCTCAGGGGGAATAGCATTGTCTGAGATAAGATGGTTATTTCTTCCCTCATAATTCTATATAAGGTACCAAACCCCTGAAGCATGTCATTACTGGTAGACTGGACAGATTACTAGCAACAAAGGATGGGACAGCACACTGTGTAACTTTTACTTGCAGAGGAAGATACCGCAAGAAAGAAAACAAAGGACCCACAATGATGCACATGACACGTAAGTAGACCAGGGGCCAAACAAGCTGTGATATGAACTTTTAGCTTTACAGTTAATGTAGTTTCCTGGGATGTGATTTGACCAACACCATGCTGAGGAAAGCTCTAAGCCACATGCCTCAACTCCCCTGGCACCTATTTGAGCATAATGTTACTGGGCAAAAAGTAGGAAATGCTACCATTTCCAGCAATGTTTTTATAACCCATTCAAAACTTAACATGTGTCAGGCAAGGTCAGCATGTACTTAGGGATGGGTAAAACATGCATCTCTACCTGTTGGTAACAACACGTTCCTCAAGCCCTGCTGCAATTCCACTTTCAGGTGATGTGATCAATACACTTTGCTATCTCCTCTACCTAGGGTATTCCACAATATACGTACTATATGAACTCCAAATGCCTAGAGAATTTCAGGCCAGACAGACTGCTTGGCATTTTCAGCTGCCTGGAATAGATAGATGGTATTACAGAGAAAAACGCGTTCCACATTGCCTAACTGGGGACTTGGAACAGAATCCAGCATGCAAGTCCCAATCAGCAATCTGGATCCAGCCCTTAAGAGACTACAACTACTGACTTACCCTTTTGGTCATCCCAGGCCAGAGGATTATGCAGTCTCAACCATTGTACACTCTTGGCTTAGGGCAAAATGTCAGTGTTTACCATCTCCTCAAAATGATTACTCTACTGATCAGCATTAGTTTATTCTCTCCTGCATTTCAAAACAAAACAAAACAACGTACTAGTCACCCACTGGCACTAAATAATAGTAAGAGACAGCAGTGTCTGGGGTTAACGAAAACGAAATACAGAGCTGTGCATTATCAACATACTTCTGGCATCACAGTCCATTTTGACTCTCTGCGTGAATCCCCTACTTGGGGCCGTGCACTGGATATTAAATAGGGAGCGGTGATGTGTTAATCACTTCCTTTCTCCATCTAATACATATTATTGCACAAAAAACAGAAAAAGATTAAGTGCTTTTTTGGATAACATTTACCTAAAAATCAGTAACTTAACAGTTGATAGAAGACTAATGAGCACTCTTAATGGGTTTTTGAATTGTCTCTGCTAATCAGAAAATCCACACAAGGAATCCACTCAAGCAGCTTCTCTCTCAGTGGAAAACTGAATAGCATCTATCCCCTCTAGCTCTCTCTCTGTTTTCATTAAAACTGGAATAAACTTTTTAGTTTCACAATTCCTGCCTCTAAGTCAAAAACCTAAAGAGATGTACACAGCACAATTAGAGAAATTCTGCCTTGGACAGCAGAAAAATCAAGCCTAGCTTCTATTAACTAAAGTAACTTGGAGAGTCATGAGTCAGAATAGGCACTTGCCTTGTTTTACACTAAAAATCTACTTTACCAAGACAACAAAGCAGGATTACCTTAAGTTTTAATAGCTAATCATTCCATTGCCACAATATAGCCACATGAACATTCCTTAACTTAATTAAAGCATCCTTTTGCAGTGGGATTAGGTTTCCAGAAGCAGTCTGCACCAAACACTTCAAAAAAAAAAAAACTTTAAAAAAGCCTATAGTGGATGAATGAAGTAGGTCCAACCTAGTACCTCAATACTCAGAGGTACGATAATATATACAGGGAGCGTAAGCTCTGACTCGCATAGCTTTACTAAAGTCTAAATTAAAGTGCTCTTGTTTACATAGTTAAATCTTTTTACTTATGCGTAAACAATAGTTAAGTTTTATAGGCCTAAAATTTGATAAATTCTTCCCTTTTTTATTTAAGAGAAACACTCATAATCAGTCTTTCTCAGCAGTACACTTAGACCTTTTTCAGCAGCCAAAGAACAGCAACATGGACTACTGGTCTTGGTAACACAAAAAGGAAGATAGTCAAAAAATGACTTGACTCCTAATCATAACCAAACCTACCTTCTGCAATAAAACACGAGGAAACAAGACCGAGATGCCCTCTAGCGTTCAGTCACCAGAAAACAGTATAAATACCGTGGAGGGTATTCTCAAACTCTAGTTAGTGTAAAGGTCCAGTAAATGTTTGCAGCACTGAATGATAAGCATTCTTGGCTGCAAGAATACATTCATGGTGGTAAGAAATTTGTATGTGAAAGGCACATTAACGACAACAGAGGTTTGACCTGGCTTTTTCCTCCCACATTTAATGACTTCATGGGGTTGGTATGGATCTAATACCACATACTATATGATTTATTGAAATTCAAATTACATAGTTTTACTTTAAAAAGAGCTACATCTTTAAGTCTCTTTAAACTAAGCAGAAGTTATTAATAGAATATAGTCAAGTAACTTCTGCAAACTCTTTCAGAACTCTGTTGACCTAGTGGCTATATAAATAATGTTGGAGATAGCAGGTACTACAGGTTTTGATCATTATTGAAACTATGAACTATCATATGATCACATGGATTTGCACACATTGAGAACTGATTCAGATTGCCCAAATAAACAGAAAGATCCATACCATCAAGTTTTTTTTTTTAATCAGAGTCAGATTATTACTAACAACACCATCAAATGGAAAAGCCATTATCTGCAAGCCAACAACTTTCATAGTATTTCCTCTTCATGTATTTGGACCCAGTTATAGCAAACAACTACCGGAAAAGCTGTATAACAAGTCTTCCTTCTCTCCTCCCAAAACAGACGTGCTAAAAGTCCGTTTTAGTCAGTCTTTTACTCTGCCTCTCCAAATATATAATTTTAAAGCTTACAGGTTATTTTATTTTGACTAGTTTCGGTTTAATTATAAAAAACATGTTACATCTCTGCCTGTACTTTAAGAATTTCATCAATTAAATTCCTAAGACTTTTTGAAGCTGCAGACCAAAATAGTCACTAGTTTTAAGGTGCTGTAATTAATGCTTCAGTAGACTTAAACTGAAGGTAAACAAATTGTTATACTAGCACAGACACAATCATGCATGATTCAGAAGTATGCATAGATGGGGATAAGGTGACAGTGCAGTATTAGGTGCTGCCCTCCTATATTTGCTAGCAGCAATACAAGTTAGCACCATTCAGCTCTAAGTTACATGACTACTATTATTTTAGATACAGATATCTATTTTTTTTGCATATGCATGTGTGTGTATATATATACATATATATATATGGGGGGGGGTGTACATTAGCTATCCATATGCAGCATATGCATATTTGCCTGTAAAATTAACTACTCCCACTCCAGTTGCTTATAGCTTAATGCACTCAAACATCCTCTTTTTTTAACCATACAGACATTTTTCATGGAAAAAAAAGATCTTAAAAATACAGAGCTACCAAGTATTTTAATATGAGAAAAGGTATTTTTTTTCTTTCTTTCTTTTATAAAGCAAGTTGGAGTCACAGTTGCAGGAGATTTTTAAGAAGTTTAATGATACTGCATAATAAAACCATTCATGGATAGATCAGAATAGGAATAAAATTAGTACTTACTTTCCAAACTGAACACAACACATTCATCACTATAGACCCTCTCATTTGACTTCCTGTTGAACTCCGCACTGAAGAGTGAGTGCAGTTTGTTCAGCGGCAGTGGCCTAAGAACTGTCTAAACCCATTTCTTTCCACAAGCATGTGCCTTCCCTGCATTTCAGTGGCACTCAGGAACTAAGAATGCCTCTTTCAGTATCACAATCTGAATCAGAAACTGACAATAGGAGGAGGAGAAAAAGCTTGGCAGCCCTAGAGAACTGACTCGGTAGAGCGGTGGCTACTTCATGCACCTGGACTATGTGCTGCCTCCTCCTTAGGGAGAACCTGGGACCAGGAACAGGCCCAAATGAAAGACACCCTTCGCTCCTCCATCTCTCCTACTGTTCTTCAGCCTTTTTCTTGATCAAATCAAGCAAGTATTGCCTTTCTCTGATAAAGTGCAGGTCAAGATTTTTCCCTTTTATCCCAAGGAAAATGGGAATAAATTGGTACCAGACTCAGTCATTTTGTGCCAAACAGGTTCACTGACTACTATCAAACTACTGTTAAAAAACAAGCTAGTCCAAAGCAGACTAAATTAGTCCTTTCTCATGGTAATTCTCAGCAGGCAGAAAGACCTACCTACATGAAGGTCTAATTCAGTAGGTCTGAATGAGACATATGCAACACTTTTTGAAAGGACAGTAATGAATATGCAGACACTGACAGCTCAACGCATTTATGAAGACTGGGTCATACAGCAGGAGAGGACTATATAATACAGTTATCCCTGCGAAAGTAAGCTGTGTAAGATTTGTAACTCAACAGTAGTCAACTCTGATCTGACAAAACATCACCTAAAATATCTGTATTGTCTTATATGCAATCCTATGTTAAAACAGTAACAAGTCTTTCAAAAGAAAAAAAAGCAGAAGATAAAGAAGGAAACAGAAAAAAACATATATATAAAAGAAATATCGAAGGGATAGAAATTGTTTCAAATCATCAGCTGCTTAAGTTAACAAAGGAAATCCCCAGCTGACCAGAAAGGAAAACTGAAATAGGGAGAATAAAACTTGAAGAACAAAATTAGGACAGAGCAACAAAGGGTACATATTGCCTCCCCAGAAAGAACAAAGTAGAAACCAATTTTACAAATGCAAAAAGAGTAGGAAACCTTATACTTGATCTACTACAAACATACATGCTGATGTCACAGATACCCACCAGTCTGGTACCGCATGCCAGTCAGTGAATATTCCACCAGTACATTGAGCACCACATTCAATAAGATGACCTGCAAGGCTGGGAAAACAGCAAGCATTCAAACAACCAAATATTCTGTAAAACCAAGTATAACAAATCCAGCCTAAAAACAGTACATGTAATAGTACGATGGAAATAAAGCTAAATAAAAGAACATTCTGATTTTATTTTTTTTTTTACTCCATAGACATCTGTTTATAAACTTTGCATTAAACATAAGTAGGGATTCTGAAACATGAGCAAGAATTTGAAGGAGTAGACTTTTACATGAAAAAAACTAGGAGTTTGGTACATAACATCAAAAATCAAGTTTCGTTAGTCATTTCAAGAAGTTTCGATCTAAATTCAGTACAGTACTGTCTGCATTATGTGTAACTAAATATGCAAAGTCCGTTTTTAATCAAGAGGTTTGTCTTCCTTCCAATGTGAAGGACATCATTGAACAGAAGGTATTACGATTTTCAAGTCTTTTATTGGAATATTCCATAAATGTGCAATAGAATTACAGGCAAAATCCTGATCTCTCTAAATTGGTTACACATTTCTACTGCAGTTCAGTGGAGCGGGAGTTTCTTTCCACATTTTTTCCCCTCAAGCATTAGAAGGTCCAAGAACACTACTACTAAGTGCGCTTGGCTTACTTAAGTAGTCACTCATTTCTATGGACTTCAGTGCAGTAAGATGATGCAGAAAGTTAAATTAGGTGCCAGAAATTAACCCAGTGCTTCCAGCAACAACTTTTCAACCTTATGATTTTCAACTCGGGTTTGCAGATGGGGCTATTCATACTCAGCTTCTGCAAAACCAGACAAGAATGCTGACATATGACCCAATCTCCCCCTGTACATCTTTGAAGATAGGAGTTGCTCAACTATCCACACTGATGGCCAAACAGAAAAAAGCTGGGTATCACTGGTCTGTACCGTAAGATTTCACTTCTTGACACAAAATGGACAGAAAAAGAAAGTGTTAAATAATTCACTGTTTCTTCTCATTTTAAGTTGGTTACAAAATGAACTTCATTTCAGTTCCAAAGAAGAGAATATTAAGTGAGCATCAAAAAAAGCACCCAAAACCTTTACTGAAATAACTTCCAAATAAATGAGTTCAGTAACAATATGCAAAATCCCTAAATGATTAAGCTATTATCCTGTCATTATACGAGATGAAACATTTATTTACCCATTTCTTCTTATATTATTTACCTTCCTGCTGCTAGCAAATCAAATTCATCCCTATTCCAGCCAAACTAGAAGAAAAAATACAAATATATTACTTATATAAAAGTCTTACACAGCACAGAAGACTGCTTTGAGTAACAATACATTGGTCGTACTTAACTGCAGAAATCTAAAGAACAATATAATTAATCAGCAAGATCTGTAGGTGGATTTGAGCTGCTAAACAGTAAATCAGTAAAAGAGTTCTGACGTATTTCAGCTTTCCTTTTTTTTTTAAATACACGCAAACAAATTTTCACAGTCACACCCCCTTCAAAAAAGTTTCAAAGTGTAATATACATCTTACTCAAAACTTCCATACACTGGAGGTTTAAAAGTCTAGCACCTATTTTTCATCACGTAAACAAAGCACTGTGATATTCCAGCTTTTGAAGATTATCAGTTCCTGGACTATTACCAGTCATCCTTGTATTGTTTTCTGTTTAACTACAGGTTATTCTTACCAAGTTCAACATAAAGCAAGAAATAAATAAATAAAAAAACAAAAACAATGCCTGTAGAGAAACCTGTCTTAAAATTTTAAATAGATTAGATGAGGTATCTCTGGTGTAAAGAACACATGCTAAATAAAATAACATAATAGCATTTAATTCATTTAGTTTAATTATACATCAGAATATTTTATAGACATGAAGTCAGAAGAGTGTTAAGTTTTAGAACGCACATTTTTAACTAGACAGTAATGCATACTCTCATGTATTTTTAAAATATACACCAAAAATAGCTTTCATGTTCCACAGTGTGTGGTCATTCACAAAATGTACAACCTATTCAAACCACATATCCTGCTTGTATTATTTGTTGAAATTCCTGGAATTTGAAACATGTTGCACTGAAACTCAACTTCTTAAAATTGCTTGCCCATTGAAAAAGCCAAGCACATTAGACCACCCAACCACCAACACAAAGCGAGATCTACTACCGCCACCTTGTGGTAATGAAAATACAGTACTTGTTTCTTAACCTTGCACCAAGTTTTAAAGTTGGGAAGAAAAAAAAAAGTGAAATAGTGATGAAACATGGCAAAATTTCCTTAACTTCATTCACTGAAATTTCCATTTTCATTATATTTAAATGACATTTAAGTTCGTAAATATCCCTGCTACAAATTTAGTAGAAGTGAAAGGTGGCAAAGTTTCACGCATATAGACAAAAAAAGAAACAAAAATTAAGGAGCTCATCCTTTTTAGCTTAGTATTGACAATTTCTGAAGTAGCAAAAAACGGCTCACAGTGATACCTAAATATTCACTCACATGTGTTCATCATGTTATAATTAACTTGTACTTACAGAATGAATGAGTGGTCCTAACACAATCCCACTGTCAACGCATCTGCCAGTAACAACAATATCGGCTCCAAGGTCAAGAGCCCTGCTTATTGGTCTTGCTCTAAAAAGAAAACAGAACAACAACTATTCTAACTTTTTAATGTATCATTTAAAAGTCAGTTCTCTGCCACAAACAGGATAAAAATCACTTTAAAATCCTGCACAAAATCAATGAAATCAACTTTAACAACTAATCAGTCACTGTTGCATAAACAATGAGAATTTTGAAAAGGAAGCACCACAATACCCAAATTCATTACATGATTGAAATACTTTTCTTGATGCTCATAGAAAATGTCTTGAATGTAGTGCAATAGAGGGTCACTTTTATTATCAAAAATAGAAAATACCAAATGTTTTACAGAGAAAAAAATAATCAATCATATTTCATTTGTGGATGAGTATATAATGACCAATAGCAGGGTGCCTGCTCTACGAGGTCCTTTACAACCTAAGCCATTCTGTGATTACATGTTATTCACAAACAAAGGTTGGTGACTTTGCCCTCCAAACTTAAACCTTTCAGGTCAACCTCAATTAAGCGTTTATAAAACTTGCAATATCAGCCAACTTCAAGTAAAACATTATGCAGTCATTATTTCTGAAGAAACTCAGGCAACAGGTTTTCCAGACTGGTCAGGTAGAAGTTGGCCTAGTCAAAATTAACCAGGCTAGCCTCAGGCAAAAGGAGCCACACACACTGGTCAAATAATAGATTCCTCCATTTTTTGTGAATTAGACAGCTTGAAAACTCAAACCACATAAACTGTGTGCCTTTAAAAAATAAACTAAGAACAACATTTTTCTACAGTTTTAATAGACTTAGTCCTGCTTTTGCCAAGAAAAAAAAAGTAAAATGCACAGAAGTTCTTAATGACGTAAAGAAATTACATATCAATAAATACATATGTGCTATATATATGCTGTGTATCTCAATACAATGTAAATTAAAGGATGCTAGGTAAAGAAACAATCACATACAGAGCATACAGGAACAATGTACACCTCTGGGCATACTGTTAACTAAAAGTTACACCTAAGAAGCACAAATGGGGTTTCTGCTTAGAAATATGCAGGATCATGTTAGACCTGTATAGCTATCTTTAAAAAGCAGTAAATTAAGCAGTTTGCATCTTCTTATTAAAAACTCAGATAAACTCAATCCATAGAACTCATCTCAATTCGGAAGGGACAGAAGAAATACTTCAGGATCTATACTTCAGTGCTAAGTTTTCAGATGCAGTTTATGCACTGAACCAACAATCAACTGTGATTTTACCCAATACATCAAGATGTTGACCCCTTTTACAGATATATATATATATATATATATATATATATATATATATATATAAATTTCTCACTTGTTTTGTGACTAAGCATCTGCAGCACATGCCGTCAAAAGAAAATTAACAGTTTCATAACTTGCATTTTAAGAGGCTAGTTAGTAACTTACACTTGAAGGCATCCAAGATTAATGAGCCCATGAAGAAATACAACTTTTATTAGAAAACCAACCTCAAGACTCTGCTCTTCCAGCCTCCATCAATGAAGCAGAGCTAGATATAAAACATTTTTAAAAGGCATCTTTCTCATATTAGTCCGCTTTCATTCTCTCTGCTTTCAGTTGCACTTCTTTAAAATTGTGAATAAATCATGAATCACCAAAACTCGAATTAACACCTTCTCGTAAGTATAAACTTAACCATTATTTCTTAGATTTAATTTACAGTTAGTTACTCATGATCTGCAAATCTCGCAAGTCAAAGGTTAAGAGAAGGTTTAAAAGAGGATCTAAGAACAACTACAACAGAAAACACTAAATACAAATTTAAGGACTCATCTATTAAAAGATCCCCATTTTACAGAGAAAAATATACAATAAGTACAGCCATACCCTGCTGTTTTGCACTGATACATTTTTTGGAAGTGCAATACTAATGATACTAGAGAGAGCACAGCTGTTTTTTTTTGTTTGTTTTTTATGATGTTTAATGTAAAATAGGAGGACTGCGCGCACAGATTTCAGAACTATACAGGAGGATAACATATATGACATGAAAGATGGAAAAGCAAAAACATGATCCCAGGATCATTAATTGGAAGATATGCTTGGCTTTTGTAAACACCTGGTTATTCTCCCATTTTTCAGTTCTCCCCCTTCCATGGACTTTATTGACACTGATTCCCCTTAGGAAGTTGATGGTGACAATGAAAATATAACTGGTCTCAAACAGGCAGCTACAACATCTGTGCTTAGATGTTTATAGGACGTACTTAGTATCATAAAAGAAGCAAGGGAAATCTTTCAGAACAGTGATCTGTCCCAGAAAGTCAGCTTCTGAAATTTCAACAGTATGAACACTGACACGTAGTTCAACACAGTCTAATGCGACCTCCCACAGCATTCAAAGCATGTCATCACAACACCTTAACTCCTCTCTACACTACTTTGCCGACGACAATCGTTAACAGCTCCACGCACTGGTACTATTAAAATATTATTTACAAACTCCACTTTTAAAAAAGGATTTTAAAAATTGTCATAATTAAACTATATTGGCTTGAATCAAAACCTGAGGAATCTCAAGTGATGTAATGCTAAAGTCAAAACTGGCAAATTTCTGAAATAAAAATGTATTTGCAGGTTACAACAAAGGCATATTTTGTTTTCCTTATTGCTTGAATCATACAACGGTGACCTTAAGTACCGAGGTACCATTTACAAATCAAAACAGAATTTTAACATGTTGACTACATGAAACTTGTTCCATACTAAAAACAACTTGTTAAAAACAACTCACCCAAGATACACATTCATGCTATGAATGCTCTCTGGAAATTGTTTGCCACTCTCTAAATCTGTGATACCAGCTCCTTTTAGGCTTTCTTTCTGTTAGAAAACACAAACGACCAAATATTTTAGAGTACCTACTGTAAACCTTTTATTGATATCAGACAATAGATCTATTTCATAACAACTCTAAGAAAATTAATTAGTAACAAATATAAATCAGTTGAATGACTAAAAGTTCTAGATACTTTTAATTCTGCTTTTCCAGCACACAGAAAAAGAAGTCGGTCTTCAATGTTGTTCCATTCACAGATGATTAACTACAATGAATGGGTAGTTTAGGCTTTCAAATCATCTTTAATTCCTGTAGGACTGGTAAGTCAAACCCTGCCAACAGAACTGTCTGCCATAACAGCAATGGTGGCACAGCCAGAAAAGAAGGTTAATACCACAGCTCAGGGTGATTAAACTCAGTATGTCAGGTTACCAAGGAAGTATGGGTATAACTTGCAAATAAATTTACTCAACCTTAATCATTCAGTAGCATGCAAGGCCTGCACAGATTAATAAATTTCATGTTGCAGGTACAGATTGAATTATAATGCAAACCTATCCCCTTTTAACTACCACCAACGTATAAACTTTTCACAGTATCTTTGCATGTATGGCAAACTTTTTTTTTTTCAGAAACAGATTTTTTTTTTAAAAAAAAAAAAGCTTTCTTGTAATGCATAAAGACAGACCAGAAAAGCCATAGTTCATCCTAGATTTCACCAACAAAAAAGTAAACCTTCCATCCTCCCAGTTAAAGCTACCTTCCAGACCATAAACTTAAGAACAGCTACCTGTAAATAGAGCAACAACTTGAAATGCCTGGGAACTACTAAAAAAAGCTGAAAGGAATAAACATTTGAGATGTAACCACACTCCATTTGGATGTAAGATATTTAGTGTTCAGGGTTATTTAACTTAGCCAAAAACAATAAGTAACAGCACATCCCATCTTCTCCTGAAGGGAGTGCAGACCTTAAATCATATTTAGTTTGCTTAAAGAAGCTAAATAACAGCAGATCCACAGTCTTATAAAATTCACCCCCTTCACATATGAAACATTTAAAAAGTATCAAGAATTGTTTTCACCCATTAAAAAATAAACAAAGTGAAGAAATAGTTTTAAATGCTTTTAACAGAATAAAGATACTGTATACATATGCAAAAAGTAACCACCTATAGGACAGTTTTTACTCCATATAGATTGACAAAGTAAAATACCTCACTCATTAGGTCATCTCCAGCAACAACAGCTATTTTCAAATCAACATCAGCTTTCTTCGCCACCTCCTGAAGGGCAGCTGCACAAGCGAGGGGATTAACTCCACCAGCATTACTGATGACACGAACACCTAAACAAAAGAGATCTAATCAAGTAAAACACTAGAATTACATTAAACTATGAACTATAAGCCAAGGAGGAATTGTCTACAGAAAAATAATTGTTACTGATACATTTCATCTACATTCTCCCCTTCAAGTAAGGGGTGGGAAATTGACCACAAAGACAAATGTAACAGAAACTGACAGCATTACAACAGTTCCTACAGATGTGACATTTGAGACAAATCACTCAAGGCACCCGGGCTTTCCAAACAACTCCATTTTACCAGAAATATTCATCTCTATAAATTCCAAACTGTTAGCAAGGTATTGGGTGCTTCAAAGAATTCCCTTCTTCCTCCCAAGCTCAGCAACTTGTAAACATATACTCATGTAAACAGAAACAATGCAAATTTTAGGAAAATAAACAAGATTCTAGAGCTGTTTAGGAATGCTGCCAAATTTTTAGATCGCATTAAAAGTGAGATTTAGATATTTTTAACTAAGAGTTACAAAGTGATCTTCCATTCAGAAATTAAAGATATAGTAACAATTATGCAGAGACATATATATGTTTATATATATATATATTTCTAATTACAGGCAAACATTTGAAGTCATGATTTGACATTTGGGATTTTTTGCTAACTTTTCAAGCATTACACACAGAAGACGGCAAAACACTGGGGTGAAAAGCACCCATCCAAAGAGCTGAAGGTCATTAACACACACACTCACGTGAAGGGCAGCGTACCTTTCCTGTGAATGTCTTTTATATACGGAGCCATGGCAGTGGAGACGAAATCCGGAGTGTAACCCAAATCCTGAAAGAGTTAAAAGCCGTAGCTGTTTGTCATGAGTGAGTCAACCCAAACCCCTTTTATTGGCCAATGGACAAAACAGGGAAGAACAAGTTTTCAAAGCATTTAGTCAGTGCTACAGGAAGAGACTCCAAAATGCCTTTTATACAGCGGGACACTGAAAATAGGCGTCCCTCAGATACAAACAGCAGCTCGTACGCAAGAAGAGCACAAAAGCAGGCGCCTGGTCTGTTTCAAGCAGCGGATTGGGGTGATTTAGGCTGGGAAAAGAGCTGGGGAGGCAGCTCAGGGCGGCTACTCACGGGGGACCGTGCTCTGGCGGCCGTCAGCAGCGACATGGTGATCTCGGAGAGGTAATCGAAGACGAGGAAATCCAGCTTCCCGCCGTACAGCAGCTGCGGCACTGCCGGGGCAGGGAGGAAGGCGCCGTTAGCTCCGCACGGAGGCCACCGGCCCGCCCGGCTCCCTCCCCGGCTCTCCCCGCCACCCCCGCGGGCAGCCGCCGCCTACCTGCGGCCGCCGTGTCCCCCCAGAAGCCCGAGGCGCAGCCGATGCGCACCGCGGCCCCCGCCGGGGGCTCGCAGCCGCCACTGCGCCGCCTGCTCCATCGGGGCGGCCGGGCGGCCCGCAGCAGTCGCGGCCCGCGGAGCGCCAGCAGCGCGGCGCAGCTCATGGTGGTGGCGGCGGCGGGCAGGGCTCCGGGCACCGCCCGGCCGCCAGGCCCCGGCCCGCCCCGCGGCCCGCCCCGGCCCGAGGGGCCGGGCTGAGAGAAGCCGGCACCGGGCGGGACCCGGCAGCCGTGGGGGGTAGCCCTGAGGAGAGCAGGGGCAGGGTTGTGGTAGTGGCAGCGGAGAGTCAGACGGCCCCGTTAGGGGGTTTATGAAGCCCTCTCCCCACACACATTAGGGTTGTCACGGCCTCAAAGTTCCTGGTGCCCATGTATGGGTTAAAAAATAAGACTGTGTGTGTGAGTTCGTATCTCAGTCCTGACAGGAAGGCTGAATTTCTAGCCAGTGACCGTGGGGTAAATCTCACCAAGCCAGCAAATTCAAGGCACAGGGCCCTCAGAGGCTCCCTGCTTAGGGAGAGCCCACGTCGTTTCTCAGATACAGCAAGGACTGTGCCCAAATCCAAAAGTTTTGCATGCAAATCCGGTGTAATAACTGCTAGGCCTGTCCCGACACATATGTTTTGGTTCGAGGTGGTGTCGAGTCATCTCTCGCAAATGAAACACTAAGAAAATCTGGGGTCTTTGGAGGAACGCCAAAAAATGTGTAATGCGGTGAGACATTAACAATTCCAAGTATATAATGACTTAGGAGGTAGATTTTCTGATGGAAAAAGCCACGTTAAAAGTACTTAATTAAGTACTTTTGAAAACTGTTGATAAAGCATTCAGTTAGTCTAATTTCTAATTGCAATGAGAGATGATGCAGTTGAGATGGAAGATAATCATGCTGTGATCTTAGGATTTGGTTCTTTATTTAGGGAGGTGCTGTGTTTTCCCATTGCAAAAAGGCAGTAAAGTCACATACCACCTAGCACAAATATACACAGATACATTTTAAAAAAGACAAGATGATGAAACACAAACCAACTGTGAAACAACTGGGGTACAGTACAGGGGTGAGCAGTTAGTCTAGAAGATCTCCAAAGACTCCTTCATTTTTGTAATTCCTTACCTTAGTTATTAGGAAGCACCATCTTCTAATTTTCAAATTTCTCAGTGCCTAAAAGAATGATGAACAATTACTGTCCTAAATTATTAAACAGACAGAAACAAGGAGAGGCCACAGAGAAAGAAAAATTGGTTCCCTACACATAGAGAAGAACTAATTCTTGAGTATTAAAGTATTTAACTATTACATTGAAAACGTGAACTAGTAAACATCCAAGTAATCACAACAGGAAAAAAAAAATCCCTTGTTACGTATCCATAGCTAACTCTAGAGAGCTTTCTCCTAATTATGCCAATGTATATTTATTGTAGCTCGTTAAGTAAAGAAATAAAAATACCAGCTTTACAGCAAGAACCAGAAAGACCACTCTGGTACAAAATGCACAGCCATCAATACAGCCGTAAAGGCAAGCACTCTCTGTAGCTATATTTTAGTGTCGTCCATGTGCATTTCAGTACGGAATACATTCAGTAAGATTCCCACATAATTCTAATGTAGCAAGATGTGGGGCTAACCCCTGGTAAGGTCACCCAAGGTTGCACCAGTCTCAGACCCTGCAGTGAAATTTAAATGCAATTTACCTTTGTTGAGACTCCGTAATCAACCAGGAGTGAACATGCTGCAGTCCTTATTCACTTCTATCCTTAAACATATGCAAAAAGGAATGCCAGTCACTGACAAACATAATAATTTATAGCCCAAGAATGTCAGTAAAACGGCAAAATCGGTTGGGCCAAGATTTCACGCTACAGAATCGGATTTCTGGACGGGGACAGGCTGACCCTGCTGACCGAAAGGGACCGAGCGCCCTGCGGCCGGTAGATGGCCGTGTCTGCCCGCAAGCAGAGCCAGTCCCTGCACCGAGGCCTCAGTGGGAGCTGTCTTGTCCAGCCAGCATCACACGTCCTGGGGGGCAAATGGGTGCATTTCTTCCCAGATAAACCTCTGTTCACATTTTTTTTGTTCGCACATTTTAACCTGTGTTAACATACAAATATCCACACGCACATATATACATTGGTATAACACTCTTGGAATCTAAAAGGTACTTTATTCTTTCAATTTTGTTTCAGATATTTTTTCTGGCATGGATTTTGACAGCAACTGGCTCAGTGATGGGCTGGATTGTGCTTTGCCAAAAGACATTTTAAGGCCCTCCCGAATGAATACAAGATTACCATTTCATCAAATTTGCATATGAATACTTGCACGTGTGCTTGAGAGAATTAATATGCAACATATATAAGATACTAAAACCCACCTGTCAATGGTTCTGTCAAAAATACGAGGAAAGGATTTAGGATTGTTTCCATTATTTGAAGTGGTGCATTGGAGAAATGAAGGCCACTGTTCTGTTCCTTTCCCCAGTGAACGTATTTTTTTACTCAAGTTAGACTCATTGGCTGTTTAAAAGGGTTGTTAAGGCTCCAACAAATCATCCATTTTGTTGATGAGAGTAATTTATACACTCCCTGGATTCTCTTCATTTGATTAGACATGATTTTCTTAAAATCAAGATAAAGTCCATGCGGGTGCAGGTTATGCAGGGTAGTATGAAACTACTTCACCCCACATTACCATCACATGGGGTGTCTTAGTTTTGTCATCCAGAAGCAGTTATATGGTGGCACGTTCCTCACATTGGGAACACAGTTGTATCCAGCTGTGGTGGCATGTGTAGTCCTGGAGACTCTGTTCTTCTGTATAATTAACACAGATGAACAAAACTGCATTTTATTGAGGTTTACTGCAGGTTACTGAGACTGTTGGCAGCTGATGATTCTGCAGAGTAATTAGCACCCTCTAGTTTCAACTGGGCTGTTGTTTATCTATTTATTAACCCTCAATTGTCTGTACCCAGAAGAACATGCTTCAGTTCCACTGGTCTGCTACTCCTTGCCACAAAAACTCTTGGTTTTGTTTTGAAATTGACTCCTACTAGCTTATTTCACTATCCTCTGTTTCTCTCAAGAAAAAAACAGTCTGAAAAATCACCCTGTGCCACTTATCATTCTGGGGACCCCAGTCTTAGCCCATCTAAATTACCCCTTTTCCCAACTGACGAGTCTCAGCTGACTCACTGTTCCCCATGCTGAACACCTGTGGCCATCCTTGCTGCCGTTCACTGAGCCTTCTCCAGCTTATATATATATATATACATATATATATACATATATATATATATATTTTTTTTCTGTAGGGACCACCACCAGCACAGTTTTCAAGGCACCAACGAACCAGGTACACACTGGGGTGCGATAACATTTTCTGGTTTGTTCTGAATTCCTTTCCTCGCAATTCCAGTGGTTTATTTGGGGGTTGGTGCTAATAAGCACTGAAGCAATGTTTCCATAGAGTTACCTACCACATCCCAATGGTCTCTATCATGAGCAGTAATGATCAGTTCAGAGCCCATTGTTTTGTACGTGAGTTTAGGATTGTTTTGATGAAAACGGAGAAAAGTTATTTAGAGGACCCTTTCCATATAGACTTGGGAAACAATGTCCTGTCATGTTGACATTTTGGCCTTCGTGTGATTAAACAGATTTTGGAAAAAGTTTATTGCTCTTTGAGGACATCAGATGGCACTGTGGGGTTTGTAGTGGAGCTGCTAGTCAGTAACAAGCCTATGTGAAATACATACGTGAAGGTATTAGTAAAATGTCTCTACTTGTAGCCTGGATAGGTGTTGCAGGCTAACACTGATAGATGCCATAGCTCTGTTGCATGGTAAAAAGCCATGTCCATTGGCTCTACTGCTTACTGTACAGCTTTTAAGCATAATATGCATTTTGAATTCCTCTCATAAATTGTGGGAAGAGAGGGAAAATAACCTGGCTGTATTATTTATTTATTTATTTATTTGTGCTGGAGAAAGATAAGGGTTACAGAGTTAAAAATAAAATAAAATAAATAAATAAATAAGGAATATCATTATTTTCCTGATCAAATACAGGAAATGTATTTGACTGTATTGACAAATGTAGGTTAGTCTCAGATTCACAATTTCATTCAGTGGCACTAAATGCTTCCATTTAATTCTGTTATGTTAGTGCCATTAATGTTTCAAATTTAGGCCTGTGTTTCCCTCCTTGTAAACAGATTTGTGCATCAGCATGGAGCACAGAGGAAGTGTAAAGGAAATGTGAAATTAGTTCTACCATCATCCTGAAGTAATCCTGGAAGTCAGGGCAGACAATGCAGAGTACATTGTTCCAAAGCAAATTAGCTTTTTCTAGGATTTTTTTTGGCAGTCAGGCATCCTAAAAAATGAATAAAAGAAAGTACAAGCAAAGTATTTCACAGGCCAATTTTTTATTGTGAAACATTACATTTCTTCTAATTTCTGTTAACACCATTGTAAATAAGTTCCTCTCCAAAACAATACTATCAGAAGACACCAATAAATATTTCAGTGTATAGAGGAGGGTCTATTTCATTTATTGAAGTTCTGTCCTCTCAACTAATTACAAAATATTCAGCAAATATTTGAATTTATTACTTATCTTTTCCCCACAAATTAGTGGATGTCTTTGTTTAACAAATGGAGTTCACTGCTCTTGCCCTCAAGGTAAAGCATACATTGTAATCTCTCTTTTTCAGTTAGTCTAAAAGCCAACGTTTTCTAAGCAAATCAACAGTTGAAAATGATCTCTGTAAATCAGTAAAGGGAGAGGATTTGCAATGTTGCACCTAATACCCCTATTTAAGGCACAAGCTGCTCAAAGCTAAATAACGATGTTTAACTTGTCCCAGCTGATAGTTTGGGGTTTTTTAGTATGTTTGGTGGATTTTCAGTATGTTGAAGTATAACGTTGTATATATGTACGTTATGTATTGAAGTATAACATTGTGTTCTGGGATGCAGAAAAACCTCAAGAGTGATAAAGCAACTAATCGTGTAATCTGAACTACATTTTATGTTGCTATATTATGTATAAAAAGTGCTGGAAAAAGATGACCACAATAGCATAAGTCACATGCCAAATGACTTTTAACAAACATCATAGCAGTTTCCCTGCTTAGATTAAATAAATAAATAATATCCATCATTATTAAAGAATATATTCTACAGTGAGGGAAATTATCTTTTCTGTATCCATGGTGTGCATGCAGCAAAATATCTTCTGAATTCTTTCCAAAACACTCAAATGCAACCATAACTGACATGAAACACGTGGATATTGTATTTGACCTCACTCAGCTTTTAAAGAACCAGAACCCTGAAAGAACCAGAAACCCCATATTGGAACAGAAACAGCCTGAATCTGTGCTGGTTTCATAAGTGAAAAGAAATAAAAGCCTTTCCTACACAGAGCAACTGGTAACTAATATTTACTGACTAACCAATCCTCCAGGTATTTACTTCAGGAAGTGCGAGGAAGAATGACTGCTGCACAGAGTGGACTGTTGAATTGGCAAAAATGTTGTCATTTGCATTTTGCCCAAGATTTAAATATTGAAAGAAAAAGTGAAAGATGACTTACACAACTTTTTTTTTTTCATTTTCACTTTTCTATTTGTAAAGCAGTTGGTTTTATAGCATATGAGAAGCATAGCTTTAGTAGTAGGTAGCTTTTTGATCACCTCAATTTCTCAGCCTAATTATCACTCCTAGCAAAGGAGATTGTGCCCACTAATCTTCAGAGTTTATTGGTAGTAGTACAAGCAGGGTAGCGCATATTGGTAGTAGGTTGTAGGTTTCATATTTACTTTTGGGGGTTTTCAACACTTCCAAAAAATATATTTTTTTACATTTAAGTTTCCATTAAAACAACAACAACAAAAAGATGGAAATGCTAAAATAAATCACTGTAGCATTTCTGAAATTGTATAGATTGATATTTCAAGTTAGACTCTTAAAGTACATGAGTAGGAGTCATAAATTTGGAAAACTGTTGTTTTTCTAAGATGGTCATAAGAATAATCTGATGTTCAAGGACTAATTTACAAATACAAGAATATTCTGATTGATATTCCTGAGGGAAAATATACTGTGAATAACGGGAAGGTGTTGGATACTCTCCATGTGGCTGTTTGACAAAAATACTAATCAACTAATTGAATTGAACAAGACTCTTTTAAATAAATGATTCACTTTTACTATCTGCTTAAAAAAATAAATTGCAAGAAAAAAAGTAAACTGAATTTGAGAACTCCTTTTTCTGCCCATGCTAACATTAATCATTCCTCATTTGTTAGCAAATCAGCAAATAAGTTTACTGGAAAGAAAAAAAACTGGCCAGAAAATCAACACGGCTAACTTATGTTGGGCACGTCGCTGGGTAAAACAAGGTCTCTAACACGTTTGTTTTGTAAAAGGGTCAGCTATTTTGCAGCCAGGACCAACCAAGAGAAAATGGTATGAAAAGGAGGAAAACTATTACATTGCCATTTCACTAAGAACACATACTGGTTTTGACCTAATGAAAAGTGGGAATAAGTTATTTTAAAACAATGCAACGTGAAACCATAGAACTAAAGAGAAGGAAGCAAAGAGATGAAAGGACTAATTATTCAAGGCTACACCATGACCGTGTAATCAGTAAAACAAACAAAGATGTTATCAGGTTTAAATAGTTATATCTCCTGCTAAGAAGCAAAAGAGTTTAGAACCAGAAATACAACTAGGCAGCTCTTATAAATGCAGTATAGAGATATTTGGTAATCATTAAAGAAATGTTACAAATTGATTCCTTCATGAATGTAAATCTATGTGGTGAAAATTCAGTTTTCCCATTCCTAGTCCTTTTGCAGTCATAACGATCCTTTTTTTTTCCAAACCCAACTAGCCAGTTACCTGGAGCAGTAAAACTCTGTTTTGTTTTTGTTATCTGAGATATGGGTGACTTTAGCAAAAATTATCATATTATACACTGAAATTATTTCATTACAGCTATTGTCATGTGTTAATTCTGAAAAGTTAGGATTTTTTTTTCTCAGAATGAACAAATATAGTTCAGTGCCAATGTTGACTGTTATCATCTTTTCTGAGTCCTGAAATTTTTGCCTAGAGATGCAAGACAAATTTTTGCATGTTCTGTTACCAAATATTCTTCCGAAAGAGTTTCCAATATATATGTACTACTATTAGTAACAAAAGGGAAGGGCATGTTCTTTACTCTGTTAAAGGACAAGGGCTACCTGGATTGTGTTATGTGGTTCACGTATTGTCACAAACATTATGTGCCCATCTGCCCTCGAGAGTACATATGTGATTGAACCTGACCCAGTTATTGGAGGAAGTTCATACCAAGAACATACTCGTGCTATACAAGCATAGGAAAGGAGCCCTGATTGTGCACAGCCACTGAAATTGAACTTCTAGGATCCTCTGAATCCCGTGTCATTCTCACACCAACAAATGCAGCAAAGCAAGCTTGAACAATGTGCAAGCTGTAATGGCAAGGAGAGTCACTGGTAGTTTCCTGAGCCCACGTTAACAGCACTAATAAAGAGATAATAGAAAACATAAGAGCAGTTGACTTTTATCCATTTTTATTTACTCCATTTTCACTATTTAGGAAACAGAACTAGCCACATAAAAGGTGGAGTCTTGTCCTGAAAATGTATTGAATGAGGCAGAGTACAAACACAATCTCAGAGCTGGTCTCTGTCCCTGGAGAGATAGCACTTTTATCTAGAAGGAGCATGTTTCTGCAAACACTTGTTCCAGACTTGTTGCAATAGGAAAGAAAAGATTTCTTATCCCAGGATACTGGTAGCACTAATACCCCAGCAAGGCAGCTTTGATCAAAGTCATTCAAACAAACTCCCTGAAATGAAGGATAGAGAAGATTCATGCTTCCATTGCCTGTGAGAAATATCACTGGCATCTTCTGCAGCTATGCCACTGCTCAATGTGGCTTTATACCTGCCTCGGTTTTATCATCTGCTGAGTAGGCGGAATGATGTTGAGCCCTTTTTGCAAAGCATGTTCAACTCTGCATAGGGAAAGTACTACATACGCGCAAAATATTCTTAGTATTATTTCACCTTAGGCTATGGGTAGGTGTTGCACACAGTTCATGTAGTTACTGTGGCTTTTCCCTATGCTACCTGAGTGACACTTCTGCCATTCCCCATCCCAAAGCCACGTGTGAATCTGCTTACACTTGTGTTACTAGAAGTAGCTTCTCCAGTCCTTGTTTCACCTTTCTGCCTCCTTTAAGACCTGGCTGGAACAAAGATAAAGTGGACAAGTAGGAAGCAAGTTCTGCAAACGGGAGGAGTACGAGATGAGTGCAAATTCTGGGAATCCACCTCAAACCACCACCCCACCTCTTCCCGCTACCTCACGGAGCCCGCCCCCAGCTCCAGCCTGCTCCCTTAAACCGCTGCGGCCGGGTGCTGAGCCAAAACTGGCTGCCGATAAAGGTGCTGCTACCTCGGGCACCGGGTTGAACGCTTTTGGCTGGCAGTGCACGGTGGGGCAGGCATGATGGGGCTGAAGCCAGGCAGATGGGCACCACTGGGGTATCTCCTCTCCTTGCTCTTCTCTACCAGCCTGGCGGTAAGTGGAGAGGCAGTGTTAGAAAATGTGTCAGCGCTGAAAATGGTGCTGGAGAAAATTCACTGAAAATGATCTTGTTTCTTCTCTTCAGTACCTTCCCACCAGAGAAAACTGCTGCATATTAGATGAACGATTTGTAAGTACATGAACAATTTCCTTTTTATTAAGAGTCTAAACAAAGCCTTCCTACACTGATTATTAACTGCCATTATCTTTTGTAGCTTCATTAGATCCTCATTGTTATTTTCAATACTTATTAAACTCGCTGTGCTTAAACCCGTTGTTGATTAGTAGCTATAAACATATGTTGAAAAAGGCAGCTGCGCTGCTGATAAAAGCATTTTAGAAGACACTATAAGTAACAGCATGCACTGTTTTCTTGCTAAGTGTGCACGTATACACAGTGTGAAACTAAACTGTCTCTGTGAATTTAAACACCACAGACAGTGGCAAATGCCTACCCCTTTTTTACCCACCGTCATTCGTACAAACCATGACTTAGAGCTCTCCTGCCCAAATATTCTGCTGTCCTTTTTTTGCTCCTGAAACATTATAATTTATTATTCTTTCCTCTTTAGGGTAGCTACTGCCCAACAACCTGTGGCATTGCAGATTTCTTTAACAAATATCGTCTCACTACGGATAACGAACTGCTGGAAATTGAGAGAATTTTGCAGCAAGTTACTAACTCCACAGGAAAAGTAGATTATTTGATTCAACACATCAAAACCCTCTATCCTCCAGATAAGCAGCCACAACAACGTGAGAATATAAAAATAACTACACAATTGAAAAATATTATGTCACTTGTTTTTCTAATTTGCCTAACTGCAATTATTTTATCTATTTGTCTGTTTTAGAGTCAGTTGAGGGTTTGACTCAGAAGTCCAAGAAAATAATTGAAGAAATTATCAGATATGAAAACACTATTTTGTCTCATGAAAGTACTATACAGTAGGTATCTCCCACCTTTTATATCACTTGACAGTCCAAATAATTTTCTTTCTCTACTTTTATCAACTGCAATTAAGGCTTCTTCAGAAAGGGTTTTTGTGCTTATGTGCACCACTATGCCCACACTGTCATTACTAGCTCCCTAGCAAGATACATTAGGATCATAAGGGTATGATAGTACTTTCTTTGCTCATCTGCGTAATCTATTAATTGTACAAGAAGTGCAAGATAAGAATGTCATGAAGCCTGGCAATGTTTCTATGTTTCTTTTGCTCTGCCAACTATTTCTAACTTTTTTTTTTTCATTGGCTTGGGAGAATTTATTAATATGAGTTTGCTTTGTAATGCAGAGTGTATGGAATATTTGTACAGTCATTCACTCTGGCTAGTTTTTCTGCATATATCCTAGAATACCAGCTCAGTTCCACAGACATAAATCACAAGTAATTATAAAATCAATGGTAGTCTTTTGTAAGCCGATGTTGAAAATATAAATGAAAACACCATTAACTTGGCTAAAACTTGAGGATATGTTTTTTGACCTGAATGTAGCAAAATCTCTGCACCTATAATATTATATCAAATATGGCTTAGGCACACTGACTATTGCAGTAGTTTATTTACATAATTTATGTTTTACAAATGTGCCCACAATTAAGGAAGAATAATTTATCATTTACTAATGAGAAAAAAGAAAAACTTTCCATAGCATTACAGTCATGCATGAATTGCTGATTTGAGTTTTGCTGATTAGAGGCAAGTCAAGTTTTGCATAAGATTAAGTTTATGGTTTCCCATTTTGGCTAGTTTCCCAACTTTAAATATCAGTGCTAAGAGAGTCTTCCCCTTTTGCAGGGATGTATGTTGCAGCATACTACATCAGTCAGGCATGTGTGCAGACAAATGTGTATTACTGTCAATAAGAAACACCTGAAGCAATGAGGCATTTTTATGTTTCCAGACAGTTGACAGACGCACATATAACGAACACCAACAGGATCGTGCAACTGAAACAGAAGATCGCTCAGCTTGAGTCAAGCTGTCAGGAACCATGCAGAGATACTGCTGAAATACAGGAGACGACTGGAAGAGGTGCACAAAATGCTTCTTGTATGGTGGAGGGTTAATTCAGTTGCGTGTATTGCCAGTTGGCATCACAGCAATGAAGTACATGTAGTCTTAAGGGACATAGATTTTTACAAAGATATGTAAGATTGCAAGTTCTGAAGTCAGTTTTTGGAACAATTTAAGTACTGGGTAGATGCTCTGCAAGAAGGACATTCAAATGGAACAGAGGTCTCACTTGCCCCTTTGGCCTTTTTGACCAAAATATGATTATCCCAAAACGTATGTCATCAGTGACAGCAGGAGAGTTACTGTGGACAGAGTGCAAACAGAAGATAACTCATTATGACATTTCTACTGAGTCATATGAAAAAATTTAGCTCCAGAAGTGCTGTTTTTGTTGTTGTAGAAACTAATGCAATGACTATATTTTACATTTAAGTTGCTTAAACTCCATGGAAGACCAAAGTCGTTCTCGTCTTATACAAGTCCTGTGACCTTCAGTGAGTTTTTTATGGCAGTGACATTAAAGCATGTAGACTAAATAGTGAACTTTGCAACAGTATTTAGATGAATTGTATTTTTTGCACTAAGAAAGTTGCAATATCAAATAAATGTGAGGATAGAACTGCAGCTAGATTAATAACAATCTTTTTAATATATGTTTATTTCAGATTGTCAAGATATTGCAAATAAAGGTGCCAGAAGAAGTGGTCTTTACTTCATCAAGCCTCAAAATGCTAAGCAATCATTCCTAGTCTACTGTGAGATTGACTCATATGGCAATGGCTGGACAGTATTACAGAGGGTATGCCACTTGTGTATTATTACCATAAGCAAGCTTACTGCATCAGCACTGTTTTTATTTGCTTACATAAAATATATCACATTTTGGTTGATTTTTTAAAATATATTTTTCCAGAGATTGGATGGAAGTGAGGATTTCAAAAGAAATTGGGTTCAGTACAAGGAAGGATTTGGACATCTGTCTCCAGATGACACCACTGAGTTCTGGCTGGGCAACGAAAAGATTCATTTAATAACTACACAGTCCACTCTGCCATACACCCTGCGAATAGACCTGGAGGACTGGACTGGCAAAAAAAGGTATTTTCTCATGAAGCTTCTGAAAATGACAGCTTAAAGCTTACTGCTCCCACTGTTGTGTCGGTTTGTACATACTTTTGAAAAAATTATGGTGCTGTTAGGTCTACTAACATGCACAGGACACTGTATGGGCTCCTGAACTCACAAGTGTGATGCCAGCCCGTACGTGTGTCTGCCTGAAGGCCGCACACAAGCAGCCCTAGTTGATTTGGCAGAATAGATCTGTTTCTTCCTCCGTCTGAGAACTTCTTTATGACCACAGTATGCCTAAGCAGTAGGGGATACATATAGGGATACATATATGTGTGTATATGTGTAATGTAGGTCTTCTATACATCAGGAGTCAGAAAACACATCTAATGCTGGAGCATAAAAGTTGTTTCTGTATTTTTCATTTGAGCACATACTGGGAATGCAGCATGCTTACATTCACCATTATCCTCTGTTAACAGCACTGCTGACTATGCTGTATTCAAAGTGGGAACTGAACAAGACAAGTACAGATTGACCTATGCATACTTTATTGGTGGTGAAGCTGGAGATGCCTTTGATGGCTTTGATTTTGGAGACGATCCAAGTGACAAATCCTATACCTTCCATAATGGCATGCGATTCAGTACCTATGATAATGACAATGATAACTTTGAGGGCAACTGTGCTGAGCAAGATGGATCTGGATGGTGGATGAACAGATGTCATGCTGGCCACCTGAATGGCAAATATTATATAGGTAAAATATCTTCTAAATACCTACTTTCAGATATCTTCTAAATACCTACTTTCATGTGGAAAAAAGTAACCAAGGACAATACATTTCAATGACAAAAAAAAAAAAAAGGTCACTTTCATTGAGTATATTTTGCCATCTGTTTTTTCCAAATTATACATAACCCATTTTTTTCAATAATTGTTAATATTAACGCCAGCAGTAGAAACTTCTGGCAGCTCTCCAGCCCAAAGTGGAAGTATCAGTCCTAAGAGAAGTAAACTGGGGGACAGGGGCAGTGAATAGATACTGTTAGTATGCCTAGGGATGTTGTAGAATTGTTAGTACCACAAATATGTATGGGATGGGCACATTAATTATTTTAGAAACAACTAAATATTTTGTGCCAACTGATATTTTTAGATGGCGTGTACACATCTCAAGATTCTGATCCAGCTGGATATGACAATGGCATTATCTGGGCAACCTGGCGTGACCGGTGGTACTCCATGAAGAAAACTGCAATGAAAATCATCCCATTCAACAGACTCTCAATAGATGGACAGCAACACTCAGGCGGCACCAAGCAGGTTCGACCTCAGGAGAGAGGAGATGTTTAAAATGAAAACAGAACACAGTTATCATTTCAAGTACAGAGCACGGACAGCTGAAGTGTTCAGCCCTCTGCATCTTAGGGGCATCAGCTTTGTTTACCATTTTGTCACTGAAATATTTGTGTTTTGATTTTAGTATACCTTCTACTTTAATCTTTCTTTTAACAGATAGATAAGTGATTGGTCTCATGATCAGAAATAATTCCTTGCCACCATTTACTTTGAAGGCTACGTTTTTAATTTCCAGCTAGTGTCATAGAATCATTACAGTTGGAAAAGGCCTTCAAGATCATCTAGTCCACCTACCAGCAATATCACCCACTAAACCATGTCCCTACGTACCATGTCCAACCTTTCCTTAAACACCCCCAGGGACAGTGACTCCACCACTTCCCCGGGAAACCCGTTCCAATGCCTAGCTACTCTTTCTGAGAAGAATTTTTTTCTAATTTCCAACCTGAACCTCCCCAGAGCAACTTGAATGCATTCCCTCTTGTCCTGTCTCTAGTTATCTGTGAGAAGAGGCCGACCCCCAGCTTCCCACACCTTCCTTTCAGGTAGTTGTAGAGAGCAACGAGGTCTGCCCTGAGCCTCCTCTCCTCCAGACTAAACAACCCCAGTTCCCTCAGCCACTCCTCAAAGGACTTGTGTTCCAGGCTCTTCACCAGCTTTGTAACCCTTCTCTGGACATGCTCCAGAGCCTTGATGTTCTTCTTGTAGTGAGGGGCCCAAAGCTGAACACAGGACTCAAGGTGCGGCCTCACCAGAGCTGAGTACAGGGGAATGATCACCTCCCTGGTCCTGCTGTCTACACTATTCCTGATACAAGCCAGGATGCCATTGGCCTTCTTGGCCACCTGGGCACACTGCTGGCTCATGTTGCACTGTCAACATGCCATTGTAACCTTATGTACTTCTTTCTTAGAAGAACATTAAAATGCTGTCTTTTTTTTCTGTTGTAGGTTGGAGACGCATAAAGGGACAATTTAGCAAAGACTGATATGGACAGGGAAAATAAATCTTTCATCTGTGAGACACTGAACTTATCTCACCTTCCACAGTTTGGAAGTCAACTTTGTAAAAAGCTGTTGGCTGTAAAATGCTCAAACGTTTTCCTTGAGCAGTGCTTACTTCTTATGTGGTTATTTTTTCTGTACAAATTCTCAATAAATTTTTGATTACTACAAAAATGCTGAGCTTACTATTTGTGCTCTACTGTTGGCCAAACAAAACAAAGTAAACACTATAATGTTTGGAAGGTTACTCTGATCAAATCTGTTTGGTTCAGTCATTCCTGAATTGCACACCAGAAATTTCTGCTGTTTGCTTAGAAGTGTGTGTTGGAGCTATTTCTTCATAAAATGTGGTTTGTTTCCAAGAGTCTTCATTTTGTTTTCTGATGAAATTGTTGATTTGTGACACAGATCAAAGTACACAGCAAATTGAAAGGGACCTAGTTTGCTGCTAAAGGCCATGTAACTGAACCTACCACAAAGTAATGAATACATTTTCAACCAGGATGTGTTCGAACGTATACTAGCAATAATAAAGATATTTTATTCCAGAACATACATATTAACAAGTTTCCCAAATATTATTCAGAATAGAAGTTTGGTTTTCTATATAGCACACACTACCACACTGTACAATGATTATTCCTGAATGTCATTGTAAAACTATTGTTCCTGAATACCATATTCATAAGCATTTTAAATGATTCTAATGTATATAGCATGATTTTCAGACCAAAGATGTTAAAAACTGCAGTAGAAAATAATTACATTTTAGTTGCATTTGCTTTTCCTAGATACAGTAATAATTTTCCAGCAATCCACACTACCAATCCAACAGCACAGATCAAGAACAGCAAAGACTTGGTTGGAGATGCTGTCTGAATGTACTCATTCAGAATATTTGATGAGTATTTCTGGGTAAGGGATTCATTATCAAATCAGATTAGGTTTGTGGATAAATTGCTCAACAAAAAATATATTCAGGCTAGAATAGAAATATAGATACATATCAGGTTGATATATGAAGAAATGCTTCCTGGTCTTTCCTTTTAGCTACCATTGAGCAGCCAGAAGTTCACCCGATGTTTCTGAATAGCACATTCAAATAGTTTATTTTAAAGACAGAGAAGTGTAAGAGGAAGGCAGGTTTTTCAGGGGTAGGTCAGAAGAAGCCATTGCTAGCATAGTGTCAACATGGGGTTAACAGCTCTTTGGGATGAGAGACCACCCCTCCTCACCACTGAACCAGTACATTTGCATGGCTCTGTTGCATCCATGCAACCAGCTGTGCTTTGCAGCTCAGCTCCAGTCTTGACACACAATTCCTCACCAAGCAAAGCAGTTTTCCTGAATGTTTTGTGCAGTGAGGCCTCTCCCGTGGTTCCTCATGTGGTACATGCAGAGAGACCTGTGGGAAGGATGCAAGCTGGGAGCTGGCCAGCCCAGCCTGATCCTGGTTTGACAAACAGCCTCTTGAGTGGCATTGGCCAAGTCACTTTCACTTTCTGTTTTCAGTTTATCCCATGTATGGGATAAGGGTTGTTAAACAATCTTAAAGCCCCACCTATGACATCTGTAGCCACATTCCTCTAGGTCTGAACTGTGGTTTACCCCTCCCAATACAGCTTTTTGGTTGCAATGACTTATTTGATGAGAATCTGCTGTAACTGCACACAATTCATTGCCGTAAGTTGGCATTTTATGGGTTGCTCACATGAGCTAAGATTGGCTCATTCTACCAGTTGATTTGTTGATTGGTGTCCTAAAGTCTCAAGAATAATTTTGAACCTCTATGGAGAGGACCATCTGCTCGCTCCAGAAGTCTGTCAGGTCACAGCTGTTGAATCCAAGAAGCCTAATGATTCACTGAAGTCCTCTGACAGTGCTCAAAAGGGAGTCTGCCAGATCCCAAGCTGCAGCTATACCCCATGGGCTCTGAAAGAAGACTGGCAAGATTCATGCCTTTTGGGGATCCTTCCTATTGTTTCCAACCATCTAGCTATCAGAAAGGGGCCTGAACAGATCTATCTCTTCTAACTCTTAGAAAGAGAATAATACTCTCAAGTTGTGTTTTGGTGTTTGTTGGTGGGTTTTTTGTTTGTTTGTTTTGGTTTTGGTTTTTTGTTTGTTTTGTTTTGTTTTTCGAGTAAATACATTGTATTTTGACTTAATGCCCCCATTTTGTATTCTAAAAGATCTTATTTCTCCTTTCTAAATCAGTCTATAATTGCACACGGCCTTCAGAGCATAGACAGTATAATATAGTGTAATCCTTTATATTTAGGCTAACCTATCCTCCTCTGAGTTTATAACAGTTCATAATAGGGTTTGAGTGCTACGCTGTTTGCCTTCCTTTGATCCCTGTGATCAATCCAAAGGAAAAAATAAAATAGGAAGGGGTAGAGGTGTAGTGAGGCAAATAGGGTGGACAGACTGAAGGACTTTGGTAAAGAAACTAGGACTGAGAGGCCAGAGAGAAGGTACTTACTAGCATTGGCTGTCTGGCCAGTAGGAGCCGGGAAGTAGACAGACTGGAGGAAGAGGGTGGTGCAAATTCAGCAACACGAACACTGACTTGCGAGCTGAAGTGAAGCTGATGCCCCAGCAATGTTGACTTGGGGGAAACATGGGACCAGACACAGGGACTGGCTAGTAACAAATCCAAGAGAGATGAATAGGCTGAGGAACATGTGAAGAGCAAGTGGAGCTCAGAGCTGGGGCTGGAGGGAAACTGTATCTAAGACAAAATTTCCAGAGGAGGGACAGGAACAAGTGGATAAGAGGAGGATAAGGCACCTCCTGGCAACTTGTGGTGGGGATTAGTGATAAAACAGGAGACAGAGGCAATGATGGGCAAACAAGAGCTGGCAGACACTAAGTTGAACATGAGTCAGTGATGTGTCCTTGCCACTAAGAAGGCTAACAATATTCTTGACTGCATTAGGCAAAGTATTGCCAGCAGGTCAAGGGACGTGATCTTTTCCCTCTACTCAGCATTGGCGAGGCTGCACCTGGAGTGCTGTGTCCAGTGCTGGGCCCCCAGTACAAGAGAGACTTGGACATACTGGAAAGAGTCCAACAGAGGGCTACTGAGATGATCAAGGGACTGGAGCACCTCTCCTGTGAGGAGAGGCTGAGAGAATTAGGACTGTTCAGCCTGGAGAAAAGGAGGCTCAGGGGAAATCTTGTCAATGTCTATAAATACCTGAAGAGAGGGTGCAAAAAAGACAGAGCCAGGCTCTTTTCAGTGGCACCAGTGCCAGGACAAGAGGCAGTGGGCACAAACTTCTTTCCTGTACAGGTGATGGAGCACTGGCACAGACTGCCCAGAGAGGTGGTGGAGTCTCCTCATTGGAGATCTCCAAAAGCCACCTGGACGTGGTCCTGGGCACCCTGCTCTGGGTGGCCCTGCTGGAGCAGGGGTTGGACCAGGTGGACCCAGAGGTCCCTGCCAACCTCAGCCATGCTGTGATTCTCTGATTCAGAGCTGGCTCACAGCCAGGGCACACAAAGCAGAACTAAATCCCAGACTCCCCAACTATTGTCGTAGCAGCCTGCCAAGAGCAGGGCAGCCAAATCACTAAACTGCACTTCTGTCCTTTGATCATGAATTAAAGTTAAATCCAAAGTTTATTTAGCTCTTAGCCTTTAGCCTTCTCAAACAAACAGACAGAGAAGTGACTGGATGATTGCAACAGGAAAGCAAAGGTACAGGCTGAAGGTCAGGCCCAGATTCAGCCCTCAACTGGAAAGCCTGAGGAACTCCTCCTTTTCCCCAGCTTCACATATGAAGCAGGAAAGCCCTCTTAGCTTACCTAATGTTTATGATCAGTTATCAGCTTTTTTTTTTTTCTTTTTTTTTTTTTTTTCCCAGCCCCTCTAGCCTTGTCGGCTGGGTTTTACTTGAACCAGAGCTTAAGTTTTTTTGTGTTTGAAGGTGACCAGAGAACTGCACCCTCCATCGGGGTCAGAGGAAAGCTGGCTCATACTACTGCAATGTCCAGTCTTACACTGGTAGTGTATGTGCATCACACCATTAGCAAATTTTCTTACCCTCTGTTACTATGGTTGAAAAGGCAGAAATCCTTCTACTTGATGTGCTCACATTGCAAGAACCTGGACATGAAGAGAATGGTATGCATTTCCTGTTTCTTCAACACATTTTGTTTTTAAGGCCTATTAAATTACAAAAATAATGTTCAGAGAGTATTGAAGATCACAAAATCAAGCTCTTGCAAGTTAGGAAAAAACAGAACTAATGTGACACATCATTACGCTTACATATTCATTATGATACAGTCCTAAAGATATTATCACCCAGTGTTTTTTTGTGTTTGTTTTGTTTTGTTTTGTTTTTCCCATTACATTATTTGCCTAATTAGTGCTGAGCATGGGAACTGGTTGCAAGAAGAATGAAGGACAATTTGTTTGTTGTTGAGGTTGTAATAAATGTACTGAGCAAGACCAGACTGGGTACAGTCATCTCTTACAGCCGATACTCTGCAAAATTAGGTACTATTCCTGACCTCTTCATCTGGCTGCTGGATGTTCCTCCAGAGCCCCAGTGCTAAGCGGAGAGCTGCAGCTGAGGTCAGAGGGGTCTGCACATACAGTGTATTCTGAAAACTCAGTGTATCAAAAAAGATCCCCAAACCTAAGAACTACTTTTGGACTTAACCTTCTCACCTGGCTTCTGCAGCTGTGAAATGGAGAATGTGGTGCCCCACAAATGAGTGTTGGTAAATCACTGGGATAGTTGAGTGATGAGCACCATAGAAAAATCCTTGAGGTTTAAGTCTTCAGAAAAGAACATACAGCTTTGGGCAGCACTGTACACACTAAACATGATCAGGAGAAGGGAGAATCACAGGTGATCCAGCAGTACAGCCAAGTACACGTTTGTACACACAAGGAGGGCATGTGGAGGTGTATATGCAATTCTTGTGTTCCTGAGCATGGAGGGCGTCAAGCCATGGTCTTTGAGCAGAGTTTGGTGTCTATCAAGTATGCTAAATTAGAGCTGGTTAGCTTGAGTGAGGGACTGTCTGTGGACCCAAGTATATTTTGCATGTAGCTCATTTTACTCTGTTCTCTGAAATAACTTATCGTAATGCTACAAGTCTTTTTGTTATCATGATCTTTCCCTCCCTCAAGCATGTTACTGTTTTCTGAGCTTTTTGTAATTCCTTAAGATTCTTATAATTCTTTCACAGTACTGTTACACCAGAGTGAACACAACTGTGTAGGACTTGGAGTGGGGAGGAGTCATCAGTCTTGCCACTGCTGAATTTAGCAATGGAGAATTTATGTAAGTATATTATATGCTTTGAATTCAGGAGCTGCCTTACGGACATTTATCAACCAAACAACACAGCCATGGCTGGCTGATCTTCAATCTGAGCAAAGGTAACATGGGGTCTGTCTGGACTTCTGTGGCTGAAGTTAGTTGGGTTGTTCTGTTTCTGAAATTAGAAGGTGTTTCTTGCATCATAGCATTACTGGCACTGCGTGGGATTCAACAGAAGTCTTTACAAAACAGCCTGCAGGGAATTGAAATAAACAAACAGTCTTGTTTCAGGTTATGCACGCACAGGTAAGATTAAGTCTTAAATGTAATAGAACCCCTTTGTCATTTGCAAAGCCAGATTCTGGTGGTATAGGTGTAAATCAGTGGCATAAATCAATGTAGCATCATCTTATTGAACTGTTCTGTTTCCTGCTACCTGAGAATATGACTCAGTAATATTGGTATATGATCTATTTAAGTTTAAGAGGGTTTTCCTGGGTAAGGGAAACGTGCAACGCAAAGCCAGAAGTAGGAGAAAACAAAGGGTTCATTCCAACTTCAATGAACTTTACATGGAGAGCGACAAAGACTTCTGAAGACAGAACAAGAGGAAAAGCAGAGGAAAGGAGGATAAGAGAAAACTAAAGAGGCTGTTCCAATGGATCCAAAGCTACAATCAGCTATTTTTAGTTAAAAATGTACAGTGTCAGAATCAGGCTTAAACATGCCTCTGTGGTGCAGAGTATGATAAGCAGCCTGTAGTTGACGGAGAGTTTTGTGAAGGTCATGTTATTTAAACAATCAATCAAACAAACAAACAAACAAACAAAAAAAAAAAACGAGAGTGTTTTATTCTTTCAACTGATTAAGCTGACATTTGCCCAAGAAAAGATTTTCTTGCTCATTTCTGCTCTCTGTGGTGGCAACTTTTGAGACAGGCAGCATCTTCAAGTGTTTGACAGCCATGTACAATATTCCCCAGTAATAGTAAGGCTTGTTATAGATCTCACAGCAGCAGCACATTATCATCAATTGCCACACATAAACTATACCCTTTGTTCAAAAAAAAAATAAGGACATATAGCCCCTTAGAAATATTTAATTATTCTCAACATTTTTCTGGGACATTTTCAAATACTACTATATTGTGCTCTTCATAAATATGTGTTCGATTCACACAGTCCATTTGGTCATAGATAGCCTATATCAACCTTTCTAAGACACGTACTTGCTTTAGAAGGCCCACGGGAACATAGTCACAGAGAAAGGGCAAATCAATGACTTCCTTTTTCAAATATCAACTGTTTGATTACACTAGCTAAATTCCTGTCACACAGAGTGTGTCTTCCAGTGGTTGAGTATTCCTGGATGCTGCTAGATCCTGCATACATCTTAGCTGAACATCTGTTTACAAAAAAAAAAAAAAGCTTTAAACAGATTTATTTTTTTTCCTGGAATTCATGGTGTTGCCCTCATGTTGGTGCTCTACAATCTTATCTGGAGCAAACAGCACCAGAAACTTGTGCAAGAGGCCTTAGGTAATCACCTGGGGACATCTGGCATGTTTTGTCTCCAAACAGAGGGAAAATAATGATTAATCTCAGATTTTCATTAAGGTTTAAATTGCATCAAAAGACGAGAGAAGAACATCCTCTCAGTCAGAGTTCTGCTCACTCTTCTCTGAAGATGATATCCATGAGGATCCTCTGTGTGTTGCTCTGCCTCAACTTAGCCTGGGTATGAGTTTGCTTACTTCATTCTTTTCATATCATGCTGATTTGAAGAATGAAGGTTTATTTAATCTTCATTCATTAGATACATTTTGGCTGTCACCTAGCTTGTGAAATTCAATGCACACACATATGCACAAGCTTACTGTAACCAATTCAGTGCTGGACTTTCACATCAGCAGTTCTTGAATATCCATTTCTCTAGTTTTGCTTAATCTGGTTTTGCTGAATCTGCTTGGCTTTCGGAGCAGCAAAGCAGATACATTAACATGAATTCCTAGATTCATAGATGATGCTGTGAGTCTTAAAACTGACTGACTTGGATGCTAGTGGCTCCAGCAAGTCAGGAATTTTCAAGTTTATTTTAGGGTAAATTCTACTCTCCTTTGGGTAGAACATCTCAGTTTACCACTACAATATTTTCCAGCTACAAATAACACATAATGCCTTTATCATGAAATACCAATTATACAACAGTGATTCCTGTGACAGCAGCATCAGGTTAAAGCAGATTTAAGCAAGAATCATTTTTTAGATAAGGAAAGTGATAGTCTTGATTTTCAACTATGCTAATATAACTTTGCCCTTTTTTTCATTTAGGTCTCAGCCCATAATCTTATGTTAGTCCTTATGTTTCTCTTTGTGACTGATTTGAAGAAAGTAGATATTTTAACAAATGACAGGAGTTATATGAAGCAGATCTGACAAAACAGAAGCAGTCATGTTGGAGCTGTCAGTGCTGAAAGGGCACAGACCATCTAAAATTAAACTTTTTATTTGTTATTTTGTTAACAGGCAGTTGGGCCAGATCCTCAGGATGAATAAAGCCAAAATGAATCAATACTCTAGTTCCATAGGGATGAGGTTCTGGCCCTGAAGTCTGAAATTAGGGAAACTTTCTCTGCCTCAGAATAAATCATTAATCTTTTTAAGCATTAATTGTACTGCTTGAAAAGAAGGTAAGATATGTGCAGATGAGTCTAGTCAGACCTAATTACATATCAAGTCTTCAAACAGTCTCCTTCATCTTTTATGAAAAAAAAATATTTTCCAGTCCTTTACTGAGCAATAACACAGTAGGAATCTTTGCAATGTTTTGATTTACAATTAGCTAGTGTAAATGTATTCTTGCTTCTCAGGTTTCAAGAAAATCTCAATACATTTCTTTCTTCTTTTTCCATTAGCAGAGTGGAATCCATTCATCACTGACATTAGTAATTTTATTACAGTGTTATTAGCTTTCTTGTTCTTTATGTTGGGCAAAACACTGCTACAAAGTTATATTTAGCAACTCTGATTAAAATCAGAAACAGGAATGGGAAAACTCAATTCATTTATATATTTAAGACAGTTTTGGGTAGACTGGAGGGGGTAGAATGAAAACAGAAACTTAGAAATATGACAGCAAACAGATGTAGAACACAGAAATTTCAAAGCATATGCTTTACCTTAAGCAGTTTGAATCTAATTTCAAGTTGTTTTTTAACATTTTTTAAGTTTGCACAGAGCACGAGATCACCCTTTAATGATATTATCATATATCCTGAGCACCTTTCATTAATTTTAAGGTGCATTAATTTTAAGAATCGAAAAGCTTTATTGTAAGAAAATCATATCTTACAAGAAATGCCAGGAATAAAACCCTTGCATTGCTGGGTGATTCTTTCCACATGGCTGCATTTTCTGCAGCAGTGATGCCACTGAGTGCTTAAGTGCTTAAATTTCCATTCTCTTGACAACTGTTTAGACAATCTCAGGTTTGCACCTCCCCTTTTTTCACCTGGCAGGCGCAGGATGGAGAGAGCACCTTTGAAAAGGAGGGTGCAGGTGTGCGTGGTCCCAGGATCGTGGAGCACATGCAGCAGTCCACCTGCAAGTTCGAGAAGAACTGGCCCATCTGCGCGGATGATGACTGGGTGAGCAACGAGCTTTGGGGACGAAAACTGGGCACTCACAGACTTCAGCCAGCCTGCTCCGATGGGTGTCATGCAGTCTGTACACATTTGAGCCTTAGATCTGAGAGAGGGCAGCTAAACCTTCACATCAGGGCATCGTGGTGAGGTGTCCTGGGGAAAAGAAAGTAAGAAAGCAACACAGCTGTTGCTGAAGAAGAAAGAAAGAGAAGGAAGAGCAGTTTGTAAAGGTGCAGAATTGGTCTGGAATAGAAAGATTAAATAAAAGAAGATTACATATATATATTTTCAGAATTTTGATATTGCTGCTTTTGGAGTCAGTAAGAGAAAGGCAATTGAAAGGAAGATGTGTGACAAAGAAAAATAAGTAAAAATAACTCATATTTCAGGAGCTACTTTGTAGAAAACCTGATGACAAAACATTCAGTAAAAGATTTGTAATGACTGACTGAATGTCTCTGTGTATAAACTGTCAGTTTGTCTTCTTCTCGCCTCTTACATCTCAACTCACCTTCATCTGTATTTATAAGATGTAATCTTGCCAAAGAGCTTTAGTTTATAAAGAACATTAGACTTTTCTGAGGAAAATTTTGCTTTAATAACTTGATCTAGGACATCCTTTCTCAAACTGGACAATAAAGCTCTCCTTACAGCAGCCTTTTGGGAAACAAATAAGGTTTTTTGTTTGTTTGTTTTATTTTACTCTTGAGGAAAAGAGTAAAAGGAAAAATAAGGGTTCCTCATCCCTGCTTACAGCAGGTTTCATGGGATGCACTACAGTGATTCCATCACACCAGTCTCAGAGGTGCAGGACGTGAAGGATCAGCTCTGAGGTGGTTTTCTCTAAGTCACACAAGTCCTTGGCAAAGTCATTGGATGAACAAGGCAGAACATCTGAAGAGAAGTTGCATTATCTTGCTTTTTTTTTTTTTTTTTTAGTGTGTTTTAAGTGCAGGCAAAAATCTGTAAACATATTGATAAAAATAAGGCACGCTCATGGAGACTTTAACACAATTATTTCTTTCTTCCAATCTTAGGGTACAAAATGTCCATCAGGCTGCAGAATACAAGGACTGATTGATGACATGGACCAGGATAATAGTCACAGAATAGACAAAATTAGGCAGCTGCTCGCAGACAATCAGAACAACTATAAAACGTCCAATCGGATAATTGTGGAAACCATAAATATACTAAAACCAGGCCTGGAGGGTGCCCAGCGTAAGTATCTCACTCAGTTTTATAATTCATTGCTGATTTTTTTGTGCGTGCATAAACAGTATTTAGCAAAAATATATGCTGTACTGGCCCTCGTTATCAAAAGCCAGAATAAACATAATAATGCATGACTCTTAACTAGTAACTGATAAAAACTAATGTAATTTTTTTTCTGCTTAGTGTTATGAGAAATATGTTAAGCACGTTTTAATTGTGTATTTTAAATTATGCCACTCTTTTAGGAAAGAAAGTCACATGTGCATAGCTGACCATGATGCATTTCTGTTTCAGAGCTTGATGAGAATTACGGTCAAGTGTCAGCAGAATTGAGGCGGAGAATTGTGACATTAAAGCAGAGAGTTGTCACTCAAGTGAACAGAATTAAAGCTCTGCAAAGCAGCATCCAGGATCAGGTGCTGGAGATGAAGCGCTTGGAGGTAAGCAGCTGCATATTGTTTCCAGAGCTTAGCTACAGAGCGAGGAGGGTCTCTTATACCATGCACAGCAAGCGGTGCTCCATCCAGAAGGAAAACACTATCTGACCTGCTAAGGCAAATCCCCAGAGGAGTTGCTTTCTGTGGGCTTGCTTTTCTTTTCCTGCTGCATGGGAACCAGCATGAGCTGAGGAGGGCTCCTTGTCCCGTCTGCTCTCAGGCAGGCAGCCAGGTTTACTGATGCTGTATCTGCTGATAAGTGGCTCTGTGCGGGGCAAGTCTCCTCCTGTAAGGAGCTGCTAGTCATTGAGGACAAAGGGGGAGAGGTCCTGTCCTTCAGGACACCCTTATACCCCAAAAGCAAAGGGAGCAGAAACTGGGAACATGCCACAATGTACTTCTCCATGGCACTTATGTGCATTGTGCCACTGTGTGTGTTGTATTTACAGTGGAAATGAAGCCAGGGTAGGTTTTGAAATGGAGCTTGGAGTTTCAAAATGGAAAAGCTTGGCTGTAGATGGGAGGTACCAATGCAGCTCCCAGTTTTCCCCAGTCCAGTTAAAGAATACACTTGCTTGAGAAAGTCAGGCAAGTTCCCTAACCGAGTTATTTCTCTCTGTTTATGTAGGTGGACATTGATATTAAGATACGAGCTTGCAAAGGAAGCTGTGCTAGAAGTTTTGATTACCAGGTGGACAAAGAAAGCTATGACAACATCCAGAAGCAGCTTACCCAGGCCAGCTCCATCAACATGCACCCAGACCTTCAAACAACCACCTTGAGCACACTGAAAATGAGGCCACTTAAGGACTCAACTGTTCCTGAGCATTTTAAGCTTAAGCCTCTGCCAGAAATGCAAGCTCTGAATGCATTTAGTAACATCAGGCAGATGCAAGTGGTGTTAGAAAGACCAGAAACAGGCTCGAGTCCCTCCCGAGGCGAGACCATGTATCACGTGGCAGAATCGAGGGGGGATGGACATTCCCACACCAGCAAATTAGTTACTTCTCCTCATGGGAGAGACACCCCTAGCCTGGGAGACAGAACCACCACTGTTCATAGATGCACCAAAACTGTCACCAAGAAAGTTGTTACTGGCCCCGATGGCCCCAGGGAAGAAATAGTTGAGAAAATGGTTTCTTCTGATGGCTCAGACTGCTCCCACTTGCAAGGACTAGGAAATGCTGGAGGTGAAGGAAGCATGTACCATTTCAGTGGGCCAGGTAGCTTCCACAACCTAGACAAGTTTTTCCCTGACTTAGAGCCCTTTCTTACCCACGATTCTGGATCCAGTGGCAGTAGGCACTCTAGTGGATCTAGCACCGTTTCAACTACCAGCCGTGTCACAGGGGCGGGCAGCAGCCACCTGGGTGCAGGAACATCCAGCCACACAGCATCTTATGGAGGGAAAGACAAATTCTCTGACTTAGGAGAGGGGGAAGAAGATGACTTTGGAGGACTCCAGTTTCAGCCTGGATTCTCGTCTAGCAGTGCAAGTCACTCCAAGACTGTAGTTACCAGCTCCTCTTCTAGTTTCAACAAGGGAGGCTCCACTTTTGAAACCAAATCACTAAAGACCCGTGAAATATCTGAGCAGCTAGGTGGGGTGCAACACGATCAGAGTGCAGAGGACACCCCAGACATTCAGGCACGCAGCTTCAGAGCGGAAAAAGTGAAGCAAAGGACAGCCAGCACTGGGAAAGGTACACAGGCTCACAGACATAGCTACTGAGGTAGTGGAGCCAAACTCCATCCATAACCAAACTGGCAGAGTGGTTTTAGGTACTGCAGTATAACGATGTGATGATAAAATGCCAGAACTGTGTCTGTTTGTTGCCACCTTGGGAAAAAAAAAAAAAAAAGGGGGAAATTATATCATTAATATTCGGGTATTATATAAACAATTCACAGGTTAAGAAATATGTAACATTTTCTTCTCTCAATTCTTTTTAACGTTGCCTGTCATTATACCTAATGTAGTCCAAGACATGTTTAACAAATTTTCCTCAGAGCTATTGCTACTTGGATTCCTCTGAAGTTTTTATTAAATTTTACTGATAACTCCTGTCAAACCAGATCAACTTTTTTTTTTAGACTGCGATGATATCCGCCAGAAACACACTTTTGGTGCCAAAAGTGGCATTTTCAAAATCAAGCCAGCGGGATCCAATAAGGTTTTGTCAGTTTATTGCGACCAAGACACCACTTTGGGAGGATGGCTATTGATCCAACAGAGAATGGATGGATCAGTGAATTTTAACCGGACCTGGCAAGACTACAAGAGAGGTTTCGGCAGCGTGGATGCCAAAGGGCGAGGAGAGTTGTGGCTGGGCAATGAAAACATTCACTTGCTGACTCAGAATGACACTCTGCTTCGCGTAGAGCTAGAGGACTGGGATGGAAATGCTGTGTACGCAGAGTACATCGTGCAGGTAGGGTCTGAAGCAGAAGGGTACGCCCTCACCGTGTCCTCCTATGAGGGCACGGCCGGGGACGCACTGGTCGCCGGCTGGCTGGAGGAGGGCACTGAGTACACGTCCCACGCCCAGATGAGGTTCAGCACCTTCGACCAGGACCACGACCGCTGGGAGGAGAGCTGTGCAGAGATGTATGGGGGCGGCTGGTGGTACAACAGCTGCCAGGCAGCCAACCTCAATGGCATTTACTACATGGGGGGTCACTATGACCCACGGTACAATGTTCCCTATGAGATCGAAAATGGAGTTGTCTGGATGCCGTTTAGAGCCTCTGATTACTCCCTGAAAATTGCTAGAATGAAAATCAGACCCATGGACACCCTGTAGAAGGACAGGCATTCATTATATGTGTCATAACTAAAAGATGAAAAGATCTTTTATATATATATGCGTGATGTACCTTTACTCTATGAATGTGAAGGCAACTGGACACACAGCTCGTGGCTTACCAAATAAACACTGATTAATTATTAACAAAATAGTTTTCATCTTCTTTATAATTGAAAAACTTTTAAAGGAAATATTGATTTTAAAAAGCTTTTTATATAAACCTTGTCTGCAACCTTTCTATCAGTCCCTTTATAAAACTTCAGTAAACATCTCTCTGATTGACAGAGTACTTCTTACTAACATGTTTTAGGCTTTTCAACATGCTAAACATGTTAAAGGTCAAAAACTCACAAAACGACTATCCCTCACTCATGCCTTACACAATTGTTCCAGAAGTGTGAAAAATGACATTTGTGCAGCAATTTTCTAAAATGCAGCTTGAGTTTATCTTGATGGTGATTTGGAAGGGGAGTCTTGGGTATGCCAATAGCAGTGACATCAATCTACTGAAGAAATAAGCAATTCAAAGTGACAAATTGTGGTGCTCTTTGGAGCAAGTCAACAGCCTGGACTCCAACTTAATAACATTTGCCAGACTTAATCATTTACTTCAGCTGAGGAGAAAAATTCAAAATCCAGGTGATACCTGTATCAAATATGCTGCCTCAAGTTTTATCACAATAATTTAATATTTAAATGTCTGCCTTGCACCTTCCTCCTGAGAACTGAAAAAAACTTTTTTTTTTTTCTCTCGGGTTTATTCATTATCACCAGCATAAAAGGTTTCGGGGCTGGATGGTTATTTTATTGCTGTTAGTACTGGATAGATGAGGATATACAAAGTGTACTGCTCACATTTCTGCAGCTACATCATGTATGCAGCACTAAGCTGCCTAACCTTTCATAGGTGTTGAAAATAGATACTAATCCAGTTCATTGCTCTACATGAACACAAGGAATAAATAGAATAGAATCCAGCCATACAAAGCCTGTAGGGCTAGATCCCTATTTTAGTGAAGCCAGCAGATATACACTTGAAACATGCCCAGGTTTAGATCTTTTGAATGTGGTGTTACTATTTTTACCTGATCTTTTTCATGTTTCTCTCCACTGTTAAGATCCATATTTATGGATAAAATACACAAGTATTTACTCTTTTTATTTTTTCTGTGCTTCAATTGAGAAACAAGCATAAGCAGAATTGCTCGCCTCAAATCTTACTGGTCAGCATTTTTCACACCATTTAACAATATAATAAAATACTGAGAAGGCTCACTTTTAGCCTTTTTTCAGGGCTTCTCAAGCACAACCACTGCATAACATTTTTTGAAATTTTGCTGAAGAGCAGAGACATCTTTACAGCCAGATGTGTGGAGAAGTTTCTATGCTTTTGGAAAAGTTACTTCTGCTTTATGCCGCGTGTTTTAGTTCCCTAGCCTCACTGGAAGCCTGTCTGAGGTGACACTGAATATCTGCACTCATGCAGTGTGATGCTGCCATGACATCTCCTCCTTGTCCTCCCGGTCTCCAGAGATTAAATAAACATGAGAACTGTAAATGAGAATTTTAGACTGCCATCATAATCAGCTAAAGAAATGTTGAAGGTGAGAAGGATGGCCTCGCTGACAAAAGGTCTTGATCTATACAGAGAGTTTGGTCCAAGTCACAGAATAAACAGATGCATTTGGGAACAGGGAACAAACAGATAACTGTCAGAATAACATTGATACATCTCTGTATTGCATTAGATGCCTCTAAAAAAGAAGGCAATTTGTGTTGTGTTTGCTCTAACTACCTTTATTATTCACAGGTAATGTACACATGGATAGGATTTATACAAGATGTTTTGTTTAAAGGGCTTAGCTGGTTTTAATAAAACCTTTTCGCGAATGGCAAAATGTGCTTCTCATCACTGCCCATGGTGTGCCCCCTGCTCAGTCAGCTCACCGGGTCGAGGTGCACCCGTGCAACCCACAGGCAGAGTTCACAGGCAACTCGTGTTGTTGAGCCTGGCCACATTTCCGTCCAAAAAGGAAAATGTTCATAATAAAAATGCCAGTATACAGACAGTAAGTCAACCTCACTATCTAGCGCTCTTACGGTACAGCACCCCATCTCTCTTTGCTACAATTAGTTTTGTGTCTTGCCTAAACTTTCTTCAGCACTTCCAGGTCACGGGCACTTTCCTAGGCTTCTGGGCAAGCAAGGTATTGATCTGGCAATGGGAGTGGCACAGGGCAGTTCCCTCCAAAGCAGCTGTAGTAACAAGCCCCAAAGTCCCAATTACCCCATTAAGTGGTAAAGATAAGGGAAGACTGTAACAGACGGGGGCTGGGTGATTTGAGAGGATGCCAATACAAAGGTAGGTAGGACCTGAATACTGTATTTAGCCCACAGCCTGAAAGCCTCTCCGCTGTCCTGCCTGCAGTCTGCAAGGGTCATCATACTCAGTTTTGGGTGCCCCAGTACAAGAATAGCAATGACAAACTGGAAAAAGACCAGTAGTTAGCAGGCTGGAGCACATGGTATATGAGAAGGGGAACACAGCTGAGTTGGTGCAGGCTGGAGAATAGGAGGCTCAAAGCAGGGAGATATATCTCTACTTGTTGCTGTCTTCAATATCATCTCATGGGGGTGACAGAGAAGGTTGCGTTGGACTCTTCTCACAGGTGCACGCTCATGGTATGTGAGGTGACAGGCACTAATGGCTGCACAGGAAAATCTGAGCAGATATAGGGGAAAAAACATCACAAAGACAGTGAAGCAGAGCTGGCTGCCCATCAAGGCTGTAATATCTTCTTCAAGATACTCAAAACTTGACAGGGCAAAGCCCTCAGGAACCTGATCTAACTTTGAAGTTGGCCCTGATTTGAGCATGAACTTGGCCAAGATGCTCTCTAGTGTTTCTTTCAAACCAGAACTAACCTATGATTGGAGTTACTAATTGCTCTTGTCCTGCAATAAGTGATTGTGTGAAAGACTTACCAGCCAGCTCCCCTAATACTATATAGGATATACTATAAAGATTGTGTGGTGCTGGAAAGGCTATGATGAGGTATGGTATGCAACCCAGTTTCCATAAAAGGGCATATTTAATCCAGGAAATAGGATGTGAACTAAGTGACTGTTAACCTACATGTTTTTTAGATTTATTTTTTTTGCTTTATTCTTCCTCAACTTGTTACACAGGTAGTTACCACATCTTTATGATACAAAAGAAAAAAACAGTGCTTTCTTTGGTGGAATGTGTTTGCTTCTCCCCCGATAACACTTAAAGACTTAGAAAGTGTGGAGAAAACTTCATTTTTAACGCTTTATTTAATGTTTTAGAAAACATTTTACAATAATCCTTTTCCTCTTCAAATTTGATATGGAACTTCTTTGTAAAAGAGTGAAAACAAGTGTACATATACATATTTTATCAGACTTCTTTTAAACCGGTACTGCTGTTTTGTGAAGAAATGAAAAAATGGAACAAAATACACTTATGGCTTATTTTCATAGTTCAGATTTTGATTTTCAGTTGCCATTGCTTTTCATTTTAGGTCACTATATGGTCCTACATATGCATTTGGTTCTCATATGTAAAGACAAGCCTGAATACCACGTTGAAAAACATAACCAGGTACAAATATGAAAAGAAAATCCCTGATTCTTTACACTTTTATAGCAGTTAATCTGGGAAGTATGGCTTGATTTTCATGCTAATCTTCTTCATTGAATACCATGACCCTTTCCAGTTCATCCATACAATACCATCGTCTGTACCATGTTTTGCCATGTCCCAGCTGTAGGACCCTCCCCAGTAGTATCTGCCATTGGGGTTGGCTGCGTGGCAACGATTGTACCACCATCCACCACCATCTTCTTTGGAGCACTGTTTTCTTGAATCTGTAGTTAACCTGATGAAGTAAAAGGAACAGTTAAGACAGATGAACAAGCAAATAAATGAGAGTACATACTCGTTTCCCTGTACTGAAATTTGCAAACTACAACAAATATTTAAAATCCTCTCTGAACTTTCTGTAAAAGATTGACCATCACAAGTGTGTGCTATACAGTGCAGTTGGAACATTAAGTTGCTACAAGAAATAGGTAAAATTTTAGCTGCAAATCATTTGGAATGTCATTTTAGTTTACCAAATGATAACTACAATTACTTGCAGTTCATAATGATAATTGTAATATTGACACAATTTAGGGCCATTAGAAATAATGACAATTGTATGTCTTCCCAAATCTAAACAATTCCTTTATTCGTTAGTATGTAATCAGGTCTGAAAATAGAGATATATCATATGTTTTAGAGATACAGTGCTAAATTACATCCTTTACAAATGAGCTCCAGTCTTCTGAGTAGGCAGAACATTTTTTTTTTTAATAATCTATTCCCTCAAGACCCATTACTGTGTTACAGGGGAGAGTACCAATATTCCTACTCAAGCAAGACAGTGCTTAGGACAAGCACTGCCACCATCAGGCTCTGATATTGAGAATATTGTATCCAGATTTGCCATTTTGTCTCTGGTAACATCATTCATGTAATCAACATAATTCAGTATGTTTGCTCCTTACGTGGCTGTGGAGCAGTGCTAACATAATATAGTTTTACCTGTCCTTTAGCTATGTCAGTTCTGTCATTGGCTGCACCAATGGGACAGTGTGAACACTTGGCCAGTAACTTGCAGTGAGAAACTTATTTTAGGTTACTATGAAATGCTGTGCAAACTAACAGCAAAGTAGAGAAATATTCTATATTTCTTTTAAGGAGAGACATATGGTCTGATAATTAATTTCTTTTAACTGTCTAATGTGGTTACATACCATCCATCATTGTCTCTGTCGTAAGTACTGAAGAACATGCCATTGTGAACTGTCATCGTCCTGTTTTCTCCATGCAACTGTGAAGCTCCTTCCATCAGAGCATTGCCTGCATTGCCTCCGTAGTTACTAACTGAAAGCTGGTACTTGTTTCCTTCATTATGTATGGTGAAACCTCCATAGCGAGCTGATACTTTATCACCATTCCAATCTTCCATTTCAATTAAAACTTTAGTGGGCCCTATCTTGGTAAGTTGGCTGATTTTGTCATTTCCAAGCCAATATTCACCTGAGAAACAACAAACGAGAGCTCCGTGAAATTAATTTCACAATATACTTCAAGGTAACTTTATGATTTGCCCATGTCTGCCAAAGCAGATTGGTTAATTTTAAAAAGTCATAGTGCTTCAAGAAATATAAGAAAACAGTTTCAGTAAGAACTCTTCATGTTTCCTGCTCAGTGTTTTACCTGGTGTATCACAGTAGTTCTTCCCTCCACTCTTTGCAACATTTCCAAATCCCCTTTTATATTCATCCCACACTCTTCCAAAATTAACACTGCCATCCTGGCGGTTCTGAATCAAAGTCCAGCCTGCAGGAGCAACAATATTTAGATTAATTTGCTCTTACGAAAGGAGCATGAAATATTAAGATACAGCCCTTCTATCATCATCTCAAGGTGAAGCACGTGACTTCCTTGCAGCAAGTCTGAGTTTTCACTGTTTATGAGTTCAGCCTTGCCATTTTTACTCACTCTGAAGGAGTGCCTTGCTTCATGAGGAAATGTGGAAAAAACAGAAGGTGAAAGAGTGACCCAGTTTTTTTGGCTAGCATGTAGTAGCAGGGCAGGAAATGAGCCAGACCCTCCACTTCTGCCCACACATTGTCCATTTTAGCCATAGTAAGTATTCACCAGTCCCTTCCCATTAATTTATTTCCAGTTTCATTATAAAATGTCCTGCAGTGTATCTGAAGATGACCAACAAGACTTTCTTGAATTAGTCAGACTTAATTCTCAAGAAACTACAAAAATTGCAGTTCTGTATTTGGTTGTTTAAATTGCAAGTTACTACTACTTCTTTTTTTTTTTTTTTTTTACTTTTTTTTGTGGAATTCTTATGAATTAATATTTTAACAACATTATTTCACACTAACCTCCATTATCTGTTTCCATGTCACAGTATACTCTGTATGGTCTGACGAAAGGATCTGGTTGGATGAGGTACATTTCAGATGTTTCACCTCCCTTTCTGAAAATATCCTCACATTCTGCAAGAATAAACCAGAGACTGTTACTGAAAGAGCTCTGAACTCCTTGGTTTGCTGATTGCAATGGAACAATTTTAAAGATGTATTTATGTACTTTGATTTTGATTTCCATACTACATTGTATGAAAGAAGCAAAGAAGAAAGAACAGCATACTTGGATTGTTTTACTTTTCTAGATAAGCATTTCTAAAAGTTCAACCTGAACAACTGAAGACTATTTATATTTTAATGACTTTTTGAATTGGACAAGCTTGTAAAAAAAAGAACCTTTCTTGATTGAAAAAGTAAAGAGTACAACTACGAGAGTCACAAATGTATCACCTTCACCTCATTGAAGGTGAGCATGATTTACTTTACTTCTTCAAAATGCTACTGGCCAATGATGATGACTAGATATTAGGTAAGACAATCTTTGGTCTGACCAGTACAGGTCAGTCAAAAGATTTTTTCATATTGCATAACTATCTGTCTTTTCTGCTATCCTAATCAGTGTCATAGGTTTCAGAGCAACCGACTCACACCACCACCAATTGAATGATGTTTATCAATATGCACAGTGATATAAATGTGAGAAGAAAGAGATGTTATTATAGCTAAATGAGTACCTTTGCCTGTAACCACTGGAATATTACAGGAAGCAACGCATGGGGAACGGCAGTAGTCTGTTTGGGTTGCAATGGCATTTTCCAGTTTCTGGATCTTTTTGTATAAAGAGTCCATGACTGCACGAAGGACCCTGAGGCTTGATGGGATGTTATTGTCCAGATTATCCTTTATATAATTATAATGCAATTCCACTTCTGTGTTATACTCAGAAAGTAAAATATCATTGTCTAGAAAAACAATTAGATGAGAAGCAGATTAATTTTCAATGTTATGAAAAAGTCAAGAGCAATCTGTAAGCACAATCTGAGAAGCCACTTGTTTTCTCAGTGTGGAGGAAGGATATACGTGTCTTTTGCTTACCTTTGCACACCGTGCAAAAACTATGAAGAGATTCTTGGAAAATTATTACATGTGCACCATTGTTTCTTTGCAAGCTCATAGATTTATCAGTGTTGCTATATTCTGCCAAAGAACTGTAACTAGCTTCTTTCCAGAGAGTCATGGTGCCAAGCCAGGAGCTGGGCATAACGGAGTCGGATGGATCATAGAATTGTGAAAGCAGGTAAGAGAGGGGGCAACCCTTACAGTTAAAGGCCTAATAAGAATCTTGCTTCAGTATGAGATCCATTCCTTTGACTCTCTCAAAAATATATATATTTTTTAAAGATTTAAGACAGCACAGTGATGGAACCCTACTTTGCTAGATATTCTACTGCATTTTTAACTTTTTTTTTTTAAAGTCCTGTTAGCAAGTAATAGTAGCAGTGTCAATAGAACTGTAACGTTATTTACATTAATGATTCATAACAATAGCATACCTTTTCTTTGTTTTTGTGTCTTTACCAGTTTATCATCTATCATATTCACATATTGATAGAAAGTTGTAGAAGTATCAGAAAATTTGGTCACTTTGTCTTTTAGATCACGAATAACTGATGTCACAGTTTTTTCCTGTTTCACCAGTGCAGTTTGCAGTTCACATCCAGTTGGACAGAGTACTCCCTTAAAAAAAAAAATAAATAACAAGGGCTGTGCGTAAAAATCAAGTAAAAAATAGAAGTTTCTAAACTAGTCAGTGAATGACCGTAGCTTTGAAAACATCGAATAGTTAGTAATATGTGACCATATATTTAGGCATCAAGGTACAGGCTTAAGACATTTAACTACTATGAAGAAGCTGCAGTGTGAAGGGAAGGAAGGTGCCCTGAGTACCCCAACAGGACTCCTGTTGAAGCTCTTTGGAAAAGGCCTTTCTTCACACTTTTGGGTCCACTATCTGCTTTTCACTTTTCTGCACTTTTAAATGTTCACAGTGTTAAGCCACCTGATCTATAACTAAAATCTGTCAGGAACTAGCTGGTGTCCATGCATGTTTATATCTACCCCTTCCTCTTTCACTATCCTCAGAAAATCAACCATGTTCTCTACACCTCTGTTATATACATCTTGAACTGGCCATGTATATTTCATTTAAAAATGGTCATGTCAAGAAGTCAAGCACTGCACCGTCAACGATAACTGTTTTAAAAGAGGTGGGGAATTCAGAAGTCCTGTGAGAAGCAGAATACCCAGACAGCAGGGAGACCCTAACCATCGTGTATTCATTAAGCTTCAGTAGGCTTCATTTGTTGGAAACCTCCATAGTGAAACTTGCTCTCAGACACTTAAGATGCCATCACAGCTCACAGTCTCTGGCAGAGACCACAGCAGAGACTGTGTGATATACTACTGCCAGGCAGCGAGGAGTACGCTACGTATCAGCATGCTCCCATGCTCTTCTGTAAGAGCTGGAGCAGTGACTGAATGTAGACTATAATTATGGTTTGAAACAAATTTTAAGACGTGAGGTTTTCGTGCTTTTTTTGTTTGTTTGTTTTTGTTCTTGGAGCTCCTTGAGGTTACCTGAAGCCCAAGCCAGCTCTTTTGCAGAACTTTTTTCTGTCATTCTTAATAGTCACCTATGCAAGGCAATAGGGAAAGTGCAGGGTAACCCACAGACGCTTCCTTTCCTCATTTATGGTTTGAACCTTTTCTCCCCTTACTCACTGTAGGCTGTCTGGCTTTGTGACTAGTCCCATGGACTATATCGCTGCTCTTCTGAATAAAGCTCAACCAAACCCAAACAAAAAGATGTTAAGTTGTGCTGCTTTAAACGAATGACCATTCCATATTTGGCAAAGAAAACTCTAGTTCAGCACACTAGAAGAAAAGGACAGGCTGCTAACAACCGCGCCATCCTCCATTTCCATTCAGACGAGGAGACACCTACCAGCTCCTCGTGAGGATGCTTGCAGCCACCAGCATCGGGGTAGACGATACGTTCCTTCTTGCTGCCCTGCTTATCGCGCTTTGGTGGCCGGGGCTGGTACCCGGTTCCGGAGATGGGAGGTGCCACGGGTCTGAGCGTGGGGGCTGCTTCTCGCCTTTTGTCTAGGGGTCGGTGGCCTCGAGCCCCAGGTTGAGGGCTTTCGTCCTGCAAAGCCAGGGAAGAGGAAGCTCTCTGAGTCTGGGATTGCTATTGCAAAATGCTATGCACAGGATGACAGTATCCATTCAGCACTCTATTTCAAACAGCAAGGAAAATTGTGGATTGGAATAAAAACAGCAACAGCTGAAACACAATACCGACATTATGTAAAAATTATCACAGTGCTTTTCCTTGTAAAAGCAGCACGCTCTCTCCACCTAGGGACAGACAAACTAAAAAGCCTTTAAACCAAAGCAAAACAATGTTTAAGTATTTCATTCTGACTAAGGAATAAAGTTGATATAGCTCAGAGCCACTGAGAATCATGAAACTTGAAGTGGTGGGATTAAAAAAAAATATGTTAGAAATAAGAGGGGTAGGAAGAATATTCACCATCATGTGAATATTCAGTGTCCCAGTGGCATAATCAGTAAGATTGCTCAGTCACAGCCCTCATGCCAGGTTTTTAGAACTTCTTCGGATGCCCATGTTCCTCCTCCCTCTCAGAAGCAGGAACAACAGCCCCCTGCATCCCAAGCTGCGTTTTGCCAGCAGCAAAGGCTTACACATCGTCTCCTAAGGAGAACACTGCCCCTGTGAGGCTTCGCTCCTATTGGCAAACAGAAACACCATCTTAACAATTTCATTTCTTTGAGAAACTTCCATCCTAAAGTTTATCCTGAAAGACCAGTAGGTCAAGCAAGGAAACTAAATTATTTGTTGAAATGAAACCTATTGAATCGTTAGTTGTTTGAACAACTGGATCAAAATCTTTGACCATCTCCAATCCCGTTCAGACTTAACTGACAAACATTTGTAAGGACCCATGAGCAGAAGCTTCAAGTAGTTCCAAATGTAGGCAGCAAGCAAATCACAAAACTGCTGAAAATGATTTAGTGTGGTAATCTCATCAATAATCAATGTACAGACATAAACATTTATGTTGTATAACAGAAAATAAACTAATTTCTGGTCACCTGAACCTATTTCTGACCTATTTCATTTTTGCAGGGATTTCAAAAATATAAAAACCATACTGAAATTATAAATAAAATTTCCTAATAAAATATTTTACTTATAGAAAACTAAATACAGGTTAAATTATTTTAGATTGATCCTCATTGCTTACCTTTTGGTTTAGCAACTACCACCTCTCCATTTCAAATATAAATCTGACAGTTAATGATCTGGTGGCTGATTTTTTTTTTCCCAATGTCTACTGAATCTATAGTAAAATTGTTCCTGTCTTTCAGACAGGGCATGATTAATTACACATTTCTATGGCTTTGCTCATCACAAATGAATTGTCTGTAACATCAAATGTCAAAATTGCTACCTAAATATCCTTAAATAAATTTAGCTAAATAACTAATCTTACCATTCTCCATTCCTTACAGAGAAAGAAAGGAAATAGGAAGAAAGTATATCCAAAACTAGAAAATAACCGTTGCACTGTTAAATACAAATGAAGAAATAACTGAAAGATTATTTATCTGAGCAGAAAAAGAACATGCACTGTATAATTTCTAACTTAGCTAAGTCATACAAGCCAAGTAAGTCATGCATGCAATTAAATAAAATTAATTATTTTCACTCTTATTATTATTAATTCCAATCAATATTACAACCTCATCATCGTAATCAGTAAAACTCTGGGATTTAATGGAGGAAACACAGAGCAGGAGCAACAGGAGCAGCTTCATGGCGCTGGCTTGCTTGAGCTGCTCAGTGACCTTCTCCCATCAGCAGCTCTGACAGGGCAAGATCCTCTCTGTTCCTATATATACAGGTGGCAACCCCAATTTCCAGCTTGACACTGATAGGACCAACCCTTCAAAGCAATCAATGCTTTCCTGTTAACATTTAACATTTCTCTTCTCTGTGTGCCTGAATACATTCGATGTTGAGCAATCTCTCTGGACATCTCTTATCTACGTGTCCCAGAGACCTCTGTTGCTGCTGGCATCAACTAAATGTTTAAAAACTTAAAAGTACCTCCTGCTCAGATTACACAAGTTACCATGTTCTCAAAAATTACGAGTCTTACAAGACTGAAAAAAAATTGACAGCTGAGAAGGTGAACATCCAAAGAAAAGAAATGTTGTCAAATATTGGCTGTGACATCTCCTTGCTTATTTTCTCCCTGATGAAAATTTGAATGCTTCAGTAATAGCATATTAAATTTGAATTAAACTCACCTCACACAGAATGCTACACCCTTGTAAATAGTTCTAATGGCACCTGGATATGCAAGCCTTTGGGTCATTTTAAGTACAGTACATATGAGTAAACTAATTTTTCTCAAGAGGAAGAAGATTCAGTAGCTCAGTGAATATGCTGAAAATTCACACTAATTATGTAAGATTCATGTTTTATTTTTACTTTCATTGCTGATGAGCCTTCTACTGAGCTATGTGGTTTGTAGCAAGGTTCGTAGAAACAGTGCATTTCAAGAAACTGTTACAAAGCAAATTCCACATTTCTTTTGCACACATCCTGCATTTCAGTTGTACAATAACAAAATAAATAAATAAATAAATGTACAATAAATTCAATGGATACAGGATAGATTAGCCAATAAAACTGAGCTTTGAATACTCCTAAAAAGCTGCTAGTACTAATTTATAAATTCTGTAATTGTAAAACTTTATATGAGTAGGGTAGTTTATTTTAAAAAATTAGATAATTAACTAGACCTGTCAGAACTGACAAAGAAAAAAAATCATTCTATGTTCATTACATTAAAAAAAAGTGTGAAAACATTGCTCAGCTATAATTAAAGATCAGATTAATATTGTAAGCACAAAGCAATACTTTTTTATTACTTCAGCAATGACATTGTAAATGAGTTAAAATAACAACATTTTACATATTAATTTGCTGTTTTCCTTTTTAACACAAGAAGAGTACATCATAGCCTTTATTTAAATACTTTTAATAATCTTTTAAAGTAATATGGTATGAAGTTATTTGTAATCACAGTGGATCATACTTTCTGATACCTTTTAAGAATATGGCATATCACTGCTCTCATATAAGCAGTTTTAACATTTTAGTGTCTGCATATCCTACAATTTTTGCATGTATTACAGACGATTGTGTTATACTGAATTAATTCAAATGTGCAGAATGAAGGCCTGCACACTTTTTTAAAGTCATTCCTATCGATGTCTGAGGACGTTAGCAGGAGCAAGCCATAGGCTGAGCTTCTCTTTCAGAGACCAACCTAATGGAGCAGGAGATTTTGTGATACAAAGACAAGAACAGCTGAAATTGCCTGTTTTAGCTCTTTTTCCTGTATTCACGCCGTTGTCAGAGTTCTGGTAAACTATGGAGATTCTCGAAATAGGAAAACTGTTTAACCTGTCTGGTTTAATCATTAAACAGCTTGGCCCCAAATGAGCCATGGCTCAGGAAGCTCTTACTCCCCTGAATATGATCCCTTGTGTGAGGACATCACTTACACTAACACTATTAGCTTTGGAAGAACACAAACTTATCCCTATAGAAATTAAGGAAGCCTGTCTGTGGCCAAAACTGACATCATCAACATGTTATTTATACGCAACGATGCCAGCCAAGATACCATATGCCCTGTCATTATCACTGGTTCTGGGCATCTCCCAGAACCTTAAATGCAGTTTTCCCCACACCGTGCCATGGTGAAAGTTCAGTCACCCTCATTTTATGTATAAGGAAGGGGCACAGTGATGCTGAGCCTTTCCCAGGGCTTACAGGTAGTGGGCCAGTGGAGAACTAAAATGGCGTCCCACTAGTCCTGAGCTAGGAACTTGGCCTTAAATTATCTTGCCTTGGTCCATGCAAATCCTCATGATATTTGTCTTGAATTCATTCTGAAACGACCACTACGTTCTGCAGTAGCTCATGGTGTCCTTCCTCAGGCACTCAGAGCTCTTTGCATGTGGTGGCCAAAGGTGGCTATGTCCATGCAGAGCGTGTCCAGCACAAGTGGCAGGGGTTGGCACGGGAGCTGAGCCTGCTGCAGAGTCCCAGCACAGGAAATCCCCAGTTTCATCTGCTTTCTGATGGGATTTCCCCTTTGAAATTCAGCCTTTGACCCTCTCTGCTCCAGTGCTTTTCCTTGGCTTCCCCAAGAGGGTTAGCCATTAGTATCTCCCCAGGAATTACCAGGAGCCACAACACATGAACAACAAATATCTGGTTTGTGGTGTTGGGTCAAGTGAGCAGATGCCCCAGCAGTGGTTGTGCAGGGCCTCAGCTGGTAGGGGGAGGATGTGTCTGCACCACAAAGGTTTTCCCTGGAGAGGCTTTTCAGCAAAGCTGTGCCTGTACAGGGACACAAATTATTCTGGAAAAAAAAAAAAAAAAAAAAAAAAAAGCTTCCAAAATGACAGTCTAAATCTGGAACTGCAGAGTGAGCAAGGTATACTGGCAAACATACATGCATGTATCAAAATATTTTGGCAGCAGAACTTAATCTACATGGGTTAGCTTGCTGGTTATGAGATGGGATTTTTATTTCCTGCTTGCAACCATTACAGCTAGGCTGACACTTTATAAGGACTGAATATAGCCTTACAAAAAGCAAAGAGCAGGTCTTAAATTTATCCTAAAAATGGTATGGAGGAGGCTTTCTTTTCCAAACAGGACACCTGATTTTTTTTCCTTGCATTTTCCTCATGTTCTCCCCAACACACATGGTTAATGCGAAGATCTTCTCAGATTCACATAGTTGTGACACCACAACAAACATGCTGTTAGGAACTGTAAAAACAAAACATTGATCTGGTGGTGTTCCAGGACATCTCTTTGTACAGTGCATTTGTCCTGGAGAGCTACTTACGGGCAAAGGTGTATGTGTGTTTCTAGGAACGAATATTTGGTTGCCGCCTCTCGTGTTTGTTCTGCCGATTTGGCTGCCCATGGTGCAATACTCTTTACACAAACCCCCATCCTTGAATCTTGGCTCTTCCAAGCTGAACGTGTCCCTGAGGCGGTCTTGGTGAGGGGGAACAGAGCCTTCTTGGGCTGCTGACAATCTGTGATGGTTACTAAATTAAATTTAAAAAGACATCCAGTTGATTTAGAAATGTTCTCTGAAGCTGCTAGTGTTGTAATAATGTCATACTGTGACAAGAATACTGTGGAATTAAATGTTCATCTCAGGTGTCCTCTTTTGTTCCTTTTACCGGTAAAAAATATTTCAAAGGTTTCTGGTAAATGAGAATTAACGTTACCTTCATATTCTGGGAGCAAGCAAGTTCTTAAACATTAATGAGGGGGGCTGTTCACTTTGGTCTTAAAAACAGCACTGAAAGCATATTCAATTTACCAGTCATCTCTTCCGTAGTGGTCATTTGTAAAAATAAATAAATAAACAAATGACAGTTTGTTATTCCTGGAATTAGAGCTATAGCTAACATGCAAGAACACATCAAGTAGTAAATGTATCAACTGATTAAAAAAAAAAAATTAAAAGATTTTTTTTTTAAAAAAAGTTGATTCAAAAAAATGAATAAAGTGAATATTCTCATGAATATTGCTGACATGATTTATTGAAGATCTTGGACTATATTTCAACTTAGAATAAATCTGCTAGAAAAAAATGCAAACATAACAGATTAATTTGACCTCTGGTTTTCTAAAGCATTGCAAGGTGCGTATCATTGTACATCACTGTACTTTATCCATTGGCAGAGATTAGCCCTTAAACCATTTCCACACGTCAGATTCAGTAGTCAAGCAGACACGCACTACTTTTTGTGTAAATTTTTGTTTTATTGTTTGAAATCCCTTCCGTCCAGATCTCCTTTTACACCTTGTGTATCCTCCATCTCGGGGAACTGCTGTGGCAGCTGCGGGACGTCTGCGGCCCACCCTCATCCCCAGCATCCGTAATGGATGCAAGGGGCATCACCCCGGCCCAGACCAGGCAGTGGAAGCCACCGGCAGCACATGTCAAGCTATTGCCACCAGAAATGATCCATCAGCACCATGAAAGAGAGGAGACGGTCGCTGTGTGAAGCGGGCAAGTTGTGTGAGGCAGTAATCCCACCTTGCCATCCCATGGCACATAAAAGGGGCAGGTTTGTGTGCAGTTCCATGTGTGTGGTTGCTTATTTGGCTTACGCAGGCAAGTGGGGAACTTGACAAGGCATCGGGATACGATCTGAAACACTAAAACTTCCACGCAGGCCGCTGCTCCCCTACCCCAACCCGGCCGCTGCCTGCTCTCAGCAGGGAAACACCGCACCCGCGCGTCGGGCCCCGTAACTGCAGCCTGGGGGCGCGGGCGGGACTCGAACCCGCAACCTCCGCGCCGCCGCCGGCCGCGCAGCGTAGCTGAGCCCACTGCGGTGCGGCCGCGCCCCATGCTTAACTCCGCCGCCCTTCTTCCGGCGCGCATTGAAGACGTCACTTCCAGGGCGGTGCGGGGAAACGCCGGAAGTGCCTCCATTGCGAGCGGCGGCGGTGGCGGTGGCGGTGGCGGCGGGGGGCGAGAGGGAGAGGCGCCATGGTGGAGGTGCGCTGCGTGCGGGGGGCTCGGCGGGGAACGGGGGGACGCGTTCTGTCAGAAGGAGCAGTCAGGCGTTGGGACGGGTTGCCCGGGGAGGTGGTGGGGTCACCGTCCCTGGGGGTGTTCGAGGAAAGGCTGGACGCGGTGCCTGGGGACGTGGCTTAGTGGGTGACGTTGGTGGTAGGGGGACGGTTGGGCCGGGTGGTCCTGGAGGGCTTTTCCAACCCCAGTGATTCTGTGATTCGTGTTGGGATGAGTAGTGGCTTGCTGCTGCAGTTCCTGTTCCTTTAGCTGTATGGGATTCCCAGCCCGATTACCAGTCATCTCTTCCGTAGTGGTCGTTTGTAAAAATAAATAAATAAACAAATGACAGTTTGTTATTCCTGGAATTAGAGCTATAGCTAACATGCAAGAACACATCAAGTAGTAGATGTATCAATTGATTAAAAAAAATTTTTAAAAAGATTTTTTTTAAAAAAAAAGTTGATTCAAAAAAATGAATAAAGTGAATATTCTCATGAATATTGCTGACATGATTTATTGAAGATCGATTCCAGCCCGATTCCAAATGCTCTGTTCTTCAATTAATACCTGCAGTTCGCAGGAGCTCACTGAGCCTCTGCAAAAATCTCCCCGTAGGTGCTGCAGAGTTAGGGGAGTAATACCATGGCAGGTGGACAGACAGTATTCAGGGCAAGAAGACAGAACCTAGAAGAGCCTAAGGGGGGAAACCTCTGTGTAACAGGTCATGGAGGCAGGGCAGCAGAGTGATATCCAAAAGTTATTAACGTAGCTTCCAGTTTGTTGCTGTTATTGGTGGCATACAGAACAGGTACAGGGTGCTTCACTTTTGCATACCAAAGCAAGCAGGCTCATACTTCTAATTACTTCTTTTTGTACCCTGGGAGGAAGACATGAATTAAAAACTGAGCTATGCTGATGATAAATTAATATTCTATGTAAGGTAATAGCTTTTGAATTCTGCGTATTTGTTCCTGAATGGGATTTTAAGTTTGATGTGCTTTTAGTAGCAAAGATGTAACAAAGTCACACCGTGCTCAGAGACTGATGATTGCACTTGTTCATTTTCCTGGAGCTCGTGAAATAATATTTAAAGGAGTCTTTTCAGACAGTTGCTGTACTGTTTACATATAAAAACAACCAGAAAACATGAAGAAAAACATTTGCACATTTATGCATTCGTCATATAGATGCTAGTGCTGAAAGTTTGATCTAAGTTTTTGGCTTGTAGTTCCAAGAAAGTGAATGTTGTTTCGAGTAAACACTGAATTAAAACAGGTAACAAGTATAAGACAGTATATAACAGTTTCTAAGGGGAGCGGTGTTTTCTGTGAACTAAACAGGGTTGTTATATTATCTGTCTAATGCTACCGAAGTCTGAAATTGCTACTCGATTCAATTTATGTTTTGGTTTTCAATTTTTCATTTAATCTTGGCTGAATTTATTTAAATACGCTTTGCTTTATTTTAGGAAGTCCAAAAGCATTCTGTGCACACACTTGTGTTCAGGTCTTTGAAGAGGACCCATGACATGTTTGTAGCTGATAATGCCAAACCTATACCATTAGACGATGAAAGGTAAGTGCTGCGGTCAGTAAATTATGAGTGTGCCTCAAAGTTTTGTATTGTTGGTGACAGCTCCATCCTAGGGGCAAGTTCAGATGTTTCCTTCTACACAATTAACAATCTAGTGCTGAGGGAAGAAAAAAAATGAGGATTGTAAAGTAAGCTGTATAAAACATCTTCTGAAATATTTCAGAACTTACTAACAGTTAAGTCAGGGTTTAATCAGGATTGTGTTTTGTTCTGCCAACAGCCACAAAGTAAAGATGGCAGTCAAACTGCGTACAGAGTATGGCTCGGTGTTGCACATGCCTACTCTTAAAGAAAACATGAGGGAGAAAGGAGGCCCAGCCACTGGGGATCCTTATGGACATAAACAGTATTCTGGAAATCAAGGTCAGTTTGCTCATCACGGTGTGGTTTTTCTCTGTTTTGTAATAGTCTCAGTGATCTTCATTCTGAAGACTCTGTTGTTAACCCATCAAAGACTCAGAAGGAAATTAAAATATCTGTTTTTTCATTCTTTGGTATTTTCCTTGCTAGGGTCCACCGGAGGTAAGTGATTCAGGACAAGGAGAAGGTTTCTTATAACAAGGGAATGGTATGATGCTGTGTAATTTAACTTGTTGGTAAAATGAGTGTTTTTTAAGGTAGTGTTAGTGTATGCTGTACTTGGGTATTAGGAAGAAAAAAGTCAGGGAAGTGCTTCACATTTTACAAATTGATGATTGTCAAGGACATGCTATTTGGTTGTTTTGTTTGTTCCATAGATTTTTTTTTTTCAGACTTCTTTTAGCTGGGCAGCTATTAAAACAGAAATATTTATTTTGATTCTGTAGGTTTTTTCAGCTTATGGTTGGTTCGGTTACATATAGAAAGTGTGTGCATTGGGGAGATCCATATAGAAATTTCTCTTCTGAAGAATGCCAAATGCCTTCTCATTTTAGTTGATTTTTTTCTGAAATAATCTATTTGAAAGTATTCTGAGAATGAGAAATGTTGAGGACTGAAAATATTTTAAGAAAAAAGAAATTTTGCTTGTGTATTTCTTTTCAGATATCATACAATGAGTTTTTGTGAGTGGCTTGCATGTCAGACACTCATGTTGTTTGTGTACTTGAATCCTTTTTCATGATATTTTATCTACTTCGAAAGGCATCTTTGACAATGTGAAGGATTTTTCTTTTGGGAGAGTGTCCCTCTGGATTGAAAAAAGGAAGTCATTACTATTTTTAAGAGGTTATTTTACTATTGAATTTTAGAAAACAGATAATCAAAACAAATCAATGAAAATAAGAATTAAATTTCTGTGTAGTTCACTAGAAATGATTAAGTGATTGCAGGTTTCTTTTGCTCTGTTTTCCTCAATTTCCTGCTTGAAAGCATTATTTTGTGAAGTAGTAGAAAATACAGTTATTAATATGAAATCCTGTTGCTTTTTAGGACAAGAACTTGAATATATGATAACGGGTACACATCCATACCCATCTGGGCCTGGTAAGTAAAATTCTTTGAGTTTTGACAACTTTTATTTTTGCCTACCAGGCATCCCACATCCTAGCAGGCTTCCTGTTGCAGTGAGTCCGTAGCTGACAGTAGTGGGAAATAACATTTGAGTCTTTCGTAGTATTGATGCAGAGTTTTGTGGCTGATAAACGTTCTGGGTTAGGAGGTAGTAAGATTTGATAAAGATGCGGTGTCTTTTTGCGAAGCCTCATTGGATGTGATCTTGCTCTGAGGATGTCATTCGTTTCCATGAGAGTTCTCCTGTGGTAGCATCGTCAAAAAATGTTCTAGGAATTCTCTCCCTGATTTTGTGGTTCACTTTCTCTTGGAGAACTAGCCAAGACCTGTGGATTGCTAGTGCCTCCACTGTTGTGGCAGAGCTGCTCTTAGAGATTTATTGTGAACGAGGAGGGGGACTGCAGCTAGAAGGCAGCAGAATGACAAGGGGAGATGCCTCCTGCTTTTCTTCCACAGACCAAAAGGGCGTAGGTATCACCAGCCTTGCTTTGAGAAAGGCGCAGTAGTGTCTAATAGCTGCAGTGTCAGTTGGTTTCATGTATGCTTGGAAAGGTCGTTCCTGTGTTGTTGCATCGACAATCGCTAATTGTTGCTGTCATTGACCAGCCTCTTTGTGGCAGTTTAGATTTCTGTTCGTCTTTTACTGTTAATGCTTAAGTTTAGTACAATAGTAGTGGGAAATGTGTTGTGGCTTGATTTGTAAGTTAACAAATAAGAGAGTTCAGAAGTGCTTATTTGCCTGTAGCTGTGGGTTAACAAAATCAGATACGTTGGGCTTAAGCATTAGATTTCCTTTTGTTGGTGCTTTTTTTTCTTGTTTTAACATGGGCATCTCACCCAAATTTTGTCTTTGTTGTCAATTGCCAGAACTTTGGTTAGGGAAAAAAATAGAGAAATGGGAGTGGAATAAATTCACCAGTCTGCACCAAAGTTACACCTTTAAAAGAGGGTTTGTTTGTTGGGAAATTTGCTTTTGTTTGTTTTGGTTTGTGTTATTTATTTTGTTGTTGTTGCTTGTTTTCTAAAGTGATCTGCTGTTCTTAGGATGATAAATTAAAAGTTCTGGTCTGAAATTTTCACTTAATTAGGACTAAACCTTTTGTAGTTCCTGCACCACCCTATGATACCTGTCAACACACAGGGACCACGTAATAAACTGTTTCGAAGGAACAAATCAGCAAATACTTCTCAAAATATTGTTTCTTTCTGTGGTGGTTGGAGTTCCACAGTGGTTGAGGCTGGATAAAAAGATGGGCACTGCTGCTAGTTAGGCTTCTTTTGTTTGCAATGACAATCGTACTGTTTGCAACTCTAGAATTTGTGTACCTCTGTAAGCAGTAGAATCACAGTGGAATGGATTTGGACCAAAATAAAAACTTCTGTGGATTTGACTCCACAGAAAATTCTCTGGTTTATGACATTATTTAGTATTACAGAGACATTAGTCCTTGTGGATAGGTCTGTGTGTAAACGTGTTTATATAATGCACTTAACTAAATTTTCTGTGTAATAGTTGTCTTTGCTTTTGCTATGTTGTTTTTTTTTAAGGCGTGGCTCTGACAGCAGACACTAAGATCCAGAGGATGCCTAGTGAATCTGCAGCTCAGTCCTTAGCTGTAGCACTTCCCGCTTCTCAGACCAGGTACTGCTGTGTTACTTTGTTAATGCTTCTGTAATCTGGGGGAATTTGAGGACAAAACAAAGAAATTGGGATAAGTGCTATTTTGAGTGTTATGAACATTCAACTTTATGAAATATTTAGAGCCTTTTAGCAATGCCAGGTGTGATCTTGGTTTACACACAGTTTTCACTGTTTTTTCTTGGGTGTCATAAGAGGCATGTGGACAGGAGTGGGAACATGGGGAATTCTGATTAGAGTAAAAGAGGGCCTTTGCTTATGGGTTAAAAAAAGTTTACCTTGAGGTGTTCAGAGACTGGAACCTCTCTGGGCAACCTGCAGTGGAATCTCCATCCTTGGAGACTCAGCTTAACACAGCCCAGAGATACCTTACCACTTACTTCATGAAAGACTAAGCTGATTCCAATCAGTCAACTGTTTTCATTCACCCTAGGCTGGATGCGAATCGGACAGCTGCTGGTGTGGGTGAGATTTACAGGCATGCTGGAATATCTGAACGTTCGCAGCCTCCTGGGATGTCAGTGGTGAGTTTGTTGCATGTCTAATGTGAAAATTAGGTAGTGTTTGTCAGATTGGTTCTGCGTTCATGTGTTGTGTGGAGATGTCCTTACTGACTAAATTTGATGGGTATTGAGATGTCAGAGCAGGGAAGCTTTAGGTTTTATGGGAAGTGATTAGTTTTAAAGCATTAGAGTAACCTTCTTTTTAATTTACAGGCTATGATGGAAGCTGGTGGAAACAAAAATTCTGCGTTAGTGGCAAAGAAGGCTCCAACCATGCCCAAACCTCAGTGGCATCCACCTTGGAAGCTGTACAGAGTAAGTTATAAACTTATGACATGAACTCAGATAAACCAATGGTTTATGTTATATTAAGATCCCAACACACAGATCTTAATTCCGTTCTCATTCATAAAATAGAATCAAAAGAAAAGTGATCACACCTAAATTGTATACACACTTATTCTTAACAAAAAATGTGATTACAAACATTGTTCGTTCTATTTAGTAAATTACTTAGTGATTATTCTTTTTACCTTTTTTGTTTATGTAAGTTTACCTGTAGTATCACACATTTCTTAGAGATTGTGGGGTTTTGTTTGTTTTTTCTCTCATCAAATTCTTTGGTACAGGAACTCAAAGGCAATATGCAAAAAATGAAACTAATGACATGTTAAAGAAATGACCGTAGCTGGTCTAGCAATGTTAACGTAATGAGAGAGTAATTTCCAAAAAGACTTAATGTCAATGTCCAAGCACCAGACTCCTTTTAATCCCTATGAAAAAGGGAGGAAAAAGCTGAGCACTTTAATTGCATGTTATCTTTATAGTTTCAGTTGTTAGACTTAGTCTTGATTATGAATTAAATTAATTAATTTTCCTGGGGAGTAATAATAGTTGTTCCCCCAAAATCTCAAATCATTAAACATTTTGGTGATGAACGTGGCAGGGTAGCTGAGATGCAGAGAAAATCTCTAAGCATATGTATTGGTTCAGATCTTAACTTTTCAGGTACATTTGTTTCAACATGCACACCTTTCTAAGGGGCTAATTCTTCCTATAAAACTTAAGCAATTTTATATTTTGTCTGAGAAAGGGTGAATATTATTTTAGGCATATCAGGCTGGTTGAGATGAGAAAATCTCCTGCTCTGGTATCAGGATTGCATTGTTTTTGTACTGTTCATCTTGATATAGCACCCTATATAGACAGTTCAATCTTCAGAAGAGTACTAAATGCTGTTTTACTAATTAGGTGTAAGGCTAATTCTAAAAAGTATCTTTTTGGAAAACTGATAGATATATATTGATTCTGAATGCAGCAGTATTAGAACACGCTCTGTATAGAAATTAAGGCAAATACCATTTATTGCAAGTGTCATCAAAATAAACCTAGAAGAGATACAAGGCAAACAAATGACAAATGCCTACTATATTGCGAGCACTTCTCTTCAAAGAGGAAGTACAGTTGTAAAGAAGAAAAGTACAGCAAGTACAGTTCAAGTCACTGTGCTCGTTCTACGTCACCTCTTTGTTAGCAGAAGTTTGCTATCAGAATCTTTGCTTAGTGGGACAAAAGCTTGTTCAAGTAACTTGGAAGTAGAAGCATAGATAGAACACCAAATGTGGGTTTCATCTCATCTACTTAAGAACTGTGTTTCAGCTGGTCTTCCTAAGCTTAATTTGAAGTCATTTGTGGAAGGAAGATGGGGACTTAAAGTAGGTCAAGTAAATTATTTCTTACATTTGTGTCTTGGAAATGCTAGTGTTTTTTCTAGACTATGAAGAAATCTAGGCAGATATTTCAAATGTATGTGGCTGAGGTCTCATCTGGTCTGAAGAATACACGTTAGCTTTCAAAAGAATTTCTGCTTAAGAACTTCTGTTGCATTGTAAGTCTTTTGAAATTAGCTGTATGATAGTTCATGAAGTACCGCATCCAGTGAAGCCAAATGTGGAATTTGATTTTAGTTGTTTGACTTGAGAGAAGTCAGTGAAACAGAAAGGCTGCTGTAAGCAAGCCATGTATCAGTAGAGCATTTCTTGACTTTTGTCTCTAGTATTTTGTTACCAGAAAGTTTCTGATATACTTGTATCACCCCTTATTTGGGGAAAAGGAGGTGGCGGCTTGTTTTAAGTGGTAACTATTATTTGCCAATATAATTTAATAGCCAAGATTTTATGTAATAGTTCTTGAGCTAGTTATTACACAAGCCCTATACAGTGATATAAGGAAGTTGCACTTAAATATAGTATTTTTCTGTGAAGCCTCAAGTGTTGAACCACAATGTTCTGGACTCAAAAGATTTGAAAAAAATTGCTTGTAGGAGCAGGGTCTTTCCCTGTTGCACGTTTCCTAGGTGTGGTGTATGACATGTAAATTTCTACTAAAGTAGAAATAAAAATTAAACTCTTTTCAGATCTAATTTCAGATTTGATTGTTTTGAGGAGCATGTGTTTCTCAGCAAATACTAACAAATTGTAGTGTTTGATAATGAAAGTTTTATTGACTAATATATGTGTATTTTTCCTGAGTTAGGAAAAAAATGTCTCTCTTTTTTTAAGGTTATCAGTGGTCACTTGGGCTGGGTGAGATGTATTGCAGTAGAACCAGGAAATCAGTGGTTTGTTACTGGCTCTGCTGACAGAACTATAAAGGTAAGAGGTTGGAAGAAATTTCTAACAAAACTTTTCTGTTCCACCCCCTTCACATTTTAAAATGAATTTAGCTCCTGGAAACAATTTCTTGGTTACTGTGCACATAATGCTGTGTACAGAGCTACAGAACTTATTTTTTCTTATTACCTAGTCACTAATGGAACAAGATTTATGGAGTATTACTACTACTTGGTATTTCATTTGTTTTATGGTAGTAGTTGAGGAGTAAATGTTTATGCTGTAATTTTTAACTTTAATCCTACTTCTTTTTACCTGGGTTGTTTTCTCACATTACCACAGTGTGGGTTTTTTTGTCTACCTCAAAATACCTGTTTTGTTGCAGATTTGGGACCTTGCTAGTGGCAAATTGAAATTGTCTTTGACGGGACACATCAGTACTGTACGAGGAGTGATAGTAAGTGCAAGAAGTCCATACCTCTTTTCTTGTGGAGAAGACAAACAGGTGAAATGCTGGGATCTTGAATACAATAAGGTAAGCTTCTTTGTTGGTGAGTTTCTTTGATCGGAATTAGTTGGTACTGGAAAACATAAAAATCAAAGCACTTGAAATCTTCTTTTGAAGATGTTAAAGTTTGTGTCTTTTTTTCATCTAGGTTATCAGACATTACCATGGTCACCTAAGTGCTGTCTATGGTTTAGACTTGCACCCAACAATAGATGTACTGGTAACATGTAGCAGAGATTCAACAGCACGAGTAAGTATAACATCGACATTTTTTAATATATTCAATGTATAAAAGTGAGTAGTTAGCAAATGTTAAGAACGTGTATTAAGATGAAAATGCAATGAAGGTTTCTGTTAACTTTGTCTTCCTGTGTGGAAAAAAATAAAGCCTTTGGTTATACCCCAAAAACAAACATAAAAGTATCATTTCAGGGGAATGTTTTATTTTTTTAATTTAGTAAGTAGACTACCTAAGTAAATACAGGATCACTCATTTTACTGTATTTAGAAAATGTTCTGTTTTTATGGTAAATTACTTTAAGCTATCTAGATGTCTAGAAATTTAAAGGCAGGTTTCTTGTTCCCCTTGAAATTTGAGAGCTGGAGCAGTCGTGATGAACTGTTGGGTGAAGTAAACAACTTAAACATTGTAGTTTAATCTGTAAACCTATGACAATGAACTCATATAATCATGACAATGCCTAAAATACATTGAATATGCTTCTGGTCTTGACCTCTATAATTTATTTACTGTGGATTCATAGATTTGGGATGTGAGGACAAAAGCCAGCGTGCACACGTTATCAGGACACACAAATGCGGTAGCAACAGTGAAGTGCCAAGCTGCAGAACCACAAATTATTACAGGTATAATGGGCATGGTTTCACATGTAACATGATTAACAAATACATTCATGATTAGGTTTATGTAATAAACCTTTATTATTATTTAGGTTTATGTAAATAATATTTATTATTTTAATAATACTTTATTATTATTAGGCTTATGCAGTAAACCTAATGATGTGAGGTTCATACTCTTATCTTTAACTTAATTCACTTTTTTGTTAGCTTTCTATTGAAAATGGGCTATGCAATCTGTTATTTCATACAATTGATGATATATTTAGGGAAATATGGCTGTGGATTGTTTAAAAGATTTTCTGCTTTCATGTGTTTATGTTGTTTAAATTTTTTTGTAATTTGTATTGAGACTTCGAATATTCTGTAATAGTCCACCGTTCTCTACAATGCAGTTAAGTGTCTAGTACCATGATTAAACAAAGTGCATCTTTCCCATTATGTCCAAAATACAGCTTTATGTAACTACTTAGTTCTCCTTGAATTTCAGACTGCATAAAAAGACTATTACAACCCATCATCTTTCTCTTCTGAAATGGCATTAGTGTCTTTATTTTCCTAACAAAGATACCAGTATTTTTTTTCACATGTGAAGTTTTGGCTGACTTATCAAAAAATCGTACCAGTTATAAGAATAAATGTGTTTTACTATTTTCTTTTCATTGCAGGCAGTCATGATACTACCATACGACTCTGGGATTTAGTGGCAGGAAAAACTCGTGTTACTTTAACAAATCACAAGAAATCTGTAAGAGCAGTAATACTACATCCAAGACAGTAAGTTTTCCTCATTCTTTTAGTCTTTCATAATTCGTAACATAGGAACGTGAGAGGAAGCTAATGTGGATAATGATTTGGAATAGTAGGGCTTAATAACGTGTTTAGAAAAATACAAAGACTTATAAACATAGAATGCTTTAAAAATGTATATATTGGTAGCCTCTTAGTTCTCAGATGCTTTTATTACACTGTGCTTCCCAGGTACTGATACTGGTGTACATCAACAATCCCCAGAATATATTTCATATACTCCCACAGTATTTCTTATGCATGTTCTCTGACACGATACTTGAAAAATCAGCAGCACTGGGCTTTATAAGGCTAATAATAAATACGTAACTGAATGATTATTAGCAGAAAGTAATACATTTAATAAAATTGTGCATGTGTGAATAAAGGAAGCAGTGATTAATGCAAAAGGATTTTTTTTGGAATATATGCTTCACTGCATAAGAGATTTCAATCTAACTGGCCTTAAAAAGAAACTTCTTGTGGATGTTTTAATCTTTGAAGCAGGTGTTATTGGAAATGCTCTGAATTAAGATACAATATGTTGATGCATCAAAAGTTGTCTGTTAATGCCCATTAAAACAATGGAGAAAAGAAATTCACATAAAATTCACTTTTTTTGCAGTGCATTATCTGTGCTTATATAGCTTTGGAAGACTAGCCAACACTACTTTTCCCCCCATATACTTCTGATGATGCCATTATACCTGAAAATTTGTCAGAATAGCAACAGATGAGAATATTGTTTTACACTGTCCAAAACTTAATGTGCGTTTTTAATGTTTGTTTGCATATTAACATCCTGTATGGTATTGGAGAGCCTTGTGATTTGTAAAGCTTAGGTAATCTATGAAAATAAAGGAAAACCGTAGACAGAGATAATTCATGCTTTCATTCATAACTTCATAAAACTGCTTAATTTTATGCAAAGTACAAATGTCAGAAAAGCAGTGTTAAATAATCTTGCAACTAACATTCAGCTGTAGTTTGAACAAAGAGTGTTATTTATCCTCACAGATATTTTAGCTTTAATATACTGTGTATATTTTCTTTCAGTTACACTTTTGCATCTGGTTCTCCAGATAATATTAAGCAATGGAAATTCCCAGATGGAAACTTCATTCAGAACCTCTCTGGTCACAATGCCATTATCAACACACTGGCTGTAAATTCAGATGGAGTTTTGGTGTCAGGAGGTAAAATGAGAAATGCATGTTCATATTCCTTCCCCTCTACCCCATGCTATGAATATATAGCTGAAGGTCCTTAGACAAAGATTTTCACTGAACTCTCATTTTTCTGGGATAAGAAGCCTGCTATAGCCTACAGCTTTGTTTTGCTGCAAGTAGGGTCACCCGCGTTTTCTTTGTTACTGAGCTGCAAGCCCAAAAATATGTTTGAAAGGAATTTTAAGACTCTAGTAGGGAAGAGATTTCCCCTTCTCAGCTGGCTGTTGCCAAGATTAGTAGCTTATCTCCAAATTTTATTTGGCTCTTTGAGTCAAATGGAGGAGAATTCTGAATGCTTCCTATATCTGATCATGAATAGTTTCATGTAAGAACATTCATTATCTCATATTGCATGTAGCATTATTTTATGTCAATTACCCAAGTATTGCAACAAAAATACTTTGGAAGTATGTGTTATTAAAACCATAATCTTTGACGGTTCTGGAAGTTTTATGTTTGTGCAAGACAAAGTACACATGTAGACTTTTTTTAGGGACAAGCTTATAAAAGTAGCTTATAGACATCCCAGCTGAATTCAGATCTTTTCATTAAAGCACTGTCTAAACAGTAGGAACTGGTCATTTCTGTTGGGGTTTTTTGTTTGTTTATTGTAGATACTATTATAAACATAGAATTAATTAGTGTGAAAAAAGCTATAATTCTGTGGCTTTAGAGTGAAGCTCTAGAGAAAGTCTACAATAATGCAGGAAAACAGTTGAAGCAGGAAGTTAAACCCAAATATCTGAGGTCCTAGAACTATAACTTATGAGTTTGTCCTGTTAAAGCTCTAGCTATCGTGGGAAATTAAGTCAAGGCTAAACTGTATTGCACCAAATTACTAGCAGGACCTGAGTTTTCTCCTCTTGATTTTGCTTATCTAGTCTTTTGGGTAGTTGTAAATGAGGATTGGACTCAATTCACAATGTGACACGTGATAGAAAGTTCAGTTTAAGACAAGTTCCATGAGTTTGCAGAAGCAGATACTTAAAAAGATTTCTGGTTTTGTAATAATAAAAATGTAATAATTTTTAGAACATCTCAGATACATTTCATTGTTCCAAACTGAGTTTGGTTCCATTTGATACAGTGTTCCTTGTAGGCTAATGATGTGGAGTAACATGGAAATGCTTTAAACAAATAGGAGGATAGCTAATTATATGGCCAGCCTACCATGGTTGTGTTTTCAATTACTAGTAAAGGGGACCCTTGATTTTAAAATTCTGACAAAGCTCTATTTGACAACTGGTGCACTCACAGTGAGAGCAAGAACTCTACAGAACGCTGGACTTTTCTCATCTTTCATTCTGCTTTGCTTTGAAGACATTTCTAGAGGGCCACCATAGGACTTCCATGTTAGTAGTGGTTGAGGCCTTAGAAAAACTTATTTTTCCACAACTTATTTTAGTAAGATTATGTAGACTTTCCTTAAAAATTAAAATTGGAATATTGATTATTCCCATCCCCGTGACATTTTCATGATAATTAAAGTAAGTCGATGTTACCTTAGAGTATCATACCTTGGAAGCACCCTTCTTGAAATATCAGGAATTCTTGCTATGGAGAAATGAAAGCTTTTAGTAGATCTTAAGTAGATCTAGGGTTTGTATTTAACTGAAAAATTCCTTTGAGAGCATCCTTCTAAATACAGACTTCGGATTGCTATGAATCCTCTGAGGCTACTAGTAGTTATAGTGACAGTAATTTAAACTGGTACCTCTGTAAATGTTAAGCATTGATACCTCTTTGTTCAATTTTAGTGGAGCTACTGAACAGAGAACTTAATATTCAGAATGTCAGTCCTTTCTTTGCTTTCAAAGCAACTTGCTGCCGTGGGATGTAGTATATCATGCTTGTATGCCTTGGGATGTAGTATATCAAATTTTGCCTCAAGTATGATGAGCTTCTGAGGAAGCTTCATCAACCTGCTTAAACAAGATCAGCCTTCCTTCTTAGCTAAGAAGGAAACCAGCAGAATATGGGAAACCGTATAGGATGTTGGACCTTGAATATTGTAGTCAGTTTTGGGCCCCATGCTGCAAGAAGGATATTGAGTTGCTCTGGTGTGTGCAGAGAAGAGCAATGAAGCTGATGAAGGGACCAGAAAACAAGACTCTCGAGGAGTGGCTGAGGGAATTGGGACTGTTTAGTCTGGAGAAAAGGAGGCTTAGGGGAGACCTGGTACATCACTCTGTACAGCTACCTGAAAGGAGGCAGCAGCAAGGAAGGTGTCAGTCTCTTTTCTCAGGTGACAAGTAATTAGAACACAAGACAATGGCCTGAGCTATCGAATACATGAATATTTCAGCAGATATAATTCTGATAAATTAACTAGATGTTCTTGATACTGTTTTTAGAAAAATAAAATACTAATTCTTGTGTTGATTTTTAAGCTGATAATGGTACTATGCATCTTTGGGACTGGAGAACTGGATACAATTTCCAGAGGGTACATGCAGCTGTACAGCCAGGCTCCTTGGACAGTGAATCAGGAATATTTGCTTGTGTATTTGACCAGTCAGAAAGCAGATTGCTAACGGCTGAAGCTGATAAAACCATAAAAGTATACAAAGAAGATGATACTGCGGTATGTCAAAGTGTCTTTTTAATGTATTTTCATGAAATCAGCATATTTCAAATAAGTTGTTACATATGTCCATAAGGCACATGTTAATAAAACAGATTCAACAAGTCTGTATATGTTCAAAAGAATATGTATGCATTAATGTAAAGAAGACAGCAGCCTACTTCTAATTTCTTACTAACTCCTATAGAACAAATAAGTTTTATGTCCATCAACTCCTCTGCACAAATCCTTTGTGAGAACGTTTGGATAAATACCATTAAAATAGTTGTGTATATTGTGTTTTGAAGCCAGTAGGGGACTGTTTGGTTTTAATCATTAAAACGTGAATTAGCAAAAAGATTAAATTTTGAACTTTTATAATACTTCCGTATATGATCTAGGTTAAAAAGTTGTCAAGACAAATGACTAGAGTTTAAAGTAAATAGCTTATTTTCAAACTGTTATTTCCAAATCTGAATCCATTTACTAACAGGGAAGGCAATAAATTATTGTATAGCTTTTCAGAATGTCTTCTATGTAAATAATTATTTCTTATTAAACCATTGAACTTGGAGCAACTTGTAGAGGAATAACTAATGTTTTTTATACATTTTGCTATTGAGCAAACTGCAGACATTGTGGCATTTGCCAAAACTAGTGTACACCACTGAAAGACATTGACTCATTGACTGTTCCTGATGCTTTGATCACTACAGTGTTTTTTGAGCTGCCATTGGCAACCTGATTTTTATCTTGCGGGGGGGGGGTGGGTCAGAAAAAGTTCTGTCATGCACTTCAGGCAGTGGAATGATATTAAAATTTCATGTGGGTAAATGAATTACATAATACATTAGGTAATTATAATATATATAAAATATATATAAATCCTATGTAACTAATATTTTAAACTAAGCTCTACTTGCAGATTGATTTCAAGTTAAAAATAATCCTTATGAGACTTTGCTTTTTTTTCCCTTTTAGACTGAGGAAACTCATCCTGTCAGCTGGAAACCAGAAATTATCAAGAGAAAACGATTTTAATACAGCAACATACTTGTGCTATAATTTTGTTTCGGTCACATTATGTTCTGCCTACAGCAGCAGAGCAGGAAGTCGGCAAGTCATTGCTTTTTCAACATGTTTTGTAATAAATTTTGTTCTTCTTTCTTTTTGTCTTTTTTTGGTGTGAAACCAACAAACCAGTTACAGCTGTTAATTTTATCTTTGTGGCGCATGTATACTTCATGAAAAGGATAAATGTGTAGGTGGTTACTTTTTTATATGTATCTACTGAGCATAAGTCTAAATGTTTTGGTGAGCCAGGTTTTTTGAAAGCCCTTTGCTTCACTACAGAAGTTAATTGTAAATTTATCCGTAGAGGCCATCTACTGGAGACTTCTTGAGTGACGTTTTTAGATTTTACATCAGTGTTGTTTACTGTATATATGCTTAGTATATGCTGAAATACTGTAATGGAACAGTATATATACTAAATTACAGAATAATACCGAGAAAGAATTGGGATGATAAAATACCAATGTAGTTTGCTTAGTAAGCCACGCTGGCAATGCTCAGTGGCTGTGTTATTGAATGAAATGGATTTTCATAGTGTTCCTTTCTCTAGGAAAGCTTTGACATGCAACTCCACATCTTCATTACTTTCATTTTGGAGTGGACCTTTATATAGCAATGGCTACTGTCAAATTATGTTGTTTAGTCAGCAGCGGATTAGGACCATTTGACTTTCTTCAAATCACTTGTCTGTTGCTTTTTTCAGTTATCCAAAACATGTATGACATTAGATTACAGGGAACTTCTAAAACAGGTCTGAGGAAAAGCTCTTAAGTCATTCCAGCCTTAATTTTATTTATTGCTGTCTCCCCAAAATCTTACAAAGGATTAAAAAATATATACTGAAATATGATTAATACAAAGGTCAGATGTGTCATTGTGTTTAGATGATTAATACAAAGGTCAGGTATGTCATTGTGTTTACAAACAGTCATGTAACAAGCAGTAAATACATAAGCCTCCTTGGTACAGTTTATCCGTGGTGCCAGTGCTGGTGTTCTAAAGCACTTTCTCTTAGCAGAGGAGAAAAGTGTTAAGTCATTGAGCCATTCAGTTGTCAGCAATTCTGCTAACATTTTCAATAGCTGCAGTGGTGAGTTTCATGCAGGGTGGATACTGAGAATTGTTCTGTGGCGGCAGCCTTGTAGTAAACTGTTCACAGTAACCACTTCTAATTTATGCCAGTCTGACTTCTTTCAAATCTGGGATTTATGTTAGGGAAGTGACAGTTTGTTGAAAGTGCCTGGAGCCCTCTGTTTGAGATACTGGCAATATAGCTTACAAAAAACTAGTAAAACTAAGTGTCATTTATATTACAAGACTTACCTCTTTTGTGATGCATGGGAAATCTTATGTACATCCTCCAAATACTGTATTTATAATTTAAATGTTTGACAATGTCATTTTAAGGCAGTCCATGCTGCATGAGTAACTGAAGTTTGGTTGACAGCTATTGACTGAAGCATCATCACAAAATAGCAAGTTTTATACACCTTGCTAGCTTTGCTGTTGCCCTGCAACACATACTGAACTTTGTTTTCCAGACTGCTGTGTTTGAGGACAAAATAGGAAAAGATGGGAATGGTGATGTTCTTACAATTATGAAAAATACAAAAGCAAAAAAAAAAAACCAACCACATGAAATATGGATCAAAAACAAGCATTCACTTTCCAATTATTCTAGTTTTTTTTAGTTAACTTAAAAATATTTAGTTTTTTTTAAAGTTCTTTTCTTTTGAAGTTTAAAAGTGGTGTTTCAGGGGGAGGAGGGAAAGGTAGACTACAGTAACGTATGCAGTCCCTTTTTAATCTGTTTCTCTTTGTGTATCTGCCTAGCCTGCAGTTTCTCACTCATATAGTGTTAGTTTTCTTGCTGTCCTAGAGCCTGGAGAAAAATAAACCAGTTATTCTTTAAAAAAAAAAAAAAAATCTTATAGAGGATATTTATAGGTTGGATTAAACACCTTTTATTTGGTTGCTAATCTTTATTACAGCTGTTTTTATTTTAACTGATGTAATGGGGAAAATACAGGTTATAGCCTATGATTTATACCTGCTGTTAATGCTTTGTTCCAGAAATCTGTGAAGTGTTCTGGTGTTGTACGGAATTCTCATGCTCACAGTTGAATTTTAACAGGAAACCAGTATGGAGAAGAATAACTTGGAAAAGGATGTGTTTTTTTGTTGTAGTAATTTTGTTTTTAATAGAAGAGTCTCTTTTGATAATTTGGAATCAGAAAGGGGAAATCAGAAGTTTTGGCTCCCAGGTCTTGCAAATCTTTTGTATACTGGCATCTTCCTTTAAAAACTGCTTTTATTCCATTGTTTAGCATTTTGAGGAGAGATTAGAAAGTCACCTGCAGAATCTGCATTTCTTCCCTGGAGTCCTGCAGGAATCCACTAGCACGGGGGCAGTGGTTGCCAGGGCATTCTGTGTGTTGCTGTGGGTAAAGATTTGATTTGCGAATGAAAGGCTTTGTCACTGTTGTTTGGAATTACACTTTTCCTTTTTGGCTCTGTAATATGCTGTCCCAGTTTTCAGTGTGACTTTTTTTTGTGTGTATTCTTTAACATTTGATTTGCATGTTCGTTTCCTTCCCAGTAGTTTTTTCTTCCACTTGACAATAATGTGAATATTGTCCTATGTACTTCTGTAAATATTTCAGACATCAAGATTCATTTAAACAACGAAAATTCATTTAAGTGCTTCTCTAGTGCAAAGCAAGCCTAGATAGTGAGCTGGTGCACACACATCTGGTTGTGTAGGATACACAGATAAGATTTGTCCACATAAGTCATAAAATGAAGCAAAATAGAAGGATTTGAATCACTGAGTATAGTTTCCATGCTTCTGGAAAGTGTCATGCTGCAATGTCAGTTAAAGTAATCTTGACCTGGAGTCTCATTCACAGAAAATAATTGTCACTTACAGAAGACAGATTTTCTGAAGTATATGATCAAATCATACACATTTGTACCACAAACCTTGGGTTTTGTTTTATACTGTATATAAATGCAGAGAAGAAAATGGTTTTTGATTGTAACATAATTCAAAATGTAACAGGTAAAAGTGATAAATTCTAAGATTGTTGTTTGCTGTGTGCTGAAGCATATAATGTATGCTATGCAGCTGGAATGCAGTCATTTGCCGGCAGCACAGAAGTTGTGCAGAACAACATGTATTTGACAACCTAAAGGCTTACAGAAGTAAATTTTTAATAGCCAGTTCCTTTTTGGTCCTGTTAAATAAGAATTAAAGTACTTTGCCTGATTTTAAATGACAGCAATTTAGCCATCAATAAAACCTTCTATACTATATGATTTCTTGTCATTTTTTTCCACTTTGTTGTTCTTAATGCAAAACCCAATCAACTAAGCACATATTGAAAACTAAAGTAATTTAGGATTAAAAATCATGACTGTTTCTCATGTAACAATAACATTTATTTCTGCAGTTCAGCTGTAATGGAGGAAGAAAGTCCGGGCTCATATTGTATGTACAGCTTCATATCTGCGTGAAGGGATTAGCAAAACAAATACAGAATTGTTAATAATTTTCTCTAATGTATTTAAAAAAAAATAAAAAAATCTCAAGAATGAGGTTTAAAATAGGTTCTGGATGGGAGCTGAGGGTGTGGAAAAAAAATTTAGAGTGTAAGTTCTGGTATGTATTACTGAAAGCAAATTAAAAGAATATCCATGGCACAAAACTGAAAATTTGTTCTCAAATCAGTGGGAGTTTTTTTTTTAAAATTATTTCTCTCAGTGGGGTGTTTTATTCTTCACCGAGTTGCAAAAGCTATCAATCTGGCAAGTTGTATATGTAAGTATTCACATACGGCACACATTCGTGTGCAAGACGCATTTAATTTTATTTTTTTAGATTAGATTTCTAAATTAGTACACCAAAGAAAGTGGTGAGGGTTTTGGAGATTTATGAATGCTAGTGAATCTGATCAGCTGATGAAAGAGTCAGTTTTGTTCTGTAAAATTTAACACTAGATTAGCAGGACTTGAAACTACTGTAAATATGACTTTTTATGGAAAATGTTCCTTAAACAGAACATACAGTTAGTGAATGGCTTTATTCTTTTGAAAGCAAACATGTCTTTAGGAGAAATTAGTTTGAAGGCTGCATGAAGAGGCAGAGAAGCTTTTTGACTTGTTCTTGCCTGTCGTTTCAAAACTTGGCAGGCAGGAAACTACCGAACTCTTTGGTGGCCTTTGAGATGGAGCTTGTCACTTTGAGCGACTCCATCTGATGCTTCCTTAACAGTAGCAATTATGAATCAGCTTTCTGGCTTTTGCGTCTTGTAGCCTCGTGAATTTTAGTTCTGTGCTGACAAGGTCAGAAGCTGGCTGAAAATGGGAATCCATTTTCCATCCAATTTTTTTGCCATCTGTCTGAAGATGTGCCTTCCAAGAATTTTGATGCACAAAGGGAACTCTGCATTTCTCATTGCTATATTCAGTAAGCTTTTGTAAGTAAACTCTGACTGTAGGACTATTCAAATATATTTGCCTCTATGAATGCTCCTACATGCATTTTTCATATACTTTTTATCTTAGGAAAGGAAATCAAAATAAGCTTCTCAGGAGTCATTCAGTGTTGTAACTTCATCTGCCCTATGTCAAACTTGAAAAATATCAGCATAAGCCTTCGAAGTTTTGATGTTGGAAATGTGGTATGTTTTTGGGAAAAATGACACAATCTATCCAAGAAGGTTTTCTCTTTAGCATGTATTCTAGCAATTGCTGTAAAGCAGCACTCAGATATTTAAAAGGATGTATGAAAAACTAAGCTTTGTTTTAGATGGTAACTGTGGAGTTTCTAGATGCAGACTTCCCTCCCCCCCCCCATCCAGGTTGAACACTTGGGAATCTTTAAAAAAAAAAAAAAAAAAGTTGAGGGATTTGCAGGATAAACCAATCAGTATTACTGTTCACTCACTAGTGCTTGTAGTGAAACTAATATCAATCAGCTTTGTGACTTGAAAGCAGCAGCAACATGTTAATTTCCTTCACCTGCATGTAACCTTTTAATTCTTCTTTAGCATTTTCATTTTTAATATCATAAGTATGCAAGCCCCAAATGTGTATCTAATGCATGGATTAATTGGGGCTCTTGCCTGCAGATCAGACCTCAACAGTACAAAATAATTCAAACAAAGGATCTGGGTAACAAAGATCAAAATCAAGGGTAAGTATAGTTAAAAGGAAGAAATTGTATGTTTGCATTGATGGTAAAACTACCTTGTATGTTTTATTTTTTTTCCAAACAAATAAAGGAACTACTACCACACCCTAATTACTCTTGTTTTCTGTGTGAGACAGATTGTATCTTCCACCATTTCGTTGCAGCCTCTCTGCTTTATTTTCAGGGTCTGCATGCATGCTTGCAAAGACCTCGCCTTCATTTTTTTCTGTTACAGTAACAGCTCTTGGGCTTTGGGCTGCTGCAAGCTTTTTTTTTCTTTTTTTTCTTTTTTCCTCTCCCCAATAGCTAAGAGTAGAGCTGAAGCGTTAAACACTTGAGTGCAAAAGAGAGTCAATCCAGCATCAGTATGAAGTATGAACAGCAAGGGCTATACCTAGGATAGAGAAGGACTTCCTGGGGACCAAACAAGAAACAGTTGTAATTAACTGAGATCTCTCAGGAAAATGGAAAGGACAAGGAAAAGTTAAAATGAGGAGAGACCAGAATTATGACATCTGAAAGGAAATATTTGAGAGCAGGCTACTTGAGAAAGTTCTGCTGCATGTGAAGAGTCTCAAAGCAACACAGAGTTAGGAGGCTGGAGATTGCTGCTGCTGCAGTGGGATTTCGCAGAGGAAGCACTCGCACATACAATTCTAAACAAGGCTTAAGAGTAAAGCTTGAAGAGTGAAGCCAAGGTTTGCACTGCGAATAGCTTAAAAAGATAAAGTGAGGCTGATTTTAGAGTTGATTGAACGCGTGGATTACCTTAGGACACTGGGTTAGCTTCTTTCTGACAGGTGGATGGTGGAGCTGGAGAACAGCACGAGTTCATAGCTGTGGAGCATCATGCTGACAGGATGTATTGCTGTTGGGAGACTATCATGTGACAAATAAGGGTGTAGCTAGTGCAATCAGGAAAACTTTTGTGCCATATCCAACAGCATTTTTTTCACTAGGAAAAGATACCACGAATCTTAACATGACAACCGTTTCCAAGCAAATCCCCTCGACAAGCAAGCTTCCTGCATTGACAACTGGAGATCTGCTCTTGATAAAGTAGTAATATAGAGTATGAACAGAAAAATTCCATACAAAAATTTGAGTGTGGCTTCAGCTGCCAGAAGAGTCAAATTTCATGTCCTGTAAGTATTATTAATTCTTTCCTGTTCATTCCATTTCTTTTCTTCCTGTGCAACATGGTAACAAACACGTTTCTTTCAAAGACAGTTTGGCAATGCAAATCTACCAGAATTGATCAATTCTGCTAATGACTTTGTTCTATTTTGGAACCGAAAATCCCAGTTTTATTATTCCGTGCTGCTCTGAATCAATGTATAACAGGAAATTCAAAAGTAACTAGTGAAGCATACTCACTGTAGTAGATGAATTAAATTATATATTAAAAAGGCTTGCTGCTAATTAAAATAAATGTAGTAAAATCAAGTGTATGGCTCTTCCTAAGTAAACCCACTTTGTTAATTTGTAGGTGAAGTTGTAAAAGGCTTTTAAATATGCAAGAGGGTAGAAAACTGCGCTCCTGCTGTTCTCCAGTTTCATAGTGTTGTTGGTACACGCAGTAGCCAGGTCAACGATGCAGTTTTTCTCCAGACATTAATATAGGATGGCCATGCTTAAAATAGCATGGTGTATTTCAAACTTTCACCCACTGAAGAATATGTCCATATGCTTTCCAGTAACATAGCCCTGTGGTCTATGGCAGTGCATTTTTTATAGTAGTATTCTCTCTCTCAGAGGTTTTTAATTTCTCCTTGATTTTTTTAGGCAACAATAACTTCTAATGGGGAAAACATTGCTAAGAAATTGGAAGCTATCTCTAGCCCATGTCTCCAGACCAATAATTCCTTTCTTTTCTTCCTTTTTCCCCCAAACTTGTCCTGCTCTTCTTCCATCAGCAGCAGCCCTGTGGAACCGTCAATGTCCTCAGCTGTGCTGGAGAGCTTCGTGTTGTCCAGAAGTGTGTGCCATGCTATGGATTGCTCTTCCAGGTCCCCATCACTTCATCAGACACGGTGACTGAACTATGTGGTGGAAGCATTTCAAGGTGAGAGATTGTTCTTGGAGAAGGGAATAGGCTGACTGGGTGAAATCTTACTTTCTCTCTAGACATGCAGTCTGATGTTGACAGCTGATGGTTCTCCCTCCATCTTGTTGCCCCACTTGGTTTTTCTTGAGTGATCATTCTTGTGGCACAGCACAGTGTGTATAATACGCTCTGGTGGTTTCTAGCAATACCCCACAGTCCCAGTAAAATGCGACAACTATTTTCATGTTCCAGGGAGAATAAAGACAAGTGGTAAAGGCTAAGACTAATGAGAGACCAACGAAACCTACAGCAAAGTTAGGAAGATGTCTGTGGTTTTTTTTTCTTTCTTTTTTTTTTTTTTCTCTTTATCTCCTGCTCTGCTCAGCATCATGCTCAGCAAGTTTATTGGCCTCAGCTTACTCTAGGATAAGTTGAGACTGACCCAGAACAAGTCCTGGCAAATGCTTTGAATTGGTGTGGTCGAGGCACGGAAGATGTGGTTGAAGAATGTCAAATGCTATCTGTTAGTGACAGGCTGTCCTCCATGTGATGGAAAGGTTTTTCATACAGCACTCTTTACTATTTATTCTTAATTTCTTAAACCCCATAAACGTTTACTACAACATTTGCTACATATTCTGTAGTAAAAAGATCTAGTATTTCAGGTAATACAGGTCATAAAATTGGACAGAACTTGTAAACTGTATCAAAATTGCAGCCTTGGGAATATCCCAGGATGTGTAAGGCTTGCAATAATGTGATATCTCCTACCTTTAAAACAAAAACAAACAAAAACATGGAGAGGAAGCTACTCTAATTAACAGTCACAATTAGGAAATAGGATTTTCTACTCTTCTGAACATTGTATGTTCATCTCCATCTTCATTCTGTTCAAAGAGAAAACAGAACAGGAAGACGAGGGGGGTGGGCAGGGGAACAGAAAATGACTGTTCAGGGCATAAATGGCCATGTGATGTCCTGTAAATGTATAACTTACACCTTGTTTAAGCTGAGGCAGTTCATTTGAATCATCTATGATGACAACTGGTATCAGTATAGTTATACCTGAAGGCAAGTTATATCAGAAAAGTTATATCAGGCAAGTTATGTCTGAAAAACAAAGCTGACGATGATTGTATGTAGGGGACACTTTACAATTAACCAGGAGGAGCCAGCACATTTTTTTAAAATAACACAGCTGTTGTCGTTAATACCTCAGGGTAATGCTGTGTTTTCACACTGTCCTAGTTTAAGGCATGTCAGTTTGCACATTTTTTAATGTGGTGCATTTCGCTGGTGTAGACAGGGCCTAAGTAATATGCAGTGGAATTTAGAAATGTTCCAGTACAGACAATATATTTTGCCAAGAACAGGAAACCTCATCCTCTTTCATCTTTTTTTTCATGTTTTTTGTTGAAAGGTTTTCCTGCACATTCTCACATGCAGTTCATGTAAAGCCACTTTTCTCCCTCAACGGAAGGAGAACAAAATTAGTACTAAGCAAGAGAGGATAAAAGCAATGTCCCTGAGACTTTACCTGGAAAAAGATTAAAAAGTATTAGTTTCATTTTTTGTTGGTGAGTGGATATAAAGCAGATATACTCTGATTTTCCTTTTCTTCTTTGGTGGTTAGAGGTGAGAAAGCGATCACCTGCTGGAGCCACTGGAGCTGTGTTCCTAGGGTCATACCTTCTAAAATTCACTGTGGACTTTGTAGAAACATGAACTTAAAAAGTGCTTTGCTGACAAATTTGTTGTTTCTCCCACCTGAGATCGTCGTAATGATAAGCATGTTTGTGATGTATCACTTGCCACAATAAGCACTGGGTTCCAAGATGCATTTTCACATGCTTTTGTTCAGGGAATTTCATGCAGGTTTTTTGCCTTTGAAGTGGGACTGGACAGCATCGCTGGTTCACGCCTCTAGGTTTCTGAATTCACTTGCTGAGATCAAGTCAGCTTGGGAAAAAGAAACTCTACAGTTGAATATAAACTGTAGCCGGCTTTCTCACTGCCTACTACAAACGTAGTGTGGGCCAGATCCAACCAGGCCACTGCTTGGTCCTGCCCCACCAAGCTGTGTTGGGGCAGGCTGGCTTGTGGCAGAGCTCCATCAGGCCCCGGGGGGTGGCAGGTGGTGGCCAACAAATTCTTAGGGTGCTGCTGAGGAGCACCAGGTCAGGCTGGCACCACTTCTTCTGGAACTGGTTCTTTTCTGGACTCCAGGACTGAAATCCTGGAGCCTTTGGCTTCCCAGGAGGTGAAGTTTTGGCTTCAGTGAAACCCTGAGACACAACTCGGGGAGGCTGATGTCTGCAGTAGCCCAGCCCAATCTTCCTTTTCATTAAAAAATGTCAGGCTTTTATCCCAAACCTAGCATGCTCCACAACTTAACTATCAGCTTTGCATGATAGAGATTAAGCTAGAAAAATAAAGCAAATGCACATTCTTGTGGAAATAAATTCTGGGGAGCTAAGTTTGCAGCTCTTATTTCACTTTTTTTTTTTTTCTTCTCATTTTAAATCAAGCATCAAGGCAGCAAGGGGGTGAGTTGTGGTGTGAGTGTGTGGCGATCCTTGTTGCATCCCGCAGAGGGAGGAGGAGAAGAAGTGCTGCTTCTATGTGCTCTACTCTGAAGTCATCTTTGCCCTGATAAAATCTCTTCACTGGCATTTTATCCATATCTGACTCATTGGAGCCATGCATTTGTTTTCCATTAGTTTCCTCTTTTAATACGATGGGTTTCTTTCATATTATCCTTAAATATTGCATTTTAATGAAAGATTTAACATTAACATTGACATTCCTTCAATGGTCTGATAAATCACTGGAAGATAATTTGCTCTTTCTGCCTCATGTTTTTCTTTTCATTCATTTTGTTTCATTTTTCTTTCCCTCCTTCCTTTTCTGTGAGCCGATGTTGCTCACCCGCACACCGTGTTTAATGTTTTCATATGCATTGTGCTACACACGGAAGCTGTGAGGAAGAGGTGGTTTTCTGTCATTGTAAACACAAGTTTGCTCTGTTTCCTCTCAGGGAGTGTCCTGTGTGCTGGGAGCAGGATCTGGAGGTACCTGGAGGCCAGGAGGATGAGAAGTGGGAAGAGCGATGAGTCATTAAGAAACAGTGTTATGTGAGTAATATGTGAGTTATGTGAATGTTATCATTTTTTAATATACACCTCAGCTGGGTGCCTTACTTACTTTCCATGTATCTTTAAATTTTGCACATAGGTTCTGGGGTTTTGCTCCTTTAACAGAAGGAAGTTAAAAAAAAAAAATATCGGAGTGCACAAGAGAGTGAGTATTGAGAAATAACTCTGAAGTGAGATTTTTCATGTGCTCTTTGAGTCCTATAAACCCACTACAGAAGTAGGACCATAGGATTAAGCCTTCCAAATTTCATACTGTAAAGTTTCCTCTATCAAGACCGTACATTTTTCCTTTCTTCCCCTTTGCAAAGATTTAAGCCAAAAGATAAGTCTTGCCTCATGACCCAAAGGTCAATAAATCGAGTCTGACATACACCTGTGGGGAAATTAAAAAGTTACATTGTCCTCATGGCTTCATTTTCTAAAACGTCTTTCCTCTGCCAGTGTTTTGGTCATAAGCTCTTCGCAGCAAATTCTGCAGCTATAGTTGTGCCTTGAAGTTGCTCTAGTAATAGAAATAACAGGGGAGAGTTGATCTCTACCATACTGAGTGGTTTCATTTTTCAAAGTATATTCAGTTACAATCAGTTATTATTAATTTAGGTGAGGCGGACAGAAAAGGGCAAGCTGGGAGTACTGGGGTGGGATGTTTTCATTCCTTTTAAAATGCTCTACCAACAGTAATGTACTGCTGTTTTCATTCACATCCTTCCCCAGCTCAGAAAATGACAAACTGGGGGATCAACATTTGTTCCGCCTAAACAACTGCTTGAACCACTTTCGCATTTCCTGCCCTTACCTTTCTCTCAAAATAAATTAATAAATATAAACCCACAGAGTGAGGTTGGCAAGAGGCACTTGGTCTTAATGACAGAGATGTCAAATGATAGGAAATGACAATCTGAACTGAGGTATGTAAAACCTCCCCACCTCAAATGACTGCTTTAGATCTAGGTTTGCCATTGTACTTGTTGAGAGGAATTCCAATATGTTTCCCTTTCCTTAACCTCTCTGTTTTACAGTTTATTCCTTGTTCCACAATTTACTGTGTTTGAAATTGGACACGGAGACGCATATGGGTTGAAAAGCAAAGGACAGGTCCCAAACCGTGTAGTTACACACTATTAACCATAGGGATAGCAGCCAGTGAGCTCACTTGATTATGCCAAACCCAGATTATGCAGCACAAGCCCCAACAATTTGATATCATTTTCTGAAGAAGCTATTCCAAATCTATTTTCTGGTGGGGAGAGAAGACAATGTTTTGGGAGAAAGGAATGACTCTCTTTAGCTGTTGAGCAAATGCAGAGCATCTGCCTAATATGCACTGTGCATATCCAAAGACACTTAGGTGGAAAAGGTTTGTTTTGGAACTAAGGGGATGGATTTCTGTCCCATTAGAGTAAATGGGAGACCTGCCATTGACTCCAGGCAGGCCAGCTTTTCACCCAATATCTTTTACATATGTTCTTATATGTTATGATAATTCATGAATGAACTAAAACAATCCCTGTAGAGAATATATAAAGATTTTTCTTCTCTACCTAGGGGGGAGCAATCTTTGTTGCTTCGTATATTGGGGTTCTTGGAAAAGATATGGATTGGAGAGCCTTTACTACATTAATGATACATACTTTGTCTTGTATTACTCTTTTGTATAACCTATCAACCGCAGCATTACACAGAGGTTAGTTGAGAAAGGAGCACAGATGGGAAGAAAATGCTTGAAACTGGATCTGAATGGGGCTGAGGCGATGTTGTCTGGATGGGGGCTGAGGAGAAAATGAAGAGAATAACTTGCCCTTCGAGCGTGTCTATTTCAGATTGTTCCAAGTCTATGTTCCAAAGGCAAGGTTGGATTTCCAGTCCCATTCTGGCTGGATTTCCAAACACTTAGGACAGCATTAGTAGCCAGGACAACCTTTGGGGGGGGGGGGGCTTCGGGGGGCAGGGGGATTTCTGTATGTTGCCTGGCCAGGAGATTCTGATGAATCCTTCTGGGGATGGGTCTTTTTTTTTTTTTTTTTTATCCAAGCCTTCATCTGCCCAGCAGCAGGTTTGTTCAACATGTTCCTTATGAAGATGCATCTTCCATCTGAGGGGAAACTGATACCCATGGAGATTAGGGGCTGGCTTATCCCTCTGTGAGCATGTAGTGCCTGTGCTCCGCAGTCGGCTTTGGCTACCTCTCATCTTGATTTGAACATGTTAGTTTTGGCCGGAGAAGTTCCAGCAAGCTGAGTGAGCTTGTCCTTTCTTGGCCCAGGCCACGGTTAGTGCTGGCCCTTGGCCTGCCGGGCTGCTAATGTGAGAGGGAATAAGAGGTAGCTGGAGAGCCATTTTCTGTTCAAGATCTTTGATTTGGAAACTCACCTTCTCCTCTTGGGCAGAATGCCTTGTGGTGGGTGAGTAAGAAGTGGTTTGGAGCTTAGGCAAGCAGAGAAAGAGGATGAAGCTAATGTCATACTACTTTCTCTTGCAAGACTGCAGTTAGTTAGCAGGTAACTGGGGGAACTCTCTAATAGCATAACTAGAGTCAGTTTAAATATTCAGTGGAGTAAGAAGTGGCCACCCAGAGAAAATAAAATCATAACTAATATAAAGCCTGTGTAAATTAGAGTATGAGAAACTGAGAGGAGAAAAGCACTGTTGACAGTGTTGACTGCAGAGTGCCGAAATCCCAAGCCTTTGCTGACGAATTAATATTGCCCACCTCAGGGGTGGAAGAAGTAGAGCTCTTTGGGTTGTTTTGTGTGCAAGTAAATAAGCTCAGTTTTTCAGAGCAACTTGGGTGTCTTCCATACCTGTGGTATGACTGACTCACAGTCAGGGAAATTGATTTCTGGGTAATTGAGAGCTGTCTATATTCCCAAGGCTATCCAACAATTTTGACTACATGGTTATTTGCATAATAAAAGGGACATATTCTAAATGAATAAGAAAATTAAATTGTTCACTGCAAGAGACTTGCATCTGCTTCATAGACTAACAATGTGCAATTCTGAGCGGTCCACATTTTACACTTCCCCAGCACGCTGCTGATTCCTAGCTTCTAATTGATACTTCTGCTATAGCTTTGTCACGCAGTTAATCTAGGCAATAAGGACACAAAATTGTTGCAGTAAATAAAGCATTTCAGATAAGCACTTTAGTGCTCAGGGGAAGAAGCCCATGGGAATACTTCAGCTCATTCTGATTTCCTTTAAAGATTATCTTGGCCACAAAGTACTATTATTTGTCCTTACAATATGACTTTTTTTCTGGAAAATGTTAACACAAGCTCTCTTATATTATATTGTCTTATAATAAATTATCATGGTTTGGCTGATGTTCTGGTTACAGTCTGCTCTAAAACAGAAGGAAGGGAAGTAGCCTAAAATAGCAATTAGAAGAGAGATTTGAGGGTCATGCATTATTTTCTATTCGTGTCACTAGTTGAGGTCTCAGCTCAAAATGCTTTGAAGTCACAGGAAATCCTTTTATTGATCTCAGCAGGTTTTGGATCAGGTGCATTCCCTCTGACCTCAGACAAGTCAGGTGCCTTCTGTGCTTGGAAAGGAAACATGCAAGTTCTGCTTACCAGTCGGACAGGATTGCCGTAAAGACTAATTCATTCACATCTGCAGAGAGCAGTAGAACCCGCAAACCAAGGCCACTTTTTTAAGTTCAAGCTGTTATTTCTGTGTAGATTAATTCATTTTACCTTCCTACTCGCTGCCAACAGTCTGTTTAGTGCAACAAAATCCTGACAGCCTGTATCAACAACCGAAAGCAGCTATTTTATGACAGGGAGAGAAAAGAAAAGAAAATACAGACCTGAACTCTTCCCCTTACAGGGAATGTATTAGTTGAAGGATCTCGTTGTGTATGAAAATAAAAATTGTGGCTGTCATTTAAAAGACCTTCTCATAAAAGAAATGCACGTTAAATTAAAACCGCTGTTACTTTTTTCACTCCTGTGCAATATGGACCCCTCCTGGTTCTTGATGAAGAGTGAGGTGAAATATCGCACGACTGAGCTGCAGAGAAAATACAGGCTGTTCCAAGCACATCAGCCAAAATGAGCGTTCAGAGAGAGATCACTGTGTCATGAGCTCATGCTGGCAATATGTTTTTTTCTATGGGTGTAAACTGAGATTTGAGCCTAGGAGAGACCCTATAGTGAGCCTCACAGGAGCACTTCCACTTGCGTTGTTTTCTTCAGCATCAGCAAGGAAGCTATGAGCTGCTCCCAGACCTAGAAGCACTGCAACAGTCCCCGGCGGGTCCCACAGCCCAACAGTCACCTCCACCTCCCTCAGCAATAAACTGATGACGGAGCCAGGGATGGAAACATCCAGATCTTAGCAAGGAGACAACGTAATGTTGTCCCATGTAACTATTTGCCTTCGCACTCCCATTCCAGATGGGGAAGGGCTGTGGTGGGTGGGTGCAGAGATGTAGTGGGCAGGGGTGGGGATGCAGCGGGCAGGAGCAGGATGGGACAGTGGAGGTGCATGGACCCCCGGTCTTTCTTCATTTCTTCTGAAGGGAAAAGGATGCCCTGAGCGTGGCCCAAAGTCAGCAAAGTGCTGGATTTCTCAGCATCCCGACTTTGCAGTCCAGTAAGTACCATGCTGCACATAAACATTTTACAATTCCTCTTAAGAATTTCCTATCTGTATTACTGGCAAAGCCTGAAAATCATACTAGTAATTCTTCTTAATGTACTGAAAAAGCATAGTAGCTTGTTAGGAAAAAATGTATTTAAAAATAGGTGCACTCTTCTAATCCCCAAAGCACTGGCACCCGGTTTTAGAGAATGACTGAGTCAGGGGGTCCCTGGCGTTGGGAAGGGACTTCCCCAGCAGCACGACCCCAGGCACCTACTTAGACAAGCAGGTTTAGGAATCTGGTTTCATTTGCCCAGTAGCATTGTCCAGCACCATTCGGCGAAGTGATGTGTCTTGTGTTATTTTGAAAGAAGCAGCCGTGGAGCCTTTGACACTGGAATTTGGAAGCGATGCACCCAAGTCAGGCATGAACAAATGGCAAGGGTGACTGAAACAGTGAGCTAGGCATACAGACAGTCCTTGCCTAAAATTAGCTATATCGGTTTAGTCTTCCTATATTTTCTTTTTACTGTAGCCACATGTTAGGGCATGTATGTATATGGGTTTAGAAGAAATGTTTTCCTTTTGGACATGCCTAGCAGTCTTCCTTTTTCCTATAAATATACACTTAAAATTATGAAGTTTATCATAGAGCCTTGCTTGAAGGCTTGATAAGCTTCTCCTTTCTATTCTTTCTGGTTGAATTCAGTCTGAAATACAAGCACTGGTTTCTGTACCTGCTGCTGAATGATATATGCAAGTGTTACAACCCTTAAACAGTTACAGGATATAAAGTCAAGGAGGTGAATATTCTCAAATATAACTGGAAGCAAAGAAAAGGCATTAAAGAAGACATTACATTGACAATTTCTTGTCAGGGAAGAACATCTGTTTTTAGTGAGTCTGCAATCTTCACATTTTGAAACTTTAAAGTTACTGCTGCGGCTCTGTGGTCTCATGTATTCAGATTATTATAGCATCTGATAGTTGACATTCCAGCTACCAGAGCAGAGGACACATAGCTGAAATTGGTAAATGCCTACGTGATTTTATTCTTAAGCACACCAGGAAAAAAAAAAAAAAGTGTTGGGGGGGGAGTGGGGAGCAGTGGTCAAATACTGCTAGAACAGGCTGTGAAAAGCAAGCAGCGAAAAACAAGGCCTGAGGCACGACCTTGGGATCTGGGCTAGTACGTGGCAGAGAGCTTCTCGTCCCAGTGCACGTGCTGTGCACAGGCACTAGAAGCCGCGATGAGGGGATATTTGGGCTTGTCTGGCATTTAACCTGCCCCTTTGGCCTGTTATTTCAGGCTCGGCACCCTGAGAGTGCTCCTGTGGCATCACCTGCTGAAAAGCAGGGTCAGCATTTCCTCAGGGCACTTTGTCCATTGCGTGATGCAAATGTGCCCTGCGGACAAGTAATTCAACATCTGCGTGTGCTCCCCTGTGTGGAATGGTGATAATGAACCTTTTCAGACCTATAAAGATTCTGTAAAGACAAACTCTGTAAAAAAGGATGAAGACCTTGAATAAGTCAGTGAGAGCATCATAAAAATAAGATTTCCCCCTATAGACATGAAGCGGCTGGAGGAAGCTGGCAGGAAACTGCTTATAGATTCTGCTTCTAAGCCTTAAATTAAAACAGGCAATCAACTTCATCTCCAGCATTTGGTCTTGGCTTACTTTCAAGCAAACAGGATCCATTAATTAGGATTTACACGAATGTGTTTTCACACATAGTAAAAATGGGTGCCTACTCAAAAACCGTGAGGTGTTCCTCCACCACTTACCAAAATGAAATCAACAGAATTAGCTAACCAGCAGTTTACCTCTAGCTGCCAGCAAAAACAAACCTGCTGCAGAAGGTAACGCAAACATCTGCTCTTCTCCGGCTTCTGCAGGCTGTCACCTCCACACACTGATGCGTAGGACGGCGTAACACCGTGGGTCCTGAAAATCAGCAGGTCAGGGCACTTGCACGGTGGAAAAATTAGGATTGCTTTGTTCTTGTGTATTTATAGACACACCCACCCACCTTCTTTTTAATAGGCGGTTTAAGAAAACAGGCAAACCTTTCAAAATCGTAATTATGCTAGTGTCAGCCGGAGCGCAGCAGCCAAGACTCAGGCGTTCAAGCTCCTTATGAAATTATCATCTGGAAAAGGAGTGCAGAGGCTCAGAAACTGCTGGTTAGCTAGTTGCTTTTAATTTACGTGTGTGTGTGTGAAACTAGCCAGGGGCCTTAATTCACACATGGATTACAGTGTATTTTAGTTTTAAAAGCAAAGCCCCTTTCCGATTTATAGCTATTTTAAATAATTACTAAGTTCTGAACAGTGAGGGAATCAGCTGGCATAGTGACTGGAGCATATTAAGATCCAGCTTTGTGCTGACCCTCTCTCCACTCAGTGCCACAAGCTCGAGTCCCCAGCAGGGACTTGCTCTGATGAAGTGATAGCAGCAGGTTTCCAGAGCTCCAGCGCGCTGTGTGGGCTGTTCTTCTGTGATGAGGGCAGCTGCCCTGGGAAATGGGATTTTCCTAGATTTGAAAGCCAGAAAGGAACATTCAAATCATTTAGCTTGACTTCATTTTACTCGGTAATTCCTGCCTAAAGCCCTATAATTTGTGACTGAAAGGGAACGTATCTGTTAGACGTCTAATCTTGATTTAAAGACTGCAAGTGTCAGAAAATGCATCGTATCCCACAGTATCCTGTTGCAGTCATCCTTACTGTTTGCATCTTGTTTGCAGTCTGAACGCTGCTGACTTCCTACTACCATATTTTGACTTGCTGGCACCAGTGGTGCTGTGTGCAGCATTAACCACAGTTAATGCTGGCTAAATGACTTCCCTGAAGGGAAATCTGGGAAGAGCCAGGTCAGAGCAATCCTGCCTCTGCAGGCTTCTTACGCCTTCAGATATGGTTGTAAAGCTTTTGTTTTACTCGTGAAAAGTCAATACAGTGGTCAAAGGAGGTTACAGTGTTAAATCTGACCTGGGATTATTTCTTCTCAAGCTTCCTGGAGTTCACCTCCAAGTTTTAGAGAGACCACTAAATTCCAGATTCAGTGTTGGTAAGCAGATGCAAAAGACAACTCTATGTGAAATGCAACTCATACAGTCGAAACCTCTTGTGTTTTCCCGCCTGGCCCAAAAGGGTGAACCCTTCTCCATCTTAAAGGGGTTGCTTCAAGCCTGCACTGGTTTGTCAGGAAAACAGACAACAAGAGAAAAAATCCTGTTTCTGTTTTAGAAATAATTTTATAATATGTTAGGTGTGACATATACTGCAAACCACACAAGGAAGTAAAGAGCAATCAAAAATAGGGTCTTTTGCTTCTGGATAAATATTATTGCTAGAATAATAAAATCTGTGGCTAAGCTTATAAACTATATAGAGAGAGTATGTATATATATATATAAGTGAATAGAATGTCAAAATCTGAATGAACACAGATCTAGCAGAATCTCATTTATTTCTGTTAATATTTAATTTCATATATAATTTGACTTTGATTTTTTTCAGAAACTTTCTTCATTAAAAAAAAGGATCGGTTATGTATTATGCATAAACAAGAAGGGTCTTCATCCTGCCAGCAATAGTAGGATTAATGTGATGTGGACAGAAGAAGGAATTCGGATTTCCCAGGCTGTTTGGTGAACCTACCTGCTGGCTGCGAGGCAGCTAGGAGCAGTACACTTGACAAGTGGTGCAGTGCTCTGGCCGGTAGATGGAAAGGCATGGAGTACAAATGGAGCGAGATTGATGGCAGAGGGACTACCAAAGGTCTGTGACGGAAACACAACATTGGGACAGATTAGGCCTGGATGATAGCACATGAGATAAGTGAGCTAGAAATAAAGTTAATGTGAAGTTATCGATCTGGGTAATCTTACTTAGACGGTTATAACCGAGTGACAAATCCTGAAGTGATTGCACATGGAAGGCAGTAGCAACACCCACTCCACAGAGGCAAAGGCACTGCAGCACACCTGGAACTACAAAGAAAAAATAATAATAATAAAAAAAACCTATTACTTTTCCTACCTGTAGCCTCATTCTCTCAAAACAGCTTGAAAGCCTCTCCTATGTTGGAAGGCAAAATCAGGTATGCTATTTCCCATCGGATTCTGGCAATGAAATGATTCTTGATTAGTGAATGCTCAAGCATCTGTTCCGCAGCAAAAGGAGTTCTGCAAAACACTTTGTGCTCAAGAGTGACGGGATGGCTCCCAGGAAAATTAAATAAAATCAAATCACTCTTAACTACATTGTGCTGCATTAGTAGGAAAAGCAGTCCCGTACATTGCTTTCTATTACAGTCACTGTGACCAGCCTTCATTTGGTCACCAACAAATCTTTTGTGCAGCTGACACTCCTTCAGAGAGGTGTTGCTGAAATCAATACACGTCTGCCTGGGGAGCTATAAATAATGAAACGCCTGATGATCTGCAAAGTTAACGCTTTCTCCATACATCATGTATCCCAAGCTGAGTATTCAAAGTGACCCCAGCCGGTAAGGCTGTGGACAGGCATTCTTCCTTAGATCCAGCTGCAATAGTTGGAGATATTAGTGCTTCCCCACCCCACAGTTCTGCCAGAAAGGTGATTTGTATGGGATCTCTGCAATCCAGTGTAGGAAAAATAGCACTGGGGTTAACGGAAATTGTTGTTCCAGTATTGATTAAACCCAATTCGTGTCCTTAAACCAAACCCACAGAGGATCAGGGAACGCCACCTGGTAGGCAGAAACGCAAGCATGGTGCCCACTTGCTGAAAGGCAGTAACAAGCAGCTGACACCGTACTGTCCTCAGACAGCACAGGAAATAACCTCATGGAAAGACTTTTTTTTTTTTTTCAGCTCTGTCTGGAGCAGTTCAGCCACCCTCTGCCCTCAGCTGGCTGCTACCTCCCATATAATGCATGCTGGAAAGGACCTGAAGAGCTCCCGCTCTGTGTCAGTACAGAGCCGGCTGGTTTGGCTGGAGCGGCTGCTGTGAGCTGACTTTGCTGCAGGAAGGGAAGCAGTGGTGCTGCTTCAGCACCACCTCAGCTCCATGGGTCCTGAGTGTCGGGGGGACACATCTGAGGCTGCCACAGCTGCTGCGTGGGCAAGGCGATGTGTGTAGGTACCAGTAAGTCTAGCAGTGAGGGACCTTCATGACTGTGACGACATGATCTCTTTCAGTGATCTTTTGTGCTCTAGTATTGTACCACAGCTTTGCTTTGCTACAGTTTAATTCTCCTTGAAGGAGGAAGAATTTCCAAATAGCCCAAGGAGGATTAAACCATGGTGAGCATCGACTTACAAACACGGGCCGGTTACATTTGAGCAGCTGATCCAGTTATTGGCCCCGCTTCCTTCCTCGCTCCCTTCCTGGAGGCTGGGTCCCTGCCACAAGGACAGCTGAACTGGCACGCGGAGCTGCCCCGGGATCACCGCAGGTTGCTGCCTTGCACAGCAGAGTGGTGCTGACGTGGGGCTGCCTGGAGGAACGTCAGGTTGCTGGAAATGTCACTGCTTTGGAAGTGTTGGCGTGAGTTCTTCGCCTGCCTATAAAGGCACGGGTGGCCACCTCCAGGAAAGCATTTGGCTCCAGCCAACATCCCTTGCCTTCAAACAAGGTCATGTCTAAGTGCAACAAAATAAGTAGAGGTACAAATACACAGCACACTATCCTGTCTGCTCTTTACACCATAAGCTTAGGTAGAAGATGTAAGTAGCAGCCAAGTGTTGTTGCTGCAAGAATGACTCATTTGGGATGTCGGGGTAGTGCACTGAAACTTTGCACCCTTCCTTTGGGATAATGTTGCTGTGGTGGCTTCCCTTTGTGCCTGACGTGATGCCACTTCTATTTTACATGTAGGTCAGCATGTCACTGGGAAGACGGGGAACAGCAGGGGCAGCTAAATATATCCAGGAGACTGCAAGCATCTCCTCAAAATTTAGAAACTTCTGTTTGTGATTTATGGAAGAAAAGGAATGAGGTCATGAACACGGCAAAAGAGAGGGGGAGAAAAAGCTTAAGAAGGAATGGAGAAAGGAAGAAAATGCTCAGAGGAGGCAGAAGGACAAAGAAGGTGGAGGAGCACTCACAAGGTAGGGCTCAAAGTAGGCAGCACGTCTGTGCTGTCCCACAGATGCGGCATTTCTGGAAACATGCTGCAGTTGGGCAGGGTTTTACATGACTTTATGTGATGTAAAACTGATGATGTGCCCTGGCCTCACAAAAGACAGGGTTGCTGGGTTATCTATTAATACTGCCAGAACCTCAGACAGCTAAGTCCATCTTATTTTTTTTTTTCCAGCTGCCTCCATGCTTGCTGTATCTGAATACAGAACCTTGCTCCTTAGGCACTGCCTGAGCTTGGCAACAGCAGGTTTTGTTTATTTCCTCAGTAAATGCGCCTGATTGAACATGATTCACATGTTTTCTTAGTGACTGCATGGGCTGCATGGGACATGGCAGTTTTTCCAAACTTGCTGTGATTCAATGGAATTTAGGCATTTTCATATTGAACATCTGTGACTTGGGGAGGATCCATGTGTTTTCTCAATGAATATGAATGGAACTGGCAAGGGCCTCAGCGTTTCCTTCTTGCTTCTATGCTTGTAATTATCGCAGTATATAAATATATAGAGACTTTCTCAGAATTTGCACTGTGCCTAAGAAGATCTGACAAAATCTAGATTTTACTCAGCCCTGTCTCTCTACGTAGGGAGGCCAGTAAGATGTAGCGATACGATCTTGTGCCTCTCCCCTCCCACACATGCAGGCACACATGCTCGCAGACTTCCAGACTTACTTTGGAAACTGCTTTTCTCTCTTACCTCGATATGTTGACTTTTTAGGTTATAGCAACGCGGGAAAAAGCCACCCTTCTCTTCCCTTCTCCTCCCCTACGTGGATACTTTCAGGGCTGTTGCAGCGGCTTTGCCCCTTCCTCAGGGAACTGGTGCTCTGGCAGTGGGATGTGGGTAGCAGTTCCTAGGGAGGCAAGTAGCAAAAGAACTGCTCTCCCAAGTGCCCCATGCTCCTTCATAGCAGGGGACCTAACCTGCAGCAGCTCCTCCTGCCACTTGATTTTCTTTGCCCTGATTTCACTTGTCTGCCCTAGGATGAACGTGCTTTTCTCCGACTGGCCGGCAGGAGAAAGGGGAAATGGAGTTTGGGAAGGGAGCAGCGGGAGCAGCAGGAGGCTGCAGGTAACTGTTGAAGCATCACACGTAGCTTTCACGGGAAGATGGATGTCTGGTACTTAGCATTTATATGATGCCGTATATTCTCGGTGGCACCGAAGAATCACTAATTCTTCCCAGTCAGATACGGGAGTCAGGAATAGCGAAAAAGGAAGGAAATCCTGGTCCCACTCAAGCCGACCCAACTTCCTCCTTAGAGCTTACTTCTGGTAAGCGCTCCCCTGCCTTGCCGAGTGCTATTTACTGACCTAACGCTGGGATAAAGAGCGAGCCTAGAAAGCGAAGACGTGAACATTAAGGCGAGAAAAGTCCTGGCCGAACACAGCAAACCCTCGCAGGTTTCCGTCCGATTTAAATTCCTCCCCGTGCCCCCGCGTGCCCCGGCTCCTCGGGGCGCTCCGCTCCCGCCCGAGCCCCCCCAGCCCTCCGAGCGCCGGGGGGCGGCGGGGGGCGGCGGGGCGGGGGCTGCGCGGGGCGGCGGCGGCGGGGAGCCGCCCTGCCCGCCCCCTCGCACTCGCTCGTCCTCGCAGCGCGTTGCAGGCTCGCAGGCTCTCCTCCTGCCGGCGCAGCGGAGGAGCATGGCGGGGCGGCGGCGGGGCGGCGGCGGCGACAGGTGCCGGGGCGGCCGAGGGGGGCGAGGCGGCGGCGGAGCCCCGGCGCCGGCCGCCCCGTCGGGGCGGGCGCTGGTGCCGCTGTGGCTGTGGCTGTGCGCGGCGGGAGGCGGCGGCGCGGCGCCGGCCTACAAGCTGAGCCTGGCGGTGGACGAGGGGCTGCCGGCCGACACGCTGGTGGGCGACATCCGCGCCGGGCTGCCGGAGGGCTCCGCGCCGCCGGGGGGCTTCCTGCTGTCGGAGGGCAGCGGCGAGTCGGCGGTGCTGGCCGACTTCCACGTGCAGCCCGACACGGGCATCATCCGCACGGCGCGGCGGCTGGACCGGGAGCGCCGGGCGCGCTACAGCTTCGCGGCGGCCACGCTGCGCGGCGACGTGGTGCAGGTGGAGATCGCGGTGGCCGACGTGAACGACCACCCGCCGCGCTTCCCGAGGGACCGCCTGCGGCTCGACGTGTCGGAGCTGAGCCCCCCCGGCACCGCCTTCCGCCTGCCCGCCGCCCGCGACCCCGACGCCGGCCGCTTCGGCACGCAGGGCTACGCGCTGCTGGCGGCCGGCGAGCCGCCGCTCTTCGCGCTGCGCTACGGGCGCCCGGCGCCGGGCTCGCCGCCGGAGCCGCTGGACCTGGTGCTGCTGCGGCGGCTGGACCGGGAGCGGGCGGCCGAGCACCGGCTGGTGGTGGAGGCGTGGGACGGCGGCAGCCCGCGGCGCCGCGGCCGGCTGCGGGTGGCCGTGCGGGTGCTGGACGAGAACGACAACGCGCCCGCCTTCAGCCGCGCCGAGTACCGGGCGCGCCTGCGGGAGGACGCGGCGCCGGGCACGGCCGTGTGCCGCCTGCTGGCCACCGACCCGGACCTGGGCGCCAACGGCGAGGTGCGCTACGCCATCAACCGCCGGCAGAGCGACCCCGACGGCTACTTCGCCGTGGAGGAGCGCAGCGGCGTGCTGCGGCTCCGCCGCCCGCTGGACCGCGAGGCGCGGGCGCTGCACCGCCTGGTGGTGGAGGCGCGGGACGGCGGCGCGCAGCCCGAGGTGTCCAGCGCGCTCGTCTCCGTGGCCGTGCTGGACGTGAACGACAACCGGCCGGCCATCCGCCTGCTCTTCCTCACCGAGAGCGGCGGCCCGCGGGTCTCCGAGGGGGCGCGGCCGGGCGACTACGTGGCCCGCGTCTCCGTCTCGGACGCCGACGAGGCGGGCGGCGAGCCCGGCGTGGCGCTGGCCCTGCGCGGCGCCGACGGCGCCTTCTCGCTGCGCCCGGCGGGCGCCGGCGTCTTCTTCCTCTGCGTGGCGGCCCCGCTCGACCGGGAGCGCCGCGACCTCTACGAGCTGCGCCTGGTGGCCCGCGACGGCGGCGCGCCGCCGCTCTCCGCCGAGCAGCCGCTGCTGCTGCGCGTCGCCGACCTCAACGACGAGGCGCCCGCCTTCGCGCAGCCCCACTACCGCGCCGCCGTCTCGGAGGCCGCCTCCCCCGGCACGGCCGTGGTGCGCCTCAGCGCCTCGGACGCCGACGAGCCGGGCTCGCCCAACGCCGAGGTGCGCTACGCGCTGGAGGGCGCGCCCGCCGCCCTGGCGCTGCTGCGCATCGACGCGCGGAGCGGCGCCGTCAGCACCCGCGCCCGCCTCGACCGGGAGCGGCAGGCGGCGCTGGAGCTGCGGGTGGTGGCCCGCGACGGCGGCCGCCCGCCCCGCTCCGCCTCCGCCCGGCTCAGCGTCCGCCTGGAGGACGCCAACGACAACGAGCCCCGCTTCGAGCGGCGCGTCTACCGCGGGCGCCTCCCCGAGCACGCCGCGCCCGGCCGCTGCCTGCTGCAGGTGAGCCCCGGGGCGGGACACGACGGCGCCGGCCCCCCCGACGGCCCCGGCCCCACGACGGCCCCGGGCCCCCGACAGCCGGCCCGCCCCGACGGCTGTGTCCCCCCGACGGCCGTGTCACCTCGGCTGCCGTGTCCCCCCGAGGGCCAGCCCGCCCCGACGGCCCCGTCCCCCCGACGGCCGCCCCGGCCCTCCGGGCGGGATGGGAGCAGCGGCGCCGTGCACTGTGGTGGCTAAGTCATAGCCTACACAGCCTACGGGTGCTTATTTTTTTGGTTTTAGGGCCTTAGGTTTTCTGCCCTAGAATAAAAATATCGCTTACGCCTTCTGCAACGTGAAGCAGCCCGGGCAATGAGCACAAAAGCTTGGATCTGCGGAGATTCAGGTGCCGGCTCTCTCCAAGCCCCACACAGTTAAACAGCCTGTTTAAGCTGCCCGCTTTGGAGGATTTGGGAGAGTCCTCAGTGTAGAATCAGTAAGATCACACATCTCGGAGGGTAAGTGTGGCGCACAGGGGAACTTTATGGCAGACAGCAAGTGTGACACAGAGGGACCTGACATTAAAAAGCATTTCTGGGGCTTTGTAATGTTGTCAGAGCTCTCTCGGATAATGAAGAGAATCAATTAACCCTGCCTTTACAGAAAGTGATTAATGCTGATAGAAAAAATGTCCGCTTTTGTCCATCAAAAATCCTGTGTAAGTGAGGTTGAATGGAGGTTTTTCAAGGCCGGGATTTGCCAGATACCCTTTCTGCCTTTAGCTAGGAAGATTTCAGAATTTCTACACTGGAAAGCCTTCAGCTTTGTATCTCGTATCCCAAAGCAATGAGAAAACTTGGCTGCGGGGCTGGTGCGCGGGGCCCCTGCGGTCCGTGGTGCTGAAACGCAGCGACTCGTGCGTGTGGTTTGGTCGGAGAGGCGCTGCTTGAAGGACCTGGGGAAAAAAATAGAAATGCTGGGTTTTGGTACTTGCTCGATACAGGTTTTCTAGCAGGTCAAAGCACCCCGTGTGAGGGTATTATCCGGGGTGTGCTGAATTTTGCAAACATCACCAGGCTGCCGTGATCCTGCTTAGAGAGTAGGAAAAAGTAGGCAGGTTACATGGGTGGATGATCAGACCTGCGAGATTAAAGCCAAAGGTGACCCATAGTGTGGGAGGAATAGGAAATGAGCATCCCTTGGACTGCAGGGGAAGGAAGCTGCTGTTTCTGCATGCAGATTAATCCTGTACCATCAGAGTGATGCCCACATTTCTTACTAGGCTTAATAGGTTTAATCCTTAAACATGCTCCCTTTTAAAATATCAATTTCCAATCCATTTTCCCTGCTTTCATCCTATTCACCTGTCATAAACAGGAAAAGCTCTCGTAAAGCAGGTGGCTTCATTTTCGTTGCTCTTGGAGCTTCAGTGGGTGCTGTGAATGAAGAAAATAGTTTTTGCTTTGGCCAAGCCATTTTTCAGGATCCGTGGTAGGAGTCCTGGCTCTCACTTGGCTCTTGAACTTCAGAGCTAGCATGAAGAGGGGGTAACCCCAGAATGTGTTATTGCTGCTTCTGAAAACCAATGCCACAAAATGCTGGGCAATTTGTTCCCTTGTGTTCTTCGCTGCATGCTGTTAATGGGAGATTTCTTTCCTTCTGTGAGGCCTTTTACTCTGCCTGTGATTATCAGTTAGGTTTTCATTCCCTTCTGCCTCCTTGCCTGTGGGATAATATCTCATGGGGTAGATAAATGAAGCATGTCAACTTGCACTTAAGCCTGTCTGTCAGTGGTTTCTGCTGTTTTGTAGAAAGTCACTGGTTGGAGGAATTAACTGCACTGCACTTAGGGGACATGGAGTTTTCAGCAGCTGCTGGAACCACTGCTCTTTTCCAGGCATAGGCACAGGATTTTCTGTGTTGGCAAAAAGCTCTCCCTTCCGGTGAAGATTTCCCAGGAAAGGAGAATCTGCATCCTGAAAAATAAGTGGTGTTTGTTTGTGTTGGCTAAGATAGAAAGAAGCGTGGCAATGTAATGATTGCATCACTGAAGAAAATAACACCGGTGAGATCAGAAATCTGAGCAGACAGGTGGGAAAAAATCTTAATGAAGAAAAGGGAAGATCAATGTGGAAGTGACTGGACATTGGAAAGTAGTGCACAGGTATACAGTGAAACACGTATAACTAGATTTCTGAAGATGTTATTAGAGTTTATCACATTTTTGTCTCTTTTTGGCTACTGGACTATTGCAAAGCCTGTGGACAGCTGAGTGATGATGATGATGATGTCCTGTTTCTGTGCTCCTTGGTGTCAGCTTGGCAAGTTCAGTTGGGTTTAACAGACGACGATTTATGCCTCTGTGATGATTGCATCTCTGTGGCCTAAGGGTGATGAGTGTGACCGAGTGTCTCTCTTCTGAGCCATTCTCTTACTCCTAATGTAATGAATTGAGGAATAAAGTTTTCCCATTGACCTGACTTGATAACACAGGTTAAATTCTCATTACTAATTTCATTTTCGAGCTTTTTAGGTGATTGCAGTGCTTTGTAATACTCATTGAAATGGCTCTCTCTAGTACAATACATCTATCTCAAAATTAGAGTACTGAGTTGCCAGGTCTGTCAGGATTTTCAGTCTCCTACCTGAAGCAGCAATATATTTTCTTTGTCTCTCATGCAGCAGGCTAAAACTTGATTTAAAGGAAAATAATTCAGTACATCAGGTTGGCGCCTCTTTTCCTTAGGTTGTACCTTTTACCTTGGTGAAGCAAAAATGTGCCAGTTCTGCTTTGTGTCCTCCAGGGACTCCTGCATAAATGAGTATTTGTCCCTTATTGGGCTATGCAGAGCTTAGAGTTAGAAAGAGATTTGGTGGCTATTGCAGCTCTCAGCTGAACTCCTATTTCAAGCTTAATGGAGGTGTTTATTTTGTGTTACACAGCACGGCACATTCTGTATATGTTTGGGACTGGTAGATTAAACTTGCTTCCCCAGCAGGGATGTGCTGGAGCTTGTGCGGTGCTCTGTGGCAGGAACGTAGCTCACTTAATTCTGCACATGAGTTCTTAGGAAAAGTATAATAATGTGTTACAAGCCTGTAATTGCATCTTGAAGGGAACATAAATTGTCATGAATTAGTGACAGTCATGTCAGTAGGGTTTTCTTTTTTTCCTAAGTTCATTTTCTTTCATGGTTTATCAGAAAATATGTTTATTGGCTTTTGAGTGATCTCTGACAGCACAGAAGAGGAGAAAAAACATATGTTATCTGTCAAATGATAAAGACCTATGTACATTCCGCTGTTATGACAACTTGCACTTTTCTGGTCCATTAAGGAGGCTGTTTTAACTCACTGGTTAGAGCTCCTCCATTCCTTTTATTTAAAAATGACGGTCCTTCTGGTGCTGAGATTGTGAGGGGTTTGTAAATGCAATGACAGCAAAGAAAGATTTTGTTTAAAGCCCTAGAAGCTAGCCTAAGTATACTTGCAATTAGTCCATGATTAGGGAAAGGCCTGCGGGTTTCTATAAAATAATATTTAAAGGTATAATAAGAAGGATGCTTTGTTTTTGATTTTTGTTTAAGTGCTTAGTATATTTCAGATAAACTGTTTTTACTTGAAATACGCATTTCCAAGAGGCACTACCAGAAGGAGAGAGTTCTAAAAAGGACATTTTAACATGCAGCTGTTCCTCATTTTTTCTCTGCTTTCTGCAAAATAAAAAGAAAGAAAAGTAGGAGTATGAAAAGGGATGAGGGATACATCCCTACTAGAAGTGATGGAGGCTTGGAGGCTGTAATCTTTCGCTGGGCCCCTGACCAGGTAGCAGCACAGCCTGCAGACTGCATTTTCCTTTCTTTTCTTTCCCTGAATGTTGAAGCAGGGAGCTGAAAGGACTGTCCTTTCTCTGAAGGTTTTGGTTTTAGATCATTTCATCCATGCTGCGGTTACTAGAAACAGAAATGAAGCCAACAAACTAGACTATAAGGAGCTGTAAAATCTGGCTCATCCTCACTAGACATAAGAGAAAAAGAGGCTGGAAGAGATCAGGCCATGTGGGCATCTCTTAAGTTTCTTGAGCTTTCCAGGTCTAGCTTCACTGTATCCTATTTCAAGAATTCAGCTGCAGGGAAGAGTTAGCTTTTGTTTGTTGACTTAGAATGATACGTTTTAAAGCTACTGTAATTGACAACGGGGAGACCAAAAGCCAGGCTGAACTACAGTTACAGCAAAGAAATCAATCATCTCACCTCTAATTACAATGCAACACTATTTATTCATTCATCCATCCAATTAATACTATATTATTAAGTCTGATAGCAGTCACCATATCATGATTTATCTGTTTGGTATATGATTTCGAAGCAATTATTTTTCTATAAATTCACAACAGATACCCTTTTGCACTCCGGAAGCCATTCAGTAGATTCTCAGTAGATTATAACAGCTTTGCAGAATAAAATCAGTTTTCATGGCTGCCCCGAACTTTATTTGATCTATAAAATATGTAGCTTCACAAGTATGGATGGTCTGGGCCCAGAGAATAATAAGTGGCTCTTTGACTGTGCAATATTCTGATGATTCCTGTATGGAGATGGAGGAAAGGAAAAAATTCAGAAAGCAAAATACATAATTTTAATGATTGTTTTAAAGTCTCTTTAAATGAATAGGATTTTTAAATATTCTTTTGCTTCAGAATTCTAATTTTGGTGCCCTTTAGCTTTTTAATAATAGGAAAAGAGTTTTGTTCAATAACTGAAAAGTTTGTAGGAATGAGAGTCCGATTCTTGATGCTATCCTTTCAGTGCTGGTCTTAAGCACAGGCTGCATGCTTTGTAGGTGCAGGAAGCACTGATCCTAACAATGCATGGATATGAGAAATGGGAGGTGGAAGTAAGTTCCTCCATAGCCACTGACTTTCTGGGTTAGTGGTTGGTGTGCTACTGTTTCGGATGGGAGCCAGTCCCCTTCAGAAAAGTAATGGTTTTGCTGGTGTTCACCTTTAATCAAAGAGCTGACTTCAGCAGTTGTTTTATGCCACACTCGAGCAAATTATAAATAAGCTGTAAATGGCTGGGTATGGCCTGTCTATTCATTTATCAAACATTAACATCAGTTTATCATCCATATAGATTTTCATAAATTGCTGGGTAAGCAGAAGGTTTAGTCTTTCCTGGAAGGTTTTAAAGCATTGGGAAATATATGAGTTCACAACCTCTTAAGGTCTAGCTTGCCATGCAAAGAGATTGACACATCACAGAGCAAGCCCTTGTTTTTATTTCACTGCTTTATTCATTCTTGAAAACAAACTTCTATTTGCACGCTTAAAAAACATGAATGATTTATAGAGTCTGCATTTGTCTTTTAAAATTCATGAGTTTGATTTAGAACCTACTCAGGAGTTTTATGGGATTTGGTGCACTGTGTGTGTAGGAGAAACTTGTTCTGTGATGCATTAATGATAGGGTTTGTTTGAGCAACCCTTTCTCCCTGTTCCCTGTTAAATGGTAAGGAGTAAGAACACCGCTGTAGCAAAGAGTGGGGGACTCTGCCAGATTGTTTATGAAAATCCCACAATAGGTGTCAACAGCACAGAGGCACAGATATCAGCTGACACAATACACTTTGGGGAAAATACTACAGAGCTCACTTGGCACAGATGTTGTACGTAATCTGTGCAAAAGAGGCTTCTTTCAGGAAGAGTAATAGATTTTTAATATATTACTTATAAACCACAGTTCATTCAGTCAGTTCAGGAGCTTTTTAATTTCATTGGCACTCGAGTGAAATCATTCTTCTCTGGTGAATGTAGAATTGCAAAGGATTTGCATCATACCTGGAGAACATGTCCAGTAATGGTGTATTTGATTCGGCAACAGAAGATGTGCAAACACTTCTCACCTTCTGGTAGTGAACTGCTTTCCTAATAAACGTATGTGTGTACCTATATATCTATATCTATATATATATAAATGTGCAGGAGTTTAAACAGTTGCATCCTATTTAACACGTACAGGACCACATGTAGTAACTGTCAGCGTTCACAGTGACCACCAGCACACAGTAATGCAGCAGGAGTGTCCCTAAGGACCTGTATGCTGGCCAGCGGTGTGTGGGTGTAAAATCTCTGCCTCGTTCTCTTGGTAATTACTAGGTTAGGGTTTTCAGGGTAGGTGCAGGAGCTATGTACCAAAGCATGTGGATCACCGAGGAAATTGTTCTGTGTGCCAAATCTGTATCATTCTCATTCCTTGCTCAGCCCCTTTTAAATCAGGCAGCGTAAAGAAAATGTTAACTAGGTTTTTCTTTATGTAGGTGAAGTTTACTGTACACCCCAAAGCCGCACCTGTCATGGGTGAGACATGAGAGTAAGCAGAACATGTTTTAAGGGAAGATGCTTTTGTTGCAACCCCTTTTCCTCCGCTCCACATTGATACGTCGGTTACTCCAGAGTGGGTCACATCTATGGACTTTGAGACACTGCTTTGCTGAGAAGTGGACTTGCCTTTTGTAACTGACAGCACAGCATTAGAGATGCAGCTCTAGGTTCTGTCTTCTCTCTTCCCTCTCCTTAAATGAAAACAAGCATTACATTTCTGCCAGATTTTAATTCGTCTGATTCCTGTTAGATGCGACTTAAAAATCCGGATGCTGTCATGCCTATTTACTTGCACTCACAGGCTGCACTGTTTTAAGAGTAAAACTGTTGCGGTAACAACAATATCTGCTATTATACAAGCAAACGTACGGATTTCCAGCCTTGACAGATGTCTCAATCTCCCGCACTGACCTTGTGGGACTCCTGTGTAGTGTTTTCGTCTCCCCTTCCCCCTTCTCCAGCTATGTCCCTCATGCAGGGAATTAGCTTGTCATGCTTATGTCTGCTCCACTTCCACTGGCTTCTACCTACATCTGGTACTGGGAAAGGGGTAACAGGAAGGGCAGTTTTTTTAACTAACGTCTGACTGAACATATGTGAGACAAACAACTTGTGTATGCCTTGGTGGTTTTTTTCTTTACAATTATAAATAAACACATATGGTTTAATGCAGCGTCCAAGGAACTGGATGTATGTCACCAATCAGAGAAACTGCTGGAGACTCCTGCACTCAGCCTCTGGTGGGTTACATGCTACACCATCTTTTGTTTCCTAATGTGTAAAACCCCAGAAAGTATAATTTTATAGTACACATTCATTTTTTCATACTATGTTTTGTAGTTTCTTTAAATTCTGAACTCATGGCCAGTCATACCAAAGTAATAGTTTATTGGAGCCTGTTCTCCCAGTTGGCCTTCTGCACTGTGACTGCCTTGATAATAGACTGACCGTTTGTAGAAAAGAGGTTTTCTCAAATATTGTTATCAAAGTCAAGGCTTTATTGATATCTTCATCTCTGCTTCCATATAAAAGTAGAGCTACATATTAAGCATTCTCATATAGACACCTAATTATTTTTACATAGGGATGTACTGTTAATCTTTTGATAGGCTATTTCTTTGGACATTTATCCAGTTTGATTCTGTAAGAAATTCCACACACTTCTATTAATTAGCTAATTTCTTGAATACATTTCAGTTTGGTACTTTTACCACTGTAATACTTGATGATATTACTGTAGGAGTGATGTTGTGCCCTTATGTGGGAATGGACAAGATAAAGCATGTTCTGTAACATAAATTTCTGTTCCGAAAAGATTTTCAGTTGTCTTAAGATGCTGTCAGATGGAGGAGAATAAGCTCTTTGAGACAAGGATTATCACCTTGTTAATGCTTGTGCTGTATGTTGTACTGTAAGTGCCTGCTGGATAGATAGTTTTTTTCTGGTGTGGTATTAGAAAATGTATTAATCTCAAGAATGTATCAACACAGAATTTAAACCTTAAAATTCACAGATATGTTTGGGGGAAGGGGATTAGTAACCTGATTTATGCCAGCTCAGTGCTTGCTCTGTTTCCAACAGTTTGGTCCCTGTTTGCGCATTTTGTGTGCCGCACTATTACTCATGCTCAAAAAGACATTGAATAGAGTATAATTTTATAGCATTTTGAGAGGTGAAATCACTGAAGGCATTTCAGACTTCTTGCTTACAACTGTAGTTACTCTGGCGTAGCTTTGGAGTAGCTTTTTAGCACCATTAGTGCCAAGGGGCAGTCGGCGCTCAAAGCCTCAGCAGAATCCAGTCGCCAGCTTGTGCTGGGGTAATAGGATGGAGCAACATTGCTCAGGGGGAAAATTGGCTGTTTATCTCACAGCACAAGTCAGTACTGTGTGTTTTTAAAAACGAACAAACTTGGTAATTCCTGCCTGCCTTCTGCTTTACATAGACCTCTAAGCCCGTGCAAAGTAAGTGTAAAATGCTACCATATGGTAATGCTGTACGACAACCTCGTGCCCCTTGATGGCTGCAGAAGTTGTGGGGCAGTGGGGAGCTGGAAGGCTGTTTTCAAAAGGGCCTTTGTTGCACAAGTGTGCAGGCAGTTTAAGAACATAAGCCTCGATGAAATCAGCCAGGACTTGTTCTTTGGGGGTTTTTCAGGTTCTCTGAATTTTGAAAATCCCAGCTAATTTAATGTGTGTCTGTGTCTCCAAGGCGGAGAGAGAGAGAGCTGTATTCATGGTGCTGTAGGAGCAAGGGGATGAAATAAACTGCAGTACAAACATGACCTACTTTCCCAGAGCACAGAACTTTTTCTTAATGTCACATATTTTAACGCAGTCTGTGCTTCCATCACCAGTGACACTAGAATAATGATTTTCCCCAAAGGTTGCAGTTGAAGACAGACTCACAGCTTCAAAATTTCTTTTGCTTTTAGTTTCGCGTTCATATAATTTTTAAAGGAGCTAAGAGGGGACATTTCATTCTGGTTTTAAAAAGAAAGAAGAAAAACAAAAATGTATATTTGGCTTCTATTGTTGTTTGTTCTCTCATTTTTGTTACTATTAAAGTAAAATTCCATATCCTGGAATTTGTTTCTTTTCTTTCTTTAGCTGTCTTTGAAGTTGATGTCTTTAGCAATAATTTTGGCAGTGTTGCAGTCTTATAATGATTTTGTTCTGATAGCAGGCTGCTTTTGCATTCTCTTTTCATTGAAAAAATCAACTGCCAAATCTCTTAGATTTATAATTTGCAATTAAAGAAGTAAGGTTTGAATTTTCTTGGAACTAATCACTAATTACTACTTTTTTTTTTTTTTTTTTTTTTTTTAATTCTCCATTTGTGCCTGTGTCTTTGGAGGGGAAAAATAGTTGGCAGTGGGAACACTCATTTTGAAAGTCTAACTGCTTTTCATTTTCTGAAAGGTTTGTCTGAAGCTGTTTGTGTTGAGGTCCAAGGCCAACATTCGGGACTTAGACCAGACAATGTGTTGCATTTCCAGAACACTGCAGTTATGGGATACATGTTATCCTAAAGTTTCAGAAACTCTGTTGTTGAAACACCATTTTGGAGAACATTTCTGTTTCCTGGGAGATTTCTGATGTCTATCGTATCTAATTGGAGGCCACTTAAAATGTACTTTGTTACTTCCCTTTTCCCTTCCCATCTTGTTTTCATTTCTTCTTACCTGGTTTCTAACCATATGATCTTTTGACTAATAGCTGAGTCTGTACTAAATAAAAATGGAAAGAAATGTTGCTTCACAAAATGCAGATCGACTAAATCTATTAAGCTTTGTGTGTCTAGAAAATCCATTGTCAAAAGGATACCAAAATACTTGGCAAAATGTTGTATTTTATCCACTTATTCTATCTTCTCCTTATTCTTCAGAACTTGTTCTAAAGTTTGTATCTGTTTTGGTCAGCATGATAGGACTGCAGTGCCCACGTTCATTTGCTCTTCTTTTCTACACTGTTGCCTCTCCTTTCAGTATTTTCAAGAGAGGTGGATTTGTTAAGACCTAGAATAGTTTTGGCTGCAACCTTGTAGTTTTATTTGTAAGTTCTTTAACAATTCTAGGTCGGATCCTCCCATTCTGAACACTGATTTAATGTTAACTTCAACATGTAGAACTTCCATTCTCGCATTTTCATTCCCATTAATTATGATAATTGTTGATACCAGAGTGAGGAAGGTACTCCTTCACCTCTCACGCAGTGGCCAATTTTAACAGTATGCTAGCTTCTCATCTTAGCACACCCAGTTCTGCTCATTCTTTTCTGAATATCTACATATTTTTATCCTGACTGACTTAAGTCCTAGTCTTCTCTCATATCCAAACCCCCGTATTTGTCTGTTTGCCTTTAACTGTCCCTTTCATTTTTAATGTTACTTGCTTATCACTTTAAAACTGAGATACAGACTGTTTATTTCCCTCTTTATTTTACACTCAAGTTATAATTATATGGTCTGAAGTATTCATCTCTAATATCTTTATTACTTTAATTGATTTGTGAGTCTCTGAGAAGCTAAAGCTCCTCATAAAGAAATGATTCCTGGTGATGTTCTTTCTCCAAGAGCATTGTAATTCTTTCTGGATATCTTCTAATCTAACCCCAGGGCTGAGGAGGCCTATAGCAGATACTGAGCTTTGTTCCATGTGATGATGGGGAAAAAATCCACCAAGCAACATACCCTGTGAGCATTAACTCAACACTTTACAGCTGTTAAAATCTCATCTTCTTGCTCTAAGGACTAACCATCTATGTTTCTCTTGGCTCACAAACTCACATGTGAATTCATTCTAGTTTTGTGTGTGTGTTTTTTTCTTTTTCCTTTTTTTTTTTTTTTTAATAATAAAATAGGGGTTAGCTGGGGTTGCTGGTAGAGTTTCCTCTCTGCTGGGACACTTCACTGGGCGATATGTTAGGGATTTATTTCATTAGGCCATGCATTCTTTAAGCCCCTGGAATCTGGACCTCCGTGGGGTCTCTAAGCACCTTCTGGAGATACCATAAATCTTTCAAGCGACTGCTGGGATCCTGCCCAGCTCCTCTTGGCTTCTGCAGCTTCCGGCATTTCTTCAGTAACTATGCTTCTCTCCCACTTTTTTCTCACATGAATCTTATATGTCTCCAGTTAAATAAGACCCCATCTTCTATCTCTTGTCCAAAAATTATTGAGATTGCCCCCTATGCTCATCTTTCAAGTCTTTTTCTAAGCTTGTGTTGTAGCCACTCTCTTAGTGAGTATTTCTAGCTTGGGTATTCTCTGCTTTCTCCACTTCCTCCTGGTGGACAAGCAGGAGAAAATTCACTTCTGGCTTTAATCACTCAGCCAAAGAAGCAATTGTTATTTTCAATGGCCAGTTACTTTATCTGGTTGGGGAGGTGTGGTTGGAAACTTTTACTGGAAATGGTGTGTATGAGATTTACTCGATGAAAAAAACACTATTTATAAAACAAATTCAGAATGTCAGACAAAGTTCATGAGTGGTTTACAGGGAAGATTCCTGAACTGTCACAAGGAGTGTGGATATTGTCACTGTGCAGTTACCAAAAACACTTTTCTTGTGTGGAATTGTTAATGAAGCCTTCAGAAAGCCTCAACAGACATACAGTCATTTTTCATATTCCCCATCCTACTTTTAAAAATGCTCTATATAATTCAGGACTTCTGAATATTTAGAATAGCTGTAATCCCTTTCAGAATTAATATTTACTCAATTAAATAAGATGCATCCCTAAAAAGCAAGAAATGAGAAATTGTGACTGGGGAGAATAAACATCTTAGTTCTTCTATTCCTCTTGCATCAGTGAAGTTCTTAAAGGTTGCCAAGTACAGTGTAGCAATGAGTATGAGGTCTTTGGTGGCTATAATTCAGCCTACTCTTGTTTATAACTTCACTGTTGCATGTACCAAATTGGAGAAAAGAAGACCCTTGAAAAACACTTGAAAAAAGAATTTTAGCTCTGGGATGAATGCTGGTGTAAGAGTTTCACATTATGAATATCTGCACACTGCCTGAGATTCAGATGAGCTTTCAGAGCAAAAGGATGTTTTCCTTTTGTATATAGCTGTCAAAGTGAAGGATGCTCACCTAGAAAAGCTGTGTTATGAAGTAAGGATTTGCACATATGGCTTTGAAGCTACATGTGATTACCATTAAATGTACTGGTCTACTACTCATCTGCAGGGAAATTCTAGCTGTGAGACAGAAGCTGACCATAAGCTGCAGCAGCATCTTTTGAAGACCATCACAATCATATCCATTTCATGTGCTTGACATGTTCTGGTCATTTAAGGCAAGGTAATGTCAGAGCGTAGGTATGTGAGACTTCTGTTTGATACATATTTCCATTGGATAACAAACTGTGGTCAAAAAATATTTGCAATTAATGCATGGAAAAAAAGAGTAACACATTTCAAAGAAGAGATTTCCTCTAAAGTAGTAAACATATGAGTTACAAAAAAATACAGAGGACATCCTGATAAAATGATAGGCATTTGGGGTTATTTTTGTTTGTTGCTGCTGAAAAATCCCTTCCTTGAGTTAGAGTTCAAGCTGATAACCCCATTTCATTCCATATACATCCAAAACACCTTCTTCCTTTTAGATATCTACATGCTTTTTATCAAACATAGAGTAATCTGTCCTTTTAAGTTTGTTAAGTTGTCAAATTATTTTCTAAAAACAAAGTGGTAGTATTGCTGCTTCTTTAAAAGGTAATGAAAGTGGGATTCTATCAGGTAGAGAAACATAACTTTACATCCAGTTATTTGGATACTCTTGTTTAATATGTGAAGTTCAAGAACACTTTTTAAACTATAACTAGCCTAGAATTATTCAGCTTCCATGAACAGTATACCTCCTCCTCATATGGGCAGTCATTAGAGACCTCCTTGCAAACTGGAATACAGAACACAGATTTAAAGTCTTGGGAACATCATGCATATTTCTAACAACTCCAGGAGGATTTTGTATCTCTACATGGTTTGCAGGCTGTCAGCATATTCATCTGTAGCTGGAGCATTGATATTGTGGATGATCTTAATATGATAAATTATTCAAAAATGTAAAATACAAAAATTAATTTGGTAGAGCCATTTTTAATTTGTTCTTTTAATCGATGTGATTTGGGGTAATTTATCAGTTTTTAGTAACTCCAGCATCACCAATCAGAAGTTCCTTTAGGTGAAATTTCTGGGTCATCAGTATGGTTTTGACATTTAGACCAGCAGCACGGAATAAGTAGTAGCAGTATTAGGTTGTTATCTTCTCTGGTTCACATCCCTAAAGTCATGCCTTCTGTTAGCTTTTTTATCACACTTATTCTGGTTCAGTGCTTTACATCATATCCTGCCTTGTCTGAGCTGAAAAATTAATGCAGGCTTTCAGTCTGAAAAAAACCTGAAATGTATTTATTATTTTTTTCCCCTTTCAGATTAAATATGAAATTAATAAGGTGCCCCAGGCTGGATGAAACATTGGCTTTGTTTGGAAATAAAGCACTTTTTTTTTTTTGATCCTTCAAAGAAAGCAAAGAAATTTAAGTAAAAGTGTAAATGTTCTCTCTTCTTATCTAATAGCTCAGTGATTAATTCACTCACACAGGGACTGAGGCAGAAAACAAGCACCCATCTTCTATTTTCTGGAGGGGGTTGTGCACGGTGATATCTGTAAGTAAAGATTTTTCTTGATCCTTTGAGACAGGTGCAATTCAGAATATGTTTTCCACAATCACAGGTTTAGGCTTGTGCTTGGAAAATACTTTTAGTCCTGAAGGTGTTCTTAATCGTTGTGACATTATTCTCATGATCCACTTTTTTGGAAAAGAAAGTCAGAACATAGCATTTGCCATGCAGAAACAGAACCTAAGAAAGGAAAGTTGAAAGAGGAAGAAAAGTCCTGGACAGCAACGCGAGGTTCTGTTTCACAAAGAAGAGGTTACTGTGAAATTTCAGTTTTCTTTATTTCCACTCTTGCCCTGTGACTTCTGCTGGTGTATTTCCCCCAGTGGCCTCTTTAATACTGAAAGCCTGACTTAATTGTCTTGTTTTAATGAGTACAATACAAAGTGGAGGAGACTGAACATCTGTGGTTGACAAGGAGGGACCTACCATGAGGTTGTAGAAGTGGAATAGATTTGTGAAGGTCTTTAGGAACGCTTCTCCCTGCAGGAGCACTGAGGTGAAGCTCCCTGGCATTTGCTGGGAGTGATAATGAGTTACTCTGGGACCTAATTGCTTTTTCCAGGTGTTAGCAGTCTTAGAGGGTACAGCCTCAGCTGCATTCACTGCAGTGGGATGTAACACTTGGGGAAGGTAATTACCTAATTTCATTTCTGCAGGAGAGATTATTAATGGCTTCATTCCCATGCCCTAGAAATTTCACCTGCTCAGCATGTAATTTGCTTCCTGCCTTCGCTAGTCACTTAGTGGAGTATTATATCACTGACCTCTATGTTCTGTGTTAGTCTTTCTTTGCTTGTCGTGCACTGCAGATAGGAAAAATAGGTTACCAGAAATGTAAAGCTGCATGTTGTAATTAGGACCAGAGTAAGTGTAGGTGGCATGCTACATGTATGATAATTGTAAAACTGTGCAGTTTGTTAACTGTATGTGGGAAAAATATTTGGTAGCTTAAAGTATTTAAAAGTCTAACATCCTTTTTTCCTTTAGCAAGGATTATATTTCAGTACGCTCTAGTTTTGGAAATGGATAGGTTTAAGGTGGTAGCAGTAGATGTCTGTATAATCCTTTTGTCTTTATTTAACCATTTTGATAGCATCTGGAAAGTATTCTTGAGGTACCGAGACATAGTAAATACCTACTTGCTGTAAAATGATCAGATTATGCTATAGAGATCATCACAGTAATGTGTTAGAATTAGCGTGATACTAAATGGAACAGGACAAATATTTTGCCATTTACAAGCTTTATTGTTTGATTGGAAAGTCCTCTTTACATGTAAATGCTAGGTCATGGTGAACCTGCATGGAAAAAGTTGCTCTACTTCTGCCTATTAGTAGAGGTAGTACCTAGAGAACTTCTAGAAGTCTAGCAGATATTTGAAATGAACCACTTAGTAAATTTTAGATATCTCTATTTTCCTTAGGAACTGTGTGAAAAGACACCCATCCACCCCACCCATTGGCCATAATTTTTGTAATAAAGGGAATTAAAAATACTATTTAGTTATCTTTCCCACTTCACCTACCAGTTCTGTGGTTTAGTTCTGACTTGCATCCAGCCTAGTGTAAAGCTTTCTGCCTCCAAGCTCAGCAAAAGATGGAACATGAAGCACACCCATGTTACTGAGGCAGACTGCTTTCAGGTAAGCCAGTACTGAGCAGTCAGAGGGATCGTGGCTGTGCTTAAATCAGGATGGGTTTTCATTGCTGCCAGTTCTCTGCACAAACTAGAAACACTTGTTTTGTTTCTTCTTCTGTATTTTTAAAATTTCATCAAGACGTGTATTTCTGTGCTTTGACCATATGACTAGTTTATTTTTCTTCTTTGATTTGCAACTGAAGCTGTTTCAAATTATTACGTTTGTCTCATGCGTTCTGTCTGGAAAGAATACTTTCTCCCAAAGTCACTAAGAAAAGGCACGTAGTGCTACACTGTTTGCTTTATCCCATGAAACCCTTCATGTTGTGACACCGTAGTGAACTGGAAGATATATGAACTGTGAAGTCTGATTTTGACAGAATAGCATTTCTAATTATATAGAGATTTTTACTTACGTGGGGTTTCTTTTTAATTGTTCGTGTTAAACTTTTGTGTTCTAACATTCATCAGCTCAATAGAATTACATTATAAATTTTCATATCATAAGCCAGAATGGTGACTTCTTTTCTGTGCTGTTAAAGAACTTGCTCATATGAAAAACGTGCTTTTAATGATACAGATGGCAGTAGATTCTTGAAAAAGCTTTTATGTTTGTCAGCAATATTTGCATTTCATGCTTTAGCAGTCAGGAACACTTAGTAACATCAACGTGACAAATGCGGAACAGTTAGTCCTGTCATGATGCATTTTTGGTGTGTGGCAGGGTTTTTCTTTTTCTAATTAAGTCAACCAAAGACTATTCATTTTTCTTTCTTGTCTTTCTGCAACGTGGTGGTAAATCCCAAACAGCATTACCCAGTATAGCGGTCAATCTGTTTTGTTCCTGCGGAGAATTGCTGACACGCGTTGGCGAACTTTTTAAAATGTCAGAGCTTATTACATTAACCGTCATACTTCTCTGGTTCTGTTAGTGTTGCCATATTATGTCAGAGTTTAAGTTCTCTTGTATTCCTGGCCATGATGTTTCTCTACTTTGAGTTTAGTAATTGTGAAGCTTAGTCCTGATAGTCCTAATTCTGGATTCCTTGTCCACTCAAGTTGGAAGCTTAAACTGGTTAAAAAAAAAAAAAAAGAGGTGAAAATAGATACTCCGGGATGATTTCTCAGCCATTTGTTCCTCTTACTGCCATTATTCTTCATTTTCCTTGTTAGTGTCATCTGACTTTTTTTTGAGATCAGAACAAGCATCTGCTGTCAAAGCTGTTGATAACCCTCATTGGACAACACTGTCCAAGGTGTCAGAGTGAAAGACAAACTTCTTTTCCTGTTTTAATTCACTTGAAAATGCCTTGTATTGAGGGCTCTGAGATATTTAAGGACAATTACATTAAGTGTAATTACATAGTAACCTAGGCCTTAGGTAGGAAGATGAAGACCAGTTTTAACTTTATCGTGACTGGTTCTCTGTCTGTTATAATACTCCTATTCCTGTTTATTTAAGTCTAAATTTGGAGGGCGTAGTCATATAGCAGTTTAATCTATCCCATTGACTACAGTGATACCAGCCATGGAGAACATCAAACTTCGGCATGCTTGGGTTTGGCATTTAGGTTTCCTTTTATTTCTGGAATTTGCCAGCACTATTTGCATTGGCATTATAGCATAAAATCTTTATAATTTTGAGTAACCTTTGTAAGGTCTTCTGCTTTATCATTTTCCCTATTGTGAATTCTTCTCTCCATTTCTGTGATATTGTAAAGAGTTACGTTAAATGAATTTTCAGATTTGTTACAGCCTGTCTTTAGATACATATATACAAGTGCAGCTTGATTTCAGTATCTGTGTTCAAGGACGTTTAACACAAGAATCAAAGCCCAAAGTCTGTGAAAGCAGTATTTCAACAAGTATAGAAAAACCTTAAGAGATTATTGTAGTTCACAGTAACTGTCAAATTTCCAAGTGTCTTCATTGCTGGGAGATTCCGCCCCAGCTGTGTAGATTGTCCATATATCTTACAATTCCTCAACAACCATCCTAAAACAAATTTAAAGATATGCATTTTATATTTTTACGATGACCACGGGCAGTATTTTATTACAGAATGAAATTTGCTTTCTTCCAGAGTGTAGCAGCTGTAGTGTGTCCAAATGCCTTCATCTGAGGAGCTCCAGAACCAACAGGTCAGGTCCTATTGTGAAAAAGAAACCAGCCACCCACTTTCTTTGGAAAACAGGATACTGACTCCTCACCATGAAATCAGGGCTCAAAGGAGAATGTGAAATTTAACAGCTGCTGCTTAGTTTCTCTTGAGAAGGATCACATGCTTCCATGAGGCTTGCATTCATTGTCCTTAGCAAGAAACCTGGCTGCTTGGAGGAGGAAGGAAGGGGGGTGGACACTTGATGCTTCCCCCCCCAAAACCTCATTGTCTCCACTTTCCTGGATATTATTCTCTGGAGCTAGCTGATGGCTTTTTACATGGTTGTTGATACTCATCTTTAGCTACATAGAGATTGAATAGATGTGTAGATGTGTTTTCATGCGCAACTTTGTTATTGAGGCTAAGTGACAAAAGCAAATGTGGATGTTATGGAGGGGAAAACACTACACAGGGCAAAACTTGGAAACAAACCATGAAGATTACTTTTTCCATGCTGGCATTAGAAGCCTAGAATAAGGAAGGAGTTGGGTGTGCGTTATCTTCTGGGACAAAACCAACCAGAGGTGTCAAACTCCAGGGCCAGTACAGTTGACCTGCTTCTTCTCAGGAGTAAAAAATATTTGTGGAGCACAACAGAGCTGTGGTGCCACCTCCTTATTCAGTCCCTTGGACTGTTAGCCTGGTACTACCAGATGGCAGAGACAAAGGAGCTATTAATATGTAAAATGAGACACTGCTGTGTAATGTTAATGAGTGGAGAAGGAGCATATTAACTCTAATTTATAAAACTTGTCAATGTACTACTTTTATTTCTCGTTATAAGAAAAACACTTTTTCCTAAGTACTAATAACAATACTATAAAAATACTATTATAACACACTCTTGTGAGACTTTCATTTAGTGGTTACATGTATACTTAGCTTGTAGAAATCACTGTTGAAAAGATGCACTTCTGACCGTTGGTGTAGTGAAGTAATAAGAAAAAAGCTTTAAACTTTCCTTATGAGCTACGTTCAGTCTGGCTTTAAAAGTGTCTCTAAGACTATGTGAACTTCATAGGCAGATAGAGGGGTTGGAATACAATGATCTTCAGGTCCTTTCCAACCCAAACCATTCTCTGATTCTATGATAGTATAGGATAAATGATGCTAAAACGTGAGAATTCTCCTCTTCCTCCTCAATATTTCATCAAATATCCAGTATCCATCTTCCTGTTCTGGATGTTGGCAACACCTTTTCTTTAGGCCTCAAATAGCAGTATTCTTCCTTAGGCCGCAACGTTCCTTCAGTGATTCTCTTTCCTTTCCTTCTTTCCCATCTCCTTGTTGATGTACCTGTGCTATCACTGCGTGTCCTCCAGGCGCTCCAGAATCTGGGGACCTCATCCTTGTGACATGGGATGTAACTGACCTGCAACTGTGGATTCTTCCTATTGAACAGCTACTTTGGTGTTTGTGTTATTGAAAAGAGAAGTTAGAAAAATCATCTGAAAGAAATTTAACATTTTTCAAGGGAAAAATTTTCTTTTGCTATCACTGACCAGATTTTTATAATTGAGGCAGGGGTGGGGATTTCATTTCAGCTATTGGTGTTAGCAGGGTAGTTTAAGGAAATAGTCTTTGCTTTCTGTTTTGGTAAAGCTAAGGTTTTTTGTTGTCCTCATCCCTTCTGGAAAGGTTCTCATTATTTTTGTGTCCTTTGGGGGGGGGGGGGGGGGGGGGGGAGCATTTAGATGTGTAAAGTGTGACTATGATGGTTCTGTCATTTTCTAAAAGCAATCTTTCTGGTAGCTGAACTTTAATTCCAATGAAGAGGTTTGAAGATAAGGATGAGAGCCTTCAACTTGACCTGTTATTTAATGGAGAGTTAATCAAATGAACAAATGGAGAAGAGGTTTGAGTGATTGTGGCTACTGAGCAATGGCTTTGCTGTACTTGGATCTGGTTAGAGCTTGCCCAGGAGTTGAAGTAGTGTGTGGAGTTACCTGTTCAGTTGCAGTTGAAGTGGTGAGGCCTAAAGGTGATAAATTTTGTGATCTTTGTGATCAAGTGCAAGTGTGACAGGAATGGGACCCTCTTAGTAGGTCTGGCCTTTTGAGTGTTTGGGAAGAATTATAAATTCAGGTAAATACCAAAATTGGTAGCCTTATGTTGTGTGGGGAGATTACTTTTGGTGTGGATGATACTAGAAAGGTGGTATTTTTATTTTAACAACTCTTATTTTTCAACCAACACTATCTTAGCATTGCTAGGGTTCATCCAGCTGTCTGGCATGCGAATCTTATTCATGTTGTGGATAACTAGGAAATAGCACTCTTACATTTGATAGCAGAGAGGGATGTTAGCAGTACATAAGTGTTTACATTTAACTCTACCCTAGGGCTTTGTGGAGAGGAAGAGCAGAGATGTTTTACGATTTTCTGAAAAGAGCTCTGAAACCATCTCAGCACAAGCCCAGCAACCCCTGTGAGGTGTTTATGGCAGTAGTGTTCCCAGATGGGAGGAATTCTGCTTTTTGGCAATCCCTGTGTTGACTTGGAGGCAATTCTTGTCAAGTCTATTATTTGGCTTCCTCAGGAATTGAGAGGTGGTATTACAGATGGGAAGTAGACAGAGGAGTTGGATAAATGGAGAGCTTAATACGGTGTGCTCTAAAGGACATTCTTCTCAAAGAGTTTTAAAAGGTAAGATGATATAACTGAAGAACAAGGAAGAGTTTTAGGTTGTTATTCTAAAAGCCTAGGTTGTTAGTTATAGCTTTGTAGCATGTTACTAATGAACATTTTTACTTGTTACTCCTTAATTTTTAGGACTGGGACTGAACATCTCAGGCTGGCTACTGCCCCTTCATTTGTCTTTGTCACAGAAACCACCATGAAGGAAGTCACTCTTCTTGGTAGCCAAGCAAAAAGGTTTAAAGTGTTCAGATAGCAAAATTGTCTCAGTACTGAAAGTGTGTTCGCTCATGTGTGGTGCTGATACACATCGAAGGAAACTTGTCCTGTCAGAGGGGGGAGAGAGGTTTTCATTTTGTCAGTGGGGTTAGTTTGGGGCTTTTATGGGAACCAAATGTATGGTAAGGAAATATCTAAAAGTTTCCCACAAAATTCATAAAGTCTCATTACACTTCTTTACGTTAAAAGAGCCAAATACAGTTGTTCACATGACATTATCTGGTTGCACACAAAATGACTTCTGTGTGACCTTTCAAGTTTGATAGAAGTAGCATGTAACTGTGGACAGGTTACCCCAATAGACAAAATAATAATAGTTACTTTACTGAGTGATTAAAGCCTGAAAAAGAGAAAATAGATCTGCTTAGATACTACCCTGCCAAAGAAAATAAGGACCAAGACCTCAACAGTAGCTGAGATTTATGGGATGCTGATGCTCACTGAAAAAAGGGCTTATATCAAGTATATGCTAGCTTAAAATTAATTCAACATTTGTAATTTTACATCTGTATTGTAACTGTTTGTGTTTAAGAATGTTAATGTGAGACAGCTGCTGGAGCTTCACACAGAGATGAAGTCCACATGAGCCTCTTTTTCTGTGCAATAGAGAGGATTCAGTGCTATTTGTGCTTTGAAGTGTTGCAGCAAAATGGTGTTTCACTACAGAACCGTCTTGCTACCAAACGACTAGTGAGATACAACTGACTGCAGGTTTTTCTGATTTCTACTGGTTCTGCTGAAAACTGCTTCTTATCAAACAAAGCAGCAGAAAGGGCTTGCTTTTCCTATCTAGCTGCTATTGGTGACACAGGTGTCAAGGAGAAGCTTTTGAATACTGCTGAGGTGCCTATCAATGACCAATATGCCTGTGGAGGAGGTCAGGCTATCTTTTGAGGTAATAATTCCAGTGCTAATTCTTCAGAGGTGAAGGTGACTGGTGTATTTTAGGGGTGCAGGATGTTGCGAAGGGGATAATGAACAGTTCTTGGTATTGCTTGGAGCTTGTTGGGACTGCATGTAGAGTAAGGCAGACACAGACATATTGTAAATATGCCTCACACTGAAGGCTCTGCTTTTCTACACTTATCTTGAGTTATTTACTGTCATGTAACCCTTGCTTTTTGAGTTGAGTTTTCAAGGTGAATTCACTCAGACATGGATGTGCTTATAAGACCGGTGGGTATTCATTAAGGACTTAATCCCGTTGAGTTTTGTGGTAACTTGATGTGATTGAAGAGCACTTTGAACCCCTGTGTTTTGATGCAAGAGATTCCTCACTTCAATCATGAAATTATCATGTCCTGTTCAATACCAACACTCCCATGCTGCTTTTAAAAGGGAAGTTTTACACAATGCCTGAATCCTACAGCATGTGTAGCTCCTGAAATGCCTTTTTTTCCCTGTTGGATCCAATATTTGGGGATTGGTGGGCAAGGTTCTTTCATTGTAGCACCATTGTCTATTGCAGCAGTCCCATGTGCCTGCCCCAGTTGCCCAGAAGCACAGGGCTCTCATGGAGTTGCAGTCCAAAGCACCTGGCCATTGCAGGCTTCCTGTAATCTGTCTCTAGCCTTTTATTTTGCAAAACATTGCTGTTATCTAGTACTAGTTTATTTTCTTAACCTTTGGGGGGAAAAAAAAATATCTTAACATGATTGATTTTGGCACAGGTATCAGATGAATGCATGCCAGCATGACTTTGACATTTTATCACTGATATCATTGCTTTGGAGTGATATTGTTTTCTATACTGAGTGTGAAATGAGCCCTGTTAAAGGTAGTGTGTGCTCATTCCTTTTACTTTATAATGTTATTACCTTAGGTATTTAAAGTTAATGATCACTCTTCCAGAATTTCCCAGGCCATTGCTAGCATGTTGAAAATTGTGGAATTCAATGCAAGGGGAAAGATTAGTAAAGGAGGATAAACATACCACTGCAGGATTTCTTTTAAATTTTGTATTAAATATTTTATTAATTTCATAATATGAAATTTTATAAGACTTTATCTGTGAAAACTGTAGCTTAAGAATTTTGAAATGTTGAAGCTGCAATTATTTTATAATTAAAGGAGGCATTGAAGCTGAAGAGAAGTTAGAGCAAACTAGTAGTTATTTCTCATCATGAAATGTTACAGGTTGGATGGCACCACAGAGAGGAGGCACTTGCAGGGAGGAGAATAATGTTGGGAATAAGACCTTTTTCTGTGTGTTGGTCTGCATACAGGGCTTTTCTTTTGTCTTCAACCCACCACTGGTGACGGTGGGATTAGTTTCAAAATGTGTTCAAGTGCAGTCATGGTCAGTTCAAATCAGTCCCCCAGGATTTTGTGCTGTAATAGAGAATACTGTCTATGCTGGGAAATGGATTTTGATTCACATTTTGCAAATGCCTTTACTTGCTACGGTGGTGGTGGTGGTGGTAAAATCCTGAATTCCTCATGCTGTAGAAATTCACAGCAATGTTGTCATATTTCTTATCTTTGGCACATAGGCTACCATGTTTTGCCTTTTTCTCTGTAGGGTAGCTTTATATCAAATTAATACTGGAATTTCTTAACTTCTGTCTTGCTCTTTTTAGGATTGTGTGGAAAAAATATTAAATGCATCTTTCCTATCCTCTCTTATGGCTTTAGAAAGTCATTTTTTTCCCTTCAGGTAACTTTTGTAGTTTTCTTTCTGTACTTTGCTTGGTCTCAGCATATCCCTTCTTTGCTTTTCTGTATGTTATATACTTTGAAAGGTGTTGGTGTGTGGACATCTATTTACAAAACATACTGAGTTGAATTTGCTCCTGGGACTTTGTTCGCTACATGTGCGAAGCTGCACATCTTCCTTTAAAAGCTGTGGCATGCAGGAACAACACACAGTGCTGACATCAGTGGCTTTACGTGAAAGCTCGTTTGTCTTCCCTTCACTTGTTTCAGTTCTTCATGCACCAGCAAAATACAAATGGAATTTGCCCTTTTGCCTAGCTCAGTTTACTCCGTTATTTTGCTTTATTTTTTTTGTCATTAACTGAGGTTGCTAAACTTCCTTTTCCTTGAAGTGTGGAGGACTCTATTTTGTGGTAGTAGGCTGAGGTGGAAGGACATAATGACTTTTTTTTGACTCAAATTATCTTAGAAATTGATGTTATTTACTATGATTAGATGAATTATGCTCATTAATCCTGTGGAAATGCATCTTCACAGGATCAGAAAAGAAAGACCTTTGCGTTGTGGGCTGTGAAAAGCCTGATGCTGTTGTCAATGTGGTATTAGTATTGCGGGTGGCTTTACTACGAAGGGCTGTACCAGTTGGTAACCAACGTACATCTCTTGCTTCCTCTGAAGGATGAAGACCTGGATTTCTCTGATTGTCTCACTTTTCCCAGAGTTTTGTGCTGAATTTCCCGCTTGAGTCCTTTTTTCTTTTTTTTTTTCAGTATTATTTCTAGTGAGAAGACAGGTAAATTCAGTTCCAGCTAGGGCAGCAGAACTGTCTCTCAGCATTTGGCTCTATTGCCAGCCATTCTGACAGCATACAGCACCCAGTCTTCTGAGCTGGTTCTTTAGTGTCTGTATACATACAGAGCACTGGTGCTGTCATTGGGAGTCGAGTCACAGTCAGTGTTGTGGACCTTTTCTCTTTAATTGGTGTGACTAACTGTGGAGAAATATTGTGTTTTTGTCTGTAAATCTCTACCTTGCTTGCAGATCTTTTTGAGTGTATTGCACAGCCTTGCAAATAATTACTATAATCAACTACTTGGCAGCATCTCCTGCTGTGTGGTAATCCTGTTTAGCTCAGCTGCTGTCAAGAAACAGCAGTTTTTATCCCCATGTATGCTGTTTACGGGTGGGTGTTAATGATAAAGTAGCTCTACCAAGGGTGATCAGAGACAGCTCACTGTTCATGAGTTTTGGCTGCTACTGAAAGATCACTGTTCAATACTGCTAGATGTACTTCTTCCAGTCCGCTCTGCATTTACTTCAAAATATGCCCACTTCTTTATTGACCCACCTGCACTCCTGGTGCATGTGATGTGCATGACATTACCAGATAAACATTCAGGCTGTGCTGCTGGAGCATTTGGTTACAGATGTGAAAACAGCTCAAATGACAGTGTTCTGAATCTTAGTGGTGCACAGAGTATGGTGGCTATATGGAGATCGTTTCCTGACACACAAACTTGTCTATAAAACTAAGTGTGCAGGCTTCTCTACTTCTGAAGCTGGTGGGTGAGATGGACTACATTTACTTTGTGCTAGAGCAGGTGCTCTCCCACCAAAACCCTTCACTCTAAGCATCATTTTTCTTTAATAAATTTCTTAAGTGTTTTTTAACACCTTGTATGAAGAATGATATTTTAAGATCTGATAACAAGAAAAAGCATTTGATTGCTCTCTTCTCTTTTCATTCTTAGTTTTCATTTTTATGCAAAGTCTGGTACTTTGGTAACACATTTTGCAGCTAGGACACTGTTTCCTCCAGCTGCATGCCTCCTGCCCTCCCCAAGTCACTTCTCTGCTGGAGTTAATTAGAGCTATGCAGGTGCCATGCTTCCTTTAGGCCACATGTGTTCTTCCATTATTCCCCAATGTCAATGCATACTCTTTGGCTTTTCTATCAGTTGAGTTCAGTCCTGCTCTGTGCTCCATTACTGCATCCTATCTGCAGATCTGCATGCTGGATGCTTCTAGTGTTTCAGAAAATGTGGTATTTCCAAATTTGAAACATCTGTCAGTTAACCAACTTCCATACCTCACGGTGAAGTGAATCTGAACAGCAGAAGTTGTGGAAATAGGCCATAGCAGTGTCTGATGCCAGCTCCCACAATGATAAAGATCTGAAGAAGCTGGACCAACCAGCTCCATCTCCCTTCTTGGTTGAGGACTGACCCATTGATAGCAGTTTGTCCTTTAAGAGATCAGTTCATGTCTTTTTAGCTTTCATGAGCAAGTGACCATTAGCAATTATTAGTTATTAGTCACTGCTAGTATTCTTGGAGGCTCGAGACCTTGCTGCGTTCCCTGTGGGCAGAAGCATGGAGAGACATCAAGGATTAATAGGTCGTCATTGGTAGAGGAAGATCTCTACTGGCACCGCTCCACCATTTCTAGGACACCCATAGGGACTGGAGTTACTCCTTTCTACAGTGCTGGCCAATGCCAGCTTCATAATCAAAGGGATTTTAAAATACTGATTCAGGCGCAATCCCTGTTTCCGGGTTGTCTTGGTTACTTCACTCCATAGACTGCACCTCTAGTGCAAGGACTTGGTCACTGTCATAACTTCTGAGGACCAGGAGCCTCCCTGACACTGGTGCTGGCAGAGAGGTGGCTGAAGTCTCCTGTCTTTTTGTTGTCTTAGTATCAATTTCCAACTACCCATTTTTTAGTTTGGAGTAGAAAGGTATCTAGCTTTTAATTCCTCATGTAACAAAATATACTCCATTACACTGAAAAGGCATAAATTCCAAAATGATGAAATAAAATTCTTCCTGAGCAGGAACCTTGTAGCCGTGGCACATCTTCAGAAGTAGTTTAATGTGTTTGGAGAAAGCTTGGATGTTTATGTGTGTAATGCAAGAAAAGGTATTTCATTCAGAAAAGTTTGGGGAAGAATATAAGCCTGACTTCTGTTTACTTACCTATTTAACTATTAAATTTATGTTGAATCCTTCATGGAGCAGGAGAAAGATGAGGCGAAGGGAGTAGTATATCAGCTATGGGTTTTTTGCATTTTACTCACAGGGATGTGGCACTAGCCATCCTCCAGGACCAAGGTACTGAACTAGAGAGCCAATTGTTCCATTCTGGTCTGGAAGCTTTGCATCTTTATAATGCCCCTTCAACAGCTACAGTCCCACTTGAGAAAGGGTGGGGGAGTGAGGTTATAATGAGGCAGGACAAATGAGAAAAATGCACTGGAACAAGATCTTGAGAATAAAATACAACAGGGTATTTACAAGCCAACTGGAAACCCGTGGTGCAAAGTGGAAAGAGCACACGCTGCAGCCCAGATATCCCCATCTCTGTACTGTACATTCTCCAGTGTCTCTTGTGTGGCTGAAATATAATAGTCCTGTTGTGAAAGCATAGCTGCTGTGATTCCCGCTTGTGTTGTTTAACAGGAGCCAGGTCTCTGTAAGAAACTGTTTGTTTTACAAGGTTAACGAAAAGGCTGTTGCTATGTGTCTGCTGTGTAGCTGCTGGCCAGGGGGAGCTGCCACCCTCTGGAGCTACGGAAAGGACAGAACCTGTGCTGGGAATAAAATGACATGGCAAAGGTTGGGAAAAACAAGGTATTTTGGGGCCAGCTGGTGAGAAGCTCCAATGCAAGCAGCTGAGATTAATGAATGTTGTGGACAGGTACCAATACTATGCATGAGAGATGGAAGCAACTGAGAGCAGGATCTCATTATTCAGCAGTTCCCTATTCTGAGTTCTAACATACCTTTTTAGTTTCTCCAGAAAACAGAGGAATGCTATGCAAGCAACAATGAAAATTAGAGAGCTACAAATTTAGCATGTAGATGGGACAAAACTACAGGCATCATTTTGGCTTAATAAGAATATCTGGTCTGCTTATAGTTTAAATACCATGCTACAAATGGTCTCATCTGTTAGTTTGAGGAAAAATGTAGTGAGTCAGTAAAGAATAGATCATCTAAAAGTAGCACATGTGATAAAGTGATTTAGTATTAGCAACATACTGTCTGAATATTCAGGGAGGCTTCAGTCCTTCCTAACCATATGGATGTGCAAATTCTGCATGCACAAATTGGACATACGCTTCTTTTTGGAGTTACTGTGTTCTTAATTCTTGTTTCTGTGAAGCAGATACTGAAGAATGCTTCTAGTTGCCAGACTCATTATGCTCTTCTGGTTGCTGAAGTTGAAATTCATTTCGGTTAGCTGTTTTGATCACTGAAAGGGCCACATCCAAAATGTTCAGAACCAGTCTTCAGAACAGAATATTTCCTTTCTCTAAGAGAGCAAGAGACTTCAGAGAATTCTGGAGCTGAGCAAATGGACCTGGCCATCTGGCTTTCATAATCTCCCACTTCAAAACAATTCTGAATTCTGCTGCTGTGCAGGAAATATAAGAACAGCATAGGGCTGCAGTGTACTGTTTGTGGGAGAACTCCTTGTTGTGGGGGGTTGGAAGGGAAGGGATGCCTCGATCTGTGTAAGTGATGTGGCAAATTTATACCCTGTCAGCATCTCTCATTTCCTTCCCGAAACTTAACCCATCTGTTGCTTTTACTAATTAAAATATGCTGTTGGTACACAGTGTGCTTTCCTTAGATGTTATGCTATAAAAAGTAGCCGCATTCTGTGCTTGTAGATGTGCTTGAGCTACTCCCACATGCGATGCTCCTTTTGTTATCTGGTGTATTTTGAAAAGGCTTGGGATTCAATAGGTGTCACTATTTAAAAACTCTGCATTTATGGGGGCGAAAAAAACTTATGATTAAAATAAGCAGAGTCTGAGACGAATCAGTTGTAGCAGGACAGGATCCACTTCTGCAGCAGGTTCATGGCTAGAATGGTTATTTTCTCCTCATTTTCTTTAATTTGATCCTGTTAGTTGGCTCGGGCTGTGTATCCTGACTTACATACTGGTAACATGCTGGTCTTGTGGATGTTGCATAATTGGGGTTGTGTATGAACAGAGAGGGATCATAGGAGAGGAAAGGCTGGTGCACCCTGCAGTTTCATTTAGACACTCAGCCTGTGGCCAGCGTGCACCTGGGGACAGAGGTACTTCTGGGCCTGTAGTCTTGTGCTGGGGCAGTTAATGACCTAAATGTTACGGTGTTCATTTAAAGATCTGTAGCGTAGGAAAGGGTGCTATGCAGAATTATTTTCATTCTTGGTAAGTAAGGATTGTTTGGCGTGATAGGTATCAAGTAAACTTTACTAGTCCTTCAGTGAACAGTTTTTTCCTTGTATGCACTTAAGCATAATTCCCATAATACCAATTAAGATTTGTAGTTTGGGAGCAAGAAGTTATTTATGGTAAGTTCTCTTTTTAGATATTGAAAGTGTTTAAAAGCTCTACCTTTAGAGCATCTTGCACAAAGTAGGGTGGTGGCTTCGTGGTGCTTCTGTGACCCCATGATGTATAAGCAACAATATGCAGGTATGTTCTTTAACTTCTTGGGAATGGCTCTGCCACCTCCACATATTCAAAGATGGGCCATCTGAATCACTTTTAAAACGTATACCTAATTCAAATCAAAGAAATTGATGGATTAGTTGTATACATTTACTGCACACACTCTTTTTTATTTTGGACTGAATAGTCTTTTTTTGTTAGACAGTTTCCCAAATATTGTTTAGTGTCATGCAAAACCCTAACCTGGATAGCATGTGTCATGCCTTTTGATCTTTCTGGTTGCTTATTGTTATGTTTTGTAGTCTGCAAGCCTCTAGACTACGTGTGTGTGAGACTTGTATAGAGCAAAAATAGCTAGGAACAGATTTGTAGTGTTGGAGAGATGAGAAACAAAACTGGTGTGTATATGAAAAATTCTTTCAGAAGAAAGGGGAGAAATGTCTCTATAGTTTGTGTTAGGCTTCATTTCTGCACCAATCATTAGGAGATATATAGATCCCTTGCTAATTTTTATGTCTGCAATGAACAGAATATAAAAATATTTTTTAAAGTGCTATGAATACATTATTCAAGCTGTGAGTTTGGCCATGTTTTAAATTTTCCATAAAAGCAGAAATGAACTAAGAGCCCTCATCTTCTTTCTTCCAAATATAAAATGACTATGATTTATAAGGCTAGTTACACAAAATGTATGCTTTTGTTAGGAGAGAAATTGTTCTCTTTAACACACAGTTCTTACAGGGAATGTCTGAAAGCAGTGCAGGCTGTGTTTCTGAGAGCCAAGCTAAGGCACTTACTAATATCATCTTCAAATCATCAGTAGTGTTATTTTGCAGGTAAGCGCATTAACAGATATTCACAAGGGGAGAGGGCACTAGGGACCAGTTTTCTGAAGGGATATAGGTGCCACAAGCTGCAGGCCTCTCCATGGGGTTTTCAAAGCTCTGATTTCTATGGAAGAATATGGGAGGGTAAGCAGGCTGTAGCACATAAACAAGAAATGGGCCAAACACTTGAAAGGCTTTTGGTATCTGTTGCACAAGAAGTATGGGATAGAAGGGAGCCACCACTATTTCAAGAAGTAAATAAACTAGATATGCAAGTCAAAGGATGCTACTGTGAGGAATGCAAAAGAACCTGTGTAGCATTGACTGACTTGTTTTTTAAAGGAAGACTCTTCCTGATTTACGGAAAGGTGGTCAGTTTGGTGGCTCGGAAAACATCCAAACCCAATGCATAGCACAGCTTCAGTTATAAGGCAAGCCTGGGAGGGAGTTGACATTGGATGGACCCTCTCTGAGATCCTCTGGGCTTGATCAAAACAGCGTGTTTCCTGAGATAACCTTCTGCAAGGGTTTTCTGGCCAGTAATGGTATTTTGAAGGCTGGTTCTCCAGAGGCAGCAAGCCTTCCTGTTAATCTGCCACATGAGCCCTTCAGCTATGTTAAACCACCACATTTACCTAACAAATACAGAAATCTGAAAGTGGCAATTTAGGCAGCACACCGTGGTATTTATTTACTATGAAGGTGTGGTAACAAAACCTTTTTCTCTCACAGAAAAATCAATCTGATTTCCATCCTGGTTGTTCATTGATCCTTCCTAGTGTAATTGAAGTGAAGTAGGAAAAGAATTCTTAAAGTAATCTGACTAAATACAAATAAAATCCAAGAACATTTTATTCTGATTGGTATGTCTTGATAGGAATTTAAGCTCTGTTCTTAGTGATCTTGTTCACAGCGTGGCTCCATAAATAGTTGTATCAGTCAAGCCAGGAATATTGGTTGAGCACTGTGGTTTGTGGGCAGCAATTAGCAGCTCAGACTGGTTTGAGGGTTTGGAAAATGCTTGCATAAACACATGTAAGTGTGCTGTTTCAGCCTGTCTTAAGTATGTGCTGTTACTGCAAGAGTTTTTAGGTGTCTTCCTGCTGCCCTTCCACCACTTGCCCTGGGCTCAGCTGCGTCAGGATCAGAGCTGGCTGGAATCTAATAATGCAACAATAACAGGAAGTTTTAATGACTGGCTTCTACTGGGTCACCTCCTAGAGCTGGCCAGTTGCGCAAGCCTGGGTGCCCCCAAGGAATGGATAAGGCTGCTTATCCACATTTGCAGTTCTTTCTCTCCTTTGTAACCATCCTCCTTCAATTCCTCTGTTACAGACACTGGTATAATTGAAAGATTATTTTATCCCTAGTGTTCTGTTTTAAGGTCACACATCTACTCTTCATTCAGGATATCTATTTTGATCATTTAGGCTCAATTAGCTAGTATATCACATTACAGATATTTATATAGTAATTATATTGATTGATCTGAACCAAGAAATTGTTTCTAACTAAAATTAATGTAATATAGCGCAAAGAAAAGTCATCTAATCACTTATCATTTATAGGAAGGAACTGTAATAGGAAAAACATCTTAAGCAACAAGATAGCTGGTACCCTGAGTTCGTTACAAATCTTTATAAATTATCTTGTTAAGTGCGGTATTAAATGAGTACCACCCCCAAAAGTTAAAACACAGTCCAGTGTAAGATCATCAAAATAACATGGCCTATACGAAATATTTTGTGACATATTCTAGTTTATTAAAGCCATTATTCATAACTCCTTGCTTTATGCAATGAGCACAGAATAGGAAAACTTTTGTTCTTTGCTATTACTTGGCAGAGGTTCTTAGACTTGGAGCTCTGCAGCTTGCTAAAGTTAATGAATAAAAATGGATTTGTACTTAAATTCTTAACTGCGCATAGCAGGTCTTTAGCATGCTATAAAATCTAAAATTATAACAGTATATGAGCAGCATTAATGAACATGCTGATTGCTTTTACTGAAAAGTAGGGGTCACCTTTGATTAAATAACATTTTAGTCCTGGAAATATTTATTTGCTATGACAGTTTACCTTCCTCAGAATATGTTCTCCATTTCTGTTCTTTCCATTTTACATAGGCAGTAAAAATTATATAAATCCAGATTGTATTTGCACAGGAAGGAAGGACGGAAATGTAGACCAAGTGGACTGACCAAATAGATGCTGGATCTCTTAGCAGATGATCTTGGCACTGGACCCTAAGCTTCCTGTTCCCAAAACACACTTTCTAATCGCTACTCTACCATGTAGTAAGTAGGTATTAGCAGCACTGCTGTTTGCTATGAAGTCAGATATTGACAACTGTATTTTGTGATGGTCCTGATCCTATTGATGTATTAAGTGTGATAAGGGCCTGCCTTGCAGATTGGGCCTGACTCCCAGATTTCTGGATCCTGGCTTGCATCAAAGGGATTTAGCTGCTCACGCCACTTTGGGGGAGGTGTAGAAACAAAAACTGAAGGCATGTCAGGAACTTCTGGTTTAAATAGCAGTGAATTCAGGCTCTGGGTAACATCAGAGCAGGAATTGCAGATTACTGTTTGGACTGACATGCACAGTTCTTCCTCGATCCCCCTTGGTTTACTGGATGATGTCTGGTTTTCAGAATGAAAGCGTGATGCTATAATGTACTCATGCGGTTTTTCTCCACCAATGACTTTCTTTTTCTTCTTTCTATGGATTAACTGAAAGCAGTAAATTGCAGATATGTCAATATTGGCAGGTTTGTTCATTGTCATTGGTTAGAAAAGAAGACAAAAAGCTAAAATCTCACCATCATACATCAAGTCAAATGTTTCCTTTCATTTACTTAAAAGATGAAGTGAAGGTAGCAAATGTTACAAAACAAAATCAATGTGTTATTAAAAAGATAAAAATTGGTGTGATCTATGAGAGATTCATGTGTGAAATGGGGTTAGGCTTATCTGATTTAAAAGCCTTGGATTTTTATTTGTATGTGCCATGCTCCTCATGGTTGGCTCACAAGTACAAAAAAAAAAGCCAACAATGCAGGCTGCTTCTCTCCTTCTCGGAGAGGAGTGGTGGCTGCTTCCGAAATACTGGTGATCAGTCATTGTGGTGGCATTTGGATTGTACTGCAGGACTCGTCTGGTAAGGGTTTGTCGTAGGGCATTGCTGTATTGCCATGAACACTTCTGGTGTCCCATAATATGAAGGGTGTTGGAGTTTGGTTTGGTGACCCCTGGATGTCTGTAGGACAGGACTATTTTATACCACACATCAGCCCCGTAATTGTGTTGTTGAATTGCTTCCTTTCAGTGTCCTGGCAGTTTCCCTGTGTCCGTATCCATCTGTAGTGTCCTGCCTTATATTTTGATGAGGAGGATTTGGAGTAGTAGAGAACGGGTTTATTTACAATCTGATTTTCTTTGACTACCAGCAGTTAATTTGCTTTTCACAATGTCACTTCACTTGAAAGAATTGAACGCACCTTTTATACACAAAATCAAGTCTTAAGTTTTGACATTGAGAGTCCCCCAAACAGGCTTCATGAACTATAAAAGCTGCATCTTGGCTTGCTGGAATCAAATTGAGGAAACTTGACAAAATGTGTTGTATGGGAGTAATTCTTAAGCTGTGAAAAATTTAGTACTTTTTAGTCTTGTTTAATTGCTATCAGAGATGACCAATGTCACGAATGTTTTGGCCAGACTGCCTGCTCTTTCCCATTGTAGCCTATTTTTATTCTGTCAATCTGAAAGCCATAAAATGAAATCTGGTCACCCACATGTGCAATTCAGCATTGCAAAGCAGTCAGCTTTAAGGCTGCACACTACTGAAGTCCTAGAAATGGTCTTTACATAGAATGCAAAATGCATGCCCTGAATTTTTGGTCTTCATGTTGAGTTAATCAGACTGTATTCTCTGGTGTGGTTTTGTGTGCATAGGTCACTTCTATTTTGTATATAGTTTTAAAATATTTGTTCTGCTTTTCAAAATACATTCAGTTGTTAATAAACAGGAAATAATGTCTTAGGAAAAATCGAAAATACCTAAATCTATAGACAGGAACTTTATTTCATCTGTCAAAACAGTAGGGTGACAGTTAAACACATGCTTGAAGATTTTGAAGCAGTGGAAACAAATCAAAGTGGGAACTTTTCTGTCAAAATGGATTAGTGTTTGAAATAATCTGGACTTTAGAGAATTATAAGTTTTCTATATAATATCTATTACTCATTTGACAACACTGTTTCATGCGCTTAGAATATGGGGAAAGATTGCCCATTGCTGTGAGTTGTTATAGTCCCACTGGAGTGAGTGGAACCAGCTGACAATCTACCAAATGTTTGCTTTCTATTAGTTGTAAAGTCTCTTCTTCCTTAGTATAATACGGAAAAAGATTTTCTGTTCCCATCTATCTGAGCATGGTGCCAGCATTTTTTCTCCATTTGGACTTCCACATGTGTTGTAGGATTAAAGTGTACATATAGATGAAGTTAATGATCTTCAAGTACACGGTGGTTCCCATTATTTTTTTCTCTGAGATGAGGCCTTCTTTCCATGTGCAAATAGAAAGTTGTTTCTGCACTTCTAATGTTGTCTATTACTTGGTCATTTAAAGACACCAATTATTTTTATCGCTGTATTTTATACCCTTCTTTTCTAACAGTTCCCACCATTTGTTGCCTCATGCACTAATCTGTTTGAGCATCACACTGATGGATCAGCTTTTTAATTGTTCTCCATAACACTTCTCTAGGTTCTACCTTCCTCCTCTTGAGAGGACATCTCCGTTCTAACCATTTATTACCTTATTGGTAGTGTCAGCAGGGCAAAAGAAACTTTTTTCTTTTGACAAACTTGTGGTCTAGAAAGTGCAGAAATAAAGCATGTAGGTTACAGAAAACATGACTGACTGGAGAAGTCCAGCCAGCAGCTACCATGGTGCTAAGCCATGGCTTTTGTTGGCTTTTAGAAACGTTTGTTGGGGAATGCTTTGTCCTGTAGTTACTTATACACGCATCTTCAATTTGGCACATTGAAAATGTACTTAGCTAAAGAATAAGGCCCTGAGAGCTTAATTCCACCCCCCCCTTTTCTCCCAGCTCCTGATATCATATCACATTCAGTCTGACTGTCAGAACAGTTGAAGTTACAGCTTTGTGCCTCTCCTTGCCTTCCCCACCTCCAAGGCCCAGAAATCCTTTCAGCTCTATCACCTCTGTGCTATTGCCAGCACACAATGCTCTTGATCAATGCACTGTGAAAACTCTGGCTGCTGCCTTCATTTCCTTTTGCTGGGACTGCTGTAACTCAAAGCTACTGAACACTTAATTACTGTAATACCCTGTAGGAATGGTACTAGTGCAGCTTGTAATGCCCTAGTGCAACTGTTATACCCTGCCACACTTCAGCTCATGACTACAGTATGCTTCAGTTCTGAAAATGTGTGGTAACTTGTTCTCTTCACCTGTATCTGAAAGCTTGAACTTGAATCCAGTGAAAACACACAACCTTCTAAATTAGCTTGTATTGATAAGTGCTCCCAGACCTCAGGTGCTATTCAACTTTTGTTTGCTACAGTAAATTATTCTTTCGTTTGTGATTTCAGATTTTTTCCTCTTCAGAGCCGAGACTCCATGGGTAAAACTGCGATTAAAAAAACTGTTAAGTGGGTGAAAATTGAATGGGTGCTGAGGACTTGGACAGGAGATCATATTTTATAAATGCAGACATTGCCATTTAATTCTGGCATCATTTATTGTAACAGTTAGACCTTCAAAGCCATACTTCTTGAACTGAAGCATTTCCTTTAATTCATCGGTCATCATTCCGTTGCATGTACTGTTAAAAGCCTAAGGACTGCATAATCTAAAAGAAGGAAAACAAGTTGCTAAGCTTCTAACATGCTCTCTAACTTCACACTTATAATTACTCACCCACATTCAATTGCAGACAAATGTCAGCATTTACACATGTAACTACATATAGGTATAATGAGACAGAACCTTTCATTATTGTCACCTGCATTAGATTTCAGGCATAAAAAATAAGTTAAAGTATTTTTCTCCTAAGGACCAAATGAATTACTGTTCCATAACATCAGGGTGATTGAATACAGAGGGCATGATAGACTTCTGTTCTATTATCTTTTATAATAGTAGTACAAGGTGCAAGAGTGGTAAAATGTGTGGTAGAATTCATTCTTATGAATTACCTTACGCTTAGGGCCAGATCTTGGTTATGCTGAAGCTGAGGATGAGTTTTGCCTATAACTTAACCAGGAGGAATCATTGGACTGGAGTCAGGACTGGCCATGAATTGCATGCACCTTGCGCTATAGCTGGGGGCTGCAGACTGCAAGGGAGCATGAAAAGGCTCTGAAACTGCAGGGCTCCCTACCATTTGCAGTGCCAGAAATCCTGGTATAATGGCCTGCAGTGCTGTAAGAAACTTGAAAAAGGGATGCGCTGGAGTGTGCTGCACAATCCCAGTCAGATACCTCTTGACATATAGCAACTGTGGATCATCTCATGCAGAAGCAGGCAAATCCATACGGTGCTTTAAGATAGAAAGGAGAAAAAAAGTGTCTGAACTAATGTGCATCTTTTGGGCCATCTGTCACCTTGAAGTTCTGATATAAGTAACTGGTCTAGGGTAAGCTTTAGCCTTATAACTAGCTTCAACCCTTTGTACGCAGTTTCTTTTCCCTCACTTCTACATTTTTGTGCCTTCACAAGCCATGCTCTCATTCAGGTGAGTTTACTTTGGTCCCAGTTCAGTACCCTAATGCCAAAATGATTCCTCTGAGGGCCAAGAGGTGAGCGCATGACTAAGGCACTGAGTGGCCTTGACCACATGTTTATAGCAGTGAGGAAGGCAGCTGGGGCCTGTTCTCCAGCCTTGTGGCCACTGACTTGCAACAGCTTGTGTCCATGCACATTAATTCATTGTCCCCTTCCCAAAGAAACAGGATGAGCTCAGTCCAGACTCTTGTGCTAGGAATATTCCCTGGTATGTCCTGCTTGGCTGTTGTTAACCATGCCTAAACCGTGCCAGATGTCTAACAGTACAGACGCTGTGCGTAGCACACAGACCTCTGCCTTCCCTGGTTCATGACCGTGGGTGTAGCCTACAAACCTGGGTCAGGGCAGGTGGTCAGTGTCACAAGTCTTCTTGGGGAACTTGACTGGGTTTTAAACTCCATACTTGGTGGTCATAAGGTTTTCTGAAGTTTTGGTAAGGTATTGTACTCCAACAGGCAAGAAAAAGCACAGGACTTCTCTTCAAAGAGTGGAAAATGAAGCCAGATGAGGAAGAGAAATCCTTCAAGTATCTCCAGTAGTCACAAACTAAAAATGCAGTCTATTTTAATGTGTACTTATGTTTACAGATATCTCAAAGAAATCTTATTTAAAAAGTGAAAGATTTCATGATGGAATATACCACAAAAAAGCCAAACTCAGCACAGTTTTTTTAATCAGGGACTTTGTGCCTTCAGTTTTATTGCTGTAATGTACAATACTTCTGTTTATCAAATGTTTAAGCTATCCACCCCCTCAGCAAAAGAGCAACAGCTTTACACTTCAGCATCCTATCATATTTGTTTTTTAGTGGCTGGTGAGGCAGCACAGGCCTGTTGCAGTGCTAATGTTGTCTGCAGAGTTTTTTATTCCTTGGGCTGTGGATGGAGAGTTGGTGGGAGGTCTCTGGTGATCTTGGGGCCAGACAGCTCTGGCTGCTCGTGGCTGTGTCCCTTTGGGTCTGGGAACTTCAAGATGGAGACCTCAGCCTCTCTGGGCAGGGAGCGTCCATCATCTTCATAGCAACAGTCTGGATTGAAAAGACATACAGTACTGTTGCAGCTTGTGACCGCTGTTTTCTCCTCCTGCCCTGCACCTGAGGAGGGACCCTGATGTATTTTCAGTAACATCCTCTTGGATAATGGAGGGCTGCTAGTAGATCTCCTGCAACCACCTCTTCTCCATGCTAAGCAAGCCCATTTCCCTCAACCTCTCATAGGGTATGTGTATATTTTATGGCAAAGCCTTCTGATGTTATAAAAGCTTTTTAAAATATTTTTTAAAGACTGATTTCTGCTACGTTGGTGTAGTGGACATCTCTCTGAATACAGTCTTGCTTTAAAATACTCAGTTTACAGTGTTTGGGATTTGCAGCAGATTTCATGCTGCGTTTTTAAATGTACTTAATATAGCTGAAAAAAATATTGTTCTTGTTCAGCATCTGTAACTCCATCCAAGGTTGTGGCTAGGGACCAAGGGAATCTGGTCTCTCCAGGAACTTACTGCAGTCCATACATCCTTTGCTTTGTGCTGTGCACGCAGGGATGGCTGTGTTCAGTAGTGCTGGCAGAGCTCGGGCTCTGCAGAGGAAGCAGATTATAAGCACCCTCCAGCCCTTTCCCTTTCATGGATCACTGTTACCAAGCCCTCAATGAAAACCAGCCCTCAATGAAATTAAGGATTTAATTAAGCTCTGGGAAATCTTTCAGACAACACGTTCAGATAAGAATGTCCTGCATCACTTCTCTGATGCACATGTAATATTCATGATAATTCATACAAGAACTGTATGAATTACCTCTGCTGATTAAGATCCTCTCCCTTTTTTTAAGTATGGCTAGTGACATGGCTTAATGTGCATGGCTTTCCAGTTATGGGATGTTAATTTGATTGAGATGATTATTGACAATAAACAAGTATGTTACAGACAAGGGTCTAATCGATCTTCCATGCTGGTTTCAATAATTACGCTGTGCAGCATCTGAGGTTGTCATTTTACAAAATGCAAACAGATAGCTTAGGGCATTTTTTGTATTCATAGGGCATCATGTGTTATGCATGTTTGCTTTTCAAAACACAGGCATCTTGAAAACAAAGTATCGATTTTGAGTATAGTTTTACTGCTTTCATTTTTCCTGTTTCCCTGCAGGTCAAGGCAACAGATGCTGATGCTGACCAGTTTGGTGAAATTGAATATTTTCTTTATGATGGATTCCATTATTATGAAAAATCCAAAGCCTTCCAGATTGATCCCCGTACTGGTCAAATCTGTGTGTCTCAAGATATTGACAGAGAAGGAGATCCAACTACTTACGATCTCTTAGTAAAAGCTACAGATGGGGTAAGTTTTGCCCTGCTGTAATGCAAGGTTTGTGACTATATTAGCAATTTGGATGTGCTGTGTGTGTACCCTTAAAGGGAAATGGAGTATGTGAAAATTGCATGACTTCTGAATAAATTTTCTTGCCCCTGCAGAGGACAGAATGATACTTCCACAAAAAGGTTCACTGTAAAATCCAGAGTCACTCCTAAACAAGGTATTGAAAAAACATTTCTAGGACACATTAGTCCCTGTTGATTTTCTTTCTCTTTTTCAGGAATGGTGGACTCCAACTGGAGTGCTTAAGCATTAAGTGCTATCATGGAGTATATCCTTCATTTAGTTTTTAGTTTAGCTTGTATGCTTTGAGGCCAGTGCAAACCAAAGCAGGTAAAGGAGGAGTCAGAAGAGTAGTGAAACACACAAAGAACATTATGAAGAACAGTCCATTTCTTTGGACAGGCCAATGGACTGAAAATACAGAAGAGTATCAGCTTGTCAAACCCAGTTGTACATTGGGGTAAAACTGCCCAAAGCTGTAAAAGAGCACTATGCAGTCGTTCTTTTAGATTGTCTTCCTTTGAAATTACTGTGGAGATGTTTGTTCACATCACATATCAAGCTGTTCAGGGTGTGGACACTTGTTCTATAGGGTGGACATGTAACAGAAGGTTTTGGTAAAGTGACTTCTCAAAAAGAAGGGAAAAAAAACTCATAGCTTCGTTTAGTGATGATCATAAAACCATCTGAAGGCTGTTTGCAACAAGGTGCCCAGAAGGGAGACCATTCACAACTTTCTTACTTTCTTTAGCAGTGAACTGTGAGAAGACTGAAGAGAGAGGTTACTGGCTGTTTGCAAATTTTACATTTAACATAAAGGCACTGTTTTAAACTGAGGGATTCATGTTATTCAGGTCACGTTTTACAGTACAAGTTGAGCTGAAAAACATCAAAAATAAATTATTTGTCTATAAAGTTTTTATTTTGTACTTTGAATATTATGCTTGCATTTAAAGTAGTCCTAAGCTATCTAGTATACACTTCTTGAAAAAGCTGTTTTTTCTAGAAGTTTTCCATAAAACATATGTGCTTTTCATTATAATTCTCCAAATTTCTTCAGTGTACTGTAATTTCTGTATTCATGAGTAGATGGACTTAACTAGCTGCAGTTGATGCTTGATGCTATTTGGAGGATGTAGTGGTCAAGGGTATGTTATATTTGTATGCTGTTGAATTTGGATATATGTGTATAATTGATGCACCTGTATTTTTCTTTAACTGTGACTAATCAGTGTTTATTTCAGAGGCTACAGAAGCATTCTTCTACATTAACACTACCTTTTGCAATATGTTTTTTCTATAGTTTTATTTTTGAAGAGAAATAGCATAATATCACTTCTTGTTTGTTTCCTGACATACAACTATCATATAGGTTATTTCTGAATTTAAGTCTTTTTGTTGGGACGATGTTTGAAACTTCCCCAGCAGAAGTCTGTGGCCGTTTTGGAATTTCTCTGGGATGTAATTTGTCTTCAAAATTTCTTTCTAGGCAAAATTTCATAGTGTACACCTAAGTGCAGATGTCAAAGATGAAGAATAAAGCAGTCAATAATACAATATATAACATGAGAAAACTACTTTGCAATAGTTCATAGCTTCATTTTTCTCCTACATCCAGTGCTGATTTTGTGCAGGGCCTCACATGTTTTGGATCTGTATAAAGAACGTGTACAAATACTTGGAATAACAGAATTATTCCTATTCACCAAGGCTATGTGAGAGCTGAACAACAGCACTGAAATTCTGACACGTTTCTCACATACACTTTTTGGCCTGGTCCAGAAGGTTAGCTTGAAAATGGAAAAGAAAATAGGTTTACGTGAAAAAGGTAGATCCATTTTTTTGTTAAATTGTTGCTCTGATGATACACTTCACGTCAAAAGTTATAGGAAAATGGGCAATGCATTGAAACTATAGATTGTTTCACTTTTAAGGTAGGTCTGTGATTTATCTCCATTTAGGGACCTTGTGTTTTCAGTAGTTCAGTAATGGGAGGAGGATTCAATTTTTGATTGCCTTGTCTGTGACAGACAAGACTTGATCTTTTTACTGGAACCCAGCACTTTACAGCTTCCATTGATTGCACTTCAAAAAATTAGGTCATCTGACACCTCAATACTAAAGCACCAAAAATCAATATTTGCCTTTCAAAATTTCCAGTATGCCTGAAAAAATGCTGAGCCACCAGCCGCCTCTACAGCAGAACTATAGTGGGTTATTTTATCTCCTGGCACTCTGCTGCTGTTTGTGATGGATTAAATGTGTTAGGTGTGCAGTTCAAGGTGGAGGCTGTGATCATGGGAGAAACGTATACAGAGAAGTTGAGGGAAGAGTGAAGGGTCACTGTTGACAAAGGGGAGGGAAGAGAGATGAAGAGGAGAGAAAATAACAAAGTTAATTAGAAATGAGAAGAAAAAGTTTTCCAGGTGGTGCTCAGCTAATCTTACAGTAGGGCTATCAGTTTCTTCCACCTGTTCAGGCCTGCTCCATTACATGGTTTTGGATCTTGTTGGTCTTGTCTCTTATGCCTTGTTTAGAAGCAGTAATGGGAGAACTGAAATGGCACGCAAGAGCCCATGGACAGGAAGGTGCAGAGCAGATTCTGTTAAACTGGTGTTAAATAAACATCCTGTGAGAGCATGTGGGAGCCATCGTGCTGACTTAAATGGGGTCATAGTGTTAGCTTTATCAGCTGACAGCACTGATTTGGGTTCCAAAGTCTCTTACTTCATATGTATTTGGTCCTCCTCCTTGAAATGCTTTTTATATGGAAAGAAATCATGTAGCTAGCTTATAGAAAAGTTTGCGCTGTATCCCATGGCATCTGCATTTAGCCCTACTTTGGGGTCTTTGTACATGGATTGTGGCAGATCAACATCTTGCTCCCATAGCAAGGGTCACACTCTTGTCACTTGCACACCAGCTCTGTCTGGAATTACCCCAGTACTAACCGGGGTAATTGGCTGCAAACAGCTGTGTTGTGCAATTGTGACAGATCAGGGTTTCAGTAGGCATTTTAGGAGTTTTTGAACTTCTAGTCAGATAACTTCCTGTATTGATACTGAAACTGCAATGTTTTCCTTTAAAAAAAAATCTTTTCCTTTAAAAAAATCAGATGAAGGTGTTTTGTTTTGGAAAACACAAACAATTTAGAGATTTAGATCAAACTTACTGTGAAATCAAGCCTTACAAAAGGAAAATATGGGAAACCAAGATTTCTAGTAAGTGTTTTCAAACAAAGTTACTACTCTTTCCCATCTGAATGTGTGGAAGTTAGATCTGATAAGTTTTGCTGCTTGTTTTTTGTTTTTGAAACATGACTGAAGTGGGTACTACAGTGTTTTTCCTGCTTGCCCAAGGGTGTCCAAACAGTTACATATGCAAATTTATGCTTCCATTACTCCTTTTAAGTGATTCTATCTTAGTCCTAAAATGAATTCATTTTCATACAGGAAAGCTTATATTTTACAGCACACATTTTTGCTGCTGTATGGTGGCAAACTTTATTGCTATGTATCATGCATATTTCAATCCTATTGTTTATTTGCATTTTTATGCCTGTAATCTTTCTTTTTCTTTCAACAACAGTAATGCTTCAGCTGTTTAGAAATAAAAAGCAAAACAAAAATAAACAAAACCTGTTATGGTCCATGGAAATTTAATTGGAATAATGCTAGTTTAAACTCTATCTACTGGCACCTATACCATCTGTTTAGAGACAATAGTTGTCTGGTTTTCAAAGCCAAAATCTTCGAGTTGCACAATTTTGGGGTTGGTGCACAATGAGAGGCCTTCAGGAGTGTGTCCAGCTTCAACTCTCTGAAGACCTGGCCCATGCAGTTTTCCCCCCAAAAATGGGGAAGACCTAATGACCTGTGCTTGCACAGGTTGCTCTCAGGGATTGTCCAGCTCCAGCAAACACCTCTCTAGATAACACAGTGCGCGTACCAGTCTACCACTTCTCTTCATCAGCATGGCAAGAGGTTTCAAAAACTGCAGAGGACAGGCAGGATGTTGTGCTTCTCTGGCCCTCACACCGTAAGGGGTGCCACACCACATCCTTGCAGTGGTGGGATTGTATGCATCATTACGGGCTTAAGGTGTGTCTAATCCCAGCTGGATCCATGTGACCTCTGTAAAGCCTCTTCATGACTGTAAGTTTGTGTTAGAAGCACATGCTTGGCTACAGTGGAGTCCAGGAGAAATCTGTATGCCATGCTGAGAATTCAGATGATGGAAACACCCCAAAGACTTTTTTCTTTTTAAAGGGTGAACTTTGTTTTTGCACTTTCCAGGTGAGGTTTTGAGAGCTTTGATAAGACTGCCCTTCGTTAGGATTTGACAGCTGTCCCTGAATGGTGGTGGTGGGCTTGTTTGAAAGTCTGTGCCACGGTGACTTCTCATCTTGCTCGTTTTCCTCAGGTCTGGATCCATTAGGTTCTGTTTTCAGCGTACTCCAGGATTGACTGGCATGTAGTGCTGTGGGTACCATATGAAGCCCTACTTTCTTTCATGCCCTATAGCTGTGCTTTTTTTTAAACCTTTTCCTGGTGCTCTTTGGATGAGAAGAGAAAGGTGTGATGGATGTTTTTTGTATTTGTTTGGCTTTTTTTGGTTGGAGTTTTTTTTATCCTGGACTACAGGATAAATCTTTTATCCTAACTTGTTGGCCCAAGAAAGCTCTCTGCCTGCTAAAGTCACCCTTTGGCATGTACATGCTTAGTTTGTCCATGCATCTCTTCCCCTGCCCACCTGTTCAGCCTTTGCCCAGACTAAGATCTGTTGACTTTAGGCCATATTTTCCTCCAAGGGGAAGGGATACCATGTTGTAGGATAAACTCATGGAAATAATTTATGCCAGGCAATGGTGGAAGTGAGCCAAAGATCACTGGTTCTGTCTTGGCTCTGGAGCGGGGTGAGTGCCCTGCAGCCCTCGGGAAGCCTTGACTACTTAATCTGGGATTCAGTGGGGAAGGATGCTATCCCATGTTCTCATCAGTTAGTATGGGCTCCTTCCCTGTCCTCCTGCTGCAGGCTGCTGGCAGACAATGACACAGTAACAAAGCTCCTTTAGTACGTGGCCTACAGGGTATGTCCACTACTCAGGGTCAGAGGGAGCAAAGCAGCCTGCATATGGCATGTTGAACCTTCTGCAGAGATAATGTAGCAGCTGAAAAACTGAAGACCTAGAATGCCATATAGAAGAAACTAGAATACTTCATTTCATCTGTGGTTATTAGTATTAAGTTAAGACTTAATTGGTAGCTTTTCTAGGTTTTTATCTTTGAGTCATTAGTCTTTTTATCCTTTTCTGAAAAACTGCTTTTGAATAGATCAGATGTCTTTTGGATGCTGAAAACTACTTCAAAATCAGATGTCCTTGTAGAAACTAAGACTTTTAAGTACAGTTTTTTAAAGTAGATCATTAGTCACATCTATTTGCATATACAAGTGCATCTGCTAAATGTGAAGGTATGGTTTTATAGAGCATTATGATCACATCTGTGTGCTGCATGCTCAAGATGGTTACTTACTGAATTTACTCAGGATTACGTGTGGCCTTACACTGGGTGTTGTCACTTGCTCCTTGTTATGAAGTAGTTTTTCAAAACTCCGCTAAAATACACTTAAGAATGCTTGCATAGGCAAAGTGCACATACTTGAAAAATAAGAACAGAGGAAGAAATTGAGCTTTATGTATTGTGCATTAACTGACCTTGCTGTCACAGAATACATGGTTAAAGCTGCCTTGCAGCACTACACAGTACTACAGTACTGTGCCTGGGTTCCTGCCGAACCTTCATTTTGTAAGTAATTGTATATGAAGTCTTCAAGTTCTGTTGTTCACAACAGGAGCTTTGACATACTGAGAGACAAGTAGGTAAACAGCTCACCTGAACAGTAAGAGTATTTAAGATGTTCTCCTTTAATAAAAATAAAAACCCTACTAAAAAAAATAAAGCTGGCATAATTTTCAATTTGTCATGAGATTCTAAGTGAAAGATTCTTCATTGAAAGAAGGGATCAGGTTTAGGTTTCAGGGCTGAAGTACAGCAGTACTTTAAATTCCAGCCCGCTCCCCCCCCCCCCCCCCCCCCCCCCCGAAGAAGTGTATCTTGTCTTTCAAATTCATTTACAGCAGATCATGAAATTGCCTACCAACACAGAGTATGCCATTACTAACTTTTATGTTACAGCTCACTTTTATAGAGGTACATGAACAACAGTTCATTAAACACTTCAACTAGGCCAGTTAAGTAGGCTGGTATTTATTTAGGTTCTGAAGAACTTCTAATGGTACTGAAGCCTTGGTGGCTCTTCTGCTGTCTTTGAGTATAAAGAAATATTTTGCTCTTCATCCTTTTTTTTTTTGGTAAATACGCTACTTGTCTAGTTTTCTTTGTATTTTACACTGAAGCAATTAATGTAGAGATAAGCACTCAACACTCACAGGCAAAGCTTCTAAAGAAGTTAAAGCTTTTGAAATAATTGGCAGTGCCTCTCTATTTTGACAGGATGGTGACTTGAAGATTACATACCTATCTTCTAGGTTTAATAAAGAAAAGAAAACGTTTTCATGTCAGAGATCCTGTCAGATATCACAGTTCAGTTGGGATCATGAATTTGACAGCACCCTTCATTGATCAAAAAGGCTGGAGACTGTAGTGGAAGTCTTGACAGATTCTTAAAAATTTTATAATGTCAAGAAAATAGAGCTATTCAAAACAGCACTGCTTCTACTATGTTAATCTAGAGTATCTCTCCTGCCACAGGCAATGAATTTTTTTCAAAGACAATTAAGAGGGGTACTAAAAGCTTTATATTTTCTTACAAGTTTGGTCCTGTCAAAGAAAAGAAAATATATCTCATGGTTATTTTGACTTGGTGGTAGCTTTGTATGTCCTATTCTTACTGTATGGACCACAAAATCACAGGATTCTTACACAAGCCTACATAATTGTTAGTTTTGTCACATCAAAACAATAGTTAAAATATCTGAACATTTGAGAAACAGGATTTCAAAATGAACAACTGGCTTTTTGTTGCTTGTAATATGTTTTGACAAATGTAATTTTCTGTCAACAACAGACTTGTTTAAATCAGCCTTCATGTTTTGGAAGATCAGCTTTGTGCTTGCTTCTGAGTAGATGAAGTATATCCATGTGGTTAGAAATAGAAGCAGTTTGTTCCTTCTCACTTGGGATGTTACTTAAAGATTTTCATAGCCAGAGCAAGAACTGGGCCATAACCAAGTTAATATTGCTCTTGACTCATGTGAGGGAATACACTGCTTCAGGAAAAGTAGGGTCTGCCTCCATCATAAGATTCGGTCTGTCTGAGAGATTTAGTTAGTAGGTCTCCAACTTGCTTCTCCCATATCGCCAGACTGACTCTATTTCCAAAGATTTTGCAGTCTTTACATAACACCATAGGATAAATATAAATCCTCTGGAGAGGGTTTTGGTTTTTCATGTCTGTTTAGCAATAATGAGACTTGCAAGAAGCAGCTAAACACATTATCATGAGCTTTTTTGCAGTTTGGTTTCATGCTGCTCTAACCTTGCCTCTTTTTAGATGTTTTATGTTCTTGACCTAATTTCTTCCTTGGCATGCTCACTTTCCTTAGAAATGTTGTTTCTAATTCCTGTCCTAAAATACCTGAAAGCACTACCTGAAAGCTGTAGAGCTGCAGCCCCAGGGCATCTTCTGAGAGTGGGCTTCAACAGAGTACATAGGTTTTAGTTCCTGTGCAGTGATTTCCTTCTCAGGGAAATCAAGACCTTGGGGCAATGCTTGCACTGCAGCAGGGTTGGGGTGCAGGCAGTGAGACCAATAGGTATGCACATCTACCCTTCCCCATATCAGTGCCGTGATTCGCATCTGTTTTGGCAGTCTGAAGTACAGTGCCCTGCCCTGCCCTGGTCCCCAGGTGCTGGTTGACTGCTCTATGGCTCATTGTGGCCTTGCGTTTCTCAGAAGAAAACCCAAGCATGCTACAAGGAGGATGGGGGCCAGATCTCCTAGTTTCCAGGTGAAATATAAGCACTGTGATCCACAACAGTCTTAAACAACACAGTCTTAATTTTCTGCATACTTGAGCTTTTATGGCACTGTCACCTCCATCCAACAGGGATACTACTGCTACACAAAGCAAAACAAAAATCCTGATGGAAAGCTGGGGAGAACACTGATAATATTTTCTCCACAAAATTAATTCTCATCTTGTGAGTAATAAACTCAAAAATAATTTCAGAGACATTCTTACACTGCAAGAAAAAATAATATCGAGTCTAAATCATTTGATACTGTTAAACCCAACCTTCATGAAAGTAAGTGAGACATAGGATTAGATGTTTTTTATATCTCTACAAGCAATGTTGCATATCACCAGTACTGCAATTGCAAAATGAAGTTTGGACATGCTCAGCATAGCTTGTCATTTGTATGTGCCAGCATCCCATCTATCTCAGCAGTTTCTGTAAATGACTAATTGTTCCCAACACGTGCTCCCAGGGTTCTTCCTCCAGCTGTGCCTTGATGTAGTGTGTATGGTGTGTGCAAGGTACTCATGCATGTGTGCACGTGATGGTTTGTGCCTATGTTATACACACCACTGCCACAGAATTTGCCATGAGTTTTTATTTTTTAAGAAAACACTACCTAAATATAACCCCTCCTCACAACTGCCCCGCAGGGGCTATGTGGCTATGAGAGACAAATTGCCATTTGTTTCACTCCAGGGCCCTGTGGGGTCAATGCTTCAGCACCCACAGAATTATCTCTTCCAGATTGCCGCAAAACTGTTTTGCCATGGCAAATTATGATTCCACTGCAGTGTAATGTGATAAGCCAGCTTGCAGTTGCTCCTTGCTTCTCCGATTTCGCTGTAGAGCTAAAGGTGGCTTTCTGGCTGCCCAGGTGGTATTTAGGGGAGGTCTGAGTGGGTGCCTGTAGCAGAGGCTTCAACCCAGGTGAGAACAGCCTAGCAGTCAGGCCTGGGATGGCAAAGGGGGACATTTACTGAAGCCATGCATGCTGCCTGGCTCTTTTCCCAGCTATTAGCATAGGGGAAAGAAACATGGTCTGAGAAGTTGAGCCAAGCCCCCTGGAAAGCGTGGTCAGACCTCTTCCCCCTCAAAATCAGAAGCGTGCTTGAAATAAAACTATGTAAGCAGTTATGAATTTGATATGAAAAAATCTTTTCAGCTATGTGCTTCAGGGGAATTTGGTTTTGTTCTGTGTACGTGAAGTGGGGGTATGTAGACGTATATATATAGACACTGTGCATGTACTATATAATTTGTATATGGATGCAATTTACATGCATATATACTTACATATTTATATACAGCGTGCATGTATATAAGCACACATAAGTATGCTGCAGAGCTGCTTAAACCTGCCAGGGTGGTAAATTGAGAATGGATCTTCCATGCAGCAGCCTGGCAGGTAGACTTCTAGCTGTCCTGCAGTGCTCTGCTCTCAGCCTGTGTTCCTAATCAGTGTTGAAAAAGTATTGTATTCACTGTTAAAATGGTCACGCTTTTAAATCTGAAAAATTCATAGACAGAAAAAGTTACTAAGCCCTGATCTTATCTGTGAAAGAGTAAGCGGCATGTAGGTGATTAACGTAAACACGTGTGAAGTCAGACTAGCAGGAATTGATGTGTGTAGTGCTTGTTGGCATTAACAAAAGTAGTTTTGTGTTTAGGCTTCACAGTCACAAGAATTTGAACTTTGTGTATTCTGTTAGCGAGCACACTGGAGCTGTTCTCAGCGTGTAGCTGGTCTGAACTCAGTATTTTGGGATACTTTCTGTATATACCTTAAATTCTTCTTGGTAGACATTTTCATCGCTCAGTTGTGTTGCAGTGTGTTCTTTAATGATGTGCTGAAGCTAGATTCATGTCATTCTATTGTATGCATTTATTTTTTTTTTCTGATTTATCCAACAGGGTGGGCTGAGTGCCCAAGCTTTTGTTCGTATAGAGATAGAAGATATTAATGATAATCAACCAGTTTTTGAACAAGCCACCTATGTGACAAGCATCAGCAGTCACGCGCAGCCAGGAACAGAGATCATCAGTATTGTTGCCACGGACAGAGATTCGGGAATATATGGAGTAGTCACATACGAACTGGTCCCAGGAGAATTTTCTTCTCTTGTCACAGTAGATGCCACTACAGGTACTGTGTGTGTTTCAGAAAGGCTATAATTATACATGTCTCTTCCCTGATGATGTGTTGTTGTGTGATTACCCCCCCCACACACACCTGGAGTCATGTCATAAAGCTGAAACTTAAATTCTGCTGAAAAGTAATTTAGAGGAGGACGGAGGGATTTAGGTTTAACATGAAGCCTTTGTATTCACTGGAATAAACAGGAAAAAGGGAAACAGTACATGTCAGTACAATACAGGACAAGCAATTGTGTCACTTCACCAGTGTTTCAGACAAATATATCATCGCTCTAAGGAATAAATAAAATAATTACTTTATACAATAATATCTGAATTCTTTTTTTTTTTGTTTACTCTTGAAGAGCATGCTTCTTTCATTTCATCTGTTTCCTAATCTTTCCCTACGTTGTGCTAGAGTGCATCTCCTGTTCTGCTCACAGTCTGCCATACCCAGCTGCCTCCCTGTTTGATTCAGTGATTAGCTTCAGGAGGGTGTCTTCCGCTTTTTATTTCTGGCAGTGAACCTTCTCCCTTCTGATTTCTGGCAGGAGGTTCAATGAAGGTGTGATGAAGAAAGCAAGAAAACAATTTTGGCAAAAGCAAACCTGGATGATTTTTTTCTAAGGGAGCTTGAATCTGGCAGGTTGAATTGCTCTTCCCGTGTCCACAAAGCAGCCTGTATAGTCTGCTTTCTAATCTTAAAATAATTATCAACGTCAGCTAGAAGGAACGTGAACCATGTATCCACAAATGTCCGTGGTACCTTTCAGAGAGTGAAAGCTAAGCTTCAGCTGCCACTTAACTTGAGAGCTAGCCCTTGCATACTGCAATGACTGTATCCTCATCAAAAGTTTTGCTTTCTGATGGTCTTGGCACAGTGGGTTATTTTATATTCTTAAAAGAATTTTTGGGGCTGTGAGTATTGTATGCATATATAAGCTGTTTGGCATGTGAACCACTATGAGTCTCTATTCTTTCAAAATTATGCCTGTTTTCACTTTCTTGTACGGTTCCCCAAATATTCTGTTGAACAGAAGAGCCTAATATTCTTAGGAAGTTGGCCTGGTTGTCTTGGCTATTTCATAATTTACTTTAACCGTGGACTTCAACTGCCTTTCAAATCAGATCCTCTAGGGCGTAACTGTTGCCAAAAATATATAGGTCAATCAATAATTAGGGAGCTGGATCTCCACAGGCATTTAACTGGTCGTTTTAAAACTGCACCGGTAGGCTGGTCGGAGAGACCCTGTGGATTGTGCTGGAAGAATTGGCTGTGCAGCAGCCCTTTCTTCTGAAAGGGTTCTTCCTCAGATCATGACCTTTTGGCCCTTTTTTTCCTAGTTTTGGCACTTTACATAGGAAAAATGTCATCCTTAATCACAGAGAACATATAAGATAACGTTATCTCGCAGATCTATCGTAGTGTTTTATTAAAGGCAGACCAAATTCATGATGAAGTAGCTTGAGGTTGTTATTACTGACATCTCGTGATGAGAAAAGTATTTAGGTTAGAGACACTATTCCCAACATTGTAGTGCTTGGAATCTGATTGCACTTAATCAGATCTCCCGAGTAATTCAAGAGGTCAGGCTGTGTTTGTTTTCACTTATTAATATTAATGGTGTGGGTGGTGTTTTGTTATTTCTTTTTTTTTTTTCCTGAAGAATGTTTTCTGTATTTATTCCTTGTGCACTCACAACCATGCTTAGGATTAATCACTAGCAAGAATTATTTTTAGACTGGCAATATTTAAACAAAATAAGCATAAAAATTGCCAAGTTGCTACTCAGAAGTTGTGCAATCTTTGTGGATTAAATACCTGTGAAATCTGTTCAGTATTCAGAGGAAAGTGAAAAAGTGGCTTACTGTTACTGCGCAGAGATTTGAGCTCTTCGTTCCTCCTCACCTCTTGTTAGGACAGTTATTTTTCCCTGTTTTCATCTTGCTAAGGCTGTCTGCGTGCACTCATAAGTCCTAGTTTAGATATGTCTCTCTGAAGGTTACGTGTGGAACTTCATCGAGTTACACGGACTGCATTTTGTGAACAGAGGGTGACAGACAAATATGATTAGAACAGAAGTTCTTCAGGAGATAAATCACCAAACCCATAAGACAAACGTGATATCACTGCAGTTTTGGTATTAGGGTTTCTGATCTTTCTTGTGGACTTGAAATCTGTCACTGATCTGTTTTGCATTTTTTTCAGTTTGCAATGATGCAAATTGTTTTTCGTGTTTATCACTATTAGAGGACCCAAAAGGAGATGCGTAGTGTTACAGGTATAAGAGGACAGAGATATATTCAGTAATATGAGATGTAAATTATTAGCTTAACAGTTTGTCAAAGTACACCATGGTACATGAAAATAATTGCAAGATGGTGCTGTTCTCCACAGCATAGGTAATGGCATCTAGGTTGTGCATTTGAAAAACTCATCTCATTTTAGTGTTCTTCAGGGATGTTTTTGGTGTGCTGCACTTAGAATACTCACTAAAGATGCACTTTTTTCCCAACTCCCTTTTCATTTTTAGAAGAGAAATGGGCAAAGTAATAAAAACTGTAGCTGAAATTCTTCACTTTTATGGCTTGCTTCTGGCGGTTGCTTTGTTGAAGCAATTATATGGGTGTATCAAGAAAGCCATTAGCTTTGCATAGCGCACTGTGGTCACAATACAGGTATCATACCAGCTGGTAAAACGCTGACTGGACGTAATATATCAATGGTGCTTTTGATACACAGAGTTCACGAGGCTGAGCTACATCCAAGGTGCTTGAACGGGTTCCATCTTTTGTTTCAAGCACTGTGACGTGTGGGTTTCGTGTATTGATAAATTCAATGGGAACGGGAAAGAAGAGCCTTCCACTGGCCAAGAGATACTCATTTAAAAGGTTCTTTGAATTCTAAACCAGTCTTATTAGTGGCACTTATTTGCTATTTTAGCTTTTAGTTTCTCTATTTATTGTTTGGGATACACTCTTACACTCTTGTAAATAACACTTTTCTCAAAGGAAAATGCAATAAAAATTGAAATGAAGTATTTTTCACTTGATTGATGATAGACTGTCCACAGGAAAAAAAAAAACACTCTAAGAATTGTTTAACTAGAAAAATGTATGAATAGGGAACTGTAAACTGGTTCTTCTGCTAGTTCATGACTCTTATTATCATTTGATTCTAGTGTTGGTGTAAACAACATCTTGGCTTTGTTATGTTTCCTTTTGTAGATATCTGATCTATGCATGATCTATGAACAGCTCTCGTGAACTGATTAGAAAAGAGCAAGCTGAAGAGCTCTTCTGGCTAAGAAACTGTCTGGACTATGCTTGTTTATTTTCCCTATCGTTACCTAACAACCTATCTGAAAGTGTTATAGTTATGGCTGAGCAGGTAATTAAAAACGTAAGTCACAGGGTGCAATCAGAAGTGTGGCAGAAAACCTATGCAGTGCTTAACTTTAAGACTTTGGGATTAACAGTTGTATTTACAACTCCCATTATGTTACAAGCATTATTATTTTCTTTCACCCAGGAGCTTAAAGTTAATTTTTCCGTGGATCTTAGTGATACCCTTCTTCAGAGCTGGATAAAAGATGGTTATCATCTCATTGCAATCCTGGTTCAGGGAAGCTGTTTCAGATCAACAAAATTAATAAAAGTCTTTGAAAATTATTTTGGGCCAGTGTGACTTCATCATGGCAGTCTTCAGATAAGCAGTCTGTTCGTATTTGAAGAACAAATCCCATAGCTGGTTGTTGTATATGGAGAAAACTTTGACATGAAGTTGAAGTAAAAGGCAACAGCCATCAATTTATGTTCATTTGAAGGTATTAATGATTTAAACGTAGTGAGAAAAGGATTTAGAGAAGGTAGCATTCACAGTCAACATTGCAGCAATATAAGCATTTATCTTAGCTTCTCTGTTTCTTTCTTTTGACAATATAAGGCATTTAGGCTCTTGTTTCTGTAAATCCTGACTATATTAGATGCTTAAACCAAAGGCTATGACTATCCTTCTTGTATATTACCAAGATTGTTTCCACGAGGAAATTAGAGATCTCTCCACTGACTTGAAGATAACTTTGTTCAGGCCTTTGTCACGATACCTTCTGTTACTTACTTATGCTAATAAATCTGTACTGAGTACAACAGACCAGCCTTTTTACAAGCTGGTCAGTAGTTTAGTGTTAAAAATTCTCAGCTTAAAGTACAGTTTCTACAAAATAACTATTCTTTTGAGGAAATTTTAACTTGCTAAAAAAAAAAAAAGCAATTTCCTTTAAGATGCATTCTGATTTCTTTTTAACTGAATAGCATAAGGCATCATGTGGCTAAAATGTCTTGGAAGAGATGTAGGGCAATCTAGGGTCTTAGTCCATTGGAGAGGAATAAAGGAAGAAGGCACATGAAGAACATACAGGTTTAAGAATGTAAAAATTGCTAACTTAGCCAAAAGGCAGATTTAAGTCCAGTATCTTGTCTCTTTAACGGTGTCTGGTAATGGAAGCAAAAGGAGGGGTTAAGAATAGAACTAGTGCAGCATGTTTCTTCCACTGGTACGTTTTCCTTGCTTTGGCAGCATGCAATTTAGTGCTGTACTACTTCCATTACTGTACTATGGTACCATATGTAAATGCAATTTAATGTCAAACTGAGTTAAAACAAACTTCTTGATTTGGTTCAGAGCACCAGAATAGATTAATTCCAGTTAAGAATGTTGACAAGTTTTGTTTTACTGAAGAAAATGGAAATGCTATTTTCTGACAATTGCATTTTGGGAGATTTTCATTGCATTAAAATGCCTTGTTTGATTTTTATTACACTACAGGTTGAAAATAAAAGTTAAAATGCCAAAATTTCTTTTGGAGGGAAAAAATATCAAATTTTGCTCAACTCTGTGTATTACACAATATTTAATATATAGCAGATTGTAATATGCATTAAAAAAAAAAGAAAAAGAATACATCCTTTTTAAAGAAAGCAAGGCTGTTTTTATGATGATTAATGATGTTTTCGTATAGTATTGTAGGAAAATTTTTTTATTTTTAAAGTACTTCTGGCATTTTCATACAGCATATTGTACATTTGCTAAACATATGAAGAGGTTCTCAAAAATAACATTTAAAATTAGGAATGTTTTTATTTTGGAACATTTTGAGACCACATTTTTTAACTGCAGTTTTCAATTACTGTTTTCTGATCTTTCATATGAAATTGATACCAATGCTGTAAATTAGAGGAGTATATCTCAGACATTGGATTAGCTCACTAGGCTTTCGACTTTGAAGAATTTTATTCATGTTAAGACACAAAGGAAAAAGTAGAAGTCTCAGCTGAATAATTTGTGGACTTTTACCTTTATCACAGAGATCTCATCTATTGAGTAATATGACATAAAGGACACCAGAAATAGCATATTATCCTTGAAGCATACAAACTTTGCTATAATAAGTATGAGAGTGCAGATTTTGGCCCTGAAAGAAAGCTCTGTGGCAGAACAGCATGAAAAAAATACATAATGCCAGCTCTTCATGTATGTAGCTTTTTTTCTTTTATGAATAAAATTCAGTAGAATCAATCATGTACAAAGAGAAAAGTTCCTGCGAGCTGTGTGCCAGAAACTCAACAATGCAATAGTAGCGACATGTGTACTTGAGATTCATTGTGCACAACAGAATGCAAAGTATTTACCCAAACCAGATACTCTAGCCCACCCCCCTTTCTTGTACTTCAGTCACTGTCAGATCTCAGAAACAAGAATCCACCAGATGAGACAAAGAGCGAGCTGCTGTGGTGATAGACTGCCACAGCTCTTGGTCTGCAAGAGGCAGGTGATGTGGGCCGGTAACAGAAAAATGGAGAAGAGGAAAAGATTATACTCAAACCTCACATTTTGGAGGAGAGAAATAATGCAAGGTTTATACAGTTAAGTTCAGGCGATCAACGTGTTTCTTTAATAGTGATTGTATAGTTCTCAGGTACAGAACGTTAAGTAAGAAACTAGTTATTGCTGGCAGTGAGCACATCATGTTCTTATTTTCTCTTCCATTTCAGTAGAACAAGGTACTGGTGGTATTGTCTTTCTAATCAGAAGCTATAGATAGAAGGGGTTTGCACTTCACTGCCTCTTTCCTGAGGCTGCCCAGTATTTAGTTTTCAGGGAGGTGGCAGTCCTGGAGCCTTGCAGTTGGTCTCTCTGGAAAAGTGAAGCCTCTCCTTCATGTTCTCAGTTAACTTGAAGAAAAAAGTGCCAAGTCACACAAAGAACAAATAGGCTTGAAAAAATGCCTTCATGCTGCTAGACTGTTAAACTGAACACGGTAGGGAGTCCATGTAGTAGAAAATCAGTTTGTGAGGATTAAGATGAGTATCTGGAATGTTTTGTAATGCTCTTAATTTAATACAAGATCAGCAGATCTATCTTCTTGGGCTTGTGTTATGCTTCAGTCAGTATCTGTGCTGGAAACGTGCATCTTTTTGCACAGTGCCTTCAAAGAAATTATCTCTGGTTACCATGGCAGTGGAGATTTGTTATCAGGTTGTGCATTGAGCTGGTTTTGAATCTGCAAGCTGGCAGCTTGGTTGAGAAGGTCCTTGACTGAGTTTTTGGAAAACTTCAGTAAGCTGAGCAACCAAAAGTGACGTAGTGGGGGTGGTGAGGCAGTGCTGGAGCTGCGTGTGTTGCTTGGGGGAAGGCTCTGCCTTTGTCTTTGAAAATGCAGCTGTTTGTTGGGCAAGAGTCCAGCCCACTTCATTGTTATATGCTTTGATTTTTTTGTTTGTTTGTTTTTAAACTCAGTTGTCATGTGGAAGTGTTACCTGTTTGCATACAAGGAGAACAAGTGTACTGTGAGTTGTTGTTATGTTAGATTAAAGAAAACAAAACAAGGCAGAATGAAATCTCCATGCAATAGCAAATTGGGTCTTTTCAGTTATGTGGGGCTTTATTGAGAAACTGGATTTTTTTTTTTCCTGGTAGGGAGGAATCACTTAAACATGTGGTAGTATAAAAAGTAGAAAAGGTGATGTCAATGTAATACTTCCTTTTTCTGTGTTCAATTTAGTTTTGGTGTCCTATGGTGAGTCATAGGAGCCTTTGTTGTACTAACATTATCATTGTACTAAGCAAAAAAAAAATGGGGGGGGAGGGGGACGGGGACTGACCTAGTCCTGTCCTGTGAGGTTTATAGCAAGTTGAAATTGTGAGAGTAATGAATAAATATGACAAGCAGTCAGTTCAGCATCTCTAGGTGTTTTTTTTTTTTTAATATGCACTGTAGGAAATGCATTTTGAAGAGCTGAATGTTTGATTTGACAGTTTTCTGAAGAATATACAGCAAATATGCTTGTGGGAAATTTGAGTTTTTTTTTAATGTTGAAATTTAACATGGGAGGAAGAAAATCAAGCAAAATGTTTTTTGACTTAAATATCAAAAAGAAATTAAATGAAGCAATAGCTTCACAAAGTAGGTGAGGAGTTGTAATCCCTCATAGTTTAGCGATTGATTGGGTCACCAGTAAGACCTACTGTAGCTCTTCAATTGCTTTGAGCACCATTGGATCTGTTAGCCTTCAGGCAGGTTTTGCAGTCACCTGAATAAAGCTAGAGCCATAGGGCTTTATTTCGCTTATTATTTCTGTAAGTGTTTCAGGCAGAGTGGAGTATCTTCCCTGTTCATGTTAGCTGCAGGTACTAGTGGCTTCATTGCAAATGCCGTGGCATTTCTTGCTAATGGGGGGCCAGCCTGTTGCCTTTTAACTTGTTCAGAGTGCTGCTGCCTGGCTTGCAGCTGGTGGGAGCACAGTCAGCTTGCTTTGCCTGCTCTTTGTTGGGAGCCTGTTAAATGAAACACTCTGTTTAGAACCCACTTAAAAGCTCTGAATAGGTCTGATCCAGCTTGTATCTGAAACCTTTCAGATACACTCTTAGTCTTGCCTACCTTTGGGATTCTACCATCTCTCATGAAATCAATAGGCAACCACACTTTTCTATAAATAATTAAAAAAAAGGATATAACCAGTGGTCTCAAAAACTTGCCTTTGTTAAACTCAACTTCTTGAAATCATTAGAGGTGATCTATTTTTAAGAGCATTATGAATTTTATTTTTTTGTGTGATTAATGAGCACCGTTTTAAGGTTGTCCCGCACCTGAGAACGTTTTACAGAGGATGCTTCATAAGAATCTGCTAGAGAAGGGACACTGTCTAAAGCATTCCTGGTGCAGGGGGATGAGGCTTCTGTAAAGAACAAATATAGATATGTGACTGATAAAACTTGAGTCAGTTATTTACTATAGAAGCACTAAAATACTAAATACTTTCAAACTTGAAATAGCCCTCTTATTCACTGAAATTCCAAACAGTGTTTGTGTCACGAAGATTAAGCTTTTAAAAATAACTTCCTATAAGCCGAAGCTGTGTGTATTGATGCGAATAGACTGTAAATAACACCGTAATTCCTCATTAATTCTTCCCTTTCCCCTGACAGTTATTAAACTGGCTCTTCAAATAATGTGTTCTGCAGGGTGTTGTTATGGTTACCATCAAGAATGCAGCTTCACTTGAAATGAATAAATAAATAGCGTGTTTTAAATACAGGTGAATGGCTAAAGCTTGAACCTAAGTGTGATGCTAAGATTAGAGGATAGGCAATGAGCCAGACAAATAGAAATGTCAAATGTTTTCTCCCTAGAACAATGCTGTTTTTAATGTTAGTGCAAAGTCTGTGTCCCCTAACTGTATCTGCCTGTCTAAGGCAAATTTTCTAGTGCAGTTCTTTGCCACATGTGTAGAACAAAGCTGTACGTGCATGTCTGTACCAAGAAGTTAGCGTGATGGGTTGGGTGAGACATATTCCCAACAGGTCAGTGGGTCAGCTCCACCCTATATGTGGTACTGAACAGCAGGTTCAACAGCCAGCTTTGGAGGTGAATTGAGATGGTGAGCTATACATCCCTTTTTGCCATCTGCTTGCTGTCTGCATTCTAGGATATGTGCTGAAGAAATATGGCCATCATCTGCAGTTGTTAGGGCATTCAGCTTTGTGGTCTTAAAGAACATTATTGGTTGTGTTGAACTTTATTCTTCTTCCTGTGTGCTGAAGTTGCTTTTTTTTATTCCATGAACAATAAGAAAAAATAGAAGCTAATTAAATGAATACACATTTCTATGTGATCCATACTATGTTACTGAAGTTAGTCTGTCCTGATTTATATCTTTGCCTTTTCAGTGCTTGACTAGTGAAATTTTTTTTCCCTACTAATGGCTAAATGTAGAACTGTTTTTTGTGTTGATTACTTGAAGACCTTGTGGAAAAACTACTACATTTTCAAAGTGATCAGCTAGAGGCTTACATGGAAATCCTATTGGAATAACCATCACTGTTTCCTCTATATGAAATATGACTTTGGTGAGTGAGCCTACTTTGCTGATCTATGCTGCTGTAATGTTAAGACTGAACGTAGGGTCACAGAGAAGATCAGGAATTATTTTAACAGAATCATTACATGTGGCCCCTGTCTCCTACCTTTAACCCTTGAGAAATAGCATACAGCAGCAAACCCACCTGGGGAAGTAGAATGCACCTCAACAAAATAAGTGCAGCAAAATCAAACCCAAGAGGAACTTTGACATTGCCAGAGAATGGCTGGTACCACAGAGTCCTGTCTTTCACTATTGTGTTTGCATGTTTTGGGCAAACATTAGCTTTGTTTCACCTTTGTTTGTGTATAGGCACAATGTGGAGAACAACTTTTTGGAAGTGCCCTAGCACATGTCATGAGGGAGGAAGGGTGAAGCAGGTCAAATAGTTGGCACTCATGATTTCACCCCTCATTAGTACTAGCTCTCACAGCAGTATATTGAATCCCTGGATTGTCGTAACAATTTACACTAGCTAGTAAGCATAGATTGTCCTGCAGCAAAATGTCTTTAACTCCCAGTGTGGCTGTGCTGAGCTAACCTGCCCTGGTGCAGAGCTTTTCCGAAACCATACCTTGTAGTGGCAATTGCCAACATGCAACCAGCATTGCAGCTCTATCTAAAATGTGTATGCAGATCACTATAGGCATTCTCTGGGACATGTTATGATTTATAAAGGTTCAAATCCGCAGTCGGTCACACCCATGAAGATCTATTCAAGAACACAGGATTACAAAGGTGTAAGTGAGGCTGGATGATGACATTTCATCTGGAATTTAATTATATAATTGCTCACCTGTGAGTCAGAATTGATTCCAGCACACTCTCCTGCAGAATGAGGAATTACCAAAGGTAAAATCTTCAAGGCAGTGCAGTAATATAAAGAATAAAGAAGTGGGAATTAAATGTTATTAAAGACAGCAGATAAGCCTGTCCATATATATGGGAAGCCAAGCCATAAGGAAGGTGCCGCTTCTCAAAGTAGAACCACACTTCTGTCTGTGTGGTCCCACACTGGGAGTTTTGGTCTTAACAAGGCATTCCTCACAGAGGAGCTGTCTAACGACTGCGTTGTTCCCTTTCCATCATTAGCCTTCCTGGAAGCTGTTCTTCATAATGGAAGAATATACTTGTACCATAGCAACCCAATTATCTTTTAAGTTCTCTGAAGCCACAAATTCCAGGCTGCAAATGACTATGGTAATAATAACAATAATAACCCACTGTCTTTTCTTAATCACAGAACGAGAGAGAGAGGAAAATTATGACTCATCTGCAGTCTATTTAGTGGAGGCATACCTGCTGAGTTTTGTACACCGATGTGTGACTTATGCAGCTGGCTCCTGCCTTGTGTATCTTATGGTTTAGTCCTGTGGGCAAAGACAGAAGTCTGTACAATGTAGTACCAGGAGTTCTCCCCACCATGCTTCAGGAGATCAAATGCACCTATGTGGTAGCTCTTTTTGACCCAAGCAGTCATGGCTGTCCATTTTAGCCAGTCTGGGATTTTTACCTAACTAAATAGAAAGTAGAGTCCCAGGTGCCGTTTATTTCTACAGCTTCTTTCCTATTAAACAGTCGTCATAGAGCTTAATGTGTCATGTTCCCTAGCATATGACAGAGCTGTCTGAAACGTCTGTATAGGTTATAATCCATATCACCAGACTCAAAGCTAATCTCTAGTCATACAAATACTGAAAGAAACGGAATGTATATAATTAAAACTCAAAACAGGTTATAATATGTTGGAAATTTTATAGTTTTGAGGCTGGAAGAAACCATCAGGAACACTACTTTTGCCTGGAGTTTGCCACTTGTCTTAGTTCATCCTTGTTCCTGAAAGAGAGGACTGAGTTGCTGAGATATACTTGCCTCTTCCCTCTAGGGCACAGCAAAGCATGAAGAACAGGAGCAAAAAACATTTTCTTTCTTGACTGCTTTCTGTAGTAGTCTGAACTGTCATGGATTGTGCTTAATCTGTTTTGTGTAGGTCAGCAGAGAAGTAGTTTTGATTCTGAAATATTTCTGTTCCACAAAGTCATCAGAGTTCCAGGACTGAAGCAGTTTTTGTTCTACCTGTTGCTAAGGGATGTTCTGATTCACTATTTATTGCTTTTAGAGTAAGAATCTCAACATGATGCTTTTCTGTAGAAGTTCTCCCACTCTTCACATATATATTGAATATTCCAACATGATATTTTTGGCCTTTTCAATAGAAAAATATCCAATAGTGAATTGGTCAAGTTTGTAAAATACAGTCCGTTTGAAGGTTTCATTTAATTTGACAGCAACAATGTTTAAAATCCATGCCTATACATTTAACCTCTGGGAAAAGAAGGTTAAAAATTTTTGTTCAAGCCACAGTTACTCAGATTACCTCAGGAAATGCCAGAAGTTTATGTCCCTGGAATACTACTTTGTTAAGCTAACTAATCGTAAAACCCAATCATCAGAAGATCAAAAAAAAAAAAAAAGGCCAAAATAAGGTTTATTCGTGGAATTGCATCAGTACTGGCCTAGGAACTGGATTAGCAATGAATTCTGAATCTATCTAATCTATCTGTATCTTTGAGTTTTTACTGTAGTTTGTCACACTGGTATAAGTGTCCTTTGTTGTTAGTGGAAAGCATTCTTCCTTGATCATGAAGACCCTTGCATGTCAAGACACAGTTGTTATTATAATGTCCTGGCAGCATAATTGGAATATATTCTGCATTCCAATTGAAATTTATAAGGATTTTATGCATTTTCCATTATCCTGCTTAAAAGTGCATTGTAGCAATTAATGTGGCTTCACACTCAATTTTCAGAATATATATTGTAGTTGAATCATTCACTGATTCTCCTAAGGCAGTTTGAATTGCATCTAATTTACCCCATTTCCCATTTAACAAATAGGACCACTCAATAACTAGCATGAATGCCAAAATCATCCCTACTAAACCTGTACTGAGAGCCAGGAAGTTATAAAGGTAGCTCAAAGCTTTGAAGTTTGGTTTTACTGAGCTATTAGAGGCTTTGTGATCTCATCAGTTTCTACAAAAAGCAGTGGCACCTTCTAAAAATATCCATTGATATATAGAAAGTGGTCCCTATTAGGCGAATTGGTGAATTTCCTACAACCTCCATACTTAGAAGCTCACTGCTATTTTTACATTAGCGTACACTTAATAATAACTCATTTATACTAAGAAGAATTTCCTTGCTTTGGTCACCTCATCTTCATTTTCATGTCTAAAACCGTACTTTGCAAATGTCTCTTTGTGTGTTGCAAATTCTGTGACATGCGCCCCCCCCCCCATCCCCCCCCACCCCCCCCCCCCCCCCCCCCCCCCCCCCCCCCCCCCCCCCACCCCCCCCCCCCCACCCCCCCCCCCCCCCCCCCCCCAAAGAGTCTTTGAATACTGAGGGATTTTTGTCCTCCCTTCAGAACAGGTGGAAATGTTTTCCTTCTGCTCAGTGATAGAGAAAATGCTGGACAGCAGACAAACAAAATAATGCTAAGCTCACTAGGGCATAATTATATTTTTTTCATTCCATCTTTTACCTGGCTGAAAGCGCCTGGTCTTTAACTGTGTGCCACAGTTTATTATTTAATTATACAATTCATTGAAATAATACGATTTATTGAAGTAATAAACATACTGTGATCTGCTATATTGCCCTATAATTTAGCGTGCTGCCCTACGTTTTTAAGTATTTTGCTCACTTCATCTAGACCAGACATTTCAAAGTGCTCTAAGGTTTAATGTCTTACTCAGTGTTTTTGTATCTTCATTTATAAATCCTTAATTTGTTTGCAAAGGACAATCATTAACATGGAACAACAGCAAGTGGTGAACCATTATGAACATCCCATAGAGATCTACATTTCAGATGTAATTGTCACTACTAAGACTGATGTCTGCTCAGACAAAGCTTTCTGTGAAGTTTAGACAAGCTTTTACTGCAGAAGAGGGCCCAGAATTGCTGCCTTGTGCATGCTTTCTATCCATACTACCATCTTAGGTAATAATAGTTTGCTAATGTAGATGCGGGTTTCTGTAGTAATATACAGAGTAGCTGAAAATCGTGCATAATTATCTGATATTACTAAAGACTTATTTTAGCAGTCAGAGGAGAATGTATTTGGAGACAGCTAGTCTCATTCATCAGAGCTAAAGGATGAAAATGTATTTATTTTGAGGAAAGCACTTCCAAAGTACTGTATTTCTGGACAAAGCATTGCATTTTCTTTTCAAAGAATTACTTATTTCACGTAGTTTAGACAAAACATGATTTGTGGCAGCTTGCAAATTCAACAGACCTTAGAATTTACCTCAGAAAAAGGGTATTTTACCAGAAACTTGTGACCAGACAGCAGGTGATTGCTTCCCAGATAATTCCCACAGAGCCCACTGTTCCTAAGATTGATATTCTGGGGACTCAACTGCCTCCTGTGTGGATGTTTTATTTGGGGACTTAAGATGTTTCTGCAAATCCTGTTTGAAATAAAGTTACTAATTTCTCAAACTCAAAAAGCTTTTTGTCAACATTGTCTGGTCCTCTCTTAGAGCACAGGTACCTGTTGAAGGCATTTTGACATCCTGCTAGATTTGGCAGAGTGCATCCTTAACTTATTTTATTACTCTCTTATTTCTGTACGGTTTCAGGAATTATTTACCTGATCTCAGCCCTTAGTCACCTGGCACACTCTGCACTCTTCCTGACTGTTTCTGCACGGGATGGAGGCGGTCTTTCTTCTGCCATCAACGCAGCTGTCACAGTACACATCCTTCAGACCGCTTTGGCCCCTGCCATATTTGAGAGATCCCGGTATGCTTTTTCTGTCCCCGAAGATGCTCCTGAAGACAGCCTGGTTGGAACTGTAAAGGCCAAAGAGCCCCCAGGTAAGCTGTTAAATCACTAGTCATGGAAAAAAAAAAATAAAAAGAGCAATGCTCATGAATAGTGAGTATTCAGAAATTTCAAAGAATCTACTGGATGTGTTGCCCCTACTCCCCCCCACTCCCCCCCATGGTGAAGTCCAGACGAGTGTTTATGGGGCCTTAAAGATATATAGTTTTGTTGGTTTTTTTAATGCTTTTAGAGGGAAATGGGTTAACCCCTGCCAAGCTCCCATCATAAAATACCCTGTCTTGAGAGCCATATAATTGTTTTTTATGCAGAGCAGTAGGAGCCATGAGTCCATGTACCAGGTGATGGATACATGCAAGGTGGTAGAGGCAGAGGTTTCATGTATCTATGATTAGTCAGTTCTCCTTGGAAGGGACAGGATGTTGACCACTGTTCCCAGAGAGGTAGCAGCTGCAGGGCAGCCTTGTCAGAAAGACTTTAGATAGTTTTTGCTTTAGATAGCATCTGATGTACGCCAGTTATAGCAATGGCCATCCATGAACAGTAAGTTCAGTAAAATACTATTCTTTCAGGGAACTGCTACCTGTTTCATTCCTTGCTGTAGTGAATGCCTGGGTATAGTGAAATTATTCCCTTAAGACTAATTTATAGGGGCTTTTTTCTGTGCTTTAGATCAGAGAAAAACAAGAGGCTATTATACTATTTTCTCTATAGAGTTTTATCATACCAGTGAGAGGAAAAGCAAACAGTGCACAAATGGGCAAAGTATATACACTCAGGTCAAACCTGTGCAGTATTTATTTTACTGAAGGGCTCCAGGGACGGGAACAAAGAAGCATATAGAGCTTAAGAAAGTCAAACATCTGTGTAGCTTACATCTATTCTGCTAATTTTAACAGCATGCCTTCTTCACAGCTGTTCTTACCAACTTTCATGCTCTCACTTTGTTGTTGTTGTTACTTTTGTTTATTATTTCCATTTCTAGATTCTGTAGAAGTGGTTTCTTATAGAATTTCCTCTGGTGACCCACAAGGAAGGTTCTGTATTGACCCCCAGTTTGGTATCATCCGCACCAAGAAAAAGCTTGACCACGAAACCCAATCTGTCGTGATGCTCATGGTTCAGTCACAGTTGGGCAACTCTCCTGTCTACAGCAGTACCCAGGTCAACGTATCTGTGATAGATGTTAATGACAACCCTCCGGTATTTCTTACTAAATCTGATAAAGTAATCATTTCACACACCCAGCCTCCTGGCACTGCTGTCTACATTGCTCACGCAGAAGATAAAGACAGTGGCCTAAATGGGGCAATCAAATACAGTCTTGCAAGCAATCAGTCAAATGCATTTAGCATTGATCCAAGCCTTGGAGTGGTAAATCTCACCAGGACAGTGTTTGAGGATAAACAGCAGGAATATACTCTACGCATAGCAGCTGAAGACCATGGAAGTCCTCCTCTGAGTTCTTTGCTGTTATTGACAGTGGTTGTTGAAGAGCAGAAGATGGGCCCGACTTTGGTTTTTCAGAACTTGGTGTATCAAGTAGAAGTCAGTGAAGCTACCCCTCCGGGTGCCCAAATCCTTCAGATTCAAGCCCACTCACTTGATCCACACGGTGTTACCTACAAGCTGACGTATTCCTTAGAGTCTAGCACAGATTCTGTTGCATTTGGAATCAGAGCTGATACTGGCTGGATTTATCTTCGGAAACGTTTGAACTATGAATATGCACAGTTACTAAGTTTTAGAGCCCTGGTCAGCACCTCAGAGGATGAAAACTCCATGCAAAATGCAAGTACATCAGTAATAGTTAATGTCCTGGATGAAAATGATAATTCCCCCGTATTTATGCCTGAGAGCTACTTCTTTAAAATGGAAGAAAATCCGGTCCCCAGGGGTGTGGTTGGCACTGTCACAGCTGTTGACAAAGACTCGGGAAGAAATGGACAACTTTCCTATTTCCTCCTGTCTGATGGAAAGTATTTCAAGATGAATTCCAACACAGGTAGCATTTTTATGATTTGTAATCTGCCTAATATTGCTTTTGGAAAGCAGCCCTCCCTAAGGGAATGGAAATAGTGTAAAGCTTTCAGGAACTGCCGTGAATCTCGGGTTGGTACATGAATATTCTAACTAAAAGCTTCAAAATTTGGGGAGTGAAATAAATCTAATACGTGTTGATGAAGGATAAACTAACCCTTAGGATCTGATTTTTCATGGCTTCATTCTGACCGCTTGGTTATAAGTTCTGACTGTTCCAAATTAAAAGAGGGAGTTTTAAATTATAGCTTCAATAGATTATGAGGAACTTAATTGCCTGTGTTCAAGTAAAGTTGAAAAGTACAGATCAGCCATAAGTAACTATAAGGGTGACTATGATATTTGACGGTTAATGTTTTAAAACATTTGTGAAAGCTTCTGCAAGCTACATCCAGATGGAGTTCATGTTGTACAGACTACCACAAAAACAGGTTGGCTGAGAGAAATTCTTCACCACACTGTGTACTCTGCAGTGAATTCCAAATGCCTTGTGTGATAGATACTATATCCACACAGTGTAACGATGCAGAACAGAACACTGAAAGCCCAGAGGAGGGGAATCCAGTAAGGAATGCAGGTGCTATAAATAATGCAATTAGGCAAAACATGTAATGAGCAAAAGTCTGACCATTTCCCAAAGATTCTGTTCTCATGGGCAGTGAAGAGGCTCTTGTAGGATTTCTTTCTATAAATCTCAAAATTGTCATTTCAGAGCAGGTTCATTGAGTGCATCTATGAAAATTTAAAGGCAAACAAAGGAATTAACGAAGATCATCTTAATATGTGATTATCTGTGTGAAGGACTTTGGTCATCCACAAATCTTCAGCTATATAGAGTATGGCTGAGCAGATGGGGACAAGATTTGGTCAGATTTATTTACTGGGCTTACCAAAACATGTAGGAGACACAAGGCTTCCTGATTAACTCACAGATGTTGTACTGAGAATTTCCTAACCCAAGGGCATAGTAAACGCCGTTTATCGGTAGTTAAAACCCCGTGCTCATAGATTATCTGTCCTGAAATGTGATGAAGAAAGGGACAGGTGGATTTGTTTGGAAGGTCAGTATGTCGGTTTGAAATGTTTTTGCACCTTTGCTTGGGGCTACCTAGAGTATGGCAAAGAATGTAATGTAGTACTAAAGTACAAGCACACACTTTCACTGACAAAACACTTCTGTGGGTTGGAGCTTGGAAAACTGTGGTTTGATAGCAGCAGCAAGGTGTATCAAAAGACATATAATTACTGCATGTCGTAAGAATGGTGCTAACACATAATAATATGTAACTCCCTTTCTCCCTCATTTTCTTTGTCCCTCAGGTGAAATTATAAACTGGGTTGCATTAGATCATGAAAAACAAGCTCACCACCAGTTAACTGTGCTAGTGACTGATCATGGGTCACCACGCCTTAATGCCACAGCAACTGTGTACATTTCGGTGACGGACGTCAACGATAACAAGCCTATCTTCCCTCAGGTTGCACCTGGAAAAGAGCTAAGCGCCAAGGTCCGTAGCATCACTCGGCCAGCCTGTGCTGCGTAGTTCAGGGCTTGTTCTGAGCACCACCCTGTGGCAACAGCTCAAACTGTAAATGGGGTTTCAGTCTGCATCCTGGACAGTCTGCACTTGGTGCAGTGCATGCGGTCAGGCTGCTACCTGGGTGCACTGCAGAGTGAAGCAGTCGGTCACAATGAGACGTTTTCCAGTCTGCCTGGCCAGCACGTTGCCTGCAACGCCTGATCTAACTGAGATTCAGTTATGGTTAATTAATTGAGACTCATCTACCAGCGAGAAGTTTTTTGATCAATGTGAAATGAATAATTTATCACCCCTGAAGTATTTAAATTGCCTTTTTGCTGTAGAACTGAAAAATCATTAAACAGAAACAGTATAACACCGAAACAGAGACATAGCAGATTCTTAATTTAGACCCTGGTATATTTGGGACTTTCAAAATTTGCAAAATGATTTTCCAGCCTTGTAGACTGCTAGATACAAAGGATGTGTATATAATTTTGTTTATGCATGTAGTAGATTTTTTTTTAATTTCTGACCTCCAAGTCTGTTATATTAATGCATATTTTTGAATTAGCAAAATATGCTATATATATATATATATATGCAGACAGTAAAAGGGGATTGCTAGAACTGCGTTAACCTTTTTCTGAAATGTTATTTGTGCTGACCATAAACATCACTAAAATGTAAAACATAGCACTAAACTTTTGTGCTAAGGGAATGAATTTGTTTTAAGGCTTACTGTTGCATTTGTGTTTGTAAGTTATTTATAAATTGCTTGATGACAGGTTTTGGAAGGGCAGCCATCAGGAACACTTACCACCACTATCTTTGCAAAGGACTTTGATTCTGGGAACAACGGTGTCGTACTATATTCAATAGAATCAGGTAAGAATTTAAAGTGGAATTCATAAGCAAAAGTGCAATGAAATAGAGTTTTCAAAGTGGCATATATACACGCAGGATTTCATGTCTCTCTTGTCTCTATTAGAGTAGTGGTGCTTGTGTAAATAGGAAAGAGGACCATTATGTGTCTAATTAAGCATCTCTGGAGGCATGAGGAGCTTCCTTCTTTCCCTTCCTTCCCCACTGCCCTGTTTTCCCAAGGGTTTGGTTGCTTTTGTGGCCAGCCAGAGAGCATTCACCCAGCACTCACAAAGGATTAGGACCATGATCTTGTACAGTACAGTTTAGTGTTTCAGTCAGTTGTTTAACAACAGAAAGGAAAGATGATCTCCCTTTTCCCATGACCAACTGAAAATTTTCCTGCTAGAAGAATGGTTCTTGACAGTCTGAGACAGGGTTCAGAAGGATCAGCAGATAATCTGGGCAAACAATGAGGCTTGTGGTTTTTAGTTCATATTGCACCCTTTTATTAGTCTTGTATTAGCTTGACGTAGCATAGCTGCTTAAAAACACTTCTTTTTAGTTTTTCCCTGAACTCAGATGTGTAGCACCCAACTTTATTGGCAGTAGAATCAGTAGCAGAGTAGTCCAAAATGAGAATGCAAGCAGGACTGAGGCATGGATACTGGTAAGAGACATAGATGTCATCTATTTTTGTCAGGTATCGCTTACTGCATTTTTACACAAGGGAGACTTCCATCTGCAAACAGTGAGGAAAGTGTCTCTTCCTCCTGTTTTAATTTGTTATTGGTTCAAAACAGCAAAAGATGCCAAGAACTGAACTTTCTTTTATTTTGTACCTGTTCTATTTTACCAGCTTACTGCAATCAGTGTCTTTTAAGCTTGGTGTATCACTTTGATAATTTTCACATTCAACACACTGTTTCATCAGAGAAAGAAAGCATTTCCAATATTTCTGTCTGCTCAGCAGGTTTTCTCAGGTGTTCTTTCCTCCTTAGGGAGAGTGCAAATGGGTGCTCAGTTGGTTTAAACTCATTATGATTATTTGTCGCTGCTGAGTAAAGAACAAAATACCATAAAGCTACTTTACTCCTCAGTCTTTAAGGGAAAGGGAGTCTGAAGCCTCTTCTTGCCAAGGGTGAAATTACTGAAAGATTCCTATGGATTATGTTATACTGTGTCTTTTATGTACCCTTTGGACTTCTGTGGGGTAATGGAAGGATTTTAAGATCCAAAATACACAGGGGCCAGAGAGCTAACTTTGCTCTCATCCACCAAGAGATGCTTAAAGAAATGAGACGTTTAACAACTCTATTGAAAATTTTGCAGTTGAAATGTATTTAGGTAATCAGTCTTCAGTTTTATTGCCATATTTTTATTGCATTAATTTGGATACAAGTGACCACCTCTTCCAAAGGGATTTGGAAGAAAAAACGAAACTGCAGAATGGGTAGTATCCAACCCTTTGTTTGGTGGGTGATGGTCCAGCAACCATGGGAAGTGTTCTTAAGGGGTCACTGCCTCTCTGCAAATCTCACTGTATCTCTTCCTTCAAACAGCACACTGGATTTTCTTATGGCTTCTCTGTAGAGCCAGCAAGTCCCCTCTGTGAGAAAGAATTCAAAATATAAAAATGACTAGCAACACAAATACGACTGGTCTTGTAAATTCTGTCTCTAGAAAGGACAAAAGGATAAAAACAGCAGCAAAAATAAACAACAACAAAAAACAATACTAAAATAGCTAAGTCTTGGAATTAGATATCTTTCTGATAAACAAATCCAGAAACAGCTGAGCTTCTCTGATACTAATGTTTGTCATTGTTTTTGGTTGGCTTACAGCCTTGAACATCTGCTCTTTTGTTTCATGGTGAAGTTCTTGCCTGGTTTATATTTAAAATAGTATTTTCTAGTTTGGAGACACTGTTCAGTGCTAAAATTTGAGGAAGAAATATGATTTGATTTAAAGCCATATTTACTAAACACAGTTATTGGGTTAATTGGAGGACTGGAGAAAAAGAAATACCTTAAAGAAATGTAGCAACAGATAACAATAGAAACAATAGATTAAGCTATGCAGGAGGGCTAGTAACAAATGTCAGCAAATTATGCAAGCAAAAATCTGTAAAGTAAAAAATAAAGAAATAAAAATGTTGGGAGGAATCAGCTTTCAGAGTGTGTTTCCTTCAAAATGCGCCTCCCTTTTCCAAGAAAATGAAAACAAATCATCCCTACACGTTCACATGTCTGGAAATACATGATCCCTCACTTTTGTAGTATCACTAATTACCTAATTCAGAAGGAAGTAAATCCCAGCTATGTTTGTTATCCCTTATGGTCACCTTTATGATTGTCAATAGATTATATTATAGCCTTTATACCAGAAACAAGCCTGTATTTATAGTGCATCATAAATGATTGCTTGTGTGCTAAGAGTAGCACTGGCGAAGTAGAGGCTCTTACGATTGCCTTTGGGCCTATTCTGCAAATACATTAAAACTTGACCACTAGAGTGCTGTGAGAAGACTAGTTTGCACTGCTAAAACACAAACTGGCAAGTGTTGAATGTACGTCTGTAGACAAGTGAAAAGCCAATATTTGCGATTCACTCCAGGGTGTTGTGTAAGCATCATGTAGGGAGCATTCCTAGCCTGGTGGAAGGCTACATTTCTGCAGCAGCCCCATGGTGTTCAAACTATTTCAGAGCCATGGCACTGCTTACCTCTTTTCTGTTAAGAAAAACAATTTTAATTTTATCTCAAAGGACAATGAGATGGCCAAGGCACCAAGTATTTTAAAGACTATGTAAAATACGTTTCTTTGGGAAATGAGGCAAAAATGTATGTGACTGCATACTGAGGTTGCTATTTTGGGGGAAAAATCTCGTGCTGCTTTCTGTCTGCTTTTTGGGCCATTTTGCCTGAGTGCCAGTCCTCCTGGAAGGCTTGAATGTTCTCCCAAAGTTCACAGCCACACATTGCATTGCAATATTTTTGTCCAGATTTGCGGATTCTGTGGTTGTGTTTGAGAGCACAGATTTGAATAAGTGCCTGGTCTTTGGAGAACTCAAGTGAATGAAAGCCTGGTGGACAGGTCAGGCAATGAAGAGTTAGAAAACCTGAGTGAAACAGCGTGTTGGTTTATTGGCAGGTTAGAGTAGAGTTAAAAGCACAAGAAGAAATTGTGGTGGCATTGGAGTCTAGTCGCTGACATATATATTTTTCTGTTCTATGGTTTATCTGCTCTTCTCTATCTCTTTTCTGATCCATTTGTCTCATACTTCTTTTTTTCTTTATGCATAAAGGGAAGCCCTTAGGATGTACGATAAAAGGAGCAGTTGCCTAATTCAGGTGACTTACAGAGATGAAAGTTGGGCAAATGTTTCTGGAAGCTCAGGGAGCATGAGCTTTTTAGAGAAACAAACTCTTTGAGCATAAAACTTAAAACCACCTTTTTCATTGCTTTGAGCTCCCAAAAAAATAATGTGGAGTATTTGGAATGTATTTAGAAAGTGAGCAAGCAAGGACTTAGATCCACTTGCTCTCTGTTATCTTGGGCAAAAGTATTTAAAAGTGATCTGTCTGTTCTCTTAGCATGTGTCATCCTGTTAAATCAGTGGCAAACAAGATTGGCTGTTTAAGTAGGCTTTTGAAATTCAGAAATTGAATAAAATGGTTTTAGCATCAGAATATAGTCGTAAAAGGCTGTTTAAGCTGTTTGTAGATGAAGGGAAATCCATGCATGGCAAGATTTGTTTTTCTTGATGTTTTTATTTAGAATCAAATGCTCTGCTTTGAAATTGTCCATGAAGAAAATAAAAAATAGACTGATTAAAAATATTAGCAAAATAAAACCAAGACATTTCAGCTTTGAATGTCTTAGATAGTGCAGTACCAGGTAAAAATATGAAAATAAGAAACAATTCCATATTAGAGGTTCTGAAGGACTCTGGTTATACAGTCACTTTTCCAACGTGAGCAGACTGTCTGTTACTTAAGTCTCCAGCAAAATGTGCTAAATTGATGGTTTCAAGCAATTTTTGGATTTAGGAGAATGATAGTCTCTAATGAGTAACCACTACGGTAGTTTCTTTTCTGACCAGTTCTTTTATGTTATTCAGGAAATGTAAATTCCTTTCTCCTGTGAGACAAGCGTCAGCCTCCTGAAGCTCTGAATGATGCCTGTTTCAGTTGACCTTAACTATATGCTTGTTACTTCAAACAGAAAAATGGGTATTGGTGTTTTATGGTAGAGATACTGACGATCCTCATTACTGCTGGAGCATGGTGAATCCTTGTAGCTTCTGTCTCAGATGCAGTTATATGCAGTATTTCTTGTTTACTGGTATTCTTTTTGGCTTCAATTTTGTAACTAACGGATCTGTTTTGATAGAAAAAAGGGAATGGTTTTCATGCACTTTTGTTTACTGTTTTGTTTTTCGTGTTAGCTCTCACTATCAATTATTTTAAATGTCAATTTTAGCAAAATGTTGAAAATATTTGCATGCAATTCACATAGTGTTCTTTTTTTCATATCTCCTTTGCTGTTTTTTCTTAGCTGGGGTTTTGTGTCATGAAATACTATATTGGACAAAATAGCATATCTGTGTATGTAGATATACTGTTGGGTCCTAAAACTGAAAAGTAACCAAAAGCAATTTATGAAAACAGTAATGTGGCATTAATATTTGAAACTATTGCAATACAGAATGTGAGACTGTATCATTCAATATAATTGTCACTACATATTGCTTCCTTTGTTGGCAATTTCCTCATTTGTTCCAGACTGTGAGAGTCAACCCAGAAGGGCTCGTGGAGCCATTAAAAACCGTATAGTCAGTCAAAATAACAGAACAACGTTAGAAAAATTATTTGTAGATTGTCAAAACTCTGTTTTCTAACTAGCGAGCTCAGTGTTTGTTCAAATTCTACAGGTGCAAGTATTTTGCAGTTAGAGGCAATGTGATTGGGTATATGAATGAACACTTATATGGGCAGCTAACTAATTTTCATGTGCAGATTTGGAGAATATAAACAGCTTCATGCTCGCTTAGGTGCCTATGGAAATACAGTGTTTTTTATGGGTGTTTTCTGTACTACATCTGCATTGAATTTATTTTTACCACAGTTGCTTATTAGAATAGCAGCTGTTACGCTACATGACTTTGTTTAACCCACCAGCACACCTTATTAAAAATTCATGTAGCAAAATTGTTTGTGTACTATTTTAAGAGAGAAGTAGTAAGGACAAATTTGATTTTCTCCATTTCTGGTAATCTACATCAAATACTAGATATTTTCCAATTTTACTAAAAACTGGAGAGTGATTTCTATTGTGCTCCCTGAAAGTGGAGGAGAAATTGCAAAGATCTATTTACTCTTCTGTGGTAGATTTTTTCTTTGAAACTGAAATAAATGTTATATGATGCAACTACTGGTAGTAATTTTAATTAGAACTTGCCAGTTATTAGCGTGAGGCCAGTTCTTGGTGATGGATGAAAATGTAATTTCCAATATTCACATTGCTTTGGAAGAAATCAGTGTAAGATGCTAGTCACCCCCAGATGTCTCCCTGTTCAGAGCAGAGGCAGGGCAGGCTGCATCACCGTGATTGCTTTGTTTTAGGGGTAGAGGGGTCTCTTTGCTGACTCGTAGTTCACCAGGGATGTGAGCCACCTGTGTATTCAGCACCACCTAACTGACTCTTCATGCCACTTCAGAGAAAAAGACTTACTCTGGCCCTGCTTCCCAACTTAGGTTGGAAACAGGAGTGGTAGTCCTTGGGTGTCTGCTGCACTCCTGATGCACACACCATTAATGTGAGCAACATCAGTACAAAAGTGAGCAGTTGCTTTTGTATTCCACGGTGTTTCTGTCTCTGAATTTTTAAATTTAGAGTAAGCAGGTTATAATTATTACTTATTCAATGAGGTGAACCGAATAAGCCCGTGAAATTCAAATGGCTGCAGCAGTTCCCTTTCCTTTGTGCCCTGCTCCTTCTTACTCGTTAATTAAATTACCATGTTCAGTGCCATGGAGGCATTTGGCAAGCTGAAGAGATCTGTAATAACAGATACCCATTTTTTCCCCTATAGAAGAGGGTGCAGGATGCTTCCAGATTGATGCTGTCACTGGGGAGCTGAGAACGACCCGGTCTCTGTCATATACTGCGAGATCAAACTACAGGATAACAGTCACTGCCAGGGATCAGGGGATGCCTTCCCTTCAAGGACACACTGCTGTTTCCATCCAGGTACTTGTTTGTATTGTGCCAGTAGAAAAACTATGCTGCATACTTCATTCCTTTTAAATAATAACAAAATAAAAAATAAAAAAGCAGTTTGGGAAGAATCTAGGGAAATAAATCAAAGGAAGGAAAAATCTGGAAATAAGCATATTGTTTCAATTTTCCTTAGTCTAACTGCTTTTCTGTTGAGTGAGGAAATCAGAGGCCAAATTCATTTTGATTTGTTTTGAAGACACAATATTACGGGTTGTCCTGCAAATAGATGATGTTTGTGCTTTAGTAGGAGGTCTTTATGAACACTGGAAAAGAGAAGGAAAATATCCAGGTAGGCAGAATGAAAAGCAGATTTCAGGAGGGATTGGAAGCGGGACAGATAGAAGCTAAAACACCTGTTGGAGTAGATGTTGTTTCTCAGCTATATTATCTTTTCTGAATTCTCTCTCTGTGCAAGGACAGCTCATTCACTTGTGCTGATTCACAGAGGGCTGCTCTGCACAGGAGTGTGAAATGCAGCCTGTGCTCTTCCTGCAGGCAGGAGGTCTGCCTTGGCCATGGCCCTCTGCACGCTCCTCGTCACAGGTTGTGGTGTCACCTGCTCTGTGCGTGTTTGGCAAAATGTTATAGCATAGTACCCGTACTTCCTTGTCCAATCCAGCTGTGTGAGTGCTGAGCTGCTGTCCCAGGGAGAAAGGCAGCTGAAGTGCTCTGGAGCAGGGGCAGAGGTAGCAGTGTTGGAGCACCGGCTCCTGTCTTTGGATGCCTGCAAATATCAGATGATGACAGACTATCTTGTCCCTTATTTTTTTTCATATGGGAATGAAAAGAGGAGAGTTATTGGTAGTGACTAGCCAAGGGCTGTTTGAACTCTGCTAAGAGCATGTCAAGTTTGTTTTCTGGCTTTCCAAGGCATAGTTAGTATAATTACATAGTCACAAATGATAAATGATTAAACTGTCAAGAAAATAATTTTCATTACACTACTTCTAATAACAATGGGAAAATGTGGCAGTCTTTGTGCTTTTGTTATAGGTAATCCCACTTTCCCCAGGGAGGCCTGTCTTCTCTCAAGATTTCATAGCACTTGGTCATACCTGAGAACTTTAACCTGCACAAATACTGACTTCTGTAAAGCTGCCTGGTAATCATCTGGCAACTAACAGGAGGAATTGTATTTTAGGTATCGCTGAAGATGTTGATGAGTTCATTTCGAATTTAGATAGTTTGACGGGAGACCTTTTTCTTTCCAAGGAACTGACTATGAAACAGCTTCACCACCTTCCTTTTACAAGTCCTTTATAAAGGATTACAATAATAATCCTCCACAGAATAACACCGTGTTCCTCAGTATTGATGTAGAAGATCGGAATGACCATTCCCCATGTTTCCAAGATGACTTCATAGTGATTGGCATAGAGGAAAATGTACCTGTTGGGACTCTGGTTTACACATTCAATGCAAAAGATGCGAGATGGCAGTTTTCTGAACAGCAAAATAGAGTATTCTGTGGAAATGAGTAGCGTGCTGAAAATCCTTTCTTATTCACCCTTCATATGGCACCTTGGTCACAGGCATTTCCACTGGACAGGGAGATCACTCGCTCTGTGATCCTTACAGTGTCTGCCACAGACCAGACAATAAACATGGCTGATCGCAGACTTGATTCCCTGACTGCAAAAATTGTTATTCTAGATATCAATGACAACACTCCCAGTTTCATGTCTTCATCTCTTTCCTATGTCATGGAGGATGCAGAGGTGGGCTTTCTTGTGCACCGCATAAATGCAAAGGATCCTGACGAGGGAAGAAATGGACAAGTTACATATCACATCGTTTCAGGCAATGAAAACAAATCATTTATATTGGATAAAATCACAGGTACTGTAACTTCTGTCTACAGTCCATACGCTGTGCTTCTCAGGGTCATATTTGGGAGTATTTACAGTGCAATACTGAAATACCACATTACTGTGGTACTCTACCCCATGTGATGAGCATGGTGGTGCTACTTTCAGTATGCATGCTCAGTGAGACTCAGCTCAGAAATTTATGCATGGCACTGTGACTGTGTTGTGCAGATGTACTGAAATGCCTTCCAGTAGGGCACTAAGGGAAGCAGGGAAAAAAGTGTGTGCAATGAAATACTTCACTCAGATTTTTACACAATGCATACTTAAAGCATGTATACGCAGCTACATTAATATATGTAGATGCTATATGTAGAGCTGCTAATTGTAGAACTAATGTGCAAAAAGAAAATAAAGTTAAATAAAAACTTTAAGCCAAGAGTTAAATAAAAAGAAATCTCTTAACTTCAACTTCACTTCAATTTCCATGAATCCCAATTTTCCCTGATGTCAAAATGAGTATTTCTGGGTGACTCCAAAGGGAATGATCTGCTCCACAGTCTGGAAGCCTTGCAACAGTGGCACAGAGTGCCCTGCGCTGCTACACTGAAGCTGTGAGTGCTGGAACGACTAGCATCCTAAGCTGGAGCAGAGCACTTCTTTAATGATTCCTTTCTTTATAACAGGACTCCTAAGTACAGCCCAGCTTCTGGACCGTGAGGTTCAGGAGCGCTACAGTCTGACGGTCATGGCTATTGATGATGGCAGCCCAGCTCTCTCTGCAACTCAAGTTCTGACCATCGTTGTTCTTGATGTGAATGATGAGAGACCAATATTTCTGCAGCAACTTTATGAGACTGCAGTTCGTGAAAACCAGGATCCAGGGGAGCTGGTCATAAAGGTGGAAGCTATGGATAGAGACGCAGGTAATTTCAGTCCCTTTGCTATACATTTCATTGTGAACACTGTGGACTGATCAAATCTTGGTGCCTGATTAGTATATTAAATATAAACTGAGTGCTTGGGTGATGTGGATAGCTCAGCATGCTCTAGATTTCATGTGAAAACAGTCGGAGTATTCTGTTTATAAGTCAGAAAACAATGTTCATCTCCATTAGAGTTAATATTTGAACATTTTGTTTCTCTCCATCAGTTTTGCATAGTTTTAAAAGTTAGGAGATAGGGTCCTGGTTTTGTAAGAGAACCAGTAAATATGCACTAATCTCTTCTGACCAGAGAGGGGCACTGTCATCCAAGATTTTCCAGGTAGCTGAGCTGTGAAGGAATTTTGGAAACCACTCTGGATTTCAAATACGATTTTACATACCTAAAAATATTAATGCACTGCTTTTCAAACATACACGAAATGGATGAGTAAAAAGGGTGGTTCATAAGCTCACAGAAAATGGTGAAATGTGAGAGAGTCTTTGCTGAGCAAATAAAAAAAACTCCATCCAGTTCTTCAACTACCTGTTCTTTCGGAATATCTGAAATGCATGTGATGCTACAGGTGGTCTGTGTGCTGGAGATAATCATACCTTCAGGAATACCAAGCACAGCATATGCAGTTGGTGTAACCTGAAGCAGTTGCACAGAGTTTGTGATCTGTAGTAAAATGAAATCTGAGGAAAGAATTAAACTTGTGGATATTGCTGCAATTGTCCTAAAACTTGTCTCAGCTTTGTGAATGACTTTCTCTTTACCATGAGTTTGCTTTCTGCACATCTTGAGAATGGTTTAAGATTGTGCTATCCAAAAAATAAAGCTCTTGAGCAAAATCATCTTTCGTCTCCCAGTAAGATTTACCATTTTAAAGTAGAGCACATACTGATTATGAAAGGCTGATGTGAGATGCACAGCTCATCAGAGATGCTGTATGGGAGAGCTATTTCTCCACAACTATGTAAAGTATTTGGAAGTTAGGAAGGAGTGGGTAGCCCTGTATATGAACATCTTCATGCCAGTTGAGCAGCATTACCGTCTACCTCTGTCTCCCTTACTCTTCCATGTACTTTCTTTCCTTTGTGCATCACTCTGTAAAAACAAAGGCTGAATTGATGTTAAAAATTGCTAGATAATATAGAAAAAGAATGGAATCTGCTTGAATTCCTCTGTCTCCTTTCTCCATCCCTTATATTATTTTATCCCACCTTTTGTGGGAAATACAACAGAAGGGAAATTTTGGGAGCCATTAGTAGAAGGGAGCGGGACTGGCTTGGCAGGTTGGAGAGGAAGGGCACTCTAGGTCTACCAGGTGGCATGTGGCCAGCCATTGTGCACCTGATGGAACAGATACTTGAGGCTGGAGCAGCGTTGGAGCTGATGGATCCTTCCTGTTTTGTTTGGTGGTTGTTGTGTTGTTGTTGGGGGGGGGGGGGGGGGGGGGGTGTGGTTGTGTGTGTGTGTTTATTTTTGTTATTATTAATTATATTTTACTTTATAATTTTTCCAGTAATCAGAGCCCTTCTGTTGTCTTTTTCTCACGTTTTCATGATTTGGCCCAATCTCATATGTATGTTGCAGTATTGTTCCAAATACTGAAATGACGCTCGTAATGTAAGAAAAGATTTATATAGGCACCATACAAATATAACATAACTAACTTTTCTTATCCTTTTGGGACATAATTTTTGAGTAAGACAACTGCTCTCATGGTGTTCTTTTTTTCCTTTTTTTATCACATTTTAAACATCATTTTTATTTGCTCTTTAAATTGCAATTCAAATCTCAGTAATATTTCCAGTCTCAGAAGAGGACTTTCCTTCCTGTATTGTTTCTTTCACCTCATATGTTCCCTGACTGACCACGGGGAGGAATGATGGAATGATTTTTACTGACAATTGCAGCCATCATCAACCGTTTGGTTTTATTTGTTTCTCTACTTTATGTATTATCTGTGAAGGAAAGAGCAAGCAGCTGTCATCTACTTTGTGTTTGACCCAAGCTTTAAGCTCACTGCCACTTCAAAAGGTCTTTTGTGGAAATCACTGCTAAAATTTTGCCTGTACAGATTTTTTTTTTTCCCCGCATAGATATCCATGAAAATTCTTGTTCCGCTGACTCCTATCTCTAGTTGTACTTACTGCAACCCTGCCTTTCCTCATATTATATGTCTTCTACACAGTGTGGGAGCTCTCTACTTGCCCCAAGGCCAACATCTAACTGTGTGATGCGAGTAAACACACGTCTTCAATTGCTCATTCCAGTTTATAATTTCAGCCCCCCAAAATGTGACTAGTAACCAGTTAACTGGGAGGTTGGATTAAGTGCAGATGTGTCAGCTGCTATGTCAAGCACATAGCGCATGAACGCATAGAGTCATCACCCTCCTCTCTTGGCAGTGCATACAGGCATGCATTTTTTTCTGCCTGTAGCATGTTGGTAATTAAGGATGGATAAATGCAGACAGAGTTGCAAATATCTTTTTAAAGGTAGTTGAGAGTTGATAGACTGTTGGTAATATCAAGTTTTCAAGATATTCTCCTTCATTGTCCCTACAGCCATGATTTTCCTCCTTTCTTCCAGAAAGCTGGAAGGATTTCTGTAACTCATTTTTTTTTGTATTTTCATGAATATGTTGCTTCCTTGAATTGGTTTAGATGCAAATAACAGTAATAATTCCTTCAATCAAATTTCAGTAGCATTGTCAACTACTTAGCAAAGCTATTCAAAGGCAAACAAAGGCAGTCACGGGCATCAAAACTGTAGAATCTGTTTCTTTTCTCACTTTGGTGTTTCTCCATCAACTCCATTGCAGACCATCCTATTTTTTGCTGCTGTAGCTGACATCAGGGATGCAGTGTTAACTCGGAATAGCAGTTATAGTATTACCAGGAGTACTTTAGTTTTCCGGGTGCACTAACTGTCTCTGTGTGACCAAAAGATTGTTTATTGTGTGAAAAAACCAAACAAACAAAACAAAAAAAAAAAACCACGTTTGCATGAAACAGAAGAATGTGCAAATGAATGAGCACAGTTGTACAAGATGAGTGGTTGCTGCCTTTTAAGTGTAATGTAGGGTTAAACTCATTAGCGATCTTGTAATTGAGATTACATTGTATTTTCCTCTGATGGGCGTTGAAACTACATGAAATATGAAATAAATTATAAAATAATCATAACTCATAGGAATGTGGAATCCCATTTCTTGTTCAACTCAGGCAGCTTTGGAAGAAGGAGTTGTAAAAGCCTGTACGGTTTTAGCCTAGTATTTCCTAGAGAAGGACAGGAAGAATAATATTTGTGTACTGTATGCAAATGGTAGGTGCAATTAGGAACAGATTGGAGATGACATTCAGAAAAACATTGAGGGAGGGAAAATCTTTAATCTTCCCTTCTGGAAATTCTACAAGACTTCACAAAGGCAAGCAGTATGATTTCAGAGATTGGCTACAAGCATGAACAGTCTAAAAGGCCTGAGATGTGCTGTGGGAATGTCCACCAAGTTGGCTTTTGTGTTGAAGACAACTAGGAAATGCCTACCCTATGAATCCTGATGGGACTTAGGCACCTGCCTGCTCAATATTACAAATATTTACAACTTGTGGGCATGCCAAGAAGCGGATGCTTTCTCTGGATGTTTATGCTATTCCGTATCATACTTTATAGAGATGCTTGTATTGGCTCTGAGTGAGGAAACTGGAGAAACAGAGCTGCCAGACCAGCCTGGTGCACTGCCTGACATCCTGTTGAGAAATAATTAATTACCTCAGGGAGAGCACAAGACAGATGCACAGATTCCACGATCTAAGCTAGTGCTGTATTACACCACAACAATATGTGAGCTTGCTTGGAGACTTGCCCTGGATGCTGAGAAATGCTGCTGGGGTCACTTTGAGTGGCAGGCAACACAGGTACAATGCAGCAGCTGGACAAGCATTTTGAAGATCCAATTTTAAATTTTAATCTCTTGTGCTAATGAAGAAGCAGTTAATCACTGCATTAAAAAAAATAATTTCATCCATAATCCATTTCCCAGAACGTGGGGGGAAAATAAAGAGAGCATGTAAGGAGAGCGGCTCGGTTTTACTAACGCTTCTATTCTGCTTTTAAGGACGAAATTCCTTGCTTCAGTATGAAATCTTGCCAGGAACTGGATCTGAAAAATTTAGGATGAACTCAGAGAATGGAGAACTCACAACAGCTGTATCACTGAACAGGGAAACCCAGGAGTTTTTCAGCCTTAAAGGTAACAGTGTGAAATACCTGGGACTGCTTGTAAAATGGGAGGTGGGAATGGAATTGGTGTTGCCGTCATCATTACGTTCACTTCTTGCCATCTGGATTAGATGGAAGTGGTAGTATTTTCAGGAGCAGGAGAGTATGTGCACTTTGCATAACACAAATAACTCTACTGCTCTGATATTGCTAAAGAGTATCCGTCGTTGCGCCTACCCTCTGTACAAAATTTGCTTTCTGTTTTTGAACCTTAGTTTTGGTTCGAGATGGTGGAACTCCCTCACTATCAAGCACAGTGACAGTTACCTGCAAAGTGCTGGATGAAAATGACTGCTCTCCCAAGTTTCTCTTTCCTGTTTCTGAGATTCATATTCTGGAGAATCAACAGCCTTCAGTAGTCTACGTTGCTGGGGCTGTAGATATGGATGCTGGCAATAACGGAGCTCTAAGATACCAAATAATTGGTAAGTTATACCCTATCATTTTTGTTAGTATAAATCAGGAAGCATGTAAACAGCAGTATCCAGGTTTTAGACTACCTCCTGCCTTGTCCACATCCTTCTTTTATGTAGAGAGGAAAAAAAAAAAAATCTTTCACTCCTTTGTCAGCATTAATAAGCCCTTTTCAAGCACACTTTGTCTGTTTTCTGGATTTGAAATAGTACAGAACAGAAGAACAAAAACAGTCAAATGCTGGAAGGAGGCATTTATCACAAAAGCATAGTTTTGTCCCTGTTGTAATAGTTGTGGAAGTATTGAATGTAAATATACCCTTGCAAGTAAGTACAAGAACTAACTGAATTTTATTATTTTATTATTTATTTTATATATTTTTTTAAACTTTGTTTCTTGAGAGCTTCTTTCACTCACCAATTAAAGTTATACTTAATTTTCATGTTGCCAAACTCTCCACATGTCCATTATGCCAATGTAAGCTCCACAGCTGTTCAAAGCCTCCGGTAAAATCTGTGCAGAAATACAAGCACGCTGCGCTTACTTTGGTTTGTGGCTCTCAGCAATAGCTGAGGCACATAGGTAGGCACATAGCTACTGTGGTAACAGCCAACAAATTTTTCTTTGAAGAAGCAGTTAAGAATTCCTTTGTGTTTTTTTGGTTTTAATTTCATGATCTTTAATTACCTTTAATGGTCTTTCTACTTGTTATAAAGTATGTATGCCATTCACTGTTACTAAAAATGCTAACTTTTCTTCTGTCAACTTCTTCATATTTACCTTCCCCCGCAAATCAAGATCTTGCACAATTCTTCACTTCCAAGAGACAAGTTTGTAGAAGAGAGCAAGGAGCATGTAATTACAATCGTCAGCAATGCTTTATAGGTTTCTGGAATTTGTAACTAAGGTTGGGAAGAGGTCACTTTGTGCAGCAGCATAGTTGCAGGAGATTTTATAAGGTGTGCTGCTTTAGGAAAAAAGACATGCATCTGGCAAAATAGCCACTCTGTAAATTGATATGATATTCTGTATTTACTGTCATTGCCACCCACTGATTTAAATGAAATGCAGGTTTTAATTCTTATAAGAGGAAAAAAATATGTGAAAGACACATGAGCACACCAGCTGCACTGGCAATTGGATTGTGTTATTGCAATTAATGTGGTATTCACAAGGGATTCTTCTTCAAAAGCAATTGTTTGTCATCATTTTATTTTGTGTGTTTGAAAGGTGGAAACGATGGAGAATACTTCACACTAAATAATACTTCAGGAAAACTGTTGGTCACTCGTACCTTAGACAGAGAGGATATCAGCAATTTCACCCTTGTAATTGAGTGCCATGACCTAGGCAGGCCCTCGAGAAGCTCCACTGCACTGTTGTACGTAACAGTCCTGGATGAAAATGACCACAGCCCTCTGTTTGCAAAGAACCAGTATCACGTCTCCGTGAGAGAAGACCTAGAGGAAGGCTCAGCCATCCTGGACCTTTTTGCTTCTGACGAAGATGATGGCCTGAACGGTGAAGTTACATACCGGCTTATAGACGACACCTTTGGAGCATTTGCCATTGACAGCGTAACAGGTTCCATAGTTACCACAAAGGCACTGGACCGGGAGACCAAATCCCAGTACACGTTCAGGGTTGTGGCAAGTGACTGTAGCGCTCACTGGCCGAGAAGTGCCACTGTCAGCGTTGTAGTGTACGTTGACGATGTCAATGACAATGACCCGGTGTTTCTGCAGAACCTTGTCAGGGCCTTCGTGCCTGCTGAAACTGCTGTCAACGAGACCGTAGCCACTGTGAGAGCAGAGGACGTGGATCTGGGGCCAAATGGAGCTGTTGTCTTTAGCTTGGTGCCAGAAACTGTTTTTCAGATTGACGCAGTGACGGGTGCCATCGTTCTTCAGCAGCCCTTGGCTTCCAAAGACTTCAGTGCTCAGCTGCTTGTGATGGCTTCAGATCAAGGTAGCTCACCTCGAACAGCCATGGCCATGGTCATTATCTTTACAGAGGGACAAGAGGAGCAGATTTCGTTCAGCCGTAACTTGTATGAAGCAAGTGTGCCTGAGAACAGTGCAGCAGGTAGGTATCAAATTCCCATCTGCATTCTTGCAGCTGTTGGGATCCTTTCCATTTGGGATGGTAATTTTAACAAACAGTGTAGGGAAATGTCCTTCCTGTGCAGCAGCGGGGAAAAGTTAAGCTGGATGGAGCAAATACCCCTCTGCCCTTTGCCAGCATACCAGCAAAAGGATCATAATCTGTTAGTTGGAGGTGTTGTCTGGCACACAGGTTTGCTGCTCGTGTACAGTGGTGTTGCTCACATTAAGCAGAAAACTCCCGTACCAGAGATGGTGTGTTCCCAGCCCCTCAGCCTGCGAAGCACTGAACATCAGGGGGTTAACTCCTTTAGCAAAATGACTTTAATGATGGGTGGACAGCGCTTACTCCTTGTTTCACTTGCCAACACACTGAGATTCAGACGAGATGAGTGGTATGTACCAGTTGCAACACAAGTTTTTATTTTTATTTTTTTTACTTTTGCAAAACCCTTAATGAACTGTAATAGCTTTCAGAGAGACTGTAAAACCTTACCTAAGTCTTGGACTTTCCAGAAAGAGAATAAGGGGGTAGGGTGATGTGAAGGGGAAAGAAGTTCGGAGACTGTAGTACATCAACATTCAGACTTCTACAGTACATCTCTAGGTAGAGCCTGCTACCAACAGATAAACGGCTTAAATCACAAGGTGCTTACAGATTTATTTTTTGTTCATTGTAATGATGAGAATTACTGCTTTAATTTTTTATCATTTAGAGGGTATTTGTAGTTGTGCATCCTGCTGATTAGATATGGTAAGTACTTTTTCCGGCTTCAGGGGATGGGTTCATCATAATGAGGGGCAGAAAGGAGTGCCTTTCACTTTTTTTTCCACCCACAAATACCACTGTACAATTGACCAGACGTATTTAGAGGTCTGACCTGGACTACATTCTTGATTCAAAAGCTGCCTCACAAGGTTCACATTGAACAAGTCATTTATTCTCTTTATAGTTCAAATTTCCCTCTGTAAAATGAGAGCAATATTCCTTTATATCCTAAGGGTATCGTGAGACTAGTGAATTCTTAGATCTTGAATAACAGCCTATATATTTGATTAGGAATCAGTAAAGACAAAATGTGCTAATAATTTTGGAAAACCAATCAATATACATGGGTAATTACAAACAGAATAGAGAACTGAGGGCGAAGATGGCTGTGGCAGAAACTACTGCTAGGATTGCTCAGACATTTCTTCCTATGTACGTCGCTGAGACTACAAGCCAAATTTTCAGCAGTGTATTTTAAAATTAAGATAATGCTGTATTAATAATGTTTCAGTTAACAGGTCAAAAATATGCAATATGGTGAAAAAACACTTTAGATTAAGTGACTTTTTTTTGACCATAGATAAAATAGCCTGAAAACAAAACATTTCACAAAAAAGTTGTGAACTGTGACCAAGCCACGAGACTAGAGCATCCATCTTGTTTTCCCACTGTCTGTCAAAAAACATGCATGATTTTGGAAAAAGTGGAAGACTTCCTACAGGAAATAGAAGAGAATGCAGTAGAATGGTGGTTACAACACCCTCTGGAAATAAGAAAGGTGTAGATTCAGGTCTCCTTTGGCAGAGGAGTATTTCCATTTTTCTTACTCCATTCTGAGTACTTTAAGTACTGAATCCACAGGATAAAAGTTTATTATTATTACTATTCTTTTGTGTGTGAAACCAGTGCTTCATTTATGGCTTCTATTTCAAATACAAAAAATGTATAAATTCCTAAGTACATTTGTCTTGACATTTAAAATATATTTTTTATTCCATGAATTTGACCAGGATTTGCAAGTAATTTTGGGTGGCCTAAACCTGTTTTTTTCTGACTGTGATTCACAGATACACCCTGTTTTATTAGAATCAGCACTGTACAGTAATTAATTGCGTATTGCTCTGCAAAGGAGAGGGAAGCCCTGAACTCTGAATTTTGTCTATCTGTTGATGCAGCAAGCTTATATTTTTAGAATGTGTCACAGGAACTTAATTGTCACTCTTCCATGGAGAGTAGGATGAAGACCCTGGCATCTGCTTTTTCATGACAGATTGGATTAATTTGCACTAATCCTGCATTATATCAGGAAAGATCTAAATTTCTTTCTGTTCAGGAAAAGATAATAAGAGCAAAGATAGGTTTTGTTAGGAAACAAGCTGAAAGAAAGAAAATGAAAATGAGAACTTTGCAGCAATTGATAAACTAATCTGATCCTAAATTTTCCTAAGTGTGGATACATTTATGGGTCAGGCTAGACAATCCAGCCTGAAATCATGGAAATACCCCAAGGAACTGTGGTAACAGAATGCCATAGTCAGATGTTCTCCCACTCAATCTATAGAAAACATAAATCAGATTTGATTTAAGTTGTTTTGATTAAAAGAAATTTCACAAAGCTTCAGGGTAAGCTAGAGGGTTTCAACCCAAAATTTTAGTTTGTATTTTTAATAAAAGGCTATTTGTAAAGAAGATCAAATTCTTTTAAGAGTATGAAAGATTTTACCAAATATTAATCTTTGTTTTGCTCCGCTTATAGTATTCTCTTATTTATATAAGCATAAGTGCATATCAAATACTTCACTTCTCAGGAAAAAAGGCATGATTATAATTAAAACTCCCATAGAAGTTAGCTTACAGGATATATGTGATCTGGGACCCCTTCAAGTATGAATAGCAGCAGTGTATTCAGTCCAAGGGAGATTTACATTACATACTGATTATTTGTAGACCTGGTATTAATAAATGTGGCTTTTCCTCCTCATTTTATTTCTGCCTTAACTAATAGAGTGGGAAAGCTCTAAGTTTATTTTTAAAAGAATCAAAACTCAAAACAATATAAACAATGAAAGTCAAAGCCAAGGGTCCATAGTTTGAATTTAGTCTAAAATTGTCTTTTAGATAAGTACCTCAGGAACTGGCTCTTATGGTCAGATTTTCTTTACTTAAAGTGTATGACCTCCAAGTGTAATGATCTTCAGAAAACCCTATTCTTCTATTTTTTCTTCAATAACAAATATTTAATGTCTTTAAATATTATAAACTGCATTTAGAAGCCAGTCAATACGTAATTAGGTCTCTGCATTCTTCAGAGGCTACCCAGAGAAACCCTTATTATTCACCAGGCTTTCAGTTGAATGATTATATGCATAGCACTTCCTTGAATACAGATTCAGCAAAAAACCTTGTTGACTCCTCTGCATTTGCAGAATCATTTTTTTTCTAACAGATATAAAATATGTAGCCTCTTATTCTGCGAGTCATCTCTTTGTGCTCAGTTAGCTTTTTCTTTCATTAGCAATTAAGAGATCTCAAGAAATAAGGACAAGGATGAATCAGAATTAGATGATAAAGGAGGAGAAAAAGACTGCAAGGCTGACTGCAGAAGACAGAAGAAAAAGAATTGTATAGATTATATGGTAGCTCAGTTTTGGTGTGCATTGTATGTCCGAACACAGAATACAACAAACATTGTTATGAGCTTTTTTTGCCAGGTAGGCAAATAGTGCCCAAGCTGCCCTACTTCAGTTTCAAGTCTGCAGGCATAAAGTAAAAGTTGGTATGCATGATATTTTAAAACAGTTTGAGATACTTTCAAAAGCAGTATGTCTGTGATTTAACTGAAAAACGAAGCATAAACATTTTAAACCGCGCTTCTTATACCTTTAATATTCTTAACTAATTTAGAAGCTGATTGTGTAGTGTTTCAAGCCCATCTGACTATCTTCAGCTGTGATCCTCATCTCCATCCTTCCTTATACTGGCTTCAGTGCTGACCTGATCCTTGCCGTGACATTTCACTGTGCTTTACAGCCAGAAAGCTCCCCTTCTCCTGTGTTAGTTTTCTACCAGCTTGACACAGTGAAATGGCTCAAGAAGGGGTCTGCTGAACTTCAGCTCCAGGGGGAGAAAAGGACTGTGAGGAACCACAGGTGAAGGCAATATTTTGGCAGGCAATATTTTGGCATGCAACATCTTGGCAGCTACAAGTCACTGTGATTTGGAATGCTGTAGGGGCTGAAGCTTCAGTGCGACATGCTGTGACCTCTGCTTGAGCAGTGTTTGAGTCACATATGCTCGATGTTGTAAGCTACTGGATGGGTGCTGTCTTTTAATATTTATCTGTATAGGATTTATTTGTATCACAATAGAGATGTCAGAGCTTGGTCGTATTTTTTTCACAATGAGCTGTAAAAAAAATGCTGTTTAAAGGAGTCATTTTCTGTGAAATTTATCAGAAAGGAAACATGTTCTTTGCCAAAAATAAATAAATAAGGTTTAAACAATTTTAATCACATGAAAATATAAAACTTAAAGTATTAGAATTTGAGGACCCAGAGCAACATTTTATTAACTTAATCCCTGAAAAACGGATTCAAATGGAACTACTGCTGCTTGCTGTGTTTGTGGTAGGTTTTCTTCTAAAGCCAGCAGTCAAAAAGTACAGTGTTGGAAGATAAATATAAACAGTCTGGACCTTGAATTTTTTTTTCTTATCTTTAGCTCTGGTAGGAGGATGCTATAAATGATTGCCCTTTTGCTGTCTTCGACTGTAAATCAAAGTTGCCCAGCAATGAACATTCAACCTACTATCATCCAGAAGATACCCATTTTAGATCCTAAAAGCAACTGCACAATTTTCATATCTGTCTGTTGGATGGGTAGATCTTATTTCCAGAGCCCTTATAATAAATATATTCACTAGTGCAGAAAACGTATCTGTCACAATCAGAGTGTTTGTGTTTTTAATTGGCAGATTTTAGGAGTGAATTACAAAGCATATAAAACAAGATTTCCTGTTTTTAAAAATTAGTGGCTAACTGTACTAAAATAAAATAAGTAACGGTACCAAGAACAACATTTCCTCTCACCTTTACACTAAAGATAAAGCCCTTCCTTCCAAAATTCAATGTGAACAGCATGCCCTTTGTAATGTAATAAAATAGCTAGCTGACTGTAATGCTGTTTGGAAGAGTTCAGGATGTATGGTAACCTCATTCCATCACAGCTGGATGGAATCAATTAAAATTAATTTAAACAATTAAAATTGGTTAAAAATCAATTACCATATGTGCTAAAAGATTTCATAACTCTTGAAAAGAACAGTTACTTGAGAATATTGATAATTTTTTTAAATAAAACTTGCTACAATTCTGTTTAACATGACTCTGATTAGGATAATGTATTCAGTTTGATTTTTTTCTCTAATCCTATTTCAAATAGGATTTTTATTTCACATCTTTTATATTCTGTATTAAATCATTACTTTTTTTCATTGAATTCAGATAATGCTCAACTCATCTGCCTTTGACACATTCAGTTTTTCATTCCATCTGTCAGAAAATGACTACTTAAAATTTTTAAGAATATTTCAAGTATTTCTCAAAAATTCAAATTGAACTTAGATAAATGAAGGAAAAATAGAGGACCTCTTTGTAGTGATTTAGAAGTAACACGCATTCTTATGCATGCTACAAAAAGGACTATTTTCCTTGAAAGAATTCATGAAAAGGTTAGATTGTAATGACCAAAGGTGGCATAACCCGAATAAGAAGACCACACAAATAAAAAGACACTTTCTCAGACAACCTCAGAAAGGGAGTTTAATATTCAATGTCTATTTTGGCCTTCAACTCAATCAATGTTATCACCACCACTAGAAAGAAAAAATAATAATTTTTCTTTTCCAAATATAACTTCAGTTAAGAGGTAATTTTGGTGGTACTTGGGAGTTTGCAATCAACAGAAGTTAAAAACTTATACTTTCATTAGGCAGGTGATGAAGTCGCAATCAGACAAGTAATTTACTGGGCAAGGAGGGATAGATAGTGCCTTGCCTATGAAGTTGCATTACAGTGAAAGGTTGTCGAGGATTTGTTTTTCTTGTCTACTATTTCAAATCGATAATAAGAAGCTAGGCTAGTTCACGTGTGTTTGGCTGTGCATCTGCTATCACTCAAAGTAATATAAAATTGCAATAAAACCTTATTAAGTGGACATTATGAAAATGTCTTGTTTCCATAGGTACGTCACTTCTAACTGTAGAAGCTTACGAACACAAATTTACAGGAGAAAGCATAAAATACAGTATCCTTGGTGATGAGGAAAGCGTATTCTCCGTACACCCAATTACAGGTAAACTTGGTAGTTTTTCTCAACTGTATGTCTAGGTTAAAGAGTGTGGTCTCTTCCCTGGTGTGTAAGAGAGTGTAACTTCTCCGTTTGCTTCAGTTCCTTCTGAATATGAGCAGCAAGAGAGCTGTCTTTTGAACAGCCATAGTCTATTTGGGCTGGCCGTAGACAGTATAAGCAGTTTTTCTCAGAAGTAGCATAGATAGGTTGTACTCTTAACAAATGCCATTCTGTCTGACTTCCTGGTGGCTTTCATCTCTGATTATTCTGCTGTCACCAGGCACCAAGCAGTGAACTCCTGCAGAGCTGCTAATGTTTGCTGCAGATGGACAGTTTAAAATGATTTTGTTTTGTTCAGATGAGAGGCACTTAGAAGTGCATATGCTTGATTTCCAAGTCCTTCTCATTTCACTGAAATAAAGCTAGAAGTGTTAAGCTGAATGACTGTCATAGTCAGAGGCAAGTTTATCCCTGAGGAAGTAAATCTTCTCCAATATCAACTGCCCAAAAAATCGAATGCCAAAAAAACAAAGAGATGCTACTAGTTTTTTGTTTTGTTTTGTTTTTTATCAGCCAAGTTGCGAAATGGTTACACAATGTTTTAAGTCTCATAAGCACTTTCTTCACAAACACCAGTGGGATTTGTGTAGCCCAGGATGTCGCAAATCTTCCTTTGAGACTTTTGAGCCATTGTAGTCGAGTATTGAAATAGTTGGTGTAAATGTAATAAAACCTTTTTCCCATTTCTTAGAAAATTTTGAAGTGCTGCCTTTCCATACTTTTAAGAGCAGTTCTTTCCTCAATATTAATTTTGACACCCGTGACTCTCTACCCATTCTTTGTAAAGCAGAAGTATTTGGAGTTGTATTGATGCCCTCTGTAACTTAGGTGTTCATAACAGATAGAGCTCTGCTCCTCTTCAGTTTTCAAGCACTGATGTTAATTAACCCTGCTTTGGAAAAAAAAAAATCTCCAAAATTGTTTGCTGTTATCAGACATCCACTATACTATCTAGAAACTTTCCCCTTATTAGTGGGATTTATTATATTGTTGAATCACATAAACTCTAGCTAGAAGTGACCCAAGGATGTAAACTAATCTGTCCCCTGCCACAGAAAGGGAACCAACTGTGCCTAAATCTAACAGACATTAGTCTGTCATGTTCTTAACCTCCAGCAATAGTAATTCTGCAAACTTGGTAGTCTTTACAAGTCTTTGCAGTTGGAAAGTTTTTATTCAAATTTACCCAAATGTCTGCTGAAAGAATTTCAACTCATTACTTCTTAACCTAATAGCAATAGATATAGAGTTTTTCCCTTTGTCTTTAATGTACTTGAAGAGCGTTACCCTATTTCTTCTTTGCGTGCACTTCTCTAGAATGAGGCTCTGGTTCTTTCACATTGTCCTCATAGGTGATGTTTCTCAAACTTGATTCTTTGCTCCATGTTGCTACCCAAAGATCTTTCAGTTACTCTCTGCCTTCTTGAAATGTATTCCTTCTGCCACTGTACTTTTTTTTTTCTGTATACAGAATGTGATAATTTTTAAGTATTGTGCTGGATAGAGACTACCTGCCACCTTTATGTTCAAAACACAACTCTTGATCACTGGAGAGATCCATAAACAGCAATTAATCATTGCCGCTTGTCTTAGAAAACAAAATAAGAAGTATTAGCTTAGAAAGACGTGGTAGTTGGGGTCTTACGCTATCACAAGTTCGGAATATAGATATTCATGGCATCATTAATGAAAAATTAATGCAAAACTCTTTGAAATCTAATGAAACTGACATACAAAGGGGCTATGTTTGATGGTAATGAAGAATTTTAATATATCACTATATTAGAACATTGAAATAATGACGACAGATTTCCAAGGAAATTTCAGGTGTAACATGGAGATGTCTAGTTCTGTCTGTTGTCTCAGTCACTGATTATTTTTGACAGAATAACAGTTGGTGGGGAAACTCACTGCATCAGAAGGAATCTAAGTGCTTTGCCTATTTGTCAGATAAAGCTATTGCCCTGTTTGTATATAAATGGAGCATTAGATGTAGCTACTCTGCAGATGAGAGCCAGAAGTCTCTTGAGACACAGCTGGTCTGTTGTCACATGTCAAGGAACCCACGTCACACAGCCGCTTTCTTCCTCTCTAACCCCTCTACAAGTTGATTTCTTTTGCTTTAGGAAATTGCCAACACAGTGGTTGATCAGTAAGAACTTAGCTGAGATTTATCCAATAACTTGCACTTAGAAAATGATGTCAGGTATAGGGAGGACACAGTGGGAAGCTTGCTGAACTTCTGTGGTGTGTTCAGCAAAGGAGACCACATACATTATAGGTTTCGTAACTGCTTTTGTTGGCGTTCTTTCCTAACTATGCATGTCATCTGTCTCTCTTTCTCTCATAAACAGGTACAATCACAGTAAAACAGCCAAAGTTTCTTGATTATGAAGTTAAGAATAAAATACATCTTTCAGTTTTGGCTGAAAATAGTTTGGATTCAGCGCTCTGTGGAGTGACTATTTTGATACAGGATGTGAATGACAACGTACCGAAATTTGAGCAAAGCTGTTACAAAGCATCGGTATGGGAAGGCCAAACTGCTAAAACGGACATCATACAGGTAAGTAAATGTTTGTAACTACAGAACTCAGCCTGCGAAGATACAAGTTTGGTTAATTTGGTCACAAATGCAGTCCTACTCAGTCTGTTTTGGACCACCATCATCTTTCAAAAATCAAGAGTGGGGTTCTTGGTGTAGCTACTACTTTGCTTGCATATCTAAAATACTCAATGATTTAGTCTAGACCATGCTTCAGGTCTTTCAGTTTTATCAAGTTGAAGGAGAAATATCTCATATTATATAAAAATCTTTATATATTTACTAGTTGTGCAGCTGGACTTAAAATTCTTCTTTTTTTTTTTAATATTCTGTTTATCTCTTAAGTAGTTGAAAAGAATTATTCAAAGCTATGGTTCTGGTTACAATGTAGGCTGGGTCCGGCATTAATGCATCTACTGTGAAAGGGCTGTAGCAATAAAAAGAATACTTTCAACCCATCAGACTAGGAGTGGAGTCAAATCCAAGTGTTCAATTTAAAATCTGATGCTTAAAGAGCAGCTTGTCTCAATTTAAATGTGCAAACACTTCTTCCTCTGAATGGATCCATTCTCTGAAAGTGTTTCCAGCTGGCCATGTTAGAGCAAAAGAAGACATCAGTTGGACTAGAAGAACACATAATTTCCTCAGTACATGTTCTTGCATTGCAGGTCAGGTCACAGTGAGGGTCATGTTAGGTACTAAAGATATTCCTCCTCTAGAGAATAAATAAATGGAAAGCTACAAATGCCTCACAGGCAAAGTGATTAGAAACTGATGGACGTTGTATTTAGAGAAACATATGTCCAGCAATGGAGAAAAATCAAAAGGCAGTCAACCCAGATGTGTAGTCAAAATTTTATGACATGATACATTCTACTATGTTTCCTTTATTCCGTCTGACTGTTTGTCTCTGCCATGGTTTGGATCCTGTACTCATTATAATGCTTGTTCAACAACCAGAAAAATACAAAGACAACTCATTGAAGAGTCAGAAAAATCTTTGAGGGAACCTGTGCGCTGCTGTTGAATGTTATTAACAATATTGCTTTTATAGCAACATTTACGCTGCTGGTTTTTATTTTAAAAAGTAATTAATGAACCATCCAATGAAAGGTCTGAAAACTTTAATAATTACTTTTACCCTTTATCTTTATAGCAGTAATGCTTTAAAGGGTAGTCCTGGACTACTGAGAAAGTTCATTTTTAGGCACTAAACAGAGATAGGATTCTAACAGAAACATTATAGTAATGTAAACAGTGTAAAAATGATTACATTCACCTCTAATGCTTTACGTAGTTGAATTTCAAATTGTGTGGGCAAAGAATTTATGCGCATACTATCTCAATTCATAAGCAGATTTCATGACCTCACATGACACTTGTGTTGAGGGCCAATATGATTATTTGCTTAAATCTGTGCTGTCAAGAGGAAAGTAAGTAGAAATAGATAACTGTAGTATACTTTTTTCTTGCTGAAATAATGTTCTGCTATTTTGAATTAAGCCTCAGGTTTCCTCCTAAACAGATATTTGCAACTGACCTTGACAGTGGGCTGAATGGAGAAACCGAATATTCAATTTTATCTGGTAACGAAAATGCAACATTTCTAATTGATTCAGCAAGAGGGATTTTAGCAACTAACACAATCCTAAATCGTGAAAACACTTCATCTTACAGGTTTGTATGCAGGGATCTTATAAAACCTTATTCTTCTTTTTGTTCACTTTAGCATGAGATTGCTCATGGTATGTGTTTTACAGTTTTCAGTTGATATCCATTAGCCACAGAGCCTGGGTGCAAGCCAGGCAGCATTGAAAACAGCCCTAAAACTGGCCATTTTTTACCATGGATTCTTGGGTACTTCTCAAAGTTAAGAAGGAAAATAGTTTTATTCAATCAATTGCAACACTTACTGATATAAGTGAGCATGATGATTCACTAGAGGAATGATGACAGTTCCTGGTTTTCAGTTCATTAAGATCTACACAGCCATTCCTTTTCTGGAACCATTTTTTTATACATAAAGGCAGAGGGAAAGCACTCAAACCAAATCCAAAAAGCAGGGACATGTTCTGTTTTTTGATTTAAAATAGAATATATTTCAAACTTCCTGTATAATCAGATAAAGATTCTTCTGTAATCTGTTTCCATCTATAAGTTGTCTTGTGCTCAGTATTAGTTTTTTCCTGTTTTGAAATTGTGAGTAAATACAATCAAGTGGATGTGACAGTTTTTCTTTATCAGTCGTGCCATACTTGAATTTAGAAAGAAAACAAATTATGCCTTGAGAGAAAGTAAGAGCATCCTGATTCATAAATATACCCTTTTTATATGCTGCAATCTCTACAAAAATAAGGTTGCTTTATATGTGTTAGTGGAAATTACTTTTTTTTCCCATATGGCTGAGGCATCAGTTAAAGTATTTGCAAGTTTCTGATCCTCCAGGGCCTCAAATTTTTAATCATCCAATCACAGTTCTTATGAACCAGAATAACTTTTAGAAAACCACATTAAAAAGATGAACAGAATATGAATTTTTTTTAAATATCAGTGTAAGATAATAGTCTCCTAAAGGGAATGCTTTGTGTTAACTTAATATGCAGAGTACTTCATTTGGAGTTTCTTTTTCAGTTTTTCACTGAATCAGAAACATCAGTCCTGATTTTTAGTCATTTAAATAGCATAATACATTTTATTTACAAGTAGTACTTTAAAGAATGCCTGTAATAAATCCTCCAAGGAAGGATGTTTGCTGTTAGTGAAGCATTGAACATGTAAGTCTAACAATTCTGATATCTATCTTTAATTGGAAGCCTGACTTATTTCAGTATTTATGTTGGAATTCTAGCAGTTTAAATAGACAATTTGTTCAAGGAGTCTGAAGCTTCATATTCCTTCTCTTTATTAATACTTTTTTAATCCTGTTGCTAGGTGAAAAGTGAATAGCAAAAGAAGCTTTTAAAAGTGTTATGCTGTTTAATTTCAAAATGACACCATTGGTTCTTTCCAATTTGCAAGGAGTTGTTTATTTTATCTAAATTGAACATTTTCATCCCCAGAAGTTCTAAGCCTCTTGTAAGAGGGATTGTAATGAAAGTGTTGACAGAACCTTAATTTTAATGCCTTGGCTGAGATGTTTTTATGAGAGTTTTTTCCTGAAACCTTAGAAAGTGATTATTTTTAGTAAAATATTTCCATATGTACTTTCCCAATATTCATTCTAGAAAAAATACACTTTATGTATGGAATTATACATGGTCACTGACTGAATATTAGTCGGCAATTCAAGTTGTATTCTCTCAGTGTCAGAAACCACAGGGGCACCCAGAGCAGAGTTTATGTGGTTCAGGAGTGGAAGTGCAATCCACAGCTTGAGTTACAGCCTTGGTTTTCTGTACTGTCATGTGAGCATTTAGAAGTTGGTATCTCCATGACACTTTGAACAGCAATTGTGACTTAGAGGGAGAAATTAAACTTTCAGAAGATCTGTAAGGAGACCCAGGAAGCATGACACACATAAAAATTGCTAGTACCCAAAACATTTAATAGATATGCTGGGCCCTGACATGTAAATTCTTTCTTGTAGCTTGATGTTATCTGTTTTCAATCATCTCTTTTTTTAGAGCACCTGCTGAGTTAGATTTAATTTTAAATTTCATTCTGGATAATTCATAATTGTGGGGAAGAGTGAAGAAAGAATTTTTTGCTTACAGTAACAGTTTTCTCTTTATTGTTTAGAAGCTGGTTCCCACAGAGTAAACATCCTTCTATCTGTGTTTATCTTTGCTTATTGTTTTCTTTGCTACGTTGTTTGTGGAAATCAAAAGGTTGTTGACAGTTCACTACTGATCCTTATGCAGGTCTAACATGGATGCCTAAAGGCAAGCTCTCTTAATCTGACTATGAGATTCTGGTCCCACTAAAACCAGTGGGAACTTTGACAAATGGTGCCTGTATTCAGTAGTTTCAGTTTATCACTTAACAGTATAATGGGGGGGGGTTATTCTATATCTCCACAGACATTGTCTGAGTATTACTTTGGAAGTTTTCATACCACCTGATTTTCTTGTTTCTGTTGTCTCTCCGTAATCAATGAGGACAGTCAGATTCCTCCAAAGGACAATTCAATACTTACAATTTATTCCCTGCTCTGAGTTGCTTTCTGGAGAAATGTCTTATTTGCAAGAGTCTTGCTAGCTTTTTTAACTACCTGCATTTCATATGAAATTGCGTGAAATAAATGCATCCTTTTGTCATTATGTTTTCAGTATATTTTTGCCACCTAGAGTCTTTTGGACATCATTCATACAAGAGACAAATCATAAAACTGCAGACAGTGACCCTTATGGGAAGAAAGATGGAATTTACATTGAGCAATAAGGAGCTGAAAGAGCTAACCTGTTTTTTTCCCTGTTTATATCATTGGTGAATAATTCTGTGACTTTTGACAGATGGTGACAATTGCTGCTTCCTTTAATTGTAGGTTGGTTGTACAAGCTGCTGATAAAGGAAACCCTAGACTTTCTGCTACAAGTATTGTGAGGATACAAGTGGTAGATGTTAATGACAATGCTCCGATTGTCCAACCACCGGGGGAAGTGGAGGTCCCAGAAAGTAAGTGTGATGGTACAGCTAGGTGATAAGATCAGGATTTGTCAGACCACGACAGTACTTTCAGTGATTTGTTGAACCATAAGATTATAGTCAAAAGGATAATGGATCATATTAATACTGAAATATCAAAGTAAATTGTGATCTGCTTTTGTTCTCAGAGGCATTGTTCTTACTCTGTAGACATTGTATTTAAGAACAGTTTGGAATAAAATCATAGGCAATTCAGAAAGAAAAACAAACTCTACAGAAATACATCTGTAATCTGTTCCTTTTGGACTCCAATGTCATATTGTTCAGATGTCTTCAATTTCTTCTTTTTTGCAATAACAATACTTGGTGTTAAAACCAGCATTGCTAGAAATTAGACATTCTGAAGTTCATTGTGATGAAAGAAATTATTTCTGTAAATTTGAATGAAACTTTAAAGTGCTATGTAGCTTGATCTAGTTGATGAACGCGAAGAAAAGGGCCCAGACCTCCAGAGTTCTCATCCCATCTGGTATGTTGTGTGACATTAGCTCAGCACTTGCATATCTTAAGTCCTAAGCCCAGCAGTTTCAATTACAGACATCATATATGTGATGCATTAAGATAAGCAGCGGCATGTTTATAAAGACTTAGTCCAATCCTCTTGTTAACAGAACGTATCAAGGCTGTCTTTCCAGTGATTTTTTTTAGCTTTTTCTAAATTTAGCTCCCACTGGTAATGACAAGAACAGGAGTCGTGGATGCACAGCAGCTGTAAAGTACTGGCTTTTATTTATTTTTTTGTATTCAGTTTAAGAACATTTGCCTGAGGGCATGGCACAACATGTTTGAGGCTTAATGCCCCAGGCGTGCAAATGGGAAATGGTTTAGTTTCTGTTAGCTCCAGGCTTGATTAGATTATCACTGATAGTCGGATTCAATTTGGAATCTGTGGTACTGTCAATTTGACACATGACAAAAGCTGTCTGTATACAATTTCTAAATCTCCTAAAAATATATATTGAGCCCTTAAGATTTTGTGCCATGTGGCTCTGGCTGGATATCTCTCTAGTGGCCTCTTCCTCCTGTGGAAAAGCTATCATAACTGCGGTTGTTGATTCTAGAAAGACCAGGAGACTCAGTTAATGCCTCAGTTAAATATTCCTGTGGAATTTTGTGACACTGTTCAGTAAATTCATGTCAGCTAAACATATATCACATTTCCACATGTTGCCATGTGGAAAAACATGGAAGTTCCTGTTGCTGGTGAAGAAGCAGTTATCAGTATACTGCATCTGTGAAAGCCTAAAGAAAACCCAGACTAAAACTGGGAAGAAGCAGAAGCATGTGAAGAAATCTGCTACTTGTTTCTGTATTATTTCTGGATCTTGCTTTTATTTTAAAACATGAAGCCATAAGACAAAAAAATCTAAGGCAGAAAGATTACATATGTCTAAGATTTAGTATTAGAAAATTGGCAAAATCCTCAGAAATTGTAATATCATCTTTAGCTATGACTTACTTACTCCAAAAATTATTGTTTCAGATGTCCTGCCTGGTTTTACAGTGACTCAAGTGTCAGCAACTGATGCGGACTCCAACCCAGCACTTCAGTTTGGCTTTACTGATGACAATAGTTCTGGAATGAAATTTGCTATCGATCAACACACCGGTGTAGTCACAGTGGTGGAACCATTAGATTTTGAAGAAACTGCTGTGTATAAGCTGGGAATCATAGTTTCAGATTCTGTCCATCAAACAGAAACAGAACTCACAGTCCTTGTTTTGGACATCAATGATAACCCACCAGTGTTTACTCAGGATTCATATCAGGTGGGGAAGTGGGAAGCAAACAACAAATGTGTGATGTCCTTCTCTATATGAGGATAAGTAGTGGGAGTGCTTGTTTACATTTATGTGTTAAAAATGTATTTGATCACCACTAAGAAGGGAGGTATCTGCAAACTATTACTGAGAACAGAAACAGCAGATCGTGCAAAATGCTCTTCTAGGAAACCCCTGCCCTTTCCTAAGAATTCTGCTGAAAGGACTGGAAGAATTGTTCCATTTTCGTGTTTGTATATTCTGGCTTCAGAAGAAAAGTGGTGTGAATGCTAGCTGTACTCCTTACACTGTGCATTCATCACACAGTTACTGGATATAATCCAAAACCAGTTTGGGGAGCAGTGTCCATTGTTCAGGACTGATTGTTCCTTCTGACAGAATGGTAAACAAGTTGGTACGTTTATTTTGGCCCAATTACTATGGCATGCATTTCTTCATTTCCAGTTATGCAGCACTACAGAGGTGTAGTAAATGTCCCTGTGGTAGGTTAAACATGTATGTTTGTAACATGTAGCCCTGCTTTATAGCCATGGCACTCTTCTAGGCAGTGGGGGTGTATCGGTTTTGACCTCCCTAACAGCTCCTACTAGACTGAAGGCACAGCTCAGCTTTTGAACTACTAGACAATTGTAGAAGACAAGTTGTCTGACAATGTTTTTGAACCAAAGCTGTTTTAGGAGCCACAGGCCACCAAGATGTTGTCCACGGGTTCGTGCCCGGTGCGCCATGCCAATAAGCACACAGAATCGGAATCCACACAAAGGTCTTTTAATTAAATAATTGGCCTGCCTTCTTCATGGGAGACGAAGGCTGTGGGGCTTCGATGAGGGTTACAGACAGGAGAGAGACAGTCTGGAGCTGCAGGGGAAATGAGGCTGCCAAAGCAGTCCTCTCTTTAGGCCTCATTCATATGTGGCTAGGCTGTGGGGCTTGCCCAAGAGAGCCTAGAGCGTGGATTGTTCAGTCTGGCAAGAAAGATGCTCAGGAGGTATCTTACCAATGTATCCTAACCTGGTGGGGGGAGTAAAGAAAAGCCAGACAGTTCTTCATAGTGCCCAGTGACAGGGCAAGAGGCAATGGGCACAAACTGAAATACAGGAAATTCCTTTTAAACTTCAGGAATAACTTTGTTGTTGTTCTAAGTGATTGAACACTGACATAGGTTGCCCAGAGAGGCTGTGGAGTCTCCATCCTTGGAGTTATCCAAAACCACAAGCATACATGCTCCTGAGCTATGTGCATTAGGTGACTCTGCTCTGAGCAGGGCTTGGACAAGATGGCTGGTTCCTGTGGTGCCTGCAGGCCTCAGCTGTTCTGCAGGCCCGTGGACCGAGCTCTTTGCTTGACTTGGTGCTTTTTGTGTGCTGGATGTGCTCAGAGCCAAATATATGAGGCACCACAGAAGACTTGGATTTAGTAATGCTTCATTTATAAATCTCAGACAGCTTTAAGAAAGAAGTTTAAACATTTGGCTTAGTAGAGAAATTTCAACCTCTGAGCATGTGTGGGGGAAGCAGTTCAGCCACTCAGATAACTGTGGGTCAGACTCTAGGCACCTGTGAAACTTTCAGGCATCTGAGTTGTCAGGCTTTGTGTAAATCACCCACTTAGACTTTTAGGTCAAGATCCCAGAAAAAAATGCACTTTTAATGCTCAAGTGATTTCTAGATCTGGCCTTAAGTTTTCCTCAACGCTCGTGTGTGTCTGATTTTGACAAATAGTTTAGGCAAGTACTTGCTTGTGCAGGTGCTAGGAATTTTTTGTAGATAGAAGCAGAACTTACAGGCAGGGTTATGAACTGGTGTAAATCAGTACAGTTCTATTGACTATGCTAACATAAACAGCTGAACTCTCTCCACAGTCCTGATGTTTTGATATGTTGCCTGGACAGTATGGTACACTGCTTCTTTTTAGACTATATGTCTAATTCCCTATTCACAGTCCTGTAATTTTTACCCTTTTATTGTCCTTTAAAGATAATGGAAGCTCTTAAGAAGAGCAAGGACTGGCTTGGCTTTCCAGATTAAGTGAAGAAAACAAAAAAATGTTTTTTAAAATTAAATTACAGGAGTAATCTGGTGATTATTCAGGCTCTAGTGCTGGAATTTTCAGGGTTTAGGAGTTGTGGGGGTTTTGTTTGTTTTTGGTTTTGTTGTTGTTTTTTTTTGTTTTTGTTTTAGATTCCCCAGACTGGCACTGCAAACTGTATTGTATCCGTAGAAATCAAGATATTTCTGAAAGCAGGGAGAAAAGCCAGTCATATTTGCAGAGTGCTGTGAAGTATTCCTTCCGTTAGTGTATTACTGAAGAGAAATTCAGCAATTCATTGAATTTTTCATAATTAAACCTGAACTAGATGGATTTTACTACTATTTAAATCTTACTATAAATTTTGGCTGTATTGTATGCAATATTTTCAATATCACAGCTCTTCGTTTTGTCCCTGAAGGAAATGGGTAGGTGAAACTTTACAAAGTTGGGAATTGTATTTGTGTGGGTTTTTTTTGTTGTTGTTTTTTTTTTTTTGCCCTAACCAGATCAAATGAAGGGAAATGTATCTTTTTATGTTCAAAATATTTCATTAAGCTTTATCAAAACTGTCATTTTACTTTATCTGCCAGGTGAGCTTTCCAGAACTCATTTCAGTGGGTGCCACTGTTCTGACTATCTCTGCTGTGGATAGGGATTCACAGCATAATGGAATGATTTCCTACAAAATCCTCTCCGCTGAGGGATTTTCTATTGATCATAAGAATGGTGAGTCTGTAAGCGTAGTTTATTATTTCAGCTTATTCACTGTAAACTGAAAAGTCTTATTCCATTCCTCACCTATTTCCAGTGATCAATTCTGGAAATCATTGATGACTGAAGTCTACCATATATTTTGGCTAAATCTGCCATTATCTCTGTAGAACTGATAATATCAAAGACCAGGGTTCTGTTTGACCCTGAACCATGCACAAGATAGCTACTTACAGCATTTCATAGGTGCTATTTCCTTGATGTAGTTTAATAAAACATTGATATATGTTTTGTTTTGTCTCATGACATTTCAGATCACATATTAGACTGCATTAAATTTAAGTTCATATCTACTATTTTTCAGAATAAGATGAACATATCATAATGGAGTTTTTCTGCAGCTTGGGCTGTATGTTTTTAAGATTTCTACTTTACAGTACTTGTTATTCAATAATCCTAAATGGAATTCAAAAGTTTTCTAAATTGAGAACACACTTTCCAAAGTACATAATTTTCTTTAATAGTGAAGAGATTTACTGGTTTTTCCGACCTAAGTCTGTAACATTCTGGGAGGTAGCAAATTGTGGGTGGGTGTGTGTCTCAGTATGCATGTGTATGTATTACTTTTGATAATGTCAGCTTCAGAGATTATTAGATACTGTGAAAACAATGTGTAACTGTTGTTCAGTGAGCAAGTGCATGTCACTTTCTGTTCCCAGGCATTTGTGAGATGAATTTTTTGAATGTTTTATTTTGCCTTTTGTTTTCTACAGTTTACATGTTCAGCCTGCTATAAGGAAGATAAATTTTTGGTAGTCTAAATGCAGTATGTGTATTTGATACTGCATCATTGTGGGTAGGCCTTGGCTTAGAGCATTAGCTGTGATTTCGTAGAATTACTTTGGGGTGTGCAACCATTACATTACAACCATGTCATTTTTAAACATGACCGATAAGATTCAGCTTTTGCAATAACATTTACATGTCTTAATGAGTGTGGGTTTTTATTATGTCTATTTTATTTTCAGGTTCAGTGTACACTACCAAACCAATGTCACAGCTGAAAAACAATACCAGTATTCAGCTTCTGATAGCTGCTATGGATGGTGGCAATCCTGCCCTGAGTGCAGTCACCTCCGTAGAGGTACACATAGAAGATGTAAATAACCATGCCCCTCAGTTCACAAGGGCATTGTACAATCTCAGTGTGAGAGAGAATGCCTCAGTTGGAGAAAGTGTCCTCGTGTTTTCAGCAGTTGACTATGACTGGACACATGAAAATACATACATGGAATACTCTATTATTGATGGCAATGCTGAGAATCTGTTCACCGTGGAAACAAGCGTCATGGAGTCAGAAACATCCTACAAACTCGTTGGCAATCTTGTTTTGAGCAATATTCTTGACAGGGAAACTGCTGCTTCCCATCGTTTGATCCTCCTTGCCTCTGATCATGGAATGCCCTCCTTGAATTCAACTGCTACTGTGCTAATAACTGTACTGGATGTCAATGATAATCCTCCAGTATTCAGCAGCCCAGAGTACCATATTAATCTTAAAGAAAGCACCTCTGTACATAGTCATGTCACTGAAGTTTCAGCAAATGACCGTGATGTGGGCACTAATGCAGAGATCACTTATGCTATAATCTCTGGAAATGACAAACAGTATTTTTCCTTGGATGGGAAAACTGGATCAGTGGATTTGATAAAAACTCTGGATTATGAGGATACCATGAAATTCACTTTACTTGTCCAAGCCACAGATGGAGGAGCTGATGTGAAAAATGTGGCTTTTTCTGTTGTCCATATTAGTGTCCTAGATGACAATGATTATGCCCCACTGTTCTTGTTTCCCAGCATGAACTGTATAGTCAGTGAAAACTTGCCTACTTTTTCTTTTGTGTGCTCTATTAATGCACTGGATTTTGATAAAGGCTCTTACGGGCATCTTACCTACTCCATCCAGTCTTCATGTTTGGCTCAACGTGAAGTTCCCAGAGACCATGATATGTTTTTCATTGACGCTTTGACAGGAGATATTCATACAAAGCAAATGTTTGACTTTGAACGTCAGAATAGGTACTGTCTCATAATCCAAGCAAAAGACAAAGGTGACTCACTGGCCACAGTTACAGTTCAGGTAGATATTGAGGGGAAGGATGAATTTGACCCAGTGTTTGCACAAGATCGGTATTTCTTCAGTCTCCCTGAGAAAAACGAAGCAGGCCAGTTGCTTGGCCAAGTGACAGCATCAGATAATGATGGTGGACTAGATGGAGTTGTTCATTACTCACTGCTAAAAACTTCTCCATTCTTTTCTGTAAATCAAACCAGTGGTAATATATATTTGACTGAAAGTGTACGTAGAAAGAAAAATGGCAGCAAATGGAATGATGACAGCCTGGAATTGTTGATAAAAGCACAGAGCCCAAAAATGGAATCAAAGTTCACTGTATGCACTGTTTTTGTGAATGTTTCTAATTCTTCTGAGAGTTATCCCATCGTGTCAGCATACAGCCTGACCTTTAACCTTTCTGTTTCCTTGATAGTGTTTCTGCTGCTTGCTATCAGCCTTATTGCACTGATTCTGAGACATAAGCGGAAAGATACAATGAACTCTGGTGTGGAAAAAGCAGTATCCTCCTCGGCTTCTGATTTCAATTTGGCCAGAGAAGATGAGGACTGCCAGAAAATCCAAAGTACTGAGAGCAGTATGCTTCCCATGGGTGCCATAGCAGAATGGCTGAGCTTGGCAGGAATCGAAGAGAGGAAGGATGATGGTGTCCCCTGCAGGCATTCAGACTCCAGTGGCCGCAGTTCTGCTGAAGGAGAAACAGCGGAGGATGAGGAAATCAAAAGGATCAATGAATATCCTTGTAGAAATAGGGCCGGCTCTGTGCTGAGTGAGCAAGGCTCACGGGTACCAGATTCGGGAATCCCAAGAGAGTCTGACCAGTTCTCCTGGCAGTCTGGTGAAACTGATGTTGTGGCTACCACACGAAGTATGGAGAGCATGCAGGCCATTCAAGGTGAAGGTGGAGAAGAAGCCTGTGATGTTGCCTATACAAAGAACACAGTGTTGTCCCAGACACTAAAGAAAATTGGAATACAAGAGAAGGACATAATGGCAGACCTCACAAGAGAATATGTCTTGATATCAGATAGGCAGGACTCTGGGTGTGATTCGCTTGTAACTCGTGGCACCTCTGACGAGGATCTTAGAGTTGGTTACAACTGGGATAATGTGCTCATCTGGCAACCCAGATTTCAACCTCTTGCCTCAGTGTTTAATGATATTGCAAAACTGAAGGATGAAAGTGTACACATTCATAGCTTCCCTAAGGAAAAGAAATCTAATTTTCCTCCTCCCTTGATAACGTCAATAGCTCAGCCTGGCGTAAGGACAGTGCCACCTCGAATGCCAAATACAATATCAGTGCAAGTATTTAAAAAATACCCTCGTTCTCCATTTATCCAAAATTCTGGATACCCTTCACCAGCTATGACCCCCAGTTTTTCTCCCTCTCTCTCTTTGCTTACCATGCAGACACCTACTACTTCTCCAGTAATGTCTAATGGGAGAATGATAGGAACGTGTCTTATTTGTCCAAGCCATGAACTTGCAACGGAGGAAGAAATTCAGGTCTAGGTTATTAAATGATGGTAGTCTGTGGAAAAATGTATGGCTTGAAATGTTTTTGTTTAACAAGCAAAATACACCTGTTGGAACTGTATCACCAGTATTCTTTCTGTTTTCAAGAGCTGAAAATGTTAATATATTAACATAGCCACAAACTTTCTAACAAACCTTCTTATTCTTTGTAGGGTATGCTGTGAGTCCATGAAGTTTCTCCTTTTTCAGCTCCCAGCAAGTGTGGTTTCCCATGTAAATCAGACAGACAGGTGCCTGATATCCAACTTGATCGAGTTTACAGTTTTTGTTTTTGTTTTTTTTCTCATAATGTGTCAATAACAAATTAATGGTAGTAACTGTTTACTGTGGAAAACCTGTATTAGCATGCTGGTAGATTCTGACTGCCGCTGTGGTTGCTTCAGGAGAGGGTACTATAGGGATGTGCAAGTATGGCAGTTTTGGCCAAAAAGTCATGATTTATCTGCATAATAACAGATCACTCATAGGGTCCACTGGAAAACATAATAACCAATGGTAAGATAAAAGTAACTTTCCTGTTTATTCCTAGAGTAATAAATATCTATTGTCTTTCTGTCAATAGGACAGAAGGATCCCGGTCCCCAGGCAGCTGTAGGATAGGACAGTGTTACGGTTGTGAAGGGCTCATATGCCTCCACCCTGCTCTTTGGACCTGTGCTGGGCACATCTCTGTAAGACCAGATACCTGGCCTTGTTTGTTGTATGTATCATACATATTGCATTTCGTCTATGTACGTATATCCAGACATGTACACATGCCTATACTGCTGTGTATGCTTGTATATTGTATCAGATCAATAAAACACAGAAAATACATCTAGAGTAACTCTGGTTTCTCTTCTGTGTATATTTAAAAGTCGTTGATGGTTCTTTTGCATCATGTATAGTAAAATTGACCTATAGGTAAGAGCAATTAGTGCGTGGGAACCTGTTCCAAGTTGGATATGTACAGAGGGTGTATATTGTATAGGTTGTAACAGCTAAAAGGAAATGCATACAGTGCTGTTAGATTGAATGATCATGTAGGATCAGTATCATGTGTAATGCCTTTTGTTTTTTCAGTCATACATGTCATGATCCTTGCTGGTTTACAACCTGTGGGTTCATAACCTACCTTCAAATAAGATCCTGTTTCTAAGGCTGCACCTGCATGGTGCAAACATGCAATGAGATCCATGCAAGAGTGTTTCTTTTAAAGCTGGCATGTGTTCATTACACTGCCACATAGTCTAAAATGTAGTCTAAAAAAGAAGACAGGAATAAAAGTTTTATAGTTGGATGAAAACCTGTACCAGGAAGAAGGAAGAAAAGAGGAGGAGCCATTCCCAGTTCATATCTGGTTATAGAGCATCAGTTCAAGTCCATTGTTTCAGTATGAATTGGGCCATTAGATTGGCTACCCCAGGGTTGTGGGATAAACTTCTTTGGACCTATATCTGAAGAAGGCAAAAAATGTGTTTTTGCATTTTTATGTCGATATAGACTGCATGTGCAGTTACCGAAGTTTCAAGATTAATTCATGAGCTTTCAAAGTAACTTGTTTTGGCTGCTTATTGATGCAGTAGTTATTTTTGCAACTGAATGGAAAATACTAATTTTTGAATGACGTTTCAGTGAGAAATCTGTATACATAAAAAGCAACTGTAATGTGATGCCATGACATCAACACGTAATAGTTTCATAGCTCAAATAATAAAACACTATTTTAAAACTTAGCAGATTTTTCTATTATAAAGGCTAAAGGTTATCCACAAAACTTGTTTTCCACCTGTTAAAATTACACCATCTACAGCTTGTTTGGTTTTGACATGTGTCTTGACTGTAAAGTCATTTCTGATTAAATGAGAGGTATTCTTTGTGATGTTCAGCTCTGCGTGTTTGTAGTTTCAGGAGGCAAACAAGACACAGAGAACTGCTTTTTCTGTATAGTCAGCATCTCAGCTGCTATCATTTTAGTTTCAGGCAGCCACGGTCAAGTGGCAGCTGTTGTTGCTCTTAGTAGGAGCAATGAGCACATGCTATCCTGATAGAGGGATCGTCTTTGCAGTGGGTGATTGGTGGAAGATCAAATGCTTCAAAAAGCAAAACTATCTTTCACAATGATGAATATGAAGTGGTATCTAGGGTGTTGTTTCAAGTATAGATTATAGATTAATGGATTAATAGCTTTTTCTTCACAAATATTGCTGTTGCAAATGGAATAATATTAGTGCTATAGATCTTCAGGCATGCAGTCATACTTTGTACAAAGATTTGGACCTTACCATGCTTGCTAACATGGGCCTGCTGTAATTCTGCCTGAAAATGAGCAAATCTTGTGTCTGTTCTTTTTGCTCCTTCAAATATATTTTGGTTTTGATGCCTCTCTGAAAGGATTGTGACTCATATCCTATTTCTCAAGCACATGAAATAACCAAGACATACTTTGTGCTCCTCTTAAATGCTACGAGAATTTTTTCCATGTCTTTTTGTGTATTAGCTCATTCTGCATCAAACAGGAAACAACACTTAGGTAACATATTGTTGTTTTGTATACTGTCAAGCTTAAAGAAGTGGCTATTGAAACAAATGTTTGCAATAAATCATGCATAGTTCTTCTAACCTTACTGTTTTTTCCCCTAAGTAAACAGTGTAACATCTATAATTTACCATGAGTTTAATATTAGCTTGAATTGAAGAGGCTGTGTTACTTGCAATTCTGCACACCAGTTTTAACACTTTGGAGAAGGTACAGGACTTGTTAGTGGAAAATCATATTAAGCTCAAAATGCATAAGCTATAAAATAAAAGACAGTTGTCTCTTCTGGAATTTTGGCTGCCTGCCTTCTGGATTTCTTGTTGGCAGCCTTGAAAACACTGGTGTAAATCACTACCAAATGGATATCAAAATTCCATCTACCAGGAGTAATCATTAAATTGACATTCAAGCAGATTCCTGTGCAAAGAGGAAAAACTTTCATAGTTTTCGGGAATTCATCATTTAAGGATTATAAAAATATATATACCTATTTTCTAAAATGATATGAGAAAAACACTGGTAACTTACATAAGTCCATATTTAGTTTGTAGTTTATCTTCAACTAAAGACAGGAATTGGTCCTAAACCAGGTCTAGATTTAAAAAAAAAAAAAAAGTTCTGATAAAAATGAACCAAGTCTTTTGCCAAGTCTATTGCAAGGCTCATTCCTACTATTATTTATAATTGGTTGCTATCGATTCTCTTTGCTTTTCTTTTACTGACATGTAGCTTTCTGAAGAATTTTCCCTAGGTTTTCTTCCTCACAGTTAGTATGAATATATGCAAAACCTTTCTTGGGAGACCTATAAGACAAAAATGTGCTGTCCTTACAAAAAAAAAAAACAACATTGCTAGAACATCAGCTAACACCAGACAGACAGTTGTGTCCGTATGGCTTTATAAATTTACAGCCCATGGAGGCAAAGGCCAATTGGTGATTTAGGTGGCCATCATAGGCAGCAGTGTGCAGGGGTGTTGTAATTAAACATTCTCCTTGGTCAGAGCTCCCAACATGTCCTAACTTCATTGGTCCTTGAAAACCAGCCGCTGGGGTAGAGGAAGGACATGGGGAATCCTTGCAGGGAGGGAACTGGCACAAGTTTGCTGAGCATAGAGGGTGGTGTTCCCTAAAATCCTGTAAAAACACTAATTGGAATGGGACGCACTTGTGACTGTAATGGAATATACTGTAATGGTAGGTTTATATTTAGAATTTGGCTTACTTTGCAAATGAAATGGCTTTGCAGCTTCTTGCTCCTAGTATCTGGCTCAACAGAACCAACTGACTAAGGCATTGTGTGGCTCAGTTTGCTGATGATGATCTGGTTGGAACAACTAAGATGTTGCAATATCAAATTGAGTATACTTTTGGGTCTTGCATAGCTGCTCGTTCTGCTAGCTGTTCACCATCATGTATGCAAAGTCTAATATATATTCAGTCTGAGTAGGGATTTGGATGTTCAGGTCTCATTAAACTGAACTGCAGTCTGGCATCCAAATCCTCGTGGTGGCTTTGAAAATTCCACTGTATATACGCACAATATTTTTAAAACAGTGGAAAAATGTGGTTGCCTAAGCAAAAGAAGGGGCCTTACAGAAAGGAAAATTGAGCCTATAAAACCTTCTCTTTTAGGCTTGCACTTTACGTTGCAGCTAGTTCTATTACTTATAAAAAAAATAAAAATGCTTTTGTTGTACAAAGTATGAAACATAATAGAAGACCATCTATAAGGAATACTGAGAGGTATTAGGGTAGTCTAAAATTGTGAAATGGTTCTGTTTCTTGATATGTATGTGCTACCTCAGCAATGTAGAAAGTACCAAATCCTTTAGCTAATCATAGTCACAAGAATCAAAGTTTCTGCACCATTACTGTGCATTTGACTGACCCAAATGAGTCCTGTGCCTGATGAAGCATTAGATGCCAAACCAAATACCTGAAAATACAGATGTCACGTTAAAGGACTGAAATTATCCACTGTGATATTCAAAACTTTAGTTGAAAATCTCACTACAACTAGAAAAATATCTTGAATATGTAGTTCAAAACAATGGATTGCAGCACTACAAACTATGTTTAAAAATATCAGCCCTGTCCATGTCACCTTATCCACTGGAAAATAATCTTATATTAAACACTGTTTTGAAGCTTAGAGTATTTAACACACTCTGAGTTGCCTGCCCTAAAACTGCATGTAAACCGCTTGTGAAAAGCTGTCAGCGGTCTCAGAAAATGGAAGTTGAATTGTGCATAGTGCATTGAGCTGACATGTTTGAGAATGGATGGAGCTACATGATGCCCGCTCATCAGCCCAACTTGGAGGAATACCTTTCTGTTCCCTATGTATGCCCACTGCATTTGGTTGAAAACTTTCAGGTGGGGAATTCAAGAGAGTTTCTAAAATGGCATTATTGGTTCCGTAACCAAACGAAGTGAGTAGCAAGTCAAGCCTGCTTGTGTTGACCTCAGAAATTCCTGCTTCAAGTCCTGCATATCTGGGTGTGGACACATTTCCAGCATCTCCCTTTTAACAAATTGTAGGGTTCATTTAATTTCAAAAGGCTTGAAAATACTGGGTTCTGATCCAACACCCCAAGACTTCTTCCACAGATTTCAGTGGGGCTTAGATAAAATATGCACCTGGAAGAAATGGACAACATGTGTGCCTTACTGGTACTGTAACAAGAGTCACTGGCAGCAGAGAGCTGGCTCCCCAGTGTGCAGGGCTGTAAACCAGCAGGAAGAAGCATTAAAAGAAGTGAAATCAAGAGCCTGGAAAAGAGAGTAGAACCAGCATGGGGTGGGGGGAGGTTCGGAGGGGAGGTTCCTCTTTGCTACATGGTGATTGATGCGAGTCTTGCTTTATATGCTTATTTTGGAGTGCCTTTTAGAGAAGCCTGAGAAGGTCTGTAAGGAAAAGGTCACCCTACCGTTTCATCATTCTACTTCTGTGTAAACTATGGTCTGCTGCCTCATTTGTTAGTGCTTTTATTGAACGCACAGAATAACCATGCCTTTGTATAGTGATTTCGCTACTCATCTTTATACTGTAAGCACATTACCTGAGGTCAAGTTCTGGGTAGAATTAGTCTTCAAAATGACACTAACAACTACTAACGTCACAGTAGCAGGAAAAGGCTTGGCGTTTCTTGAATGGGTTGTTGTGTGGTGGTTGGTTTTTGTTAGTTTGTTTTGAGAGGTGCATGTTTTTTTTCTGTTTTGTTTTTAAGCTTAACCGCACAGTTGTACAGTTTTGCGCTCTGAGTTTTGGCTTCTGTCATACTACTGGAACATGGTGTGCCATTGGTTGACCACATATTCATTGGATGGAAGTCGAGGAAAGGTTTCAGCAGCCTACTCTGCTCTGGCAGCAGAATGGTAGAAAAATACATATATCTTCATTGCTGGATATTGTGTACTGTACTTGACCAATGATATGTTTGAACTCGCCCAGTTTTCCTCCAAAATTTTTCCATGTCTAGCTAAAATGTTCCAATGTGTACAATTTCATCCCCCATATGTTTCTTGTAACTCAGTTTTAATAACTGAAAATTGGGGATTTTGACCCTAATCAGTTAAGGTGTGAAACCAAGATGTGAAAGTTTCCTATTAAAACAATGTGGTCTGTTCCATCATTATAATTAGATATATATGAGGTTTTAGTAACACAAAGCCTCCTCTTACCAACAGTTTCTGGATGGGGTTTAATGAGGTTTTTATGACTTGAATATCACTACTTAATTTATACCATACAAACAAAAAGAAACAAGGAAATGTAATTACTGCAACTAGTGTAAAGTTTAAATGATGATGTAAGGAGGACATATTGATAATTGGATTTTAAAACATTAGGCTGAATTAAAGGCATGTCCAGTTTGCCCACCTGCTTGAGATACTAAGCGCTTAAGCAGGTCTTGTGGTAGTCAAGACTGCTAGGTGTAGTGCTCTGGATGCCTAGTGGTAGGGCTAGTAGTCCTGCATTACAGCTCTTTCATTTTGTAGCAATGATAATGCTCACATGTATAAACAAAAGTGCCTGGTATTGTGTCCCATAGTAAAATCAGTCACGCTTGTTGGCAACAGTAGGGACTGGTAGAATATCATCAAATCCATGACCTGCTGAGCTTCCAAAGTTACTGAAAAGCTGCCTCAAATACATAATGAAAGGAGAAATTTCAGGGTCTTCTTCCTAAGAGACAAATTCATTATAAATCATATGAGCAAAATCCTTCCAGTGACTGCTGAATTACATATTTCTGGAGTGCGTGTACACTTGACTACTGTGGTGTAACTCCTAAGCAGAGTTTTTGTGAGTCTCAACAATGAGCAAAAAGGGTAGTATGTGAAAGTCTATAGCAGAGAAGATGGGATAAGGAAAAGCGAAGATAAGTATGGACACTGAGCAGATCTGTCTTAAAGAACACTCTGTTAAGAACGGAGTGCCAGTCAGCTCAGCTGATCCAGAAGACAGAGTAGTGTGCTGCCTGCCAGGAACAGAATTACGTGTTGAAGACCCAACAGGAGAAATGCCCGCTGAGGAACAAAAAAGCTTGCTTTCTCCGCCTATGATCTCATAACAAAAGAAACTGTCTGCTGGAGTTCATGAAGGATGGTGATGGCAGGCTGTGGCATGAAGATGTAGCATCTTTGGTGATCTCCAGCAGAGTTTTGCCAGCCCATCTGGAAGGAGGATAAGGGTAGGGGAAGACAGTGCAGAGAAGATAAGGGAAGAGACACACAATTTCTCAAGTCTGGTTCTATTACACAGAAAGTAAGTGGGGAAGAGATAAGGGAGAAAGAAGTCACAGAAGCAAAGGGAGTGGGCACAGATTTGGAGCTTCACAAAACTGAATGAGGCCCCTGATCAAATTGATCAAACTTTAAAGCTGACAATGCTCTGAGCGTGAGGTTGAACTACAGACCTCAAGAGGTCCCTTCTGGTCTAAGTTATTTGGTAACTCTGTTACAGTAAGAAAGAAGTATTGCCATCATCAACAGTGATCAGGTAGATGATACAATGAGCAATGAAAGATCAGGTATGGTATTGGATGAGGTTAGTCAGCTACAGCTGAGGTTCTTGTATGTTTTCTAGAGATGCCTTGCAGAACAGTGAAACTTCAATTACTCCTGCAGGATGTGAAATCAAATATAATAATTACAATTGCAACACAGGTATCAAAAAATGTGTTTTAATCAGGAAGAGCAGAACTAAAGGCAAAAGGTGATGAGATAGTACTGCACGTCGCTAATGATTGCTAATGTAGTAGACTGTTAAGAAATGGGAAGGGACACAAAAATAAAGCTGCTTTGGATTACTGTTACATTGGAAGAAATTAGTTGAATTATTTCCCTTGTATTTGGTTGGTTATAGAGTCTGCTGTAGATACTAAAGTTGGCTTAGTCACAGGCATATTGTAGATATTATGGAAAATCCTGTTATTGTGGTATGCTTCTCTGTAATAACATGTACGTGGCTGTTGAACAGATATTACAAATCATACCAGGACCAAGGTGTTCATTTGTTTTATAGTTAACATGTTTCTTTACATAGTTAATTAACAGCATCACTGACAAAAGATTATCTACCTTAATTTTTATTCAGATAAGTTATTAGAAAATTATGGAAGACTTGACTGTAGAAAACAAGCTTGCATCTATGATCACAGGTTAGTTTTGTTTAGATTTAAAAATAACCATTCAGATAAAAGGAAGAAATCGGTCTGTAACTAAAAATACATTTGCATGCTTTGTGCTACTGCATGCTTTGCTCCAGCTAACTTATTGGAAATATATTAGCTCAAGTGGAATACCACAGAAGAACAGCACGGGAATGAGGTGACTAGTGGAGATCCTTGCAGATAGATTTTCTGGGTTGTTCAATGTTTCCCGTTAGAAGTAATGGTGGAAACAAGACTGTCTGGAATAGAGCATGATTATTTTATTGGAGGAAATTTGGATTATTTTCATATTTGAATTTGTCAAACTTCATCTTGCAGCTATTATTTCTTATAATACTTTTTTCTGCTCTAGATTAAGGCACACCTGAACTTCTGGTATGATTGCTCACTGTGAAGCAAATCTATTTTTTTTACCTCCTAAAAATATTGACTTTTTCTACTCTCACATCGTAAGTCATTTTCTCTCTTAGTAATTTTTGTGGCTATCATCTGAACCTATTTTTTCAGCATCTTGAAGTGAATGTAGTTGTTATTCTAACATTCTTATAATACCAAAAATTATTACAACAACAATTTATAGACCTGAAGTATTTGCAAGCAGTTCCAATTTGTTTCTTGAATATAAAATATCCTGGCTGTTAATTTATCTGTATTCATCTTCATATATGTTCTCTGACCTCAGTAATATTAGCATTCTTCTCACTTATTAATGAACTGGATAATGCTTATTATCCCTAAACAATGTCAGAGGTTCTTCATGTATCTTCAGTTGTACAAACCAGAAAGATATGTTTAATATTTAAATAGCTAATGTCTCACATAATTGTATTTGAAGAAAGAATTTACCTCGCTTTGCACAGAGAAAAAAAATACTGTCATTCAAAAAAAGTTGCATAAAACATGAATACAGTTATAAAAGGGAATGCGCTGAGATAATAGCGTCCTGGATGGTGAGTATTGGCACAGACTTAAGTATTCTTAAAGGCACCATAACTCAGACCTCTGTTTACGTTAGGCTGTGTAGAACTGCCATTTCTTGATGTGAATTTTGGATCAATAGAGAAGTTTCAAAATTTACCCAGAGAATCAAATACTTTAAAATATTTTGCTTGAATTTTCATCCCAGTATTTTGAAATGTGATACGGATTATCACATTTAACAAATAATTCATGATAATTCAAAGGCATTTTATTAAGCTTCCAATTGCATGACTCTACATCTTCTGTTTCCACCACCTCTGTTCCCCCACCCCATATCTGTTCCTGCCAGAGTTGTTTTGGGAACTGAACACAGATTGGGGAGTGGTAATCAGAGGACCGAGAGCATACTTTTCTCTTAAATATTTTATTACTGAAATCTTCTCCATTTTAGAGATATCAAAAGAGGTAAGGTATGTATTTGGGGTATGTATAAACAGTGTAACACTTCAGAATGTGGTCTGAAAATGTTTAGCAGAGTGTATTTGGAAAGATGCACTATTTCTGAGTGAAGATGCTATGAGTGAGTTTTGGAGGTTGTCATCAATAAGCAACAATACTCTAAGACCTTTAGAGTATTTCACACCACAGTTTTCTCTGTAGATGCCTGATATTTTACAGCAGCTTATTCATAAAATATTTTAGTAAGTTTTAAAGTTTTATTGTTTCTATTTTTGTCTCTGTCTGTAGAGCCAAACTCCATTAATGCTACAATTCCAACTATAAAGAATTCTGGGAGAGGAAAGGAATTTATAAATAACATATTTAGAAGCCTCTAAAATGATCTGCAGAATTTTTGATGCAGTGTTTAAAGGGGGAATGTCTCATGATACTCAGCCACAGAGAGATGTTTTATCCTTAGAGCCACAGAGAGATGTTTTATCCTATATCCTAAGTAGTAAGAGTTTCCTGGCTTTTTAATAGATTTAAATCTCTTGTTTGCAACCTGGGAGGGTCATTAAGCTTACAGGTAGCTTTTATTTGGGGCAGAGTAATTCCAAAGGGGAGATTCATAATTTATTTGTGGAGAGAAAAGCCCACTTTCCTTGTCTGGGACATTTTTTTAAGGTGGCTGTTAGAAACCATTGAGGAGGTAAGATAATTTTAAATTAATGCAGTAAGAAAGGATTAACAGAGCAAAATGCAGGGTAGGCAACCAGAGGAACAAGATAAAATACCATTTCATTTTGTCTGTCACTGCGCTAGCCCAGCAAAGAAATCTTGCTGCCAACCCAGGCTCTATAGAAAACCAGTGCCATCTCCAATGAGGCTTGACTTTCTACTAATGGGTAGTCCTCCATGCTACATTATTTCCTCAGCTGAGTACATACCGACAGAGAAAAACTGCTAGAGCTGGGCTTTATGGAAAGGAAAAGGCAGGGAAAGTAGTCTTCAAGGAGAAAGACAGACACAAGTGAAAGGAAAACAAGGTTAAAGAAAAAGCCTAATGTTTTGGTCCAGAGAATTTTAAGCTGGAAACTTGGTATTCTGGGGAAAATGGCATCTTGCTTGACTGGGATCTGAGTCATGTAAATCCTGCACAAATGAAAGTACCATCTGGATCCCGAGTTCCTTGCTGGAAGTCTGCAAAGTGTCATCTGTGGCTCAAAGGCTGAGTCAGGTCTTCGGACGTTCTGTATCCATTTTTAATCTAAAATGTGGATGGTTTTCTATGGCACATTTGTGGAAATTTTGGCAGAAACACTCCAAACATAACAGTAGTATCTCCTCCCTGGGAACTTTCCCTAGTGGCTTACTTGTTGTTTTGAATAGTTTGTTGGTGATTTAATTAGCTGTTTTTTCCTACAGATTTTCCTCCTGGGCAGTGCTGCAATACAAACACAACACAAACAGTTCCCTTCCTCAAATGGCTTTCAACCCAGGTGCCTGTTTCTGTGATGGGGCACAGGAAAGAGGAGTCCCACTCTTTTTCTTATCTCTAACATCTTTTCAGCTTCTTGGCAGCACCTATACAGTTTTCCTTTCTTCAATATCTGCAAATGCGAAACTGCAATTTAGCCATCTGGGAATAATTCAGTTGAATCCATTTCTCCCCAGGGCTTCAGTGAGAATTCTCTCAGGATTATTCTCTTAGATACGTAGAAGATTGCTCACAACGTGAAAATTACTTCAGTTTATGCTTCCCTTTGCAAGAAATCTATAGCTTTATGATTTTCACTAACCCCACTAATCAGAAGCTAAATTTATGGGTCAGAAACAACTTTTAATGAAGACGCTGTAGAAGATGCTGAGGAACACGAGGGAGACTTTCCATGGGAGCAGAAATTGCCAGTGGTTGAGATGCATCTGGAAGCAAACATTTAAATCCTGTACAGTTTCACATTTAGATCTAGAAGATGTAGCTCAGTACAGATTAAAGAATTTCAAGAATTCCCTGCTGGCTTTCACCAAAGGAAAAATAAATCTTTAACTTCTTTTATTTCCTTCCCTTTCTTTTATTATAGGCACTTTGAATGCTTTTCTCACTTTTTTGTCTTCCGATTCCTCAAGAATTTCAACATTGTAAAAGCATCACCAGTATTTAAGCTGCCCTAAGGAGCAGAAGGCCAGAATCTTTTCTCTGTTGCATTCTCATAAATGTTAAATAGTTCCTGCCATTTTCACAAGGTACAGGCAAAACAGAATATGATTCAAGGAATAACTCTTTGTTTGACAGTGACTGCCGAAGAACAAACCTGGTGATCTTAAAGGGGAAAGCTGGAGGCTGGACAAACAGATAAAAAAAGGATGTGAGCTGAACGCTATCCCAAATTCTGTGGTTGTCATATGGCTTGGCACAAGAGTCAGGTTTATTTTTTTGGTGAAGTCCCTGAATTGTAGCTTGGAGTTTGAAGCCAGTTCCTACAGCTTCTGTGTTTGGAATGTGCTTTGTTCTCCAGTCAGTTCCTGAAGTGATCCACCCACTGCTAGGACTGACTTTAAAGCTGCAGCTCGGTCTTTGTGGGATCAAAGGCAACCCTTCAAAATGAGACAGTCTCTGAGGATAAATTCCTTATTCTGTATCTTGCTACTCACAGTCCTACCCGGTTACTGTAAAACCATTTAACAGGGGATTAAAATCTTTCTGTGGCAAGTGACATAAATTAATAACTCGTTGAGTGGGATTCGTTGTCCATAAAAGCAAAGGTAACTTCGGGTTTCCAACACAAACAGCTATGTTACATTGCCAAAGGATTTCAAAGCTGGCTTTTCTCTCAGGTCTGATTTGGTTCTTGCTTGGCGATGCTGAGGTGCTTCAGAGTATTCCAGTCCTTCCTACACTAGTAATTAGAGGTTGATGAACCCAACATCAAAATGTCTTTGGGATGTTTGGGAAAGTACACAAGTTGCTCATTTTGTACCAGATGCTTATTCAGTCTGGAATGCTGCTAAAATTAATAGTGAAAGTAGTTCTGAATTCTGAAAGGAATAGGAATTGTCATGGGTTGTCTCTTTCTGGATTTATATTAACAGGTTTTATTCAATTATAGCTGCATCTTTGCCAAAGGATTCTAGCCTGTAAAACAGTTGAAACCTAAGATTTCACAGAATTGAAGAAAGTTTTTCTTTGTACCCAACCCTGCCTGAGGCCATCCATGATAGCTTTTTTAGTATTAAAAGCAATTCTAGCATTATGTTCTTGCATAATCTTCTGTGTGATGTTACCTGGCAAATCTTTTTTATACACTTTATTTTCTCAAAGGGCTCAAAACATGGCATTGTGAGCTTTGGTGAAGGACAAAATAGGAAAGTGTATTAGACTAGAAGAACAGATGAGCTTGAGGGGCCGGGAGGAAGCTGGTACAATAACTGTTAATCATATAAATAACTTTTGGAATTTTAGTGTTGCTGGCTGTATAACAAAATTTCCATGCAGTGCAGAAATTCAAGGTAGTAATCTTTCATGCGTTGCCTAAATGCTATAAAGACTTTAAAAATAGGAAATAAATGACCATAGCAATTTTCAGATGAGTCAGAATGGTTTTATCTTTCTTTAGTCCTTTATAAAAACCTGACAAAAAGAAAAAGGAAAAAAAAAGTTGCTGGTATAATTAGCCGTCCAAGGAAATGATTCTCAGAAGAGGAATCTTATTTTAAAGAGCTATCTATTGACTTGGTGGAATATGCTTTGTAAGACCTTCTTTAAGATTAATGCCAGAAGTGAAGCCTTTCAGACACTGTAGGAAGCATTTATTCATGTAAAGAAAATGAAGATGTGCAAATGAGTGGTACCTAGGTATAAGGAAATATTTCAGAACTCTCAGGAAATGTCACAGGGTGAAGCTGAGGCTGGTTTTTGTCTGGTTTATTGCTTTGCTGGACATTCTTACACAGTTTTTTATATTGTTTCAAGCACAACTGAGTTTTAAAAATGATCAGATGTGGCCACCATAGAAGGAAATACTCCAAAAAGCAGAGGTAAAATTTCAAACATCATACCCCAAAAAGGGAATTATTCCTCCATGTGTTAAGTTCACTGAGTAACAAGTTCTGCAGTAAAATAACTATCTTTTTTTGAAATCAGTACATGCACTCAGTGACCCCTGTAGTACATCTACCTGTAGACAACATCTTAGCCATGAGAACATGGAACAATGTTTTTCAAAAGCCACAACCTTGCTAAACTAAAGCCAATTCCTTTCAAAGCATGCAAAAGCACTAATTTTCATTGATTACTCAGTTATGGCCAAGTTTTAAACTTCATCTGTTTTTACTGTAGCTCTTCTGGAAAAAGTTTGGTCAGAATCACTCTCCCATAACCTGAAAATGGTTGCAGAGATTTTGCTTCAACTTTAGGGGGATAAGAAAAAAAAAAAAATCTCTGTAGGCATGGAAAACTCCAGCCTGAACAATGAATGTTTCCAAAAACTGTGGCTGTGAGAAAAATAGGCTTTTAATTGGATTCGTTTTGTGTATGTAACCATTTGGGTCCTATCGAGCAGCTGCTCTAATGATGATTTTGCTTATCAATGGTAGGTAATTTCCCCTAACCAAATGTGTGTCTACAGGAGGGAAAAATAAGAAAAGCATACCTATGTATGCCTGTGTTTTGTGTTTTAAAAGTTTAAAAACTTCCTGTGTATATTTGTGCAAGAAGTCCACCCAGGACTCTTAATAGGAAGACACTGATTCTGGCTAAGGAAATCCTTTAGCCGCAAATGGCTGGAGCTTGGAAGCCTGTTCTGGAAAAACTAGCGTTGCTGGATTAGACGAACCTTTTATCCAGTACCTTCAAACTTGGGTGAACAAAACAAAAGTAGGGTGAGGAGAAAATTCTTGTGAGAAGATTGAATTTTGACTTCTTTGTCCTGAGTTTCATGGAGGAAGCACAGGCTTAGCCCTCCCTGCTGCTCATTGCAAATATCCCAGGTGCTTTTAGCACCATGCTCTGGAGGTAGACGTGCTGAGCTTGTTGCTCCTGCAGAGGACAGTTGGAGAAGGGTCTTGCCTTCCTGTGGCTGTGTGAAGATGAGGAGCTGGGGGCTGCTTTTTGGGTTTCTGTCTGGCTGCAGTGTTGAATTACTCCGAGCTGTTAATCCCGCCGGGTCAGCTGCAGTGGATGAAGCTAAGCAGAAAGACTTAGCGCTGAAGTTAATGTCAGGAAAATACTGGAGCTGACAGATAGAAGAGGCAAGTAGGTGATGCTTTTATCCTAGCTGATGGCAAAATGCTGGCTGCTAACAAGTTAAGCAGGTTAAGCCACAGGTCTCAGTAATTAGATTTCAAGAGTTTTGAAAGCGCTGAGAAAGGGCTGCCCTTTAAATGTGGGTGGTTTTTATGTCCTCAATGACAAATAAGTGTCCTAGGTGACTCATATAAATGTAAATATTAAGTCAATGTTGAAATGGAGACAGCTGGCATTATCACTGTGGGCTTGTTGGCCTGACTGAACAAAATACTGGGAAGGCTAAGGTGTGAATCAAGAGGGAATTAAATAGTAGTAAGCTGCATAATGCCAGTTCACAAAGGCTGGCACAGAATTTTGTCAAGGTGAGGGAAAAGAGAATTTACCAATTTAATTTGATAGAACTTTGAGGTTGTGAATTTACCTGCTAATGTTTGCTGTACTTATGTGAGGTTCTTGGACCCTGAAAGGTATTATACTCCCCTGCCACCACCCCATATTTGTTTTGACATAAGAATGCAAAATCTTCATGACCTAGTCAATGAAATGAACAGGATCAATCTTGAATGAAAGTAGTTTCCTATCTCTTATAAATGTTTTGAAACCTTAAGTTGCAGTTAACTCAAAGACCAAGGAAAGACAAGTAGTCAAGGGATACGTTTTGGAGAAAGGGGTTCAGTGAGATACTTTCTGCTGCAGTGTGGCATTCTGTCTTGGCACAATGGTGGCCACATTTGTCACAGCACTGAGTGATGCAGAGAAAGAGCTGATCATGGTAGCTAACGGATGAACTCAAGCTCCCTGTACAGTGCTCTGGCTAGAAAAGTGACTTGAGCCTTCAGCCTTGCACCTGTAATCAAGGAGATAGGATATGGTGTGGGGACATTTTTGTGTCTGTACTTGGCAAAAATTCTGTCCTTTTCTGTCACTCATTGTTCAAGAGCATGTTGAATATGGGTTGGGCTTAGAGGTGAGCCATGAAAGTGATAATACCATTGTTAAATGATGCTCATTTAAGCATTGCCATGTTACAGTCATTTCCTTTTGCTGAAGTTGTGCCACTGAGATAAGGTCAGATAAGGAAAGTTTTAAGAGAATGAGCCTGACTCTGTAAACTGCTGATCAGGGCCTTTACCTCCAAGGGAACTGCAGAATTTAAAATATGGAATCACTAGTAGTAAGCAATAGCATGACCCCATTTCACAAGTGAGAAGCTGCCTCTGCTGGCATGAGAAGTATAGCCAAGCTGGCATTGTGAAGAACTTCAGGTGTGAGACATCTAATGAGATAAAAGAAGCTCTAGACATGCAGTCTCATGCAGGTAAAAATAGACCCAACTCAAGGAAAACCTAGGAACTTGTCCACCCATCTTTGGAGCAGTGTCCACGCAGTGATCATGAGCTCCCTGTTTTGAGCATTACCACTTTGTCTTTGAACTCTCTTCTTGTGAATCAACTGGATTAGAATGTGTTGGTGCCTTGTAGCTGCACGTCCCACTAAAAAGGCGTTTCTAAATTGCAGTAAACAGGACAAATAATTCTTCCCGGCTCCCTGAATGGCAGAGATGCTAAGACAATAAGCTTTTGATTTTGATAGACAACCCCCCCAAAATTAGAGGAAGGGGTGGAGAAGGTTCAGTGAATTGACTATTTGTAAAATTATCAACACCACCAAAAATGAATTTGAGAGCTGAATAAGAGCTTTTTTATTATTGTTATTATTTTTAAAAAGTCCTGAGTATAGCAGGAATCAAAGCAGTTCATTTTAATGAAAAATCAAAACATTTAAACTCTTCTGAAATACTTGAAGGTTTTTGGCCAAAAAACATCAGCCAAAATAGAGAGAATTTTGGTGGACTTAAATAAGCATTTTTCAGAGGAAAAGCATTTCTTCCAAAAAAATGTCACCATTCTCTAGTCAACAGAGCATTATAAACAAGCCAAGTAAAATCATTAATCTGTTATGTAAAATTATGGAAAGACCCCACCAAAGAATGATATTCCCTCTTGAGTATATCCATTCCATCTGATCAAAAATCCGAGAAAGGCCTTAGATATGATAATAAACTAAAGAGTATAAGGCTAAAGTTTCCCCTCCTTTTCCCCAGAATAATTAAGTTAGGCAGTTTAATCCAAGTGGTCTAGTTTCCAAAAGTGCCTTCTCCATGTAGCGAGCATGTTGGGCCTCTGTTCAAGTCCTTCAGCTGGCTCCTAGCTTTGGATGCCAGGTCTTCCCTGACATTGAAGAATCAAGTCCCAGCTACATTAGGAGGTTGAATTTCAGTCTCTGGGCCACCACAGCAGCTGTGACAGTGCTGATTTTCAGGCACAACTGCACTGTGTAACAGCTCCGTTGAAAGGGCCTGGCTAGGACACAAAAACCCAGAAGAGAAAAGGCAAGCAGGAATAGTGGCTCTCTTTGGGAAAAAGCAAAACCTCCATTGTTCTTGCCTTCAGAACTGCTGTTCAAAAAACTTGTCTCTGAACTTCCCATCAATTGCTGCTACTCCCTTTCCAGTTGCTCTATTGCCCCAGCTCTTCTCAATCAGGTTTTCCTCAAAAACAAACAAGACAGAGCTTGTAGAAAGGTCCCAATGGATTTAGTAACTTAAACAAAGGGTGCTTAGATTTTTTTTTTAGTGATGGACAGCATTAGAAATCCCAAAGTTAGACTGGTGGTCTATGAAGAGTTTGGGAAAGGAGAGAGGAAATTAAAATGGTATTTTAAAAAGCAACAGGTTATTTCACAATGAAAGCATCATCTTTGGGAATATGTTTCATTTTTATCATGTATAGAGATAAAAGAGATGGTAGAGTCCAATATTTGTCATTTGAGACTGATGGTATTTAGCCTGATGAGGAAAAAGAAAAAAAAATACTGCATCTCCAGTCTGCTGTTTCTTCAGATGTGGCTGCAGTTTGAGCACAGAGGCATCTCTCAAGGAACTGCCAGATACATCAATGTCTCTGTAAAAATTAACAAAATGGAACTGTCAATTATTTAAAAATGTAGATGCAGCAAGCAGTGAGCTGTTTGCTGTGTCTGGCATTCCTCACAAGGAGGGGTGCCAGAAATTTACTGGCAAAACACTTCAGCTAAGTGATCTCAGATGAAAAAATGACAACTTCTGCTAATGAACAGTCAGTGCTATGAGCATAAACATTCATCAATAGTCCCAGAGTGGAGGGATTGTGGTAGTATCTGGCTTTCCAGAGGCTGTCCTGTTCTTTGCACCCACGTGCACATCTAGCCCAGACTTGATCTGTGACCATACTGGAGCAGAGGAACATATACCACCAGACGAAAGAGCAAAGGGCATCTGCTCCCAAGGGCACAGCTCGAATGCCTCAGCAGTCTCTTCCCAGAGTGTAACAGCTCATTCTGGAGACAGCTGCAGGAAGGCTCAGCATACCCACAGCTCCCAAGGATGGTGGAGAAGATCATAGGAACCATCCCACGTCCTGCCCCAGCTGTGGCCAGCAGCAGATGCCTGGGAGAAGAGTACCAAAACCAGCACGGTATGATCCATTGTGGGTCTGGCATCTGCTGTGACACGTGGCAGGATGCAAGATGTATGGGCAACTTGTGCTCTTGAGCCACTGTGCTAACCCGTTTTCTGTTAACTGTTCTAATCGCTTTTTGAACCCCCTAATACTTCTGGTTTCCGTAAGGTAACAGGCATGCATTTCACCATTTAATTACGCACTGTGTGGGAAAAGGCCTTTCTTTCTCTCCGTGGCATTCAAAATGAATTGTTTTAGGTGATGTGTATGTTTGGGAATATTTCTGTGTAACCACAAATGAATTACTAAGACTGATAGAAGTGTCAACTTGATTTAAAAGCTAAAACATTAGATCAGCAGTTTATGCACTGTAGACACTAACACTTTAAAGTGTTCTACAGTCAAAAACTTTAAAGAAAGAAGGCAGCTGTGGCTATACTGCTAAAGGTTTAGTGTCTTTATTTGTGGGAAGCCCATGTTAACTGGCACAAATAACATCCTGACATTGCCAAAAGGGGCCTTTTTAGTGTGTTCTCCTCACCTCCAGATGGCAAACACACAGATGTGTACATCATCTGCAAATTGAATGCAAGCCTGGAAGAGATTCGGTGTTTGTAAAATTTTTATTTATTTTTTTACAGCATTTGAGGAAAGGAACTAGGAATTTTACACATCAGTTTGATGTAAGAAACCTTGCAAAAATGTCCAGTCTCTGAGAAAATACAGACTGTGGTGGCCAGTCATGGGTTGAGATGCTGAGGCTGCTAGCAGGGCTAACCAGGACTGCAGCTCTTGTCCTACGTGGGGCATCAAGAGGTGACTTCCTTAGATGCCTGATAAGCGGTTCCTTGGGCATGGGGGAAAATATAACATATGTTCAGGTCATTTGAGAAGTGTAAAATTTATTTATTTCCTTAAAGGAACAGACAAAACCAATAAACCTTATCATACATGCCAAGAATGTATACCCAGACAAGAGAGAGTTAATGTCAGTGGCCAAGAAAACTCCCTGGGCAAGGGACAGAAATGAATGAAGTTCCTCTCAGTGAGTTTACCTTTATTGTGGAAAAATATATTCTCATTTTACGTCGGTATTGTCAGTCCTTTGCAGTAGTCCCCAAATTTAGTTCCACTGTTAGAGGGACAAGAACTAAACAGACATAGGATGCAGCTAATTTAGTCAGACATGACTCAACAACCTTTTTTTTTTTAATCATTAAATATTATGCTCTTCATATTTAGCCTTTTGGGTTTTATGCTACTCATACAATGCATGACACATCACATTTCACTCAGGAGGCATGATTTTAGCCAGTTTGTCACCAAGTGCTATTTTAGATAGGTAACTACTCATCTCTGTTGTGCTCAACCCAACGCATAGGGGGAAAATGTTAGGAAATAAGATAATGGCTCTTGAAGAAAACTGCACAGTCATTAGCTAATCTGTAAAGATGTTTCAGGACAGCAACATCAAAACCTTGCTTCCCATGTATAGTTTTTAAACAGAAAACTGAGAGCTAGAGTTCTGTCTCAAAGTCCCTGTGTGACACCGTCAGTATGTATCATCCTTCTGTGTGTCTTGCTTTTGTTGCTTCAGTAGAAATAACACGGTAGTTATTAGCACGTCATTTCTGTTGTAGAGGTATTTGGTTTATCAAGGATGTACTGTTCCCTCTGTTTTTATCCAGAACAAGGCTATTTTCCACCTGAATATTTTCGCACCTGAAGAGTGAGTTTTCTCCGAGGGAATTGGGTTCATACACCTGCAAAGGAGAGGAGCATCATAAAACGCAAGAAGTGTGAGTTAATAAATAATATTTTACCAGCCTTATGGGTTCTTTCCTTTACTGATGTTTAAATAAAAATGCTTTATAATCCTTGCTAGGTCCCTGACTTTATTTACTCACCACCATCTGTTTTTTGTCTCTCTTCTGTTTTTCCAGCATTTGCTTCCCATCCCCTTGCTTGTTTATCTTTCAGGGCAGCTCCCTCCCCACCTCTCCCTTGCTCTTCCCAGTGTCCTTTACTCCCTTCGCTTTGCTGAGCTGTATTTCTTTCCCTGCACATTTTATATCCATGGCAGTACTTATTCTGTAGACATTTCTTTCTTATTGTAAGAATGTGGTTGTTACTTTGTGGGTTTGGGCTCATTTAGCTTGTCTCAGCTGATTTTCTGTCTTTCTTTTTGAGCTCTCCTGCAGTCTAGGGGCACAGAGGGACCGACAGAGGCTCATTGGGATGGCACTTTGCAGTCATCCAGCAAGAAGTGTGGTGCTGAGAAACTCTGTGGGAGACACAAAGGCAGGGAGACAAGAAGTTGCTTATCAGGTCAGTTGTGAAAGAAGGAATAAAATGGGGCCTCTACCCATTTTTCTTGCCTTTGAAAATACCCTGAACTGTCACTGTCATTGTAGTGTCCTTTAGGCACCCTTAGATATGGTCTGGGACATGTACATAGGAGAAATTAAACTGAGAAAGCCAACAAACATTGAAATTAGTCTCCTGGGCATTAAAAGATGGACGCTTTTGACCAATGCTGCAGAAAACAGACTGTAGCCAATTTTCCTCACATCCATCAGTTGCAAAGTTATGTTTTCAAAACAAATGTTAACACAAGAAGATTGATCTGAGCTGCCTGAGGTGATCCACTGCATCTTTTCTATAGTTATCAATTAATAGCAAGAAAGTTATTGTTTGCTGTCTCACAGCCAAGTAAGTAACAAAATCAATTGGCCATATTTAAGATAGCTACTCCCTACTCATGAAAACTTCAGGAAAATCACTTGCAGGAAGAAAATAGGGTTTGAGTGTTTATTGAAAATAAATCTAGTTTTTAGACAATGAAAACATTTTATTCTCTAAGTTAAACCAGAATGTATGCAGCCTGTTTCTAATTCACATTGTCCGTGAAATTGAAGCAATGTATTCATCTTGACTTTCATGCTCATTGTCCCCAGTAAAAATGCTCTACATCAATTGCTCATTATTTGCTGAAGTTGTTTACTGTTAAGTTTGTGTATGATTGCAAATTAAACAAGTGCATTGAAACTCCATCATCTAACACATGGTCACTATTCATTTCTGGCAGGGCCCTCTTTTCATATTGAGTACTGAGAAACAGCCTCAAAAGCGATATTTTTCTTGATATTGAAAAAGTTCCATGTTTCAGATCTTCTATTAGACAAACTACAGGAGATAAGCAGAATGTTTTAATAGAAAATAAAAAAAAAAAAAAAAAAGCTATTTTTAAGCTGAAGTAAGAATTAAGTCGGTTTTATGCAAGCAATCAAATATGAACATTAGCTTAACAAGAGGTAAGAAAGTAACAATCTCATCAATGTCAGTATGTACAAATATCCAGCAGAATAGGATTAATTACTTCTATGTCTATTATAGTTAAGTGAATCCCAGGTTATAGAAACGTTTTAAAACATAAACAGCCATTTTATGGGTCAAATTTCTTGGATACATACACAAAATAACTTTAGAAAGGATTGGTTTTTGGCAGAGAAGATTTCTGAAGACCTGGCACTGTACAGGCTTCTCATGTGGAGCACCTAAGCAGTGCTACACTCGGTGCCATTATTTTTTAATTTTACCCACTTTTGTTTATAAAAATAAAGAAAACAAATTTTTAGAAATCAGCATATTTATCAAAGGGCAAAAAAATCTTTTATTTGCTACCGCCATTCTTGTCTGATTGATGACTACTTCCTAAGCATCAAGCCATGCAAGCAGAAGAAATCCAGTGTGATCTCTTCAAGACTGTATTTTCAGCAGCCTGTGAGTCAGCCAAGAGATGCTCCTGAGCTTGGGGTGGGAGAGGGCAAAGTGAGACCCACTCCTGGAGCTGCGCTTGGCTGGTGGCACTGGTGGTTCATGTGGCTGGAAGCACCTCCTGAAGCAGAACTACACAGACAGATGATTGCTGTGTGCTGTCAGAGAGCTCACCGGCTGTTTTTCTTTTCTTCACTTCCCACACTTAAAAAAACCTCATATGATCTCTTTTTCTCAGGGCCTGATCTTACAGAAGGCTGGGAAGCTGTAGCCTATGGACATCTGTGACAGATCATACAGTAACAGTAAAGGATGAGGAGCTGCCATCCTCGAGCAAAGCTCTCCGCCCATCACACGGCTGTCCCTGATCTCTTTGTATTTCCTTTCCACTACTGCCACTTTTGGGAAGGTGAAGCAAAGCTGTGCGGGAGCCCAACCAGTATGAAGACAGCTGTCAAATTGTTATTGGGTAAGGACACAAGAAATTGCAGCCTAAAACCAGATTGAGAGCATTGCAACTTGGGTGCTGTCACTGGCTGCAAGCGCAGGAACTCGCTGCTCCTGGTGGCTTGCCAGCAAAACAAGGCCATGGCAGTGAGCGGCAGGAGTTTGGGAAGGAAAGCTGCAAGTGTCACAGCTTGCTGGTGTTGAGTCTTCCCGTGACGTGCAGCTGTAAGCATGCAAAATCACACAAGGTAGACGTCGGCTGCCGGATAGACAAAAGCTGTGAAATCTCTGAATGGCGTGTGACAAGCTGCTGAGGGAGAAAGGGCTGACAGCAAAACGGAGAGAGCAGGGAGTTTTATCTGCCATGTGGCAGCACTTGGTGATAAAACAGCACTGGGACGTATGTCCCAGAATCTGACTTGTCACTGGCCAAGGAGAAACACTTCGTGGGACAAATGGCAGTATCAACAGAGCATGTACACACAACTTGCCTTCATTTCTGAATGACCCAAGCATGCCAGAGTGAGGTGTTGGCTGACACCGAACCCTGACTTCTTCAGGCCTCCATAGGTTTATCTTGGCTTCACATCCTCTGCAGTTTAACCCTTGGGTCTCCTTCTGTCAATTTCTTTTGTAAGACAGTATGACTGAGAGAAATGCACTAGAGAATGAGGCTATTGATTTGTTTTTTACCTAGTTCCAGAGTACAGAACCTCCCCCAGCTGAGTTAAATGGAAATTGAGATTGCTAAGTAGCCCATGAGGTCAGGCTGTACATGATATATAACTGCTCATAAGTGATAATGAATTGTGTAATAGCACATTTGTCACAGGGGCGAGTTTTCTTAAATTCTGCTATTAAGGAAGAAAACGATGCCTTTTTCACTCTCTAACGAGGAGGGGAGGGGAGGGGAGGGAGGGGGAGAGATTGCTAAGCTACTGTTTTTTTTAAGCAAAATGTGTTTTAATGCTTTGCCTCCATTCCCCAGCCCCAGGTCAGGGTTGGCTGTGGTTTGGGGAGGGGAGGAGAAAGGCTCCAGGCAGAAGGATGAAACAAAATATTCCTGTGGTCATTGGTGTGGCTTGTCACTAGCTCCAGGGGAGGTGGGCATGGCTCTTCTGAAGGCTCTGACAGCACCAAACCCAGCTGGGATTGCAGAAAAAAATGCACAGGAGGAAAAGGCTCGACATAAAGAACCTGTTTGTCACGTGGAGAAAGCTCACAGCGGAGCACCAAGCAGTGCCATTGCTATGGAGGGATGCGGAGAGGTCTGGGGGCACATCAGCACCAGGTGACTGTCGCTTTTCCTGGACATTTCCTGCACCCTCACAGTGTGGATGCACAGAGATACCTGCTTCTACAGGGTGGGCAGGAGATCTCCTGCCTGCTCGGAGCAGCAGGAAGGGCAGCACAGCCCATCGTAGGGGCTGTGCTCCCACAGCAAAGCTTTTCCTGATGTGGAAGCAAATTACCTTCAGCTCCACGTGGGGACTTTCCCAAAAGGAGGGAATGGCAAAGGGAAAAAATTAAAATGACAACCTTCCCCTTCCAAGGAAAACAGGCTTTCTCCTAACCCCCTAATTAAAATGTGCAGGTTTAATAGGCAAACCAGCAGAAGGCTTAGTCACTGTGACCCAGCTTATGGGAGAGGAGTCCAGCCTTTCAGCTGAGCAGCAGCACAGCATTGGCTTCCTGCGAGGAGAAGCTACTTTTCATCGTTCCCTGGAAAACATCAGATGTTTTGATTGGAGGAAATGTAAGCAGTGGCCTGCCATCTCTCATGTGGAGTGCTCCTTGCAAAGGAGGAAAGCTCTGGTGAAATTAAGAGTTGAGGATACCCGGGAGAGCAAGGCTGGGCTCTCAGGGTGGAAGTGGGGCTTAGGTGCCACCCAGACACTCCCCCCTGTCCTGCAACATCAGCTGCACCAAAACCTTTTCCAACCGGCATTTAGGCATCTCCATCCTCCTCAGGCTGTTTTTAGCTAGCTACCTTATGATGACATTTTTCTCCGTATCTAACTTAAGCACCCCTAGGTACAGGTCCATCCCTTTTGTCTGGTGCCACATGGACGCCTCCATTCTCTCTGCAACCTTGCCCATGTCCTGACTGAACCATGCCCTCTGCTCCTGCAGACCAAATTTCCATTCAGTCAAGCAAACGTTAACCATACATTATATTTTCAAGTAAACTACTGATGTTAGACACCCAATAGCATATATATAATATATATAAACTAATAGCATATATATTTGTATATATAAAAATATGCACAAGCATGTGTACATATACACATGTGTATGTTTATATGAAGCTAGTAATAATTTTTTTATAAGTTATATGTTATAATATGAATTTAATGACATGTTTAAAAAATTGAAGCTTCAAGGTAAGTACATTTACTCCTAAATTCATATAAAAATCAATGAACACTTCTGGTCGGAAAAAAAAAAGTAAAAAGAATGCATATTTTAACATTTTCTATGCAAATTAGAAATAAAATAGATTTTTTTAAATAGCTTTTCACCTTGAAATTAGTTTGTTCTAAAAGCCTTGAACCACGCAGAACATTTTAGTCAACTTGAAGTAATGCTGAGAAGGGAAGTATTCTGCTGATGAAACAAGCAAATACAATTTGAAATTGGGATCAGCTTGAAATCATTTCACTTCCATCTCTCCCAGTTTGGCTGGTGAATTGAGGAGAACTAATTGGATGGCTTCTGTTGCCCTTCAGCCCAGGGATGCAGGAATCCTCCTACCCTGGGTTTTTGACCGCAGGAGCCTGTGAATCTCAAAAGAACATTTAAGCACAGGAGTCTGATTCCTAACTACAAAAATAAAAACATACCTTTGCGGAGAGCTAATGAGAAGATAATTTGCAGGCATATTTATTGGTAGGAAACCACTGCATAAAATGCATGGGTAAGGCAAAACATTGATTAAAATACCACCCAGGTAAATCAGCTTCCTAGGCAATATACGGAGAGCACTGCCATTGAACTGCTCTGAGGCAGCCAGCAAAAATGCTAATGCAGCCTGCCAAATAGCTGGATGTTGCTGATGGAAAAAATTAGCCTCAGTACATTGGCATCTGGAGTCTGTGACTGCCATCCAAAAAGAAAAGGGACTGGTGCTGTGGAATTGGGTAATTGCACTCCAGCCGCCTACCGCAAGTCTGCTGTGGCTTTGTCATTCAAAAAATATATATATAAATAAATTAAGTGTTTTTAATTAAAAAATGAGGCTTTGAAAGTACAGAAAGTAAGATGCTAGGGGAAGCCATACAATTAACTGGATAAAAGGAATCGCAATTTCTGTGTGTGTCTGAGTATAACAAACCCAGACACAGTCACATATGCGTATGTGTGCATGTGCCGTTTTGTGTTTCTGGGTATTTGTTTCTGTGTTAACTCTGTGTCCATTTCACAAAGAATTATACACTCCATTTACTTGAGATTCCAATGTATATTACTTGGGGAAAAAAAAAAAAAAAAACAAGCAATTTCTCAGTACAGCCCATGTTTTAGCAATTATATTCCTTTCTCTCTTTTTCTCCCTTTTCTGTATTTTGGGGAGGCGGGGCAGATGACTGTCAGATGCGGGTGATCACCCCCTGTTGTGATCCCCAGGGTATGGGTGTAGCTGGAACAGTGGGGCAGCCAGTAAAGATGCATTACCAGTCCTAATTCTGAAAACGTGCTTGTTCATAGGAGAAATTTGTAGGATTCATGATACATTAATGCAAACATTTTGGTTATGTGAATGTTCACAGTTTGCTTTACTGCCGATGCCCAGTGAAATACCCTGAAAAACAATGTATATGCTTCTGCATGGCATTTTCTTTTCAGAGACTAGTTGCAGGTGTTTAGACGTCCTTCCCTCCAAAGCAGCAATGACACATACTTCTCAGCTCATACGCAAAATTTTCAGGAAAGTCCACTTAAGTATTTTGGCATTAAAATAAAAATCACTGCATACAAGACTGACTAAGGGAAGGTGTAGGTTTAAAACCTCCAGACTAGTGCTCAGAAAGGAATATGCTCATGGCAAAATTAGCTGTTTCTAAGAACTGAAAAGGTTATCAATGGCAGAAAACTGCATGCCATGTGGACATAATATACTGTTTTACCTACTATTCCAAATATCCATGGATTTGATAAAATCTGACCTCTCCTCTCCTGGATCTACTACAGAGGCAGTGAGTAAGCACATTATTGGTCATAGACATCCATGGGACTAATCATACGCTTAAAGTTACAGGACTGCTTAAGTGCTTTGCTGGACGATGGCCTAATGGACCATATGTGCCGCACCAACTGCTTATGAGAGGGATCAGCAAGGATGCAACTCAGACTCTTGTGGATTTCTTTTTGGCCCTCAGGGCTATTTGTGCATGTGTGTGTGACTGTAAATAAACCTCACTTTTTACATACAGAGCACCAAACAGGAGGTGGTCCGTACGCTGTGGTGGGATGTCCACAGGACGAGACAGGTACTTCTCTGCCTGCCACAGGGCCTTCCCACACCGCAGACTGATGTGCAGGAAGAGGAGAAAAATTAACTAGAGGTAAGTATTGGCTGAAAATATCCATTGTCAAGAGAGGTGTTCTGAGGTGTTGTGTTGGTGGACGTGTTCTTCATGGGGGATGATACTGAAGTAAGTGTTAATTTTTAGAGAGTGTTCTTGTGTGCTTTGTAAGTGGCAGAAAAGAAAACATTAGTGATAACCCTTTGAAAAAGTTCTTAGCCATTTCTAGAAAACTATTCATCTTAAAAGAAATGAAGCAGAAACAGAATGCATTTGCTGAGAACAAGGTGAAGCAAAGGTTATTTCAGACAACAAAACAAAAACCACATTGACTTAAGTGCAACCCTACACAAAAAAGCACTTAACGCGGGTACTTCAGGTACAGCATCTACCTGATTGCTTTCCCAAGTCATAGCCATGATTACAGAATATTTCATTTGCTCTTTGCAGTGTCCTCAGGTCTGGAGATCTTTTTTTCTTCAGAGAGAAATCGCTGTAATCAATCAAAAGGCATTAGCATTCCCACCACTGGGATTATGAATTACATTTCTGTAATAAACATGAATGCCATTTCCCTCATCTCCTGTTCTTTCAAGAGCCCTAAAAGTTTTATTTCAACTTTCAAACTTGCATTGAGGGCTTTGGCTAGGAGCGAGTACTTCTGGCTCACTTGAGCTAATTTGGCAAATAATTTTAAAACAACTTCTATTTTACGTAGAGTTGCAGAGTTTGACATATTGCTCAGTCAGCTCTTATTTCATGAAGAGTTTGTTTGATTAGGTGCCCAGGTGAAACACAATCGGGGAACCTGGTGAGCTGTAACGCCTCCAAGGGGAGGAGGAAATGAAGTGGCTTTGCTTGCTCCTTAGCAGAGTGTTACAACTCCTCAGCTGCTGTCCAAAGGGATGTTTTAACAGCGCCGCTGCTATATTTTGTAAAAGGCTCTTTTCTGACAACACATATTGGGCCTGCCATAGGGCGTTGCCAGGAGTGTCCCTCTATCAGTGGGCTTTGAGTTGGTGTAAGCCCGATGGCTTGCCAGGCGTTGAGGCAGGTGTCTGCAGGCAGGAGGACCAGGCTCAGCCCTTACTGACAGGGCTTCCATGTCCTGGTGCTCCAGGGTAGATCAGAGCTGCCCAAAAGCCACTTTGGTTGGGGTGGGCTTCACGACATCCGTATGATGATAAAGCTGAGCTGGCAGGAGGGGCCCCGGAGGGACTGGGCCTTTCAGGGTCTCACCCGGGCCTTGCTGACCAGAGTAGGCCCTTCACTGTATCTCTGCTGAGGCCCAGGCCCACTCACAGACAATTTTCCTCTTGTTCCCATGACAGAAACATGAGCCTGCAGGCTTCATGTGGGTTTTAGGGCATCCAGAAGTATGGAAACAAGTAGTGTTCCCCATGCCCAGCTGCTGCTGGGACTCTTGTACTGCGCCTGCAAGGGTGGGGAGCCCCAACATCACTGACAAATTCTGACAATAAGAACTTACCTTCAGCAAGGAATTCACTGAAAGTATAAGTCATAAGCTGTATGGAAGGAGAAAAAAAAAAAAAAAAGAAAAAAAAAAGACCGAAAAACAGAGCATTGTTTCCAAGCTCCTAGAGAAGCAAGACATGCTATATCCTGAGGACAGAACAAGAAACCAGACCGAGTTTATATAAAGCTACATGTGGAAACCTCCCCTGGTAACAAAATGAGCAATAAAAATCAAATATCAATGAGAGTCCAAACATTCATCTTTAAAATCACTGAGCAGTAAATTACATATCACAGACCTCTTCAGTCTTCTGGCAAAAGCTGCACAAATGGAAACTGCCGAACGCAAATAAAAAACAATGTATTTGTTTAAATCTGCAGCTAGAGAAAGGCTCCATACCAGTCACATTTTCTAAACAAAGCACTTTTTTTGCCACCTGAATTTCAGAATGCCTTTGTCCAGCACTACCTATGAGGCATTTAATCAATCACAGTGGTAAAATGAAGATGGCAAATTCCTTCCTCTCTTGCCCCCAAGTGAAGAGACGGGCACATTTCCTAGGACAATTTGAAAGAATTTGTCAGACATTCTTTACTGAAACCCACAATCTTAAAATAAATCCAAAGGAACTGAGTGGGTTTGGTGTTCATTTTCCATCAGGAGCTTTTATTTTTCTTCACCCGGGGCTGGATTACATCACAGGCACACCAGCAGCAGCCTGCTCAGTGGTGTGCAGAGCAAGTTTGTCCTGTCGCCGTCTTCTCAAGCCAGAGCAGGAGGAAGAGGTGGCTCTGTCTGCACCAGAGCCTTTTTGTTTCAAATAAGCCAAAACTCAGCAGCTTTCCTCATTATTCTCACAGCACAAGGCAGCAGCAAGCCCAAATGAAGGCAGCTGTTGGAGTAGTTCCTGCTCAGTATGAGAAGTGCAGAATCTGGCCCTTAAGAAACTGGGCTCTTCTTGTGCAGAGGTTGATGGACTGCATGGCTTTGGTGCCATCTTTATCCTAGTCACAACGTGTCAGGCTTATGGCCTTGCACTTCACAGGTGCTCTTGTTTTCTTATGTTTTATGTGTTGGTTGATGGAAAGGTCTCCACCACCTGAACTAGGCACTGACAAAAGGCCAATGCCCTTCTGAACAACTATTTATAAGACATCAGAAGGACCTTTGCATAACATATTGTTATTTTTATTGATTGGAAATAAGGCAGTATGTCATCTGATATTTTATGAAGTAATGCACAGATGCTCTTAATATGAGGAGCAGCAGTGGGGTTGCAAGCCTTTACAGTTCTTTTAGCAGTTCTCTTCCCCAGGCTGTTAGAAGGTGACTAGCACAAAAAGCTACATTAATGCTTATTTGGGTCTTTCCTCCCCTCCTCTTTTGGTGAGCTGCGGTGAAACCATGTGAAATGACCATTTTTGGTAGCATTTAATTGTGGATGTTTGCACAAGACATTTTAAAGCTTCAGTGATAGATTATGAACCCTTTCTTTTAAACATGCCATTACAATTTCCCATTATATTGTTGCAGTGGACTGAACATAGCAGCAAACCAAATCCTAAATCCATAAAAGCAGTAAATTAAATGTGGCTCCAGTGGTTTTGGAGCTTGACCAACAAGTTATCTTTATTAATGCATTCAGGGAAAAGGTCTCATTTTATTACATTATTTTCTTAATGATAAAGGCAGTAATGGAATCTCAGCAGAACACACCAAAGGAATCTTAGTTTGCTGGCAGTTGGGTCAAATTTTTCTGTGTGTGCTTGGTACAGGGTTCAGACTTGGCAGTGTCCAACTCACTGACTTCTGTCTTGAAAAGCACAGTCTTTTGCTGCTTCTCTGTACTTGCTAGTTGACATTTTCTTGGCTTTAAATGAAATTTTGACACATAAATCCCACATGTCAAATGATATTGTAAAACAAGCATCCAAGTGTCAGCACATAGCCCAATAGTCTAGGGAGTAGAGAATAGAATAAGGAACACCTTTATGCAGTCTTTCATCTACATCCAGCCATCTGCAAGTAATTTGAAACCAGTTTCAGATGAAGCTAGGTTGTTTGGCCTGTTAACGCACACAAAGCCAAAGCAGAAGTTTGGAGTCTTCATGGCTTTTATTGACTTGCTAATAAGTAGATAAAGCTTTTATTTTCCAAAACTTTTTTTTTCTCAGATAGCCTATTCCAAAGAAAGCCTAATTGAAATTACAGAAGTCTCTTGCAAAGTGCCACAAATTCCATTTTTAAATAGCCTGCTGATATTGAAAGACTTCATGATGAGCCTTTCACTTGCAAAGCAGGACCGGTGGGTGCCCTACCAATGAGCTGTTTTGTTTGATTTGGGGAGACACTAATGGTACTAGGTTCCTACAAAACAAGAGCGACAAAGGAGTGCGGATTTACGTGATGATGGGCTGGCTCTGAGATTCATGTCTGAAATCCCATAGGAAGTCTCATGTGCCTGCCTGCTGGGGTGGGTACTTTGCCATACTTGGTTCTTTTCTTCGTAGTACCATTGGAAAAACAGAACTGCAGGTGAGCCGTGATTTAACAGGACATTCAAGGCCCCTCAGCTGCAGCAAACTCAGATTCAGCAGAAATAAGCTGCACATTCAAAACGGTACTTTAAATATGAAACCTCTTAGGAATTTCAGATGACACACAAACATGGACCTTGAAAAAAAACCAACACTCACCTGTTTTCCCAAGAGGAGAAATCCTGTGCACCTCGATGCGCAGCCACTGCCAATGAGACCAGAGAGGTGTGAAAGCAAGCATCAGGACATGCAAAATCCCAACTGAGGTTTGTGGGTTTGTAAATTTACCTGAAATAATAAGTGTAAAGTAGGTGAAGATGTGAAGATCCAGCAGATTAGAAGTAACACATGAAGTAAATACAACTATATACAGCTGTCAATCTGGCAAATATGAAATATAGTTTTTATATATATGGATATACATATATGTACGTACATGTATAATTTTAGAAAAAAAAATCTACCTGTTTTTAGGAAAGGCCCTTTTAGGTCTGACTGAGAAAAGGATTCTTAGTAAACTTAACCTTGAAATACTTTTGAAGGATAATTAATAAAGGGCATTAAATTCCTGCAGGATTTTACTGCACATTATGTGCTGTGAGTGATTTTACTTCACTTGCAGTCATGCTGGGGACAGTGCAATGAGGTTTGGCAGAGGCCGAATGCACAGCTGTGATGCTCAGGCAGAGTATGCCCCGAGGATGGGTCCAGGTGTCTTCTGACTGCCCCCACCTCAGGGCTTGCCACATGTCCCTTGCTCCCACAGGTGGCCTCCACCAAAGCTTGATGAGATCCAGCTACTGCCCTGTGACAACAAGGGTGCAAATGGGACTGCAGGCAGCCAGGTAGCTACAGACTGAGAACAACAATTTGAGATTAAACCCAAAAAGAAACCAGTGGAGGCTGGTGAGACAAATCTGCATGGATAGGAATTGGAGAGTGGTTTTGTTGGTTTTAGCTCAGTAAGGCCTTTCAGCTGCATTTGGTGTTTCCATGCTTAGGAAGGTGTCAGAAGTGAACAGGACAACTGAACTTAGTACATGGAGGTAGCTATCCCCTATGTATTTTATCCATGTATTTTAAATGGTTATCTGGTCTTCATCAAGGGCCTGAGATTCCTCATGTTATGCTGATCATTTTTAAAAGCAAAAATCCACTCATGGCAAACATGTAAGTGAAAGCAAAACAAATGATGCTGATTTTGACAAGCAAACAATAATGATATGAGTTTGGAGCTGAGGGGAACCCTTGTGAACTACTCACATGGCTAAAGCTTTTAGAGATCTCACTTCTGTTTGGTCTGATTCTTGGCTCTGTTTATTGTGCTGTCTTTTAACTTCTTGGAGTGACTTGTGACTCAGTGTGTGTGAGAGCAAGAGGGTGTCTTGGTTTCAGTTAGGACAGAGTTAATTTTCCTCCTAGTAGCTGGCAGGGTGCTATGTTTTGGATTAGAATGAGAAGAGCGCTGATAACATGCTGATGTTTTAATTGTTGTAGAGCAGTGCTTACGCCAAGCCAAGGACTTTTCAGCCTCTCTCTGTCCTGCTAGCGAGCAGGCTAGGGATGCAGCAGGAGCTGGGAGGGGACAGACCCAGGACAGAGGGGAATTAGATGTAGCAATCATAGGCAGAGGTGGTTTCATCCTAGTCCTGCAGTCCTAACTTAGCCTTGCACTGATGGCAGCCAAGCGTTCGACACCTACAACTCCCTTTGATGTCCTCCAGCACCCTCGCAAAGAGGTGAACCAACTCAATCCCCTGCCTGGTTGCTCTGAAGGTAATGCAATCCCTCTCCTTTAGAGAAATTTGCTTTTCCAAGTGTGGGGCCAGTCCTACCACCATCCATGAGATGACAGTGTCGCTAACATGGGAGGAAACCCCAAGGAGATCCTCTTCTTCAGATCTCAAGTCCTCCTTCATCAAGATATTTGCCACAGTGACATAGACAGGCATTACAGGAGCAGTTAAAGCAAGAGGTACACACGTTCTTTGAGAGATGCATACTGGTAAATATGGGGCTACAAATAGCAGCGTGGATATATCAATAAATAAAACACACCTGATTGACATCAGTTGACAAAGACTGGCCTGTTCCCAAACTACTGAGCGCTCTTAGCTCCCAAAAGAGGGTGGTGACGTTCAGGCTGCCTGTTGGTTTGGTCTCTGGCAAACCCAGGAGAACAGGTAGGGACTGCTACAACAACACAGGCAGATGGCCTTCAGCCTCCAGAAACATGCCCCATCTCTGTTTAATTTACTACTGTATATATAGCCTGTGAGAACATTGTGTGTTATCCCTGTAGAAATTTGGCTGTTTTCATGTTGGATTAGATACCAAGCATCATTTTTTTTATCAGGTGCCTGGCCTTCTTAGGATTTGCCCAGCTATTTTATTTCAGAAACATCTATCATATTTTCAGAAACAAGTATTTAGATAACATAAAGATCAGCTTTGCCTTCTGCATGCCCAGTACAGCCAATATCTCTCCCTGCTACATGCCATATCTCTTTGTTCAACTGTGTAGCATAGCGATACATCACAGAAGACATTTCTATGAGAACTTGTGTAAAAGTATTTCATGAGTTGCTTTCCTTAGCATCTAGTGACTGTTAGTATCAAATAATTGGCCAGAACCATTCTTAACGTCATTCCCCTAAAATCTACACAGTTACTATTAGGGAATATTTTTATTCACAGATACTTATCTCATGTTTTTGCAATGTTATTTTTTTCATTAATTATGAATTTAAGACTCGCACTTTTAGTATACTTGAAGCTGAGTTTGCTGAATGACAGTCCTGTTACATAATCATGTAGAAAGACCACAGAACCAGGGGTAAGCTCTGGAATTTCGGACATGCAGAGTTCAACCCATTTTTGAGGATGACATAATCGCACCGAAAAAATGAATGCGATCCATTTTATAAGCTGATCTCATTCAACAGCTAGCAAATCTGTAAGCCTGCTTTCAGAGATCAATTCCCCTCTTTTCCAGTGAGCGGATATGGAGCTCTTCCAATGCACTTTGTTTCTCCAGTTCACAATGCTACAGCAGAAACTGGGTTTGTTTCATACCTACATGGAGCCAGCAAAGCATACCAACACACTTCAACAGTTTATTGACCTTGGCTGTTAACAACAGCATCACAAAACCAGTGTTGCAAATTACATTTTGTGGAGTTTCAAAATTTTGTTCTTCCACTTTTTTTTTCTTTTCTTAGCAATATTCCTAAGACAAAGGGGAAAGAGCTAGCAGAAAGGTATGTTTCTGCAACAACTGTGTTAGGCCAAACAACTGACAGTTTTATGGAGTTTAACTAGCTTCACTCATTTTGCAATTAAAAGTTTCATCAATGCAACAGAGAGAATGTGGCATTTGTGGCCTCTTAAGACTTTGATTTGTTTTCATTGCAATGTTGATGTAGTCCAGACAAATAGGAGACTAACACTACTTCAAGGCATAAGCTTCTGTAAGAAATTTTATACTCTATCTGCTCTTCTCCACTCAGGGGTCAGCTGTGCATCATATATATTGGTGAGATACATACGATGGTAAGATACAGAGTGATTTATTTACAAGATTTGGTATACTTCCATAGTAGTGAAGAATGTAATAAGCAGCCTGGTGTGCTTCCAAAAATTATTCATCATCAAAGACTTTCCTTATTCAGAAAAAAATGTCCCTAAATTCTGTAGAGTAATAACAAAGAAGTTTTCACATGCTGCCTTCTTGAAGATCACTGAGTTCATCTATATTTTGCTTGTATACATCTACACATAACAGATTTTGGAGAAAATTCCTACCATTTCTAGCTACATACTAGTAGCAGTGTGTAATGAACTACCAGTACGAGCAGATCAGCCGCATGCAACATACTCGTTTACCTCACCAACTAGGTTAATCTGCCTCTACTGCATTCTGGGCAGTTTTCAAAGTCACAACATTTAAAAAATCTTGTGGTTACAATGAGGTTTCCTTTCTTCCTGAGTTGTTTCGCTTACCTCTAAATGTACTTTAAAATGCAGATCAAAATTTAACCCTTGGTCAAGACATGTTTGCAACTTTTGAGATGTACGTGAGCTTGTACGTGCACAGTGAAATACAGAGATGATGTAAATATTTTTCTTCCAGATTTATACACAAACAGGTGGGAGTGTAAATTGACATGAATTACATTACATTTAAAAGAGGCTTGAGTATTTTGCTCTTTGTCTTGCTTGACAGTAGGACTTTTCCTATTTTGCTGGCCCATGTCATTCATTATTTTTTTTTCTGTTATCCCTTCACGTGAGTGCAAAATGTAAAATGGTGGGTTTGTATGTCTTGTGAGGCAATGCACACCATGGGCTTTTACTGATCTGCTGCATTGATGCAAAATACATAGGCTATTCTCAGGAGCTGCATGAAATAATAAAGGAACTTTCTTTAATATCCCCGAAGGCACTATGCTGAAGAGATATTTTTACTGTTAACACCATGACTAAATAAACCAATAAAATATGAAAAGATAATAGCTGAATTGGAAACATTTGCATATTAACATGATTTCTATTAAGTGCACTGATGCTAGTGACAGAGATTTGGAAACATTCAAAACTTAGTCTTGCATTCAGTCTGCTATCTTTCCTCAAAATTTTCCGTGCTTTCCCCTTCCTCCCACATCTAGTCATTGACCATGGGAATTCTCAATTTTACACAGACAAAGACTCTTTATTGTCTACTCTAACACGGCAAATTTTCTGTCTGCCTGTTGGATTCTAAAATGACCCCTACATTTTTGTAACCAGATTTAGCTTATAAGTTTGAGAAGAATGTGTACAAGAAAAAAAGCATAATAATACAGCTTGGCCAAAAAATGCTAGGAGACGCTGAACGTACTTAGACATTGGCCTGATCTTCATTAACATTATTCATGAGACTGTGATAGGGAGGACTAAATTTTAGTTCTGAAGTAGGAAAAAAAAAAAAATTAAGAGGCTACAGTAGAATTTAGGCATAATTTCTAAAGCTGTGACTCTGAACAGCCACTTTCACCCACTCCATAGCTTCATCCATAATTTCTCTCCTATTCTTCAGGTATGCAAGCCGTGTTTCTAAGAGGCCAGATGTTTTTCCTCCAGGGAAGGTAGCACCAAGAATGCATGGGATTGCTCCCAGGAGACCAAGACTTATACAGCTGGAAAAGGATTTCAAGATCTACTCCTGTACAGTAGAGGAAGATCCATTATACCCATGTCATTCTTGACAAAAGTCTTATTTGGTCCTGGCCATAGGGACCCCACAGACTACTCAACGCGGTGCTGCACTACCTGTCCTATTGGAAGGTCTCCAGAACATCTGTTTTGACCCTTCTTCATGGTAAGTCAAGCCCTCTACACCTTGTCCTATTCCAAGGGATGCAAAGAACAACGTATTGCTTATCCTTGCATCATGACGGCCCTTTACATATTTCGGGATTTTTACTTTGTCCTTTCTTGCTCTTTTCGTCACAAGAGTATCCTGAGCAGCCTCAGTTTGCTTTGCCTTTCCTCTGAGGTCATGTTTCTGAGATCATTCCTGCTGGTCTCTCCTCTGGACTCTCTCTAGTGTTTGTGTATTTTATACGGTGACTATTAATACAAAATGTGGCGACGTAAAAAGTTGCTTTTGGCGCCTGTGGATGGTCCAAGTTGTGGGGAGATCCACATGAGCCAGGATTTCTCCACAGCTGTCTGGGCCCTTCTGTCCTCTGTGGAATGCGTGCGGTGAGAAATTGGTACACAAATTGTGCTTGCAGCAACGACGAATGTGGGGAAAGGGAACATATGTGAATGTCCTCTGACAGTTAAACAAGACAGACAGTGAAAGGATGCTTTACAGGGAGAATACTTATGGTAACGTGCTGAGAAAAAATAAACATATTTAATTCTCCTGGCAGCCAATCAACCTTGCAAAAATCTGTTCTCCTCCACTCAGGGAAGGCCTCAGGCGAGGTCAGTGGTACCCAGAAAGCAAAAAATGTTGAGTTTTGAAAAGAGATCACACTGTAGCAAACAGCTCTTGCAGCCCCCCCAGGCTTCTGCTGCTCTTGTGTAGGAGGAAGCCCGTGCTCCTTCCTCTTCCCCTCGGGGACACCACCATGTCCCATGTCCTGCGGCAAGGCAGGGGCCTTTTGCACTGTGTCCCCTTGGGTTGACAAAGCTGCGGGTGCCAAGGGGGCAACCAAAACGTGCAGTGCCCCAGTGCAAGCAGTCAGTGGAGGGGATGCCAGCAGATGGTGCTCCAGCCCACGCTGCCTTGCTCTTAGGTTCACAAAGGTTATGAAAAAAGTTACAGTCTTGTTTTGAAGAGCACCTTGCTTCCTGCTGCCCCCCGGTTTGGAGCCTAGAGGTCATGCTGCATGATTTAGGGGATGGAGTCGATCAGTGAGGACAGGCTGAGTTTTGGGTATCAGCTTTTGAACATGTGCAGCCAATGGCTAATGAGCAGTCTGTACAAAAAAACCAGACATATAAGGGCTGTGACAAATGTGATGGAAAAACAAACAGTCTGAGGAAAACACAGTGTTCTTGTGGCATTACTGAGGACAGAAAAGGAACAGAATCAATTCTTTTAAAAAAATATACAAGCTCTGATTTATTTTCCTAACTCAAAGGAGATCTCAGGAAGTCCTGTGTATTTTTTCTTCTCCATTATGCTGTAACAGCTGATAGAAGCTGAGATTAAAAATGTTCCACATAAGCAAGAGTGTTGTACAATAAGGAAACGTATAATGTAAGTTAGCAGAGTGATGTTATTTCCCCTGTTTTATGTCCAACATAGCTTGATGCTAGCTTTGTGGAAAGAGTGTGGTAATTCTCTAGGCAAATCTGCCTGTGCACTGATCCACTGCTCACCAGCGGTTCCTTTAAAGTCAAATAACTCAATTTTTAGAGGCCGTTGGTACAGGAAACAGGAAGAAACTGCAAGTTTAATTCAATTTCTCACTAAAGAAGGGAGCAGTCCTATTTTTAACAGGATAAAGTATATCAGCAATTGCTTGCTCCTTTGTGTTTTTTTTTAAAGCTTTGAATACTGAAGGCACATCCAGTGCATCTAAATAGCAATGCAGTGTAATCGACAAGGCTTTTTAGCAGGCAAAGGTGACAGATACTGCCCAGAAACTATTTTTACATCTGATCCTTCTCTCTCTGCCATTGCTTGTATTCTACTCTGCTTTATACCTTTTATTCCATCTGGACGGGGTTAATACTGCTTAATCCACTTGGTTGAAACTGAAGAGTAAAATGAGCGAAAAAGGTCTTTTTGACTTGGAGAATTTTGTCTTTTTGACTTGGAGCATTTCAGCCCACGTCTTTCGAGATGCTATGTCAGCTCCATACTCTGCATCCTCTCCACATCACGCAGAGAGAGGACATAAGAAAGATCTGATACTGGTCCCAGGGTAGCCAAAAACTGAAATGAAGCTGCACATCTTATGATGTGTCCCTTTGATTCCAGGGGTGTGATCTCTTCCTCCTCAGGCTGCAGCAGGGTGAGGGCTTTTGGAGACAAGTTCTTACCTTGGCTGGTAGCAGAGATCACACACGGCAGTAAGTCTGGAGGCTTGCAGGGCTGGAGTGTGGCAAAGCTTGCTCCCCGGCCACTGGGCATACGATGGGCACTGCAGGCAGCGGCGTGGAGGAGGTGAGGAACAGGGCAGTGTGCCAAAGCAGGGTCAGGAAGGGGTGGGTGCCAGCCACATCTCCTGGGGCTGCCCCACCACAAAGCTCTCACTCCAGTGTGGACTCCATCTTTCAGCAGGAGAGCATAAGCTTGTCACCCTCAGCCTCTCTCTTTCCCATGGTTTATTCCACCTCCTGTGCTGTTAGGGATGGGGTTGAAATGAAAAGGGATTCATTCTACATCACACCTTCCTCTCCCCAGTTGTCTCCCTCGCTGCTCTTGCTTATTTATAAAGAGATCAATGCAGGTGACACCTAGAAATTGCTTACACTCCTTAATCTCTAAGGTGTGTTTTAAATGGTGCTGCCCTACTGCTGTAGCTTGGTGATGCTTATTTAACATTTTTCCCCCTTGCCTCTCGCACGCTTCATTTACAAATGCAATTATTTCTATCCATACAAAATAGACTGTAGAAACAGGCAATAAAATCTTGTGGAGTATGCCTCCAGATGGAAGGGCAGTAATTTATCATACCTGTAAACTTGCTGTCGACATCGGTGCTGTGCAAAGAAATGCTCAGCCAAGGGATGAAATGGCCATCACAATCTGTATGCATGTATTTTGGG